>NC_134851.1:48984832-51384832 GCF_965363235.1 Mytilus galloprovincialis
GGATTGAAAGCTTGTCCCAGACCCTTTTACTCATGAAAATGCCCGGGTGGGAAAGTGCACCAGAAGCTGACAACCCCATACCCAATTTCTCATTTTTGTTCATTACGGGTGGTGGCAGCAGTGGCTTTAATGCCACCCCCCTACGGCAAAGTTCTTGACCGCAGGTGGTTAGAGTGATAGCTTTTATCCATATCTTCAACTCGTATTAATTCCAGGGTGGGAAAGTGCACCTGAAGACTTCACTGTCCATCCAAAGTCTGATGTACCTATACAGTAATGGGTATGGGCTCATTTTTTCACTCTTTCTGTACAGTTCCCTACGGCAAAGTTTTTACCCACACCTAGTGGGATTGAAAGCTTGTCCCAGACCCTTTTACTCATGAAAATGCCCGGGTGGGAAAGTGCACCAGAAGCTGACAACCCCATACCCAATTTCTCATTTTTGTTCATTACGGGTGGTGGCAGCAGTGGCTTTAATGCCACCCCCCTACGGCAAAGTTCTTGACCGCAGGTGGTTAGAGTGATAGCTTTTATCCATATCTTCAACTCGTATTAATTCCAGGGTGGGAAAGTGCACCTGAAGACTTCACTGTCCATCCAAAGTCTGATGTACCTATACAGTAATGGGTATGGGCTCATTTTTTCACTCTTTCTGTACAGTTCCCTACGGCAAAGTTTTTACCCACACCTAGTGGGATTGAAAGCTTGTCCCAGACCCTTTTACTCATGAAAATGCCCGGGTGGGAAAGTGCACCAGAAGCTGACAACCCCATACCCAATTTCTCATTTTTGTTCATTACGGGTGGTGGCAGCAGTGGCTTTAATGCCACCCCCCTACGGCAAAGTTCTTGACCGCAGGTGGTTAGAGTGATAGCTTTTATCCATATCTTCAACTCGTATTAATTCCAGGGTGGGAAAGTGCACCTGAAGACTTCACTGTCCATCCAAAGTCTGATGTACCTATACAGTAATGGGTATGGGCTCATTTTTTCACTCTTTCTGTACAGTTCCCTACGGCAAAGTTTTTACCCACACCTAGTGGGATTGAAAGCTTGTCCCAGACCCTTTTACTCATGAAAATGCCCGGGTGGGAAAGTGCACCAGAAGCTGACAACCCCATACCCAATTTCTCATTTTTGTTCATTACGGGTGGTGGCAGCAGTGGCTTTAATGCCACCCCCCTACGGCAAAGTTCTTGACCGCAGGTGGTTAGAGTGATAGCTTTTATCCATATCTTCAACTCGTATTAATTCCAGGGTGGGAAAGTGCACCTGAAGACTTCACTGTCCATCCAAAGTCTGATGTACCTATACAGTAATGGGTATGGGCTCATTTTTTCACTCTTTCTGTACAGTTCCCTACGGCAAAGTTTTTACCCACACCTAGTGGGATTGAAAGCTTGTCCCAGACCCTTTTACTCATGAAAATGCCCGGGTGGGAAAGTGCACCAGAAGCTGACAACCCCATACCCAATTTCTCATTTTTGTTCATTACGGGTGGTGGCAGCAGTGGCTTTAATGCCACCCCCCTACGGCAAAGTTCTTGACCGCAGGTGGTTAGAGTGATAGCTTTTATCCATATCTTCAACTCGTATTAATTCCAGGGTGGGAAAGTGCACCTGAAGACTTCACTGTCCATCCAAAGTCTGATGTACCTATACAGTAATGGGTATGGGCTCATTTTTTCACTCTTTCTGTACAGTTCCCTACGGCAAAGTTTTTACCCACACCTAGTGGGATTGAAAGCTTGTCCCAGACCCTTTTACTCATGAAAATGCCCGGGTGGGAAAGTGCACCAGAAGCTGACAACCCCATACCCAATTTCTCATTTTTGTTCATTACGGGTGGTGGCAGCAGTGGCTTTAATGCCACCCCCCTACGGCAAAGTTCTTGACCGCAGGTGGTTAGAGTGATAGCTTTTATCCATATCTTCAACTCGTATTAATTCCAGGGTGGGAAAGTGCACCTGAAGACTTCACTGTCCATCCAAAGTCTGATGTACCTATACAGTAATGGGTATGGGCTCATTTTTTCACTCTTTCTGTACAGTTCCCTACGGCAAAGTTTTTACCCACACCTAGTGGGATTGAAAGCTTGTCCCAGACCCTTTTACTCATGAAAATGCCCGGGTGGGAAAGTGCACCAGAAGCTGACAACCCCATACCCAATTTCTCATTTTTGTTCATTACGGGTGGTGGCAGCAGTGGCTTTAATGCCACCCCCCTACGGCAAAGTTCTTGACCGCAGGTGGTTAGAGTGATAGCTTTTATCCATATCTTCAACTCGTATTAATTCCAGGGTGGGAAAGTGCACCTGAAGACTTCACTGTCCATCCAAAGTCTGATGTACCTATACAGTAATGGGTATGGGCTCATTTTTTCACTCTTTCTGTACAGTTCCCTACGGCAAAGTTTTTACCCACACCTAGTGGGATTGAAAGCTTGTCCCAGACCCTTTTACTCATGAAAATGCCCGGGTGGGAAAGTGCACCAGAAGCTGACAACCCCATACCCAATTTCTCATTTTTGTTCATTACGGGTGGTGGCAGCAGTGGCTTTAATGCCACCCCCCTACGGCAAAGTTCTTGACCGCAGGTGGTTAGAGTGATAGCTTTTATCCATATCTTCAACTCGTATTAATTCCAGGGTGGGAAAGTGCACCTGAAGACTTCACTGTCCATCCAAAGTCTGATGTACCTATACAGTAATGGGTATGGGCTCATTTTTTCACTCTTTCTGTACAGTTCCCTACGGCAAAGTTTTTACCCACACCTAGTGGGATTGAAAGCTTGTCCCAGACCCTTTTACTCATGAAAATGCCCGGGTGGGAAAGTGCACCAGAAGCTGACAACCCCATACCCAATTTCTCATTTTTGTTCATTACGGGTGGTGGCAGCAGTGGCTTTAATGCCACCCCCCTACGGCAAAGTTCTTGACCGCAGGTGGTTAGAGTGATAGCTTTTATCCATATCTTCAACTCGTATTAATTCCAGGGTGGGAAAGTGCACCTGAAGACTTCACTGTCCATCCAAAGTCTGATGTACCTATACAGTAATGGGTATGGGCTCATTTTTTCACTCTTTCTGTACAGTTCCCTACGGCAAAGTTTTTACCCACACCTAGTGGGATTGAAAGCTTGTCCCAGACCCTTTTACTCATGAAAATGCCCGGGTGGGAAAGTGCACCAGAAGCTGACAACCCCATACCCAATTTCTCATTTTTGTTCATTACGGGTGGTGGCAGCAGTGGCTTTAATGCCACCCCCCTACGGCAAAGTTCTTGACCGCAGGTGGTTAGAGTGATAGCTTTTATCCATATCTTCAACTCGTATTAATTCCAGGGTGGGAAAGTGCACCTGAAGACTTCACTGTCCATCCAAAGTCTGATGTACCTATACAGTAATGGGTATGGGCTCATTTTTTCACTCTTTCTGTACAGTTCCCTACGGCAAAGTTTTTACCCACACCTAGTGGGATTGAAAGCTTGTCCCAGACCCTTTTACTCATGAAAATGCCCGGGTGGGAAAGTGCACCAGAAGCTGACAACCCCATACCCAATTTCTCATTTTTGTTCATTACGGGTGGTGGCAGCAGTGGCTTTAATGCCACCCCCCTACGGCAAAGTTCTTGACCGCAGGTGGTTAGAGTGATAGCTTTTATCCATATCTTCAACTCGTATTAATTCCAGGGTGGGAAAGTGCACCTGAAGACTTCACTGTCCATCCAAAGTCTGATGTACCTATACAGTAATGGGTATGGGCTCATTTTTTCACTCTTTCTGTACAGTTCCCTACGGCAAAGTTTTTACCCACACCTAGTGGGATTGAAAGCTTGTCCCAGACCCTTTTACTCATGAAAATGCCCGGGTGGGAAAGTGCACCAGAAGCTGACAACCCCATACCCAATTTCTCATTTTTGTTCATTACGGGTGGTGGCAGCAGTGGCTTTAATGCCACCCCCCTACGGCAAAGTTCTTGACCGCAGGTGGTTAGAGTGATAGCTTTTATCCATATCTTCAACTCGTATTAATTCCAGGGTGGGAAAGTGCACCTGAAGACTTCACTGTCCATCCAAAGTCTGATATACCTATACAGTAATGGGTATGGGCTCATTTTTTCACTCTTTCTGTACAGTTCCCTACGGCAAAGTTTTTACCCACACCTAGTGGGATTGAAAGCTTGTCCCAGACCCTTTTACTCATGAAAATGCCCGGGTGGGAAAGTGCACCAGAAGCTGACAACCCCATACCCAATTTCTCATTTTTGTTCATTACGGGTGGTGGCAGCAGTGGCTTTAATGCCACCCCCCTACGGCAAAGTTCTTGACCGCAGGTGGTTAGAGTGATAGCTTTTATCCATATCTTCAACTCGTATTAATTCCAGGGTGGGAAAGTGCACCTGAAGACTTCACTGTCCATCCAAAGTCTGATGTACCTATACAGTAATGGGTATGGGCTCATTTTTTCACTCTTTCTGTACAGTTCCCTACGGCAAAGTTTTTACCCACACCTAGTGGGATTGAAAGCTTGTCCCAGACCCTTTTACTCATGAAAATGCCCGGGTGGGAAAGTGCACCAGAAGCTGACAACCCCATACCCAATTTCTCATTTTTGTTCATTACGGGTGGTGGCAGCAGTGGCTTTAATGCCACCCCCCTACGGCAAAGTTCTTGACCGCAGGTGGTTAGAGTGATAGCTTTTATCCATATCTTCAACTCGTATTAATTCCAGGGTGGGAAAGTGCACCTGAAGACTTCACTGTCCATCCAAAGTCTGATGTACCTATACAGTAATGGGTATGGGCTCATTTTTTCACTCTTTCTGTACAGTTCCCTACGGCAAAGTTTTTACCCACACCTAGTGGGATTGAAAGCTTGTCCCAGACCCTTTTACTCATGAAAATGCCCGGGTGGGAAAGTGCACCAGAAGCTGACAACCCCATACCCAATTTCTCATTTTTGTTCATTACGGGTGGTGGCAGCAGTGGCTTTAATGCCACCCCCCTACGGCAAAGTTCTTGACCGCAGGTGGTTAGAGTGATAGCTTTTATCCATATCTTCAACTCGTATTAATTCCAGGGTGGGAAAGTGCACCTGAAGACTTCACTGTCCATCCAAAGTCTGATGTACCTATACAGTAATGGGTATGGGCTCATTTTTTCACTCTTTCTGTACAGTTCCCTACGGCAAAGTTTTTACCCACACCTAGTGGGATTGAAAGCTTGTCCCAGACCCTTTTACTCATGAAAATGCCCGGGTGGGAAAGTGCACCAGAAGCTGACAACCCCATACCCAATTTCTCATTTTTGTTCATTACGGGTGGTGGCAGCAGTGGCTTTAATGCCACCCCCCTACGGCAAAGTTCTTGACCGCAGGTGGTTAGAGTGATAGCTTTTATCCATATCTTCAACTCGTATTAATTCCAGGGTGGGAAAGTGCACCTGAAGACTTCACTGTCCATCCAAAGTCTGATGTACCTATACAGTAATGGGTATGGGCTCATTTTTTCACTCTTTCTGTACAGTTCCCTACGGCAAAGTTTTTACCCACACCTAGTGGGATTGAAAGCTTGTCCCAGACCCTTTTACTCATGAAAATGCCCGGGTGGGAAAGTGCACCAGAAGCTGACAACCCCATACCCAATTTCTCATTTTTGTTCATTACGGGTGGTGGCAGCAGTGGCTTTAATGCCACCCCCCTACGGCAAAGTTCTTGACCGCAGGTGGTTAGAGTGATAGCTTTTATCCATATCTTCAACTCGTATTAATTCCAGGGTGGGAAAGTGCACCTGAAGACTTCACTGTCCATCCAAAGTCTGATGTACCTATACAGTAATGGGTATGGGCTCATTTTTTCACTCTTTCTGTACAGTTCCCTACGGCAAAGTTTTTACCCACACCTAGTGGGATTGAAAGCTTGTCCCAGACCCTTTTACTCATGAAAATGCCCGGGTGGGAAAGTGCACCAGAAGCTGACAACCCCATACCCAATTTCTCATTTTTGTTCATTACGGGTGGTGGCAGCAGTGGCTTTAATGCCACCCCCCTACGGCAAAGTTCTTGACCGCAGGTGGTTAGAGTGATAGCTTTTATCCATATCTTCAACTCGTATTAATTCCAGGGTGGGAAAGTGCACCTGAAGACTTCACTGTCCATCCAAAGTCTGATGTACCTATACAGTAATGGGTATGGGCTCATTTTTTCACTCTTTCTGTACAGTTCCCTACGGCAAAGTTTTTACCCACACCTAGTGGGATTGAAAGCTTGTCCCAGACCCTTTTACTCATGAAAATGCCCGGGTGGGAAAGTGCACCAGAAGCTGACAACCCCATACCCAATTTCTCATTTTTGTTCATTACGGGTGGTGGCAGCAGTGGCTTTAATGCCACCCCCCTACGGCAAAGTTCTTGACCGCAGGTGGTTAGAGTGATAGCTTTTATCCATATCTTCAACTCGTATTAATTCCAGGGTGGGAAAGTGCACCTGAAGACTTCACTGTCCATCCAAAGTCTGATGTACCTATACAGTAATGGGTATGGGCTCATTTTTTCACTCTTTCTGTACAGTTCCCTACGGCAAAGTTTTTACCCACACCTAGTGGGATTGAAAGCTTGTCCCAGACCCTTTTACTCATGAAAATGCCCGGGTGGGAAAGTGCACCAGAAGCTGACAACCCCATACCCAATTTCTCATTTTTGTTCATTACGGGTGGTGGCAGCAGTGGCTTTAATGCCACCCCCCTACGGCAAAGTTCTTGACCGCAGGTGGTTAGAGTGATAGCTTTTATCCATATCTTCAACTCGTATTAATTCCAGGGTGGGAAAGTGCACCTGAAGACTTCACTGTCCATCCAAAGTCTGATGTACCTATACAGTAATGGGTATGGGCTCATTTTTTCACTCTTTCTGTACAGTTCCCTACGGCAAAGTTTTTACCCACACCTAGTGGGATTGAAAGCTTGTCCCAGACCCTTTTACTCATGAAAATGCCCGGGTGGGAAAGTGCACCAGAAGCTGACAACCCCATACCCAATTTCTCATTTTTGTTCATTACGGGTGGTGGCAGCAGTGGCTTTAATGCCACCCCCCTACGGCAAAGTTCTTGACCGCAGGTGGTTAGAGTGATAGCTTTTATCCATATCTTCAACTCGTATTAATTCCAGGGTGGGAAAGTGCACCTGAAGACTTCACTGTCCATCCAAAGTCTGATGTACCTATACAGTAATGGGTATGGGCTCATTTTTTCACTCTTTCTGTACAGTTCCCTACGGCAAAGTTTTTACCCACACCTAGTGGGATTGAAAGCTTGTCCCAGACCCTTTTACTCATGAAAATGCCCGGGTGGGAAAGTGCACCAGAAGCTGACAACCCCATACCCAATTTCTCATTTTTGTTCATTACGGGTGGTGGCAGCAGTGGCTTTAATGCCACCCCCCTACGGCAAAGTTCTTGACCGCAGGTGGTTAGAGTGATAGCTTTTATCCATATCTTCAACTCGTATTAATTCCAGGGTGGGAAAGTGCACCTGAAGACTTCACTGTCCATCCAAAGTCTGATGTACCTATACAGTAATGGGTATGGGCTCATTTTTTCACTCTTTCTGTACAGTTCCCTACGGCAAAGTTTTTACCCACACCTAGTGGGATTGAAAGCTTGTCCCAGACCCTTTTACTCATGAAAATGCCCGGGTGGGAAAGTGCACCAGAAGCTGACAACCCCATACCCAATTTCTCATTTTTGTTCATTACGGGTGGTGGCAGCAGTGGCTTTAATGCCACCCCCCTACGGCAAAGTTCTTGACCGCAGGTGGTTAGAGTGATAGCTTTTATCCATATCTTCAACTCGTATTAATTCCAGGGTGGGAAAGTGCACCTGAAGACTTCACTGTCCATCCAAAGTCTGATGTACCTATACAGTAATGGGTATGGGCTCATTTTTTCACTCTTTCTGTACAGTTCCCTACGGCAAAGTTTTTACCCACACCTAGTGGGATTGAAAGCTTGTCCCAGACCCTTTTACTCATGAAAATGCCCGGGTGGGAAAGTGCACCAGAAGCTGACAACCCCATACCCAATTTCTCATTTTTGTTCATTACGGGTGGTGGCAGCAGTGGCTTTAATGCCACCCCCCTACGGCAAAGTTCTTGACCGCAGATGGTTAGAGTGATAGCTTTTATCCATATCTTCAACTCGTATTAATTCCAGGGTGGGAAAGTGCACCTGAAGACTTCACTGTCCATCCAAAGTCTGATGTACCTATACAGTAATGGGTATGGGCTCATTTTTTCACTCTTTCTGTACAGTTCCCTACGGCAAAGTTTTTACCCACACCTAGTGGGATTGAAAGCTTGTCCCAGACCCTTTTACTCATGAAAATGCCCGGGTGGGAAAGTGCACCAGAAGCTGACAACCCCATACCCAATTTCTCATTTTTGTTCATTACGGGTGGTGGCAGCAGTGGCTTTAATGCCACCCCCCTACGGCAAAGTTCTTGACCGCAGGTGGTTAGAGTGATAGCTTTTATCCATATCTTCAACTCGTATTAATTCCAGGGTGGGAAAGTGCACCTGAAGACTTCACTGTCCATCCAAAGTCTGATGTACCTATACAGTAATGGGTATGGGCTCATTTTTTCACTCTTTCTGTACAGTTCCCTACGGCAAAGTTTTTACCCACACCTAGTGGGATTGAAAGCTTGTCCCAGACCCTTTTACTCATGAAAATGCCCGGGTGGGAAAGTGCACCAGAAGCTGACAACCCCATACCCAATTTCTCATTTTTGTTCATTACGGGTGGTGGCAGCAGTGGCTTTAATGCCACCCCCCTACGGCAAAGTTCTTGACCGCAGGTGGTTAGAGTGATAGCTTTTATCCATATCTTCAACTCGTATTAATTCCAGGGTGGGAAAGTGCACCTGAAGACTTCACTGTCCATCCAAAGTCTGATGTACCTATACAGTAATGGGTATGGGCTCATTTTTTCACTCTTTCTGTACAGTTCCCTACGGCAAAGTTTTTACCCACACCTAGTGGGATTGAAAGCTTGTCCCAGACCCTTTTACTCATGAAAATGCCCGGGTGGGAAAGTGCACCAGAAGCTGACAACCCCATACCCAATTTCTCATTTTTGTTCATTACGGGTGGTGGCAGCAGTGGCTTTAATGCCACCCCCCTACGGCAAAGTTCTTGACCGCAGGTGGTTAGAGTGATAGCTTTTATCCATATCTTCAACTCGTATTAATTCCAGGGTGGGAAAGTGCACCTGAAGACTTCACTGTCCATCCAAAGTCTGATATACCTATACAGTAATGGGTATGGGCTCATTTTTTCACTCTTTCTGTACAGTTCCCTACGGCAAAGTTTTTACCCACACCTAGTGGGATTGAAAGCTTGTCCCAGACCCTTTTACTCATGAAAATGCCCGGGTGGGAAAGTGCACCAGAAGCTGACAACCCCATACCCAATTTCTCATTTTTGTTCATTACGGGTGGTGGCAGCAGTGGCTTTAATGCCACCCCCCTACGGCAAAGTTCTTGACCGCAGGTGGTTAGAGTGATAGCTTTTATCCATATCTTCAACTCGTATTAATTCCAGGGTGGGAAAGTGCACCTGAAGACTTCACTGTCCATCCAAAGTCTGATGTACCTATACAGTAATGGGTATGGGCTCATTTTTTCACTCTTTCTGTACAGTTCCCTACGGCAAAGTTTTTACCCACACCTAGTGGGATTGAAAGCTTGTCCCAGACCCTTTTACTCATGAAAATGCCCGGGTGGGAAAGTGCACCAGAAGCTGACAACCCCATACCCAATTTCTCATTTTTGTTCATTACGGGTGGTGGCAGCAGTGGCTTTAATGCCACCCCCCTACGGCAAAGTTCTTGACCGCAGGTGGTTAGAGTGATAGCTTTTATCCATATCTTCAACTCGTATTAATTCCAGGGTGGGAAAGTGCACCTGAAGACTTCACTGTCCATCCAAAGTCTGATGTACCTATACAGTAATGGGTATGGGCTCATTTTTTCACTCTTTCTGTACAGTTCCCTACGGCAAAGTTTTTACCCACACCTAGTGGGATTGAAAGCTTGTCCCAGACCCTTTTACTCATGAAAATGCCCGGGTGGGAAAGTGCACCAGAAGCTGACAACCCCATACCCAATTTCTCATTTTTGTTCATTACGGGTGGTGGCAGCAGTGGCTTTAATGCCACCCCCCTACGGCAAAGTTCTTGACCGCAGGTGGTTAGAGTGATAGCTTTTATCCATATCTTCAACTCGTATTAATTCCAGGGTGGGAAAGTGCACCTGAAGACTTCACTGTCCATCCAAAGTCTGATATACCTATACAGTAATGGGTATGGGCTCATTTTTTCACTCTTTCTGTACAGTTCCCTACGGCAAAGTTTTTACCCACACCTAGTGGGATTGAAAGCTTGTCCCAGACCCTTTTACTCATGAAAATGCCCGGGTGGGAAAGTGCACCAGAAGCTGACAACCCCATACCCAATTTCTCATTTTTGTTCATTACGGGTGGTGGCAGCAGTGGCTTTAATGCCACCCCCCTACGGCAAAGTTCTTGACCGCAGGTGGTTAGAGTGATAGCTTTTATCCATATCTTCAACTCGTATTAATTCCAGGGTGGGAAAGTGCACCTGAAGACTTCACTGTCCATCCAAAGTCTGATGTACCTATACAGTAATGGGTATGGGCTCATTTTTTCACTCTTTCTGTACAGTTCCCTACGGCAAAGTTTTTACCCACACCTAGTGGGATTGAAAGCTTGTCCCAGACCCTTTTACTCATGAAAATGCCCGGGTGGGAAAGTGCACCAGAAATATTACATTAATTTCTGGACCTATGGCTGGTATAGCTATGAAAATACGGAAAGTCAAACAGAAAATAGCCCATTAAACATGTAAAAATAACATTGATGTTTTTATAAACCATCTTTGAAGGCTAAATTAGTAGTCAGCTGTCTGAAAATGAATTTTATTGCACAACAACTTTCATATATAAAAAATCCACCGGGGCCAAAATGCGAAACCAAACTCCTAACTGTGTATTGCTGTCTTCTTGTTCCCAGAAATTCCAGAATAAAAAACAGGTACCAAGCCAACTATACAACGGGGGAAATATGCCCTGTTTTTTATTATTTTTTTTCTGATTATTATTGTACACGGGTCTTTAGTGATTCTAAGTGAATACGCTTTCATTTGATACCAAAATGAACTAAATATTATACTTATTGACAAAGATTTATAAATATGCATAGTAACTATTTTGTTTGATATAATGTACTACTTTGTATGTTCTCTTGATCGGGCCGATATAGTATTTTTTATAAATGTAATAGAACTAGATTGTTTCCCTTTACAGTTATCAATTATTTTCGACTGGTTTTTTTTTATTTCCTTATCATATTATATTTTCATTTTATTCATTCTAATTGATATTTAATAATTGAAGAAGACTGACATTCCAGCTCCTTTATTTATTTGACGTTTGTTATAATTTTGTAATGGTATTTACTTTTGCTTACCATTTTTTTTAAACTTATTTAGATGAAATAATAATATTTCGATGTATCAGTTACACAACCCATCGGGTCACGTCTCAGTCATTACAGCTGAACGGACGTGCTGGGCCAGCTCTCCTTTACCCGCTATCTTCGATGAGGGTTTACAGTTAGATATCAACGACTTACTACTTAAGATGACAGAAACCGATCCATGCCGTACAGATATACGTAGCGGTTGGCGTACCCGCGTTAACATGCACTCCAAAACCATTGTATTATGGGGAGTGTTATGCCGATTAACGTCCGAGGGCTGTATCCTAGGCTGTTGGGTGATACGACCTTCATTTCACTGCCTCACGGCTTTGGTCCTGATAATGCTTCCTGTCATCTTTCGAACTACGTCCGAGATCATCTACCAGTACTCCATCATCGAGGCTAGCGGGCTGCCAAGCTGACCAAACTGGCCCTGAAAGCAGCCGTTAGTGAAGAATAAACAACAAAATAGTCAAAAACCAAAAACAACTCACCAAAACCAAGATGGCGGCCTCCATATTGCGACCTCCACTACTTGTTCCTGACCCATGGCTTCAGAATATTTAAAGCTCACCAAACGCCTTCGGGCACGAGCCGACCGTGCGAGGGCTGAAAGGCCAGTCAAGGTCGTTAAACACCACCACATATATGTTACACAACCGACCGTGCAAGGGCTGTATAGCCAGTATATATATATATATTTTTTTATTCTGAAGAACCTATGTTGATACAATGGTATACAGAAATACATAGACATACATAATAATACTATAAAACATGGTGAGGTTACAGCAAATAGAGAAGAAAAGAATGCATAGGTTTGGAGGATTCCATTTTATCAGAGAGAATCCATTTTTGTATTAATGATTCTAATGAGCTTACACAGCTTTTTAAGTTTTGATTGTTTTGAAAAATTCATAACTGCTTTAAACTTTAGAGTATTAATGTTGGTACAGAATTTTTCATCTATACATTCTTTCCTTTCTTCGGAAAAATATGTACATTCTAAAATATAGTGAAATTCATCTCCAATTTCATTACTATTACATAAGTTACAAGTTCGATTTTCTCTGGGTATGTTTTTCCATCTACCAGATTCTATTGGGAGCTTGTGATTTACGGTTCTAAATCTACAAAGAGTGAAAACGTCTTTATCGTCTAGCTTGTTGATATAGTTCTCGAAGGCAAAACTTTCTTTATAAATGCAATAGTTAACCGTTTTAGGACAGTTATTAATATTTGAACTCCAAGTTTGAATAAATTGGTCTTGGAGACTAGTTCTAATCGTATGTTTTAGCCAATCATGATTGTGAAAATTTTGATAACTCCATATGTAGGAGAGACCACATTCATTAAAAATGTTGGAAATATAATTTAGCCATGAAGATCTTAAAGTGGAATCATTTTCTAATTTCAGCAGTAATTTAAACACAATGAAGCATAGTTTTTCTTGTTTGCCTTTTAATATTCTTATCCAATATGATATCATTCTGATTTTTATATCAATATTAAGAGGGTATCGACCGAGTTCCCCATATATAACATAGTTAGGTGTAGTAGGTTTCAAATGGAGAAGGAGTTTACAAAATTTTAAATGAACTTTTTCCAGGATATCAATATTTTCATATCCCCATATTTCACAGCCATATAAAAGAATTGGTTTAACAAGTTTGTCAAAAAGATCAAGTTGACAGCTAATAGAAAGGTTATGTTTTCTTCCTTTTCGTAAGACATCGTACATTGCGTTAGTAGCCTTTTCTGCCAAATGAAGTTTGCCCGTTTTAAAACTCCCAGTTCTTGAAAAATATACCCCTAAATAATTAAAGTCTTTAACAATATCGATATTTGAGTTATTGTATTTAAACATTAAATTCTTTTGTAATCTTCCCTTTGTAAAAACTACTATCTTTGTTTTTTCAACGTTCACCTTGAGTCCCCATATGTTACAATACGTATTGAATTTATTTAAGGAGGCCTGGAGATCAGTCGCCGTTTCGGCAAGTATGATCGTGTCATCAGCATAAAGTATAGCAAATAAATTTAAATAAATTTCTAACTTTGTTTCAATGTCTTTGCTTACTGTTTGTAGACCATTCACATTTTCTTGACATTGAAAATCTTCTAAGTCATTTAAAAAAAGTGAAAATAAAAAGGGTGATAGAATTTCACCCTGTCGAACACCATTTTCGCATGGGAAAAAATCAGACTTTTTACCATTATAATATATTAAACATGATTTGATATTTTGATACATATTAAAGATAATGTTGTACATTTTGCCACTTATATTACTTGAAAGCATTTTATACCACAGAGCATCCCGTCGAACAGTGTCAAATGCCTTCTCAAAATCAACAAATGCACAAAAGAGCTTCTTTTTCTTATTTCTTAGAATTTCAAAAAATGAATGCAAAACGAACATACAATCAGTTGTTGAATAACCTTCACGAAAACCAAATTGATTTTCCTTAATCAACAATGTTTCTTCCGAAAATTTTATTAGTCTTGCATTTAAGATTGAAGTAAATAGTTTTCCAAAACAGCTAACAATTGTAATCGGGCGATAATTTTTAGGGTTGTATTTATCACCTTTATTTTTGTAAAATGGTTTAATGGTCCCAATTACCCATGATTCAGGAATTGTCCCCGATTCAAAGATAAGATTGAACAATTTGACATAAAGTTCCATATACTGACCAAGCGAAGATTTTATGTATTTGTTGATAATTTTATCATCTGAACAGGCTTTGTTGTTTTTCAGCTTTTTTACGCACTTTAAAATTTCATCTTCAGTTATCGGCACATTAAGGCTTTCATTGATGGTATTATCGAAATCGCAATGAGCTGCTTGAGAAGTGTCTTTGGATCGTTTATATTGTCTTTGGCTGTATTTAGTTCTTTAAAAAATGTAAGTAAATTTTCAAAATCTATTTTTGGTTGTACTGTGCCATCACCGTTATTCAAAATTTTCCAGTATTCTTTAGTATCATTAGTTTTATCACAATCTTTATCTCTAGTTTTACAAATTGTTATTATTACAATTAGATGATAAAATGAAAAAACTAACAATTGAAATAACACAGTTAATTAGCGTGATTTTTTAAAATAGTTTTAAAAAATATAAAGTTTTTATTTCAATTACAATTGAACTTTTTTATATTAATTTGAGAGTAAAGTTATGTTGATCTGTTATATGCATTTGTATCTAGTAAAATTAAGTCAGACCGTACGCGTACGTTCCGACCGTATGAGTATCTTGAAATAATACGCAGTAGGACTAGACTACTTCGAAAGGAGGGTCGAATACCTTGACTAATAATGACTACACGGTTCAGCTAGCAAGCATGATAACCAAACATATTACATTTACCTACACACTCAATGCAATCGGTTGTAAATAAAACATTCATTTTGACGTATTTATTCTTTATGTAGTTTAAAATGAATAGGATTGTATTCATAAGTTTGCTCCAAAAAAAGTAAAAAGAAAATATTCAACTGTTTTATAGTATTTATAAGTACCTATGTAAATACCAACACTAGCTTCTAAGTCGTGCTTACTAACTCCGTGTCCACAACTCCAGTTGCCGTTTACGTTGTGTATATCCAATATTTTCAAAATGGCTGTATTTCTTAATCTATCAAACGCTATTTGACTATTATTCCGAAAACAGTAACATTCTGCAAAAGGAAATGTCAGGCACTGTGCTATCAAAATACCATGTGAACTATAAAAGTTTATGGAAAGACTAGGTTTCCAAACTTTACAACTAAGTTTCAAAGTATTTTTGTGAAACCTGAAGTCCAACGATATGGTGTCCTCTGCAACAAAAACAAAAAAATATTACGCCTGTGTATGGGCTCTTTACACCATCAAGTAAATGTACGATACTGTGGCGGCGCTGCAACATCATACTAGAACTTATGCAGATCATTTTTTTTTTTTTTGCCCGGCTTATGAATTAGTACTATGCATACTATTTTAATGGAAATTTTGACGTTTACAATGCATTCTTAAAAGCACAAAAAAACATGAGACGAAAATCTTTGAAAAGGAAGGGCAAAAATCATTAGAGAAACAGATTCTACCACTGTAACTCGTGTATTACGATATTTCTCCAATCTCAACAGTTAAATTCTAATATTAAAAGCTCGGCAAGCCTCGGGCTTTTAATATTAGAATTTAACTGTCTCGAGTGGAGAAATATCGTGATACACTTGTTGCAGTTGTGGAATCTATATTTCTATTTTTACCAGTGCAACACCTCTTTTGGTTCACTAAACGTTTATCGCTTTATATAATTTAAATGTTGTATCTAATATTAATATTTATGCATACAAACTATTATTTGTTGTAATTTCTTTAAATCATTGTCATAGTTTTAGATAACACATAAGTGATTTCAAGGTAACGCTACAACCAATGTTACTGTTACGGTAAGGAATATGCCTATTTAACACAGTTTGGTCTTCAAAAACCCGAAACTGTGTTTGTGCTCCGCGGGGAATACACATTCTACTATAAACTCTGTTCCATTTTATGACATATCACTTAAAGCAATGCGTCAACTTAATAGTCCGGCTGATCGGTGAAAAAATTGCTCAAAGAATGAGGAAAGCACCAATTTTTGCATGATGGTACATTTTTGTGTACTGTGCAATTTTAGCTATGGACCCACCCTCAAAATTCAAAATGGCGGCTTATTTCAAGATGGCTGCCGTACGTTCTAAAATATTTTCCAATATTGCACAAACCACAGTGGATTTGATGCTATGAGCACAAAGATTAACATATTTGAATGACTTGGTGTGGTTATCTATGGTTGATCTATCTTTCAAATACAAAATGGCGGCTATTTTCAAAATGGCCGCCTTGAAAAATAAGCAAATACTCATTATTGAGAATTGACCTGAATATAAGCATTTTATTGATGTAAAGTGTCATTTATAGTATCTCTCCCAGTTCATTCCTTTTTGATTTTGCATTCCTTGTCTTTTCATACACAAAGTAGTTGCTTTCATAAAAAGCTGCAGTAGTAGCTTACATTAAATGCTACACTTTTTGTTGCCTTGGGTCACACATAAAAGCTATGGTTTGGGATTTATCTGCCTTAAGATATTATTCAGTGCCTATCTTATTTCTTGGGTCGCAATATTTTGCTATTTGAGATATTAAACTGTGAATTGAGAATCATTTAAACACATATCAGTGAAATGGCAGGAATTGAGGACAAAACTGGACAAGAACATTAAAATGGCAGAAACTGAATCACTTGGGGATATGGAGAGGACAGCTCAGAAATGACTATTAAACTATTGTACCAGGAATTTTTAGCAAATAGAAAATCTAATGCTCAAAGAACAGTTGAGATTTACCGCAATATAAAACACAGCGAAGCGCGAATTGATAAAATATGTGCTGGTCTCATTACGTTTTGAGCTGAACAGAAAGAGGCAATAAATATTAATAACGAACAGATGAGAGCAATATCTCGGCAACTTCAGCAGTCTAAAAACATGATAAACCACAAGGCTAGTAATGATTGCTTGGCGGAATTGATGGTGAGACCAATACGATATTCAATGTTGTGGTGAGATGAATGGACAAGCTGACAACTGAGAAAGGAGACACAGTTCAATTTGAAAGTGCATTTGAACAGCAGAATACCTTCCGACAACTGGCATCTGTTGTAAATGAATTATTGGACAATCGAAATAAAGAAGTTAAAATTCCTACAATGGACACATCATCTAAGCCAAAATGTGACCATAGCCAGTACAACGCAAGTTTACCAAAAGTACACAAAAAATCCATGGCTTGGGTCTTTCCCCAATTGTAGTTCGCATGAACCATCAACCGCACCAACTCTGTTGAAGGTGTCTTCATCATAAGTCCTGCACGAGACAGTTCAAATTATTCAACAACAATCTCTATTTAAGAAAATACTATAAACCTCTAGTACTAACCAAGGATACCAGCAAAAAGGCTTATGTGTCTTCTTACGCACACTTACCATCTACTATGAGTCAATAATATTTAATTAAGAGCATCACACCATTACAGAAACAATTGGCTGCAAGTGGATTCTATCAAGCTTCTCCAATGCTGAATGCAGTGCCTATACTTACGGTATCATCCCAGTCGAGTCAATGGCAAATCCCACAATTATCACTCCAATTATGACAACCTCGTCAGCTCCTGGAACTCTAATAGGCTTCCCATAACAGCAAGCTGACTCCACTGACCGATCCAGGAGAGGGCAGAGGAAACCAAAAGAGTGTGGCAACACCTCTTCTTCAGACTCCTCATTGGAGAGAGAATATACCCGATGGCAAGAAAATCTTGGTGCAAGGGACCGGAGCCGAAGCCCACCTCCCAAAAATGCAAAAGCTCAATTGAAGAGGGTCCATGACTTGGGCGCCGTTTATTTAACAATTTGAACGAATTGTCGGTAGATGACAATGGTAAAACAGGGAAAATGTGTGTAGGCCAAAGTTTACCAGGCTGGTGTTGGCTTTGAGTACGCTCGCAAGGTAAACACAGATGACGATTCCAAGGCCTTAAAAAGGCATTCATTATGAGCAGCGCTTCAGCAAGAAAGATCAAACCAGATTGGAACTGAAGCAATCCGTCGAGGATGTAAAGACAAAGATTCTATAAGACATATTATGGAGAGGACCCCAGAAACATTCAACAAGGCGTTAAAACAATTGAAAACCTTAATAGAAAACCAAATGGCGATATATGAATGAAGAAGTGCCAATTATGACCATCGACAAGTCTACTTTGCTGATAAAAGCAATATAAGCAGTCCTTTGGATAATGAGGTGCATAACTTCACACAAACTGTCACAAAACTAGCTGATGTTATGCTTTCAACTAATCAGCATAACCGTGGACTGGCCGATCAATATAACCTCGGTTAGTCTAATCAAGTAATCATGGAAGATCACCAGTTAAATGGAAGATCACCTGCTCAATATACACTTGGAAGATCTCCTGAGCAATACAATCGCGGTAGATCGCAAGATAGAAATACACCCAACCTTAATGCCTATCGATCAGCAACACCCCCACTAAGCTAGA
The DNA here is from genome assembly GCF_965363235.1 of Mytilus galloprovincialis. NCBI lineage: Eukaryota > Metazoa > Mollusca > Bivalvia > Mytilida > Mytilidae > Mytilus > Mytilus galloprovincialis. The sequence continues at coordinate 49,003,459 of NC_134851.1, forward strand.
GATCATATGGTCCCTAAAGACAACGGCTAGCATCTCCATGGACAAAATCCAGAAATCCCGGTTATTTCAGACAATGGTCACCTTCACCAGGATATGGAGCAAATCAAAGTGCAACCCCAACAATAGAGTCTTAAAACAGCAATGGGTCGGGCCAGTAGGCCAACGCACGATTCCAAAGTATATTTGCCATGAAACATCACCTTATCACAAAATCGATCAGATGCCCACGTCCTCGTCAGATATTGTCATCAGACGAACCATGTGAAAGAGCTTAGCAGTAAGAGGTACTATACATGACCACAATGTGAGCATAATTGTGGAAACTGCTGCAAGGATAACATTAGTAAATGAGAAATTAATTTCTGCAAAAACATTGTTGTTATACTTAGAGTAGATATTTTGGACACACTGAGCGCAGTGATAAACCTGAGTACTCCTACAATTACCATCAACAATAAAGTGATAAATGCGGCATTTGTTAACAATGAAAACGAGATTTCAACTCAGCAAGTTTGCATAAAACGAACCATCACAGTTCCGCCAAACTAAAAAATGACTGTTACCATTAAAACTAATAAAAGTGCTGACCAGGAGTGCATTCTAGGACCATGCTCGTTGAATAGTTGCGAATTTGTTTCGCACGTAGTTGGAAAAGGAAATAGTTGCCACTTAACCGTTTTAAGTGAAGGCAATCGTCTAATCCCCCTGAAGAAAGGTACACCTATTGATTACATAGAATAATTTGACGATAGGCAGATGAAAACTCGATAAATGACGTAAGACGTGGCATTGAAGAGACATGAGACAAGGTGCCCTCGGCTCTGGCTCAAAGTTCAGATGAGTTACCTACTATTCCACCACATTTAACCGACATATATTAACGTTCAATCGACTCGTTTCAACCTATTTCATTCCAACCATAACATGTAACATATTGATGAATATTTTGAATTTCTCTTTTTGTTTTTGTATATGCAGCCACATTTGCAAATGAATGTGTTATAGAAATAACCAAATATTTTTTTTAATATTTTAGAATTAATTGATAACAAATTCAAGAACATGAAGTCCATTTTTAAAGAATCATTATTTTAATTTTCAAAATTATATAGAATACCTATAGGACAATCTTGATATTTATATCGTTTTTCCGCCATCTTGAAAATGGCAGCCATATTGGATTTTTCAGAGTGGGTTGATAGCTGAAATCAAAGGGTATATAATCAAGAACTACTATGCAAAGTTTCATGCTTTCCTCATCAAGTGAGCAATTCTGCTCTATATCTGACTATAAGATTTAATTGATAGAGAGCAAATCCTAATGGTCAAATATATTTTGTTATTATCTCACTGAAATAGTGTGACCAATTGAAATAATGTACTCCCTTACTCCTTTTCAATTTTAACAAATTAAAGAATATAATGTATAGTTCCTTGGATGAAGAGTTGTCAGTTTAACTTGTCTTATTGGCACTATAATACCGCATCTTCTTATATATATTAAATAGAAAATTTAAAAAAATATATGGCATCCCATCGTGACAGCATATTTAATGAATTTGACACAATAACATATTCAGACTTAACAACGAATTCAGGTTACAATTGGTTTGTAATATAAACAACAATATTTTCTTTGGGCTTTAAAAGGACAAGGTACGATAAAGCCCGTTTTTGGCCCCCTATTTTCTCATTTTGCAAATCCTGTTTTTGAAAGCTACTTATTATGTTAAAATATTCCCTAGACAGTGGTGCTTGAAGTTGCCGTGTTTGGGTGAACTTCAAAACCACTAATTTTACCAACTGGGTAAGTGAGGGGGTAAACAATCAATATTGTAATTATTATTCACTTTTCAGGTGTTCGATTCCGTACAACGAATTTTTAGTTTTTAGGTGCCTGCGCCAACGTGACCCAGGTTTTTTAAATCGACGTATTTTTCTTTGGGTCACGTAAACGCACCCTTTCAAATTTTAAGAAACAATGACAAAACTTCGTAATTTTTCCTTTTTTGGGCGTTTTTGGTGCCCTTTTACCCCCCCCCCCCCCCCTTTTCTCCCTCACCTCGCCCATTTTCTGATAATAATGGCTTTGAAGTTCATTCAAACTAACGTGGTAAGAAGCATTAATTGTTATATATATTATAAAGAGTACAAAATTATAACGCACCAGATGCGCATTTCGTTTATTAATGTCTTTTATTTTTAGTGGTGCTCTGGAAAAAATACTTGAAATCCAAACCCCATAGAAATTAATTGGCTATCTTCAAAACTAAGAACATAAACAAATCTGTTGTTTAATGACCAGACTCAAGCTAGCGACCAATTCTATCGACCAATCAAGCTAGCCACCAATTCCATCGACCACTTAGGTTAACACTGAGCATAAACACGTAACAGAACCATTTCAAAATATGTCTGAAAATCACAAAATGACATTATACTACAACGTTCAACTTATATTTAATATGTGATGTATCGCTATTGATATTAATTTTGGATTCCAACAAATAAACATGAGTAGCGTGCTTGCTTGCTGGAGTCTAATAATCTAAATCCGTTATTCAGTTTTTGAAGACTTTATATTACATGGTATTATACATTTATTTCAAATTGAGATTTTTGTTTTAACTAGATATACTGTTTCCAGATTGGACATTTAAAAAAAAAAAACCTTATGGTCCAAATACCTCATATGGTCCGGCCCGTTGATAATAAAACGAGTATAATACTGATATGGTCCAATCATACGCGTACGGTCAGACCATATGAGTATACGCATATGGTCATGACCGCACGCATATATATGGTCCAAATATTGATGGTTCGAAACAAATTCGTAAGTATTGTAAAACAGAATAAAAAAATCTAAGTACAGCCGTTCAAATGTCAATTTACGGTGAGATAAATAAAATGTTTAAGTGAACAAGGAACTAGAATAATCATGTAAGGGTTTCTATATCCTCGGCATTGTCAAATATCGAGTATTTCCTCAAAACCATTTAGGTTTGAGGGGGGTGGTTCTCGAAACAGTATATAGGGTATAGTCCAAGGCACTTCAGATAATACTGAAAGCAGTAAAAAAAATAAAAATATATTAAGAAAGAAAAAACAAAATTTATTCAATGCACCATTCATCAAGTCAAAACATTTAAACTACGTTCAGCCAGATGCATTTTTTTAAATGTTTAATTCAACATTTATATACAACAGACATATTACATATTACTCAAAAATATCACAAGAATGTTTTAAGTATAATGACATAAATAATCAACACGAAAATTAGAAAATGAATGTTATGATTCCTTCGGTTTCTAGTACAACAATGTTGTTCTTTAAAAAGTGTTTCTCAAAAATATTTCTCATACATCTTGCATCACACAAGTATTCATACAGAATAGTCATATAATGTTTTAATTCTGTATAAGGTCAACTTTACTGTTTAAACTTCCTTCTGTGAAGATACAACTTTTATTTTTTTTTTCTCGTTTCAACCTTTATTCAGACATTATGTAGCATGTTATTAATAAAGTGACCGATAAAGACAAAAGATTAATAAGTTGTCTAACAGATAACATTTTATACATTATACCTTATTCAATACATTCTTTTTAGATAAATTATTCGTATTTTTTTTTATCAATTACACAATGCAATGTCAAGAAAAAATACTGATTTAATGACAAAAACTAATGTTGTGTGAATATTTTTTCATATCTTCTCAAATGTAATCAGAGTAAGTTTCAAATATATCTCGTTGATTTTGTGTATTAATTTGTTTTTATTATACCTTAATGCAATCATTCAACATATGTATTTATAATAATATTATTATATATTACTCAAAAAGATACATCAACAATTTTTAATCTTTAAAAGATACGTGTGCTATCTTTTAGTTTACAAATGAGTATGTAACCACAACATATGGAAGTTTTTAACGACCTTGACTGGCTATACAGCCCTTGCACGGTCGGTTATGTAACTGAGACATCGAAATATTATTATTTCATCTAAATAAGTTTAAAGAAAATGGTAAGCAAAAGTAAATATCATTACAAAATTATAACAAACGTCAAATAAATAAAGGAGCTGGAATGTCAGTCTTCTTCAATTATTAAATATCAATTAGAATGAATAAAATGAAAATATAATATGATAAGGAAATAAAAAAAAAAAAAAAACAGTCGAAAATAATAGATAACTGTAAAGGGAAACAATCTAGTTCTATTACATTTATCAAAAAATACTATATCGGCCCGATCAAGAGAACATACAAAGTAGTACATTATATCAAACAAAATAGTTACTATGCATATTTATAAATCTTTGTCAATAAGTATAATATTTAGTTCATTTTGGTATTAAATGAAAGCGTATTCACTTAGAATCACTAAAGACCCGTGTAGAATAATAATCAGAAAAAAAATAATAAAAAACAGGGCATATTTCCCCCGTTGTATAGTTGGCTTGGTACCTGTTTTTTATTCTGGAATTTCTAGGAACCAGAAGACAGCAATACACAGTTAGGAGTTTGGTTTCGCATTTTGGCCCCGGTGGATTTTTTATATATGAAAGTTGTTGTGCAATAAAATTCATTTTCAGACAGCTGACTACTAATTTAGCCTTCAAAGATGGTTTATAAAAACATCAATGTTATTTTTACATGTTTAATGGGCTATTTTCTGTTTGACTTTCCGTATTTTCATAGCTATACCAGCCATGGGTCCAGAAATTAATGTAATATTTCTGGTGCACTTTCCCACCCGGGCATTTTCATGAGTAAAAGGGTCTGGGACAAGCTTTCAATCCCACTAGGTGTGGGTAAAAACTTTGCCGTAGGGAACTGTACAGAAAGAGTGAAAAAATGAGCCCATACCCATTACTGTATAGGTACATCAGACTTTGGATGGACAGTGAAGTCTTCAGGTGCACTTTCCCAACCTGGAATTAATACCAGTTGAAGATATGGATAAAAGCTATCAATCTAACCACCTGCGGTCAAGAACTTTGCCGTAGGGGGGTGGCATTAAAGCCACTGCTGCCACCACCCGTAATGGACAAAAATGAAAAATTAGGCATGTGGTTGTGGGATCCTTGTGGGATTGAAAGCTTGACCCAGGCTCTTTTATTCATGAAAATTCCAGGGTGAGAAAGTGTACCGGAAGCTGACAACAACATACTCAATTTCTCATTTTGGTCTATTATGGGTGGTGGCAGCAATCGCTTTACTCCCATCCCCCTACGGCAAAGTTCTTTACCGCAGGTGGTTAGATTGAAAGGTATTATCCATATCTTCAACTCGTATCAATCCCTGGGTGGGAAAGTGCACCTGAAGACTTCACTGGCCATCCAAAGTCTGAGGTACCTATACAGTTATGGGTATGGGCTCATTTTTCAGTCTTTCTGTACAGTTCCCTACGGCAAAGTTTTTACCCACACCTAGTGGGATTAAAAGCTTGTCCCAGACCCTTTTATTCATGAAAATCCCCCGGTGGGAAAGTGCACCGGAAGCTGACAACAACATACTCAATTTCTCATTTTGGTCCATTATGGGTGGTGGCAGCAATCGCTTTACTCCCATCCCCCTACGGCAAAGTTCTTTACCGCAGGTGGTTAGATTGAAAGGTATTATCCATATCTTCAACTCGTATCAATCCCTGGGTGGGAAAGTGCACCTGAAGACTTCACTGGCCATCCAAAGTCTGAGGTACCTATACAGTTATGGGCGATGTTGTTTTTTTTTTTCGTGTCCAACGTACATTCTTTCGGCAGGCCTCGCAAGCTTCATACGGTAAAGTTCGCCACCGGACATGGCTCAAATGAAAGGTAATAAATCAGAGCAGGGCCAACTGAAATGATTTTTGGGGGTTAAAACCTTCTGGGAATTGAATCCCACCTACACTTTCTCAATAGCACCCAAATATTAAAGAAAAATTCCTTGGCTCTAACTCCAAATATGGACAATTTTATGTTAAGGGGGTCCTGAAATCTTTCGAAAGCTTCCGATGTGCTATCTTTTAACCTTTTCTAATTAACCGGACCAAATCACTACTTTACTTTAAAATTCATGACCCAATTTTTTTTTACAGTGTGCTTTAATCCCCCTTACTTGCTATTTGAGGCATAAAACATGAAGAAATACATTTGAAAGGGGTATAAAAAAAAATTGCAAATAACACACTGTCCACACTAAGGACTATATTCGTGGACATCGAAAAATCAAAGGACGATAACTGTGTACTCGGACCATTTGAGGATGCCGATTGTATAGAAAGCCAGTATATACTACTTCTTTCGAACATACGATATTTCTTATTTCGTTTATTTGAAAGCTTATACATTTTACACAGGAACGAGTTTAAGTCAACTCACATTAAATAGTTATTCTATGCTACGCCTACAACAGTAAAGACCGTAAGGCAGCAACCATTTGATTTTCGGGGGGGGGGGGGGGGGAGTTGCTATGGATTTTTTTCTGGACAAACTCTCTATTTTTTTTGGCGAGGAGTCTAAAAAAAAAAAATTTCTTTCAATTTTAGCATTACATATAGTGGCAGCTGAGGGTGAAACAAACATTTTTTTTTCTCAGGATCAGAAACAAATTTTTGTTTTCTCCCAAAAATGGAAACAAACTTTTTTTTCCAAAAAAATCCATAGCCCCCCCCCCCCCTAAAATCAAATGGTTGCTGCCTAATATGTTATCTGATGTGTGGGTTTGTTCGTTCGTTCGTTTATCCGTGTATCCATCCATTTATACTGTAATAGATTGAATCTAAGACGACATTGTAGTCAGATCAAGTTTAAACTAGGTACACATGTTTATTAAAACATGTTCTTTTTAAAATTATTTACGGTTCTCTGAACATGGAAAATAATTGTGCGAGCAAATCATCGTAGACAAACACTGTTGTTTTCTTTCTAATTTAATTCGTTTACTTTTTATTCTCATTTCGTATCCGTAAATTACTCGTATATAACTATTATGTGATTGGGGGATATACGATCCGTTTTTAATAGTTTATTTGCAATTCCTGATTTTTGTTTACCATCTCGGTTAAGAGTTTGGAAAACCGAGAAAACGTAAAAAAGACCTCAAAATATAGTATATGTCCTTCTCTATAGAGTAAAATACGTAGAGGAGCGCACTTTCCATTCTATAAATACATATATAATAACATAAAGTATGTGTTTATGTAGGGGAATAAAAATAGTTCGCTAAAAAGATTGTTCCTTTGCTTTTTGTGTATTTTTCGCTGTGCATTTGCTGATTAAAGATACCCTATCTCCTTTGTTTTTCTATAGAATTACGATATTTTGACTTTTTACGATTTTCTGGGACGTTCTCCCTTTACTGATTTATATTGATGCAGACATTTAGCAAGCAAACTAGTCAGTACATTAGGCTACAGACGACATTGATGTTGTAGTGTCCCTTCTGACTTGATATGATGGATATCACTAGTTATTTAAAGGTAAAAAACAATATAAACCGTATTGGTAGCCATATTCTATTTTTAACAGAACGTTGTTTCATTATGTCGTTTTGTGGTTTTCTCATATACCACATTATGATTCTTTGACAAGTTGATTATCATTGTGTTCTTTAGTGGTCGCTAGAATTGGTTGCTAGCTTGATTGGTCGCTAGGATTGGTCGCTAGCTTGAGTCTGGTGTTTAATGGATACGTCTAGCTACATAAAAATAATATAGCAATCCGTATTCAATACATTACTTACTTGATGATGTTTCGAATACAGCTGATATGAATATGAGTATGTACAGCCTATATCTGCATGTCATTCTTATGTTTTACCCAAATTATTTTTTCAATCTGCTGTCCAACTGAAAAAAAACTACAAGTTATATCCTGCAACTGGATGTATGGCTCCCTGAATATTCAACTGAGTGCAGTGGAGGTAATTTGGTTTAACAGAAAATAGAAGCAAATTGAATATTAACAAACTCGATAATTTCCCCAGACTTGTAAAAGAGATGCAAAAGATACTAGGAGAACATTCAAACTCAGAAGTCGATGAAAAACTGACGATTCCATGGCTAATGATGAAACGACAAAGTTAACATCTTTGCATAAAACACAATACACAGAACTAAAAACTCGGCAACAAGAACCATCCCAAAACAACCACCCCAAAACCGGGTTGGATATAAGGTGGTCAAGAAGGGTAAGCAGATCCTGCTCCAAATGTAAAACCCGTCGTATTGCTAAAGTAAATATAAACTCCGGGATAAGTCTAATTCGGTAGATCACATTCGAGGAAACGATATCAGTATTTTAAGGTAAATGTACAAAGACACAAAAAGTAAGATAGCATAGAAGACAATTTCACCGTGCAGTTTTCACCAATTGACCTTTTTGTATAGTTTTGTGTGTCATTGTGTTAATGTGTCTCAATGATATCAACCATATCCTTCCTTTCATACCAAGGGCTTGTTTCTAAAAAGGTCATGGGTAATGATCAGTTGAAAGGTTAAAAAAGAAAGGCGGAAAATAAACAAACTCATTAGTCGCACAGAACAAGACAATGACATGCAAAGTGTAAGAAAAATGATACAAAGACACACAACCGTCTACAAAACGAAGAAAAGAGCTTTTGTGGATGACTGACACGTACATCTTTCGACCAAAACCCGGGGATGAATTTTGAGCAGTTCCTCAATATAAAACAAAACGGAGGCTAAAATCTACGGAAGCCGATAAGGGCCATTAAAAAAAAAATATGTCGTAATTACGACATAGCATGTCGTAATTTCGACATAACATGTCGTTATTACGACATCGCTATGTCGTAATTTCGACATAACATGTCGTTATAACGACATCGCTATGTCGTAATTTCGACATATCATGTCGTAATAACGACATCACTATGTGGTTATAACGACATAGCTATGTCGTAATAACGACATCGCTATATATAAAAGAATATGTATTATGATTGCCAAGCGACTAAATGACACAGACATTAACAACTATAGGTCATCATAATGCCCCCAATTATTAGAAAAGTCCCCGCATAGTCAGGTGACACTATATTTTACTTTGATACCTCCACGAGGGGCTTCAATGATGGCACATTCTTAGGTGCAGATCCATGAATTTGAAAATGTGGCCTGGGGCCTAGTAGGAAAACGTTAGGATAGTTGCTTGTAAAAAGGATATATACATTTATCATATATGTAGCTCCGTTACGAGTCGGTGGTCCCCTAAATCCACCTCTGTTATTAAATAGCGACTAAAATGAAACGGAATATTTTCGCATCAATGGATAGTTCCGTATTTTTTATTTGCGCAAATTTTCGCATCAATGGATAGTTCCGTATTTTTTATTTGCGCAAATAAAAAATACGGAACTATCCATTGATGCGAAAATATTCCGTTCACACGGACATTAAATTCGAATTGAATTCGAATCGAATTCGGATTGAATTCGAATCGAATTCGATTGAATTCGAATCGAATTCGATTGAATTCGAATCGAATTCGATTGAATTCGAATCGAATTCGAATCGAATTCGCTTATCGCGTTCACACACTCTTTTTTATCAATTCGAATTGATTCGAATTGGCTAATTCGATGATTCGAATTGGCTAATTCGAATTAAGCCAATTCGAATTACCGAATTCGCATTAGAAATATGCTTTTGTGAATACGAATTAAAAGTTAACGTCGTTTGGACAGTGAATCGAATTCGACACGAATTAGAATTGACGTTAGAACGTAAAACGTTTCGAATGAGAATTAAACTTATTCGAATTAGTTAATGCGAATCGAATTCGAATTACGTGTGAACTCAGCATTACAATCAATTTTGAGCAAAGTACAAGTACGTCCACAAGAGTGCCACGCTAGCTTTTCTGCGCGATAAATTTTTGCCGTTTTGGCCATACACCAATGTTGCTGTCGAAGACCAGGACATATAAACGCTGAATTTTTAAGTTTAGCATTTACATGCGGAACGCTGAAAACCGAATATTTGAAAGTCAAGTAAAATATATAAGAACCAAAACTATTGAAAAAAAATGTATAGTCATACGATAACTTAAAACAGCATTAATAACAAAAACTATCCCTTCATACAAAAAAAAATCCCGTTTCCTTTTATTTGGTATTTGTAAACATTGGCGGATTTAGCATCCCTAATAGAGCTACACATATGATAAATGCATATACTTTTTACAAATATCAGTCCACACGTAGTATAAGAAAGCGACCATTGGCCTTCAAAAAGGGGGATATTTTTTTGTCGATATGAGAATTTTGTTATCGCGCAAACAATTTCTTCTAGTTTTTTAACGCTATCAGTTCAAAATTTAAAACTAATCTGGATTTTGGTTTGTCATCTGCTTTAACAGATTATTTCATTCAGCAAATTAGGGATCAATTATTTAAAAAATAAAAAACACATAACCCCTCCCCCCCGGCCCTTCCCCACCGTACCCGTCTTAAAGTTGAATGGTCTTTCCCTGATAAGGACCCCACCTTTTCAAATTCATTGATCCGCACATGAAAAGTGCATCATTATTGAAGCCCTCGTGGAAGTATCCAAGTCAAATTAAGTGTCACCTTATTGACAATATTCATATTTCCGATTCCCAAATAGATTACCAATTACCGTTGATATAAACTTTTAAAAATTTCACTTTTCCAAATGTCGACACCTATACAAATGGTTAGATGGGGGCTTAATGTACAGCAGCAACTATTAGATTATTATGCAGACTGAAAATAATGTTTATGGTATACGTTATATATGATATCAATATATTCAGCGTTAACAAAACCAGAACGATGAGTTGGATGTTAACGTTTACTTTATTTGACATTTTTAATCATATATCACTTTGTTAGACCTTTTTTCAATTTGATTCGAGCGTCACTGTTGAGTCTTTTGTGGACCGGCGTCTGGCGCAAATACAAAATTTACATCCTGGTATCTGTGATGAGATTATTTAGGTACCTTACAACAGTTTCTTAGCTCCAAGCTACTTATATTTGATCTTTTTCTTAAATTCGTCGTGTATAGAGGGTAGAAGTGAAAATTAGATATCAACAACCTCCAACAGTCGCGGCTAACGCAAAGTTCATTGCGACACCAAGGATTCAGTATTCCTACCGTACCAATACTTTGAACTGAGACCCTTTAAAGCTTGCTGTTAGGTTTGAGCAAAGGATCAGTGTTGAAGACCGTACTTTGATCTATAATGGTTTACTTTTTTTTTTAATTGTTATTTGGATGGAGAGTTGTCTCATTGGCACTCACACCACATCTTCCTATATCTATTATGTTTTCTGGTCTGTGTGTCCTTTCGTTCTTTCGTCCGTCTGTCCGTCCGTTCGTTATAGTTATTGACCGAGCAAGTCGGTATATATGACTTATTCTACACGACTTAAAAAAAATCTTTTGTTAAAATGGTACAGTCAACATTAAACATAAAATCAAACTAAAGCTGTGTCTCATTTTTAAACGTGAAGAGATACGATTAAATTATTAAATTAACGAAAACAGCGGGTAGTTGACTGTTGGGAAGATCACATTTTTCGTTTAATACGGTTTCAGATTTTGGAAAGCTTAAGACCATAACCGATACCGTTCAGAATGTGCATGCGGTCATACCAAAGGTCGAGACAGTCAAAGAAGATTTACACTATGGTGAGTTTGTTATGATTAGCTACATAGATTAAATATTCATAAACTAGTGCTATAGTAAAAATGGTGAAAAGTTACACTAAAAACTTTCCATGCATATACTTCTGAACATATGGCAATAAGCAAATAATATGACATTTGAGGAAATATTTTCAATAAAAGACGGCCGTCTCTAGTGGTGGAATATCGAAATACACTTGATGCAGTTATCTATATTTCTCTATCTCTTTTTCTCTTTCTCTCTCTCTCTCTCTCTCTCTCTCTTTCTCTCTCTCTCTCTCTCTCTCTCTCTCTCTCTCTCTCTCTCTCTCTCTCTCTCTCTCTCTCTCTCTCTCTCTCAGTGTTAAACATCAGGTATTATTTTCTTGTAGGTAATAGAATAAATACGTTTCAATATTTTAACTAAAATATAAAATTATATTTCTTAAGAAAGGGAGGAATGTGACAATATGATGGGCTTAAAATATATATATAAATATATATTATATATATTTATATTGATATTTATGATTATATATTCTCAAAATGTTTATTAAATTGAATAAAATAAATACAGGGGAATATCTATTAAGCAAATCATGACCTTGTAAAAGGTTGTTCAATTGACCGCTGGGTTGCATATAACATGTTTACATGCAGACCAGGTGGTGACATGTAGCAATTACAATTAGTTAAAAACTGGACATACATGTATTCTTCAAACATCTTTTTCTGGGTTGGTCAAAACATGTCAACTTAATAGATATTCATCCCTGTATCTTTTGATTTAAGATTATAATGGTCAAATTGATAGAAACTTTGACACTGTTTATATTCTGTATATATGTTCCAGACCGTATGAGTATTTGGACCGTACGCGTACGGTCTGGACCGTATGCGTACTTTTTCAAAATACGCATACGGTCGGACCGTACGCGTACGGTCTGATTAATATTAAGAAGTTAGTCAAGTTTATTAGATACAAATGTATATAACAGATCAACAGAACTTATGTCTCAAATTAATATAAAAAGTTCAATAGTAATGGAAATAAAAACTTATTATTTTAACTATTTAAAATAATCACGCTTATTTAATCTGTTAATCTCCTGTATTTAGCATGTCAGTAATTCGTTAACTGCATGCAGCCCATTATACTCATTGAAATTGAAGTTATCGGAAGTAAACATAATCTGGGGAGACAATTGTTATAGAATATTTAGGAACTTTACAAAAAAAGACAAAGGAACATGCATGAACAAATCATGTTAATGTAAAAGAAAATATGACGTTCCTTGTGGTACATTTGTAGCAAGTGTCACCTTGGTCCAGAGTAACAAAATAGGATTCAGATATACAATTAAACAAATATTTAATGTCAATTGTTCGCTTATTCACTTTATTCATCTATTTGTAATAATAACAATTTGTATAACTTAAAATAAAGAATTTGATAAATGTTTGTTTAAATTTAACCCATATGATACCAAAACATGTCTGCTCAGCTGGACCGTACGCGTATACTCATACGGTCCGACCGTACGCGTATGGTCGGACCGTACGAGTATACGTATACGGTCCGGACCGTACGCGTACGGTCCAAATACTCATATGGTCTGGAACATATATACTTGTGTATTTTACGCATACTGTATTGGACACATCGGCTTATGCAGCGTTAATAAACTTATAGCAAATTCCATCTTGTTATAGATTCACCCAATGCAAAGGTAAGATAGTTAATTGACAACATTAATATTTCAGTCGAAATTTATTACGGTGGTCTTCTGCTTAATCTTCACAATCTTTCACTTGAAAGGTTCGAATACATGGAAAAGACCCAATAATTTGTTTACAACAGGTCACCAAGACTTTTCTCGCATGACATTTGACACCAAGTGAGCATTTGGTAGTTGTTTTTTTTACGACATGTAAGGGAAAACCTTCTGTTAATCATCACCTTGTTCGTGTATAAACTTGGTAATTGTAAGGGCTTGAGAAACACTAAAATATTGTAAATGTTTGGTCAATTATCATCTTGATTTGATACAAATTAAAGTTCCTATATAACGTCATGTCGTCTGATATATTAAAGCTTTCCCTCTAGTTATTCTCTATATAAAATACATATAAAATAACGCTATATTAGAATATTGAATCGGTCATGTAAAATATCTTTTTCAGGTTCTGAGGTCATGAATACAAACACCAAAGATAAAAAATGCCTTTAAATCTTAAAAGTTGTGCAACAAAGCATGCTGATAATTTAAAACTTTTAATTTTTCAAAACGCCCTAGAAAAGTTTAGACAGATATATTTGCCAACATCTTTTCACAAATGATAATAGCCACCGCAAAACTGTCATAAACTAATAAAATTGGAAGCAGTATCAATGTTTGCAACCGTAATATAATAGACAACGGGAATTGGTAAAGTTTCAAATCGACAACAACCAGATTAAAAAGCAGAAACAAGCGAGAAGCCACCAAAGTTGGAAAATCACGCAACCGAAGGCGAGTTGCAGCTGCCCCCTAAACTATAATGCATACTAGTTCATCGTAATGGTCGCCACAATTAACTCTGAAACATTTAAATGAAGAAAACACACACACACACACACAATACGAACAAAAAGCGGTTTCTGACTTGGGACATGCGTAAAAAATGCGACGGTGTTAAACATGGTCTTAGATATAAGATACAAAATCTTCCTCAGGAAGGGTTTGTATCTCATATCTAGACCTATGTACGATTTGCGAAATTTGGAATAAAAAACACACAGATAAAAAAAGAACCGAATCAGATTTTAAAATGGGTAATTGGAAAAACTTGGCAAAATGACAATAGTAAACATAAACTAAAAAAGAACTACAACTCCCGTTATGTTTTCGGTAGCATGCCATCAAAAACCATACAAAAGGAAATATAACCGTTATCATGTCAAAAACTGGTTTAATAATAAATGTGTTTGTTTTTACAAAAAAAAAACATGTCTTTTATTGAGCGAATCAATATTAATTCATAAAATGCCATAATTAAGAAATTTTCATCAGTACTGTAATAATTTCACGGATATAATTCTGTTTATCGAGAGAAAAGATCGTAAAAGCGTACGCAACGGTAGTCAAGCATTGGGCCATTCCATTTAATATCTGCTAAAGGGGGATGGATGGTCCTTTCTGAGGGGTGTAAAATTATATATATATATCTGAGGTGTGAAATTTTATGTTTTTTCATCTGACACGTACATTTATATGCAAAAAACTTCTAAGAGTTTTTCAGCAGGAAATTATTAAAAATAATTACATCTTCGGGATTACAAAAATGCCTAAGTAAGAGCCTAGGGGTGCTTTTGAATGTAGACAGTTTCGTATCATGCATTATCTTGTATTGTATTTAAATTTCTGATGGGTACAATCTTTGCAGTAAAAATTTCTGATGGGTCATTTTTTCCCGTGAAGGCCCATCCGTCCAATATGAACAGAAACTCTACATCTGATAGGTCTTAATTCATAGATCTGATAGGTAGTTTTTCCTGATGTTTTTTTCTGATACGTATATAAAAAAAATTCCCCATCCATCACAACCTGTCAGAAATTAACTGGAATTGCCCATTGTGTTACAGAACGTTGAAAAGATATCAGAAGATGTGGTATGAATGGCAACGAGGCAGGTCTTCATCTAAGTCTTTAATTTGTAAAATTAAAACACTATAGGTCAAAGTGCAATCCACTCTATGTAGTATTTACGTGTGTATCCATCTGATTAGTTAATCCTTTTACAACTGATTTTTATAGTTCGTTCTTATGTTGTACTATCATACCACTGTCCCATGTTAGGGAGTGGTTCGGATCCCGCTAACATGTATGTATGTATGTGGCTGTCTCAAGTCTGGAGAAATGTTACTTATTTGTGTTTCGTTCATTTTTTTTAATATAAATTAAAACCATTACGTTAGTTTTCTCTTTGAATTGGTTTATATTTTTTATTACTTCGCTTTTATAGTTGACTATGCAGTTTGGGCTACTTTCATTTTTTATGTCTGTACGGTGATCTTTAGTTTTGTTAATTTCTGTGTCACTTGGTCTCTTGTAGAGATTTGCCTCATTAATTTTTTTTTTTTTATCAAAATTGATTATGAAAGACCACCCAACGCATTATTTGGATCGTGAAAAATAAGGCGTGCCCAGTCTTACGGACTTATAAAACAACATTTAAAAAATGAGAATAGAAATATGGAATATATCAAAGAAACAACAACCCGAACAAGGAGATGATAACAGCCGAAGGTCAACAATGGGTCTTCAAGGCAGCAAAAATCTATAAGATAAAATACAAGACTAACCAAGGCCAGAAACTCTTGACTTTGGATAACCTACAATAGATAAAGAACATATAAAAAGCTTACAAATTAGCTTCAGAAAATAGCTTTGGTTAAAAGCTCATTAGAGCTTATGTTTGTCTATGTTTTATATACCATGCCGACTCTAAATAAAGCTTATTTATTATTTATTTATTATTTATAAATAGCTGATGAATTTAGAGTCGAGTTCAGCACCCAGTACTGTATGTAATAGCGGAACAATGGCGGACAAGATAGAAGGTGTTGAATGTCGCTCTTAAATTTGTTTAGTTTAATATGAAACCAAGAAAACATTCTGAGTTATGAACGTGTAATATCATTAGTATATTGGATAGTGAACATTTAATTCTACACACAAAAGCAAGTATGTACAACAGAGCCAAGTAATTAACATATAACGATACTCTGAAATTGACCATTGTTTACGATTGTAAACAAAAATGGCGGACCCTGAAAATCGCATTGTAAATAACTCATTAGTGGACACTCCTGTTGGAAATTCAATCGAAAGTGCACGACAAGTTTTATATGGACAGCATCTTAACTATGTACCTTTCAACACACCAGCAAATCTGCATGGCAACCCACAACAGAAATTGGTTTTCTCCGATCAACCCTCCCCCCAAATTTCGAACGCACAAAATACACAAATCTGTCTAGAATCTATATTAAATGACATTTATACAAAACTATCACATCTTGATGCTTTACCGTCGATTGATAAACGTCTAGGGGGGATTGAAAGCAGATTCTCATCATTAGAGACAGAACTTGCTGAAGTCAAGCAAGATATGAAGCAAATAGAAGGCAGAGTAATTGGATCTGAACACGTAGTTAAAAACATTGAAAACAGATTTGGCTTTATAACGGAGGAATTCGATAATATGAGACAAGAAAATATGGAACTAAAAGAAAAGCTTCTCGAAGTTCAGTCAAGGTCGATGAGGGAAAATCTTCTTTTTGGTGGCATACTCGAAGATCCGAGGGAAAAAGAAGACTATGATAATATTGAAACGGAAACAGTCCTTAAGAAATTTATCAAAGAAAAACTTAAGATAAACGATGAAATAAAATTTCATATTGTTCACCGTCTCCGACCACGCAAGGACGCTAAACCAAGAACCATAGTAGCTAAATTTGAAAGTCGAAAGGATAGAAACAAAGTTCTTAGAGCTGCCCCTGCTAAACTGAAAGAGACATCTTTCAGCGTATTTGAGCAATACCCATACGAAATGGTAGAGAGAAGAAATGTTCTATGGCCTATTTTTAAACGAGAACAACGTTTAGGAAATCATGCACGTCTTAAGGAAGACAAGCTATACGTCAATGGTCACAGAATATATCATGAAGATGTAATTGAAGCTCAGAAAAATGCATCCAATGCATCCAATGTACCCAACAACCCTTCGCAAGACAACATGTACCCATCTCAACAAGGCAGTCAATTTCTAAGGGAGCACTTTGGCTCACGAGACGAATCAAGAGCAGGTTTTGGCCGTCCCCGTCACATGTAGGACAGGCAAACAAGAGGACAGTTGAACTTTAAACCCAGTATATGTAACAATTTTGACTCATTAAATATTTCATGCTTAAATGTTTGTGGCCTAAAAAGTCGATTATTATTTAAAGAATTTACTGATTTGATTGAACTAAATGACATTTTTGTATGTATTGAGTCAAAACTAGATGATTTAGACATGCTTAACTTGCCTAAGGAATATGATTATTTTACCAAAAATAGAAAAAAATTTGAACGAAAATCTGGAGGTATAACAGTTATTTATAAAAAATGTTTAAAAAAAATTCTTACATTTATTAACACAGACTCTGAGTTTGTACTTTGGGTTAAAGTAGATATTCCAATGCAATCAACTAAAATTATGTTTGGTTGTGTTTATGTACCTCCCGAAAATTCAAGGTACTCCTCCAAGGATGCCTTTGATGAAATTGAAACAGAATTAATTACGTTAAAAGATCAAAGCACTGCAACTGCACTACTTGGCGATTTTAATGCCAGAACAGGGTCTCTTTGTGATTATATTATTCCAGACGATGAACTTTCAAAAATTTTGAATTATGATGGAATAGATGAGATAGATAGATGTTTATATGACTTTCATAATTTATGTTTATATAATGTACCCTTACAAAGGTCGTCTGAGGACAAAGGTCGCATCAATGTATATGGTAACAAACTTTTGCAATTATGCAAAAACAATTGTTTATATATTGCTAATGGCAGAATTGGTAACGACAAAAATATGGGCAAAGTAACTAGCAAAGAAACTAGTCTAGTTGATTACTTAATAGTATCAGGTGATTTGTTCCCTTATATTACGGAATTTGAAGTTGTTGATTTTGATTCGTTATTTTCTGATATTCATTGTAGATTGCGATTCAATCTTTCAGCGATGTTACCTGATGATTTGCTTGATAAAAACAATTCACCGAATGTGCCTAGTAAGCATATTCGTTGGATTGGTGACAAAAGAGATCAATTTGTTGACAGCGTTGAAAGTAAATTGACCATTGATAACTTGTCGAACCAGTTAGACACGCTTGATATAACTAATTACATCCCAGCTCCTTTGTTCTAACAGGGGTGATCTGAGCCGGATCACCCCTACCAGATCACACCAGTTTGAGTGTCTTTGTTATGCATGCTTTCCTTTGTTCTGTAACATTTTGGCGGGAATGCCAAATCCACTATAAAACTTATAATTATACGGAAAAGACTATCTATCAAAATTCACGTAGAAAAAATCCAGTGAACATGCTGGGATTCGAACTCAAGACCTTTAGCATATCAAGCCACGACACGTTCCACTACACCAGGACGACTGGATACGAACTATTAGTAATTTAACATACTTAAAGGAAGCAAGATATTTTTATAAATGGGGCGAGTTGGCAGACCTGTATTCAGTGGGGTTTCAACCCTTTTCGTTAATAAATGAGTTGTCAGACTGATTGTTCAATTTGATTTTACACTTTTTCAAATTGGGGCGAGTCGGTAAACAAGAGTGGGGCATTTTTTTATAAAGTGGCGATACAGTGTGGGCCGATTGGCCAGTGGGGCGAGTTGACATTATTTGATATCTACTCATCGTGTTCGGGGGTCATTAAGGGTATACATCATATAGTAATATATAAATTATAATATAATAGTTGTGTGGCGTTCTAAACTAGATTTTATGATTTGTAAATGGTTTTTCGTCTAATCTAAAACAACTGGGATGTAAAATAGTTATCCCATTCGGACTTGGTGTGTCAGTGTTAGATCACCCTCTGGCCTCCGGCCATCGGGGTGATCTTACACTGACACACCGCGTCATCATGGGATAACTATTAATGAAAATTTTCAAACTGACCTTAACGAATTAGTCGAAAGTTTAAATAAAGTGTTTATTGATTCAGCCGTCGAAAATTTCGGAAATAAACCCGCCAAAAAAATTAATCGTATTTCAAAACAACATCAACCGTGGTTTAATGCGCAATGTCGTTTAAAACGAGATAATTTTCACCAAGCAAAGAAAAAACATAATTTATTTAAAACGGAGGGAAGCAGATACGATTTGAAAATAGCTAGTAAGGCATATAAAACAGTAATGAACAAAAGTTACGAGGAGTTTCAATTTAAAGCTGAAAACGAGCTGCGTAGTATGGATCAACATGATCCTAAAAAATTATGGAATGTTTTGAATAATTTTGAAAGACCACAGGATAAAAACACACCAATCGATCTTGATGAACTTCACACTTATTTTAAAAATTTGAACACAGACGGAGAACGAGATGATGTAGATTTTGTAATACCAGATTGCAATGACGAACGTGTAAATGCAATCTTAAATGGTAAAATTACAGAAAATGAAATTTTTAAAGCCGTTAAAGATTTAAAAAACGGAAAAGCGCCAGGTTACGATATGGTCATCAATGAATATGTGAAATCTACCATTCAATTTATGATGCCCCTTTATCTTAAGTTATTTAATAAAATATTAGACTCTGGAGCCATTCCTGAAGCTTGGACTTTAGGTATTATTTTGCCATTTTTCAAAAATAAGGGGGACCCCCTTAATCCTGACTCATACAGAGGAATTACTCTAGTATCTTCTCTGGGAAAATTATTTACTGCCATACTGAATGGGAGACTTTCAAAATATGCAGACTTATTTGAAATAATTCCAAAAGCACAAGCTGGCTTCAGGAAAGGCTATTCAACTCTGGATAACATATTTTGTTTACATGTGCTGATAGAATTATATTTATCATTTGGTAAAAAACTTTATTGTACGTTTATCGACTTTAAGAAAGCGTTTGATACTGTTTGGAGATTGGGGTTATGGCAAAAGTTGGTAAAAAATCAAGTTACTGGAAAAATTTTAAGAGTGATTTTCAATATGTATGATAACATTAAATCTGGTGTCAAAAAGGGAAATGATATTTCTGGCTTCTTTTCTAGTGATCTCGGGGTACGCCAAGGAGAAAATTTATCACCTTTTTTGTTTTCTATTTTTCTTTCGGATCTAGAAGAATTTTTGTGTGAGAATAACATAAATGGACTTGAAACAGTATCAACGCATTGTCAAGAACATATTGGACTATATTTACAAATTTTTATCTTATTTTATGCAGATGACACTATCATACTTGCAGAAACAGCAAGTGATATGCAAAATACATTAGATATGTTTGAACTATATTGTACACAGTGGAAACTTTCTGTGAACACAGATAAGACAAAGATTATGATATTTTCAAAAAGAAAAAGCAAAAGAAACCACTTACATGATTTTAAATTATATGGTTCTGATATTGAAATAGTAGATTTTTATCCTTATCTAGGCTTGCTGTTTAATTGTAACGGTAGATTTACAAACGCCAGGAAAAAATTGATAGAACAAGCAGAAAAGGCACTCTATGCTCTCTACAGAAAATTAAGGAATTTAAATATTCCTATTGATTTGCAATTAAAATTGTTCGATTCTTTGGTTGAACCAATACTGATTTACTCTTGTGAAATATGGGGTTTCGAAAACATAGATGCTTTAGAAAGAGTTCATTTAAAATTTTTGAAAAGAATTCTTTCATTAAGAAGCAGTACTCCTAATTATATGGTGTACGGTGAAACTGGCACGTATCCCTTGGAAATTAAAGTTCGATTACGAACTTTATCATTCTGGTACGGAAGCCGATAAGGGCCATTCAAAAAAAAAATTTATGTCGTAATTACGACATGACATGTCGTAATTTCGACATAACATGTCGTTATAACGACATCGCTATGTCGTAATTTCGACATAATATGTCGTTATAACGACATCGCTATGTCGTAATTTCGACATAATATGTCGTTATAACGACATCGCTTTGTCGTAATTTCGACATAACTTGTCGTAATAACGACATAGCTATGTCGTAATAACGACATCACTATATATATTAAAGAATATGTATTATGAATGCCAAGACACTAAATGACACAGAAATTAACAACTATAGGTCATAGCATAATGCCCCCAATAACTAGAAAAGCCCCCGCATAATCAGCTATAAAAGAGGGACGAAAGATACCAGAGGGAGAGCCCCCGAAATGCTGTGTGGCAGACAGTGTTATTAATTAATTATTAGCTCCCTTGGTAAAACTCCAAATTTCATATTTAATGTATTTCATTGTTAAATAATTTACATGAAGCTGAATAAGAATATATCTGTTAATTGCATAGCTTTTGCTATTTGAATTCATTGATTAAAGATATTTATTTATATTGTAAAGTTTAATATTTGTATCGTCGCAAAATCTTTGGTCACCTTCTTTAGTTACCTTCTGTGAGAAACTTATATATTTTATAGATCCTTATTGAAAGTAATAAGAAACCGACCGGGGACTATGTCGACTGACATAAAGTCCTGTTAAGGCAAGCAAAGCCTAACACCTTTCTTTAAAGAAGCGCACAACTCCGTGGTTAGTGGTAATGAGGGTGAATGGACGTGATTGCTGTGTATTTACTGTCAAACGATGGACACGATGTGTTCCTAAAACACGACGTTACACATAAAAAGCGGCGTCGGAGAGGGTTTTTGATTAATTTTTGCAAGTTTTATTCGTTTTTTTATATGTTGGTTGATTTATTTATTATATTACAAAATTTTTAAAATTTCTGATTCTGGTTCTGTTCGTTTTGTGATGTCATTTTATCATAAATTACCTCAAGTTGTGGAAATCTATTTAATAATGTTTACCCTTTAAGTTATTTCAACTAAAAATGCATTACTGTCGCAAGTAATGTGGGAAAGAAAGATGGGACAGAAGTAGATATAGGCAGATGTGGTACAGTTTTCCGTAAAAAAGATATTTTTTTTTAGATGTACGAAACTTTTATCATATGATGTTTAACTTTCAAGGTGCATATCATCTGTCATTGTAAAATTTCTAAATCTTAACTCAACCCCAATACAAATATATCTGACACTCTGCAAGTAAATCGAACATTTTTACCCTTGGTTAAATTTGAATAGAATTGTCAGGGCCGTAACTAGCCTCTTTTAATAGTGAGGCAAAATATATTCGCCGAGCGGAACGAGGCGAAAAATTTTGGGCGAGGGGTCTGAGCGGCCCCCAGAAGCTCTGATAAAAATAACGCAAAATCGTGCATTCTGAGCGTTTCCCAGACTCTTTCTTGCAAAAAAAATGTTCTTTTATAAATGCCATCCATAATAGAGCTTGCAGATTTTTTCTTGGAGTGGGTAAATATACTCCAAATGCTGCAGTTGCAGGGGATATGGGGTGGATACCTATCTTTCAAAAACAATGGCAATGCTTAATTCGACTATGGTGCCGTTTGAATAATATGAGTTCTGATCGTTTAAACAGAAAAACATTCAATATGGGCAGACATTATGAGTAAAAAACATAAGTGTATAAAAAATTGGAATTTTTATGTAAGGAAAACATTTTCTGAGTATAATGCAGAACATTTCTGTATCATTACAGACTATGTTGATAGTACCTCAGTTGTCAATGCTGTTCTGTCTTAAATGTTTAGTAAATATATCGAACAGTGGCAAAGCAATTTACAATCAGAGAAAGCTTTATGTGGTAAAGGTGGTAACAAACTTCGTACATATAATCTATTTAAGAACAGTTTTGAAACGGAAACTTATTGTAAAATTCCAATGCCATTTTCGCAAAGGAGTTCTTTTGCCAAACTTCGATGTGGTGTAGCACCACTAAGAATAGAAACGGGGACATTTGAAAAAATTGATTTTAAAAGATCGAGTCTGTGATAATTGTATGAATATTTTAGAAGATGAAGCCCATGTTATTTTATCGTGTCCTTTATATGACGATTTTAGAAAAAAATTATTTGATAAAGCAACATATTTTAATAGTGATTTTATGTCTTTTGATGATAAACAGAAATTAGTGTTTTTATTTACAGATAATAGAATGAAATTCAAAACAGTGTGGCTGTGGTCATTGATTGACACATTAAATTCATCCATTGACTGGGACAATTTACGTGAACGTTTGTCTGTAACGACCACTGTTCACGACGTACCTACGATAGACATTTAAACTGTGGGGTCACCAGAGGTCTCTTAACGCCTTTAATTATAAAATAATTCGAAAAAATAATCAGGAACAACCTTTATGTTTTGATTTATATAATTGATATAAATCAAAACATCGTGTTATTTCTGATTAATGTTTTCGAATTACTTTATTAAGGTGTTGAGAACCTTTGGTGACCCCATAGTTTAAGTGTCTTTAAAAAGTACATAGTGAGCAGTGGTCGTTACATACAAACGTTCACCTAAATTGTCCCAGTCAATGGATGAATTTAATGTGTCAATCAATGGCCACAGCCACACTGTTTTGAATTTCATTCTAATATGATTCGTAGCTGTGCCAAAGCCTGTAATCTTATTTTAAATAGACGTAGAAATGTTTTATACTGTAAATAATGTTAATGTCAATATGTTTTATAATAGATGTATTCTTTATATAATTTTTAATGTTTAGTCTCTTGTAATTCTGTACAGAATGGCTCTCTGTTTATATTTATATATTTTTACATTTAATGTAATGTTGTATTATTATATATTATTGAGAGATGAGACTTAAATAAAATATTGAATTGAATTGAATTGAATTACATAGAAATGGCTTAATTAATTTTTAGATATTTTTTTCGACAATCAGGTCCCAAAGCAAAAACAAAGATTCATTGTAATTTAAGACTTTTAGGTATTAGAGACAACATTAAAAGACCGATATGTAGGATAAAGCAAAAATCGTAATTCTCATAATTATTAATACCGTATCTGTCTGTCTGTTCTTGTCTTGTATTGTGATTAGACTTTGGTGATTTTTTTATGACTAGATATAAATATAGTGACATTTCAGTATTATACTTTAAGTACAAGTACTGCTTAAGTGCACACTAGGGACCATATTCACCTTGTTTTACGATCTTTTACGGTATTAATGTTTCTTTAAAAGTATTGTTGAAGACCATCCCATTTCGGCAACTATCAAGATGAAGAGCAGGAACACAAACTTTGACCATTGATCATTTGTATTTTTTCTATGCATTGACTTTGTGTGCGATTATGTCCCCATACTCCTTTATTATCTGATAAAGGGTCTCAACACGACTTTATGCAAGTTTAACCTTTCAATGTAAAAGGTCATATATGGCAATGCCTTGGTTTTTTTCTTCAAATTATTTAATACCGGGAAATATGTGACCTTTCTTTAATTCAAACCATGTCAGCTATCTAGTTTTATTTACAATAAAACAAACTGTTTTGTATTCTTTGATATCAATTTCAATTATCCATGCAGAAAGAACATTTTTTTTGTGTCCACTGAGTAGCATCGCATGTTCTTAAAATATATTTCTCGCACAATTCTTGACATCGGTGGACATGCAACATTGCAAAACCACATTTACAAATGAAAATCAACACTCAGACTATAGTCATAAAGTAGGACAATAAATGAACAAAAGACAAAACCGGAACACAGAAGTAAAAACAATAGACCATCAACTCTGAAAACTAAAAGGAAAATAGAAACATGGATAACGACAAACATCCAGGGGATACACCAGAGAGTGAAGAGAGCTTGCTTCTTGCAAGACACTCTCCGTGAAAACAATTTGATATGAAAACAACCTTTTGTTTCATTTTTTTTTTTTTTTTTATTTTTTTTACATGAGGCATTTGCCTCATTTGCCTCAATGTAGTTACGGCCCTGATTGTATTTTCCCTGGTACATAAGTTGTCGAAATACACCCCTTCAATTACTTGAACCTTGGCTTGAGAATTATTTCCGCAAGTCATCTATAGTGTTTAATTTCTGATATACATTTTAAAATATAGTAATCTACTCCTGGATCGTCCACGAAAACGGCTTAAATAATCCCAGGTTTTTAAAATTCGATGAAACGGTTTTCGTCGCTGTTTGGGATTTGTCTTTCAATTACTAGTACCTCCATTTCATGCACAAGTTTATATTGACGAAAAGTTCCGGCTTCGCTAGTACAGGAATTAATTTCATCAGTTATAACATGAATAGCAGGACAAATCGCGAAGTAAAACACTCCGTGAACTGGTATAAGTCTTTTAATATTGGTGATTGCACCTTACTGAAATGACGACTTTAAATGATCTATGGAGTACTTCCACAATATAAATTTCAATTCGAATTTTACATTTAGAGTATTGTCTTGGTGTCTAAAAATTGTCTTTGCAAAAGTTGGACGAAGTTCATGTAATGAGATGTTTTTCCCCATTTCACCATTCTTTTAAATAAATCGTTAAAAGCTATCAACGATTAATAAAAATTGCAAAATTTAACCTGTGTCGAACCTATGTCCCCGGGTGGAGTCTATAGCAACATGCGCTATTCTTTTTTTTCGGCAGCAATCATCAACCTGTTTTTCCAAATTTCACAACACGATTTGTTTTAATTATCATGAACATTTAATTGAAACTTAAGCACATGTAACGACGGAAATTAGCGTCTTTCGAACTTTCGACGTTTGGACAAATTGGCTAATGTTTTGTAATGTGTGGAAGCATTTTATTCCTTTAAGACCCAAACATGTAGTTAATAAGAAAAGAATCTTGTACTTTTTTACTCTTCGTGTATCGAACTTTTGTTTTGATTAATTATAAAAAATACGCGTTAACTGCTTTGAAAAAATGAAATATCAACTTGGACAAAATGGCTACCGTTTGAAAAACGACTGTGTAGAGAAGATTTTATTGAATCAGCAATATTTGAACTCACGAACAATGAGGCAAATATTTGTACTTTTGTTAGATATTATTATTGTCTTACTATTTTTATTCATTTTCTGCTACTTACAAAATTCACTTTCAGTCGTTGAGATAACGAAAAACGTCGTTGGACATTTTTCTTATTCCCGCTTAATATAAAGCCACCGAGTCAAATAAAATTTGGTAAAAATAACGTCTTTAACGCCACAAAGAACCGACACCTGTCGTTGTTCCTGCCAAGTATCAAGAAGATCAGAGAATAAGAAATAGGATCACTATACATAAGATTTAAAACAGTTTTTCATGAATGTAACGTTGGACATCCGGTTTTTTTCACATTGCTTTGCTAATATAATCATCAAATATACTAGATATTACTTAGTATATGATCAAGAGCTGTAAAAACATAATTTGAAACATATATTGAATTTGCTTTAATATTGGTTCGTGTTTTCTAGCAATCAATATATTTCAATTCACCTTTATTACACGAAGGCATGTAGTTGGGCGCTGGTTTATAGGTAGGATGTATGTCAGTCCTCATATTTATCCTCACATAATAGTTCAACCAAGAAGAGAATTTATCAGACTAAGTCTATATCTCCTTAATGAGGATCTATAAATTATATACGTTTCTCACAGAAGGTAACCAAAGAAGGTGACCAAAGATTTTGCAATGATACAAATATTAAACTTTACAATATGAATAAATATCTTTAACAATGAATTCAAATAGCAAAAGCTATGCAATTAACAAATATATACTTATTAAGCATCATGTAAATTAATCAACAATGAAATACTTTAAATATGAAATTTGGAGTTTTACCAAGGGAGCTAATAATTAATTAATGTTAACACTGTCTGCCACACAGCATTTCGGGACCTCTCCCTCTGTATCTTTCGTCCCTCTTTTATAGCTGACTATGCGGGGGCTTTTCTAATTATTGGGGGCATTATGATAACATATAGTTGTTAATTTCTGTGTCATTTAGTCTCTTGGCAATGATAATACATATTCTTTAATATATATAGTGATGTCGTTATTACGACATAGCTATGTCGTTAAAACGACATAGTGATGTCGTAATAACGACATGTTATGTCGTAATAACGACATGTTATGTCGAAATAACGACATAGCGATGTCGTTATAACGACATGTTATGTCGAAATTACGACATAGCGATGTCGTTATAACGACATGTTATGTCGAAATTACGACATGCTATGTCGTAATTACGACATAATTTTTTTTTTTTGAATGGCCCTTATCGGCTTCCGTATTCTGGTCAAAATTATTGTTAAACAGCACGAAATTATCAGGATTATTATACCAATTTTTGTATAAAATGCATAATTCTGGAAATATTGTTTCTAAGTGGATTAATTGTATTAAATCTACATTAGAAAACACAGGTTTAAGCTATGTATGGAACAATCAATGTATTTTAAGAAATGTTGACATTAAAATATATGTAAAGCAAATTTTACAAGATCAGTTTATTCAAAAGTGGTTTAGTGATGCTGAAAACTCTTCTAGAGGTGGATATTATTTACTGTTTAAACACGTTTTTTGCTTAGAAAATTATTTGGTTAAATTAAAAAAAGAAAATAGAATATATATTACCAAACTTAGATGCTCAAATATCAGAATTCCACTAGAAACTGGTCGATGGCATAATATTCCAAAAGAGGAAAGACTATGTACTTTGTGCAAAAATAATTGTATTGGAAATCAGTTTCATTACTTATTTGTATGTCAAAATGACGAGGTTAAAAAATTAAGATGTGCATATATCCCAAATTACTATATTGTTAACCCTTCAGAATCTAAAATGAAAGGTTTGATGTCTCTATGTAATGTAAAAGTCTTAAATAATTTGTCTATTTTTATCAAAAAACTTATGAAATACCTATGATTCTAATATATTATCACTTACATGTAATCGACTGGCGATCTCATATCCCATTATTTTAGCGTTGAATGATTATCACGTGTTATGTATGTGTATACTTGTGTACAGAGATTTAGGTATGATGAACTATGTATGTATATTTCTTTCTATCTTGTTCACCATTGTAAACTATTACTTGTATTATTTGTCTGCCTCTTGTTACAGTGTAAACTGTCTAGAGTGTTAATAAAAGTTGAAAAAAGTTGAAAGTTGTGTCTGTACCAAATCAAAAGCCTGTATTTTATTGTTGTCATTTGTTGCCGGGCATCAGTTTTGGTTTTCATTTTTTCGTTTAAAAATAACTTATGTCGTTTATTTCATTGTTTTATTAGTTTAACATTTGTCGTTTGGAAGCCGTGTATAGCTTGCTATGATCTATGGATTTCGCTCAATGTTGAGAACCCCTATAAGGTGACATATAGTTGCTAGAATCTACATCTTTTGGTTTTTGGTTAAGAGTTGTCTCATTAACAATCACACCATATCTTCTTTCTTTTATTTTTAAGAAAATACATGTTCTTTGTATCATGAGTGAAAATCCTGAGGAGAAATTAAGGCAACAGTAGTATGTAAACGACTGTTCAACACTCATCAATCCACGGACAAAAAACAAAATCGGTGTAACAAACTAAAACCGAGGGAAACGCATTAAATATAAGAGGAGAACAACGATATATCACTAAAATGTAACACACACAGAAACGGACCGAGCATCAGACAAAATCCCACGAGAATAACAAATATAACATCAAAACCAAATACATGAATTTGGGATAGACAAGTACCGTGACACGTCTGATCGCAATGTGAATTTACACTTAAATAAGAGAAGGCAAACGTCGCAACGTTAAAATGTAACACACACAGAAACGAACTATAACATAACAATGGACATATTCCTGACTTGGTACAGGACATTTTAAAGGAAACAGTGGTGGGTTGAACCTGGTTTTGTGGCATGCTAAACCTCGCACTTTTATGGCCATGTGAAATATAACATCAAAATAACAACACAACACCACAGAGAACAGTAATAATCGTTTACAATAGATTAGAGTAGATTACAAAAGAGAGCTGGTTCTTCGCATGAAATATATATCGCAACAAAAACTAATGTACACGTATGTTCTTGTTCATAATTGGGAAGCTGAAATTATCTTCTTTGTTTTACAATTTTGATCAATTTCTAGATGTAAGTTTAGATATGAGGCAGACTTATATGTATCTGGTGTATCCTTTATCTCTGATTGAATGGAATAGATGCGTTGAACTTGACATGGACACCGAATTAAGGTGGCTAGGGCGTCTTAATTAAAATTGATAGAATGTTTTGATAACTTGTCAAAATAAAGTTTATGTCATGCCTTTTTCAAAAATGTATTAAAAAGTATGGGTCGCGGGACTTTTTTTCACGATACAAGTTGTGCAAAATTGTCAGATTTTGTTTAGATTATGCATGGAAAATCTAATTTTGGGTGATAAAAAGAAAACGTGCTATCAGAACTTTCAGATAAAAGGTGAAAAGATTGCTCTTATAACATGCTTTCAGATAAGAAAAAGAAAAAATGGGGTAACCGAACTTGTTTTCTTGCTACATATCAAAATAGGTAAATTCATAACACTTTCTATTATAAAAAAAATGACGTTATCTGAGTTATCTCCCCTTATTTGGTAAATTTGAAAAAAATCATATCAAACACAAAAAAGGTATTTATGAGCAATTACATATGTACTTATGATAAAACACACAATTTTTTATGTTTATATCAAAAGTTTTTTACAGAAATTATACACAACTCTCAAAATTTACACATTTCATCAAATATCTAGACCAAAGTTATCTGCTTCTTCAAAATCCAAAATGGAGGAAGACACCCGAGCCTCCTTGAGTATCATTTCGTGAGAAAGCAAAAAACAAAAACAAAAACACAAGCACGATATACACATAAAAAATATGATGAACACAATAGACACGCATGGTTAAATATAACTTTATTGTTAATTCAGTATTTTGTATAAGTAATCTATTTGTTGGATCGTTGAATTTGACACGTGTAATGCGTGACCTCTAGCTGGACAATTCACTCTCCCTGTTGGTGAGACGATTTTGAACGAATAACAAATAATTTCTTGAAGCTGATGTCTAATAATTTACATAGAGTGTATGAATAATAAACATGTTAATTCATTTATCAGCAATTAATGTATCAAACGCTCTGACAAAACTGTGACCCTTCACACTACGAACAAAAACCTAATAAGAATACCAATTATATTCGCATATATTTTGCATTTTATTTAGTTTATTTCTTCATAATCATGCTCATTATCTGTTGCGTCTTCGTTGTCTTCCTTGTTATCATCTGTATCAGAAGAGTTACTGTTTGGAGAGGAGTTGGCAATAACTTCAAGATATCCCGAGTGAGCTGTTTCGTATATGTGTACAACGGGTTCTGATGGTGCAGCGTGGTCACCGGGTATCTGAAATATATTCAATAGAAGCTACAGTTAATTAACACATGCCATTTGAATTACTCGTTTTGTACTTGAAATCTTGAATACATTTTAAATAGATATTTCAACCACGATGGTGTAACTTCGTCTGAAAAGGTACGATTTGACGCCAAGTCGCCCATACAACCAATCATATTTTAGTTTGTCCCGGATTAACAGAATTAAAGGGTAAACGTATATTTGAAAATACAACATGTACATGTCTAGATGATGCAAATAGGGATGTACTGACACATAAATGCAACTATAGATTACCGTTCGGCCCTCAACAAGGAACAAAACCCAAATTGCATAGTTACCGATTAAAAGCCCCCAATGACAAGGCATAGTGCAAACCAATTTAAACGAGAAGAGAAACTGACAGAGTGTAGTAAAAATAATAGATAAACGAAAAACAAATATGATTTACAATAACGTACGACAACTATTTTACTATAGGCCCCTGACTTAGGACAGTACATACATAATTTGGCGAATTTAAACATGTCTGGCTGCGCCAAACCCTTCCTCTAACCTTAATTGAACGGTGGTATAATAAATATAGTAAGATGAAAAAGATATATATATATCAGTTAATTTCTTGAAATTATGTTTTGCATCGGATCAAAGTGTAAACATATTGAAGATCAGTTACTTCAACTGATATAATTACATGTACTTTAGGCGGTTTTTTTTTTATTTTGTTAAAAGCTCTGATATCTTACATTTAATTTCATACTGGCAAGCAAGTTTTAAGGTTGGTAACTGTTATCCATAATTACATGCATATTTAAGCACTTAAGGTGTCATACCACCAATTAAAAGTCCCTATATGTTCAACCAAATTTTGCAATTTTCACAGCTTTCTAAATATTTTACCTTAAGTTCAACTTCATAGAAACTAGGTATATCCTGATTGTACAGGTGTCACCTTTCTGTGTGCCAATTTTCAACATACATTCAAAATCATAAAAGAAAGAAGAGAGCTGCCGAAAGGAAGTACCACTAAAAATAACCCGTGGTTTTCTGGAAATCTTAAATTAGTATACCACGGAGCGCATTAATCCTCAATTTTAAATGCAAACTTCTAGACGGGTAAAATTTGGCTCAAAATGGTCTTAATATATTTCTCTTTTGACAAAAGTTTCATTTCTGCAAATTTGTTGGTTAGTTTTAATAGGTGAACAATGACATCAAATGCACTATTTTTTGTCAGAGTGGGCCTACTTTCACGTTCTAAATTTGAGGGAGTAATTGGTGGTATGACACCTTAACCACTTTCCTGATTTTTTTTTTAACTTGGTATATTGAAAGACGAGAGTACAATATACGTGAGAGGTCGTGGTATAGAGTCTACTCTTCTACAACATAACAATGTTAATAATGAGGGAAATAGACAATTTGATTATCTTCGAAGTGTTTAATTTTTTTCAAAATTTTGTCTGCAGTTTTGTAATAATTGAGTATGTATTTAGTATTATCGTTTTTATGGATGTTCTTTTTGGCAATTTACTAATGAAATTTACAACAGGTGTATTAATAAAAAAAAAAAAACGTTAAAATTGTTTTCATCAAACAAAACAGGGAGACATAGTGTGTCACTTGCAAACATTTTAAAGTGGCATTTCATTTCAACCTTTTACATTTATATTGTTTATTTAATGAGGATATCCATACTAATAACGAAACAGACAGCTGCATGGCGAAATCGGTCAAAAACGCCTAAAGTCAAACAAAAACTGTGCTGTAAACTGTTGGTTTTGAATACCAGACTCTCGTATTGTATATGGAAACAATACATTTACGATTATTAATCATTTGAAGCAATACTGAAAATTTAACGTTAACTTTGTCTCTTTGTAAAGGTTTGAAAACATTTAAAAAAAATGTCAGTCGCAACACACGACGTTGCTCTTTGAAAGGGTAAATAATTTCATGCGGGAAACACTTTTTAATTGAGATATCCCGTGATGACTGGCCAGGTTTGGTTAAATTTGACCCAGCAGTTTAGGAGATATTTGTAAAAGTTAACAGATAACGGACGTCAAGTGACGACAATATGGATTGTTTGATCGCTCGATAATATGTATTTCCTTCACTGTATATTAATACAGTGAATACGAATAAAATGAAAAATAGCTGAAACATTCGATTCTAATTCCGGGAATACAACCAACGTATCTTAAAATGAAATCAGTACATGTATGTGAAAGGTCGAAGTTTTTATGCCCAATTATTGGCATTATGTTTTCTGGTCCGTGCTTCCATTCGTCTGTTCGTTCGATCCTCTCTCCGTTCATTCGTCCGTCTGTCCCGCTTCAGGTTAATGTTTTTGGTCGAGATAGTTTTTGATGAAGTTGAAGTCAAATCAACTTGAAACTTCGTATACTTGTTTCTGATGATAGGATCTTTCCAATTTCTCGGTCCACTGAACATAGAAAATGATGGTGCGATTGGGTTATCCTTGTATTATGAACACATTTTTAATATGTATCCTTGTATTGCTGTTTTCTGACAAAGTTCTGATCAACAATTTTTTTGTTTGTAACAATTTTGAACTCGTTAGTAACAATTGTTAAAAATTCTTAACAATGTTGGGGAGAAGCTAGGTTCTATCGGTATGTTTATTGACATGTCGTGTACGTACATGGGAACGGTTGATATTTCATGCGGACCAACTATATGTACAACATCTGAAATTGAATATTTAAAATGTTAAACCTTTTCATATATATACCTTGATGTATGTGAAGTAAGCAGCCGGTTCGTTATTCGTTATTCGATATTCAATATCCATCCGGCTGCTAGCAGTCAGTTCGATATTTAAATTTAGTTGAAAATCATAATAAAAAATATAGTATTTAATAACAAGCAAAATTTTCATAGTTTTAAAGAGAGAAAATTAAGAATATAAACCCTTGTATCAATGCTTCTGTAAGTTCCATATTTGTATTTGTTTAATATAGATTTTTATCAATAAAACGACAATAAAAACTATCATATTACGTATTACATATCTAACATTTCTTAAATGGCTTAAATCAAAAACAAAACCCGATCACTGTAGAAACATTTAGATATATAAATAGAAAAATATGGAAATCCCCGAAAAAAGAAATATATTATAGCGAAAACCAACCTGAAACCGCTTAAATGATGGCGATACCCCCTGTTCTTTTAATGTTCATCAATTTCGACAAATTCAT
The DNA here is from genome assembly GCF_965363235.1 of Mytilus galloprovincialis. Classification (NCBI taxonomy): domain Eukaryota; kingdom Metazoa; phylum Mollusca; class Bivalvia; order Mytilida; family Mytilidae; genus Mytilus; species Mytilus galloprovincialis. The sequence continues at coordinate 49,037,426 of NC_134851.1, forward strand.
AGACGCTATAGATATAAAGATTGTATTAAAAGGATTTCCCAGAATAATGTCATCTTCGATATCTACGGAGGGCTTAGATTGTCACTTTTCAGCTAAAATTTTCCAAAATTTCAGAACAAAGGCCACAGGGCAATAGTGAGAGCCCCCTGATCTCTCAATCTGGCTTATACAATCTATGATTTCGTCGATTTTTATGGAAAGACCAGGGGGGTCTCACCCTTATTTAAGCGGTTTCAGGTAGGTTTTCATTATATATTTCTTTTTTGAGCTTTCCATAAATTTATCTTTTTTTATTAATAGTTCTGAATGTTTCTGGAGTTATAGTTTTGTTTTAAGAAATATCATATATAAAAGTACATATTTGAAGACGTTAAATTGATAAAAATCTACGTTACATAAAGACAAATATGCAACTTAGAAAAAGGTTTATATTCAAGGACAAAGAGTATTTATGACAGCTTGAAGGGGTCATTAAACGATTTTGTTATGTATCTTACCAGTCCTCTAAAGGGGTAAATTCAGTAAATAAATATAAGTCATCAGTTCTGTCTAAAAGTGAAGTCCTGTGCTCTTCTGATTGGTAGATAATGTTTGTAATAAATATTTTTTGCTATATGGATCAAAACTAGAGTTGAAAAAAAAATAAAAAATAAATGCTGAATGTACTATTTTTTTTCCCTACATGGTTGAAAAGTAAAGGGGGTCAGTATAGGAATTCAGTGCGAATCTACATTGTTTGTATGTGTTTGCCATGTGAATGCCCAAAAATGCCGCATGACCCTATGTTTTTATTGTTGCAAAAGATAAGGCTACCTTTGTACTTTCATGAATGATATATGAAAGTTTTTAATTTCTAAAGGTAAATCAGGTATACATTTATTTCCACATATAGATTAGCATTAAAGTCAATGCACGGTGGGTATGGTTGTCCTGCGAGAGAACGTTCTGTGCTGGTGATTCGGTCCTGACGGGTGCTGGTGATCAATGAAAAAATGAAAACAAAGACGAAAATGATGATTTTTGACGTTTTCACTCATAAAAAATGGAAGAAAACAGTTGAGATTTTTCAATTTTGTTTCTTATGGGTTTATATGTAAACCATTAAAAAGTTGACTCTCTAAACTGTTTCATTAAGTGTAACACAAAAATGCTCATTTTCAGAAAATCTATCACTGAAAAAATAAAACAAAAATGCTCATAGAGTCCGCTTTCTACACCGCAATCCACACGACAAAACTATTTTGTGAAAAAAACATTGCAATTTATTAAAATTTAGCATTTTCTCAATTTATTCATGTCCTGATACTGTGCTGGTGGGTCCTGTCATTGTGCTGGTGGGTCCTGATACGGTGCTGGTGATTTCGGATAAGAAGTTGGTCATATTTGAAACAAATGTTACAAAATCAATAAAATTGGGCAGATACATTTGTAATTGTTGTCAATAGGATCTATGACTCCTATTTTAGCTCTTGTGCATCCATTTGGCTGTTTAATGTGTGTTTTCAAATGATCGTAACTTGTATTACATAATTACATAAAAGGGCAACATCTGTCGTTCAATATCAGATAACAATATATAGTATCTAAAATAAGAATACTTTTATTAAGATATTAAATGCCCCTTACATTGATGCTTCAACAATGATCAAATCCCATGCCGCATAGAAATGTTTGTTAGCGCTCCGCATACCCCTCCCCACTTCTACCCAACCAACCCTCCTCATTTCCTCCTTCATTGTTACAGTGGTGTACCAACACAACAATTTATCACATAAAATAATAACACAAAGATACACATTATTGAACAACGGATGCTCGCAGATACTGAAAGCTAGTTCAAGCCGCATTTTCAACTAATAGATAAACCATGTTCTCATATACAAAAATCCTAATCGTGTCGATTAAAAAAGTCTTAAAACTTAAGTTCACATTTTAATGTTTGATGAAGCAGAACTTTAAAAGTGTGCAGTGAATCTTGTGCTCACAACAGTTAGTTCACATTTAATGTTTGATGAAGCAGAACTTTAAAAGTGTGCAGTGAATCTTGTGCTCACAACAGTTATTGTCATTATTATGTTTACATAAGACTTATAAAGGAATTAAGAAGGTACCAAGAAATATTTTACAGTTCAATTTAATGATCATGAATGGAAGGAAATGGTACGGAAGTTTACATAGGACAAAAAGAAATTGATAGTATTTTTTGGCGAAAGACATAAACGCTTCTTTGCATTATATAGTACAGCTCTTCTAAAAAAGCATGCAAAAAAAAAAAAAAACTTTGATTGACTTGCTTGCTATGTTTGCTTGGATGTTTTCAAACAATAGGTAGGCGGAGTTTCAATACATACTGGGATTTGATTGGACAAATACAAACTGACAGGAATTGAAGTTAATGTTTAATGTCCAAACAAATTCTAGTATTAGTCAACAGACTACTTACCTGTCGTTTACAAACATCCAAACAATCATAGCAAGCAATTTTATCAATGGTTTGCTTTGCATATATTAATACCATATTAATAGAAGAGCTGTAAATTCTAAAAAAAAAAAAACTTGTTGTCGTAGATGGTTAAATCCTCAACAAAATCTCAATAACTTTGTTGGAACGAATAAAGGTTTCAAATCAAATTTTCGTTGACTTTTTAGCTTCCACCCTGACGAGGCATGTTAGCTGTTCGTATGCTGTTGCACCTGACGCACGGAAACTTTCACATTTCCATCTTCTTTTCTGAAATATTTTACCCAGCTCATACTTGACAGGATTGTTATCCTAGTAAAAGGTATAACCAATGAATTGAACACAAGTTAAAAATTCCACAATACTATATAATCCATTTTATGTGTCAATTTGTTCGAAAAAAGTCGAAAAGAAGAGAGTTTTTTTAATGTCATGATTATCTGTCGCTTTCTAGATCTATGCTTAGCATTTGTTTCAGATGACATGGACTCCTCACCCTGGTGATCCTGCTGCCTTTCATAACTTTATCCGTAAACGTATATTAATAGATAAGCAAAAGGCTGCAACTGGTATTTTTGTATTTAAAATGATTCGTTGTAACGAGAATATTTGTGGTGAATGGAAACTGTGAGGGTAAAATTCTTAAATTGCTTATAAATGTTGCTGGACCCAGTTTCGTTATCTGATCTGAATTTTCTGAAATGTGCAAGGTAGATAGACATTGGCCTTTGATTTTTTTTACTCGGTAAGTTTTGCCCTAATTGCTTGAACTTTTGCAATATTAAAGCCGATTTCAATGAGTGTGTAGACAAAGGGAATATCTTTGGTTATCTTGCTTGCTGAACAGAAAAGTCATTGTTAGATTATGTAAACTACCCTACTTTAAGAGTAGACTAGTCCGATAAATGACACATCATTCTGTCTGTAGGACCAGGCTACTTCGAAAGGAGGGTAGTATACCTTACCTAACAATGACTTCACGGTTTAGCTAACAAGCAAGCTAACCAAAAATATTACCTTTGCCTACATACTCAATGGAATCGGCTGTAACTAAAAACTCTAATATATTTTAACAGACAGTGGTCATGTTTGTTAATTGATGAATATTGTTTTTCCTAGATTCAGTCTTGAAAAATCATGTGGTAACATTTGGTCAAGTAATTTCAGAAAAGATCTTTTTGTAATTGTGGACGCCAAGACAATACATGAACCTCACACGACCCCTCGACACAGGTGAGTTTAGATATGATCTTATAGCGATTCGGGTTGATAACCAGTTGAAACTAGGCCATTTTTTTTGTATGTGTAGATTTGTATTGTTTTAAACTGTTATGACCTTTTAAAGTTAAATGTAGGTGTTTAATCTAAGAATTTATTTTTTAAACTTATATACTTGTTTTATACTCAATTGGTAGTATGAAGCTACGAGATATTTTAATTTTTGAAATTGACATATTCTAGTCTGCCCTTTCATAAAATAGTGAAATTTTTTTGTGTGTTCTATCGAACTTTCGAAAAAAATACCTGATAACCGTTCAGACAAAAAAAATATGTTGCAAAAATCTTACAGATACAGCAAGTGATTCTTAATAGCTATAAGATACATTTTTCTTTTAAAATAAAACTTTTAAATCTTACGGGAAACTATTCCAAGCTTAAAACTTTCACTGTAACCTCGCTCTAACTTATCCCCCATCCCCGCCCCCCCCCCCCCAAAAAAAAAAAAAAAAAAACCCGGAAACAAACAAACCCGCAATACTATTGTCATTCTTATAGTCAGCACTTAATTGTTCACAAACAAATGTGTTTTAAGCTGCTAAAGACATATGATTCAAACGCTCAGAAAGTCCTTTGTTCTATATTTTTGCTCTCCATTTTTATGCAAAACCTTTTACATTTTTATTTTATGGGTTATTGTTGAAGGTCGTACGATGACGTATGGTTGTTAACACATACTTCCTTTGGTTTCTTATGGAAATTTGTCCATTGACAACAAACATACCACTGCATCATCTACTTTATATAAGTATTGTATAAATTACAACGTATTTTGGTGATCTTGCAAAATGATCGTAATCCCGAAAATCGTAAACATATTTTTTTATCTTAAAAGGGGGCAAGAAGGGTTCCATTAACAGGCCAATAAATAAGATTACAGTTAATTTAAAAAAAAATAAAAAATAGGCGTATTTTTTTCTCTCATAATAACAGTAAACAGATTCACAACAATGTCAATTTGAAGAAAGCTAACAACAGTTAATTAGTTAATTACAGTACAGCTTCAATGATCTTGAATATATGCCACTTTTAACTAAAATATAAAGACACAGAACCAGGACATAGGAGCACAGAACCAGGACCGTTTTTCTTATCACCAGCACAGCGTCAGGACAATTCCGTTTAACGAACTTGCACGACTTTTGCAATATAATATTGTTGTAATATACTTTGCATGGTACTTATGACGCATCAGAGAAAAATTAAGCAACAAAACAGTCGTTTTATTGCAGTTCTGATACAATGTAAACAAACCCACCAGCACAGAATCAGGACCCACCAGCACCTGACAGGACCAAATCACCAGCACAGAACGTTCTATCGCAGGACAACCATACCCACCGTGCAATGGGAGATTTTTTACTGAATTTACCCCTATACTGTGAAAAACATGCTTTTAATGTAATTATTAATAAGTATAATTTTTTTTATGATTTTCAAATAAATTTGGAATATCGAACCGACTGCTAGCAGCCGGTTGGATATTGAATATCGAATGTCGAATAACAAACCGGCTGCTAACTTCACATCCATTATATACTTGACATTTTTTGACACACACACCCGTGTGGTGCATCTCTGCAATAGCTTAAAATGAAGACTGAAAAGTTATGGATCCGCCACTGCAGGTATATGGAGTCTTAATGGCTAACATCTACCTCCATATAATGAATAAATCAAATTCAAAATTAAAAGGACTTTTTGGAAAAAACCTTTTTGAAATGTCTATTTATTTTTATGTTTATAAACATTAATATTTCAATAAAATCTTACTGGCAATAGGGATTCCTTGAAAATAAAGAGAAATTGTCTTTCAAATGACAGCACCCAGAGCGACAGAACTTGATCGAAACTGTACATGTATCTATATACATGTATGTTTCTGTACGGCTTCGTTATCGATCCGTAGCATACCACATCGTCTTAGTTATATGCATAATTGTGTAAATTATGTTTGCATTTTAATAACCCGTCTGGGTATTATGTTTTGCAAAAAAGATTATCATTATAAATATTTCTTTTACCTTTGTGGTTAATAAAACTACTAATTTGGGTATCTTGGGCTGCTAATTTGGGCTAACGTTTTATTTAAAAATTGTAAATTTGACAGCCAAAACAGTTCTAAAAATGTAGTCCAGGCAGGTTTCATATAAAAGAGAGCCCATCATCGAGTTCTTATCGATATTAAAGTCAAATATCGAGTAAGAAAAGAAAAGTTAAATGTTTAAGCTATGGTTTAAGTAACAAAGTAAGGTTCACATTGATCAGACTCAATCAACACAGATCGATAAAGCCACCAGAAGACTGATTTGACTCGTTCAACGAAAATGTTCGGGGTGTCTATCTTGCTTGGCACTGATTCAACTTTCTATGCGATAACTTTTGAAAGACAATAAAATTCGAATAGGTCATCATACAAATATTTTAAGGTAAACGGACAGAAAGTCACAAGACAGAAAGTCACAAATTTTATAGGACAAACAGTCAGACTTACAATCAGTCACGCCGTTGCGGAGGAGGCATTAAATTTTAACCTTGTTCGATCGTACGTATACGTAAAAATGTACTAAATACGTCCGTACGTTCAAAAAAATGTATCCGTTCTTTAAAAGAGGGACGAAAGATACCAAAGGGACAGTCAAACTTTAACTTTGGTTTGCCTTAACCAAATGTATTGAAACTCATACACAATGCTTATTACCACATAACACATATCAAGTTTGAATTTTGGTCTCATTAATTTCACCGTTCTAGAGTTATGCCTTTTACAAATAGGCAAAATTGCTATTGAATTTTTCGTTTCCTTTCTTTAACTCGAGTTTGCCTCAACCAAATTTTATGAAGTTTAAAAATGCTTACTGCCACAAAACTCACATCAGGAACACTCTTGCTTGGGTAGCGTCACTTTTAATGTTCTTGACTTATGGGCCTTTATAACGTTTAATGCAAGCGGGGGCATTATCTGCATGTGACTCATGGACACATTCCCCATTTAGTTTTTTTGAATAAGTGTTTTCTTTTTCAAAGCAAACTAATCTCAGAACTAAATTCACGTTGTCAGGTGACTGTTTGTCCGTGACATTTTTTAGTCTAGTGACTTTCTGTCCTACATATTTTACTGGTCAGTACTCGATCAGCTTGACTTGTTAAATAATTATATCCGATCGCTTTGAGCTCAATGCCATTAATCTGTGATTTATCTGTTTTTTAGATATACTCGAACAATGCTTCTGGATCACTGACCGACTACTACCACTATTAATAAATCCAAACCTGACCTATATTCGACTCTGCAGTCGTGTAGCAGTCGTGTACAAGTCGTTAACAGGCCGATACAGAATTTAGTTACACTTTGTCGTGGAAATTTAAACAATAGGGATAATGGAATTGGTTTGATCGGCACCGTAAACCTAGCGTACTGTGTCATTTTTCAATGCTAGCCCTACAGAATTTCAGCTAGAACGGTATTTGACACATCCCCCTCTTGTTGATAACTATCGAACGAAATAAGAGCTTGAGACGACTGAAAAAAGTCTAGCTTACATATATAACGATCTTCAATTTGGTTGATTTGACACTATTACCTTTTCGACAAATTTGCGCAACCTGGCTGTAAATTTGGGTAAGCCATCATCAAGGATATCATTGAAGTTCTAAAAAATCATATACAGAAAACAAGTTGAACATAATCATTTATTTTTCAAACTTATTAATTTTTTATGAAAATAAATTTGTAATCCTGGTATGTTCTGCTTCTGATGGGATTGTCGTTGTCATTTAATAGCCTGAAAAAGGAAATAAAATAGATTAGTGAAGAGTGGGATATAGACGATATTTCATACATATATATTGTACGAAACAATATCATTAATTCGTATACTTTAACTTCTAATTCGTTTCGTTCAGGAATAGTCACATGTTAAACTATATTTTTGTAGGTAGAGAGAAAACGGCGGATGGCACAAAGCATATTGCACAGCAACAGGCATACTGCACGGTTATTTTTGGAATATCTAAAACCCGATATACTTTGTGATGTCATGTAATGAATTTCATTATATTGTTAATAGTTTAATAAAAAAAAATCTATGATCGATTATTTCAAGAAAAAAAATCTTCAAATACATAAGATGTATAAAAAAAGGGAAAAAATGAAATAACAAATAATATCTTTTATGGTCTGGGAGAAAATATTATATATATGAATTTCCAATTGTCAAATTCAAATTACGATTTTAATACAAATATGGTCAGAAATTAATAATATAACAATTACATGTATAGCCTATTTATCAATACAAAGAAGTATATCCTTTTATGTTACCTCCTATACATTTCCAGGAATACGATTGGTTAAAAGCGTCCGCGTGCAAACCGTGTATATTTGATATTAGGTTAGTAGGGAGGCGGGGCTTATCTCATACACGGTTAGTAGTGGAGTTACGTCCCTTTATATTCCTTATTAGGTAAGAAGGGGGCGGGGCTTATTTCATACACGGTAAGTAGTGGTGTTATGTCCCTTTATAAAAAACAAAACGGTACTGAGAAAAAATCACAAGTCAAATCTAAGACTTAAAAAATGGTACTTCGCAAGATCTGGTTTGCGCTAATCCAGTTTTAATTAGCGTGGGGCACTGTCTTCCTGCGGATAAGTGTTCCAGTGTACTAGCACTCTAAAGTCCTGCAACTACGGTAGGCTAGCACAAAGCAGTCAAAATTTACATACACCCTTTGGTTTTTTATTTATTTTATTTTATTTTATTTCACTTTTCTTTTTTTCTAGTACATACAAAACATCCCACTAATTATTTTTGCAAAACGCACATACACAAATTTAGGCTTATTGTGGTTTATACATGATATTTGGCATATAAATTCACATACACAATTTGGCATATCAAAATTATCCGCTCTTTACTTGGCTGCTGGTGTACCAGGACAACGTTGCTGCCGTTCACTGCTGTTTGCTTGGCCAAGCTTTCCTCCTGTTCCTACTTCCGGTGGCTCCATGTTTAATAATTATTTATTTATTTTGTTTTATTTTATTTTTATTTTTATACAAAATTATTTCTATATTATTTTATTATATTTATTTTTATATTCTTTTATTCTTTTTTATTATTTTATTATCTACTTATCTTAAAATGTTTACTTTTTTTATTCATTTATTTATCCAAATTTTTGCTTTTTAAATTTTTGTTTTTATTAAACTTTCTTATCATTCTAAATTATTTAAATTACCACATGGTAAAAATATAAATTATTTAATGCCCAAAAAGGCGCAAGCCAGGGCCGACCGTGCAAGGGCTGTATAGCCAGTCAAGGTCGTTAAAAACTTCCATTTGTTGTTGAGAAAAAATCTTAAAAGTTCCATCAGACGAAGAAATTGATGATTAAGATTGAAATAAGTTCATAAAACACATTTAAACCTTACAAGTCGTTATTGTTGGCATCTGTTTTTGTAGGATCAATGGAAGTATTTTCTTAGTGCTAACAGTTTTGAAGACTTGCTCATTTTGAGAATCACTAGTCTTAATTTCACACGTTAAGAAAATCGGTAAGATAATTTCGTTACATAGTGTGCTAGTGACCTAATACGATATATGGGGTCAATCCCCATATGGAGTTTACTGACCCCATATATACCGTATTAGGTCACTAGCACACTATGTAACTAATATTATCGACCTCATACAAAGACTATAAAATAGGGGCGAAAGATACCAGAGGGACATTCAAACTTATAAATCGAAAATAAACTGACAACGCCATGGCTAAAACTGAAAAAGACAAACAGACAAACAGACAAACAATTATAGTTCACATGACACAACATAGAAAACTAAAGAATACGCAACACAAATTGTATATTAAATGAAAAAAAGCAGTCAAACTGTGATTTTGATTGAAAAATTGAAAACAACAAGTTATAAATTGCATGCGTCTGAACTTTTGAATACTAGCAGATGTTATTTTCAAATATTACAATGACTATGGCTTATCAATATGTTTATTGTACTTAATATTTTATATATCGACGTTGGTACATTTTACTTTTGAATAAGGCTGTTATTTTTATGGATACATAAAGTATGTTCTTCAGCTTTCATGATGTGTTAGTTTGTTTTGTTGAGGCACTTTGTATTTTAAATCATTGGAAATAAAGAGGCAACAGATTTTCACAAATACGTGCTATGTCGATAAAATAATTGTTTTAAAAAAAGATCCACACACAAATAGTAAAAGGACAAATACAATGGGCCCACCTATTCCACACGAACTCACTGTAAAAAACACAAATATATGTCGAAAATTAAAGTCCGCTGTAAAAAGAAACACCACAAAGAGACTTACAAAACGGAAAAAGCGTTTATCCATCAAATATTGAAAAAAAAGCTTTCAACTGAAATGAATATTAAAATAGTAGTATAATTTACTTACAAAAGTTATTCTCACAAATATACATAAATGTATTGGAGCACACTTCGTCATTCCACGTTCCTTTAGACAACATGATAACGCAATCTTCGTTTCCTCCATGATTGTTTGGTTCACTTTTGTTGTAGTTTTTATACTTTACCAGCTGTTGATCATATGACCATCGGAATTCACCTTCCTTTAAATCAATAAGACCAATCCAGTGAGGAGAACCTATTTACAACGAAATTAAACAAACGCAAATAAAAAAAAATGATGCATGCTGACTTTTCAAAGATGGTCATGATACTATATCTTATATCAATTTCTAAAATAATGATAAAGCACTTTTATCACACATAACCGTTTTGTCCCAGAGATTTATTATAAAAGCAATTTAGAAAATGTTTGTATTGTCGAATATCGGAAGAATAAATGACTAGCGTTATGCCTACACTGTAAAACTGGTTTAAATGAGGGTAGTAAAAAATGAGGTTCTGAGCCTCTGAATTACTTAATGAATGGCTATTATTTATTTATAATTTATCGAACCGTAAAATTAAGGTTTGAGTTTTTACATTGAATAATCCGGGAAGCACCGAATAAGGCACTTTTTTTTACATTATTTATTTTTGCAATAACAACGTACACATATGTTGGCGTATTATTATATAACGTCAGAATGTGCGTGTCCCCAGACAAATTGGCGACATTGAAAATAAAAGTAATACAATTGACCAATCAGAATACAGTAAATACACCACATTTATTTATTAAAATATATATATGGAGGAAAGTTCAAAGCATCAATGCGCATGTAATTTAATTTTCTAAATATATGGATACTTGAATGAAAAATCACGAGTCCATAACCAATCCTATATGGGCGTTTTTCAATAAAAACGTATTTTCTTGTCCCAGCCACTTAAAAAAAATGTGTTTGATCTTTGCAAGTAATTTTTTGTGCAGTCAGTACATTGAATTAGATTTAACATTTTTAAGCAAAGAAACAGTTTATTTTTAGAGGGATTGATAAGATATTGACTCCTGAATGGTTTAAAACAACCAAAATGACATGTCCCTAGACCGCCTGTTCAACATTCATACTCTAAAATATCGTAAAAAATGAAAAAAAAAATGTTATTTTTACTTTACATATTAAGTTCTTTAATAACTCAAAAGTATGTTCAGAGCCAACATATTTTAATAAACAGCTTTCAATATAGGATTTTTAATTTCAGAAGGTGTGTCCCTCACAAAATGTCCACTACGAAACGAAGTCATTCAAATTTGCCAATTAACAGTTTTATAAAATCAATGTAATATTTGTTTGCAAGAGATATAAACATTAGGGTCTTACAAAAGAAGTGGTGCTTTTATAACGGCAATTAAATCGTTGGCAAGAAAAATTGAGCACATCAAATGGACCAGAGTGATACCGTATTTTTGTTAATGTCCACTACGAAACGGGTGAAATCTCCTTCAGTATCTGGTTTTAAAATTATGACAAAAAATATCAGTGTACAGCTTAATTAATTCTTTAATGAATACAATCAGTCTTGTTACTATTGCAATATAGGGATTGTGGGGAAAAAAATAAAACATGCGAATATGTCCCCTACGAAACGGTCCCCTACGAAACAAGTATGGGAGAAAAACGTTTCGTAGTGGACACTACCACTACTCTGCAGTCTTTTTTTAATCTTTTTTCAATTATATTCGTGCAAAACAAATAACAAGGGTTAGTTTCATGTAATTTTTATTATGTTTGAATAAACATACATGTATAATAACGTTGATGTCAACTACGAAACTTTTTGTCCACTACGAAACGGGTTTGTCCACTACGAAACGCATAAAAATGTCCACTACGTAACATGAGTTGTACAAGTACTGTCTAATCTTTATCGATAAAAATGGTTTTCCAATTCAGAACAAAATGAGATTTTTCTAGTATTTAAAGTAAACAAACTGGAATGTCTATAGGGAACATTTACAATTGCAAAACATTTGTGTGTTTAGAAGAAGTTTCGTAAGGGACAAAAGTCCCATACGAAACAGTACACAAATTATGAAAATAATATCATTTTAATGAATATTTAAGATTGCACTTTTTGTTTACAAGCAGGTCTACAATAGAGGTATTCAAAATAACTTGTAAAATTAAATTTTAGACAAGTTGATTTTCAATTTTTTGGGGGTCTGAAAGTTACGCTTTTAATGAAAAACGCCCTTATATACCAATACATACTCTTTGTATTTGATTTCTATTCTTATTCTGTTTTGTTCGATTTGATATTTTCTTCTATTTAAATAGCTTTTGTTTTGGGGTGTTTCGGTTAAGGTTTAATTACCAAGGCTTTTCCTCATCAGGTATTCCAAGCCTCTTAGATATTAAAATATTCAGTTCAAAGGGAAGTATCCATGTGCATGCATTTATTTAATTTCCTGGATATCGGGATACTTAGCGTAGGATTGATGCAAACATATTAAATTTTTAGATAGCGTAATAACTATATTATAATCCAAACTTGATAATTTCTTATCAGAAGGAATCTACCTCTATTATGATTATAGATTATGTCATGAAAAAATTGCAGGAAATTAATAAAACCAATATATTTCAATATGGATCCGAACGTGAACCTTGCATTGCACTACGAAAACAATGATTGAAATTATGTGAAGAGAAAAGGAGAGCCGTGGACGTAGAATTTTGCATTATTTTATTAACTAAAAACTAATAGAATGTAACGGAAGCCGATCGTAATTACAACGTTATTTCGACATAACATGTTGTAATGACGACAACACTATGTCGTTTTAACGACATCGCTATGTCGTTTTAACGATGTCGCTATGTCGTAATAACGAAATCGCTATGTATATAAAAGAATATGTATTATTGCCAAGAGACTAAATGACACAGAAATTAACAATTATAGGTCATCATAATGCCGCTAATAATTAGAAAAGCCCCAACATATAGTCAGCTATAAAAGAGGGACGAAAAATACCAGTGGGAGAGCCCCCGAAATGCTGTGTGGCAGACAGTGTTATTAATTAATTATAAGCTCCCTTGGTAAAACTCCAAATTTCATATTTAATGTATTTCATTGATAAATAATTTACATGAAGCTTAATAAGAATATATTTGTTAATTGCATAGCTTTTGCTATTTGAATTCATTGGTTAATTGATTTATTCATATTGTAAAGTTTAATATTTGTATCGTCGCAAAATCGTTGTTTACCTTCTTTGGTTACCTTCTGTGAGAAACTTATATATTTTACAGATCCCATTGAAGATAATTAAGTTACCGTCCGCGGAAGGGCAGTATAGCTAGTCAATTGAATAAAGATAAAAAAAAAAAAGTAGAGCTAGTCAATTTGTCTTCTTGAACCTGTACACCTTGAAAGAATTATAAGTCATATTATATGAGGACTGACATTCGATCCTCCAAAGGCAAGCAAAGCTTTCCACCTCCTTTTAAGAAAGCGCAAACTACATGCCTTACTGTAATAAGGATGAATTGAAGTTTTGATTGCTCTTTTTCTACTTTGAAACGTTGGACACGATGTTCCTTCAACCTCTAGGATTTAAAACAGAATCTTCGAAATTTCATCCGCAAAACAAAATAAAAATGTTAAAAAACACGAACCAATATTAAAACAAATTCAATATATGTTTCAAATTATGTTTTTACAGCTCTTGATCATATACTAAGTAATATCTAGTAATTTTGAGGATCAGATTAACAAAGCTATGTGGAAAAAAAAACGGATGTCCAACGTTACATTTATGAAAAACTGTTTTCACTCTTATGTATAGTAATCCTATTTCTTATTCTCTGATCTTTTTGATTCTTGGCAGGAACAACGACATGTGTCGGTTCTTTGTGGCGTTAAAGCCGTTATTTTGCCAAATTTTATTTGACTCGGTGGCTTCATATTAAGCTGGAATAAGAAAATGTCCAACGACGTTTTTCGTTAACTCATCGACTGAAAGTGAATTTTGTAAGAAGATATAGCAGAAAATGAATAAAAAGAGTAAGACAATGAATACTATCTAACAAAAGTACAAATATTTGCCTCATTGTTCGTGAGGTCAAATATTGCTGATTCAATAAAATCTTCTCTACACAGTCGTTTTTCAAACGGTAGCCATTTTTTCCAAGTTGATATTTCATTTTTCAAAGCAGTTAACGCGTATTTTATATAATTGATCAAAACAAAAGTTAGATACACGAAGAGTAAAAAATGCCAAGATTGTTTTCTTATTAACTACATACATTGTATTTGGGTCTTAAAGGAATAAAATACTTCCACACCTTACAAAACGGTAGGTTATTTGTCCAAAAATCCGAAAAACGCCAATTTCCGTCGTTACATGTGCTGAAATTTCAATTAAATGTTCATGATAATTAAAACAAATCGTGTTGTGAAAGGAAAAAGAGGTTGATGATTGCATCCGAAAAACAAAGGATAGCGCATGTTGCTATAGACTCCAACCGGTGACATAGGTTCGACACAGGTTAAATATTGCAATTTTTATTAATCGTTTATAGCTTTTAACGATTTATTTAAAATAATGGTGAAATGGGGAAAAAATCTCTTTACATGAACTTCGTCCAACTTTTACAAAGACAAATTGGAGACACCAAGACATACAGTCCTCTAAATGTAAAATGCGAATTAAAATTGATGTTGTGGAAGTACTCCGAAATAGATCATTTAAAGTCGTCACTTCAGTAAGGTGCAATAACCAATATTAAAAGACTTATACCAGTTCACGGAATGTTTTACTTCGCGATTTGTCCTGCTATTCATGTTATAACTGTCATGATGAAATCAATTCCTGTACTAGCAAAGCCGGAACTTTTCGTCAATATTAACTTGTGCATGAAATGGAGGTAACTGAAAGACAAATCCCAAACAGCGACGAAAACCGTTTCATCGAATTAATAAAATCCCGGGATTATATAAGCCGTTTTTGCGGACGATCCAGGAGTAGATTACTATATTTTAAAATGTATATTAGAAGTTAAACACTATAGATGACTTGGGGAAATAATTCTCAAGCCAAGGTTCAAGTAATTGAAGGGGTGTATTTTGACAACTTATGTGCCAGGGAAAATACAATTCTATTCAAATTTAACCAAGCTTAGGTAAAAATGTTCGATTTGCTAGCAGAGTGTCAGATATATTTGTATTGGGGTTGAATTAAGATATAGAAATTTTACAATGACAGATGATATGCACCTTGAAAGTTAAACACCATATGATAAAAGTTTCGTACATCTAAAAAAATTTTTTTTATGGAAAACCGTACCACATCTTCCTATATCTACTATCGCCACATCTTTCCTTCCTACATTACTTTCAACAGTAATGCATTTTTAGCTGAAATGACTTTTAAAAAGGGTATACATCTTTAAATCGATTTTCACAACTTGAGGTAATTTATGATAAAATGACATCACAAAACGAACAGAACCAGAATCAACCAACATATAGAAAAACGAATAAAACTTGCAAAAATTAATCGAAGTCAAAATCCTCTTCGACGCTCTTTTTAAGTGTAACGTCGGGTTGCAGAAACATCGTGCCCAACGTTTGATAGTAGAAAAAGAGCAATCCGTACTTTAATTTACCCTTATTACGACAAGCCATTTAGTTTGCGCTTTTTTAAAGGGAGGTGGAAGGCTTAACTTGTCTGTGTGGACTCAATGCCAGTCCTCATATAATTCAACGTATTATTATTCCAACAAATAACTTAATACTCTGAAATATCAGGCCTCATATGATTTGACTCATAATTCTTCCAACATGTACAGGTTCAAGAAGACACATTGACTAGCTCTACTGCCCTTCCGCGGACGGTAACTTAATAATCTATAATGGGATCTGTAAAATATATAAGTTTCTCACAAAGGTAACCAAAGACGGTAACCAAAGATTTTGCGACGATACAAATATTAAACTTACAATATAAATAAATATATTTAACCAATGAATTCAAATAGCAAAAGCTATGCAATTAACAAATATATACTTATTAAGCTTCATGTAAATTATTTAACAATGAAATACATTAAATATGAAATTTGGAGTGTCACTTTTATACAAAACAAACAGGAATTTAAAAAAAAAATGAGTAAAAATAACATAGTGATTACCAAAATTAACAAGTCAATAAAAACAGATTATGGCTTACATCCATGGCATTTAATCTTTGGTTGAAAGTTATATCATGGCAATCGTAAAACTTCTCAACACCATGAAAAACACTAAAAATTACAAAGAGAAAGCAACAACATCTAACTCTTTAAAAACATAATGAAGGGAAAGCAAAACAAACCCAGAGAGTGAACGCATATGCTCCGGATTTATATGAGATACACACCGTCGTAATAGTGTACATGTTTGACGACATCATGCTCTATTTGAATTCGTAATGCATGAAATCTTGTTGATTTCATAATTTCAGTGAAATTTCATTAAATTTAGGGTAAAACTTTTCCCTTCTTGCAGCTATCCCTTTGGTAGGTACTAGTATGTGTTGACAGGTGCTCCGTAAAAAAAGAAGTTTAATAAGTGATTTACTGTATGAGATACATATTTTATAAAATTCACATACGGCTACACATGCTACATGAGATGTGATGATAACAGTTATATTATTGTAAGCTCATATTGACAGATTCAAAGTCCCTTCTGCAATGCATACATTGAAATTAATACCTGCAATTTGTGATTTTAACCAAGCATTTTCTGAACCATCGTCTATCTTCACAAGGTGGCCACCAATATGTTTACATTTTCGCTGGAATGCAAAAAATTACACAATAACCGTTCACGGAGTAAAATTTCATCAGACGTACCATATAATTTTGTTCGTCACGCGGGTTTTGGCTTAAAAGGACTACTTATTGGTTGTCGAATCAAATCGCTACAAAAGCCAAGTCATTTACTGATGGGGGAGGTGGGGGGATCGGGGCGGAGTGTTAAATGGTGATTTGTAATTTAATAAGGTTCTCCGTGAGAAAAAGAAGGCAAGTCCACCATTCAACCACAAAATCAAGAACTAATTAGGGGACTATATATATAGCTTCCAATTTATATGCCGAGGATTTTAATGTAAACAACTTGTCTTTACAAACGCTGTAATAAAATGAACGAGTCATTGTTATTAGAATGTTTTTTTTTGTGCTCCATTGCAGGTTTTCCCCAGTGTTAGATCTAATTTCCTGATGCACGTAGACTACATTTTTGATAAGTTTCCTTGCATTGTTTGTATAAAAGTTTACTCAAGCTTTATTAATAAGATTGACATCTTCAAATAATACAAATATGCATAGTAAACCCTGTATATATTATATATTTCAGTTTGACTGGAAGTTATCACAAGTACAATAGTACAATATACTAACAAAGCATGCAAGCTTACTTAAGTCTTGCTCTACATGCATAAGGAACTTAGCAGTAAAGAAGATGCAAGTAAGAGTAATAGCATTTCAATTTAAAGGGCCGGGACCAGAATGAAATTTGACAAAAAAATTCCGGACAGGAGTTTTGAGTAAAACAGTACAGAGGGCACATTTAACAAAAATAAGACGGGATGAAGGTTTATATTTAAAAAGGGTCAGGATAATTTAATGAAAAAAATGCAGAACAGAATAGTCAGTAAGACATGTTGATTTATCGTTTGTTGCTGTACGTTCAGTTGCATATATTTCATGCATGTTCAGGACAAGAACAAGTTTGCAACAACTACAATAGCTGCTTGTAGTTTGTTGTTATTTGTGTATTATTGTCATCTTGTTTATTTCCTTTTGTTTCATATTTTTACATCAGACTCAGACTTCTCTTAAACTGAGTTTTACTGCGTATTGTTGCGCGTTTCTTTTTGTCTACATTGGCTAGAGGTATGAAGGGAGTGTTGAGATCTCAAAAAACATGTTTAACCCGCAATTTTGCGCCTGTCCCAATTCAGGAGCCTCTGGCATTTGTTTAGTCTGTATGATTTTTAATGTTAGTTTCTTTGTATAATTCGGAGTTTAGTATGACGTCTATTAGCACTGAACTAGTATACATTGAAGACCCATTGGTGGACTTCGGCTTTTCTGCTCTATGGTCGAGTTGTTGTCTCTTGACAAGTTGACACATCCACTTGTATTTTTGTCCATGTGATGAGTTAAGCCTTTTTCAACTGATTTTTATAGTTCGTTCTTTTGTTGTACTGTTATACCACTGTCCCAGGTTAGGGGGGGGATCCCGCTAACATGTTTAACCTCGCCACATTATTTATGTATGTGCCTGTCCCAAGTCAGGAGCCTGTAATTCAGTGGTTGTCGTTTGTTTATGTGTTACACATTTGTTTCGTTCATTTTTTTACATAAATAAGGCCGTTAGTTTTCTCGTTTGAATTGTTTTACATTGTCTTATCGGGGCCTTCTATAGCTCACTATGCGATATGGGCTTTGCTCATTGTTGAAGGCCGTACGGTGACGTATAGTTGTTAATGCCTGTGTCGTTTTGTGCCAAATTTAGGACATATTCTATTTTAGGACACCTTTTTTAACCTGACTTAGGATTAAGACATGTCCTAAAACCATCCAAGACATGTTCTAGTCCTAGGACAGTTTAGTTGACACAAACCCTGTTTAAAACACAAACATAACTGTTGTAAAAAGAGTAAGTTTCTAACAAAACAAATAGCCAATGGTTATATTGTTGATGATATATGCCCTAAATTTGGTGCCAAAGTTAGGATATATAACAAGGTGTCTTAGGATAGTCATAAAAGCTATGTTTTAACAATATCTATTTAAAAATACATGTAGATAAAAAGATAATTAAGGTACACGACAGTGACTTATAATGGTTTCTTTTATACAAATTATGGCATGTTTTATAATATTTATGTTTTCTTTTTATTTCATTTTTTGGAAAATTCAATACAAACCAAAAAATCTTCCATGATTGTGTAATTTCATCTAGACTATAATGTATAGGCTTTGCTATATCAACTAAGAACATTTACTAAGGTCTGGCCCCGGCGCCATAAAACTATTTGAGTAAAGTTTTTTTACTCAGCCTGAGAATTTTCTCAATTTTTCTATTCTCAGCAAAATGCACCGCCATAAAAAAAATTTCAGATATTTTCTTACTCAAAGTTAAGAATATTCTTAAATATTTGAGTATAGCCAAAACCATACTTAAGTATATAAAAAAATCTTAAATGTTTTTTTTAAGGTAATTTGAGGTAAAACGACTGAAATATGTCTCATAATTCTGTAAAAGCATATGAAAATTAAAAATGTAAGTTGATAACCCCATCTTTGTTAGTCGATTGTACCATATTAATCTTACCAAATTTTAAAAGATACTACAAAAAAAAACGGCCAATTAAATAGCTTCTCATTGTAGATACTTCTTCACTTTTAACATATCCCGCTTGACGCTTGAATATCTGATCTTTCTTAGAAATTACCCAAATAAACGAGGCGATTAACAGAAAAGAAAATACCCCCCCCCCCCCCCAAAAAAAAAGAAAAAATGTGCAAAAAAAAATAAAGAAAAAAGATTGAAAAATGGGGTGCTAAAATGTACAATTTTCTTATATAAAAATTAAGAATAAGGTAATTCTCGCTACATTGAAGACCTGTTGGTGACCTTCTGCTGTTGTTTTTTCTATGGTCGGGTTGTTGTCTCTTTGACACATTCCCCATTTCCATTCTCAATTTTAAAACGAGTGAAATATTGAACTGGTCGTAATCGGAATTGGTCAATTGATGTACGTAAGCATTTCAATTTCTGTACATCCATAACCATCAGTATTTTGCTCAAAAATCACGATCTTCCATCAGGAGTTAACAAATCTTGAGGTATCATTTCGTCCACTATTACAGACAAAGTCAACCTAACATCCTTCTCCTGCATTGTGTCAGAAATTAAAAAAAAATGCATATGCTTTTTATAACTCAATGGATAGTTTTCATTATAAAACTTGTGTACGATATACTTTTTTCTGAAGAAAATTCTTTAATTTGTTCATATTAAGAAGAAGTTTACATTATTCTAATTGTTTCCTTCAAGGAAGCAATTCCCCGACATATTTTCCGTATGCAAAGTGACCTCCGTGTGACCCATCTCGTAAAAATCCGGTGATCGCAATACGCGTGGGTGTCCTTAAAATAAACTATTATCTGATTGTACATGTTAAACACGTGCTCAATATCCATGCTTTTTTGGTTGATTGTTGACAAACAGGTGACAATCGTTAAACTTCGGCTTCAAAACACGAACTTTAATTACCTGCTATATTTTCACAACACTGACCGATTGAAAAAAAAATTGACGATTATACGAAATTTATGCGAAAAAAAATTTGATCAAATCGTGCACAGAAGACTTAGTTTTTTGATGTTTGTATGCATTGGTTCAAGAACCGGTCACTTGTTTATTATGACTTTAAATAAAATTACAGAATCAAAAAAGTCTGAGCTCACGTTTGCCAGCATGCTTACTACGTCTTATGTTCCAGTTTTGTAAGATCCATAATTCATTGCAATTTAATACAACATATTTTGGTACAAGGGCTGTTTGACTGATACTCGAGGACGGATAATTACATTGTTTTCGATTATTTGGGTTTTTTTTTTTGTTCTCTTCCAATAAATTTTAAATATATGCTCCAAAATAGATGATAGATAGGCATTTTTTTTATATTTTGTTGGACAGTTGGGCTTATCAATGTCTTTTCTCTCTTAAATCTATTTTTACAATTTACTACTGGTACATCAATTAGATTGCAGTACTGGTACCACATATCTACTAAACCAAACACATGTATAAATCAAATATACCAGGGGCTGTGTCAACGAAGCTGTCCTAGGACTAAGACATGTCTTAGGATGGTCTTAGGACACGTCTTAGTCCTAAGTCGGGTTAACGAAAGTCTCCTAAAATAAGATATGTCCTAAATTTGGTCATAAAGTTAGGATATACAATTAGGTGTCTTAGGATAGTCCTAAAGGTTACGTCGTCCTAAAACGTAATAAAAACAACAAATATGGCATAAACTCAATACAAAAAATACTAATACAATATTAAACTATCATTAGATAAAATTAATTAAAAAAAATATTGTTTAATGTTTGTTAAAGATTTAATTGTATTATATTAAATTATTTCGTGATGCCTTTTTTGAAGCCTAAACAATACTATCACCATAAGCAACATACTTTCAAATATGGGAAAAAGTTTACCTCTTTTTTACCTAATCCTGATTCGATACATGTAATGCCTAAGGACAAAACTAGTTTATGTACTAAAATGGCAGCACGAATATCACAAAGTTTTGTGACCATTTACTTTTGTTTTCGTATTAAATTCATTTATATCTTTTATCATATTTAATAACGTATTTATTAGTATTCCGTAAAAACTTTAACTTTTATTTTGCGTTAATTGTTTTCTATATAAGAGTCATCCTCCCTCTCTTTACATATAGGTTTTAAAATACAATTCAATCTATGTCGTACAAATCTCTACATATATTTTCAATTAAATAAATGTGTTATGATGGTCCTAGGACCATCGTAGTTAGGACTGTCCTAAGACAGCTTTGTTTGACATCCTAAGACATGTCTCAGACAAGTCCTAAGACCATCCTAAATAATGTCCTAAGACCTATCTTAGGACATGTCCTAAGATACTTTCATTTACACGGCCCCTGGATTTATATTAATATCAAAGTTACATGTATCTTGAATATTGAAAACGGATTCAAATTATTCACTGGCTTTCATATTGATTTAAAAATATTTGGTTTGTGGTTTTTTTTTTTTTTTTCCATTGTAGATGTGAAAAAAAAGTAGCTCTGCAGGGGTCTGGTTTTCGAAAGTATCATAATATATGTCATAAGATATATTTTAGGACATAGTTTATGATCATCTTATGACTATCATATGATATGTCGTAGGATGTAAATCAAATCTGTCTTAAGAGAGTCATTGCTATGATGCTCTTATGACTGTCATAAGTGAACATTTATTTATTTTAAATAATGTTTAAAAAGTGATAAATATAAAAATGAAAATGAAAAGTATGAACATATTAATTATATTAAACCATTCTTAGTATTTTCGAATATTTTATTTTTTCAATGAACATGAATTTTTTTACAAAAAGGAATTGAAATATGAGTTGATAATTTTGTTTAAATTTAGTATGTAATATATAATAAATCTTGAACAATAAATCTTGAACTTCGCTTTCGTGTATTATCATACATGCATTGTTATTTAGCTGTGAATACTTTTTAGATTCGGTACATCGAGTACCCGCTTAACGTGCCCGTGCACATACGTTAATATAGTACTATTAAATATACTTGGAACAAAATAATATGTATATTTCTTATACAAAACCATGAGTTAGAAAAGAATTCCAGGAGATTCAAATTTTAATTCACGTAGTTGAGAAAAATAAAATCTTTATTATTTAGCTAACTGAGAAACACAACAAATATTTTTATTGCAAATAACATGAAATAATACATGAAAAGTAATTAAACTTTTAGTTCATAATCATAAGACCATCATAAGTCATGTCGCGAGGGGTCTTAAGTTTACGACAAATCGTAACTTGGGACACTTTCGAAAACATATCTTAAGACTATGACATGTCCTAAGACCATCATAAGACATGTCTTAGTCGTAAGATACTTTCGAAAACCAGGCCCCTGTTTCTCTTAAAATTGTCACATGGTGTCTTATGTCGTCTGAATACATAATGTATGTTATTGATCCGTAATAATTATATTTTTAAAATGTTTATTTGGCACGCCATACTCGATAGAAGTGCGGACGTGAAAGAAAGCACTCTTCGAGTAAACGTCAACGAAGATTGCATTTTATCTTTTAAAAAATACAAAATATAGATCTAAATAAAGAAATATATAAAAATATATAAACATATTTATAAGAAGCTACGGGTAAATAACGTTAGTATTTCAAGATCTTTCTCTTATTTATTAGGTTCTATATTTCTTACAATAACACAAATTATTTGCCGACTTTATATTCTGTGGCTTTTTGTCATGCAGGACTGTGGTTACAGATGCTTACTAAATGCTACTTGTCATCTTATCTATCATAGATTCTTTTTATGTTTTACATTATTTCTTAAGAGATAAAACTGCGTTTTAGAGAAGTTTTGTATACGATTTAGTTTTCAAACAACTATTTTACCACTTACATCACTGAGAAAAAAATACTCAGCTGAGAAAAAAATACTCAGCTGAGAAAAAAGATTCTCAGCTGAGAATATTCTCAACGTTGAGAATATTTTTTTATGGCGGATAAAAAAGTTCTCATTCTTAGCTGAGTAAAATAATTCAGTCTGAGAATATTTTTTTACTCAGCAAAAAAAAGTTTTATGGCGCCGGGGCCTGGGTCTTTCTTTGTTTTTGAGAAGACTCACGATTCAATCTTTCTAATCCAAAACTCAGTGTAATTCAGATACATTCAGACACAAAATTGTGGCTATATATCTTATTACTTTCAATTACTTGTAATTGAAAAAATCTAAATTACACATTGCATTACATTACTTGAGAAATTGTAATTAATTAAGGCGAATTAGTTTTGGCATTTTACTACTTAACATACGGTTAATTCAAGGCAAGGCAATCACTAACAAAGTGATACAATATCATAATAAGTTGACTACTTGACAAGAAAAATGCATCATGCCTTAAATACCTTTCCATTTAAGTCAGTCTGTCAATTAGAAACATTTGTGTACGGATACTTTATCAGAAACATGGCAATGTCCAATTGCAACAACAATTAAACTGAATACTAGTTAGTGGCCACACATAATGTGTACGAAAGATCCCTGTAGATTTTAGGTCATTCCATTTTAGGCCTATGTAATCAAAACCTAAAAAAGACCAACACTTTAACACAATACTTTGGATTACAACATAACAGGGATATAAAGTTTCTATGTTGCGAGACGAATGTCATTAGTTGGAAATTCACCACGTTTAAGATTTACGTCATTGTTACTAAACATATCAAAATATGTGCTTATACAAGTCATCAAGTTTATATTCTTTCACTTTTGCATTTTTCCAAACAATTTAAGAGTTGAAATATTAGGCACATTAAATTTTGTCTTACCTCAGCATCAAACCAGGATTTAACATCGTCACCAAAATAATAGCAATGACCACTGTATTTCCGCCATTGTTTTTCTGTATAAGATGTATTTTATAATAAGATAACTACAGTTATGCGATCATAATGAAATCTTTTCAGCTACAATAACTTTAAGCGCAGGTAACTTCATTTCTCGATAGTGATATTATAGAACAATATTATTTTTATTTTTTTATTTTTTTGTTATCTTTAATGTTAACATGAATTCTCTGTAAGAAAAGAGAGAGTATGAAAATATTTGGCCAGATTTTTTTTATTACTTTTCTTAAGTTTAAATGGTCCAAATTAACAATCAAACACAAAAAAAAAAAACAATAAAAAAAAAACTGAATAGTCTGGTTTCCGAAGGGATACATTACACAAGGGTCACAGTTTGGTAATCTCTGACTCTAATTTCGAGTGCACGCCTGTCTTAAAAACTGGGAAAAAAGCAAGGCAAGCAGGGATGACACCAATTAGAAAGGTAAAGGTACATTAACACCAAGCTTAACTTGCAATTATATTTAAACCCATGTGGTAACTGTAGGATCAACGTGACTAGACATGTAACACTTTTTATACTTGTAGATGGGGTGGGAGGGCAAATGTACACCCAAACTTACCTTGTAATGTATAAACCCTTGGGGTTACTGTAGCTCAGTGACACAAAACAAGTACTAGTAACATTTAAAATTTCTAAATATATTTCCTCAAATTCAAACTTTGTAAATAATATGGTTTACAGTTATATCAAATCAATTAAAATTAATCAAGTTCAGTTATAAAAGAATCATCACATGCATGTCATTAAAAAAAATTGAACTGTACTATTATAATTGTTGACTTATTTTCATATTTTTTATTTAAAATTACTTCGTCTGTCTCATAGGGGTCTACGTTTAGCCAAAGGGTTTATTTCAACAATTTTTTGATAATCAAATGATGTGAATTTGTTATTAAATGACAGGACTTTGCTTCATAAAATGTACTCTAATATTTGTCTTAATGCCGAACAAAAGTAAAATCTTAACTGAAGTGTACAGAAATTTTAGGTCCGTTAAAAAGCAAATTACTTGTTGCCCATTCTAACCCAATTATTAGGTTCCTTGATCTTTTTTTAATATTTTTCTGTTATTTAAAATAAAATTAACTGTATCAATTTTCTTGCACCAGATGCGCATTTCGACAATACATGTCTCTTCAGTGATGCTCGTGGCCAAAATATTTGAAATCCAAAGCTTATTTAAAGGATGAAGAGCTATAATCCAAAAGGTCCAAAAAGTATAGCCAAATCCGTGAAAGGAATCAGAGCTTTGCATGAGGGAGATACATTCCTTAATTTATAATTATTTCTAAAAAGATATCGACCAAAGTCAATGTACTTTTGTAACACATTCATTTGACCATTTATTTTGCAGCTATTTGCTACTTTAAATAAGTTAACTCATTTGCATTCCGTTTACAACGCACCAGAAACATATTTGTATATGATAAACATATTCTTGGTTATTATTAGAACGGACTGTACCTACAATTTCAATAGTTATTTTTATCGCGTAATAGAATAACGGAAGTATTATATCCCTTCATTTTATCCAGTGGTTTAAGGAGAGAAAATAACAATTGAAAAAATATGTGATTTCAAAAACAAACAAAGAAAAGCATTGAAAGGGGGGAACACATTAAAAAACGAACAAGGGACAAAGACAAGTAAATGATAAGTAACAGATATGGGAACATACGCACTACAAGGTAATCGAACTCACCAAGCCAATACTTTATATCAGAGACAAGAAATAAGAACAAAAACCATTAAAAGGCATTAATGCATTAAAAGAAGTGTTGTCAAATCGAACATTTTTGCCTAACCGGTTACTCGGATGATCGTTCGTCTGATTAACCCGTTTACCGGGAGTTTAGGTTGAATTTTGAAAGCCTTATCCGTAGTATTCGACACATGTACCGTTTTTATGATACAATAATTTGAAGTTTGTCCCTTAGCATTATAGGGCTTGTATTAGAGTATTCTTGGCGAAGTTTGACTTATAATTTCCAATTCTGCACTGGTGATTGTAATAACTTCAGACTGACACGATAACAATCTTCTTGATCTTGTCGAATTAAAAATGTCTGAAACCGATGATTTTTTTCATTTTCTCTTCATGTCTTAGAGATTTATGTGCAATGTTTCCATTTGAAACAATAAAGCGTGTTACTCGTACCATCGATTAAAAATGAATTACATTCACGTTGATTACCATTTAACAAATTTTGAGAAACGTTAAAGTATGACACAGCTTTGCACTATGGAGGTTGTATATTCGCATGTAGGTCTACGCAACACTAGATCAAAAAATAAATACTGAATACTAGTATGTCAATCGTGCAGATATACACATTCTTTTAAAAGTTCTATTTAATGTTTGTATTTTTTTTAACAATAGCCATCAACATACCGGATATTAGATCTGTCAAATTAATTACCAGGATGTAAATTTTTAAATAGAACAAAAATGGTAATGATTTAAATATACATTTATATCAAATCTATTAAAATTGAAAAAAAGTTAAATTAACCAGACAGCGTTTTTGGTATTAAATATTCGGTCCTTCCTAGGGTTAACCGGTTTACCATTGACAGTACTAACTAAAAGCGAATAAGTAAGGAATAAGGAATAAATAACCAACTTAACAACAATAACCAAACAAAGGTCTTTGGAATTTCAAATTGCTCATGTTTCATATACATAACGCACGAATATTGTTTCCTCATTAACACATTTTTAAGATAAGTGTATAAAAAATCCAAGTCAGGCTTGCCCATTGAAATGAAAACCTACATATTTATAGGAATAATAACATACACACTAATTAATCACAATCACACGATACGTTTTATATAAAAGAAAACAATTTTGAGAGATGTGTGTCTGCATTAAAGTCAACTTACTTGCTAAATTTGTTTCCATGGATTTTAAATCAGTATCAAGCCCTAGAACTTTTTTCCCGAGATCAGCATGTAAAGTTTTGAGCTTTTGTCTTACAGTTTCAAACTCTTTCTTAGCCTTGCTTGAAAGACATGGCAGTGAGGAGACATCAGATGTTGCCAGGGTCAGAATAACAACGAAGGTTAACACATACATTGCTAAGAAAACATTCAAAGGAAAGTATTTTACAGTTATATAAAAAAAAACGTTATCAATATAAATCACATTACTAAATATATTGATAAGTGATTGGATTCTTTTAACTTGTCTGACATTATTTCGTGTTAATTTGACTTTTAAAAATATAAATCTCCTTTGTTCTTTTGCATGCGACATGCAATTTACATGTGGGAAAATTGTCACTGTTTTCGTATTTTTATACCATTCACCATTAAATACAGAGTCAGTGCATGTTTCGAAAAAAAAATGTTTTCTTCATTTAAATACACATTTGTATCTAGACAAACTCATTGTTTTTCCGCTGGGACAGGTTTACTATAAGGAGTAGGCTTTTATATGTACTGTTCAAGAATTAGTGATACTTTATGTATTTATGTTACCAAAAATATTGATAAACAATATTTGATAGTTTCTCGCATACGTGAATACTTAACTAAATAATTCTAAAATTACGAATCTTATGCGTAAATAGTTGTTTTTGAAATTAAAAAGGGACAAAGTTAAGATAGACACGAATTTAAGACCATTTGAGAGCATCTGACATTCTATGACTGTTATGTATATTACACAACAAAGAAGCGTTCGCTAATATTGAAGGTAGTGAAGTTCCAAATACGGTTAAAAAAGTCCTTAATAATGCACCGCTTGTTTGAGGAATATATGCTTACATAATTGTTGTTATTGTAGGATTTTATAACTCGAAACATTTTTTATCTGTAATCTGTTCTTCTATTGCTTCAATCATTTTTATTTATTGTTTCAATTACCTTCTTTACGTTTTAAGATACTTTAAGATATTTTTTTTAATTTATAGGAAGTATTATATCTTTTATTATTATTTTAAACTATCAATCAAACACTACAGGAAAATGTTCGTTGTGTTAAACAGTAAATAAGAATAGTGTATCTAAGCGAGAGAGAGTGATCAGGGTTAATATAAAAAAAGAAAATGTGGTATGATTTCAATTAGACAACTCTCAACTAGAAAATAACACAGAAATTGACAAATGTAGGTAATCGTACGATCTTCAAAAATGGGGAAAGTATAACAGTACAACATAAGTTAACTTCGTTTTAGTTGTCCCTTTTGGTTTAGTTATATGGGTTCACATGATTTATGAAACCTTAGCTAACACCGAACTGCAAGTGTAAAGTATAAACAATGACTCGTGTAAACAATGTGTATAATTCAAACAGGAAATTAATTGTCTAAGCTTTATTAAAACAGAGAAACGAGAATTGAAAACCATCTACTTAAACAAGTTGTTAAAATTGTAGATATATTCGAATTACCCCTCGCCGCGATATAGCCTTTTTGTGTTAATTTGGCATGAAGCAAACAACAATCAATCAATCAATATAAAACTGGTTCCCTAGGACAGGTGCAAACAAATGCAGCGGGAATAAACGTTTGAGGCGAAAACATCCATTCTAACCTGACATAGAATTCAATCTTTACGAAGACACACTTTTAAATATCACTTGAAATGACTCCGCTCAATTACAAGGACATATAAACAAAAACAAGTATAAACATACACTGAACGAAAACATTTTATCTATTTTACAATTCAAATGCAAAAGGGATAAAAAAAAAAAAAAAAAAAGAAGTGATGGAAAACAATGTAAGACCTTGTACAAAATGGTATTACATAATATAAACCTACACAGGTACTTTTGAATATAATAATTTTGTTGATAGGAGTACGGATATATTTTTACAAAGTAAACATTTTTTTTGTTCATCAGCAGTGACAATGTATCGTCATACTTAATGATTATCAGTGGTGGTACATGTACATATTTAAAATAGTGAGACCAGGTATAACACTTTATAATTGTATAAATAAAATACTATTTGATAGTTCTGATAGTTAATATTAATATACGGCATGCATATTATTTAACTCTCTTTAATTTATATTTGTTTTTGTTGATAAAGTTTTAATTTTATATTTTGGGTTGTAGACAATTTAACTACACATTGTTTGATTTCTATTTATTGACCACAAAGTAATAAATCGTCTGAATAGTATCAATTTAAAATCATGTAGGAAAAAAGTTCTAAACCTTGTACACAAGAACAATAAAGAACAGTTAAAAAGAAGACTTACCTGCTATAACAGAGAATACGTGAATGACTCAATCAAATTAAACGGAAACATGATAATAACATATGAAATGAAATTTTACACTTAGATCAACAACGATTCTTACGTGATGTCATGGCAATATGGCAACATGTGTTACTTTGTTTTGCGATTTTACTTGTGTAAAGTACAAATGCGATATTCTTAATACTAAATGATCTGCTAAGAAAACAGCACCAACACCAAGATACAAATATGAGTTTGGTTATTCGTATATGATAAATAGTACTCCTAATTTGTTTCGCATACAAAGAATTATATATATATATATATAATCAAAACGGAAAGTCCCTTAACAAATTGCAAAATCAAAAGCTCCATCACAGCAAATAAAGGGAAAACAACCTTCCTATTATTGATGTGAAAAAGGCGTTTCCCCAAGTAGAAAAATGCCGGGTTAAACCCATTTGTATAGCTAATTAAACCTCTCACTTGTGAAACAATTGCATACAAGGCCAGTATATTATATATACAAAAAAAGTACAGAATTGCATGGTGATGAATGCAAAGCAGAAGATGTTTACTCTTCGAACACATTCGGTCTCGCTCCTTTTGCCGTTCCCAGTTTTTGCTGATCACTCTTGATTGGTATCGATTTGTGAAATTTGAACTAACACAGTTGACTTATGTTGTCTCGAGTTGAAAGTAGATAATATTCCAAAATGTACATAAATGCGTTTACATTTTTTCTGAATTTATAAATACTGTAAATTGCTGAGTTTATTAAGCTCTCTAACGTCTTTTACAGAATTTATTTGGGACCATTGACGCAGTAAAATTTCAAAAATGCATTATATTGCAAAAACTGATTTACGCAAATAATGCATAATTCAGGGGCCATAATGTGGTAGTTTTAGTTTGTGAAACATACGTTATTATGTACGGTTTTATTCCTTACTTATTACATGAAAAACGCTTGTTCTAAATATGACAATTATTATCCATTCGTTTGATGAATCTAAGCTTCTAATCTTTGTATTAGGAATCTTAGTTAAGAATTTTCTTCAGAATTCAGTTTTTTTGTTTTGTTATTTTACTGTTCACCTAGTGTTCATTGTTATTTCTCATTTTCTTCTAGGTAAAATTTGTATTATTTCGAACAGAAGGGTAAACAATTGAAGCCAAATTGATCAGAGACCAGTTAAAGATCATTCCGCGTCAATTTAATTTTCTGAATCATTGATAGTAAACTAGATTTTGTAAAATTGCTATTGCCGTACATAAATACATTTATATATGTTACAGTAAATAGGTGCACTTAGGAATTACATGTAATTACCAAAATTTCGGAATTCCGATGTACTCAGTAAATACAAGTAATTCCTAAAACGGACAGAACCTAGCGTCTCGCTTACTTTTGTTGTGAGTCACAGGCCCAACAAAAATATGAAAAACAAATATTAAAATTTTCCTCTAGAAACTATCTTTTGACTAATTCTGTGAGAGGCTTCTGTCAAAATTCAGTAAAAATTCAGTATTGTTTTTGAAATCTAATAAATGTTTTAAAAACTTTAACTGCAAAGTGTATGTTATGGTAACTAAAAAAAAAGTCCGTCTATTATAAGTAATATACGATAAAAGGATATTATTTTACAAATTTTTGCGTCTGAACATTATCGTATGATCATAAACAAGCTTCAGTCCAAGTTTGGTAGAAATCAAGGATATTTTAGAAAGTTATTAAAATTTAAAAAAAAAACTTTAACCACAGTCATGACAGTGTGGATGTAATGTTAACTGACATAAAAATTAAGTTCATTTTTATGTAAAATACAGAAAAACTTTTTATTTATTTCAAAATTTACTTCTTGAAATTTATTTTTTGATCATAAACTAGCTTCTGTTCAATTTTGGTAGAAATCCAGAATAATTTATAAAAAAAAATATAACCACCGAGTGAATATTTGTGGACCCGGCTGGCGACAGAGTTAAGGTAAGTTCGCTTTGTTTCGCTTTTGGGACAAAAGTTGCAGTCTCGACGAAAAGGAAAAGAATGTCAACATTGTAAGTAAAAGGAAAGGGATGGACCGTTTCATTATTCATTCCACAAAAAAATCTTCTTATACAGGTAAAAACGATGATAAAATTGTGTTTCAGGTATACAACTTCGCCTCAGTTTGGAGGTCTTAAAAATTTCATAAAAAAGAGAAACACAGAAACACAGAAACACGAAAATGTGACTTTTACCGCAATAAATTTGTATAATTTTGTTTGTGAAGAATGTCAGCTTCATCGCCAATGTCTGACAAAATGAGAAGTCGTAGTTAAACTTATTTTGTAAAATGAACTTAACTCGTGTCATTGTAAGTCGATATGCAAAGTATTTCTAATAGAGATTTTAATTTAACAAAATTGTGAGATTTAATGCATTATCAAGATCATTTAATCCTATTTGGCTTTATTTAATGTCTCAAAAAGCTAGCTAAGTTGCCTATAAACTTCTTAAAAATGTATGTTTCGGTAATCGCTGAAACAACTAGTAAATACACGTAATTACTAAATTGACTAGTTATTACAGATATTTACTGAAATTTTTAGTAATTATGCGTAATTCCTAATTTCACCTATTGACTGTAACATATATACTGATACGATAAATATGTGGATTCCATTTAATTTTGTGTACCTTGAAGTATCTTGAAGGAGATAATTGGCTTTTTCTTGGTTATCGAATGTAATTTTGTGGTCTCTAATAAAGTTTGTATGTATGCCAAATACGAAATATATGGATTTTAAGTACTTTTCCATAAACAAAAATGCAAACACAGCTACTTTCATTTTCCTCAATGTCACTTTCGGTTGATATTTTTAGGTCATACGTCGTCAAACATTTAACTAAAGACCCTATCGCGTTATTATGAGTACAGTTGATGAAATATATAGTCAATTAACTTTGAGCAAAACATCCTAATAGATGTCATTTGATTGTTTCAGACTTAATGTATGATATAGTCATAATAATATAACAAATTTATTGCATTATTTTATGTTTGTATATCTTTAAAAGTGTAAGAAAAATGTAGAAACAAGGTAAAATCAAATTTATAACATGGCCTATACCTTGGAACCTGACCTCATTCTCTAAGTCAGGACACAGGAACCTCAAATTAAAAAAAATCAAGGATTATACACCTACCAGTTTATGAGTTTCAAAAACATAACGACAACTTTATTTGACAAACGTAAAAAAACTCCTACAAAATCACATTGAAGCGCTAAGATACAAATTAGCCAAACAATCCTGAGGTTGTTAAACACTCTACAGAAAAAGAATTTTGTCGATTTCTTTTTTGTTACCATCAAATAATAAAAAAAATAAAAACATTCATGTTTTCATCATGATGTAATCTGAACAGGGTGGGCAATTCCTATATACAATATGAGGCGCAATATGTATAGCAAATTGGAACACATACATGTAGTATGTGTATTATTGTGAACATGTGTTTACTGCTATGTAAATACAATTCCTTCAACTTTCTGCTTTTGTCTGTATACTCACGCTATTCAAAGGACACATAATTTTACATTGCAGTTTATTCAGAAGTTAGGTCTCTTTAAAACAACAAAGTCGATCATTTCTCGAGATATAAATAATTTATTATGAAAAGTAAAGGTAGGGTATTTTCAATATTTGTTCACTTCCTTTCTTTTTTGAGTAATAGCGTAAATCGCTAAACAATTTGATACCTTATTTTTATGTATCTTCACTGATACACTTGATATGTTAATATGAATCAAACTAAAGAAGAATATATATTAACATGTTTTATGTGCACTTTTTTGAAATGTGTACGAGTTTGAATTGTACAAGTTGTTTGAAACATGCAGACTTAGTGCGAAAATCTTCTTACAATACGCAAGTCGATTCCAGTTAAGTTTTTCATTCCACATTATCAATTGGTGAGCTTTATTTTATATTTCAGATTCCACTTATCTCCGTCTTGCTGATTTGTGTTTTGTCTTGTAGGTCAAAAGACCAATTTGACAATGACATTGAACAATTTATTGTTGTTTTTCTACTGCTGCTGTCGTACGCGTTGAGTTAAAGTATTTGTTTATATTCAGGTAATTAATAATCCGTTGAGCAGTCAAACATCAGCGTTAGAATGATGAATTATACATATTACAGCAAACACATTGACGTCGTGATCTCAATACTAAAAATGCCAAAAACTTTTAAATAATTTCTTGTACGGGGTATTTTGGTATCTTTATTATTCTTAATGTGCGTTTTTCTTGTGAGTTGATATTATGGTATATTCAGTCATGTCGTCATTATTAGATATAAATATCGTATTATCTTTTCAACACAAATAAAAATGATACATCTTCCATCTCAATTAGTACGCTAACCAATTGACTTAGCGTGTCGGTTTGTAGAAAGTAGGACAAATATGCAACAATTTACATATTTGCAACTGTCCTAAGTCAGC
Source organism: Mytilus galloprovincialis (assembly GCF_965363235.1). Lineage (NCBI taxonomy): Eukaryota > Metazoa > Mollusca > Bivalvia > Mytilida > Mytilidae > Mytilus > Mytilus galloprovincialis. The sequence continues at coordinate 49,071,547 of NC_134851.1, forward strand.
AATCTGATGTACAGTAGTTTTCGTTTGCTTATGTTATTTATACGTGGATCTCGTTTCTCGTTTTGTATAGACTAGACCGTGGGTTTTCTCGTTTGAATGGTTTACACTAGTTATTTTGGGGTCCTTTGTAGCTTGTTATTCGGTGTGAGCCAAGGCTCCGTGTTAAAGGCCGTACATTGACCTATAATGGTTTACTTTTATAAATTGTTATTTGGATGGAGAGTTGTCTCATTGGCACTCACACCACATCTTCCTATATATATTTTCTAGCATTACTAATTTTTATTTGCATATGTATGTGTAATGTTAACCAGTAAACAATTTAAAGTACAACTACAATGAATAAAGGGACCCCTTGATATCATTGTCAAGGAAAAACTGTAAACGCACTGTAGTTGAAAACCAACTTAGCTTCCAGAGGAACGATCAAATAATTGATAACTTGATTGTATCTTAGCATCTTTAAGTTGAGTTTGTTTTCGTCCTGATGTATTTCAATTTCACATTCGTAAATATTGTTAGGCTGATGTATATAGATCTCAACAGAATCAAAATAATCAATTCCACATTTTTATACATTTTCAAAACACCATCCTTTATAAATTCAATCTTTTCTGAATTAACTATATGATAAATACAACTATGCAGAACAGACAATACAGAGCCAATGAAAACAATTTTATGTGACATGCGTATAAAAGAGGCATTTACTAAATAAAATCAAGCAGCTATATCGTTATCCATATACATGTACATATATTCAACAACAATCAACCAACTTTTGACGCCGTCCATGAATTTAACTACAGGGTGATTTCTACTTTGCCAATTTGTTTTTTTAAAGAGTTCCAGTTAGCTGCAACAATCTATCAAAAAATTGTGAGAGGATATACAAGCCCTGAAATATTATATCAACTAGGAGATATATACTTCCTATATGTCTTTTCGGTTATCCTTTCTTTCTTTTGTTAAATAGAAAGGTTATATTGTGTAGAGAGGTTTTAGAATCAATGTTAATCTTTAATTAGTGTGCTTCTAATGAATGTAGAAATCCAATCTTTATACTATATATACCAACTAGATATGTTAAAGTTTTTTTTTATGAAAACCATCTCTAAGTTTAATGAAAAGGTATAAGTCCACAAAACCTGACAGTATTCCGACATCAGTGGTAACTGCTTCAAACAATCTTGAAACAGTGGATTTTTCTTTAGTTCGTCCTTCACAATAAATGTGAATACAACCAACAGTAGCATACCGCTGTTAAAAAAATCATTAATCGATTGAGAAAAAAACAAATCCGGGTTACAAACTAAAACTGAGGGAAACGCATCAAATATACGAGGAGAACTACGATACAACAGAAACACAACATTAGAATGTATTCAGACACCGAAACGAATTATAATATAGCAATGGCCATTTTCCTAACTTGGTACATAACATTTTAAGAAAACAATGTTGGGTTGAACCTTTTTTTGTCGCATATCAAACCTCCCGCTTTTATGTCAATGTTAAATATAACATTAAAATGACAACATTACATAACAGGACTACAATATAGATAAATGAGAGAACATATAGGAAAGAAAAACATACGAATAATAGCTAACAATAGGTACCATTTAAAAAATTTATTACTAGTTATCAAAGGTACTATGTAATTTACGCCAGACGCGCGTTTCGTTCAGACAAGACCAAACAGTAACGCAAAGATAAAAAAAGCCAAAACAAGTTGAAGAGCATTGAGGACCAAAAGTTTCACAAATTGATCAATACGGCTTATGGTTTCTGCCTGGGATAACAAAACATCCTTATCATTTAAAATAATTTATACTTTTGCAAACAGTAAATTGTCATAAAATGACTATATAATAGATATTCATGATAAAACCGAAGTAGTGACTAACTACAGAATTATAACGGATACATAAATTAAAACAACCTAAACCAGCACATAAAAACTCACAGTGGAGTAAGAGAATCCTTGAATTTGAATGATTACACAAACAATAAAATACGAAAATTACCACAACATTTAGCTTTAATCTTTGCCAAAAAAAAATCACAAATATACTGAACTCAGAGGAAAATCAAATCGGAAAGGTCCTACTCACATGGCAAAATTAAATGACAAAACACACCAAAAACGAATGGACAACAACTGTCATTTTTTACGACAGGCTTATCAAATCAAATTCTGTTATATTTACAATGATGCGTGAACTAGACAGACATAATAAATAAAATAGTCAAAATATGGGTACAGCAGTCATCCTCGTGTTACAATTTTAAAAGAAACAATTTCGCGTGTCTGACGTCAGAAAATTTATTCGTCACAGATAGCACAAACCCAATATGCTTTTTAATTTGGTTTCTGCATATGTTATCTCGTTTTGTAAAATACAGGTAATGATTCCTTCTGTTTGTTTCCATCTGCTTTTCGTTATCTTGACTATGCTCTCTAGCCTGATGTAAGTCTGTTGTCCAATCATCGATGGTGTAAGAAAACCCTGTTGACATGTTGTACCCTTTGTGTTGTTCAATTGTTCATGCCAATTTTTTTTCAAAAGACTAGAGTAAAATGTCTACAAAGAAGTTGAACAATTGTCCTTTTCCTTACTATTGAGATTGTATTTTTTATACGTTTAGCAATTCTAGAATTTGACAAAAGAGACACTATTTCCGAACTACGAATTTCGAATATAGGGCTTTTGATAATTATTTAACAGCCACGCTTCCACTTTGTTTCTGTGGTACGACATGAAAGAAAGGTTTGTTTACAATGATACTCGTTGATTAATTGTATTTTCAATTGTTGCATGTTCTAAATGTTTTGTGTACCCTCTATTTGGACACAGTCGTGACAAAATGACAAAATTGACGCCATTATCGAGAACATAATTTACTCAGATGTTGTTTCTAAGCTGTCAGGAGTGTAATTCACATACAAAATGTTAATGTAAGGTCGGTTTTCGGAGTGTTTCGAAATAAAACCAAAAAAAAAAAAAACTCGCATTCATACAGTTGAAACCTACACCTTGATGCGGCTAATACCTGAAATTGCAATGATTAGAATGTTTGTAAATTTATTAGGAATTGCAATAATATACGGTCTGGGGTCACAGTTATCGTCTCTTGATTTTCGAATATAGTCCCTTGAATTGACAGTGTATTACTTGCTTTTTTATACTCTTTACATCTTTGCAAATAATTTATGTTTGCATGTTTTATGCCTAAAATAGGAAGAAGGGGAATACGAAAAAAAAACATTGTGAAAAATTTTGGCATGAATTTAAAAAGTTACGGAGTGATTTAGTCCAGTTTTATAGGGTTTAAACTTTTTTTGTTTAAGCTTTCAAACAAATTTACGATCCCCTAACATAAAGTTATCCATACATTCAGATGGAGCTGGTGACGTTTCCTTGATTTTGAAATAATTTGTCCAAAAGTAGTACAGCACTATGTAAAATTATAATAGGGAAAGCCACATGAAAGCGTAGGTATTTTATTAATTTCCATTTATCAGGTTAATTGTCTGAAAGAAAGCCATTATAAAAAGGGGGCAATAGGCATACATTAATTCCTGATTTTTAGTACATTGCACCCCATCAAAAAACTAACTCAACATACAAGAAAAGAAAAAAAACAACAACATTACTTTTACGTCTGCAGTTTGACAGTGACAAATTTACTATTGATCCAAAATCACTGATGTATGTTTTATGTAGGTGTCAATAGTCCATATTATCTATTTCGATTTTGAGTAGAACGTTCTACAAAGTTGTTGAATTATAACGATAACTAAACTATGATTTTAAAAGACAATATCTACAATGAACACGTTCAAAACGTTATTAGCTCATGTAGCTGTTTCTTATAGAATATCGAAACATCCACACATTGCCAGAAAACTCATTGTAAAATGTAGATCGAAACAAACACTAAATTAATACAATGTTTGAAACGTGGGTCCCAAATGCTCTTTACTTTATACATGTTTTGTTTTCTAACTATTTTGATTTGAGCTTCACTGACGAGTCACATATAGACGAAATGTGCGTTTGGCCTATACATGTATAAGCCTTTGATAACTGTTTCAACCTTATTGTTATTTAAGTATTTTATTCGACAAAATATCAAAACTGTACGCGTTTATTATAGACAAGCTAAAGCTAAAATTAAATTTCTTTTTTTTTTATTTGAAAATGTCTACAAACATTTTTACTCTGTTGTTTTGTAATCCATGATGGCTTCGGTACTTACATAAACATTTTGATTTTTTTTGTGTTATCAAAATTTGCTGTTACAAAATGTTAGAAATTATTATAAATTAAGGAATGTATCTCCCTTATGCAAAGCTCTGATTCCTTTCACAAATTTTGGTATACTTTTGGACCTTCTGGATTATAGCTCTTCATCTTTTATATAAGCTTTGGATTTCTAATATTTTGGTCACGAGTATCACTGAAGATACATGTATTGTCGAAATGCGCATCTGGTGTAGGAAAATTGGTACCGTTAATGTTGTTACTAAAGACATAGTGAATGATAATCACAACTCAACAGTCACAAATTTGTAAATAACAACAACATATTTTCTTGAAATGTTAAGTAATGTCTTTGATGTTTTCTTCTAGGTATTAAAAATCAAATAGGAAAGGTCAAATGTTTACTCAAAAGAGTCAATACATTTCTTCATTGTAACACATCAGTATCGACAGCAGAATGCTGGATAAACTCGTACCATGATCTACCTAGGCAGTAATAAGGTTCTTGTAATTTGTAGTATGTATGTGGGATCTTTGACAATATCTTGTGAATGCCTTATATGTGATGAACGCAGTTACATATGCCATCAACAGGATACCAAAAGCCATGATTGTATCTTTAAGTACTTCTCGAATGTATGGCAGTGTCATATCGGCTTCTGAAAAAATCAATATCATAGAAATGAAGAATAATGAGTGAATTCAAAACCTTCAAAATCCTCATTTCAAAAAGCACAATATATTGAATTACCTTATTCTCCTAACATTTTAAGTCATTGCAAATATTTACTAACAGCATGATTTGGTTTAGATAAATTTACCGCCACGAGCTTTCTATATTTGAGCGACACCATGAAAAATTCATTGAATCTTTACATCTTCGCCCAGTCAATGACCTGTTTATTAAAATTGACTTGTATGTTGTAAAAGTTACCTTTTGAATTGATGCAGGTTTCAGAATTTAACGAATTGTTTATTGAATTTTCAGCGGATTGCCTTGAACAGCATGAACACATTATTGCCATTCTGCTATGGTCTTATCTACTGTTTGCAAACTGGCACAGTCTATATGAAAAAATGGTGATATCTAATATAAAACTATTTATTACGCAAGGTGTAAGCATATTCTTTTTTACGTTAAGAAAAGCCAATAAATTTGCAATACTTGCATTGCAAAAAAATACAGGAATTTCGTTACCAAGCAAATGTTGAGGCAGCTTTGTGTTTAAATTAAAAAGATAACTATATATTCTTTATAAAATAAGTTGTTAACATCATATTTTTGTGGTTGTTTTTAAAAAACTAATCATTGAAAAAATACGATTGTATAAATAAAGGCAACAGTAGTATACCGCTGTTCAAAACTCATAAATCCATGGACAAAAATCAAAATCGGGGTAACAAACTAAAACCGAGGGAAACGCATTAAATATAAGAGGAGAACAACGACATAACACCGAAACGTAACACACTCAGAAACGGACCAAGCATCAGACAAAACACCACGAGAATAACAAATATAACATGAAAACCAAATACATAAATTTGGGATAGACAAGTACCGTGCCACGTCTTATCTCAATTTCTCAAAAATAAGAGAAAACACAAACGACTCAACGTTAAAATGCAACACACACAGAAACGAACAATAATATAACAATGGCCATCTTCCTGACTTGGTACAGGACACTTTTAAAGGGGAATAAAAGTGGTGGGTTGAACCTGGTTTTGTGGCATGCCAAACCTCGCACTTTAATGGCAAAGTTAAATATAACATTGAAATGACAACATAATATTACAGGACTACAATACAAATTAATAGAACATATTAGACAAAGAAAAACATGATTAATAGATAACAAAAAGCATCAGGTTTAAAATTCAATACGCCAAAAACGCGCCTTGTCCACACAAGACTTACAAGTGACGCCCAGATATAAAAGATCGAAAGTGAAAAAAGTACAAAGTTGTACAACACTGAAGATCAAAAGTTGAAATATGTTTGTATTATGTATATATTTTCCTCTTGTTTCACATTACAATGTGACGGAGAGTGTTTAAAATAAAGCATATTGTATTATGATATTATTACGTAAGTGTTTTTGTATTGACCTTGTTATTGGTCCGAGGCTTGCTGTATTGGCCTGAGGCGAAGTCGAAGGCCAATACAGCTGGCCGAGGATCAATAACAAGGCCTATACAGAATTAAAAACCAATTGTTCAGAGAACAATTGAAGGTCTTTCCACTGAAAACAATGTATTTTAATATGAAAGTTGTAAAATTAAGTTTAAAATGTCATTTCAATCGTCAACTGATAGGTTATTGTACGCTGATTCCAGAAATATATGGTTTCTATACAATATTTTTTAAATAAGGGAGATAATTTTTTACTTTCGGTTTGAAAAAATGTTACTTCCGATAATATTTGAATATTTAATTGACACTGATTCCAAAAAGATTTGGTTCTATATACTTTTTTATTAATAAAGTACAAAAATAGCTACTTCCGGTTTACACAAGGTCACTTCCGGTTGTTTTTTTCAAGGTTAAATGGTTTGATACCTTTCGCCAAAAGTCTCATGGATATATCATGTATAAACATGACCTGAAAGCAAAGGTCAAAAACTAGAACGTCAAATTGATCTATGACCTTGAGATCAATTTCAAGGTCATAAACCAAGGACCTCAAATCAAAAGACCATAGGTCTTAATTATATTTAGTTAATGAGTTATATCACCAAACGCGTATTTTTAAATACAAGAGGGGAGAAAACTCCCTTTTACATTCAACGTACGCTTGCAATCAAAATTTACATCTTACGACATGTCGCAACTAACAATTTAGTAAGAATAATTTGTTGATATCTTATACAGTCTTTGGATATAAGTGAAAATAAGCCAAATTCAAATATTAGAATATGACCTTGACCTTTGACCTTGACCTAATTTTTATTTTTTGGGACCAAGGACCTCAAATCAAAAGATCCTAGGTCTCTATCACTTATGATTTATAAGATAGAAATTCATATCACTTATATCAGATGCATAAGGGGAAATAACTCTCATATGGAGCGGTCATATCGTTTCGGTCAAAACAGGACAAATCATGCCAAGGATATAACGAGCAATTTTGTAAAATAAATTTGTCATAATCTTTAACGGTTGCGAAGGAGATGCGCTAACAAGGAAAACAGTGTTTGGGGAGATAACTCCTACACAGAAAAGTATTCGTTTACGCAGGGTAAATTTCAAAAGCGCATAAACTGTTCGATATCATATACAAAATATCTAAGCGACATATTGCGAAACAAATGTTTATCGCAAGAACAAAATTAGGCGGAAGAAAAAAAAAAAATAATCAGAAGAAAAACAATAGGTCTTTCCACAGAAAAGTGGAAAGACCTAATAATCAGAAGAAAAACAATAGGTCTTTCCACAGAAAAGTGGAAACACCTAAATACACGTAATAGTATCTTTATTAATTAACTACAGTGTTACAATTTTAATTTTTTTCATTTCACAAGAGATAAATATTTTTACCTTGAAGTGGAACTATCCAAATCTCATTTTCCTCTTTATAAGTTGCAATATATATAATGATCTGGTGCTGTTTTCGGGTGTCTTCAGCATTTTCTCATCTGATTATTTTTTTTACCCTTTCCAGTCACTATAAAGTGTTACAATTTTGATTTAGACGCAACACATAAATAGTAATTGGAAAGGTACTGCCTTTACGTGTATTTGTATGCAGAAACAAATTGAATATATATTTTTAAAAAATGTACAGGGGCGGATCAAGCAATTAAAAAAGGAGGTTCCCAGCCCAGGACAAAAGGGGGGAGGGGGTTCAAACTATATGTCTCCATTCAAATGCATTGATCGGCCAAAAAAAAAAAGGGTGTTCCAACCCTGGATCCGCCAATGATGTAGAGGTTGATATTGATAACACTATCCATAAGCCAAATTACCAAAGAACAGACATTTTCATAATTACAGAATGCCTTGTTCGGGTTTAAAAATAAATGTCAGTTTACATAATAAAGAGCAAAAGTAAACAGGTCCGAGGTCGTCAAGAAATTAACTTTGTGATAATCTACTCGTTCCCCAAACCTGAAATAGTTGTATTGTCTGCTTTGAAAATACTTTTTAAATTAATGTGACTGTCTTTAGCCTGAAATGTATGCCATACTGACATTTTCAGTATTGTTTAGATGACTAAATGACAACTGCGTCTTCAAAACAACTTTTTACTTTTTCAGTTTCTGTTTTCCATGACTTTCGATGTAAACACTAGATACGTTCCGAAATCCTGCACTTGTGCCAACTCGGCCAATATGGAATAACTCGGCCAATACAGGAAATCTATATTGGCCGAGTTATTCTGTATTAGCCGAGTTTACACCTTATTAGGCGAGTGACATTCTGACCTTAAAAATATTTTTAATGCACCTATCTAACACACAGCTATACATGTATTATATATCATTCGAAAAGAAAACATGTGTAGATTCCATTTTCCCCGGTCGTAAAAGTGAAATATGGTGCAATTTTTCTTAAATTGGGGTCAAAGGTCATTCATAAAAAAATGAAAGAATAACACTTTTGTAGTATTATTGTCTTTTTTGAAGCAGCTGGTAATATAGTTAAATCAAATTTTACTTTACACGATACTATTATAACGTCTCTCTGATTCTTAGATGCATATCGTTCATGGTTTGGCGATAAATTAAATTTTGACGTTTTCACTCTGCTATATGTAAAACGGTACTTTCTACAAAAACGAAGTATAATAACAAATATTTGACCTTAAATGTGTTAATATTTACCATAATTGATGGTGTGCCATGCAAAATAAAAAAAATATGATGAAATATTTGTAAGTTGGACGAAAAAAGGGAGACAAAACAACGCAATAAAGAGAGTAAAAAGTAGACGTCTTTGTCACATCAACAGTGACAATAGTCTCCTGTTTGTTAACAGCCTACAAACCGTGTCAAGATCGGAAATCACTATCGTACATGTTTAATACAACCACAAGCAAAGTTAAAGAGGATACATGAATCACATTTTAAGTCTGTCCGTCCGTCAGTCCCCACTTGTTTGTGGTTTGTGTCGAATCAAATCAGGTAATTTATGCATATATACAGATATACAGTTCATCCAAAAACCAAATATAGAATGCATTGCTTTGAACTATAGAACTGATGTTAAGTACACTTACTTCAGAAATGTATAATTGAATGGCACGTGGTTCTTCATAAATTAAATCAGTTCATTTTGACATTGGCATTGACATTTGAGCCGTTAAGTTTTCAAACATTGTTTGATTCCTTCTTGTCTGGTTTGTGTCCGGTCCATATCTTTTGAACCGTTGAACCTGGTTTTTCCAAACTAAGTATATGAATATACATCATATAATAGGGGATGGTCATAAACTAAAATCAGGTCACTGTGATATTGATCCAATCATAATGGAATCCTGCCCGCGACATATAATAGCTGCAAAACTAAGGTTTACCAAACTTCAGATACAGAAGTCGGTTTCACAAAAAAACTTAAGACAAGATTAATCGTAAGTAAACTGAACTATTCATGACTTACGACCAGTTTTAGTCGTAAGATTCGTTGTGAAACTGACCCCAGATGCAAAATTAGAATGCGTTGAATTACAAACTAAAGTTAGGTTCCACGGTGACTTTTATTTTGACATTTTGGATTATATAATTTACAAACACTTTAATTTCTTAACGTATTTTTTTTTTTACGACTGCATTTATATTCACTCACATTTGTGCAGTCAAAAGGTTTGCAGTTGAAAATGCAAGCGTCGATTTCTTACCAGTATTCAAAACTTAGATATATATATATAGATATTTATCAACTTATATGAAGGTGGAATTTGCGGGATTTAATTCGGCTAAACCTATATACTGTTTTTTTTTTTGTCATTCTGTTTCTGTGAATATTCTATTTCTTTAAAAGAAAAGAAATTTATCTAATTTATTACAAATAATGCAGTTTTCAATTTTGTGATTTTTTAACAATATAAGACAGTCGAAATTCATATTTTAAAACTGAGCCTGTAAAACTTTTCTGGAATAATTCCTGATACTTCGCTGTTACTGAAATAATTTTGTGTAACAGAGGCTTTCAATGATTTCAGTACATGCACAAGCTCCCTAATGCATATATTTTTCCTTCACAAGAACAAATTTATATGACGTGTCACGGTACTTGTCTATCCCAAATTCATGTATTTGGTTTTGATGTTATATATATATGTTATATTTGTTATTCTCGTGGGATTTTGTCTATATGTGTTACATTTTAGTGTTATGTCGTTGTTCTCCTCTTATTTTTAATGCGTTTCCCTCAGTTTTGGTTTGTTATCCCGATTTTGTTTTTTGTCCATGGATTTATGAGCTTTGAACAGCGGTATACTACTGTTGCCTTTATTTATCCAATCCTGCAGAAAGTATGACGTATTAAGACCACTTTTGTCATCCGTACTCATACATGGGTAAACCTACTGCCGTATTTGTTTGTTATATGACGCCATGTCTTTGTTTGAAAGCTTTTAGAACATGTAGTTTGAATGATGATGCACATATTGGTAGGCGTGATACGATGGCAATCCTTTTGGTTGGAAGTCTGATATGTAGCTTGCTCAAAGTGTCTTGATTTGACTTATACATACTTATTTTTGGTTAAGGACGCTTAAGAGTTTTCTTGCAGCACCGATCTGTAGACATGTCAATATGAATTTTGGTTAATTTGTGATAGACCCGCCATCTATTGATGATTTCGAAAGCGTTAAAAGAGAGTTTTCTTAGGAACAAAGATAGATGATGAGCTATTAGAACCTGTAAGAGCATGAACTGCTGGTGAAGGAACATATGTCTGTGTCATTTTTGGTCTTTTGTGGATAGTTGTCTCATTGGCAATCATACCACATCTTTTTTATATATATATTTAATAAAAGAAACTATACATGCACAATAATTAACATGGTGCATCGCCAACCATAATTCCCACTGGTTATAGAACTCGTAACAAGCACACAGTTGTTCATGTCTAGAATACAACGAAGTGTCAGGTCATCGTTGACCCTCTGACATTAGTCCTCTTAAATTGTTAATCCGTATTTAGAATAAGAAGCCTGAAGATATCATATTATAAGCCCGGTACTTTTGATAAGTATGATTAAACGGACACTATGATTTCTGTATACCAGAGACTAAATGCTTTGAGGTAAACAACTATAGCTTATCGTATGGCCTAAAACAAGAAGCAATAGCCAACACTGTATAATAAGCTATAAAGGTTCTAATTTTTTTAATTAGATACCCAAAAGCTTGATTCATGCTCAGAACTACAAACAAAAGCAAATATCATAAAAAGCAACTAACGACAACTATAATGAATAACAAATCAATTTGAAAGATATCAGGCATATGATCGATTGTTTACGTTAGACACGCGTTTCATCTACATAAGACTTATCGGTGACGCTCGAACCAAGTAAAACTTCGAAGAATATTTAAAAACACGTAATCCTATTTAAGATATGGCCTAGGTAATATATACGCCTGAGTTAGAACATTTATTGTATTTCAAATATCTACGAAGAATTAAAAATTTGTCAATGAATGAATAGATATCCCCATACATTAAAGTAATTATAGCATGTCAACATACAGGCTCTTGACGTGGCCCAAGCACATACATTATGCTTCCTCTTAAATACTGATCAAATTTGCACCATCAATACGTCTACCGTATGCAATGGTTAAAACGGTAGGAAATTTAAAAGGTGGACATATCTCACGTTCAAGTTCATGGGAAAACTATCAGATTTGAAACATTTTTCCGTACTTTTAGTTGTAAAACTAAAATGTGCATTGATCCAATTGAGAAAGAAGTATTTTTCAATAGTTATTCATAATCTCTGCCTTTTGTAAGTGCAAATTGACTAAGAATAATAAGATATTGTTTTTTTACCAAGAGAAAACGTTGACATCTCAGCTTCTACATGTTCTATGGTCCTTTTGGTTTATTTTTTTATACTTTGCGTATACCAAAAGAATTGCCTTCATGGTTATTCATACTCTTTTTGGAAGCCTTTAGGTCCGTTAACTTGAGGGAAATTAACAGACAAAGCGATTTTTGAAATTTGATTGAAAAGGGGGAGCTGGAGTATGTAAAAGTGTATAAAATCCAGAATAAAACAGTGATAACGATATGTATTAAACAAGTAATGACCTTTTGAATAATGCGAACATCATTAATTTTTTTTCAAGCCAAATATATCTAAGAAATGAAAACAAAATGAAAATTGGCACCATTTTTTATTAAAAAATCCAAAAATGTTACAAAAATCTTTTTTTTTTCCGCAAAAATTACTTCTTTTATTTTTGAAAGTTTTTTCTTATACATTGACAAGTTTAACGTATATAATTTTTGCATTGTGACAACAGAAAATAAAGCTACATGTTACTTTTTCACGCCTCAACACTGTTGGTCATTTTTCAATTCGGAATTATATCTCGAATTTAATTCAATTTTTACAAAATTGCACCGTACTATTTTCTTACGACCGACCAAAAAAGAAAGTTCAGATACTATACTATAACATATAAACAATTCAGCTGTGTGTTAGATGTGTGCATTAAAGTCACTAACTAAGCGTCTTTTGTGAAAATGTCACTCGCCTATTAGACCTATTCAAAATATGTATTATACCTTAGCTATATAAAAAAAAGCAGAAAATACCATTGGAACTTTTAACAGTCATACATTTAAGTCGAAAAAATAATCTCACATAGCCGCGGTAAGAAACAGAATACGACAAAAAGACAAACAAGTCCACACAACACTACATATAAGCCTTATTACCGAGAAACACGGACTCCACAAAAAATCGGAGTGAACTCACGTGCTCCGAAAGGGAAAGAAGATCATGTTTAACTAGTAAGGCGCTTAGCTACGTTTACGTCAAGGAGTCCGTTAGTACAGATGAATATTGAAAGACAAATGATTAATCTAAATAAATTAAAAATCACATGAGCCTTTTGACATGTAATTGAAGATAAAAATGACGAAATTTACCGTGCATCCAAATTGTACCACATTATATTTTTTTGTTATTTTCTGTCAAAGTCTGAAGTCTACTTATTTTCCTTTTTTAATGCACATTGAATTTCATAATCGACTGAGATACGATATGTACTTTGCATTTTTTGGTCGGGCTTTCGACATTAATGTCACAATCTTAGATGGATGTGAAGTTAGCAGCCGGTTCGTTTTTCGATATTCGATATTCAAATTTATTTGAAAATCATAAAAAAATCTTATATTTGAACATTGAAAGTATGATTTTCATAGTTCAAAGGAGAGAAAAGATACAAACGAGACTAAAGGGAATTTGGGTACACTTCCTGTCTTCTATGTTTACGGAGGGCCCGAAGTGCCAGTTGGATATTTAAAATATATAGCGAAAACCTAAATGAGACCGCTTAAATGACGGTCAAACCCCCCTGTTCTTTCAATGTACAGTAAACTGGACGAATTCATAGACTCTGTATATATAAAGATTGTATCAAAAGTATTTCCGATAATAATGTCATTTTCGATATCTACGGAGGGCTTAGAATGTCACTTTTCAGCTAAAAATTGTCAAAATTTCAGGACAAAGGGCACAGGGCAATGGGGAGAGCCCCTTGATCTCTCAATCTGCCTAATATTAAGCAGATGGTTAGTGAATATGTAGATACAAACGAGACTAAAAGGAATTTGGGTTGGGTACACTTCCTGTCTTCTATGTTTACGGAGGGCCCAAGGTGCCAGTTGGATATTCAAAATATATAGCGAAAACCTACCCGAGACCGCTTAAATGACGGTCAGACCCCCTGTTCTTTCAATGTACATAAAACTGGACGAATTCATAGACTCTGTATATATATAATATCTACGGAGGGCTTAGAATGTCACTTTTCAGCTAAACATTGTCAAAATTTCAGGACAAAGGGCACAGGGCAATGTAGGGCAGATTGAGAGATCAGGGGGCTCTCAGCATTGCCCTGTGCCCTTTGTCCTAAAATTTTGATAATATTTAGCTGAAAAGTGACAATATAAGCCCTCCATAGATATCGAATATGACATTATTCTGGGAAATCTTTCCAAGTAAGGCGCTTAGCTACGTTTACGTCAAGGAGTCCGTTAGTACAGATGAATATTGAAAGACAAATGATTAATCTAAATAAATTAAAAATCACATGAGCCTTTTGACATGTAATTGAAGATAAAAATGACGAAATTTACCGTGCATCCAAATTGTACCACATTATATTTTTTTGTTATTTTCTGTCAAAGTCTGAAGTCTACTTATTTTCCTTTTTTAATGCACATTCATAATCGACTGAGATACGATATGTACTTTGCATTTTTTGGTCGGGCTTTCGACATTAATGTCACAATCTTAGATGGATGTGAAGTTAGCAGCCGGTTCGTTTTTCGATATTCGATATTCAAATTTATTTGAAAATCATAAAAAAATCTTATATTTGAACATTGAAAGTATGATTTTCATAGTTCAAAGGAGAGAAAAGATACAAACGAGACTAAAGGGAATTTGGGTACACTTCCTGTCTTCTATGTTTACGGAGGGCCCGAAGTGCCAGTTGGATATTTAAAATATATAGCGAAAACCTAAATGAGACCGCTTAAATGACGGTCAAACCACCCTGTTCTTTCAATGTACAGTAAACTGGACGAATTCATAGACTCTGTATATATAAAGATTGTATCAAAAGTATTTCCGATAATAATGTCATTTTCGATATCTACGGAGGGCTTAGAATGTCACTTTTCAGCTAAAAATTGTCAAAATTTCAGGACAAAGGGCACAGGGCAATGGGGAGAGCCCCTTGATCTCTCAATCTGTCTAATATTAAGCAGATGGTTAGTGAATATGTAGATACAAACGAGACTAAAAGGAATTTGGGTTGGGTACACTTCCTGTCTTCTATGTTTACGGAGGGCCCAAGGTGCCAGTTGAATATTCAAAATATATAGCGAAAACCTACCCGAGACCGCTTAAATGACGGTCAGACCCCCTGTTCTTTCAATGTACATAAAACTGGACGAATTCATAGACTCTGTATATATATAATATCTACGGAGGGCTTAGAATGTCACTTTTCAGCTAAACATTGTCAAAATTTCAGGACAAAGGGCACAGGGCAATGTAGGGCAGATTGAGAGATCAGGGGGCTCTCAGCATTGCCCTGTGCCCTTTGTCCTAAAATTTTGATAATATTTAGCTGAAAAGTGACAATATAAGCCCTCCATAGATATCGAATATGACATTATTCTGGGGAATCTTTCCAAGACAAGCGTTATATATACAGAGTCTATGATTTAATTAAATTTTGTGGACATTGAAAGACCAGGTGTGGGGGGGGGGGGGGGGGTCTCACACTCATTTAAGCGGTCTCAGGTAGGTTTTCACTATATATTTGTTTTTTGTGCTTTCCATACATATTTCTATTTATATTCCTAAATGTTTTCTAGAGTTATCGGTTTTTCTTTTTGTTTTTAAGAAATATCCTGAATAAAAGTACATCTTTGAAGTCTTTTTATTGACAACAATCTATATTACATCAAAACAAATATGCAAGTTAGAAAAGGGTTTATATTCGAGAACAACGAGAATTGACGACTGTCACAGCTTGAAGAGGTCATGAAACAATTTCCTACGTATTTTATCAGTCCTCTAACTATAAAAATCATGCTTTAAATGTTATTAAGTATTATTTTTTTTTATGATTTTCAGCTAAATTTTGAATAACGAAGTGACTGCTAGCAGCCGTTTGGATATTGAATATCGAATATCGAATAACGAAACGGCTGCTAACTTCACATACATCAATGTTAGTGTGACATATCTATCCTAGATTTCGACGTCGACGGTAGTAGTGGCGTATGCGTCATTAAGGACATACGATACAGTTACAGGGGAGGTAATGGCGTTGCTTATATATGAATAATACATAGCTGAGAGGGTGATAGAGCAGATTGTTACCCCGAGAAAAACATTGTCAACCGCGGCGAAGCCAAGGTTGACAATGCTTTTTCGAGGGGTATCAATCTGCTCTATCACCCTCTCAGCTATGTGTTATTCCATTTATTATACTGAATGTCCTATCATTATTTTCTTTTACAGATTAATTTTCTTTTAACCCTCTTGCTGCCGACCGTTTTTCAAGGTTGCATTTCATATGCCGGAAAATACGACAGCTCAACGTCTGTGACGTAACATGCCAAACAACCACGTCATTCGATATATGACGTCACGACAAAATGACCACTACATTTGGGACCAATTGGAGAAAAACATGACCCTGTTTATTCTTCTGTATTTTAATTGAAAGAGATACAGCATTGATAAGAAGCTTGCATAAATTTATCCATGGACATACGTATTTTCTATGACGTCACGTACATAACAACGTTACGGATATTAGAAAAAACAACAAAAGTGAGGCAAGATGTTCTATTTGTTTCTTTTGACAGTCAAATGATCAAATCTGATCCTAAACTTAGAATTTAGGCATTGCATTTAATTACAATACTTGATTTTAATTCAATTCATTGTCCTTTAAATTAACGATTTCTGATTGGTCCGGACGAGAGGGTAACATTCAAAAAAATTGACACCCGCTCAGCCATGTAATAGAGTAAATCAACACCTTCGTATTAGCTCATCAAAATATGGCATTTTAACGTGAAGTATAATAATGTAAAATGTTATTTTCGCGACGTCGAACTGTGACATATCGGGGTAAATATGCATTTTTCGACTGATTTTTATCATTCAAACTGATTTGACTTTTAAACGAGTTCATTGACCCTTTTTTTTAAAATGACATTCGGTTGGATTACGTATGAAGATTATTTGTACCAATTTTCATGAAAAAGTCGCCTTAGAAATATATGGTATGCAAGAGGAATTGGCCGAAAAACAAAAATACATATATATATATGAATAAATCATTAGTTAGACCTGTATTATTGTATGGATGCGAAACATGAAAACTTACAAACATTGAAGAAAAGAAACGTAATACTGTAGAACACCAATGCCTAAGAAAGATCCTAAAAATAAGATGGCAAAGTAAAACATCAAACAAAACAGTAAACGAAATTGCTAGCACCAGAAACATTCAAAAAATCAAAAATACATTTTCAGCACTCTGCGCTGTATAAACTGTAGATCGCAAAAAAGCTTCGGTAACTTTCGTAAAATTTTATGAAGGTTTGAGAAAGTTATTGATATTTGAAAAAAAAATTAACCACAGACGTAACCTGAATGTTAAGGGCATTATTGGATAGTAGAATGCTTCTGCGCCATAAATATGGGCTGTTTTTGACAATACAATGCACATTTATCGGGAACTAGCATCATTAAGTCATGCTAAATTAATGAAATCTTCACAATTTTAGCATTTTAGTTAAATTTTAGACTGTTTCCGTCTTAAATGAAAGTGACCGCATCAGTGGGTATAGTTTCAAAGGAGTTTTAGCGCTGTAACAAAAAGAAAACATAATCCACTACCAATTAATGAAAGTCATTAATACTATTGTTTGCTTCCCAACAAGCATATGTAACGCTCGTGCTTAATCATGAAGAAAGGGATTATCATTCTCTTACAAAGTTAGAATATTGTAAAGTGCTCAATTTTCAATAATTTTATTTTTTTTTTGCGTTGCTTTGATATTGTTAATGTTACTGCACCAGTTAACTTCATTTAATTTTTATATTTATTTTTTGTTTGTTTCAAATTTTAACTTTAAACTTAATTAATATAAGTCAATTTCAATCACTTATTCTTTCAAGGTGGACAAAGTGCTTCGGGCCCATTGTATGAAGTTTTTCTATAGTTGAACAACGGAGTTTGAAAAAAAATGTATGTAGTAATGTGTTAACATTAATTTTTATACATTGTGTTATCAAGGATGGACATGATGCATATGTACGGAGTTTTATAGAATGTAAAACATCATTTAATAAATTTTACACGAGACGTAAAAAAAAATCGCAATTGTCAGTGGCTATGTTCAGATAACTAGAAAATTTCAACAAGACTTGGTGAAGGCGATCAATTAAAAAGCATGTTGCCAATAATTAATGTTAATGCATAGATATATATTTCCCACCTTTTGAAAGAAAAAAAAGAGAATGAGGGGATCAGCGGGTGGTTGTTTAAGAGACAAAAATATATTAATTATTCATGGCATTGTACTGACGTTCGGTAAATTTTTATTATCTTTAATTTTTTTCTGAATTAGGAAAACACTTTTGGAAAATAAATTACACTGTTATCAATAAATATCTTTGTGTCGAATATACAATGTAAAATATTCGTTAGACTCTGTTGAAATGTGGAATAGGTGTACTCAAATAGTTGGAAGTTTAATATATATCTTTAAAAATTAAACAAGACCAATATCGTGTCTGAACCTGCGTCGCTGTATGTAATTAATTGAGGTTGGATTATACTGATTCAGAAGTAAAAATGATCATTACCTTCCATCAAGCAAAGAAAACTTGACGAAAGAGAGGAGAGGACCAAGTGACCATATTTCATTTTCCCAGTCACCCTTGGGGATAGCTGTTTTGTCTATACTAAGATAATGAAGACAAAATTTTAAAGATAACATACAGAGAAACACCGTTTCTCGTGGAGATCGTATGGTTATCTGGAGTTTTTTCGTGAGCGACAAAAATATGCGAACAGACATCCAGTATTGACACTTTATAGAAGACAACAGATCGTTCGAAACCCCCAGAATATGTAGAATATGAGTAGAAATTTAAGTAGACTTATTACACACTATAAAGTTTTAAAAATGTATAGAGTATAGAGTAACATGTCGTCGGAGAATTAAAAAAAAAAATCAAAATTATGGGGAATTTTTGGTGACATCTTATACAGCGATTCGAATCTGTTGTGACCATATACGCTGAATTAAAGACCTATTTTCAATACAAAAAAAAAAATGATTTGATTTAACTATGTAGTCTCTATATTTTATTTTGATTTTGAGATGACCCCTTGTTTTTAGTCAACTGTAATCGTAGGTCTAAGTGTAATCCTAGGTATATACCTAGTTTCCGCAAATGTCTACTAAGAACATGATTTCAGTCATTCTTCACAATTAAGAGACCCCGAATCCTACAATTTCATTGGTCGAGAGCACTTTGCTATATTCTAACTGTAAAAAAATCGATTAAACAATTTGAATGGTTGTTGATTGCGAATAAGGTTCAGGGAAGAAATAATTTAAAGTATGATCAATTCAGTGGCATATTTTTTTAAATTTTTTTTTTTGGGGGGGGGGGGAGATTTTGTTAATTTTGACAAGATAAAAACAGGAATCGAACCATTATAACAGTAGGAAAATTTATTGTCATTTATATTACATTAGTTTAAATTCATGTTAACGTCCAGTGGCAAACATTTCATGCATGTTCAGGACGAAAACAAGTTAACAATAAGTACATTAGGTAGGTCTTGTAATAGAGGCCATCCGGGATGATCGTCGGGGAAATTTAGACTGCCACTGGAGAAATGAGGGTATATATTGGATAGGGACATAAATTTTGCCTTGTCAACAGGCCACCTACGGGCCCTTCAAAGAATTGTTGCAAGGGTTCTTAACGTGCAAAGAGCGTGGCACTCTCTTTACACGAGGCATCGGATTTAACGTCCCCATTCTGACCGGACGTGGCTGCAAACTTGATACATCCCGCACAGCCAAACGTTTTACTGCCGGTCGGAAGAAGACCAAGTGACTATATTTCTATTCCCCAGTCAACCTTATTTTATACCAGTTAAACAGTTTGTTAGTATTCACTGTCATGATATAACTATATCCAAATACTTAGTTAAAAGGGGATTTGATGTCGATCGCAAATCTTTGGTGTTCCTTGTTACAATTATTATCTTTAAGATTCCAATCTAGAGCTTGGCCCAAACAGGATAAAACTATATAAACATTTGTCTTTTGTTGGAAAACTTGTGTTGATTTCTTAATGTATTTCATTTTTCAGTTTTTGGGTTCCTGTCGCTTTGACATACAACATTTACTACATTTTATCATCTGTATAAGGACATCATTCGTAAATATAGCTCAACATACAGACTACTTATACGTCCAGGTATTTCACATCCAATTTTTTATGGAAATATTCTTTATAAAGCACAAAGGTGTCAGTATTCACCTCAAAAACTAACAAAACCTTTGAATAGACTTATTAAGAAGGGATATAGTTACGATACTGTTGTCAGGTCATAAAAGATTGCATATTTTGGCGTTAATATTGATTCACTTACATGTATAGGGTCTTTGCATCGGAACTAAACACATATATTAAAAAACCAGTTGTTGGCATGACACGGGTTGTGTTCTTCTCATATATATTATGATGGTATGATACTAAACCCCTAACAGGAAGGATTGTCCCTGATGTTCATATGATGAAATCATAATCTTTCAGTCAATTTGATTGAAGTCTGGAGCTGGCATGTCAGTTAACTGCTAGTAGTCTGTTGTTATTTATGTATTATTGTCATTTTGTTTATTTTCTTTGGTTACATCTTCTGACATCAGACTCGGACTTCTCTTGAACTGAATTCTAATGTGCGTATTGTTATGCGTTTACTTTTCTACATTGGCTAGAGGTATAGGGGGAGGGTTGAGATCTCACAAACATGTTTAACCCCGCCGCATTTTTGCGCCTGTCCCAAGTAAGAAGCCTTTGGCCTTTGTTAGTCTTGTATTATTTTAATTTTAGTTTCTTTTGTACAATTTGGAAATTAGTATGGCGTTCATTATCACTGAACTAGTTATAGTTGTTTAGGGGCCAGCTGAAGGACGCCTTCGGGTACGGGAATTTCTCGCTACATTGAAGACCTGTTGGTGACCTTCTGCTGTTGTTTTTTCTATGGTCGGGTTGTTGTCTCTTTGGCACATTCCCCATTTCCATTCTCAATTTTACACACATGTTTTTCTAATACTTTTGCACGTGTGTAAACATCATCTAAAACAAATAGGTGTTATACATGTATAGCCTTCATACAACCATGATGGATCATATACCCCGGTATGTCAGTCCGAAATATAGTATTGGAAACTATTAAAAAGTATCAACGATATTGCATTTCTTTTTATCTTACCTCCTATACATTTCTTGAAATATGATTGGTTAAAAGCGTCCGCGTTGAGACCGTGTATATTCCATATAAGGTTAGTAGGGAGGCGAGGCTTATTTCACACACGGTTAGTAGTGGTGTTATGGCCCTCTATAAAAACAAAACGGTACTGAGAAAAAATTTTAAAGGTTTAAACAGACGAAGAAATTGATGATGAAGATTGAAATAAATTCATAAAACACATTTAAACCTAACAAGTTGTTATTGTTGGCATCTGTTTTTGTAGGATCAATGGAAGTAGTTTCTTAATGCTAACGGTATTGAAGACTTGCTCATTTTGATTGGTCACTAGTCTAAATTTCACACGTTAACATAGTCCGTAAGATAAAATTCGTTACATAGTGTGCTAGTGACGTAATACGGTATATATTGGGTTAGTAACTGACCCCATATATACCGTATTAGGTCACTAGCACACTATGTAACTAATAATGTCCCTTTATCAGTTGCCATTTTAAAAAGAATATGTCTTAAAAATATATGTGCGCACATGACTGAATGTTTGAAGGCTTCGTCGTGTTCAGTGTCAAGTATTACATGCATATTGTAGATGACAATATGCTTATGAAATATGATTGAATATTCTGCTGTCTTAAAGACCAACCTTAAGATGGATTTTAACGTGCTAAAACCAAATGAACATTCCGACAAACGACATAATACCCAACAAAGAAAGTTAATCTTAATTCTGTTCCTAATTGGAGACTTTACCTTTTATTTACTCTAAAATTCAGCTTGTTAGCCAAAGAGAGGAAAATACCAACATTTTAGAGTCTTTGATTTAAATCGCCCATGCTTTTTCGCATTTCACGGGATCACTTTATCACAAAACTACCGTAACAGTTACATTAACAAATAATTACATTAGATGTATATTTCATTATAATATTTTATTCTGATTGGCTAACTGCACATCACGTGTTATTCCGTAAGCAGTTGCATTGCTCAATACAACTTTTCATTCATGATAACACGTGCTCCAACAATAAAATATATAAAATTCGTGTTTTCATAATCATAGCTAAAAAATGTAATTATAAGTATTGAATGCTTCTTTTTGTAACTTTATAGGTTTGTAAAAGCGTTGACCGTGCGTACATTTTTAGAATACAAAATGTACTTCGGTCAACGCTTTTACACCCCAATAAATTTACAAAAAGAAGCATTCAATTCTTAAATGTATATTTCAAATAAATGATATACAATGTACATATACTTTAAAGTCATTTGAAACTTCAAATTTAAAAAAAAAGTTAAACATGTTTTATATACTTGAAGGGCTAAGTTTTACTCTATAATAAGTGAACATGTACATTTACCTTTTTTTTTGTTTAAAAGAAACTGGTTTGTTTTATCCAAATCTTTATAAAAGAGGGACGAAAGATACCAAAGGGACAGTCAAACTCATAAATCTAAAATAAACTGACAACGCCATGGCTAAAAATAAAAAGACAAACAGACAAACAATCGTACACATGACACAACATAGAAAGCTAAATAATAAACAACACAAACCCCACCAAAACATGGGGTGATCTCAGGTGCTCCGGAAGGGTAAGCAGATCCTGCTCCACATGTGGCACCCGTTGTGTTGCTTATGTGATAACAAATCCGGTAAATAGTCTAATTCGGTAGGTCACATTCATGAAAGGGAAGGGGATTGTAGTTACGACGTAAGGAACATATCCGATATCATTTGTGATACGGTTATTCCGTAACGGTCAACCAACTCGTGATGGCGTCCGTAAAATTTACGAAGAGATGATTTCAACTTCACCATTTGGAACTCTTCGTTTAATAGTTTTCTTGTGAGCAGCAACCCTCTATCAAGAAAATCATGATAGGAAATGCAAGAACGGGAATATCGTATCAATTGGGAGATACATGTATATACCCCGTATGCAGGTGCTGCTGGAATGTTGCTACTTAGAAATTGAAAGTTCACAATTTGAAAGCTGAAGTCATCTCTTTTGTCGTAAAATTTTGTTTTCAACCGACCCTCATTGTCAATATCTAGATGTAAGTCAAGATATGAGGCCGACTTTACTGTATCTGTAGTATCCTTTATTTCTAGTTCGATGGGATATATGTGTTCCACATAGTCACCAGATTTTGAATTATTTAGTGAAAGAACATCATCTATATAGCGGAAAGTAGAGTTAAAGGATATTGCTAACTTCTTATCTTTCTTCTTAAGAAGTTCCTGCATGAAGTCAGCCTCATAATAATAAAGAAACAAGTCGGAAAGTAGAGGGGCACAGTTTTTTCCCATTGGAATGCCGACAGTCTGTTGAAAAACACGTCCTCCGAACGTAACAAATATGTTGTCAATCAAGAAATCAAGCATCTTGATAATATCAGTTTGAAAGAATTTTATGTTTTAATCAGGGTGATCCTTTACAAAGTAGGATGTATCCCTCCCTAAGACAAGATACTTGTATCTACGTTGGCCATTCTTTTTTATGAAGCAAAGCAATACCAACTCTTTCAATTTGTCTTTTAGTTTGGAATGTGGAATACTTGTGTAAAGAGTAGAAAAGTCAAATGTTTTAATACTGTTATAAGATGAAAGAGAGTTAGATTGTATGTACTCTAAAAGATCTTTGGAATTTTTAAGTATCCACATCGACCTTAACCGACCTTAACTACGAGACCTCTCGTTATTACATGTACTTCGGCCACCGCACAGCATAAGTGCGTTGGGGAAAACCGTGATGAAAGAATGTAAACACACGACCTCAGATTCTGTCAGAACAAATTTAATACAATAAATCATTTAATAACTCTAAAGGAATATTTTAATTAACATATGGGTACACATGGAAAATATAAAAACTACTACCATGAATCTTTCAATTCCTTTAACTGTCACGCTTCCCATGTGCTCTGTTTTATTATGATAATATTAGTTATTTGAAATTGTTGAATTCACTAAGATAATTGGAAATGTCTTTTCCAAAAATACAAACTTCAAAATGTTTCGATATAGCAAACACAACCCCCCTTTTTTGATACCCAAGATACATCTTAATCCCAGACCTAGACCAATTGCCCAATTAGAATCTTAGCTAACTAACGGTCTCTTTACTGTAGACAAGTTCGTGTATTACGAATCCTTGCCCATTGTAAGTAGAAATCATGATATGCATTTTTAAATGTTTTGAAACCATGACAAACTCAATAAACATATTTAGTTTCGTATAACGGTCGCAATTGATCTGAAACGAGAATAGTTTTACAATATAATTCAAAATATAGAAATGTCGTTCCCTCTTTATATTAGGTACATGTATTAATCGAGAGTTACCCACGGGGTATATCAGTCTATTTCTTCATAAACATTTATGACATTTAAATTTTCGTTTTCGATTTTAATGTCCTCGTCAGATTCAAAGGAAGTGGCTTGTTGTAGACCATCATGGACAACTTCAAGGTATCCAGAATTAGCAGTATCATAAATTTGAGGTACATTTTCTGAGCCTGGGGCTGAATGGTATCTAAAAATAAAGGAAAATAAACGTTAATAGCTTAACCTTTAAACGCAAATTGATGTCATTCATAATTAACTGTATCTAGTTATGTAAAATAGTACAAATTACAAATCAATTATGTTGTTGGAAATGACTTCATAGTATAAAAAAGAAGATGTGGTATGATTGCCAATGAGACAACTGTCCACAAGAGACCAACATGACACAGACATTAACATAGGTCACCGTACGGTCTTCAACAATGAGCAAAGCCCATACCGCATAGTCAGCTATAAAAGGCCTCGATAAGACAATGTTAAACAATTCAAACGAGAAAACTAACGGCCTTATTTATATAAAAAAAATGAACGAAAAACAAATATGTAACACATAAACAAACGACAACCACTGAATTACAGGCTCCTGACTTGGGACAGGCACATACTAAAAAAATGTGGCTGGGTTAAACATGTTAGCGGGATCCCAACCCTCTCCCTAACCTGGAACAGTGGTATAACAGTTCAACATAAGAACGAATTATAAAAATCAGTTGAAAAAGGCTTAACTCAACAGATGGACAAAAATACAATTGGACGTGGACGGGTACTTGTACATCCCGACAAAAAAAAGACAAAGAGCCATTCTTTTAATGTAACTATTCCTCGATAATTAATCTATTATACATTGAGATCATAATGCATATTGGTGTTTCTTTTTCCAAGGAGAAGGCAAAAAAGGAGAAGAGTAAAACAGCATTGTCCGACACGATGAAAAAATAAAGAGATGTGGTGTAATTGCCAATGAGACACATATTCGCCAATGACTAAAATGACGCTGATATGTACATAATGAATCCAGAAAAGAATGATTTGTCAAGGACTGATGAAATTATTGTTATTTATTAAAATATCAACATGTACAATATGAAACTAAATATATAAGAGTTTGAGTATAAATATTTTTTTTCAGCGAACACGTGATTTACAATTTTAACTATCCAACGTAATAAAATTTCTTTTTCGAATGTTTTATTTGAGGTTAAGAAGTATTGGACTTCCAGTTTAGTTTAGTTTATTATAGCATGAGTTCTGGTATTATGGAATAAATGCGATGGTCTGATTAAATTGAATTACTCTATGTTACAGTAGCACCAAAAGTGTTCAGTCCATATTTTCTTATGCCAATAATTATAAAATATTGTAAACAACTGATAAAAGTTTGTTTTTGAATTAAAAAAATAGAAGCCCTAACTCTTTGTTCAACTGTGTATATTAATAAAAAAATAACACTATGAAGTTCGTCCGTTCGAAGCGATTGACTGGATTAAACTTCATCACGAACTCACAAACTCGCAAACATACATTGTACTTTACAGCCGATGATGTATAAATACGTAGCAACGGTAAAGTTATATCAGCAAAGGTAATGTTTCATCTAAATTTGTTTGTTCAACATTACCATTACTATTCCATTTATACTTACATTGGTATAGAAGGAGATACATGTAGGTCGTGAGGGCCAACTATAAGTATGATATCTGGAAAAATATTACTGAAAATATGAGTATTACGAAAACCCAGCAGCTGTATGTTTCTTTTTGTTTTCGAGTTAACCTCTATAAAATAACGTTTATTGTTACCGTTGTCCGTTTAAAAAAAAAATCTGTTGGAAGAATTTCAATATCAAAATTATAGCTTAAAGGACTCCTATTCTTTCCTATCGAGTGTTCATTGCTCTCATGTAGTTGAAGCAATGCGCTTTAGCAGTGGGAGACGTCTCAGATACATGTAAAAATGTAATATTTTATATTAAAAAATTTTGTATTTCACTACAGATGTTTCACACAAGGACCATACAATTTATTTACTACAGTCATAACAGAAAAGGGGCTGAACCATAAGTTCCAATTGAAAAAAGCATAGACATTTGACCGATACTATTGACTTGTGTATATAAAAAAGATGAGGTTTTATTTTCAAATAGCTGTATATAAACTGAATCCAAATGAAGTGAACCTACGCAATGTTGCTATATATTATCATACAAATAAATGCGTAGACTAGTCAGGTCACTAAAATGTAATAGTTTTTATAGGCTTCAAAATGTGAAACGCTTACTAGTATCCACATCGTGCACAAAGATTTATAGTTACCCACTTACTCTTGCATTTCCTTCTTGTAGACAACATAACAGTACCAGTCCCTGTCAGAATGAATATTCCAATGGCAACGATTCCAAAAATAACTGATTGGATTTCGAACGAACTTTGGAGATCTGTATCTAAATTAATTGAATATGTATATGTTTGCTTAGGAATAGAACAGAACTTTCAAACTATGGAGTGATACTTCAAACCGTATTTATTGGATATCACAAATAATTTTAAGTTATAGGTTATAAAGATAAATTAAAAATCTGATATTTTCTGACAAAAGAAGGATCATTTTGATATGACCTATAACTTTATTCCATGCTTAGCAATGACATGTTAATGTGGAGAAAGTAGCTAATTTTCTAATATCCATGTATATTACTTTCTGTATGAACGTTTCTTTCCATTCAATGTGCACAATTTAATTCCACGGTAGGTAAAGTGTCCGGCTAGAATCGTGGTTTTTCGCGTGATTTGATCGGGCTTTTTCGAGTGTGACCACTTTTTTTCGAGTGAATATGAACAAAAATGTAAACAAACAGACTTCATTTCAAACAAGACGTGATATAGACGCTTGTGTTTAATATACAAAGTTATATTATGTATGATAGTATTTGATATAGGAAAACATTACTAACCCGACATTATTTAACGTTAAAATGTTAAAATAAGCCTTAAGGATGTACACCTCTGAGGAGCCAAAAATTTCTAGAATTAAACTTTTTTTTCTAAACCTGATTTTTGGGTCAATATGACTGTACAAAAATAATTGGTGAGGAGAAAATCATATGGTGGTGCACTTCTTTTTTTTTTGCTACGGCCCTTTGAAAGTACCAAATGTTGATGATTTTCCCATTTTTCAACAACCTTTACCCATTTTTGGCGTTAATCGTAAATAAAAATCACAGTTCCACCATTAAAATTGTTTTCATACTCTCAATAAAGATAAAAAATAGTTCCAAAATACAGAATAAAGCCATTTTTATACACATAACACTGATAATGTTGAAGGAAAAGCATACATGGAATCTATATATCCTTAGAAATACAGACACTTTACAAAACATCTTGTTTCGATGTCCTTGTTTACTCAAACTAACCAACAAGTTTTCAAAAATCAAACTTTTGGTAAAAGAGAATTATATTTAGACAATTTTGAGCCAAAATTTACTTGTCTGTGAGTTAGAATTAAAAATTGAGGATTATTGCGTTCCATTGTATACTAAGTAAAGATTTAGAGAAGACCAGGGTTATTTTTGGAGTACCTCTATTCGAAGGTAAGTTTTATTTCTTAGAAAGCTTTAAGGGTATTGGCATGTAGAAAGATGATACATATACAAAAAAATGTTCATATCAGGAAATACCTGGTTTCTAGGCAGTTAAACTTGGGGTAAGATATTTTGGTAGAACAGATAGGGAATTTTAATT
Organism: Mytilus galloprovincialis; assembly: GCF_965363235.1. Taxonomy (NCBI): domain Eukaryota; kingdom Metazoa; phylum Mollusca; class Bivalvia; order Mytilida; family Mytilidae; genus Mytilus; species Mytilus galloprovincialis. The sequence goes on from NC_134851.1 coordinate 49,100,145, forward strand.
GGTCTGACACCTTATACATCATCATAAGACAATATTACAGCATTTTCACTAGCTAGGTCATTGATGACCTTCAAAGGTTATGACGATGTACATTTCGTGTGCAAAATGCTAGAACAACAATTCTCGGAATTTTTAGTTTAACGCAATGAGAGTGTTGGCCGTATTTAGACATCTAGGTTTAATAACTTGTGAGAATGGGATACCACTTGATATCAACTCGTTATTTGATTCAAATAGTAATAAGAACTCAACAAAGGCTCGTATATTATTATATTGAAATTAAATAACTCGTTATGACACCTATAAATAATTTCTCAATGTCAAAAACTTAACTTTTACAAAAATCTTCTCGTCTGAAACTACTTGACCAAGTTCATTAAAAATAGAGATAACTGTAAACAGCAAGAATGTTCAGTAAAATAAGATTTACAAACAAGTCACCATTACCATAACAGATAATTTTGCCATGAATCAATTCTATTCTTGTCTTTAATGTTGAAGAGTGCCCTTTATTAGACATGCACTGCAGCAAATAGACTAATAAAATTGAGAAAGGAAATGGTGAATATGTCAAAGCGACAACCACCCGACCATAGAGCAAACAACAGCCGAAGGCAACCAATGGGTCTTCAATGTAGCGAGAATTCCCGCACCCGTAGGTGTCCTTCAGCTGGCCCCTAAAATATGCATAATAGTACAGTGATAATGGACGTCATACTAAACTCCGAATTATACACAAGAAACTAAAATTTAAAATCATACAAGACTAACAAAGGCCAGAGGCTCCTGACTTGGGGCAGGCGCAAAATTGCGGCGGGGTTAAACATGTTTATGAGATCTCAACCCTCCCCCTATACCTCTAGCCAATGTAGAAAAGTAAAAGAATAACAATACGCACATTAAAATTCAGTTCAAGAGAAGTCCGAGTCTGATGTCGAAAGATGTAACAAAAGAAAATAAATAAAATGACAATAATACATTGTCACTAAGGTGAGTGACACAGACTCTTCAGAAATCCTATAATGTTTTATAAAATCCCATAACTCGGAAACGTAAAATCAATAATTTCTAAAGATGCGAAAAGGATAATACCTCAAAAGACAATTCACCGAAGTTTAATGTAAATTGGTTACAGCGTTTTTGAGTTTTTGTCTGACATGCTGACGATGGACGATGGACGAATATACAACGTTGTACCATAATACCATGAATTTTTATTTACTTTGACAACAGAAGTACTAAAGTGGAAAGGGGTTAATATAAGTTGTAATAACTTGTTTCCCAATCAACTATAATTAATAAATATGTTTAAACGAACAAAAATACAATGAAATGAAGTTAAAAAGATTATGATTCCTCCTGCACTTTGTTCTAAATATCTTTTATAAAGGATCTAATAATTTCTTATTTAATATTGGATAGTTGCGGTAGAACGATTTCCGAAAAGAAAACTTGCATTAGATTCAAACAGGTTAGTTTTGATCAATGTTGTATTATGTTTTTTAATGATTTATTGAGAACAAATAATATTTTCATTCATTAGATTACAGGTATAAACTAGAAAATTTATTTTTTAAAGTCTAGAATACCTTTTTTCTTATTCAAATTTTCTGTAAAAAAAACCGGACCATTTGTCTAAAAACCCAGACGATTTCACAGTTTCTCTCGAAAAAAAACCGGACAATAATCAAAATCAGGTGATAAGTAATCAATTGTTATAAGGCAGCTGGTGTAGAATGAACGGAGCGTGTATGATGCTTTTGTATAAAATCCATGTGTTGTGTAGTGTTCAGTAACCGATATTAGAGTGACTGACTCACAATTATATTTAGAATCATAACTTCACATGATTGCCAATGGGACAACTCTCCACAATAAACCAAAATGACACAGAAATTTACAACTATAAGTCACCGTACGTGTTTAAAGCTTCACAACAATGTAGAGACATATGCTTTGGATGAAGACAGCTAGTTGACCCACATTTAAAGACAAATATGACGTCTTGATGTCATTCCTTGTGACTTGAATCCTAACGTTTCTTTTGTTCATATAAACATACATTATATTAATATTATATTGATGTATAAGAAAAAAGCTAGATATATTTCTTACCGTTCATAGTGAGAGAAGCGGTTTTATTTGAATAAATTTTTCTTCCGGAGTATTCATTCCATGCAAAGCATGTATAGTTCCCAGTGTCTTCTTGACTGCAAGAATCAATTGTCAATGTTGACCTATTTCCTTGATTTTGCCCAGTTACGTTGCGTATAAATATTCCATCGTATCCGTGTATCCATGATCCGAAGCCAAAGTCCGGAAATGGATTGGAAATAATACAAGATAGTGTAACGGATAAGTCACGTGTGCAACTGACTGACTCATCTGTAAGAATAATTGGTCTTTCTGGGAAAAAAAAGAGTTTTAGTTTTCAAAAAAATCATAAGTAGCACTTATAGGTTGCACTTTGTAAATACAGCTGTTTCTCAAAACACGCCTCTTTTGGGGAGTAATTGAATATTCATAGAAAAATAATTTTGTTTACATACTGTTTCCCAGTTATTCTCTCTGTGTTCCATATCGCAGAGATAGAAATTGGGAATGTTACCAGTAAATAAACACGTGCATATTGTTTACATTGAAATCTGTGGTAACCTTTCATTCGAGGTAGGGGTAGTTAAGAAAATTAGTGTAAGTTTAAACTCTGAGAAGTTCAGGGCATATAAACGTTGAAAATATGCCGCACAGCCCTATGTTTTGACCTTTGAAAAAAATTGTGGTGCATATGAACTTTCAATTCTAAGATAAGATTTTTTCAAAACTTCATAGTAAAAGTGGTACAGTTTTAGCCGTAAAAGGAGTTCCTATGGGAAAATGCATTGTCAATATTTACAGAAATGCAACCTATAACATAAACTGAACACTTTAAATTTGCAAAATCTGAGAATAATTGTAATAAATATAGAAAAATACAGCATATTCATATTGGTATTATTTATTCAATTTTATAATATAAGTAATTGTGATTAAAAAATAACTCGGATGAAACTGGAAATCATACAATAATTACAACATGCTTAAATTTAACAGGTTCATATTCTCAATTAATGTAATATTTGGGTGTTCCTGATTGTGTTTATTCTGATGACACTTGTAAAACATACGAAAAATCATATCTTATGGTGTTATGGTGTTCATTTTACTGTTTGAAATGACAATCTACATAAATTATAAGATATGTTTTAAAGGAAGAAAACTAAAACCACAGAACTATACGAGAATCAACGGTAACATCAACATGACGAGTTTATTCCATTGAACAATACAGTCGAACGCAAACCTCAACGATATCTATAAAAAATGCAGTTTCTACACCACACAATCTATATCGAAACAAATGCCCATTTTGTCAAAATTGAAAAATTCGTCTGATTTGTTTACATCAGATTCAAAACACAGCTGCAGCCATGCGGCAAATGATGCTGTTTTGTATGTTTGTTCTTGAGTGTTTGTTTCATATGTAAAGGGGAAGGGCGTTTTCTGTGGTTGGTGCAATAATAAATATGATGAGTTAATGAAAATGATAACAATACTACAGAATAAGCGAATAAGAAGACGCATTCGTCGAGAAGGCTTCATATTGTGTTGAACAGTGAGTTTTATACAATATTCAAATAAAGACTTAATGATAATTATAAATATTGGACTGTATCTGATAGAAAAACAAATGACATAGGGTATGCATCCATGACATTAAATCAGTACAGAAAAACAAAAGCCACAAAACAAAACCCGAAGGAACAGCGCTTTTATTGTTGTTCTTAATCTCCATATCACAGTGAGGCTTTTAACACGGTGGTAAAAAATCTCACCTCAATGCAAGTTTTATAATAAAACAGCATTTATCACACATTTGAGCGGAATTATTTGCAAAGGTAATGTGGATGGACTTATTAAGATGTACAAATATAACACTACCTATTCGGGCCCTATCAAAAAGGAAGGTGCTGGAAAATAGTATATAACTTAAACACATTAAACGGTTCTTAATTATTGGTGTAGATATAAAACTATGTAGAATATAATTTGGTAATTAAGGTAGATCACAAGTATATATTTTTTGAGACAGAATTTTTTTATAATTTGCCAAAATAAAGATTTTACTATGCTCTTTTCAAAAATTAAGTAAAAATAGGTCACCGTACTATTTTTCAAGCTATGAGTCGTTGAAAATTGCCAAAATTTGGTTAGTTTGTTCATATAAAAACACATTAGTGTGCATAAAAAAAATTCTATGAGATAGAATTTTGAAATAAATTGTGAGAAGAAAGGTTTTATAAGATGTTTTAAGAAAATAAAAAGAAAACATGGTGTCACCGAACTTATTTTCTTGCTACAAGTAAAAATAAAAAATTTCCCTATTAGCCCAGTATAAATTTTGTACTAAAAGAGTTATCTCTCCTTAAATGGCTTATTTGATTTTTTTTTATTTTAAAACCAAAAAATTGATATTTGTTAAAATATTTTGTATAATAGGATTAATTAACAAGTTTTCTTCAAATAGAAAAAACAGTCAAACTATTGAATTGCAAATCTGTGTCTAAATTTGCAGAGTTAGGCAAATAACTAGACCGATTTTGTACTGTAATTGTACAATCCAAGATGGCGGTATACCATCAATCTACCTTAAGGTATCAAATGAAAAGCGAAAACAGTAGTTTTTTGTTGCTAAACGAGAAACACGGAAGAGGTCTTGATAAATTCGGTCAAACTTTTCCTGTAGACGTCGGTGATAAGTCCGGATTCAAGGTAATTATGGCCTGTTCGACGTATAACAAAAGACTGAAAAACAATTGTACTTACTGCTAATTTGTATTTGAACTGAAGCTACTGCGATGTATCCATCAATATCTACTATGCAATCACACGTCTGATTGTCATAGCGAAGATATGCTGTTCGTTTTATAACTGATGCATACATGTACATGTATTTAGTAGACATTCTATCTGTACCTGTGTCGTTGTCAAGACATTCCCATCGCACTTTAATTGTTCGCGATGCTTGTTCAATCTTACAAGAAAAAACAACTACAGAGTTGGCAACCATTGGAAATGTTGCATTTGTGGTTAGATTGGGACCCTTAAAATCTAGAAGATAGATCAATTGAAAATCATATTTAAAAAACGAAATAATGTTTTATTTCAAAAGCACAATATCTTAACTTCGAATTCTGTCATTGAATTGAGAGCCATGAAAACTTGACAGTTATTTAACTTTCAAATACATTTCCAACAGAATAATATAAATATATAGTTTTTATAAGATAATTTTATCTATGGTATTGGCACTGGTTACTTTGACGTCAACAAAAAGAGAATACATAGCATATCAAATGATTAAATCATGATCTGATTTGCATGCAGGCATCACAGATCAAATTTATTCGCTCATTATTGTGTGTTAATTTGCGTTTTTATGCCCAACCTACGATAGTAGAGGGGCATTATGTTTTCTGGTCTGTGCGTTCGTTCGTCTGTCTGTCCGTTCGTTCATCTGTCTGTTCGTTCGTCCGTCCGTCTGTCCCGCTTCAGGTTAAAGTTTTTGGTCAAGGTAGTTTTTGATGAAGTTGAAGTCCAATCAACTTGAAAAATGTTCTTATTGATATTTTCTTTCTAATTTTAATGCTTAATTATATTTTTTATCCAATTTCACGGTCCATTGAACATGGAAAATGATAGTGCGAGTGGGGCATTCGTGTACTTTGGACACATTCTTGTTTTTTTTATTGAGTTAAACCTTCCAATTGATACTTTAAAGTGTGTCTTTCTATGTTGTGATGTTCTACTATCGTTTCAGAAAAGAAAGAAGGTTTAGAACCATAAAAACGTTTAATCCCGCTGCAAATATGTGCACCTGTCCTAAGTCGGGAATCTGATGTACAGTAGTTGTCGTTTGTTTATGTAATTTATACTTGTTTCTCGTTTCTCGTTTTTTATATAGACCGTTGATTTTCCCGTTTGCACAGCTTTACACTCGTAATTTTTGGGGCTCTTTATAGCTTGCTGTTCGGTGTAAGCCAAGGATCCGTGTTGAAGGCCGTATCTTGACCTATAGTGGTTTACTTTTTAATTGTTACTTGGATAGAGAGTTGTCTCATAGGCACTCATACCACATATTCCTACATCTAGATAAATAAATTCTGCTTTTATGATTAAAAACTTAATTACCAATTATTTGTACTTGAATGGTATCCGAAAATAAACCTCGAGATCCAAATACCATGGCACATGTTACATTAATGATGCCTTCAGGCTGTCCGATATGATAGTTATAGCTAAACCATAAACCTTGTGTCGAGCATTGACAAAGGTCTAATAAACATGTTCCTCTTGAAACTGTTGACAAACACATCCCGTCTCGTAACCGTATATAATTATGAGATGCTTCGTTTATTTGGATATCCGTGCCTTGATCTATCGGTACTGTATCCGTTGAACAGTTTAATGGTAGGATGCTGCCTTTTCTCATAATATTTTTTCCATTTAGGTGAACTGCTATTTGTAAAGATGATCCTAACATAAAAATAAAATTTATTGTATATAGTCTATGCAGCAATTCGATTATCGGCTCTTCTCAAACGACGAAACCATAACTTTTACCAAAGATAAAAAATAAAACAAAAGAAACAAACCCGGCAAATTGACCAGCATGTGTATTATATATTGTGAAGGCATAGTATATTTATGGCTAAAACATAGCACGGGTCTTTTTTGTGTGTTTTTGTAGTTTATTGTTATAGAATTGCGATTTAGCCGATCAACATTACCTCTCAAATATTCAACATTTATAACAGATCGGTCCTAGTGTAGTTTGTATTGAATTTCGTAGTACTCGTATCACAGAGCTTCTTTCTCGAAAAAATTACCAAATTAGTGAAGCTGGGTTCTCACCAAATTTGTTTAACGATGAATTATTTTTGTGTGTGTAGATAAATTGAAATGCAATATGAGTCTAGAATTTATTTTGGGAAGCTCGTTTTAATAAAGCTCTTCAATAATGAGAATGAACTGCACAAATATTCTAGACTATTTTAGAGCTTGCATGCCCTGTTAAGACATTTGACAATTATTGAATATTGCATATTGATCGTTATAATTCTTTTTTTTTAATTTAAATAATTTCAATGTAGCCTGGTGCTTTTTGTGGAAATTTCTATTGTCCTAAAATATTTTTGTTTTATATTTTCTGTTAAACTTTTGAAATCAGCAGCATACGGAATACGACGGAGAAAAGCATTAAACTTTTCTAGCTATGAAAGCACCCACCCCCTGTGATAGTATTGTAACAGAGCGGATATATTAAAACAAGCTTTACAAAGAGGAACACGAAGGGTGATTAAAGTTTAGAGGGATCTACCTACACCTACTCCCCCTGGAAAAGTCTTGATTTATCAGATCGACAAAAAATATCAAACAGAAACCATAAAAATATGAATCATAATTGACAGCATTTTGGGATTAAACTACTGAGACACGACTATCTAAACTGAATTACATTTATGAGTTCATAAGATTGAACTTATATCAAAACTCTTAATAAAATGTAAAAAAAATACCATAGACAACCATAAAATATTACACATGCAGAGATTTGTCTCCCCTTATAGCAAGTTTAGAGAACAGTTTGGATCCCTTTTAGTCTATCTTATGATCTTTCAGTATAATTTTTCATTTAACGGTTCGGAGTTGTTCTAGAATAATAGAACTTTCAAAATCCGTTCTAGGGTAGTTCTTCCCAAAACTGATCTAAATTAAAATAGAACTGGTTAGATCAGATCTAGGGTGAACATGTGCAAAGATGTTTCATGGTATAAGTGTCAAAATCGGTACTAGAGAATAGCATCTATAAATGGCAAAAACAAGAGCTTTGATCATTATTTAATAAAATGAGTAGTTTTGGTAGGGGAAGTTTAGATTTCCCTGTAAGTTTTTTAAAATCATTTCTTAATGTTTGTCAACATTATTTGTAATTTCAGGTTTCATAACAAGTGATGATAGGATATCGCTTGATGTCGACTTGAGTTATTAAATTCGCATATAGGAAATAGCCTATGATATCTTCAATAAACAGGCCCTTAGTTTGTTGTTGATTATTTTGCTGTTATATGTGATCTATTATTCTAAAATAAGTCATTTTAATTATACTTACGTAAAAAATACATTAATAGCAAAAATGTATATACCAATGTATCACTCGTTTTGTCCATGTTTGAAATCAGCTTATTTTCATAGATATTTTAAATATTTATTTTCCTGGTATTTCATGTTTCCATTTCCTGTCATTATGCATTATTCATATTTCCTACGTTACTTTTTGAAAATTGTAATTAAGTTCATATTTAGGTTACCGAGTCAAACAGTTTTCTGTAACGTGTTGTTAACATTGAAAGATCATGTCGGTTCATATCATAATTTTCATCTTAAAATATAAAGATTGCATGTAATAAAGAAGATGACAGAAAGGGAATTTAATGCATGAACTTGTCTTCTTCAAACACGTACGATCAAAATTGTTCCAATCAAACTTTACAACATTGGAAATAAATAACGCATTATCTTTTTACGCAATTTGATAAGATGCCAAGATATAATGGCTATGATACACTCGTTGGATTTAATGAAAGACATATAAGGCGAACAGATAAATATAACGTGGCAAACCACTACTCAGACCATAAAATAAAATATACGCTAAACGTCAAATACGACAAAAAATTGAGGCCGCTTTAATTGATGCTTGATAGACTGTTCCAGCTCTAACAGTGTACATTTGCGTTGCTACTAAAATTGAGACCCGATGCTAGTAACGCAAATAGAAAGATACGATTAATAATTGCTTTTGATCTTGTTGCTTAATCTTAGTTTATGGTTGTTTGTCTGTAAGTCTTAAAATAATGGGAAGGGGGGGGGGAGGAGGTGTTGTGGCATCATCAAGTTGTTTTTGGCTGATGAGTAAGGTTTTCTTAACCACAAGTTAATGAAAAATGCCTGGTATGGTGATATTTTTTGCATTGTTTAGTTCAGGTGTCGTTTATACTATCACGTTTGTCTTTTTTTTAATTGAAAATGAATACATTTACATATTAGTGCTTTCTCATCCAGATGAAACTGTATTTTTTTTCTTTTCATATGATTTCAGGACTGGCTAAATCAATCCTAATTGTTTCCGAATTTAGTCATTATATAATACGTCATTTCGTGTTGTCATTCACGAGTTGTTAAACAAGTACTGACATAGACCGCCATCATAGTTAGCCAAATTTCCAACCACCTCCCAATTCACTCCTAAAAAATAAAGATAAAAAAATTGCTGCTGTGTTGTTCAAATTTTCAGGTTTTCGAAGCAAGCGGATGCAGTAATCTTACAGAGATGTAATATGTGTGTGATATAGACGTTATTGTAACGATTATACTTTATTTATTATATTCGTTTCGTTTATACACATTTGAATTTTGTGTTCATCATCGTTTTAATTATTAAAAAAAAATAAAATGTTCAATGCAGTCACTTGTTTAAATATGCATTACAACCCATACGACCCGAACAGCCAAACACACAACATACCATGGTGGTAGCGCAACTGTAAATGAACTCAGACTTTCGATTGAATGACTTTTAGAGAATATTTGAAGTGATAATTATGGAAAATCAGCTGAAAACGACCGACACACTGAACTTTGAAGTTACCGATCTTGAACACACATGGAAAAAGTGGAAAGAAAAAATTGTTCTGTATGCCGAGCTAGCATTCGACGGAAAAGATGAATAATTTAAAATGTTTAAATGCTTGATTGAAAGTAGAGGTCAAGGAGTGTACGATACTTTGAAATTTGTTGAGACTGAAATCTATAGAACAGTCGATAATGTTATTCAGAAGGTCGACGCTTATTTCAATCGGTTGAAAAACTAGACAGCTGAGCGATATACATTCCATTCTAGCACACAACAGAGTGCATGCACGTGGGGAGTCCTAAATATTATAATTAACTAAAATTGATAGCGGCGCACTGTGGCTATAGAGCGTTTGAGGAGTAACTTATAAAAAATCAGATAGTGTGTGGAATAAAAGACACCCATGTACGTGAACGAGTATTACGTGATAGTAAATTGGCAATGAAGGGCTGTTTAGACACCTGTAGAGATACATAGCTTAAATACTCCAGCAGAGGTATTACCGACCGTGCGAGGGCTGAAAAGCCAGTCAAGGTCGTTAAACACTTCCGTCAGTCATCAGAGGTACATGCAGTTAAGTCGCCAAGTCATGGTACAGGTGCAAGTAATAAGAACAACTATGAAACACCGAAGTCTATGAATGCAAGCATGAGCCAAATAATCAGACATGCCATGCATATGGACAAGCCTGTCGTAAATACGACAAGAGAGATAATAAACTCATCATAAATACCAGGACTAAAATTATATATGAACGCCAGACGCGCGTTTCGTCTACAAAAGACTCGAATAAAAAAAATGTTGAAAAGGCCAATTAAAGTGCGAAGTACTTACAAATTAATTTATTTACAAATAAAATAATTTTGCAGCAGTGTGTGGACGTAATAAATCGTAACAGAACAAAAGTTGTGGAAATCAAAAGAACTAACCAGTAAATTTCATGTGTGACGAAAAGGTTCTGACGAGTATTATGAAAATATCCAAACTGTAACAGGCGCCCCTACAAAACGTTTATAGCTACGATGCATGTAAACAATCGACATATAAAGTTCCATATTGACAGTGCTGCAAGTTGTAATGTCATTTCTTTAGACAAACTGAAAAGACTAACATATAAAATTGTAAAATCAAGTACTGTCTTAACGACATACGACAAATCTGAAATAAAACCGCTTGGAAAGTCAACACTGCAATTATTAAATAAAGGAAGACACAACACTGATTTAAAGTAATCAGACCATTCAACATACGAATGAAGTGACAATAAATCATTACAATATACAGGCATTCTATACCAATGATCGTTGGTAAAACTGTTTGAATATGAGAATCAATACTGTAAAATTGTTTTACGGTCTTACTTCTTCAAAAGCGCATTTAAAAGTCATACTAATGGTATGATACATTTGTAATTAATAACAATACCTGCAATACTATAGTATGAATACAAACTAATATAAACATACATTTCAAATATTTTTACGACTAAAATAAACAATCAGCATTTGCAAAACTTTACTTTAAGGAATGTGAATATGAATATTATAAGTTAACACATGCGCTTATCAGACATGTCAGAAGTATTATAAATAATAGCATTCAAATATGTGCGCAAGATGCACAAGATGCAAACCAAATTTTTGGCATTTGAGTATAAAGCGAAACCTAATATTTGAACCTGAATGAGAAAAACATGTGGTGAAAAACATTTGCTGTTGAATATTTAAACAGTTTTATTATAAACATGGTAGAGCTAATTCAAAATGGTAGAGCAGATATTGTGCTAAATGAGAACTTATTTTAAACTTTTATTAGCCAACATTAATCAATACTCCGATGCTAAAAAAGTCAATTTGGACTATGTAAAAGATCAAAAGAACTACTGGACGTTATGTTGGTACTATTAGAAATAAAAGAAGTTGTATTTTTTGTGAATAAGGGAATTCCACTATGTAGATGAAAACAATTTTGAAATCCTTCGTTTATAAGATTTGTGTATGATGAATAGACATTTTATATCAAATAATCACATTTGTTTATAAGTTTATATAAACAACAATTTGATATGAATGTTTGTATTTGAAAACCACGTAGTATATATTATATATTGTATGTATTCAAATTATTAATTTTATAGAAAATAACTCGTATTGAAGTCATACAAATCATTAGAATAATTTATTCTAGAAAATCATTTTAAGAAAAATTATAAAACCAATCGTATTAACATCTAATGAAATAAGAATACTTGACTCAACAGAAAACAGTAATGGATAACACAGCGAAATTGTTTTAAAGTTTTATTTCTTCAAAAGCGCATTTAAAAGTGCTACTGTTAGACCGCAATTTATTTCTACAATTTCGTAATAATTATTCAGGGTTGATCATTCAATTGCGTTAAAAAAGGAAGCCCCCTAGTTACTTTGACATTATGAAGTGAAAAAGTCGATGTGGAAAGAACTTTCAAAATTAACACTAAACAGCACCAAAATCCTTAATTAATCCAGTAGATAAGACTCACTTTATAATATAGCAAAGTCCTGTTGACCAATGAAATTGTTGGATTTGGTGTTTCGTAACTTTGACGAATGAATAAAATCATGTTCTTAGTGAGGGACTATCTAATTGTGTAAGCCTACTTACAGTTCAATATAGAAGAGTTTCTGTAAATACGTTACAACTACCCTGAAGCAAAGTTATCGGATTGAAAGAATTTGCAATTGAATCTTACTAAAAGTTGAATTTTGAAACAAACCACAAATTCACAATAAGATGAAATTTACTGGTGCGGTTAACGTTATTATGAGAATATCAATAACTTCAAATTACTCTAAATCAAATTATATCAAATAAATGCAAAAATAAAAGAATAGTAATTTCCAAATTTTTGGATAAATTTAAAAAAAATGCTTTTAATTTAACTTTTGAATATATTGTTAATTTTTAAAGTCATTGTATTCGAACCTTTTCCCGACATAATAAAGTAGTACATGTATTTGATGTAAACGACTAGACTAAAATATTGACTGTAAAATAAGATTTACTTGTAACTAAAATTTTGAATTTAATGCTTCGAACTGTATATAAAAAAAGATTATTCCTCGCTAAAAAAATACATGACTAACATTCATACTCACAAGCAGGAAACATTTCTAACTATTTCATTGCAATGTTTTATCATCTACTGTCTAAAATAATCTCTTATATTTTCATAACTTATAAGAAAATCCTTGTATTGTTAAAACTAATCCATAAATAAAATGCATCAAAAGAAGGACATAGTTTAAAACATGGCACTCACAATGAAACTATTGCGTTAATATAACCAATCAAGAGTTCATTTGAGCTTTAAGTACTTTCAATATTCAAAGTTTGTTAGAAAATAATTATCCCTTTCTTCATGCTTAGCACTCGCTAACGCTCGTACTTCATGATGAAGACAGGGGTTAAGGTTGTATTACACATACTTGTTTACACGAAAACTTAAAACTTTCAGAATAGTTCAATAGACTTGATTATAATTAATGTACTATGGTGTCAATTTGGCTTGAAGCTAAAATCTGTGAAGAAATATTATTTGATCATGTAATACATTGATAATAATAATCGCAATAATCATATTTGCTCCTTCTGGACACACTCTCTTATACGTTCGTTTTTTTTTATCCATTTGCCTAATGAACGATTGCCAGTCATTGATAATTGTTTTATTATATTCAAATGTTAGTCAATTGTTTATCACTGGTAATGGTATTTTTTTTTATGATATGCGTAATTTATAAAACGTCTTCATCGGTTTTCATATCTACCAAAACCGCTTTCTTTTCGAAAGAGCATATTGTTCAATGTTTTCTCTGTTTTCATGTAGTACAATAGAGAAATAACAAATGAATATCGCATGATATGATCACTGGATTTGATACAATCGATCTAATGTTGTTCGATAACGATTCTAGTCAACCACTATATTTTCTAAACCTATAAAGCGATGCAAGTTGTACTTTTCTTCTTTCGTACTTGTATTGATACACTTTTTTCTCATCTAAGTTATTGTTTACTCGGGAAGAAATAGAAAAAGTTCAACTATAATATTCATGTTTAAAATCAACAACTTTAAATGTCATTTCAAGATAATTTCGCCCTTTTCATTCACTACCTTGAAGTTATTTGACTATTTTGAACAATGTTCATCTTAATCATGGTGTTTTAAACAGAGCAACGGCTCAAAGATTGGAATTAGTCGAGTAAAGAGTAGCTATAGGCAATAGGACTTGTTCTTGCGTTTTGCAACAAAGCCGAAACAACAGTCGTAATTAAAACACCATGGCAACATACACATGCTATGAATAGCAATGAGGTAAAATCAAAATGAATTTAGTCCAATTTGTTCTCTCCGTTCATTTTGTTGGTCCTGCCAGAAGCGGCGTAATCTATTTTGTATAACTATTGTAAAAAGTATTACACTTATCAAGCTAATAGTAACAATAATTCCTATGTAAACATCATTCGAGCTACATGTATCAGCATCTGAAAAAAGAAATCAATCTTAGATTTAACAAATTAATTAAGGTCCTGGTATAATATACACATTTCTTATAAAACGTACAGTTAAGTATAACAGACTCTATTTTAAAAGAGTAAAATCCATTTTATTCCTTTTTATAATCTTTTTCAATGTTTACTATAAATGAATGAAGATTTCATAAAGAAACACACATTTTTTACAACATTCCATGTTTTTATTCTTATAATTGATAAAACTTACATTAAATGTTTGGGAAATTTCCCAAAATATATGAAAGTTTTAAAATATTTGTGGTAAAAATGTATATATGACAACTATTTATTCGGGAAATGTCCCGAAATCATTTTCAACATTAAATTTTATGACATAAATTGGCAAAGTGTTTGAACAAACAGATCTGAAACACATTTCGGGAAATATCCCGACAAAAATAAACTAATTACAAAATGTATAACACAGATGTCTTTAAATATTTTCGGGATTTATCCCGAAAAATCAAATGTATATGCTAGGTCTCATGACTAATAATTTCTTTCAACATTTCGGGAAAAATCCCGAAATCATTTTCAACATTAAATTTTATGACATATATGTTGGCAAAGCGTTTGAACAAACAGATCTGAAACACATTTCGGGAAATATCCTGACAAAAATAAACTAATTACAAAATGCATAACACAGATGTTTTCAAATATTTTCGGGATTTATCCCGAAAAATCAAATGTATATGCTAGGTCTCATGACTAATAATTTCTTTTCACATTTCGGGAAAAATCCCGAAATATAAATCTAATGTCAGGCACACACTTGGTGCATAGATTTTTTTTACCCATTTCGGGAAAAATCCCGAAATAAAATCTACAAGCAAAAATTACGCATTTTGATTTATTAAACATATTGAGAAAAATCCCGAAAAAAAAAATCTTTGAGATTTTACAACACAGAATTTTGATACATAAGAAATTTTTTATGTAAACTTTTTTTTAACATTTATTGAAATATTCATAAAACAGATGTCTCACTTAAAATTTTTTTTTGGGATATTATGTACAACCATACTTTTCATTACACTTCAGAAAAAGCATTTTCTAAGAAATATAAAGGTTGCTCTATATTGCATCACATTTGCAGCATGCTAAATTTGACAAAGTGCATATAACAGGTTAAACATACAAAATAAAATTCCATTAGTCTGATTAGAATAACTTGTTTTAAAAATTATTTCTGAATCAAAAAGACTAAGATTGCATATATATGCAATTACTATGCTCTAGTTAACTAATAAGCTCACATATAGAACAACAATCATGACAATGTTTACTAAATAGTGGTTGTATTTAAGGAGCTAAAAGGCACCAACAAGATTTACAGGATGTATACCTATACAAATAAAATGATATTGCAATATTACATTTATACCATGTATACCAAAAGAACAGTTTGAAAGATATCAGGAAGTCTGCAGTCCTTTAAACTATGTTTGTCATTCTTTTTCTTTCATTTATCTTCAAATCTGTGTCTTTTAAGACTCGCATCAATTTCTCCTCCAAGATTTCTTTGTATCCTACAAAGAAAAGTCAATTCAAGTTCAATATTCTAAAGTCCTTCAGGCATATTAATATTCATGATTTTTTTTCCCCCGGACATATTTTGTTCTGTCTTATAATCATGATAATAGATGAATTTGTTATCACAGGTCCTTTCATAGCTTACTGTATGTCATTTGTTTTCTTCAATAATTGAAGCCTTAATACTCTGATGATGTTTAAATTTTGTTCTTATAATTATTATGGCAGTTGTTTCCTTAGCAATCATACTGCATCTTTTTTTTCTAATCTGGTGTTTTCATTTTTGTCGAGCCTGCAACTTTTGTTGCAGAAAGCTCGACATAGGGATAATGATCCGGCGGTGGCGGCTACGGCGGCGGCGTTAGCTAACTTTTTAAAAGCTTTATATTTTAGAGGGTGGAAGACCTGGATGCTTCATACTTTGTATATAGATGCCTCATGTTACGAAGTTTCCGTCAGTCACATGTCAAATGTCCTTGACCTCATTTTCATGGTTCAGTGACCACTTGAAAAAAAAGTTCAGATTTTTTGTAATGTTGAATTCTCTCTTATCATAAGTAATAGGATAATTATATTTGGTGTATGCGTACCTTGCAAGGTCCTCATGCCCGTCAGACAGTTTTCACTTGACCTCGACCTCATTTCATGGATCAGTGAACAAGGTTAAGTTTTGGTGGTCAAGTCCATATCTCAGATACTATAAGCAATAGGTCTAGTATATTCGGTGTATGGAAGGACTGTAAGGTGTACATGTCCAACTGGCAGGTGTCATCTGACCTTGACCTCATTTTCATGGTTCAGTGGTATAGTTAAGTTTTTGTGTTTTGGTCTGTTTTTCTCATACTTTATGCAATAGATCTACTATATTTGTTGTATGGAATGATTGTAAGATGTACATGTCTAGCGGGCAGATGTCATCTGACCTTGAGCTCATTTTCATGGTTGAGTGGTCAAAGTTAAGTTTTTGAGTTTTGGTCTTTTTATCTAATACTATATGCCATAGGTCAACTATATTTGGTGTATGGAAATATTTTATGATCTATATGTCAGTCCCGCAGGTTTTATTTGACCTCGACCTCATTTTCACGGTTCATTGCTCAGTGTTAAGTTTTTGTGTTTTGGTCTATTTTTCTTAAACTATAAGTAATAGGTCAACTATATTTGTTGTATGGAAGCATTGTTAGCTGTACATGTCTGCCTGGCATGGTTTATCTGACCTTGACCTCATTTTCATGGTTCATTGGTCTTTGTTTAGTTATCCTGGTTAATGCTAAGTTTATGTGACAGTTTTTAATAAAGTTTTATACTTAGGACTATCAACATATTATCAATAATTAGTAAAGAAGGCGAGACATTTCAGCGTGTGCACTCTTGTTTGATATATATATGTGTGTGTGTGTTACTTTACCAATTCTTACCTACAAACAAATGGGGCATTAATCGGCTCTGACAACCAAAAAATTAAAAAATTGATGTTTAACAACAAATTAAATAGGGAATGTATCAATGGATCACAGATGATGCCCACGCTTGCATATCATATAAAGTTATAAAAGGACATAACTGTAAAAGTGACTCTACCGAAAACACTTGATCTGATTTAGTGGTAATAGGTATTGTGTATAAGTTTCATAAAATTTAGTTTATGCAAACTTAATTTAGAGAAAGGAAACACAAATCCAGCAATTTTTCCATTTTCAAAGGGACATAACTCTAAAAAATTTAATGACAACCTCAAAAGTCAAACTTGATCTGTATTTTGTGGCAATAAATATTGTGTACAATTATTCATACATGTCATAGCATTTGGTTGAGGCAAGCTAATTAAAGTAAGTGAATGAAAATGAAATTTCAGCAATCATTCAATTTGTGAAGGGGCATAATTCTAGAACGGTTAAAGTGACCCCCTTAAAATTCAAACTTGATCTTTATTTTGTGGTAAAAAGCATTGTGTATAAGTTTAATTGCATTTAGTTGAGGCAAATCAAAGTTAGAGAACGGAAACTATAAATATAAGCATATTTTTCATTTGTAAAGGGGTATAACTACAGAACAGTTAAGTGACACCACCCCCTTAATACATACTTGATCTGTATTTTGTGGTAATAAGCATTGCTGTGTATTGATTTCATAGCATTTGGTTCAGAGGCAAACTTAATAAAGTTAGAAAATGGAAACAAAATTCAGCACTTTTGTTTGTTTGTAAAGGGGCATTACTCTGGAACAGTTAAAGTACATGGTGCCACAAAATCATCCCATTATTGCACAAATGTAGTTA
Source organism: Mytilus galloprovincialis (assembly GCF_965363235.1). Lineage (NCBI taxonomy): Eukaryota > Metazoa > Mollusca > Bivalvia > Mytilida > Mytilidae > Mytilus > Mytilus galloprovincialis. The sequence goes on from NC_134851.1 coordinate 49,118,249, forward strand.
TTTGTAAACATGGATGCTAATAATTCTAACATGACGTCCTTCAAACGCTTTGAGTACACACCCGTGGTTAAATATGAATATATTGCCAGTGCTGTTCCGATTATACTCATGCTTTTTTATGAATGAGATACCCGACGTCATAGAACAATGACGTTAGAATGTAAGCATTTTACGGGAAAATACACGCTTGTGAATCCGAAAATCATCACAAGGAAACATACACAAATGATGCTAAAATGTGGCAAAAGCCCTTTATTGTACATCATATAAGACATATAAATAAATAAATTCATCCAAAACTGTCTAAATACATTATTTTAAATAGTTTAAGCATGTCACTAATGCAGTTTGCTCCGTTCTTTTACGCTAGTTTATTAGTGCGTTTATTTATGGGAACGGAAAATATTTGCCTACACCTAGAGCGCTTCGATCCAAAAGAATTGCCGTATGTGTCCTATCAGAATCGAAATAATTCATGGGGACTTGAATATATCTAGATTTTACCACGGGTTGTCCCTTTATGCCGATATTTTACCCCTCGCTATCGCTCAGGGGTAAAATATTTGTCATAAAGGGCCAACCCGTGGTAAAATCACGATATATTCAAGCCCCCATGAATTATTTCTTAAACAATTGGCCAGCTAATGAGTGATTGCAATATGTATATAATATATATATATATAAATGCAACATTCAAATGTCATATAAAAAAGATGTGGTATAATTCATTATTGCCAATGAGACATTTACTCTCCACAAGAGCCCAAATGACACATAAATTAACAACTAAGCCTGCTTTACTTATGATTGAATATTTGGCGCTTTTTTTTTTAATAATATCACATAAACTTGATCCGTGAAAATGAAGGCATGGTCAGTTTAACCAGTCAAGCAAATACAGCTTACAATCATTTCATATACCAATAAAGTGGCCTTATTGCTACATAAGTGTCTAAGAGACAGAGGATTTTATTTGTGAAACAGCACATTTTGTTAAAAATAACATATTTTTGCACAATTACAAACTTTCAAACTTACCTTTCACATCTTCCCATTATAATTTAGACTAAAAAATACCCTGAACTTCACAGAGAACTCAGAATCAAAGACCTTTCTCTTCCTATTTGTCTAGGCTAACTGCATGTCCTACAGATATGTCAATCTGAAATAAGAACAGAATGGCATAAACCTTCATGCTGAAAATGTTCAATGTGGATTCATTATTATTTATGGGATACCAATTTTCGTGGTTTTCATTGAAACAGCTGAGTCACGAATTTAAATGTTAAACGAATTATAAATTTGCCATCGGGTTGTATACAGACTATGAAAAAACCAAACAAAACAAATACAAAATTTCTTTGATCCACGAAAATTGATACATGTGACCACAAAATTTAAATGAATCCACAGCATTATCCTTAGCATTTTTTTTTTACACATGAACTACTTGAAGGCACATTTATTTAATTTAAAATTGTGATATGCACTAATGGATAGATACATATTAGATTAATTTCTATGAAATCAGGACAGAGTTAGGATTTTCACCTAAATAGGTGGATATTGGATCAATTTCTATGAATTTATGTCTAGAAAAAGAACAAAGTTGAAAATAGATAAAATATATCATTCATTACGAATAATCAATCGAATTCTTAAGCAGAAAACTTCAAACAATATTCAGGAAATACTGGAATCTTATCAAAATAGATTCTACAATAGGTGACAAATTCAATAAAAACCTTTCAATAGGATTCAAAAGATATAGAAACATTGGTGAATTAGTTAAACAGCTATAAAGAATTTAACTGTGCAGAACTAATTAATGACATTAATGTAAACAACACATGTAAACTGTAATTCTGATGAAGACACTTCTTTACTATGAAAAACTTAAATTAGCAGGGGCCCAATCGCAAATGGCCCCTATAATTGGTGTGGGCTACTTAAATTTCTGCTTTTCTATATTCGACCATTGGAAGAAAAATGAAATATAATACTTCCATAAAAAAAAAATCAAAAATCAAAAAACCGAAGAAAAAAATATTTGGTAATCTATTCTTTCAAGGGCAATAACAGCTTTGAAGGATCAATTGGCAATTTAAATAATACAAGTCCTATTCCCAGATCTTACTTTGCTGAACATATTTATCACTTAAAAAAAAATTAAAATTCCTTCTTTCTATTATAATTATAGTTGCAAAAAAACATAACTTTTGGTAAAATAATTTCTTAAGGACAAAAAATCCTATAAAGGATCAATTAACTATTTTGGTCATGATGTAAGCTTATTCGCAGATCTTTAACTTAGCTGAACAATAAATAAATGTCTCTACATCTATCATACTTTCTGCATGAAACTTGAAATTCTGCTAAAATTTTGTCTTTCAAGGGCAATAACTCATATAAGGATCCACACTACTGTTTTGCTGTTTTAAATTATCTTTATGATATCTATAATTGTTTTCAATATGACAATCATTGTTAACAAGAACATATATATATGAGACAATATATGAAAAAGTCTAATTTCCATGTCCCGCACTTCACCAGCAATTATTTTTTTATCCGACCATCTTTTTTGAAAATTTTAAGTTTCAGTATAAATTAAATTATATAATGCACCATGGCCTGCCAATTGAACACTCATTCTTATATTTCTTCCAATAAAATATTGTAATTTAAATGACTTTAAAGGGCAATAACTCCTTAAGGGGCCAATTAACAAAACTGCATTTGACCAGTATGTTCTATTTTTAGCCATGGCGTCCATGTTTGTCAATGGATCAAAACTTCGGATACAATTTATAAACTAGATACCCTTAGGAACATTTAGTTAAAGTTTGAAGGTACATGTATTTGGCCCAGTAGTTTCAGAGAAGATTTTTTAAATAGTTTACGACGACAGACGACATAGGACGCCAAGTGATGGCGTAAGCTCACATCGTGCCCTTTGGGCCTCACTGAGCTAAAAATTACAAAATATATACTAGATACCCTAAGGATCATTTAGCCAAAGTTTGGTTAAAATTAATTAATTACAGTAGTTTCAGAAGAGAAGATCTATGAAAAAGTGTACACCAGACATTAATGGATGATTCAACAATTAATGCCAAGAGATGGCAAAAACTCACATGGCCTCTTTAAGGTCAGGTGAGCTAAATAGAAAATAAAACTTTTGACAAACAAACAAACAATTATAAGTCAGGGGCATTATTTAAACATTAAGTAACATTTAAAACTGCCTATATAAGATATGTTGAAAACCAGCCTATTTTCAATACTACTTATATATTAGGTAACTTTTCTAAATATTATTTTTATAGGTGTCCAAAAATGCAGATTTTACTAGCTTTAACAAATTTTCACAGTCATCTGGTTATTTTCCCTATGAAATATAAATTTCTTCTGAAACACTAATTAACTTGCTGATGCACTTAATTATCACTTATCTTTCATATGGATACTTCTGGGTAAATTTACATTGGTCTCTTCACATGCTTCAGGGACTATTAAATTATCATTTTCCTCCAAAATCTTGAAGGTAGACTGGTATAAATAGAAAGTTAACATACTTGTGAATTAATTAAGATTTCAAGTTATTTATAACTACTAACCCAAATCAACTACATGTGTTTCTTAAATAAGTGTTATTACTAAAAAAAAATTAAAATGTATAAAATAACTTTTAATTCAAGTAATGTTTTTGTCATTATAAACCTTTATCTCCATACTCCTCTCCAATCTAATAAATTCTTTATTTTATCATATAAAATTATATAAAAACTCATTCAAACTACATTTAATCTATGCTTCTATTCAAATTTAAAATAACTCTATTAACATGATTAAGTAATCTTATTATTTTCAAAAACAAAAATTACTTATATATATACATAAGTATATGTTGGGTTGATGTTTAGACGAGTTGTATATAAGTATATATATATATATAAGTAACGTGAAAAAACTACTTGTTTAAGTAACGCCCCTGACTGTTAATTTTTCAATTTCAGGTTCTAAGTTTTGTATTTTATGTATGAATCATAGATATATTTCTTTCTCAGTTTTTCTCTTGATTATCAAAGTTTTTAATTTTGTAAATTATTTGGCCTTTCATTTTTTTTTATTGGAGATCGAGTTACTTATGAGTCTTTTGCAGACAAACTCCTGTCTGACCTAATCACAATTATCAGAGTATTTGTCATTTATGTGTTTATATGGCTTGATTTATTAAGGTCTAGATAGGGGTTCTGTATACATGTATCTTTATTCTTTAAGACATGTATATTAAATTGTTTTTCTTTAATCTCTATTTTTATATTTCATTTCAGCACCCTGTTAAATTTTCTAATATTTATTTAGTTTTAGTTTTCTTTCTTTTCCCTATTATTTTTTTTTACCTTTATTCTGTACATTTTGCCTGTTATTCTCTAATTTGTAAACCCCATCTAAACTCTCATCCATGTCAAATATACTTTCAAGTGGTACATACTTGTACAAAATTCTTGAATTTTAAATTGTAGGGAATTATCAACTGGTGAAATTCAGAAACTTATTCTTAAATACTTTGCATTTAAATCAATAACAATAATGTGTCCTTAGTGGTAGATGACCCACTAGCACTATCATTTTTATATGTTTAGAGGACCATGAAATTGGGGGCAAAACTCTAATTGGATAATAAAATAAGAAAGATCATATCATAGGGAACATGTACTAAGTTTCAAGTTGATTGGACTTCAACTTCATCAAAAACTTGAAGCCGGACAGACAGATGGAGGAACAGACTCACACTCATGACTCATTAGAAAGCATAATGCCCAAAGGTGGGACATAAAACATCTACAGGCAAATATCCTTAGGTGACACGATTATTAAATTTATCACTAATGCATACAATGTATATATATATATATTTTTTAATTGATATATATTAGAATTTCTTAAAATTATAAAACATCCTTAACTTCTGTATGCCTGTGGCAAATCCAGAATTTTTTAAAAGGGACCCGTACAAATCATGCTTCAGTGATTTGATCCCTAAATAGATTAATCAAACAAAATTTTATCAAAAAGGGAATGCCCGGGTCCATTTGCCCCATCCCCCTTAATCCTCTTCAAAATAAAACTTTAAGGAGACCATACACAAAACAAAAAAAATATACAATTATCATAATTATAATTCGCATTAAGTATGAAATTATTACTTACAATAAAATTTTCAAAATTCTATTCCTGTATGTCATCATGGTACATTGTGAAATACAATACTAACATCCTTCTAATTATTTCACTTTTATTTACACTAATTATAAGACCTATTCCCATTATACTTAATTAAGCCCATTGAATCAATGACATTGAATGCGGTGAGAGTATATTACATGATATATATGTATAACATTTACTGGTGTTTTTATATTTAAGTACAATACACACAACATGTACAAGTAAATGTGGCCTGTTTTTATCCAAAGATCTATAGGAAGACATAAAATGAATTTCTCTTTTATTTCATTGGTTACTATATGGATTCATATTGATGTCATGACCTCATTACTTGGACATCATAAAATGTGTAGAGCAAAATAAAATGTAGTTTGAAATTCATCAAGAATACACATCTTATAACTATCTTCAATTTATTACAATATTGTTTTTGTGGTGATTTTGTGAAGAACCATGCAGTGAAAGAAAACAGTTCAAAGAAGAAAATGGCAAGTTATTTTAAAAATTACACTTTGAACTTTAGATACAGTAATATAATATAAAAAGATAATGTCAACAATTCTCTATCAAATATTTCTTTAAAAGTTCAACAACAGTGGGTTTGAAGTTTAACAGTAACACATCATTCCCTAATTAATGCATATTATGACTATATACAAATGTATTTAATGTCTTCAAATAACTGGCTTAGACAGGATAGTTTGAAGTGAATATTTTGACATATATATATGTACATATACAAATCTAAATTAAAAACTACTTTCAAACCTATGATTGCGTTGGATTAAAACAGCAATTTATACGTGTGCATGTAAAACAAATTTCGTTGAAGAAGGGTGTAAATACAGCACAAACAACGTTTTCCAAAAGACCAAAAAAGTGAAAAAGTATATTTTAACAAAACGCATTTGACTAATACGTCGTATATATATATATACATTCCATGTTCATGCCTTATATATCATGTACTGTATTACAACGTTAAATAAAAACTCAGGAGGAAAGGTAACAGGGAGACCCGGCCACCGAAAGCTTTATTTTTATGAAGTCCAGGTGATCAAGTGATGTAGCCCGTCCGATAAAGTGCAGGCGATTTGGTGTTACAATATCTCAGTAGCATGAGTTTGAATTTCTCTGAGAGCTAAAAAAACACAATTTGCGAAAGCAAATTAACAGATCTAACATTGTTGGGTTGATGTTTAGAAAAGTTTATATATATATATACATGTGCTTGATTTATATATATATATATATACATGTGCATGATTTAAATTATATTGTGTATGTTTTTTTAATATATCGTGTTCTTTACTATAAAAAAATTGTATCGTACGTAACTATATTGCTGATCAATGAAGTCTGTTTAGTTTCTCTCTATCTTTATGATCTTATTTAGCTCTTGCTTCAAGTTCACACACAAAAGATTATTTTTCTGATCATTTTTGCATTTCAAAGTTTCTCTCTATCTATTATTATAGTTTTCAAGATAATAAGCAAAATTGGACGAAAAAAAATGACCTTTATTGCCCCTACTCCTTTGAATCTCTTTCATATATATTCCATGTACATGTATTTGGACCAGTAGTTCAGATTACAAAAATTTACGAAAAATTCTTTAAATAAAATATAACTCCTTCAGGGGTCAATTGACCATTTTGGTCATGTTGCCCTACTTGTAGATCTTACTTTGCTGAACCTTATTGCTGTTTATAATTTATCTCTATCCATAATAATATTCAAGGTAATCAATGTTGTTTTAGTAAATCAGCTGATTATGTGCTTATACCAGCTGCACATGGTCAATCAATTAAAAGCAATAAATTTCTTCAGTTTAAGTGACCACAAATAATTGCTCCCAATCAAGCATTAAATTTCTCTGACCCTAAAATGTTGTGGAACAGTATCATTATATTAATCACAGCTTTATTCTGTTAAGCTCCTGTATATTTAGCATGTCAGTTAATACATCAGATTGAATTATGCTGGCTGAAATTGAAGTTATCAGAATAAACATAATGTTGGAAGAAAATATTTTAGAATATTTAGGAACTTTTCTACAAAATCTCCACAGATCGATACATGACAAAAACTATAAAAAAAATCCCTTGAAAACACATAGAGAAAATATAATAAAAATGTGTCAAAAACTAGTGCAAAGAATAAATAAGGTCAGCTTTGTTACTCTAATAATAGTTGTTTCCAGATTATTAGGGTTGGTGATATGATGATATATTTCACTCCATTCATCTAATTTTCATAATATTAATTTTTATGTTTGTATATTCAATAACAGATTTTGTTACATGTTTGTCAAAAATTAATCCCTAGGGTCGAAATACATATATAGGGGCCAGTTAGTCCTAACTAGACTGTATTAGTATATTCATATATATTGGTCTGACCGTACACATATGGTCCCACCACACGAATATAGGTGTACGGTTTAAATACTCATATGGTCTGGAATACAAGAGGGTTTGGATGGGGTTAAATGATTAAAAAATAATGCCCTTAAAAAAATGAAGATTAGAGAATAAAGGGCAAAAAAAAAAGATTAGAGAAAAAAGGGGTTAATTTTTTGAAGATTAGAGAAAAAAGGGGTGAAAATTAAATGTTTACAGAATAACAGACCCCCCTCCAGATCCTCATACAATATGAAGTTTTTGATATAGACTGAGGTTTTAGTAATAATTACATTATGCAACTACATGTAGACTATAATATGAAAAAATCAGGATGAAATTTGAAAAAGGCCAGGACAGGAGTTTGGAGAATTAACAAAAATGATTAAATTAAAATAGGGGATGAGACACTTTGCCAAAAAAAAGGCAGGATGACTATTTAGATCTATTTATATGTATGTAAAAAAGGGCAGGATAAACTAATGAACTAGACAGTTCACTAGTACACTCTTCTGGTAGGGTTGCTGTCTTTTTTACACATTCCCCATTTCCATTCTCAATTTTAATACAAAAAAGGCAGAGTGAAAAATACATAACAACTAATAGAATGCAGGACAAAATTTTTCATCCTACCACCCCTTCCCCCCCCTTAAAAACCAAATGGTAGGTCGGTTATCTATACCTCTCACCTTGCAACCTGTGTTTTTATTTTACTTTCAACATGTTTTAACTTTTTAATTTGACGTTCAGCGGTGGCGAATCTAGAAATTTTCATAAGAGGGGGCCCACTGTCTGCCTAAAGGGGGGGGGGGAGGGGCGATTCCGTCACACTTCAGTGATTCCCTATATAACCAACCAAATATTTTCAAACACTTAAATTGGCAGGGATCGTCAAGAAATACTTTTTTAAAAGCTGTAAACCAATTATATCATAAATGTGTATACTAAATCGGGAATATCAAGTACACAATGTAAAACATAAAGTTAATATATATACATGTACAAGAAGCAGGGGCGGATCCAGCCATTTTGAAGGGGGGGGGGGGTTCCCAACCCAGGACATAGGTGGGAGGATGTTCCAACTATATGTCCCCATTCAAATGCATTGATCGGCAAAAAAAATGGGGGTTCAAACCCCTGGAATAGGATCCGCCAATGAGAAGACTGTGACTCAGTCAGAAAAAGGTTCACAACAAAGTATTTATTTTTGTGCAATGTTCATGAAATAATGTCTTATTTCACGTTTTTTACGTGCAAGCACCCCCCTTACCACCCACTGCACACTTAGTGACCTACCCTTATCCTAGTTCAAATAATTATGACGTCTTGAAAGGCTAAAAAAAATGATGATAGCCTTTCGGTAAGGTGTCAAAGAAAAAAATTATAATAGCCTTTCAAGACGTCATAATTATTTGGACTATCTTATCTTATCCCATCCCATCCCATTCCCCCCCCCCCCCCCCCAAAAAAAAAAGAAAAAAAGAAGGACAAAACGAAACACCCCGTTCTTCTTTAAACGTAAATAATGCTCTCACACTTGTTTTAACTAAATGTTTACCATATAGGACCATATATATTGAAATCACTTCAACAACAGGCTACTGTCGTACCGACAAGCAAAGCTCTGCATCTTCAAGTTCAAGGTCTTACCTGAACTGGTTCCCAGATTGCATAGCTACATTGGATAACAGACGTTCTTCTGTCTGTTCTGTTGTAGAAGTTGAACTTTACCAGTTTGAAGGTGAGGATGTTTGTTCTATCCACAGACCTGTTACCCGTCACCTATTCTGTAAATTCCACCTTTTTCAGACGAACCACTTCGGTTTTGGGAATCCTCAGGTTACCTGACAGTGACAGGTATGGGGAAAATCTGGATTCATCATTCAGAATATTTTTTTGTCATTTGTTTGACCACAATAATGTCAACTGGTCAATGCTTATTAGATAGAGCAATTATTCATCTTACACAGTTTAAAAAAAAAACAATTTAAAATTCAGAAATAAAGTTATTCATTTATAAATCAATCTACCAAATACATGAAATATGTAGACCCATTCAAGTGCACCTTTGGCTTTGGGTCCAGGGTGTTCTTGACTTTTGATTGTATTCAAATTAAAGTTGTGTAGGACTCTTTGTAAACAACAAATGATTATGCTGGCATGAACATATCATACTTGTATTAGTGACTTAATCACAATGAAAATCTGTAATAGATCAAACTAAGTAAAAGTCTCTATTTTGTTTTACATAAATCTAAGCCTTACTTGCATACAATCCCTATTTTCTATTCGTTCAGATCAGGCCATGCAAAAATGATTGTTGGTTTCCCCTATCCCTGCTTGGAATGAAGATGTAAAAAAAGGAAGAATTGTTATAGGACTAAATTTAAAGAAGACAATTATCTGATTATTGTTTAATAAACTGAATGTGACTTTTTTCCTTTGTAATACTGGTTATTTCAAGCATTTCTGTTAAGTTTTGTCATAACCAGAGTTCAATAGTTTGAGAAAAATCTAGCATAATGAAAGACGACATCTACAGCGATTCAAGCAAAATTTCTTCGACAAATCCAAACCAAGCCGCATCAAGATAAAATATATAGTGTGGACCAATAAATGATCAAATATTTATCTTATCTGCCTACAAACAGTTGAATATGATACTTAAGATGATTTTAGGAAGATAAATACCACTTATGGACCTCATTGTCTCCTTTATAAGGTCTCTTTTGGTCAATTTATAACTCTAATTTCCTTAAAATTTTAACTTTTCAGGTCAATAAGTAAAAATAATGGGGTAACTTTCACTCATTTATGATAGAAAATTAAATTTACGCAGCATTCCAGAGAGGGACATAAAAGGCTTCTCTTTTCAAGAATAATTTGTCGTTACAGCATTTAAAATAATTTCATTAACTTATAAACATATATTATATATTTAAGTATTTCCTAGGAAAAAGTTCTATCATAGCAGAATATAAGAAATAAGGAGAAAAGGCACCCCCTCCAGCCCCCCCCCCCAAAAAAAAAAACAAAAAAAAAAAATCAATTTAAAGTAAAATAATTCTCATAAAATGTGTTTTTGGAGACTCAATCCACTCAGATGTTTCATTTTTTGTTATGCTGATATCTATAATACTAAAATAATGAGGTCCAATTTGTCAGCCGGCATGGGATAAAAACGACAAATCAAAGAATTCAACTTTATATATATAGCTAATATAGGACAATGGTGTTGATTAAAAGTTACACCACTCCAGACCCTTTTGTTTTCCTATATAATTAATATTGTAAATAATTAACAAGTTCCAATACCAATACCAATAGTATATATTCACCTTTTACTTATACCTTATCTGTACGTTCTGCATCTGCCAGGCACACCACCAAACGGTGTATTTAGGATTTGCTATATATACAAGGGTCATAATCACAAGGTTGACAATACTAAATTCTATCACATTGTTTCCTATTGTAGTATTTTAATCAGTATGACTTTAAAAGATGATAATATGAATACTAAAAATCTAGACTTAAAATAAGGCGTATAGGTTCAGTTTACAATTTGTTAGCCGGCATGACGCAAAACAGCAAAACCAAGAATTCGACTTTATTTATAATTAATATTGGACAATGCTGTTGATAAAAAATTACTCCATTCCAGGCTCTTTTGTTTTTCAAATAGTTAATATTACCAATAATTGATAAGTTCCAGGTCAACGGTTTCTAACAGAAAGATTTTGAAAGTAGAGAAAACTGTGCATCTTATAATCAGCATGACTTTATCAGATAACTAAATATCCAGGCTAAAATAAGGCTATACACATAGTTATATACTTTATTTTAGTCAGGGACCAGCAATTTCACGGGTGTGTTCTAGTCTTATGTAAAATTTAACACAAATGGACACAAAAGATACTACACTATATTTGACCTTCATTCTAATAAAAATAATCAAATATAAATTTTGATCTCGACTTTCTGCATTTCATTTTTTTTATTATTTCACATGCGTATTTGTCTTGTATTTGTGCCAATCGGCATTTCTTATTTTATCTTTCACTTGCGTAGATTTTGTCTTTCATTTTCTCCAATTGTGTACATGTTAATTAGATAGGTGAAAGTTCTTTTTCAGCACCATTTATGAACATTATGTTTTCTGATCTGTGCGTCCGTTCCTCCGTCTGTCCCGCTTTAGGTTGAAGTTTTTGGTCAAGGCAGTTTTTTATGAAATTGAAGTCCTATCAACTTAAAACTTAATACACAATGTTCCTTATGATATGATCCTTCTAATTTAATGTCACAATTTTCAAAAATTGAGTATTTAGATAAACAACTATTCCTAGATGTTTTGACATACTGGCAACGTATGCATGGAACTAATGTCTTGATGATTCTCGTAAAATAATGTCCGATCTTGCAATGAAGTTACAATTTATTTATACTGCTTATTTCACAAAATCACAAACATTTCCCCTGATCTCACTGAAGATAATTACCTAATTTATGTATATCAACACTTTGGTTAGCTTGCTTTCTTTGTTTGTATATTTTGTTTAATTATTTTTTGATAATATCCAATTGAATTTAAATATCATATATACAGGTTTACATACCTATATATGAAGATGTCAATCTTAATTACAAAGCTTGAATAAACATTTAAACAAACAAAGCAAGGAGGCCAACAAAAGTTTTACCCTACATGCAGTAGGAAAGTAGCTGTATGGCAAAACATAATAATAAAATTAATACTCAGCGAATGTGAAATAAAATCAAAATTGTCGGTGGTAAAAACTAAATATAGTTATAAATTTAACTTAAGACAAAAAGAATTGCTCCAAGAATAATATCCAACATTAAATCTCTCCCTTTCATTTAGCTTAACTATGACCGGAAAGATTGAAAACAAATTTTGATTTTTAATACCGGCAACAACCTTTGTTTAAATTTCCAAAATGAGCAATTTAGATTTATAATATTTTATCCTGTTGGAGAAATCTTACTTTGTAGTTTTCAACGGAAAATTATTTCTAAAATAATTTTTGAATTAAAAACTTTTTTGTATTTTATAGTTACTGTCTCGTTTATTCAAAACACTTGAGATAGTAATAACAGGGATTGTATTTTATGATAGATTTATAACATTTTAGAATAAAAAACTTTAATTCATATATTATACTATAATTTTAATTTCCTTATATCTTAAACAGTCAGGGGACTTAAAATACTGAAATAAGTGATTTTTAAATCACTTATTTGAGTAGCAAATTTGAAGTTTTGTCACAAATTGTGATTTTGAAGTTTTACCAAAATTTTGAACTGTCATGACATAGGTTTAAATAATATCTTTTCATAATAATAATCTTGGAAAAAATGAACTTTTTGCTTCTTTTATGTAGCAAGGTTTATGCCTTTGATGCTATCATTTATCTGCAAATTCTATTTTAATTTAAAAAATGCTATAATAATGGCTTTACATAATGAACTGATACTTTCTAAACAGATTTTTCCCAGCAGTGGGAGTATTTTTCCTGTGAAGTTCAAGGTTTCATCTTTCAGATTATGTAATAAAATTCTACTGTTCCTGATAAAAATTTCACTGTTAGGGGACAGTTGAAATTAGTGGGGGTTATTAAAATAATGATACTTAAATAAGTGATTTTTGGGAAGCAAATTGAGGTATGATACTTAAATAAGTGATTTTTGGGAAGGAAATTGAGATATGATACTTAAACAAGTGATCTTAATGTCATTATCCTAGATTCAGTACAAGGTTATCACCTGAAATGACCTGGTCATCCTGGACAAAACAGATGTTGGTTCTGATAATTTTAGAAACATAATTAGTCCCTGGATCATTAGTATTCTATATTTAAAGCTATAATAAAATTAAATCACTTCTTTTAGTGATTAATTTGTACTACTTAAATAGGTGATTATTAAAGAAAGACAACTCTTACTTCCAATCTTTATGGAAATAATGTTACTTTAATCAGTGATTTAGAAAATCACTCATTTAAGTAAGTCCCCTGACTGTTAAATATTAAGAAATAATGAATCACAAACTTGATGCAATAATTAAGTTTGTCTGAGTCAGGAAAAAAAATGGTATAAAGACATTCATTCATGATTTTGTGTGTCCGTCTGTCAACAGTAGCGAATAAGTTCATTATGGCAGACTTCTAAAATTGACACGAAAAAAAAAAAAACACACATTGAGTCTGATATAGTCAAATACTCTGTAAGTTAGCCAGTGCCATCTTTCATTTTTTGTATTTTCAATAATTATTCTAATGAGGGACAGAGGACAAAAACAGATTTTCATAACAAAAGCGGCGTGAAAGGTTATTTCAAACAATTTTTCATTCCAACGGATGGTGTTTCTGAAGGTAAATATTATGTGGCAACAGCATCATAAGATCTGAGACTGATACATGCATTTAATCTCTTGTATTACCGGATGATAAAGTAGGTGTATATTTTTGCTATTCTTGGAAATTTAAATGTGAGTTTCAAAAGTCCAATTTGCGATATTTTTCAAATAGTAGGCCAGCAAGAAAAGTTTGTACTATGACGTCAGATGCAATGTTCTAAAGAAAGACAACTCTTTTCTTCAAAACAAACGAGAAAAAAAAAACATGAAAATTACTCATAACTTTTTTGAAAGGTCGGTGACACACACTTTTTTTTTGCTTTATTTTGAAGATTACATACACATGGCACTTTCCTTCTTGAAATTTTGTATGGATAAATCACTGGCAGAATTTTTTAATACTGGAAACGTTTTTCATTTTTCATTTTTATTTTTGGCGGGGATGAAATAAATCATAATTTTAAAGATCAAAACAATATGAGTTTTAAATTTTTGAACCTGTTTTGATAGATACAAATCTACTGTTTAACGTGAAACAAGAACTATGCTTGTAGGTTTGATATAAAGGATTTTTTGGAGAGTTTAAATAACAAGCAAATATTATGTTAATATTCAGGAAACGCGAAACTGAGGTTGCTATATAGTGACAAAAATAAGTCGGTGACCCCCAATTTGTTTCATCACATTTTGTTCCTCAAATCATGAAATACCTTCACACAAAATTTTAAGGAAAAATCACTGGTAGAAATGAATAGGTTGTTTGGTCTTTAAGTAACAATACCTAATTTGTTTACTATCAACCACCTTGACACTTTTTTACAGAAAATGTAAATATTTTGATTTGTCAGATGCTGTGAAAAAGTGTCCTTCAATTGGACATTCTTTTATGATAAAGTACTATTAAATTCTGTCCTACAAGGTTGACATTCAATAAGAGGACTTTTTCACAGTGAAAGCTAAGTGTCCTTTAAAGGGAGATAATAAAAAAGTCACTGATCTTTAATTTTGCTAAGTTTTTTTTACCTATTCTGCATCAAGCAAATGCAAGATCTAGTCAATGAATCATGACTTATTGGGAGCCGTCAACAAGCACCAAATCTAAAGAAACTTCTGACACGAGCAAAATTCAGTACACAGAACGAAGGTGGCAGAAATACAAAAATGGGGGGATCCCAGATGTGGAACATGCTAAATGCTAGAAGTAAAACTCTGAAATCAGGCACAGCAATTACACCAAAAAATATTATTTAATGTGCAACCTGTCCCACTTGTAATCAAAACTACATACAGGTCAAACCATTTGATAGAGGAAAAGTTAACAAACAGCTGTCTGGACAAAGGTCCCTTCAATTAGAAACTCTCCATGTTCTGAACACTTTGACCAATGTGGAAAGGGAAAATTTAAACTATATTCCTTTCAGGTCAGGTGAGCTTTTCTTATCACTTTGCGTCCGTCGTCCATTGTCGTGCTGCCCCTGAATTGGAAATTTTAGCGAAATTTTGCCGTTTGTGGTTATTATCTTCAATATTATTATGGAAATAGATAAACTGTAAACAGCAATAATGTTCAGCAAAGTAGGATCTACAAAAAAGTCAACATGACCAAAATGGTCAGTTGACCCCTTAATGAGTTATTGCCCTTTATAGTCAATTTTTGTCAATTCTTTTTTTACAAAAATCTTCTCTGAAACTACTAAGACAAATTTAACCAAACTTGTCCTCAATTATCATTAGGGTATCTAGTTTAAAAAATGTGTTAAATGATGCCATCCGGCGAACCGAGATGGCCAACATGGCAAAAAATTGTAACTAGGGTAAAATGCAGTTTTTTTAGCTAAAATCTCAGAAACCAAAGCATTTTAAGCAAATCTGACGCAGTTAAATTTGTTTTGTTAGGTCTAGGTCTATCTGTCCTGAAATTTCCGTAACAAACATACAAAATGTTGTTGGGTTGCTGCCCCTGAATTGGTAATTTTAAGGAAATGTTGCAGCTTTTGGTTATTATCTTGAATATTATTATAAATAGAGATAAACTGTAAACAGCAATATTGTAGAGCTAAGTTAGACCTACAAATAAGTCAACATGATGAAAATGGTCAATCGACCCCCTTAAGGAGTTATTGCCTTTTATAGTCAATTTTTAAATTTTCATAAATTTTGTAAATCTTGTAAAATTTTACAAAATAGTTTAACTACTGGGATAGATTCATAGGTTCATTAGATAGAGATAATTGTAAGCACTAAGAATGTTCAGTAAAGTAAAATCTACAAACACATCACCAGCATCAAAACACAATTTTGTCATGAATCCATCACTCTGCTGTGTCCTTCGTTTATGATATGCACATAGACCAAGGTGAGCAACACCTAGTTTCAGATGTGGACCTAAGATAAAATTCCACTTGAAGCCAAGGAACGCTATTTTATTTAACTGTATATAAGCCGACTTTTAATAGGAAGTGAAATTCGGTCTGTGAATAAGATTCCGTAATTTATACAAACTACCACATGACGCTACTATTAGGTAACATCACAAGTTGTTACTAGTAACAATAACAATTCTGTCTGATGAACTGTAAGGGATGCAGTGAAAGCGCTAACAGAAACAGTGTTCGATTTATAATGTGATTTTTTTTGTGTTTTTTATTTTTATGTTCTTTGAAAATTTCTTCATACATTGTTGGTCATCAAACATGTGTGTCATTAATATTTACATGTACTTGGGACCTTTTGAATGTTCAAAACTGTTCTGTTTGCTTAAAAGTAATCTGAAGCAATTTCTAGACAAGCTTCGATCATCAGGGTAAAAAGCCTTGTGACCTAAATATTGATTAATCAGTTAAGCTAATTTTTTGTTCATTAATAAAAAAATTCTACAGATGATTAAGTATATATAACTTATATTTATTTCAAGCAAACTATAAGAATGTTTATAAAATTTAAGAAAATCACAGAATCTTAATTAAAAAAAATTCGCATTATTTGTTAAACATGTTAAAGGGACAGTATGGACTCAGTTCATCATTATGATTGGAGCACATGTCATGTGCATGCTGTGTATATTGTATAATAGATTTATTATGTCTTGTCTATCTTAAGTTTGGTGAAACTGCCTACTGGGAAAACATTATTACATGTTTACATTACCAATTACTACTATAAGTCAATTATGTGTGAAAAATTTCAATTTCATGGGTTTTAATCTCGGTTTTAATCCCCCAGGATGTGAAACATTAGAATTTGTGTATATAAATGAAGAGATATGAAAATTTTATCCTCAGTACTGTAGGTCCCAGTTACTTAATTAAAGACAATAGAAATATTAAATTAGGGTAATAAATATCCCCCCCCCCCAAAAAAAAATGAACATTGAGAAGTTCTCACTCTGATACATATTTCAGTGATCAATTTAATCATCTTTTATAAATTAGATGTGAGGACATGCATGGATAGTTTTAAAACTCTTTCTTAACTTGGAAAAAGCACCTGGTTTCCTTAAGAACACAACATTCATACCTGCCAACTGTCACTATTTGCGGGGGATTTCCCCCATGGAGGCTCCCAAATCGAAATTTTTAAAGAGCAATTGTGTCCACAATTTTAACAAAACAATTAATTTTACAATGAATTGAGGCATATAAAAGTATGAAGAAGCCAAAAAACAGCATGACACTGAATTTGAAGGCCCCCTTGAAGGTTTTTTTAGGAGTATGGCAGCCATCTTGCACGCAAACCCCCCATGGGCATTTTGAAAACTTGGCAGGTATGAACATTTCAGGGGGAGGATGCAGAGCCTCTATATATTTACTCTTCTCCTGGATACTGATTTGTGAACATGTAAAAATAAGGCAGCTAATGCACTTATGTAAGCTCAACAGCGAAAATGACAAATGTACAGTTGGGTGCAGACCAAGCATTACATGTAAACGAGCCTTAAAAGTTAACTCTGCGTTAACTCCGAAATTTTAGTAGACATAAATAGTAAACGGGCGTTTACTTTCGCGTTTACCTCCGCGTTAACGCAAAAACCGCGGGTCTTCTAATTTTGTAAAGAGTAAACGGGCGTTTACTTCGCGTTAACGCGAAAAAGGCGTGTCTTCCAATTTTGTATAATAAAGTAAACGCCCGTTTACTGTTTGTAGTAAACGCGCGTTAACGCAGATTGTCCTCGTATCCTGGATACACTGACCTAATATATCACATGATAAGGTACATCAAAATATCCATCTGTCCATTTTCGATCAACATATTGACGATTGCATTTAATGAAATAACACCTCTTTAACTAATTAATTTATTGAAAATGTAATGGTGCAATATGTTTGAAGGAACGGAATGAAAAAAATAAAAACCGAAAAAAAACTTGAATGAGCGTCGTGCATTCATTTGTTCCGACTATTGAAATGATAATTCCTAGTTTTAAAATTATACTTATATTTCAGTTTGATGGTACATTTTTTCAAAATCAAAGCTTGGAGTTTTACTTATTATAAACTATACATAGGCCTACGTGTTACTGTATCTGTATATGAATTGATACAAAAATTAACTTTTAGATTTAAAGATAATGTGCTACGGCATAGAACCAAAGTTTTGTACGATATGTCATTTATTTTAATTCTTGAAGCATATTAACCTAGTTGAATCTGCCGTAAAGAATGTTGACAAATTACTTTAACAACATACTTTACATGTACACATAGTTTTGCAATAATCAATTTTAGCATATTTTTTTTAAATATGCCGGTTTGTGAGTTGATATTTGTACATGTAAATTTTGAACAGAAAAAGTAGAAAAGCCGCTGTTGAAAGTTTTTGGAACTGATTGTTTTTTTTTGCAATTAATAAATGTTTATATTTGTAATAAAAAGTGTTTTTGAATGTTAAGGTTTAAAACACAAATACGTAAAATATAAAGTCATTTTAACAACATAAATAAATGTACAAATGCACGCGACGATTATTTTATAATATACACAATTAGTTAACGCGAAAAGTAAACGCGCGTTTACTTTCAAGTGCACGTAAAAATACAATTTAGAAATCTGTAGTAAACGCCCGTTTACTTTTACGTGTACGTAAAATTAAACTTGTGAAATCTGAAGTAAACGGCCGTTTACTACTGACTAAACGGACACAGAGTAAACGCGCGTTTACTCGAGTAGACATTAGAAATTTCCATTTTGACCGCGTTAACGTAAATGAAGTAAACGGGCGTTTACTAGTAAACGCGAAATTTAAAGTTAACTAACGAAATATGTGCACGCCGCGTTAACTTGCGTTTACTTTATGTAATGCTTGGTCTGCACCCAACTGTATATTTTATTTACTTTTTTCAATTTTTCATTGATGTGTTGTAAATTTTCTGTTAGAAACTCACACGACTCTCTATCTAAACTAGTGTGACAGTAACACAAGACTGTTTTA
The DNA here is from genome assembly GCF_965363235.1 of Mytilus galloprovincialis. NCBI lineage: Eukaryota > Metazoa > Mollusca > Bivalvia > Mytilida > Mytilidae > Mytilus > Mytilus galloprovincialis. Next base: position 49,137,689 of record NC_134851.1, read on the forward strand.
TCTTAATTTTGCATATTTTTTTTCTAGATGTACAACTGTGCAAGTATTGAACATCAGCTTGAAATGCAATGTGACCTAAAAGACAGTATGATAATGGACAGATGTAAGTAATGATAAAATAGTCAATGATATGGGAAATGTATGAAATTGTAAGAAAAAGTTGACAGGCATATTGTTTTACACCTGTCCCTCCGTCGGTCAGTTAACTATATATATAGGTCAAAGTACAGCCTTCAGCAATGATCATACTGCATAGTCATATATAAAAAAGGCCCTGAAATTACAATTGTAAAATAATTCCAAACTAATGACCTTAATATTAATATACAAATAAAATAACTAAAAACAAATATGCAACACAGCAACAAACAACAACCACTGATTGTCCAGGTTCCTGACTTGGGACAGGCACAGAAGATAGCAGGATTAAACATGTTAGTGGTATCCAAGCCCTAATAAAATCATATTTTAGCTATTCTCCTCAAGAAAATCTAATATAATGTAATTAACATCAACCATTGTCAACACTTTTAAATGTTGTACTTAACTTTATATATAAAGAAGATGTGGTATGAGACAACTTTCCACAAGAGACCAAATGACACAGACATTAAAAACTAAAGGTCACTGTACCCTCTTCAACAATGAGCAAAGCCCATACTGCATAGTCAGCTATAAAAGGCCCCAAAATGACAAATGTAAAACAAGAAAACTAACGGCCTAATTTATGTACAAAAAATGAAAAAAAAAAGAATATGCAACACTTCAACAATTGACAACCACTGCATTACAGGCTCCTGACTTGGAAAAGGCACATACCTTACATTGTACCTTAATATTTTAATTCGCATATTGGTATACAATCTATTGTATGTTTTTTTTTCTTTTTTTCTTTAAAAAGTTATATGCAAGTGGGGGCATAATATGTGTCCCATGGACCCAATCATGACATTTATTTATTCAGAGAATTTTGAAAGAAATAAATAATGAATAATTTTTCATAATTTTTTTTCATCTTTTAGAAAAGTCGTCTCCTGAAACAACTGAGACAAATCTACCTAAATTTGGCCACACTCATCATTAGGGTATGTATATATATATAGTTTTAAATGTGTTTGATGACCCTGCCAACCTACATGGCAGACATGGCTAAAAATAGAAAATAGGAGGAAAATGCAGTGTTTACTTATATCTCTGAAACTAAAGCAAAAGTATAACAGTTGCATTATTTCATGCATCAATTGTAAATGAGAATATCAGGTGAGCAATAAAGGCCCATTGGAGCCTCAACTTTCTATAGCCATTATTGTTATAGCTGGTCAGTGGTCATAAACCTATGAAAATAAGTCAATTATTTAACCTCAGAGCACTACCAACAGATTCTTATCCAGTGTATTTGATCATGTTGATGAATAAATTTTATTACAACTCGTTAACAGGGCAAGATATGGAAATTTATTTTTCTTTTGGTTTTATAATATTAAGAAAAAACAAAGGAAAATGATATTTTGATAAACATTAAACATGTTGTTGTGGTTTTGTGCTCTCTTGAACCATCAGATTATTACTGTACTGCAATAAAAAAAAACATTAAAGAATATCAGGGATTTACGGGAACTTGAAGTAATTGAAAACTTGTTCAAATCCCAAACTGCACTTTAACTTTACTTTGTATCAACCATTAAGTATTGTGAAATGTTTACACAATGCTTGTTAACACCAAACACTGATCAAGTCACTTTCTCCATTCTCATATTATCATGAATATGTTACTTTTTTAATAGGAAAAAGGATATATATCAGAGATATATTTACAAGCAGGGACATCTGTGTCCCATGGACACATTCTTGTTTTATTAAATTATTTATTACATATTTTAGTGTATTAAAGTTATTATACTGCTTCCACCTTTCAATATTCTAACAAAGCTCTATCTCATTAATGGATAAATAAATGATACTAGTTATGACCTCAACAGATAATTTTTTTTCAGGTTCTCTGGTCGTAAGAACCTGTTGGCCACACACATGAAGATTTTCATTGATCCTGCTTTCAGCTAAATATCAGAAAAATTAAGAACAAAGGAAAATATGCTGAAACTGTACAGTCACCGGTCAGGATTATTTCAGAAGTGAAATTATAATACAATTTGTTTTACTGGTTAATTCCTTTGCTTTGTAATTTTAAACAACACACAGAGGCTTTGCATTATTGTTTTACAAGAGACACCAAAAGATGCGGTCAACATTTATCATTTTTATCAAAATACACCCAGGACAAACCATGGGTACACTTAGCTTGAAATATGGTGCTTTCATACCAAAATTGCCTGGAAGTAAAAGAAATAAAGAACCATTCATGTCAGCAATCAGGGGATAAGATGAAAGAATGCAGAATAAGGTACTGTAATATTCAGTCTTAATAAGAGTCCTGCTTCTCTATATATACATATGCTTTTTGTTATGCCCCGTCATAGCGGAGGGGGCAGTAAGTTTTATCCTTGTATGTTTGTACATAATATTAGATATAAGAAGATGTGGTATGACTTCCAATGAGACAACTCTCCATCCAAGTCACAATTTGTAAAAGAAAAACAATTATAGGTCAAAGTACAGTCTTCAACACAGAGCCTTGGATCACACCAAACAGTAAGCTATTATTGATTTAAGGACCCAAAACATTACTTTTGTGAAACCAGCTGTTAAACATGAAAACCAAAAGTCTAATCTATATGAAAAAAAGAGAAAAGACAAACACTTATAGTGCATGATTTTCTCACTGTGTTGAAGACCCATTGGTGGACTTTGGTTGTTGTCTGCACTTTGGTCAGGTTGTTGACATATTTCCCCCAATTCCATTCTCAATTTTATGAAGAAGTTATTGAACTTTATTCTTGAAAAAGAGACGGAGGTATCATGTTCACATGGCACATCTGTTTATTTGTTTTAGTTCACTATAAATTTAAGTTTGCTTAACCAAATGTACTGAAACTTAAACGCAATGCTTATTATCACAAAAATCAGATCAAGTACTCATTTGGGTACTGTGTGTCACTTTTACCATTCTTGATTTATGACCCTTTAAAATGTCATATGCAAGCAGGGGCATAATCTGTGTTCCATGGACCCATTCATCATTTATTTATTCATAAAACTCTAAAAGGAATAAATAATCCATAATGTTCATACAGATAAAACATATTGTTTTAAGGATTTTAATCTGTTTATTAAGTCACATACAAACTCAATATTGCTCCCCTTTTAAATCTTGATCAGTGTTTGTAAAAAGAAAAAAAGTAACATAAAAGAATGCAGGTTGCCAGGAACATTCAAATTGGAGAAAGGGAAAAGAACACAACTCTAGGCTAAATAATTTTGAAAACTTATTGGCTATACTATCTTTATTTATAAAAATGTCAAAAACATTATGTACATTATGATCATGTTGATTGTGTGAAACGTCACACAAGGCAATCAAAATGGTCAGGGGGGAAAAGAAGTTTTATTATAAATGTCAAATGGTTATAGTCTCAACCTATCAACATGATCAAAATTGTTGATTTCACAGTTAATATTTACTTTTAGCATGTTCAGCAGAATAGAACGTTTTTGTTATATTTTATTAAATGTTAATTTACTTTGCTTTATAGGCAGAAGTGAAAGGAAGAGAAAGCTAGGCATCAGTAAAGAAACAGATCAATTTATAATATGTAATAATTCCATTTGAATATAACAAACATTGCACATGCTATGAAGATTTATTCACATGTATACTATGATTTGTAGTTATATTTTATTGTATGTATTTGTAATATTAAAAGTACATGTATTTTACTTTAGAACAGTATTTTAATTTTTATATTTTGCTGTGGAGAATATCAAAGAAATTTAGAAAAAACATAATTAATGATAGTTTCTTCCATGTTTTCTGTGACAAAAAAAAATGTGCAAATTAGGAAAATTAAATGAGGCTACATTATTAAATATTTTTGAGTTTGAGTTTTTTTTTCATTCCTATTTTAAAATTTCATTGGCATTTGAAATAATGAGTTGAAACTAGTTTTTATCAATTATTTTGTTTTCAAGATGTACAATAGTAGAGAAGGTTAAGGTTTTGTGTACAATAGTTTACTATGATGTAATGGTCAAATAAACTTGAAACTTTGTACTTTCAAGTGTTCATTTAAGTCAGTGTTTTTTAAACAATTACAAATAAGTTACTGAACATGGAAATCTGATTGTGGAAGCAGAGTATAATGTGTTATGGACACATATATATATATATATATCTCAATCCCATTGAGCATCGCCCTCCTCACCAGCCTCTCAGTAATGGCATATTGACTTTGAAAATTTCCTTTGTTTACACTGAAATATTTGTGATAAGTCCAGTTTAAGGAGAACCACTAAAAGTAGGTGAGGGATAATTTATATGCAGTTGAATAAGCTTTTGGACAATGCATGTGCTTAGGGATTTTAATAATCCTGAACGCTGAATCATGGTTTTATAACTTACAATCTTTTGCAGTTTTCTGTTTATATGTTAAAGTTTATGCTTAGGCCAGTTTAATATCGACCACTTATAAATAGGATTTAGAGGATGCATAGGCCCCCCTTTTTGTGGGACAAATTTGGTTGATATTATATTTATGGAATTACTGAAGCATGACAAAAGGGATGCAGTATAGAGTAATCTTATTATTTCTAAGAAATTACTTTTTTTTTAAAGAAATAAAAAGTATGGTTATAAACATATTTTTTATGAATTAAAATTTTAACAAATGTTGGAAACAAATTTATGTAAAAACTTTTTTTAATGTATCAAAATTATGTGTTGTAAAATCTGAATGATTTTTTTTTCTGGATTTTCCCCAATATGTTTAAAAAACCAAAATGCATAATTTTTTCTTGTAGATTTTATTTCGGGATTTTTCCCGAAATGGGTGAAAAAAATCTATGTAACAAGTGTGTGTCTGATATTAGATTTATATTTTCGGGATTTTTCCCGAAATGTGAAAAGAAATTATTAGTCATGAGGTCTAGCATATACATTTGAATTTTCGGGATAAATCCCGAAATATTTGAAGACATCTGTGTTATACATGTTGTACTTAGTTTATTTTTGTCGGGATATTTCCCGAAATGCGTTTCAGATCTGTTTGTTAAAATGCTCTGCCAACATATATGTAATAAATAATAATGTTGAGAATGATTTCGGGACATTTCCCGAATAATTTGTTGTCACATACATCTTTACTACAAAAATTTTGAAACTTTCATATATTTTGGGAAATTTCCCGAACAATTAATGTAAATTTTATCAATTATAAGAATAAAAACATGGAATGTTGTAAAAAATGTGTGTTTCTTTATGAAATCTTCATTCAATTTATGGTAAACATTGAAAAAGATTATAAAAAGGAATAAAATGGATTTTACTCTTTTAAAATAGAGTCTGTTGTATGTTTCAGGAATATACGTATAAAATGAAGACGGAAATACTATTAGAAGTTTATTGCAGAGATAAGGGAATAACAGTACACAAAACAAGAACAGAACACAATCTCACAGAGTATTTACATTTCAACTCATACTTCAAATGTAACCACACAAAACTGATAATATATTTACCCGAATGGCAAATTATTATTATACGCCACTTTCTTTTATAAAGAAAATCTATTATTTTATCAAAATCTTTAAACAAATACTGCTGTTTAATTGTTGTTTCCCCATACTGACAATCGCTATAACTGTTATTCATGCAGTATCGTTAACCATGAAGTACTTTGTCAGAAATTTGACAACCGAACAGCTTACTTGTTGTTTATTCTATAGTTTTCTATGTTGTGTCATGTTTACTACTGTTTGTTTGTTTGTCTGTTTGTCTCTTTCATTTTTTAGCCATGGCGTTGTCATTTTGTTTTAGATTTATGAGTTTGACTGTCCCTTTGGTATATTTCGTCCCTTTTTTACTTTTCTCATAAAAGCGTACCTTTTCAGAGGTATTTCAAGGTAAATTATTATGGGAACATATTTAAAAAAAATATTCTATAGGAAATACACATTTGTGTATACATGTTTTTTACATGTCTACAGTACTATAGAGCTTTCACAGAAAACTTAAATGAAATTAACATTTATATTTGCATTTGGTTTGTATTTAGTTAGAATATACAATATAACCCGATGATTGGTCTAAGGAAAAATAATGATTATTAGTAATGGATCACGAAACTAGAACAAAACACACACTTGACAAATTAAAAGTTCTCCGTAAAAAAGGTATAATTTTTAATATTTTGTAAATAATGTATTTCTTACTCCGTGTTCAGTTGTATCAATTTTAATTATATCAAATCATCGCGTTTGAATTTACTAATATGTGACTTTTTGGTTTTGGTTATATTTTCTATAGCTAACAAATTAAATCACATCAGTGATTCAGATTGTGTTACAATCACCGTAACAATATACATCTAACTGTCTGTAAATCAGACATGTTGATATTATTTTGATTCAAAATTGTTTTATCGTGTAATTTTTCATCAATAAGCAAAACACAGGTGTTATAAAAATTATATGCATTTCAGTTTTATTTTTTCTATGTGATTTAAAAAATTTAAACGAAGAATATTTGTTGGAAAAAAAGAGAAAATAAATTGTAGGCATTCAGGCGTACCGGATGCAAAAATGCACTGTCAAATAGACAATGGCATTTGAAACATGCAAATAAAGATCAATATGTGCATATTTACCGACTATGACGGCTATCAAAAATCACTTTAAACTTGTTTCCTTAAACTGCACAATAGGTTTACAATATTTGTTTGAAAAATTCAATGTGGCCAATTATGAAACCAAACTCCTAAATGTGTAATGCTACCTTATGTACTAAAAAAAAACAAAAACATTTCGTTTAATAATAAAGTTATACCGAAATATTGACTAAACTCGAAAGTTTGTTTATCCTTATTCTCGTTTCCGCTACGCATTACCAGGTTAACTCAAATTACAACAATAAAACTGACGATGGCTGTCCGCAATCCTTTGATTTGTGATTGATAAGTTATTCTCGTTAATCTAAGTTAACTTACTTTTTATATAAACGAAAACCTGTTTCTTTGGACTATTTTTTCCACTTCCATCAGAGCATGTCCAGTAACCATTAACATCTCCTACTGACGAATACTTTATGACATACGTTGTTTTGTTTGTTGATTGGTTAAACGTCAATGAACCTTTTTGTATTAAATTGTAACACTGCGGAACAGGCGGAACTAAGCAATATCCTACTTCTGAATTATATATGTTATAAATAAATACGGGATATATGGCATTCTGAATATAACATGTAAATGTGATTTTATCATTTTCAGCTAAAGCAATGAAGACGATACTGTCATTATGTTGCTGTGTAAACAATATAGCTGAAAAAAAATCGGAATAGTGAATTTTACATTGATAATTATGTCAGAGAGAGAGAGAGAGAGATAAACTTTTTCTATTTAGTTGATGTTCAGAATTTCGGTTGACATTATTCGTTTTAATAATATATTCAGGTACTTTAGTCTTATTCAAAAAGTGGTAAAATATTGGCCCCGCTAATGGTCCATATGAAGGATAAAAATAGATATCAACAGACATGTGTTTCCTTAATGATTCGTGAAATAATATAAGTCAGTTATCTTATAATTCTAAAATGGGTTGTTATTAGAAATGGTATATCTGTTCCAATGATCCAAACACCTATTTCGACACCATCGCTAATGAAGAAATATGATCAAGTTAAATTTTCGGTAGTTTATGTATGTTTTGTGCTGTGTATCCCTGTTTTGTTTAAGTGCATGTTCATACAAGTGCATTTCATTTGGTGTGTGACATGAAGACACTTCATACAAAATGCCTCTTTAAATTAATTCAGATTACTAAGCAAAAGATAATGACATAGTACGTATACATTATCAAGTCATACAATTCATGCACAAAGTGATAGTTGTTATACATGTACCGGATTTCAAAACTTTCTTTTAATTGTTTCTTTTGAACTTTTTAGTGTCAATATATCTAATGAATCAGACAGTGATGGACACATAACAAAAACAACAATGCTCGATTTCACATTAAATAATGTTCACAATGTATAATAGTGATGCATGACTATTAAATTACTTTCCTTTTCCGTGTATTTTAATTTAATGATTAATTTGTTTGAAAAATGCACTAGAAACTAACAATAAAGGGAAGCTGACTGCTTAATTGTATATCATTCCAACCAAAATTCATCTGGAGTTTTCTCGAATTACCATCCACGCAGTAATACAAGACCTACCATGATGAGGATAACTTCAAAATTGGATGATTAGGTCGATATTTTCTTTCGGCTATGCTTGGATTGTTTACAAAATTGACTTCTTACAAAAACTAGCATTTGAATTAGTCAATTATGATTAATGATTACACAGCTTTTGCTGTACGACTTTAGTTACTAACAAATCACATTGTGTATGTCTTTTCGGGTTGCACACCCAATTTTATGAATATAACGTAACTATAAACAAATGTAATACACGTTGAAGTTTTAACCAAGTTGAACCCAACATTGTCTTCGGAAAATGCCTGTATCAGCTAGTCTGGAATTTGGCAGTTGTTTGTCATTCTTTTCGTTGATAGATAACATTTAATTTTGTTAGTTTTTGAGGATCTCCACCTATTGAATTATCTTTTGAGGTCCATTTTGTTATACTTTGTTATATCAACTTTTTTGTCTGAAGAATATTTGTGTACATACAACCACATTCAATTTCAAATTGTTTTTTTAAATATCAGTTTTAGCCCTGAGCTGAAACTGCACGTGGTAAAAAATCAACAAACTGAATCACGACTAAACAAGACTAATCGCAATATGTTTTGCCGGAACACGGTAACGGTGTACAATGGAAAGGATAACAACATCACAAAAAATATTAAATTACTAAGTATTATTTTTTTTAATCCTTTTACTCACCTGAAGCAATAAGAAACAATATTATCCAAGGAACAATCATTGTTTCATCTGTCTCTGTCAAATAACGCATAAAAGTATATTATAAATAATCAAATTAAACAGCTGTGTATGTTGTAGCAAATAGGTTTGATATCTGATTTACATTTCAAAGTAAAACAAAAAAATAAAATACCGAACTCGAGGGCAATTTTCAAAAGCTTATTTTACGGTATTCAGACAATCAAAACAAATGTTTAACTGAGAATTTGATTGTTCTTCTTAATCACTGCCCTTCCGTTATGTATTGTAAATACAAACACTGTAAATGTGTTCCAAAACTGACAAATGAAAACACTTTCATTCAAAGAAACTGTTTAAATGCAACTGCTATATTTGTGATATTCCAGACTTGGGAAAGGCATTTTTCTGTATAAATGGTCGGTTTAAACTAAAATGATACCTAGCTAAATCTTCCAACTGTATGCTGTTTATCGTCCCGTTGAAGTGTCAAATTAATCGATCAGAGACGCCAACAAAAAGGAGTTTTATAGAACATTTTGAATTTGACAATGACGTCAACAAAAACACTGGTCTGTGAAAGTATATACAGTATGTGGTATATACACTTCCTCGATAACGTAAAGTTTAAGTTAATTCAAATACAAGGATAAACAAAAGATATACTAACAGCACTGACAAGAATCCGTTATGTCCGAATTGCATATCAGGACACACATACGCCAGTTATACAAAAAGTCATAAAGCCGATAACGGGATGTATAAATATCGAGTAACGTCAAAAAGAATCATAGTACATGTAGTAGGCAAACGAATAACGGGGAAACGGAAGTGAAGAAAATATTCCCAACTTCAGCTGTTAGGATCTTGAAATCAATTCAACCCAATATCTACAGTTATAAACACTTACATATTTTGACATCGTGTCGAGTTGTCTTTTGATCAGACTTTTCATTACGTCTTACACTGGTTCCATTGATTTTAGTCTAAAAAACATAATTTATATTTTTTGGTTTTAAATAGCATTTCTCTAGTTTGAATTAACTACGTGAACTTGGGCTCAACATGAATTTGTGTATTATTTCTCCACCGTCACAGAAGGCGACATAGTACTCATTAACATGTTTACTCTGTTATGTTCTGTATCTTCATGTCCAAAGTAAGAATCCTGTTATTCAGAGATTTGCGTTGGTTGCTATTCAACACCTTTGTAGACCTATAAACACTGTCCCAACAATATCGCCCTCATCAACGGCGTTAAGCTATATATCTAATAAAGCTGTTAACACAGTTTGCAAAGAATGGTATGCGCGAAAGTCTGACTCCATTTTATCCAATACGTTGTATTTATTAAGATAATTTACTTTAAGATTATACGCATCTATCCAATCGACAAGCAGTGTAAGTAAAAAACGAATTGTTAACTTTCCAGTTCCATGAAGCAACCTTTGGGCAACACTTGTGTAGGACATATACATTTCCCAGTTGATCCGTTATGCCAGGGGTCATTTCTTGTTATGTTTTCCTCACTGCTAATAAGGAAGTTATTAAACAAATATTTACAAGTGGTGAAGTTGACCCCCCCCCCTTTTTCCATTTATTTCGTGGGTTTGTGTTCCTCATGTGCGTTGTTTATTGTTTTTTGTATTTGTTGTTTTTTTGTTTTTTTTTGCTAAGACAATTTTTTTTCTTCAAATTATGAGTTTGAATGACCCGTTGATATCTTTCATTTCTCTTTTAAAGACACAGGCAGTTGAGGTAATACACAAATACAAAAAGGTACATATGTCATACATTTTAAACCGTTATACCAGCAAATAATTGGTTTAGCGATCCTGGTGAATGTTAATTTAGACAAAAACTTCGAGAGCACAGCATTATTCTAATAAGTTTCTCTGAAATGTTCATAAACATTTGAATTGTATTCATGGCTCCGCACTTCCTGTCCAACTGTCGGTAACATATATAGATTGCAGTTGTTTATATTTTTCCGCCTACAAATTAAAGTTGTTAACCTGCCACTTCCTGAAAATCTTTTTAAACGTTATTTTTAAACATACATATAGGGCTATGTCTTAAAAAAATAGTAACATTGACATTGCGTAATTACTATTTTTTTTTTTTTTTCTGTACTCTCCACAGTTTGACCTTTTTATACATCTAAATGTATTTATGATTGAAATCACAACACAAAAAATAAACTTGTGTTTGTTCTTTGAAAATGTCGGTTGAATGATGAAACCCAACATATGACTAAATGCATGTATTCATTTTTAATAGGAATTGTGTTGCTTCGATCTAGAATTTTAAGTTTTACGAACACTTTCTCCTTTTTCCTGAAGCATGCACTCATGATTTCTTTTAAAATTTCGACTGACCTTAAACCTACTTTATGTTTGAATTGATATAATTTCTTTTATATATAAAAATAAAGATGTGGTATGATTGCCAATAAGATAACTGTCCACAAAAGACTTAATAAAACACAGAAATTAACATCTATAGTTCACAGTACGGCCTTTATATGTTTTTTTTCTTTAAATCATCTTGATTATTATTTAGATAAGCGTTGTCATAATCGAGTTATTAAGGAGACATATACTTTAGGCAAATACAGGGCAAAATCAAGTTAGTTACTAATCAGGCCTGCGAATTTTGTGGTCCTATTGAATGATGAAACGTTGTGCTATTGACTTGAAACGAGTATATCAGGTGTCAGCAAAAACTGTACCTTGCTATCTTTAAACCCATCCTAAGTTGCACGGCTGTTTGGCACACAGAGAAATGTATTTGTCTCTATGCACTATGTTAAGGTTTAATTGTGACCTTAAATATTATACAGCACGTACATGTATTTCCAAGCAGACTTGTCTACCAGCAGTTACATACAAGTCGAATTTAAAAGGTTATATTGTTTTAATACTGGAATTAGCCCTTTGCAAAAGTATATGTTAATTATTTGAACGTACCTGAAGAAAGTTGTACGAAATACTGTCGTGTGTGAAAACGCAACGACGATTGCTTTTACCTTAACTGTATTTTTTTGTGGAAAAAAATAACAATCATGATCGTGATTTCATTGCCTACATGTTTGAAACTAACATATTAACTTATGATATAAACACAATATTTCTACTCACATTATTTCTACTGTCATGAAGTGGTTGTAAGGGAAGCGTACAAAATAGTTCCTTTTTTAAGAAAAAGAAATATACTAGTTCTCAAATTTTAAATAATTAATACACCACATGACGAAAAACCAAATAAGCAATAATTACCGGGTCAAACAAATTGTTTTGGTTTACAAAGACAAGGTTCACTATTTTTCGACGAGTATTTAAATGTAATATAAAAGCTATTTACATGATATATATCTTTGTGTTCGGATTTGGTCACGGTCTAGGGTTAAGTTAAATTACAGTGCAGCCATTATTAAACAATGACGACAATTTATATAAACATTCAAATATAAGTTGTGATATATTGATAAATTAGGATATACTTTAATCTCTAGGAGTAAGTAATTCAAGGTAATCCATTTTATGTTATTCAGTTAATTTATTACAGAATTTGAAAAACTCATCATTTTATTACGTTTGGTCCTATAATGTAACTTGATTTTTCGGTGATGATGAATCTGATTTCTTATTAAAAGGCATATTGCATTTGTTTATCTATATTTTAATCGAATTAAGTCATTTTAATTGATATTTTATTGTCTGTCCTTTAATGTTGTAATGCTACACAATTAATTCACATTAGGGTGAATGGCGACGTCTGTTAAAACGTTTAAACCCTCTGCATTTGTATGCACCTGTCCTAAGTCAGGAGCCTGTGGTTGTCGTTTGTTAGTGCTGTTAATAAAAGTTTCTCGTTTGTTTCTCGTTTATGACATAGGTTAGACTGTTGGATCTCATTGATTGCTTTACACTAGGTCATAGTTGGTCCTTTATATTCAACAAAAAGTGTTGGTATGATTGTTAATTAGACAACTGTCAACCAGAGACCAAATATCACAACTATAGGTCACCGTACGGTCTTTAACAATGAGCACAAAGCCGCAAAGTCAGATATTTTGAAAAGGCTTCGAAATGAGAAATGTTAGACAATTCAAACGAAAAAACTAACGGCCAAATCTATGTACAGAATAATGAACGAAAACCAAGTACAGATCTGAGGGTATAGTTTGCTGTTTGGTGTGAGCATGCCTCCGTGTTGAAGGCCGTACTTTAACTTATAATTGTTAACTTTTTATGAATTGTGACTTGGATGAAGAATTGTCTCATTGGCACTCATATGGCATCTTCTTATTTACAAAATGTACATATAGTGCAATATGTATTTGCAGGTATATCAAATAACAAATAATAAACCAAGCATGTCCAGATTGACAACAAGAAACATAGTTAAATTCTTTTGTTTGAATAAACATATGCAGACTTATCATTCAGATACATATTATATGAATGAATTTGTGGAATAAGTTCGTGATAACAATTACATTTATATATTTTTTTAGTAACTTAATTTTCATAAAATCTTGACAACATATTATTTTGGATCTGTTGGCAGAAATATGGAAAAAACAAGCGATTTTCATTGAATATATATCAGTTTGACAAACCTTTATTTTGAATCCCTGACCTCGAGAAGCTTGATTTTTCTTTTACGTAAAAGATTGTATTGATGCGTTAATTTGATTTTTAAATAGTAAAATCCCTTAAGTACCCCCGAATATATAAATTGGAGTGAATTGAAAATCAAAAGAAAATAATTTAGTCAACTACAAAAATGTTTATAATGGCTTCTTTAAAAATCAAATGATCTTCTCAATTACTAGATTACAAATTAAAGATAGATTGTCAAGGGGTCGGGGGAGGGGTATACACTTCGTTTGAATCTTTATACTATCTAGTTCAAGCTGATATAAAGTTGAAATCTATTATCAAAGGAATGACTAAGTCGGTATTTAAATTGTTTTGAACTATTTCTACGTTTAAAATTTAATATTGGTGCATAATTCAATAGTTTATTTTTTTATCTTGTATACGCGTGTTTAACTGGAGATTAAAGATACAGATTGGAGCAGACCAAGAATTACATAAAGTAAACGCAAGTTAACGCCGCGTGAACATATTTCGTTAGTTAACATCAATTTTCGCTTTTACTATAATAACGTTAACTAGGTCTATACTTAATGTCTACCCGAGTAAACTGGCGTTTTCTCTGTGACCGTTTAGTCAGTGGTAAACGGGCGTTTACTTCAGATTTCAAAAATATAGTTTACGTGCATTTAAAAGTAAAAACGGGAGTTTACCACAGATTTCACCATTGTATTTTTACGTGCACATGAAAGTTAACGCGCATTTACTTTTCGCGTTAATGTGGCTCGGCTACGCATAACTTCACGCATGAATTACAAAAGTATTTGTCGTAAATAAGATATAATTTTTTAAAATAAGTTGATTGATTAGAAATGTTAAATCATTGTAGTTATATGACTTATAGAATATTTTCGTTATTATCCGTATTTGTTAAAGGGTCAAAAATGACATTTCACCAATTTTCACCGTTTTCCCGCCAAAATTTTGTTTTTTAAGGCATTTTTTTTCTTATCGGTGACCTATGTTTTTTATTTGCTCATTCTTTGAAGCTATATTTCAGCTTTATATATTACAGTTATGTTTCTTTTGAATTTTTGAAAAACTTCGCTTTTCTACCTCGGGCATAGATTGCCTTAGCTGTAATTGGCAAAACTTTTGGGAATTTTGGTCATTAATGCTCTTCAATTTCGTACTTTATTTGGCCTTTTTGCTTTTTTGGATTCGAGAGTCACTGATGGGTGTTTTGTAGACGAAACGGGCGTCTAGCGTATATACAAAATTTAGTCTTGATATCTATGATGAGTTCATTTTCAGAACACAACTAAATTAATAATAATATTAAACCTGGTAAAGTCGACACAACATGCACTTCAAATGCAGGACAACAACGGACAAATTCTATCCTCGACAAACACCACAGTATATCAACAATAGTGAAGCGCTTAGGTAACTAACATGCAATCTCTAATTTATACAATAAATTTCTCAATATTCATCATAGCAATTGTCTTGACAATGATGGCATGGAAAGGCAATTATAGAATTATTTGGACTACAACCGATAAGTCATAACAGATTATCCAACCAAAATCATAACAGAAGCATAAAAAAGAAATCCATGAATGTTGGAACGAACAACACACCGAGACATGCCGCAATGCAATGCTAATTCAGATTCAGTATAATAGTCATATTCGGGAATATGGCAATGGTTTAGTTATTTTACTTGCAAGAGCAAAGGCATAAATTTCGCTGAAAAAAATCAATAGAAAGATAAAAACGAAACAGTTTCAGGGGAGGTAATGATGATGCTAACGTGACATGTTATTTATTGCGACCGCAAACTACGACGGGAAAAGATTCATTTGAGAGTGATTTTGATCATTGAGATTGAAAACGAGTACATATACTCCTGATTTCAAAATGGCATTTGACTCGATACTGTTTGAAAATGATCTATTCCAAGTTTTTATTGAAGAAATTACAAATGAGTTTTTATTCTTTTTTTAATTCCTTTTCCTAAAACTTTACAGTTTGATAAAAATAATTTATTTCAACAAAAAATATAACACAATTTCAGAGGATCTTTTGTAAGCAAGATATCTTAATTCGTTTAATTAAAATAAGCATGTGATAACTTTTTGAAACAATAACGTTTATTCTTTCTATCAAAAGGATAGACTTGTCCAAAACACCGTAATTTTACGCAAAATATTTAAAATTTTGACCCTGTTTAACTCTAAATTTAGCAAATGAAGTTATTTTTAATTTTAGAGTTACATTTTTAATTGGCCATGTGAAAAAAAGGCTGTTTACATATTTTTGACAAAAAATCACCGTGGGATTGAAACTTTATCGCATGCCCTAAAATAGCATTTCTACTCATGACAAAGAATAAAAAATTCAATAAAAAATCAACGGGTAATAATCTTATCGAAAAGAAACCTTACTTTAAGGCGTAGAAAGGTCAAGTGACGAACTTTTCTTATATGCACAGATCGGTGCAGTCCGTATCTGTACAACAAGTGTATTTGCTAACCAGTTATGTTTTACTTATCAAATATCAACTGTGACTGGATTTGGGACTGCTCTGACCAGGTCTTGGACCACAATGAGACTATATTAAAAAGCTGACTTAGTACTTTAACTGTTTTATGACTGCAGAAAAGGTTGATTAAATACTATTAAATGTTAACTTCGAAACCAGTCATTCGAAATAAGTAAACTTTTATTTTGACACCTTCCATCGCACCAGATGTTTGCTGGTCTATTCAACACAAAGTTAACTTTATCTTGTAACCAGCATTGCTCTTCATCGATTTATAAAACATTTTAAAATATGTTTGTTTCTTAAAGTATTTTGTAATTTAATACGCATACAACTTTACTTGGTTTACAAGTTTCTCCGTGATATGTCTTTTTATCAATCGAAAACGATATCAGTAACACTTCTAACGTACATTGAATATATAATGTTAACAAAAGAAACGCATAGCTCGGATAAATGTTTCAAAACGCAAAATATATTTTTAATATTTTTATAATGTGTTTTTCTGTATACCTTTGTCCAACTTAGGTGATACCAGAATAAAATGATATATACTTATAAGATAAACCGAAATAGTCAATTGCATCTTTGAATTTTTAAAGGTAATCTTTGAACTGTAAATGGTCTTTCTTTTGATTAAGCTCTCTGCCACATACAATTTACGTTTAGTTTAACTTGTATGTGACCTTTTTCGCCCAGAAATTTTTGAATTTTGTGGTCAGCTCAACTCTATACACTTTTACGCATATAAAGACCAAGCTTGAATATTTGATCCATTACGACGTTTTAACGGTTGGAGCCTGCTTTTAAAAATCTCGTCATATTCCACAGCAACCACCAGTAAGGAGTTTTGAAATAGCAAGAACTGAAAATATTAACCAGAGCACAAATTCGCGACTTCAGCTAGGTTCACACTGATGCTAAGATTAACTCAATGATCCAGATTGTCTAAATTTCCACGACCACGCGTGACCAAATCCTGGATCGAGCCTGTTAACGACTTATACCCGACAACTATCCAGGTGTACACGAACCTAACTCGACTAGTCAGGACTCGTTGATGACTCCATCACGACTCCGACCCGACCACTAATTGTTTACAAATTCGATTTGTTTATGTGTTACCTGGTTTTTTTTTCGTTCATTTTTTTTATATAAATAAGGCCGTTAGTTTTCTCGTTTGACAGTGTCTTATCGAGGTCTATTATAGCTGACTATACGGTATGGGCTTTGCTCATTGTTAAAGGCCGTACGGTGACCTATAGTTTTTTAATGTCTGTGTCATTTTGGTCTCTTATGGACAATTGTCTCATTGGCAATCATACAAGATATTTTTTTTATAATATATTATACGTTGTGAGACGAAAACGATTTTAATAAGGACATTCCCGATTATGAACACATTTAGTTGATGTTTTTCACACTTGAAAAGAATATCTGTTCATAATTTTTCGATTCCATTCCAAAAAGGTCCTTAAATTTCCTGTCAATTTATTAAAACATCTTTTTTTAAAAGCTGAAGTATTCATACGTTGTGAGATTTAAAATATTTTGATGTGAACATTAATTCCTAAAGACGTAAATAAAGATCGCTTTTGATGGACGAAATTATATAATTGCAATTGTTAATGATATCTTTGAAATATTAAAGGTTGCCGTTTCTAATTTAAAATAGTACAATTCATAATTGTCATAATTCACGTGAGCTTATGCAAAATATATACAAAATATATACAACAGCTATCAAGTTATTGTGCGACCTTATAACTTCCGTAAATTATTTTTTATTCTGTTTCTTACATTTCTGTGTCTAAATATATAACTGACTCCAGTATATCATACTCTGTCAGTTATACGAAATGTTGTTCGCACCTGAAATGATATACCGTGACGCCTAGATTTCACTGAATGAAGATCAAAAGATTAGAATTACATAATGCTAATAGTAATTACTTTGAGTTTAACTACGCATTTAACATTCCCTAAGTGTCACAAAACAATACACATTTTATTTCCACAGTACAAGCAAGTGAAAATGTTTGCTGGATTGAAGCAAAAAGGTCAGAATACAAACATGTATTTTTTAATACACTATCGATCATGTCAGTGTCATATGTTTGTTTAAAGTATTTAAAAATGTTCTATTGTATTATTTACTTGAATTACTAAATTTCGTATAAAAAATCCACACATAAATCCTACAATCTAATTTTAAAAGTTGCATGGCTATCACTTATTTTTCGTTGGTTAATAGCTACACCAAAAGTCGTCGATGCCTTTAAATAGCGTTATTAGTTGGTTAACGAACAAGACTTAAATGAGATTAATTTCACTCCCAGCATGCAAATAGACTAAAACTACGTTATATAAGTCAGGAAGTTTGAAGAAATAAAATTAATAATTCCAAATTTTCTTCCTAATTACTTTTCATATCAAAATAAAACTTGGTGAATATGTTTTAATGGTATTATGAACATAATAAGATGAAAAGTAAAAAATCGCAATTATCCCTTTAAATAATAAAAGATCAGGTCTATTATGATTAATCACACAATCTGTCAAAAGCAGACCTGTCTTTGTGTAGGTTAGTGGCCGATAAGTCTGTAGCAGTCATGAAAAAGAAAGCATAGGTCTAATCTACCACCGATGAAGTTAACTGTTTACAAGTTCTTACGTTAGAAAGTAGTCATAATCTGCTCCAAGTAGCTTTATTTTACATGTTACGACTGCACCCTTCTATGTGTGTGCTGAAATTACTAAACGATTTTTGTTATGAAATTGTAATACTTGAGATGCGGTATATTTCTAAATTTAATTTGTTTTTCGTTCACATAAAATGTTTCAATTGAAAGGACAAGTCGAACACGCCATCCACTAACACAACCTAATATTTAAAAAAAAAAAGCATTCGACGACAGCTCTGACATGTGGATCTTAAACGTGCATAACAAAAACAACTCCTTTGTGTTTGTGTAATTTAGGGTAATTATTCCTCAATCTCTGAAAACTTTGAATAAACATTTTGTGTTTTTCTAACTTCCCCCTGACTAATGAAACAAAAATGAAATTGATAAAAGTCCTTATATATGCTCCATTATTAGTTGATACATTTGTCTTGAAAAAATGCAGCTGATGTGTGGATACTAGTGCTTGTATTTGTCGTGTTTTAAAAGTTAAATTGACAGCATGTCTTTCCTATAATCAGTCAGGATTTTACTTCGTCAATCTTATCTCCCCATTACGCATGTTCATTTTCGCAATCGTAGAATTGGAAGCCATTATAGGTATGACGCGCTGCCAATTTTGCTCTTGAAAAGCGATAAATCATAGCACCATTGCGATCCTTATATGTCAGTTGTATTTGAAAAGACAAATGTATCTACTAGCTAAAGAGCATCAGTTAATGATCTTGTCTGCATTGATTCAACTTAAAACTATTGTCTGATTAGTTGTCAGGTGGAATTTTCGAAAATTCTGAAACATTTAAAAACATTCTAATTAAATATTTCGTGGAAGGGCAGACAACAAATTTTCTGTGGTTGAAGATTATAAACCCTAGTTATCACACACACAAAAAAAAAATATTTTCGAAGATATGCATTTTCATCATCCAACTTAAAAGATTGTCGCCAAATACTTTTAATAAAAACAAAGCTATTCGAACACACCTATTCTGTTTTTGTGATATAGATATATTTCATATTTTCGTACTGTGATTTTTACATGTTATAAAGTCAACCTGTAGCTTTGATACATAGAAATGATAGAATCTGAAGCGAGATGATATATCAAATTTTTTCTTGAGTCACATAACGGAAGGCCAGACAAGAAAATTACTTAACTTATAGATTGATATGTTCTCCGTCCCTGGTAAATTGGTTTTTGTTTTTAATTGGAGGTTATGCATTTTCTACATCCAACTTGATAGATACCCTTGTCGACGACTCTATATGTAATTGGTCTGCATGACTAAGTGATAGATAAGTTGAAACCTTATGCAAATGGTGTTTATAAATAAAAAAAACTTCGTAATTAAGAAGAAAATTGTCGTTTTATATGTTTCTATGAACTTTTTAAATTTGTATTACTATAGTGAACATTACAATCTTAAGGTGGTACCTAATACTACAGGGAAATAACTCTGTAAAATCAGCTACATGTTTTAATTACGTTGTGTTGTTAAAGGAATATTAAACTTCTAAATGATCAAAATTAGTGTTTGTAAAACTGCTATATAACCCGTGTAAATCAGTTGGTTCAATTTCTTTGAAATTTTTGTATTTTTGTCAATGGCTCAAAGTAAATATTTTGTCAAAATTTTATGAAAATTAAACGAGATAAATTAAGATTAGTCGAAGTGTTAGGTACCACCTTAAGGCGACGTTTTAACTAGGTCCTTGACGACACTGACGTTGTTAACGTTTATTACGTTACAATAACGTTAAGGGGAGATAAATCAACTGTGTTTACATATATCCGTTTAATTTTGGCTGACTTTCAGCCAAAATTAAACGGATGTACGTACACACATTTGCCAGAAGGCATGAAAGCGCTAGTGACAATATTTTAACGAACTGTTATAATTTGATGTGAAATGTAGTTTGCGAATTAAAAATTTTTATTATGTACATTCTGTACACCGTGTTTATTTACTTTTGCTATATGTATATATATATATATATATAAGTACGTCTGAGTCGGTGACAACTCTACAACAGATGTATCCATCGGATCGCCATCAATGATGGTGATACATGGCTGTGTACATATATATATATATATATCATGTACTGTAGTACGATGCTAGATTAAGAGGAACGGTAACACACGGCCACCGAAAGCTTTATTTTATGTGAAGCCCAGGTGGTCATGTGGTTTAGTGGGACGGCTACAGTGCAGGCGATATCTCAGTAGCATTGGTTCGAATCCCGGCGATGGAAGAACAAAACATTTGCGAAAGTAAATTTACAGATCTAACATTGTTGGGTTGATGTTTAGACGAGTTGTATATACATAATGTACACAGCCATGTATCACCATCATTGATGGCGATCCGATGGATAAATCTGTTGTAGAGTTGTCACTGACTCAGACGTACTTATAAATATAATTATTTTCTGTGACTGTATCTTACATTAATTTGTAGGATCCTTTACTATAGATAATTGAGCTGATCTGAAACAATAACATTTCCATGCCTTATATTTCATGTACTGTAGTACGCCGCTAGATTAAAACTGACGAGGAAAGGTAACACACGGCCACTGAAAGCTTTATTATCGTAGAGCCCAGGTAGTCGTGTGGTCTAGCGGGACGGCTGCAGTGCAGGCGATTTGGTGTCACGATATCACAGTAGCATGGGTTCGAATCCCGGCGAGGGAAGAACAAAAAATTTGCGAAAGTAAATTTACAGATCTAACATTGTTGGATTGATGTTTAGACGAGTTGTATATATACATAAGTCTGAAAATCACACCAAACAGTGTTAGAGTTAGATTTTCTACTGACAAATTTTTGTCCGTCCCTCAGCGGGATATATTTAGACGAGTTGTATATATATATATATATAGATAATTTAGCTGATCTGTAACAATAACATCTTCATGCCTTATATATCATGTACTGTAGTACGCCGCTAGATTAAAACTGACGTGGAAAGGTAACACATGCCCACCGAAAGCTCTTTTTTTGAGAGCCCAGGTGGTCGTGTGGTCTAGCGGGACGGCTGCAGTGCAGGCGATTTGGTGTCACGATATCACAGTAGCATGGGTTCGAATCCCGGCGAGGGAAGAACCAAAAATATCACAGTAAATTTACAGATCTAACATTGTTGGATTGATGTTTAGACGAGTTGTATATATACATAAGTCTGAAAATCACACCAAACAGTGTTAGAGTTAGATTTTCTACTGACAAATTTTTGTCCGTCCCTCAGCGGGATATATTTAGACGAGTTGTATATATATATATATATAGATAATTTAGCTGATCTGTAACAATAACATCTTCATGCCTTATATATCATGTACTGTAGTACGCCGCTAGATTAAAACTGACGTGGAAAGGTAACACATGCCCACCGAAAGCTCTTTTTTTGAGAGCCCAGGTGGTCGTGTGGTCTAGCGGGACGGCTGCAGTGCAGGCGATTTGGTGTCACGATATCACAGTAGCATGGGTTCGAATCCCGGCGAAGGAAGAACCAAAACTTTGCGAAAGCAAATTTACAGATCTAACATTGTTGGGTTGATGTTTAGACGAGTTATATATATATATATATATGTATACATAAAAAGATGAAATATGATGAATGAAAGATTAATAATGAAATATAAATTCGAATCCGTATTCATGTGAACTATAATTAAATGCATGTGATACGCATGACTGAGGTGTGTTCAGTTGATAAAAGGAAACGAATATCAACATTGAAAGTGAAACAAGAGTAAACCACTTGATTGCCTGATTAGATCCACAAAACCTCATTCTTTAGCAGGTAAAAGCAGTGATTAAGATATTGTCAAATCGCACGAGTTTTCTGTCTATTTATGTCTTTATTTTTGTTTATATAGATTTATACGACATTGCAATGGTTTTTGAATGTAAAACGTGTTGACATGTTAATATAATTGATCTATCCTAGAGAGTATTTGTAATCACCTACTAGATAGTTGATTAGATGCTGACTAGACTAACATATACACGAAATGCGGAAACGTTTTATCGAACCAATGCAATTGACATATAATGCCACATAAATGTCGATGGTTAAACGGACGGAATTCGAATGTGTATCGTTATTCTTTAATGTTTCACACATAATTTTATCTGTAGATCAATCAAAAGAAAAATAATCGGAACCAGATGCAATGTTAAGGTTGCAAAGGAACCTTACCTCGTTGAAAAAACGGGATCTAAACACAAAATAGTTTGTTATAGTTGTTTTCAAAACTAAAAGTTATATAAGGAAAACATTGGAAATGAAATTAAAAAACGTAAGACATTATTAAAGGAGGCTCGAGGGTACAAAAAATTCAGCAAAAATTAAAACATTTTTTTTCTTTACATATTTTATTTATCACACTAGTTTTTTCTTTATATGATTCATAAATCAACCAAAAAATCAAATCGTTGTCGCCCCTGATGACTTTTAAAATGTGTATATCCTGCCAAATGTTATTTTATCGTGTGTTTTTTTTTATGTAATGATGTTATGCTATTGTTTCAGAAAAAGGGAGAAGGTTTGGATCCATTTAAACGTTTAATTACGCTGCAAATGTTTGCACCTGTTCTAAGTCAGGAGACTGAAGTACAGTAGTTGTCATTTGTTTATGTAATTTATACGTTCTAGTTTCTCGTTTTTTTTTAATTTTATATAGATTAGACTGTTGGTTTTCCCGTTTGAATGGTTTTACACTAGTAATTTTGGGGCCCTTTATAGCTTGTGGTTCGGTGTGAGTCAAGGCTCCGTGTTGAAGGCCGTAAATTGACCTATAAAGATTTCCTTTTTTAAAATTGTTATTTGGATGGAGAGTTGTCTCATTGGCACTCACATCACATTTTCCTATATCTATATCATTGAGAAAGCTCCAAATTGTCTGCCTTTGGTGAATAAAACGCATATTTGTGCATTAAAATGGAAATAACTTTTTTAACTTATCAGTAACCTATAGTTTTTTTTCAAGTAAACTGTACTTAAACTAATCTATTGTAAAATTTAAGCGATATCTGTAATTTACTTCTTATTTTTTTATTTCGATATTACCTTTTGTCAGCAGGTTTAACAGGAAAATTGTGAG
The DNA here is from genome assembly GCF_965363235.1 of Mytilus galloprovincialis. NCBI lineage: Eukaryota > Metazoa > Mollusca > Bivalvia > Mytilida > Mytilidae > Mytilus > Mytilus galloprovincialis. The sequence goes on from NC_134851.1 coordinate 49,161,641, forward strand.
CTTTTAAAAATGAACAATTTCCTCATTTTATTTAATTTTTTTCTTAAGTATTGGATAAAGTTTAGTTACACAAAATAATAGTTAAACATTATTGCTAAATATTATATTCTTTATTTACTTTAAACAATACCGTTTATCAATAAAACGATCATCGTAATTTTCTTAAAATCACGTATAATCAACAAATCAAGATTTAACAGTGGGTAGCTATATACTATTTCCCATATCTCGTGTGTATACCGAAAAGTACTCAGTTTTTATACTCATGTAATTAATGGTTCTATTTTGTTTTGTTTACTCTGTACATGCACGTTTTTAGATTTTTAAGATACACCGCGCGGGTATCATTTGTAACTGTAAGTTCAAACAGAATTAAGGAATGTTTTGTTTTTTTTTTTGGGGGGGGGGGGGGTTCATTTGAGTTTTCAATTTAGTTTTGTTTTAAAGATTTAGGGCATACCCTAAATGTTTTTCACTTACAGAGACAAAATCGAAAAGTGTTAAGAAATATCAGAGATAGATTTCTGTCATAAAAGAGGGGGATGGACATGGATCTCCATTTTGTTGAAACAATACGTCGATTGCTTATGGAATCACTGTTACGGCACAATGGAATTTGAAGTTTGTATAAGGTATTTCTGATACTTTACTAGTATCAAATGATTTTTTTATATTTCCTTATATATTCGATGAGATATATTGCGGTTTCGAAAATATTGCTAAGTACGTTAAGATGTTGAGAATATACTAACTGTTATAATTTGTGTTAGTAAAAATTGTACGACTTTGAAAATGCCCTAGTTTGTGTATGGATTCCTGGAAAAAAATTCTACCCTCCCCCTTTTTGTTGTTGTAAAAGGGTTAATTTCAAATCAAAATAGTTTTAAGCTGAACTATAAATAAACATTTTATTGAAAAAAGGTTTTTTGTAAAATGATATGTTTGGTAAAAGGGTTTGCTTACAATGCTACCCGTAGTCTTGTGCTACGCCACTGAAACCTTGATCATGGTTTGTTAGTGTTTAAAACATATTGTTGTATCCAGCAAATATTACATATGATTAAAGATTAAGTACAGGAAAGTCTTGGATTACCTTATTGTTTTTCTTCCAACGCTCATCCGTCAAAACATCAACCTTTAAAAGTGTTGTCTTATAGTGACCGGTTAATATTCTATAGGGCGAAAACGCTACAACGCGAAATCGCAAAGTCGAAAACGTGAAATCGCGAAAAGGCGAAGTCGAAAACGCGAAAAAGCGAAAAGGCGAAATGGCCTTAACCGGCCACCATATTGTCTTTATATGCGCCAATTTTTCGTCATTAAACTATGTTTAAACGTTCTATTGAATTGTTTTACATACCATATCAATTTAACCCAAGCTCTTTGAAATAAAAGCATGCATTGAGCAATAAATTTAAATGATCAGAACACACTTGTACACGGATGAGTACATGTGATGAGCTGGTTTATATCATACGATAATTAGAGAAAGTTTCTGACTTAAGTCTTCCTTAGTTAAGTGAAGACTTAAACTTTATTTTATTTATTAAGTAAGTTTATGCATACCGCTTAAGAGTTTTATTTAACTTAGAAATTCTTAGTGATATCTAAGTTTAAGGAATACTTAAGTTAAGGGCATACGATACAGTTAGAGGGGAGGTAATGACGTTGCTAACGTAAAATGTTATTTTCGCGACGCCAAACTGTGACATATCGGGAAAAGATGCATTTTTATCATTCAAACTGATTTAATTTGAAAATGAGTGCATGGACCCCTTTTTTTTAAAACGACATTTTGTTTCATTTTTCCAGGGGGATTAAGTGGACAATTTTCTAAAACTGTAAATAGTGCATTTTTTTTAATTTTGATAAATGTACAGCAAAAAATGACGTTTTTATCTCAATTCATGACCATTTGATAAATATGAGTTATTTCTGAATAAAAATTGCATAAATTTTTAGAATACTTATAAAATACAGAAATTACAAATCATTTAACAAAAAACAATTTGTGTTTTTCTTTTAAAACAAAAAAGTTATGTCTATCTTTCGAAAGGAAAAGTACGGTCACAAATACGAATTTTCAGCAAATATACAAAATTTCGACCTCATTTAACTCAAAAAGTAGCAAATTGAGGTATATTTTTTATTACATATTTGATTTATTCAGGCAAAAAATAGCCTATATGGAATTTTTCATAAACTGTAAATACAGGATCAAAACTGTATCGTATGCCCTTAAGATGTTTTATGCATACGGCCCCTGGCCTCTAATTTTGAAATCTAAGCGTGCGTTTTCTTCAATATTTTTTAAGATGCTAAATAAAGTACGACGTTGATGCATTGATGACCCAATTAAGAAGCAATCTACATTTTGTTATTGGTTCATTTTTGCTTTGACACATTTGCATTAAAATTCCTGGAAGCAAAGTTGTGAAACAATGAAGTGTCGTTTACAAACACAGTAGCGTAGGATGGGTGAACACTGTAATTATTGCTGTGAAGTCAATGTTTTTTTTGCTTTGACACATTTGCATTAAAATTCCTGGAAACAAAGTTGTGAAACAATGAAAGGTCGTTTACAAACACAGTAGCGTAGGATGGGTGAACACTGTAATTATTGCTGTGAAGTCAATGTTTTTATTACCAATGATTTCTTGAACTTGAAACTTCGGAAGCTATATGAGGTTACATTTGTACTTACAATTATTTAAAAGCATTTAAGATTCATTCGGGGTCTCAATAAATTTAAATGATCAGAACAAACTTGTACAAAAATGGTTAAACAACACCACCGTTTTTACTGCATTAAAGGGTTATTCAAAGTGATCATGGCATCACAATCTATTTTCAGCGCTTACTTATACGACCTTTGTTGTATTCGGTTCGTGATGGACAGTAGTCATGGAAAAGACGAAATGAACAAAAAAAAAAACATTCGTTCGCATGCAATGAAAAACTAAAAGAAAAAACAGTAGCGTAGGATGGGTGAACACTGTAATTATTGCTGTGAAGTCAATGTTTTTATTACCAATGATTTCTTGAACCTGAAACTTCGGAAGCTATATGAGGTTACATTTGTACTTAAACAATTATTAAAAAGCATTTAAGATTCATTCGGGGTCTCAGCATAATTCCTTTATCTAAGACTGTCGTCTGAATACCAATAGTAAATGCATGTTTTGGATTATTTGCGTATTTTGGTTTCTGTTCCAGTGACGTCCCACATCTCTTTAAATCAGCTTAATTTGGTTGATCTTGGGCAATTTCTTTAAAAATAAATATGCTATATTGCAATCGTAACCACGAGAAGAGCTACAGAACAATCCAGTTCCCGAACCACCTGGATTCAACCCGATCAACCCTTTGACGAAGTCGACGTTTTTAAATCTGTCACTATTTAAGAAGTTAAAGCTTGTTTGTGTGTTACAGTGTTAAAAAAACACACTTAGCATGATACATGTATTTCGCGCTTGATATTTAAAATGTCACACCATCAATGCTTTGACAACCTTCACAAAATTATAACAAGAGGCAATTATTTTTAATGCTTATGGCACATACATGTAATTTTATTATACATTTCTTTGTGTTGGATTTTGGTGATGTATAAAGACATTTGATCTTCTTCATTTCAGAACTTTCACATTTAATGCTAACGAATTAACACAATTCTGTGCAGATGGTTTTACACTAGGTGACATAGGAACTATTCTTAATTTTTGAAATATTTATTTAGATGCCTAATTATTTTTCAGTTTTTAAATAAATAGATAAAAGAATGCAGAAACAAAACAATGAAGAACACTGGTCTTGCAAAAAGGTGAGAAATCATATGAAATGATACATAAACAGGGTTCATATATATGTTGAACATCATTGTCACAACAATAAATTAAATTGGAAGGCTTTAAGTTTGTTTTCTCTTCCTATACAAACTGGATAAATTCAGTCTTCTTATGTGCACACAGCGTAAATACATTACGTACATCAAATATCACGAATGTGCAATTATTATGATTATACGTAAAAGGAAATATATTTCAAGTTTTGGATATTTTACTTCCACCCTCAAATGTAATTTCAAAAGTATGAACTTCCGAAATAGGTAAGTCAACATAAGGCTATATGATAGGGTAGATACTTTTTAGGTAAAGCATTAATAATTTTTGTTTGTCCGACATAAAAACAGATGTCCGTAAGTTCGGCATTAGTAATAATTGTAACACTTTAGTTATGGATCAGAAAGACCTATTGCACGTAGGTGTTTTGTCTTTGTAATGCATGGTTAAATTTAGGGTCTGTTCGATTGAGATCTATCCGGTAACCGAGGGTAGACAAAACGTAATGACATATTATACGTTCGATTTTAACTTTATCATTTTATAGGACGGCAACTACTGTACACGTGAATCAAGATCTGCTTACCCTTCCAGAGCACCTAATCCCTGAATCCACCCCAAATTTGGCGGTGTTCAGTTAAAAATGTACGCAGTCTTTAGTTTTTGATGTTGGGTTTTTTGTGTGCTATTGTTTGTCTGTTTGTATTTTTCATTTTAGCCATGGCAATGTCGATTATTATCGACTTACGAGTTAAAACGTCCCTCTGGTATCTTTCGCCTCTCTTAAAGTAGAACATGTACAATACACGTAAACACTATACCATGTCTCAATTAGAAAAATCACATTCCTTGTTTAACATTTTACTTTTTTCTCTTTTTTATAGGAGGAATGCCTTTTTACGTATTAGTTGCACTTTTTATGTGTCTTGTACTTAACGGTAAGTTAACAGCTAAGAACTACAACATCATAGAAATAGGAAAACAATGCTATATAAAGACATATAAACATCAAGAGCAAAGGCTTGTACATATTTATGTGTACCACATAAAATGGTCATTTACTCAATAAACCTCAAGAAATGGAAAATAGCTATCAAAGGTACCACTATTATAATTTAATACACCAGACGCGCGTTTCGTCTTCATAAGACTCATCAATGACGCTCATATCTAAACAGTTAAAAAGCCAAACAAGCACAAATTGAAGAGCATTGAGGACACAAATTCCAAAAAAAATGTGCAAAAATATGGCTAAGGTAATCAACTACTGGGATAAGAAAATCCTTAGTTTTCGAAAAATTCAAAGTTTTGTGAACAGGAAAATGATTAAAATAACCATATAACTGGTTTTCATGTCAATACCGAAGTGCTGACTACTGGGCTGCTGTCCACAATTGGAAAATTAAATACACACTTTTTTATATATTATTATTTGAAGATGTTCATCAGTTATAAGTTTAAATATCTTCCAACTAATGTTAGGAAAATTCTTTTTCATCATTCGATTTATTATATTTTAATGACGTTTATCTAAATTTCATTGTTTTTTCTTCAACATTTCTCATAGGGAACAACGCTTTATACATATTCAATGGAAACATCATAATTCAACAAAACATTACTGCATATTTATTTACATTCGAGGTGGATGTTCGACCAATCGGTGATGATGTGTTGTTTCTGTTAAACGACAGAACCGTTGACGTTTTACGAATTTTCAACAAAACCTGCTACAATAAAGACGGAAAGTGCGACAGTATAAGTTGTGTTTGTTTCTGCACTGATAATACATTTCGATTTCGATACATATTTAACCACAGACTTCTTTCTGGTGTAACTTACATATTCGGAGTAGAAACAAGATATATTGATAAAGCAAAGGAAACAGTTTTCAAATTAACGTTATCTAGACATTTAAATAGCACAGGTATGTAGAACTAAACAGTAATTATGTATAATTATTTTTTAAAACAATAATTCGGTGTTTTCAGAAATTTACTATCAAGACATATCTGTTTTCCACGATATATGTACGCTATAGGTGAATTTCCACTGATATGTCTAATCATACCATTATCATTGCTCAAACATGACGCAAATCATATGCTAAGTCTCTTGTAGAAAACTATTTTTCACAAAATATGTACGAAATTCTTGTAATGACAATAATTCATTGCATGAGTAAAACTTTAAAAGTTTTGCTTATACATACTTTATGTTCTGCTGTTTGATGTGATGCTTATTCTACATTTAATTTTTTTTTTCTTCTTTCAGGATTTGGACCGCTTAAAACCAAAACTGTGTCAATACACAATTTGCCAATTAAGATAACGGCCGAATCGTTCAACAACAACAACTGTAAGTTCATTTTGTATTTTATTGGGATAGGCGACATCTCAGTTCGTATTTAATGATCGGGTCAGATGTTTTCCAGTATCAGAAATGTCGGCATTATTATTAAAAATAGAAAAAAAAAGTCCTTCAATGAAAATTTAAATTGGGAAGTACTTTATCTAAAAATAAATAAATACATCACACGAATGGAAAATACCTGTCATACTTCTGACTTGGTAAAGACATTTCCTCGTGTAGAAACAATCAAATGTTCAATTATTTTGATGTTAATACAAATCAAATTTCATTTTCAGATAACTCTAACTTGACGATAATAATCGTAATTGGCATTGCTTTTCCAGTTATAGTATTGCTATTGTATGCACTTCATTGGTAAGATTGATGCTTCCATTTAACAATTAAAATCGTTTTTATAACCTTTTCTTTTCAGACAAATTTAGGAGATTTACTAAGTTACCGGAAACTTAGAATTGCTATGAAGGTATATAAACGCTGACCAAAATACTGAACACGATTTGATAACTTATAGTTTCAATTGTTCACATGATGCTAAAAAAATAGATGACTAACACATCAATGTAACTGACATGTCGATGTAAAAAAAATCCGCCTTGTGTAGACTTACCTGATGTAGACATTTTGTTGTCAGCAATGTAATAGTTTTTTTGAAGTAAGGGAATCAGAAAACTCAAAACGAAAATTTCATAGTTTTATCAAGCAAGCGTACAAAGAGCGGTTCAGTATACAGTATATCTCATCCTGTTCTTAATCAAGACATTTGTACTACGTTGACCGGTCATTGAAACACTGTTGGCCATATTATTGTATTATATCTTTTTTTGTATTGTTGTCCTTCATTTTTGCATTTTTTTTATTTATATGCCTTTTTGAGTTTCTTTGTTACATATGACGTGGCTTTGTACTTGTACTTACATTCATTGTTTTTATTGAGCTATGGACTAAAATACTGAACTCCGAGGAAAATTAAATCGGACAGTTCCTATTCACATGGCAAAATCAAATGACAAAACACATCAAAGGAATGGACAACAACTGTTACAAAAAAAATACAAATCTGTGTATTCTTGTCTTTCATTTTTACTAATGTTTTTTGTCTATATGTTTTTGTGTTTCTTTGTTACATATTTGTTTGTTTTATAGTGGTTAAGATTATAACACAATGCGTCATGCTGTAGCTCTATTTATGACATTTTTACCTATTAGGTGTGTTTGTATTCTTTACACATCGTTGTCAATCTAATGAAATTTTACGCAACTGTCATACAAATAAGAAGTGTAGACAGGTTTAAATCGGGTTTAATCTACCATTTTTCACATAAGAACATTCCTGAACAAGTCAGCAATATGACAGTTGTTATCAATTCGTTGCATTTGTTTGCGCTTTTGATTTTAACTTTTAGCTGGGGACTCTCAGTTTTGAATTTTCCTGGGAGTTCTGTATTATTGTTATTTTACTCTTAACGTTAATAAAGAGAATGCAAGTGTAAAGGACGAAGTTGTCAAATGTTTTCAAAACTATTTGAAAAGGAAAAATAATTAGATTGTATGTACTCTAGCATATCTTTTGAATGTAATAGTTCTCTCACATCTGATTCACATAGACCATGGAGTAGGTAGTTTCACAAAATTATGAATCCCTGCTTAACATGCGGACACAGTTTATACTGCGTGATATATTGTAATAGGGTTTTGTTGAGCACATGCTAGACCCAGCAATATAACGTTGTTAGTACGGTCGCTTGTATTCGTTTGCTTTCAAGTACAACCATGCCAGTAAAAGGAAGAACTACTTCAGATTTTTTCTTTAAATTCATGGAACAGATACACTTTTGTTGTGTAGGTTTTCATTTGATACTATCGTATGAGTAATGTTGAATTCCAAGTGAATTATCATTTCCTAGTTCTTTTCACAAGCAATTTGTGTAGTGGGATTTGCACACAATGATGAATTTAGTCGGAGATTTTACCTGTTGGTGAAGGTGCTCTGCCGTACTCAAAGATAGATGTACATGTATGGTTGATGTTGATTCCCTGACTTTGTAATATTTAAATTCTAATTTATAACGCAGATCTCAGTCTCCGCCATTTTGAAGAGACAAATGCCTTCTTGTTTGACTTTATTGCAATTGCTTTGTGTAACTACGATTGGATTGATCAGTGGTTTAAGTTATTTTTCAATTTATGAAATTAGGCTTACAGTTATCAGCATTCTGTTAACTCTTTTTGGTTAACATATTCCGAAAGAAAGGTTGTTGACAATGTTTATGTCATCAGTAATAGCGTGTGTAGCCAATATAAATATGAATAGGGATATACATAAGGTGCAATTGGAAGATTTAGACTCGAACTTGTCAGTAATAGTTTGATCTTTCAAAAACAACACATTTCATAGACATTTGCCAAGTCTATATTGATAATTGTGTATGACATTTGAAATCGTATACTTATTGACTGGGTATGAGTGGAATAGTAAGTTTATTGTCCCGAGGAGCAACTATTGTCCTGAGCCGTAGCCGAGTGCAATAGTTGTATACGAGGGACAAAATACTTACTATTCCACGATTATCCATTCAGTAAGCGTTTTATTATATCGAAAAAGACAGCGGACAATAAATGGTCACGTTGTGATAAATCAACAATCGTTCAATTAAAAAGCAGACACCCAACTGTTACGTTTACTTCATAAGTATGTTGAAATGCTAAGGCTACGTCTTGCACTAACATCAACATATGCATACATATCTATCAATACAATAGGTAAAACGCGATGTCTTTACTTCCGCTGAATTTTCAAAATCCTCCAATCGCGTAGCTACAATCGAAAGATTCTTCGAAATATAATGACGCTTGCAGTCAAATAGTTACATCGAGATCCAAATGTTGGACACTATTGACAGGTCCAATAGTTAACGCTTACAATTTGAAAAAAATAGTCAAACTATTGTGAACAATATTGTATAAACTTTTTTTTTATAGATAATGATAACTGAGGTATAATAAAAAAAAGAATAACCTATCTGTGTCCCAAATTACAAACAAATTTACAAAAAATATATATCTTTGTATATGAATAAATAATCAATTAACCTTCATTTCTTTGTAGTCAACTTTTGCAAAAATGAATTGCAATGAGATCAAAACAGACTCCATAAATCCACTTAGATTAGTATGTGGGATTTGCAACGGATATATGTCTGAGGGTAATTTTAAAATTACAGCAGTATAACTTTTTTTATTTTCACACAATTTTGATTGAAGTGATGATTTCTTGTGAATGTGAAATGTAACCACCATAGGAATACGTTAATCGAAACATACAATTGATTTTCGAAATAAGGTCAAATTGTTTAGAAAAGAGAGTATGATAAGGGTACATGTGAATTCATAATTTAAAAACCTATTATAATCTGACACATAAAAGCCTTCAAATGTTGATAAGACAGAATTTCGGTGGATCGGTTTTTCTATCTTTTCAAATTTGTCTAACATATTGTCATTAGGGTTTAAATCGTCAAACATTCAGTGCAAACATAATAAAAATGCTAGAATCAAGCGTTTATAGCTTTTTTAATATTAAGGTGTGAGCCAGATTTTTACAAAAAACGATACTTATCACAAAAGATATTTATAGTTGTCTCATTGGCACTCATATCAGATCTTCTTATTTCTTTATTTTATGTATTTTTTCAAAGGTGTAAAAACATTTGTGGGTATAATATTTTTTTGGTAACGTGTATGCTCATATTTGTTACACAAAAAATGCTTGAAAAGAGAACAACTTTAAGTCCTATACATGAATTCCTGCTATCAAAGTGACATCACATTTTACCTTTTTTGCATTATAGTTTCCAAATTAAAATATCTGATTCACTAATCAATAACCTAAAATATTTTTTAAAGGCTTGATAACGTTTACCTTATTTTGTAATTTATAGGGCTATATACTGACATATCTTATTCAATTTTACAACTCAAATATATTTCAAAGCATATTCAATCGATCCTTCAAATCTTCAGAATACTAGTATTTGATACTATTCTTCATAACTAAAATTTATTTAAACTGATAGGTCTACATCTTAAAAGATCAAAAGATTGTGGTATGCGAAGGTTTAGATGTTTTAGTGGTTTTTTTATATCTTTTGTTGTAGCAGAAAACGATAAATCATATCATTTGTTACTTAAAAAATGAAGTTAATAAAATTTATCAACCGTACTTCTGTAAGTACTATTTCCGAAATTACTAAAACATAATATAAAAGTATTCAGTGTCTTCTTCCCAAATGATAAAAGATGGTTTTGAGTTAAGTTGCTCAAGTTGTGTACCTTTTATTTACTTTTGTATCATGTTTTGTGGTCGAATGACTTTTACGTGACAGCATATGCAAACCCGCTATCATTTTTGTGAATGTTGGCTTCATATGTACTATTCGAACGGAAAGGTTATATTATTTTGTTTTCTATTTTGTTTACCCTTGACGAAATAATGTACTTTAAAGAGAAAATGTATCAGATAACAAGATAAGATAATGATTATTTGATTACAGTGTTATTAGTTAATTTGAAAAATACAAAAATAATACTGATTTATATCAAATCGTTTGCCAATCATAATTTCATAAAAAAAATGCATGAAATGAGTAGTTTATATGTATATCATATTCATGAACATTTGATATCAAACTGACATCACATTTTACCTTTTATCATTGTAGATTACAAATTGAAATATCTAATTGACTAATCAAGATCATACAATAGTCTGATTACGTTTACGTTTTCTGCTATTTCTTAGGCCTACAATCATGATAATGACTCATTTCAAATTCACCTTTACAACTCAAATATATTTCATAGCAAAATCATTCGATCTTCAATCTTGAAAAGTAATTTATACTGTTCTTGGCAATTATCTTTCAAATTTATATTTTCTTTTCAATTGAGAAGTTTACTTTTCAAAAGATCACAAGATCGTAGTAAACGCAGTAATACATTTTTTGATTGTTCATTTATATCTATTTTAGGGGAAGAAGAACCCTTCGGACATCAATGTACGTATTAATAGAATAATGTATGTGTTATATTTCTAGAAAATGTTCGATGTAAAATAAAATCATTAATTACTTAAAAACTGAAGAAAATTGAATTTATTGAAGGTAGTTTTGATGACACTTTTTCAGAAATTTATAAAAACACAGTAAATAAATATTTAGTGTCTACTTTACAACACAGTTTTCAGTTTAGTTGCTGAAGTTGTGTATCTTAATGTTTACTTTTCTATTATTATTTTTTCACGTTTAACGTTTTACGTGATTTAGTATTAATACATCCCGCTATCAGATTTTATAATTTTGGGGTCTTAAGGTACTATTTGAACGTGAGAGGTTTTCTAAGTTTTGTTTCTTTGTTGTGTACCCTTATTTAAATACTGTACTAAAAGTTCAATACACGTATTTTGTTGATGAAAAACCTTGCATGAAATGAGTAGTTTATATCATATTCATGAACATTTGATATCAAACTGACATCACATTTTACCTTTTATCATTATAGATTCCAAATTGAAATATCTAATTGACTAATCAAGATCATACAATAGTCTGATTACGTTTACGTTTTCTGCTATTTCTTAGGCCTACAAGCATGATAATGACTCATTTCAAATTCACCTTTACAACTCAAATATATTTTATAGCAAAATTAAGTGATCTTCAATCCTGATAGGTATTTTATACTATTCTGGGCAATTATCTTTAAAATTTATGTTTTTTTTTTCAATTGAGAAGTTTACTTTTCAAAAGATCACAAGATCGTGATAAGCGCAGTAATAATTTTTTTGATTGTTCATTCATATCTATTTTAGGGGAAGAAGAACCGTTCAGACATCAATGTACGTATTAATAGAATAATGTATGTGTTATTTTTGTAGAAAATATTCGATGTAAAATAAAATCATTAGTTACTTAAAAACTGAAGTAAATTGAAAGTACCAAATGTAGTTTTGTTAACACATTTTGGAAAATATCAAAAACCTAATAGACACATATGCAGTGTCTACTTTACAAAAAAACAAAATAGTTTTGAGTTGAGTTTTTGAAGTTGTGTATCCTTTTTGTTACTTTTCTATTATGTTCTTTTTTGACGTATGACGTTTAAAGCTGCATCCTGCTATGAGATTTAAGAATTTCTGCGTCATAAGGTGCTATATGAACGTGAGAGGTTTTCTTAGTTTTGTTTCCTTGTTGTGTACCCTTATTTGAATAATCTACTTATAGTTCAAAACACATATTTTGTTGATGAAAAACCTTGCATGAAATGAGTAGTTTACATGTATATCATATTCATGAACATTTGATATCAAACTGACATCTCAGTTTACCTTTTATCATTATAGATTACAAATTGAAATATCTAATTGACTAATAAAGATCACACAATAGTCTGATTACGTTTACGTTTTCTGCTATTTCTTAGGCCTAAAATCATGATAATGACTCATATTTAATTCACCTTTACAACTCAAATATATGTCATAGCAAAATCAATCGATCTTCAATCTTGATAAGTATTTTATACTGTTCTTGGCAATTATCTTTAAAATTGATGTGTTTTTTTTCAATTGAGAAGTTTACTTTTCAAAAGATCACAAGATCGTGGTAAGCGCAGGAATAAATTTTTTGATTGTTCATTTATATCTTTTTTTTGCTGAAGTTGTGTATCTTAATGTTTATTTTTCTATCATGTTTTTTTTTCACGTTTAACGTTTTACGTAATTTAGTATTAATGCATCCCGCTATCAGATTTTAGAATTTTTGGGTCTGAAGGTACTATTTGAACGTGAGCGGTTTTCTCAGTTTTGTTTCCTTGTTGTGTACCCTTATTTAAATACTGTACTCAAAGTTCAATACACGTATTTTGTTGATGAAAAACCTTGCATGAAATGAGTAGTTTATATCATATTCATGAACATTTGATATCAAACTGACATCACATTTTACCTTTTATCATTATAGATTCCAAATTGAAATATCTAATTGACTAATCAAGATCATACAATAGTCTGATTACGTTCACGTTTTCTGCTATTTCTTAGGCCTACAAGCATGATAATGACTCATTTCAAATTCACCTTTACAGCTCAAATATATTTCATAGCAAAATTAAGTGATCTTCAATCCTGATAGGTATTTTATACTATTCTGGGCAATTATCTTTAAAATTTATGTTTTTTTTTTCAATTGAGAAGTTTACTTTTCAAAAGATCACAAGATCGTGATAAGCGCAGTAATAAATTTTTTGATTGTTCATTCATATCTATTTTAGGGGAAGAAGAACCGTTCAGACATCAATGTACGTATTAATAGAATAATGTATGTGTTATTTTTGTAGAAAATATTCGATGTAAAATAAAATCATTAGTTACTTAAAAACTGAAGTAAATTGAAAGTACCAAATGTAGTTTTGTTAACACATTTTGGAAAATATCAAAAACCTAATAGACACATATGCAGTGTCTACTTTACAAAAAAACAAAATAGTTTTGAGTTGAGTTTTTGAAGTTGTGTATCCTTTTTGTTACTTTTCTATCATGTTCTTTTTTGACGTATGACGTTTAAAGCTGCATCCTGCTATGAGATTTAAGAATTTCTGCGTCATAAGGTGCTATATGAACGTGAGAGGTTTTCTTAGTTTTGTTTCCTTGTTGTGTACCCTTATTTGAATAATCTACTTATAGTTCAAAACACATATTTTGTTGATGAAAAACCTTGCATGAAATGAGTAGTTTACATGTATATCATATTCATGAACATTTGATATCAAACTGACATCTCAGTTTACCTTTTATCATTATAGATTACAAATTGAAATATCTAATTGACTAATAAAGATCACACAATAGTCTGATTACGTTTACGTTTTCTGCTATTTCTTAGGCCTAAAATCATGATAATGACTCATATTTAATTCTCCTTTACAACTCAAATATATGTCATAGCAAAATCAATCGATCTTCAATCTTGATAAGTATTTTATACTGTTCTTGGCAATTATCTTTAAAATTGATGTGTTTTTTTTCAATTGAGAAGTTTACTTTTCAAAAGATCACAAGATCGTGGTAAGCGCAGTAATAAATTTTTTGATTGTTCATTTATATCTATTTTAGGGGAAGAAGAACCCTTCGGACATCAATGTACGTATTAATAGAATAATGTATGTGTTATTTTTCTAGAAAATGTTCGATGTAAAATAAAATCATTGATTACTTAAAAACTGAAGAAAATTGAATTTATCGAAGGTAGTTTTGTTGACACTATTTCAGAAAATTATAAAAACATAGTAGATAAATATTTAGTGTCTACTTAAAAAAAAACATAGTTTTCAGTTTAGTTGCTGAAGTTGTGTATCTTAATGTTTATTTATCTATCATGTTTTTTTCACGTTTAACGTTTTACGTGATTTAGTATCAATGCATCCCGCTATCAGATTTTAGAATTTTTGGGTCTGAAGGTACTATTTGAACGTGAGAGGTTTGCTAAGTTTTGTTTGCTTGTTGTGTACCCTTATTTAAATACTGTACTCATAGTTCAAAACACGTATTTTGTTGATGAAAAACCTTGCATGAAATGAGTAGTTTATATCATATTCATGAACATTTGATATCAAACTGACATCACATTTTACCTTTTATCATTATAGATTCCAAATTGAAATATCTAATTGACTTATCAAGATCATACAATAGTCTGATTACGTTTACGTTTTCTGCTATTTCTCAGGCCTACAATCATGATAATGACTCATATCTAATTCACCTTTACAACTCAAATATATTTCATAGCAAAATCAATCGATCTTCAATCTTGAAAAGTAATTTATACTGTTCTTGGCAATTATCTTTAAAATTTATTTTTTTTTTTTCAATTGAGAAGTTTACTTTTCAAAAGATCACAAGATCGTGGTAAGCGCAGTAATAAATTTTTTGATTGTTCATTTATATCTTTTTTTTGCTGAAGTTGTGTATCTTAATGTTTATTTTTCTATCATGTTTTTTTTCTTCACGTTTAACGTTTTACATAATTAAGTATTAATGCATCCCGCTATCAGATTTTAGAATTTTTGGGTCTGAAGGTACTATTTGAACGTGAGCGGTTTTCTCAATTTTGTTTCCTTGTTGTGTACCCTTATTTAAATACTGTACTCAAAGTTCAATACACGTATTTTGTTGATGAAAAACCTTGCATGAAATGAGTAGTTTATATCATATTCATGAACATTTGATATCAAACTGACATCACATTTTACCTTTTATCATTATAGATTCCAAATTGAAATATTTAATTGACTAATCAAGATCATACAATAGTCTGATTACGTTTACGTTTTCTGCTATTTCTTAGGCCTACAAGCATGATAATGACTCATTTCAAATTCACCTTTACAACTCAAATATATTTCATAGCAAAATTAAGTGATCTTCAATCCTGATAGGTATTTTATACTATTCTGGGCAATTATCTTTAAAATTTATGTTTTTTTTTTCAATTGAGAAGTTTACTTTTCAAAAGATCACAAGATCGTGATAAGCGCAGTAATAAATTTTTTGATTGTTCATTCATATCTATTTTAGGGGAAGAAGAACCGTTCAGACATCAATGTACGTATTAATAGAATAATGTATGTGTTATTTTTGTAGAAAATATTCGATGTAAAATAAAATCATTAGTTACTTAAAAACTGAAGTAAATTGAAAGTACCAAATGTAGTTTTGTTAACACATTTTGGAAAACATCAAAAACCTAATAGACACATATGCAGTGTCTACTTTACAAAAAAACAAAATAGTTTTGAGTTGAGTTTTTGAAGTTGTGTATCCTTTTTGTTACTTTTCTATTATGTTCTTTTTTGACGTATGACGTTTAAAGCTGCATCCTGCTATGAGATTTAAGAATTTCTGCGTCATAAGGTGCTATATGAACGTGAGAGGTTTTCTTAGTTTTGTTTCCTTGTTGTGTACCCTTATTTGAATAATCTACTTATAGTTCAAAACACATATTTTGTTGATGAAAAACCTTGCATGAAATGAGTAGTTTACATGTATATCATATTCATGAACATTTGATATCAAACTGACATCTCAATTTACCTTTTATCATTATAGATTACAAATTGAAATATCTAATTGACTAATAAAGATCACACAATAGTCTGATTACGTTTACGTTTTCTGCTATTTCTTAGGCCTAAAATCATGATAATGACTCATATTTAATTCACCTTTACAACTCAAATATATGTCATAGCAAAATCAATCGATCTTCAATCTTGATAAGTATTTTATACTGTTCTTGGCAATTATCTTTAAAATTGATGTGTTTTTTTTCAATTGAGAAGTTTACTTTTCAAAAGATCACAAGATCGTGGTAAGCGCAGTAATAAATTTTTTGATTGTTCATTTATATCTATTTTAGGGGAAGAAGAACCCTTCGGACATCAATGTACGTATTAATAGAATAATGTATGTGTTATTTTTCTAGAAAATGTTCGATGTAAAATAAAATCATTGATTACTTAAAAACTGAAGAAAATTGAATTTATCGAAGGTAGTTTTGTTGACACTATTTCAGAAAATTATAAAAACATAGTAGATAAATATTTAGTGTCTACTTAAAAAAAAACATAGTTTTCAGTTTAGTTGCTGAAGTTGTGTATCTTAATGTTTATTTATCTATCATGTTTTTTTCACGTTTAACGTTTTACGTGATTTAGTATCAATGCATCCCGCTATCAGATTTTAGAATTTTTGGGTCTGAAGGTACTATTTGAACGTGAGAGGTTTGCTAAGTTTTGTTTGCTTGTTGTGTACCCTTATTTAAATACTGTACTCATAGTTCAAAACACGTATTTTGTTGATGAAAAACCTTGCATGAAATGAGTAGTTTATATCATATTCATGAACATTTGATATCAAACTGACATCACATTTTACCTTTTATCATTATAGATTCCAAATTGAAATATCTAATTGACTAATCAAGATCATACAATAGTCTGAATACGTTTACGTTTTCTGCTATTTCTCAGGCCTACAATCATGATAATGACTCATATCTAATTCACCTTTACAACTCAAATATATTTCATAGCAAAATCAATCGATCTTCAATCTTGAAAAGTAATTTATACTGTTCTTGGCAATTATCTTTAAAATTTATTATTTTTTTTTCAATTGAGAAGTTTACTTTTCAAAAGATCACAAGATCGTGGTAAGCGCAGTAATAAATTTTTTGATTGTTCATTTATATCTTTTTTTTGCTGAAGTTGTGTATCTTAATGTTTATTTTTCTATCATGTTTTTTTTCTTCACGTTTAACGTTTTACGTAATTTAGTATTAATGCATCCCGCTATCAGATTTTAGAATTTTTGGGTCTGAAGGTACTATTTGAACGTGAGCGGTTTTCTCAGTTTTGTTTCCTTGTTGTGTACCCTTATTTAAATACTGTACTCAAAGTTCAATACACGTATTTTGTTGATGAAAAACCTTGCATGAAATGAGTAGTTTATATCATATTCATGAACATTTGATATCAAACTGACATCACATTTTACCTTTTATCATTATATATTCCAAATTGAAATATCTAATTGACTAATCAAGATCATACAATAGTCTGATTACGTTTACGTTTTCTGCTATTTCTTAGGCCTACAAGCATGATAATGACTCATTTCAAATTCACCTTTACAACTCAAATATATTTCATAGCAAAATTAAGTGATCTTCAATCCTGATAGGTATTTTATACTATTCTGGGCAATTATCTTTAAAATTTATGTTTTTTTTTTCAATTGAGAAGTTTACTTTTCAAAAGATCACAAGATCGTGATAAGCGCAGTAATACATTTTTTGATTGTTCATTCATATCTATTTTAGGGGAAGGAAAACCGTTCAGACATCAATGTACGTATTAATAGAATAATGTATGTGTTATTTTTGTAGAAAATATTCGATGTAAAATAAAATCATTAGTTACTTTAAAACTGAAGTAAATTGAAAGTACCAAATGTAGTTTTGTTAACACATTTTGGAAAACATCAAAAACCAAATAGACACATATGCAGTGTCTACTTTACCAAAAAACAAAATAGTTTTGAGTTGAGTTTTTGAAGTTGTGTATCCTTTTTGTTACTTTTCTATTATGTTCTTTTTTGACGTATGACGTTTAAAGCTGCATCCTGCTATGAGATTTAAGAATTTCTGCGTCATAAGGTGCTATATGAACGTGAGAGGTTTTCTTAGTTTTGTTTCCTTGTTGTGTACCCTTATTTGAATAATCCACTTATAGTTCAAAACACATATTTTGTTGATGAAAAACCTTGCATGAAATGAGTAGTTTACATGTATATCATATTCATGAACATTTGATATCAAACTGACATCGCAGTTTACCTTTTATCATTATAGATTACAAATTGAAATATCTAATTGACTAATAAAGATCACACAATAGTCTGATTACGTTTACGTTTTCTGCTATTTCTTAGGCCTAAAATCATGATAATGACTCATATTTAATTCACCTTTACAACTCAAATATATGTCATAGCAAAATCAATCGATCTTCAATCTTGATAAGTATTTTATACTGTTCTTGGCAATTATCTTTAAAATTGATGTGTTTTTTTTCAATTGAGAAGTTTACTTTTCAAAAGATCACAAGATCGTGGTAAGCGCAGTAATAAATTTTTTGATTGTTCATTTATATCTATTTTAGGGGAAGAAGAACCCTTCGGACATCAATGTACGTATTAATAGAATAATGTATGTGTTATTTTTCTAGAAAATGTTCGATGTAAAATAAAATCATTGATTACTTAAAAACTGAAGAAAATTGAATTTATCGAAGGTAGTTTTGTTGACACTATTTCAGAAAATTATAAAAACATAGTAGATAAATATTTAGTGTCTACTTAAAAAAAAACATAGTTTTCAGTTTAGTTGCTGAAGTTGTGTATCTTAATGTTTATTTATCTATCATGTTTTTTTCACGTTTAACGTTTTACGTGATTTAGTATCAATGCATCCCGCTATCAGATTTTAGAATGTTTGGGTCTTAAGGTACTATTTGAACGTGAGTGGTTTTCTTATTTTTGTTTCCTTGTTATGTACCCTTATTTAAATACTGTACTCATAGTCAATACACATATTTTGTTGATGAAAAACCTTGCATGAAATGAGTAGTTTATATCATATTCATGAACATTTGATATCAAACTGACATCACATTTTACCTTTTATCATTATAGATTCCAAATTGAAATATCTAATTGACTAATCAAGATCATACAATAGTCTGATTACGTTTACGTTTTCTGCTATTTCTTAGGCCTAAAATCATGATAATGACTCATATTTAATTCTCCTTTACAACTCAAATATATGTCATAGCAAAATCAATCGATCTTCAATCTTGATAAGTATTTTATACTGTTCTTGGCAATTATCTTTAAAATTTATGTGTTTTTTTTCAATTGAGAAGTTTACTTTTCAAAAGATCACAAGATCGTGGTAAGCGCAGTAATAAATTTTTTGATTGTTCATTTATATCTATTTTAGGGGAAGAAGAACCCTTCGGACATCAATGTACGTATTAATAGAATAATGTATGTGTTATTTTTCTAGAAAATGTTCGATGTAAAATAAAATCATTGATTACTTAAAAACTGAAGAAATTTGAATTAATCGAAGGTAGTTTTGATGACACTATTTCAGAAAATTATAAAAACATAGTAGATAAATATTTAGTGTCTACTTCACAAAAAACAAAGTTTTCAGTTTAGTTGCTGAAGTTGTGTATCTTAATGTTTATTTATCTATCATGTTTTTTTCACGTTTAACGTTTTACGTGATTTAGTATTAATGCATCCCGCTATCAGATTTTAGAATTTTTGGGTCTGAAGGTACTATTTGAACGTGAGAGGTTTGCTAAGTTTTGTTTGCTTGTTGTGTACCCTTATTTAAATACTGTACTCATAGTTCAAAACACGTATTTTGTTGATGAAAAACCTTGCATGAAATGAGTAGTTTATATCATATTCATGAACATTTGATATCAAACTGACATCACATTTTACCTTTTATCATTATAGATTCCAAATTGAAATATCTAATTGACTTATCAAGATCATACAATAGTCTGATTACGTTTACGTTTTCTGCTATTTCTCAGGCCTACAATCATGATAATGACTCATATCTAATTCACCTTTACAACTCAAATATATTTCATAGCAAAATCAATCGATCTTCAATCTTGAAAAGTAATTTATACTGTTCTTGGCAATTATCTTTAAAATTTATTATTTTTTTTTCAATTGAGAAGTTTACTTTTCAAAAGATCACAAGATCGTGGTAAGCGCAGTAATAAATTTTTTGATTGTTCATTTATATCTTTTTTTTGCTGAAGTTGTGTATCTTAATGTTTATTTTTCTATCATGTTTTTTTTTTCACGTTTAACGTTTTACGTAATTTAGTATTAATGCATCCCGCTATCAGATTTTAGAATTTTTGGGTCTGAAGGTACTATTTGAACGTGAGCGGTTTTCTCAGTTTTGTTTCCTTGTTGTGTATCCTTATTTAAATACTGTACTCAAAGTTCAATACACGTATTTTGTTGATGAAAAACCTTGCATGAAATGAGTAGTTTATATCATATTCATGAACATTTGATATCAAACTGAAATCACATTTTACCTTTTATCATTATAGATTCCAAATTGAAATATCTAATTGACTAATCAAGATCATACAATAGTCTGATTACGTTTACGTTTTCTGCTATTTCTTAGGCCTACAAGCATGATAATGACTCATTTCAAATTCACCTTTACAACTCAAATATATTTCATAGCAAAATTAAGTGATCTTCAATCCTGATAGGTATTTTATTGATCTTCCTCTAAGTTCAGTATTTTTGTGATTTTACTTTTTTTTATACTATTCTGGGCAATTATCTTTAAAATTTATGTTTTTTTTTTCAATTGAGAAGTTTACTTTTCAAAAGATCACAAGATCGTGATAAGCGCAGTAATAAATTTTTTGATTGTTCATTCATATCTATTTTAGGGGAAGGAAAACCGTTCAGACATCAATGTACGTATTAATAGAATAATGTATGTGTTACTTTTGTAGAAAATGTTCGATGTAAAATAAAATCATTAGTTACTTTAAAACTGAAGTAAATTGAAAGTACCAAATGTAGTTTTGTTAACACATTTTGGAAAACATCAAAAACCTAATAGACACATACGCAGTGTCTACTTTACAAAAAAACAAAATAGTTTTGAGTTGAGTTTTTGAAGTTGTGTATCCTTTTTGTTACTTTTCTATTATGTTCTTTTTTGACGTATGACGTTTAAAGCTGCATCCTGCTATGAGATTTAAGAATTTCTGCGTCATAAGGTGCTATATGAACGTGAGAGGTTTTCTTAGTTTTGTTTCCTTGTTGTGTACCCTTATATGAATAATCTACTTATAGTTCAAAACACATATTTTGTTGATGAAAAACCTTGCATGAAATGAGTAGTTTACATGTATATCATATTCATGAACATTTGATATCAAACTGACATCGCAGTTTACCTTTTATCATTATAGATTACAAATTGAAATATCTAATTGACTAATAAAGATCACACAATAGTCTGATTACGTTTACGTTTTCTGCTATTTCTTAGGCCTAAAATCATGATAATGACTCATATTTAATTCACCTTTACAACTCAAATATATGTCATAGCAAAATCAATCGATCTTCAATCTTGATAAGTATTTTATACTGTTCTTGGCAATTATCTTTAAAATTTATGTGTTTTTTTTCAATTGAGAAGTTTACTTTTCAAAAGATCACAAGATCGTGGTAAGCGCAGTAATAAATTTTTTGATTGTTCATTTATATCTATTTTAGGGGAAGAAGAACCCTTCGGACATCAATGTACGTATTAATAGAATAATGTATGTGTTATTTTTCTAGAAAATGTTCGATGTAAAATAAAATCATTGATTACTTAAAAACTGAAGAAATTTGAATTAATCGAAGGTAGTTTTGATGACACTATTTCAGAAAATTATAAAAACATATTAGATAAATATTTAGTGTCTACTTCACAAAAAGCAAAGTTTTCAGTTTAGTTGCTGAAGTTGTGTATCTTAATGTTTATTTATCTATCATGTTTTTTTCACGTTTAACGTTTTACGTGATTTAGTA
This sequence comes from Mytilus galloprovincialis, assembly GCF_965363235.1. Lineage (NCBI taxonomy): Eukaryota > Metazoa > Mollusca > Bivalvia > Mytilida > Mytilidae > Mytilus > Mytilus galloprovincialis. The sequence continues at coordinate 49,184,126 of NC_134851.1, forward strand.
TTAATGCATCCCGCTATCAGATTTTAGAATTTTTGGGTCTGAAGGTACTATTTGAACGTGAGCGGTTTTCTCAGTTTTGTTTCCTTGTTGTGTACCCTTATTTAAATACTGTACTCAAAGTTCAATACACGTATTTTGTTGATGAAAAACCTTGCATGAAATGAGTAGTTTATATCATATTCATGAACATTTGATATCAAACTGACATCACATTTTACCTTTTGTCATTATAGATTCCAAATTGAAATATCTAATTGACTAATCAAGATCATACAATAGTCTGATTACGTTTACGTTTTCTGCTATTTCTTAGGCCTACAATCATGATAATGACTCATATATAATTCACATATACAACTCAAATATATCTCATAGCAAAATCAATCGCTCTTCAATCTTGAAAAGTAATTTATTCTGTTCTTGGCAATTATCTTTCAAATTTATATTTTCTTTTCAATTGAGAAGTTTACTTTTCAAACGATCACAAGATCGTAGTAAACGCAGTAATACATTTTTTGATTGTTCATTTATATCTATTTTAGGGGAAGAAGAACCCTTCGGACATCAATGTACGTATTAATAGAATAATGTATGTGTTATTTTTCTAGAAAATGTTCGATGTAAAATAAAATCATTAATTAGTTAAAAACTGAAGAAAATTGAATTTATTGAAGGTAGTTTTGATGACACTTTTTCAGAAATTTATAAAAACACAGTAAATAAAAATTTAGTGTCTACTTTACAACAAAGTGTTCAGTTTAGTTGCTGAAGTTGTGTATCTTAATGTTTACTTTTCTATTATTTTTTTTTCACGTTGAACGTTTTACGTGATTTAGTATTAATACATCCCGCTATCAGATTTTAGAATTTTTGGGTCTTAAAAGGTACTATTTGAACGTGAGAGGTTTTCTTAGTTTTGTTTCCTTGTTGTGTACCCTTTTTTAAATACTGTACTCATAGTCCATTCACATATTTTGTTGATGAAAAACCTTGCATGAAATGAGTAGTTTATATCATATTCATGAACATTTGATATCAAACTGACATCACATTTTACCTTTTATCATTATAGATTCCAAATTGAAATATCTAATTGACTAATCCAAATCATACAATAGTCTGATTACGTTTACGTTTTCTGCTATTTCTTAGGCCTACAATCATGATAATGACTCATATCTAATTCTCCTTTACCACTCAAATATATTTCATAGCAAAATCATTCGATCTTCAATCTTGATAGGTATTTTATACTGTTCTGGGCAATTATCTTTAAAATTTATGTTTTTTTTCAATTGAGAAGTTTACTTTTCAAAAGATCACAAGATCGTGATAAGCGCAGTAATAAATTTTTTGATTGTTCATTTATATCTATTTTAGGGGGAGAAGAACCCTTCGGACATCAATGTACGTATTAATAGAATAATGTATGTGTTACTTTTGTAGAAAATATTCGATGTAAAATAAAATCATTAATTACTTAAAAACTGAAGAAAATTGAATTAAACAAAGGTAGTTTTGATGACACTACTAGTATTTCAGAAAATTATAAAAACATAGTAGATAAAAATTTAGTGTCTACTTAAAAAAAAACATAGTTTTCAGTTTAGTTGCTGAAGTTGTGTATATTAATGTTTACTTTTCTTTTATGTTTTTTTTTAACGTTTAACGTTTTACGTGATTTAGTATTAATGCATCCCGCTATCAGATTTTATAATTTTTGGGTCTTAAGGTACTATTTGAACGTGAGAGGTTTTCTTATTTTTGTTTCCTTGTTGTTTACCCTTATTTAAATACTGTACTCATAGTTTAATACACATATTTTGTTGATGAAAAACCTTGCATGAAATGAGTAGTTTATATCATATTCATGAACATTTGATATCAAACTGACATCACATATTACCTTTTATCATTATAGATTACAAATTGAAATATCTAATTGACTAATCCAAATCATACAATAGTCTGATTACGTTTACGTTTTCTGCTATTTCTTAGGCCTACAATCATGATAATGACTCATATCTAATTCTCCTTTACAACTCAAATATATTTCATAGCAAAATCATTCGATCTTCAATCTTGAAAAGTAATTTATACTGTTCTTGGCAATTATCTTTCAAATTTATATTTTCTTTTCAATTGAGAAGTTTACTTTTCAAAAGATCACAAGATCGTAGTAAACGCAGTAATACATTTTTTGATTGTTCATTTATATCTATTTTAGGGAAAGAAGAACCCTTCGGACATCAATGTACGTATTAATAGAATAATGTATGTGTTATTTTTCTAGAAAATGTTCGATGTAAAATAAAATCATTAATTACTTAATAACTGAAGAAAATTGAATTTATTGAAGGTAGTTTTGATGACACTTTTTCAGAAATTTATAAAAACACAGTAAATAAATATTTAGTGTCTACTTTACAACAAAGTTTTCAGTTTAGTTGCTGAAGTTGTGTATCTTAATGTTTACTTTTCTATAAATTTTTTTCACGTTTAACGTTTTACGTGATTTCGTATTAATACATCCCGCTATCAGATTTTAGAATTTTTGGGTCTTAAGGTACTATTTGAACGTGGGAGGTTTTCTTAGTTTTGTTTCCTTGTTGTTTACCCTTATTTAAATACTGTACTCAAAGTCAATACACATATTTTGTTGATGAAAAACCTTGAATGAAATGAGTAGTTTATATCATATTCAGGAACATTTGATATCAAACTGACATCACATTTTACCTTTTATCATTATAGATTACAAATTGAAATATCTAATTGACTAATCAAGATCATACAATAGTCTGATTACGTTTACGTTTTCTGCTATTTCTTAGGCCTACAATCATGATAATGACTCATTTCAAATTCACCTTTACAACTCAAATATATTTCATAGCAAAATCAATCGATCTTCAATCTTGATAGGTATTTTATACTGTTCTGGGCAATTATCTTTAAAATTTATGTTTTTTTTTCAATTGAGAAGTTTACTTTTCAAAAGATCACAAGATCGTGATAAGCGCAGTAATAAATTTTTTGATTGTTCATTTATATCTATTTTAGGGGAAGAAGAACCCTTCGGACATCAATGTACGTATTAATAGAATAATGTATGTGTTATTTTTCTAGAAAATGTTCGATGTAAAATAAAATCATTAATTACTTAAAAACTGAAGAAATTGGAATTTATTGAAGGTAGTTTTGATGACACTTTTTCAGAAACTTATAAAAACACAGTAAAGAAATATTTAGTGTCTACTTTTCAACAAAGTTTTCAGTTTAGTTGCTGAAGTTGTGTATCTTAATGTTTACTTTTCTATTGTTTTTTTTTCACGTTTAATGTTTTACGTGATTTAGTATTAATACATCCCGCTATCAGATTTTAGAATTTTTGGGTCTTAAGGTACTATTTGAACGTGAGAGGTTTGTCTTAGTTTTGTTTCCATGTTGTGTACCCTTATTTAAATACTGTACTCATAGTCAATACACATATTTTGTTGATGAAAAACCTTGCATGAAATGAGTAGTTTATATCATATTCATGAACATTTGATATCAAACTGACATCACATTTTACCTTTTATCATTATAGATTCCAAATTGAAATATCTAATTGACTAATCAAGATCATACAATAGTCTGATTACGTTTACGTTTTCTGCTATTTCTTAGGCCTACAATCATGATAATGACTCATATATAATTCTCCTTTACAACTCAAATATATTTCATAGCAAAATCAATCGATCTTCAATCTTGATAGGTATTTTATACTTTTTTTGGCAATTATCTTTAAAATTTATGTTTTTTTTTTCAATTGAGAAGTTTACTTTTCAAAAGATCACAAGATCGTGATAAGCGCAGTAATACATTTTTTGATTGTTCATTTATATCTATTTTAGGGGGAGAAGAACCCTTCGGACATCAATGTACGTATTAATAGAATAATGTATGTGTTATTTTTGTAGAAAATATTCGATGTAAAATAAAACCATTAATTACTTAAAAACTGAAGAAAATTGAATTAATCAAAGGTAGTTTTGATGACACTACTAGTATATCAGAAAATTAGAAAAACATAGTAGATACAAATTTAGTGTCTACTTAAAAAAAACAAAGTTTTCAGTTTAGTTGCTGAAGTTGTGTATATTAATGTTTACTTTTCTTTTATGTTTTTTTTTTACGTTTAACGTTTTACGTGATTTAGTATTAATGCATCCCGCTATCAGATTTTAGAATGTTTGGGTCTTAAGGTACTATTTGAACGTGAGTGGTTTTCTTATTTTTGTTTCCTTGTTATGTACCCTTATTTAAATACTGTACTCATAGTCAATACACATATTTTGTTGATGAAAAACCTTGCATGAAATGAGTAGTTTATATCATATTCATGAACATTTGATATCAAACTGACATCACATTTTACCTTTTATCATTATAGATTCCAAATTGAAATATCTAATTGACTAATCAAGATCATACAATAGTCTGATTACGTTTACGTTTTCTGCTATTTCTTAGGCCTACAATCATGATAATGACTCATATCTAATTCTCCTTTACAACTCAAATATATTTCATAGCAAAATCAATCGATCTTCAATCTTGATAGGTATTTTATACTGTTCTGGGCAATTATCTTTGAAATTTATGCTTTTACCAATTGAGAAGTTTACTTATCAAAAGATCACAAGATCGTGGTAAGCACAATAATAAATTTGCTATTGTTCATTTATATCTATTTTCGGGGAAGAACAACCCCTCGGATATCAATGTACGTATTAATAGAATAATGTATGCGTTATTTTTATAGAAAATGTTCGATGGAAAATAAAATCATTGATTACTTAAAAACTGAAGAAAATTGAATTTATCGAAGGTAGTTTTGTTGACACTATTTCAGAAAATTATAAAAACATAGCAGATAAATATTTAGTGTCTACTTCACAAAAAACAAAGTTTTCAGTTTAGTTGCTGAAGTTGTGTATCTTAATGTTTACTTTTCTATTATGTTTTTTTTACGTTGAACGTTTTACGTGATTTAGTATTAATTCATTACGCTATCAGATTTTAGAATTTTTTGGTTTTAAAGGAACTATTTGAACGCGAGAGGTTTTCTAAGTTTTGTTTCCTTTTTGTGTACCGTTATTTAAATACTGTACTCATAGTTCAATACACATATTTTGTTGATGAACAACTTTGCATGAAATGAGTAGTTTATATCATATTCATGAACTTTTGATATCAAACTGACATCACAGTTTACCATTGTATCATTATAGATTCCAAATTGAAATGTATTATTGACTGATCAAGATCATACAATAGTCTGAATATGTTTACGTGTTCTGTTATTTCGTAGGCCTATAATCATGATAATATTAGTTACATAGTGTGCTAGTGACCCAATACGGTATATATGGGGTCAGTAAATTCCATATGGGGTGAGAGCGAAGCTCGAATCCCCATATGGAATTTACTGACCCCATATATACCGTATTACGTTACTAACACACTATGTAACGAATATATCTTACCGACTATCTCAACGTGTAAAATGTATACTAGTGACCTATCAAAATGAGCAAGTCTTCAATACAGTTAGCACTAACATGATTACAAAAAATTAAAACTACTTCCTTTGATCCTACAAAAAACAGATTCCAACAATTGCAACTTGTTTGATTTAAATATGTTTTAAGAATTTATTTCACTTTATCATCACTTTCTTCGTCTGTTGAAACCTTTAAGATTTTTTCTCAGTACTGTTTTGTTTTTCTTAAGGAACGTAACACCACTACTAACCGTGTTTGAAATAATCCCCGCCTCCTTATTACCTTATATGGAATATAAAGGGACGTAACTCCATTACTAACCGTGTATGAAATAAGCCCCGCCTCCCAACTAACCTAATATTAAATATACAGGGCGATTTTAACCAATCATATTCCTAGAAATGTATAGAAGGTAAGATAATGACTCATATCTAATTTACCTTTACAACTCAAATATATTTCATAGCAAAAGAAATCGATCTTCAATCTTGATAGGTATTTTATACTGTTCTGGGCAATTATCTTTAAAATTTATCTTTTTTTTCAATTGCTAAGTCTACTTTTAAAAAGATCACAATATCGTGGTAAGCACAGTAAGAAATGTTTTGATAGTTCATTTGCATCTATTTGAGGTTGAAATGAACCCTTCGGATATCAAAGAAAGTATTAACAGGAAAATGAATGTTTCATAATTCTAGAAATTGTTCGATGCAAAATCATATCATTAGTTACTTTTAAACTGAAGTAAATAAAATGTATCAAAGGTAGTTGTGTTAACATATTTTTGAAAATAACAAAAACATTATAGACACAAATGCAGTGTCTACTTTATAAAAATACAAAGTGGTTTTGAAATGAGTTGCTGTAACTATGTATCTTTTTAGTTACTTTTCTATTATGTATTTTGTCTTGTGAATTTTTTCAGTTACTTTGCTATTATGTTATTTTTGACGTGTGACTTTTTTCGTGACACGTTACTCCTGTACTTAAAGAAATAAAGAAATAATTTATAAGATAATAAGATCAGATAATGACTATTTCATTGTAGTGTCATATATTGATCTAAGTTAAATTAAAGTTCTTTAAACAAACAGGTTAAAGCAAAGATCAATACCCAGCTTGCATAGACTTATTACACACTAGATTTACAATAAATCAATGCACATCTTTTTAACAATGACAAATAAAATATCCACACTTGACATAAGAAAAAAATCAAATCTTAATCAAAATGTTAAAAAAGTTATAATAAAAACAATTGCCATTTAAATTTATCTTCTCACGAACAAAATAAAAGTATTCAGACTTGGAGTATTATTTAAAGAATATCAAAGCCCCTTTGTAACAATACAAAAATGTCCAAAATAATAAAAAATACTGATTTTAATCAAATTGTTTGCAAAAAAACAAAAATCCTCAGAACTCTTTTTTATTCAATGTATGACCTTATCATCGTTTGTATGTATTGACAGTTTTAAAAGCTATAAATCTATTCTCTGTGTTCTTTCGGTCAAAGTTATCAATGAACTCTAGTAATAATTGAAAAAAGTGTGTAACAGATGTCTGTATGTAAAGTACAGACCATTAAAAACGTTGTATTTCGTTTATTAAAGATTTCGTGTTATAAATAAAGGCAACAGTAGTATACCGCTGTTCAAAACTCATAAATCCATGGACAAAAAACAAAATCGGGGTAACAAACTAAAACCGAGGGAAACGCATTAAATATAAGAGGAGAACAACGACATAACACCGAAACATAACACACACAGAAACGGACCAAGCATCAGACAAAACACCACGAGAATAACAAATATAACATGAAAACCAAATACATGAATTTGGGATAGACAAGTACCGTGCCACGTCTTATCTCAATATCTCAAAAATAAGAGAAAACACAAACGACTCAACGTTAAAATGCAACACACACATACATGACATAAACGAACAATAATATAACAATGGCCATCTTCCTGACTTTATACAGAACACTTTTAAAGGGGAATAAAAGTGGTGGGTTGAACCTGGTTTTGTGGCATGCCAAACCTCGCACTTTAATGGCAAAGTTAAATATAACATTGAAATGACAACATAATATTACAGGACTACAATACAAATAAATAGGAGAACATATTAGACAAAGAAAAACATGATTAATAGATAACAAAAAGCATCAGGTTTAAAATTCAATACGCCAAACACGCGCCTTGTCCACACAGGACTTACAAGTGACGCCCAGATATAAAATATCGAAAGTGAAAAAAGTACAAAGTTGTTCAGCACTGGAGATCAAAAGTTGAAAGGTTTCGCCAAATACGGCATTGTTTTATGCCCGGGATAAGAACATTCTTATTATATAGAACAACTCATGTTATTGCAAACAGTAAATTTTATCAAATGAATATGAAAGAGATATACATAAAGAAACTGAAGTATTAACTAATTACAGAAAACTAAACCCGAATACATAACGCCCAGATATAAAAGATCGAAAGTGAAAAAGGTACAAAGTTGTACAGCACTGAAGATCAAAAGTTGAAAAGGTTTTGCCAAATACGGCATTTTTTTTATGCCCGGGATAAGAACATCCTTATTATATAGAACAATTCATGCTATTGCAAACAGTAAATTTTAACAAATGAATATGAAAGAGATATACATAATGAAACTGAAGTATTAACTAATTACAGAAAACTAAACCCGAATACATAATGCTATAAAAGTTTAACACAGAATAGACACACCCGAATCAGTCCAGGCGTCAACGTAATTACAAAAATGTGACGTCACATACGATGGCGAAAAGGTACAAACGTTATGCCACATTTGAATTTATGAAATTTAGAAACAGCATGACGTCACATATGAAAAACTATCAAAAAGAGATAGAATTAGGATGGATTTAAGATTATATCAGAACTAAATACTGATAATTCATTTAAACAAAATGCATATTGCAATACTTATTAATAGCAATTAACTGTAATGTATATATGTCCAGTTTGTTATGAATCCAACTTCAAACGTAAATAATCGTACAAATTTAATATAATTAATAAAGGCGGTGATTAATTTTTCTATCTGTAACACCTAAATATAATAAAAAGAAGTCAACACATTTGACAAAATCCGATGAGAATTACAAATATAACATTAAACATGTAAACTAAATACATGAATTTGGGATAAACAAGTGCAGAAACACGTCTTATAGTAATGCGAATTCACATTCAGCAAGACAGTCACAATCGGGAATAAGTCACGTTTGGTAATTAAAAGATTAGACGACATAATGACAAACCACAATCTACCATGTGGTAAAAATGTCCTTAGCTAGTTTGGTTAAAGAGACATCATATGGATCCACCAATTCGTGATGGTGTCCATAAAATTTACGGAGTGTCAATTTTAATCTGTCCTCCTCATAACTTTGTTGGAGCAGTTTCTGCGTAAGGAGCACACTCCTGTATATGAAGTCCGTATAGTGTGAACAAGCACGTGAATAACGTATCAATTGTGATATGTAAACACCATACGAAGGGGCAGAGGGTATGTTACTGCTGAGAAATGGGAAATTGATAATTGGGAAGTTGAAATCGTCCCGTTTATCATAGATTTTCGTGTGAAGTCGTCCATTTACGTCAATATTGAGGAAAAGATCAAGGTATGAAGCAGTCCTTCTAGTATCAGTAGTATCCTTAATTTCAAGTTCACTGGGATATATGAGATGTAAGTATTGGCTGAAGTATGGGTTGTTCAATGATAAAACATCATCAATATATCGGAAAGTAAAATTAAAGAATTTCGCAAGGTGCTTTTTCTTTTTTATAAAACATACAAAGTCTAGAATTTAATTGTATCTGCCGTCTGCCCCACTACTAAATATTGCCATCGTACGTGTGACAGATCGTAAACGTTGACATGTTATGTAGTTTTCAGTTTCTTTCATCGTCTTATATAAGTAGTATGTTCTTTATTCATTGTCATTCACTTTGCTTCAATCATTGTTTAAGTCTTGACAAACAAATGTTTTGATCTTTATTAAAGTAGTTGTTAATAATACGTTTTGCTGTTTTCACACTCTTGTCAATGTTATTGACCGTAACGTAAACGTGTAGTTAATACAAAATTGGTACTCGGGAATTGCAGTCTTTTCTACACTGCGATGAACAATTTGCCGCTATTGAAATCAGCCTATCATCATCTGCTATGACTAATTTGCATTTAAATCGTGTGCATGACAGTTCTTGCTTAGTATGACAAGAGTTAAGTCATAAGTCGCCATGCACATACGTCCTGAACGTTCGTTGTCCAAATGCAAGCAAATATCTGGGTGCTTTTGACTGAACAGTGATAAATTTGCTATCACAAAGTTCACTGCCGTAATATGAATTCGGTTCAAACATCGATGTGCATAGTTTATGGTAATATTTCCAGGTCATACATCCCGCCATACAACATACATAGATCAGTAGCATGGGTTCAAATCCCGGCGAGGGAAGAACCAAAAAAGACGAGTTGTATATACATAATGTACACAGCCATGTATCATCATCATTGCTGGTGATTCGATCACTAAATCTGTTGTAGAGTTGTCACTGACTCAGACGTACTTATAAATATAATGATTTTCTGTGACTGTATCTTGCATAAATTTGTAAGATCCTTTACTATAGATAATTGAGCTGATCTGTAACAATAACATCTCCATTCCTTATATATCATGTACTGTAGTATGCCGCTAGATTAAAACTGACGAGGAAAGGTTACACACGGCCACCCAAAGCTTTATTTTTGTGAAGCCCAGGTGGTCGTGTAGTCTAGCGGGACGGCAACAATTCAGGCGATTTAGTGTCACAATATCTCAGTAGCATGGGTTCGAATCACGGTAAGGGCAGAACAAGACATTTGCAAAAGCAAAATTTACAGATCTTACATTGTTGGGTTGATGTTTAGACGAGTTGTATATACATAATGTACACAGCCATGTATCACCATCATTTCTGGTGATCCGATGGATAATTCTGTTTTAGAGTTGTCACGTACTCAGACGTACTTATAAATAAGATTATTTTCTGTGACTGTATCTTGCATTTATTTGTAGGATCCTTTACTATAGATAATTGAGCTGATCTGTAAAAATAACATCTCCATTCCTTATATATCATGTACAGTAGTATGCCACTAGATTAAAACTGAAGAGGAAAGGTAACACACGGCCCCCGAAAGCTTTATTTTTGTGAAGCCCAGGTGGTCGTGTGGTCTAGTGGGACGGCTACAGTGCAGGCGATTTGGTGTCACGATATCTCAGTAGCATTGTTTCGAATCCCGGCGAGGGAAGAACAAAAAAATTGCGGAAGCAAATTAACAGATCTAACATTGTTGGGTTGATGTTTAGACGAGTTGTATATACATAATGTACACAGCAATGTATCACCATCATTGCTGGTGATCCGATGGATAAATCTGTTGTAAAGTTGTCACTGACTCAGACGTACTTATAAATATAATTATTTTCTGTGACTGTATCTTGCATTAATTTGTAGGATCCTTTACTATAGATAATTGAGCTGATCTGTAACAATAACATATCCATGCCTTATAGTCCAGTCAAACTAAGATTTAACCTCAAACTAATTGCAACAGAAAATGTTTTAGTTCTAATCTATAGCATTATGCCATTTATATACAAAGAAAAAGTCCCATAAAATGTAACTTGAGGAAAACTCAAAATCAGCATTTTTAATTTCCTATGGAAATAAACATTGGAAGGGGAGATAACTTTTGCAAAAATTAGTCTTTTTTGGTCAGTTTTTGGTTGTTTTTCTTGAAATTTATGTAAAGTATGATACTTTGATGGGGTTATAAGTTTGTATATGACTAAATTATATAATCTCCTGTTCATGAAATGTACAAAGCGAAGTGTTATGGGTAGTTTTATTTTTTTCATGCATTTTTCATTACAGGAATTGCAAATTTGAAGCTTTGTAACCATTGTGAAAAAATAATGTGAAAATTTTGTATTGTTCATATCTGTATATTATATTTTTTCAGCAACTTACCTATCTAAAGAAACTTTAAACCACAAAAAGAAGAATACATGCTTAATTATTTTTATTAAAATTGTGATTCTTTACCTTGACATGTTGAAAAAATCAATAAATGGTCAACTAATGAATTACGAAATCTAGATTATAGCTTGAGAAAAGATATGAAAACACCTTTAGAGTTGTTTGCTATACTCTAAAGACCGCTAAAAAATCAAGAATCAAAACATTCTGATAAATAGAAGCGGTAAAGTTATAATTTGTGTCAATTTTTATTGATATTTCTACCTTTTTTACAAGAGTTATCTCCCTTTTCAATGCAAATCTACATAGGAATTTTAAATGGTGATTTTTATTAGTTTTCCTTAAGTTAGATTTTATGGGACTTTTTTCTGTGTATATTTGGGGTATAATACTAAAGATTAAAACTTAAAATTCTTCTGCAATTACTTTCGGGTTAGGGTCAAATGTATGCTAGATTGACTTGACTATTATATATCATGTACTGTAGTATGCCGCTAGATTCAAACTGAAGAGGAAAGGCAACACAAGGCCACCGAAAGCTTTATTTTTGTGAAGCCCAGGTGGTCGTGTGTTCTACTGGGACGGCTACAGTGCAGGTGATTAGGTGTCACGATATCTCAGTATCATGGGTTCGAATCCCGGCGATGGAACAACAAAAAAATTGCGAAAGCAAATTTACAGATCTAACATTGTTGGTTTGATGTTTAGACAAGTTGTATATACATAATGTACACAGCCATGTATCACCATCATTGCTGAGGTTCCGATGAATAAATCTGTTGTAAAGTTGTCACTGACTCAGACGTACTTATAAATATAATTATTTTCTCTGACTGTATCTTGCATTAATTTGTAGGATCCTTTACTATAGATAATTGATCTGATCTGTAATAATAACATATCCATGCCTTATAGTCCAGTCAAACTAAGATTTAACCTCAAACTAATTGCAACAGAAAATGTTTTAGTTCTTATATATAGCATTATGCCATTTATATACAAAGAAAAAAGTCCCATAAAATGTAACTTTAGGAAAACTCAAAATCAGCATTTTTAATTTCCTATGGAAATAAACATTGGAAGGGGAGATAACTTTTGCAAAAATTAGTCTTTTTTGGTCAGTTTTTGGTTGTTTTTCTTGAAATTTATGTAAAGTATGATACTTTGATGGGGTTATAAGTTTGTATATGACTAAATTATATAATCTCCTGTTCATGAAATGTACAACACGAAGTGTTATGGGTAGTTTTATTTTTTTCATGCATTTTTCATTACAGGAATTGCAAATTTGAAGCTTTGTAACCATTGTGAAAAAATAATGGGAAAATTTTGTATTGTTCATATCTGTATATTATATTTTTTCAGCAACTTACCTATCTAAAGAAACTTTAAACCACAAAAAGAAGAATACATGCTTAATTATTTTTATTAAAATTGTGATTCTTTACCTTGACATGTTGAAAAAATCAATAAATGGTCAACTAATGAATTACGAAATCTAGATTATAGCTTGAGAAAAGATATGAAAACACCTTTAGAGTTGTTTGCTATACTCCAAAGACCGCTAAAAAATCAAGAATCAAAACATTCTGATAAATAGAAGCGGTAAAGTTATAATTTGTGTCAATTTTTATTGATATTTCTACCTTTTTTACAAGAGTTATCTCCCTTTTCAATGCAAATCTACATAGGAATTTTAAATGGTGATTTTTATTAGTTTTCCTTAAGTTAGATTTTATGGGACTTTTTTCTGTGTATATTTGGGGTATAATACTAAAGATTAAAACTTAAAATTCTTCTGCAATTACTTTCGGGTTAGGGTCAAATGTATGCTAGATTGACTTGACTATTATATATCATGTACTGTAGTATGCCGCTAGATTCAAACTGAGGAGGAAAGGCAACACAAGGCCACCGAAAGCTTTATTTTTGTGAAGCCCAGGTGGTCGTGTGTTCTACTGGGACGGCTACAGTGCAGGTGATTAGGTGTCACGATATCTCAGTATCATGGGTTCGAATCCCGGCGATGGAACAACAAAAAAATTGCGAAAGCAAATTTACAGATCTAACATTGTTGGTTTGATGTTTAGACGAGTTGTATATACATAATGTACACAGCCATGTATCACCATCATTGCTGAGGTTCCGATGAATAAATCTGTTGTAAAGTTGTCACTGACTCAGACGTACTTATAAATATAATTATTTTCTCTGACTGTATCTTGCATTAATTTGTAGGATCCTTTACTATAGATAATTGATCTGATCTGTAATAATAACATCTCCATGCCTTATATATCATGTACTGTAGTACGCCGCTAGATTCAATCTGACGAGGAAAGGTAACACACGGCCATCGAAAGCTTTATTGTATGTGAAGCCCAGGTGGTCCTGTGGTCTAGCGGGACGGCTGCAGTGCAGGCGATTAGGTGTCACGATAGCTCAGTAGCATGGGTTCGAATCACGGCGAGGGAAGAACAAACAATTTTCGAAAGCAAATTTACAGATCTCACATTGTTGGGTTGATGTTTAGACGATTTGTATATACATACTGTACACAGCCATGTATCACCATTATTGCTGGTGTCCTCATGAATAAATCTGTTGTAAAATGTCACTGACTCAGACGTACTTATAAATATAATTATTTTCTGTGACTGTATCTTGCATTAATTTGTAGGATCCTTTACTATAGATAGTTGAGCTGATCTGTAACAATAACATCTCCATGTCGTATATATCATGTACTGTAGTATGCCGCTAGATTCAAACTGACGAGTAAAGGTAACACACGGCCACCGAAAGCTTTCTTTTTGTGAAGCCCAGGTGGTCGTGTGGTATAGCGGGACGGCTACAGTGCATGCGATTAGGTGTCACGATATATCAGTAGCAATGGTTTCGAATCCCGGCGAGGGAAGAACAAACAATTTTCGAAAGTAAATTTACAGATCTAACATTGTTGGTTTGATGTTTAGACGAGTTGTATATACATAATGTACATAGCCATGTATCACCATCATTGCTGGTGATCCGATGAATAAATCTGTTATAGAGTTGTCACTGGCGCAGACGTACTTATAAATATAATTATTTTCTCTGACTGTATCTTTACATTAATGTGTAGGGTCCTTTACTTTAAATAATTGAGCTGATCTGTAAAAATAACATCTCCATGCCTTATATATCATGTACTGTAGTACGCCCTTAGATTTAAACTGACGAGGAAAGGTAACACACTGCCACTGAAAGCTTTATTATCTGTAGAGCCCAGGTGGTCGTGTGGTCTAGCGGGACGGCTGCAGTGCAGGCGATTTGGTGTCATGATATCACAGTAGCATGGGTTTGAATCCCGGCGAGGGAAGAACAAAAAATTTGCGAAAGCAAATTTACAGATCTAACATTGTTGGGTCGATGTTTAGACGAGTTGTATATACATAATGTACACAGCCATGTATCACCATCATTGATGGCGATCCGATGGATACATCTGTTGTAGAGTTGTCACTGACTCAGACGTTCTTATATATATATATATATATATATATATATATATATATATATATATAAATGTCTAAGAATATAACTAAAACACACTAATTGATACATTAAAAAGTTCTATTAGATGTTAAATAGAAATACGCAATATTTTAGCTTCATCAGGCGTGTGCAACTCTCAAGGTGAAATCGGATGCATGACAAAAAAATATTTTTGTAGCTTAATCTATACAAGAGTTGAGGGACAGTGAAACATATTGATTGATTGGGCATCAAATATGTTTGTAGCTACAACTACATGAAGTTGGAATAAAAGTTTAACACATTTATAGATGTCCGATTAATTGTATGAATTTTTATAAATTAATGAGTATGATTTCAAGATAATTATGGTTTTGATTTGCTTTGAAATCTTTTTTCGTCTCTCTCATTGAGTCCATCAGGTTCGAGAGTTCGTAACTGGTGCATCCAAAATCTCTCTCTTTTTGTCTTCCTTTTGTATCCCAATTTTGATTTTTCTCAATGATTTGAAATGATTTGTAATTGGGCAGTTCCTTTCTTTTGTATAAAATGACCGATGGTTATTTAGTCGGATGTTGAATGGTGTTTCTGTTTCACCAACATATTGTAATTTGCAAGTTCCACACGTTAGAACATAAATGCAATTTTGCGTTTTGCAATTTGATGTTATAAATATGTTGTAATTTTTCTTTGTGACTGTGCTGATGAACTGGGTTTCTATATTGGCGACTTTGCAGCACTTACAATTGCCCCTTCCGCATGGTTTATAACCTCCGATTGTTGATATCTCCCGTTTAGATACTTTGGATGATACTAGAATATCTTTGAGGTTTTTTAGTTTGCGGTAAGCCATAACGGGAGGTGATGGAAAAATCTCGTTTAAGGAAGGATCATTTTCAATAAGACGCCAGTGTTTGTGGACAATTGATCAAAGATTTGTCAGGTGAGGATGAAAGCTAACAACAAACGGGATTTTATTTGTCTGGGCCGTCTTTTCTTTGTATTCAAGTAGATTTGTTCGGTCTTTTTCTTTTACTTTACCGAAAGCTTCTGAAATATTTTTGTTCTTATAACCTCTTGATTTGAGTTGCTGTCTGAGTTGCCCTAAACGATGGTTTAATTTTGATTCCGACGAACAAATCCGTTTTAACCTGATGGCTTGGCTGTACGGAATGCTCCGGGAGCAGTGTTTCGGGTGACAACTCTTCGGAGAGAGAAATTGGTGTTTATCAGTTTTTTTTGGTGTGAAGGTCGGTTGTCAGGACTCCGTTTTCTAAAGTTATGGTGGTGTCGAGATATATATATATATATATATATATATATATATACAACTCGTCTAAACACCAACCCAACAATGTTAGATCTGTAAATTTGCTTTCGCAAATTTTTCGTTCTTCCCTCGCCGGGATTCGAACCCATGCTACTGTGATATCGTGACACCAAATCGCCTGCACTGCAGCCGTCCCGCTAGACCACACGACCACCTGGGCTCTCATTAAAAGAGCTTTCGGTGGGCATGTGTTACCTTTCCACGTCAGTTTTAATCTAGCGGCGTACTACAGTACATGATATATATATATATATATATATATATATATATATATATACAACTCGTCTAAACATCAACCCAACAATGTTAGATCTGTAAATTTGCTTTCGCAAATTTTTTGTTCTTCCCTCGCCGGGATTCGAACCCATGCTACTGTGATATCGTGACACCAAATCGCCTGCACTGCAGCCGTCCCGCTAGACCACACGACCACCTGGGCTCTCATAAAAGAGCTTTCGGTGGGCATATGTTACTTTTCCACGTCAGTTTTAATCTAGCGGCGTACTCCAGTACATGATATATAAGGCATGAAGATGTTATTGTTACAGATCAGCTAAATTATCTATAGTAAAGGATCCTACAAATTAATGTAAGATACAGTCACAGAAAATAATTATATTCATAAGTACGTCTCAGTCAGTGACAACCCTACAACAGATGTATCTATCGGATCGCCATCAATGATGGTGATACATGGCTGTGTACATAATGTATATACAACTCGTCTAAACATCAACCCAACAATGTTAGATCTGTAAATTTGCTTTCGCAAATTTTTTGTTCTTCCCTCGCCGGGATTCGAACCCATGCTACTGTGATATCGTGACACCAAATCGCCTGCACTGCAGCCGTCCCGCTAGACCACACGACCACCTGGGCTCTCATAAAAGAGCTTTCGGTGGGCATGTGTTACCTTTCCACGTCAGTTTTAATCTAGCGGCGTACTACAGTACATGATATATAAGGCATGAAGATGTTATTGTTACAGATCAGCTAAATTATCTATAGTAAAGGATCCTACAAATTAATGTAAGATACAGTCACAGAAAATAATTATATTCATAAGTACGTCTGAGTCAGTGACAACCCTACAACAGATGTATCCATCGGATCGCCATCAATGATGGTGATACATGGCTGTGTACATAATGTATATACAACTCGTCTAAACATCAACCCAACAATGTTAGATCTGTAAATTTGCTTTCGCAAATTTTTTGTTCTTCCCTCGCCGGGATTCGAACCCATGCTACTGTGATATCGTGACACCAAATCGCCTGCACTGCAGCCGTCCCGCTAGACCACACGACCACCTGGGCTCTCATAAAAGAGCTTTCGGTGGGCATGTGTTACCTTTCCACGTCAGTTTTAATCTAGCGGCGTACTACAGTACATGATATATAAGGCATGAAGATGTTATTGTTACAGATCAGCTAAATTATCTATAGTAAAGGATCCTACAAATTAATGTAAGATACAGTCACAGAAAATAATTATATTCATAAGTACGTCTGAGTCAGTGACAACCCTACAACAGATGTATCCATCGGATCGCCATCAATGATGGTGATACATGGCTGTGTACATAATGTATATACAACTCGTCTAAACATCAACCCAACAATGTTAGATCTGTAAATTTGCTTTCGCAAATTTTTTGTTCTTCCCTCGCCGGGATTCGAACCCATGCTACTGTGATATCGTGACACCAAATCGCCTGCACTGCAGCCGTCCCGCTAGACCACACGACCACCTGGGCTCTCATAAAAGAGCTTTCGGTGGGCATGTGTTACCTTTCCACGTCAGTTTTAATCTAGCGGCGTACTACAGTACATGATATATAAGGCATGAAGATGTTATTGTTACAGATCAGCTAAATTATCTATAGTAAAGGATCCTACAAATTAATGTAAGATACAGTCACAGAAAATAATTATATTCATAAGTACGTCTGAGTCAGTGACAACCCTACAACAGATGTATCCATCGGATCGCCATCAATGATGGTGATACATGGCTGTGTACATAATGTATATACAACTCGTCTAAACATCAACCCAACAATGTTAGATCTGTAAATTTGCTTTCGCAAATTTTTTGTTCTTCCCTCGCCGGGATTCGAACCCATGCTACTGTGATATCGTGACACCAAATCGCCTGCACTGCAGCCGTCCCGCTAGACCACACGACCACCTGGGCTCTCATAAAAGAGCTTTCGGTGGGCATGTGTTACCTTTCCACGTCAGTTTTAATCTAGCGGCGTACTACAGTACATGATATATAAGGCATGAAGATGTTATTGTTACAGATCAGCTAAATTATCTATAGTAAAGGATCCTACAAATTAATGTAAGATACAGTCACAGAAAATAATTATATTCATAAGTACGTCTGAGTCAGTGACAACCCTACAACAGATGTATCCATCGGATCGCCATCAATGATGGTGATACATGGCTGTGTACATAATGTATATACAACTCGTCTAAACATCAACCCAACAATGTTAGATCTGTAAATTTTCTTTCGCAAATTTTTTGTTCTTCCCTCGCCGGGATTCGAACCCATGCTACTGTGATATCGTGACACCAAATCGCCTGCACTGCAGCCGTCCCGCTAGACCACACGACCACCTGGGCTCTCATAAAAGAGCTTTCGGTGGGCATGTGTTACCTTTCCACGTCAGTTTTAATCTAGCGGCGTACTCCAGTACATGATATATAAGGCATGAAGATGTTATTGTTACAGATCAGCTAAATTATCTATAGTAAAGGATCCTACAAATTAATGTAAGATACAGTCACAGAAAATAATTATATTCATAAGTACGTCTGAGTCAGTGACAACCCTACAACAGATGTATCCATCGGATCGCCATCAATGATGGTGATACATGGCTGTGTACATAATGTATATACAACTCGTCTAAACATCAACCCAACAATGTTAGATCTGTAAATTTGCTTTCGCAAATTTTTTGTTCTTCCCTCGCCGGGATTCGAACCCATGCTACTGTGATATCGTGACACCAAATCGCCTGCACTGCAGCCGTCCCGCTAGACCACACGACCACCTGGGCTCTCATAAAAGAGCTTTCGGTGGGCATGTGTTACCTTTCCACGTCAGTTTTAATCTAGCGGCGTACTACAGTACATGATATATAAGGCATGAAGATGTTATTGTTACAGATCAGCTAAATTATCTATAGTAAAGGATCCTACAAATTAATGTAAGATACAGTCACAGAAAATAATTATATTCATAAGTACGTCTGAGTCAGTGACAACCCTACAACAGATGTATCCATCGGATCGCCATCAATGATGGTGATACATGGATGTGTACATAAAAGAGGGACGAAAGATACCAAAGGGACAGTCAAACTCATAAATCTAAAACAAACTGACAACGCCATGGCTAAAAATAAAAAAGACAAACAGAAAAACAATAGTACACACGACACAACATAGAAAACTAAAGAATAAACAACACGAACCCCACCAAAAACTAGGGGTGATCTCAGGTGCTCCGGAAGGGTAAGCAGATCCTGCTCCACATGTGGCACCCGTCGTGTTGCTTAAGTGATTACAAATCCGGTAAATAGTCTAATTCGGTAGGTCATATTCATGAAAGGGAAGGGGATTGTAGTTACGACGTAAGGAACATATCCGATATCATTTGTGAAACGGTTATTCCATAACGGTCAACCAACTCGTGATGGCGTCCGTAAAATTTACGAAGGGATGATTTCAACTTCACCATTTGGAACTCTTGGTTTAATAGCTTCCTTGTGAGCAGCAAACCTCTATCAAGAAAATCATGATAGGAAATGCAAGCACGGGAATATCGTATCAATTGGGAGATATATACCCCGTATGCAGGTGCTGCTGGAATGTTGCTACTTAGAAATGGAAAGTTCACAATTGGAAAGCTGAAATCATCTCTTTTGTCGTAAAGTTTTGTTTTCAACCGACCCTCATTGTCAATTTCTAGATGTAAGTCAAGATATGAAGCCGACTTAACTGTATCTGTAGTATCCTTTATCTCTAGTTCGATTGGATAGATGCGTTCCACATAGTCACCAAATTTTGAATTGTTTAGTGAAAGAACATCATCTATATAGCGGAAAGTAGAGTTAAAGGATATTGCTAACTTCTTATCTTTCTTCCTAAGAAGTTCCTGCATGAAGTCAGCCTCATAATAATAAAGAAACAAGTCGGCGAGTAGAGGGGCACAGTTTGTTCCCATTGGAATGCCGACAGTCTGTTGAAAAACACGTCCTCCGAACGTAACAAATATGTTGTCAATCAAGAAATCAAGCATCTTGATAACATCAGTTTCAGAGAATTTTTTCTTTGAATCAGAGTGATTCTTTACAAAGTAGGATTTATCCCTCCCTAAGACAAGATACTTGTATCTACGTTGGCCATTCTTTTTTATGAAGCAAAGTAATATCAACTCTTTCAATTTGTCTTTTAGTTTGGAATGTGGAATACTTGTGTACAGGGTAGAAAAGTCAAATGTTTTAATACTGTTACAAGATGAAAGAGAGTTAGATTGTATGTACTCTAAAAGATCTTTTGAATTTTTAAGTATCCACATCTGATTCACGCCACCTCTAGAATAGGCAGTTTCACAATAACTTTGAAGCCCGTCTTTGATTGCTGATAAAATAGATGTTAATAATTTAGAAAGAGGTTTCGTGGAGCACTTGGAAGACCCAGCAATATACCGTTGTTTGTAAGGACACTTATGTAGTTTAGGTATCCAATACAGTGATGGAAGATCCAGTTCTTCATCTTTGGTTGAAATTCCAAAGGAACATAGAACAGACCTATGATTATCCAGGATTTCCTCTTTGGTAAGTGTCGTGAGGGTATATGTTGAGTTACCAAGTGAATTGTCAATACCTAATTCGTTTATCAAGCAGTTGATGTAGTGACTTTTACACACAAAAACGATGTTATTTGGGGCTTTATCTGCAGGGACAACAACATATTTGTCATGGAGGTCGGATAGGTGTTTTGCAACATTTGGGTCTTTAAAGATTGACGTAGCATGGGCATTGATGGACCCATTCAGTTTCTTAATTCTGATTTGTATCAACGACCTCACTGCCTTAATCCATTCGGAAAGAGTGTCTACGTCTTCCTTCTCGTGCTTAACCCATTGCCTGGCATAATCCTCGACTGAATCCATCAAAATTTTAAAGTTGTATTTCCCATTGATGGATTTAGGCTCACGATATTTGGGACCTTTCGATAACACATTTCGTAGAGAAGTGTTATTAACAATGTTAAGGTCACCGGTAATAACGTGGCCAGCAGGATTATATGTGAATTTTGAACTAGCACAAGTGCAATCAGGAGGTTTAGACTTGAAGTCGTCAATATCGAGATCCTGCAAAACGCGTCTGTACATAATGTATATACAACTCGTCTAAACATCAACCCAACAATGTTAGATCTGTAAATTTGCTTTCGCAAATTTTTTGTTCTTCCCTCGCCGGGATTCGAACCCATGCTACTGTGATATCGTGACACCAAATCGCCTGCACTGCAGCCGTCCCGCTAGACCACACGACCACCTGGGCTCTCATAAAAGAGCTTTCGGTGGGCATGTGTTACCTTTCCACGTCAGTTTTAATCTAGCGGCGTACTACAGTACATGATATATAAGGCATGAAGATGTTATTGTTACAGATCAGCTAAATTATCTATAGTAAAGGATCCTACAAATTAATGTAAGATACAGTCACAGAAAATAATTATATTCATAAGTACGTCTCAGTCAGTGACAACCCTACAACAGATGTATCCATCGGATCGCCATCAATGATGGTGATACATGGCTGTGTACATAATGTATATACAACTCGTCTAAACATCAACCCAACAATGTTAGATCTGTAAATTTGCTTTCGCAAATTTTTTGTTCTTCCCTCGCCGGGATTCGAACCCATGCTACTGTGATATCGTGACACCAAATCGCCTGCACTGCAGCCGTCCCGCTAGACCACACGACCACCTGGGCTCTCATAAAAGAGCTTTCGGTGGGCATGTGTTACCTTTCCACGTCAGTTTTAATCTAGCGGCGTACTACAGTACATGATATATAAGGCATGAAGATGTTATTGTTACAGATCAGCTAAATTATCTATAGTAAAGGATCCTACAAATTAATGTAAGATACAGTCACAGAAAATAATTATATTCATAAGTACGTCTGAGTCAGTGACAACCCTACAACAGATGTATCCATCGGATCGCCATCAATGATGGTGATACATGGCTGTGTACATAATGTATATACAACTCGTCTAAACATCAACCCAACAATGTTAGATCTGTAAATTTGCTTTCGCAAATTTTTTGTTCTTCCCTCGCCGGGATTCGAACCCATGCTACTGTGATATCGTGACACCAAATCGCCTGCACTGCAGCCGTCCCGCTAGACCACACGACCACCTGGGCTCTCATAAAAGAGCTTTCGGTGGGCATGTGTTACCTTTATACGTCAGTTTTAATCTAGCGGCGTACTACAGTACATGATATATAAGGCATGAAGATGTTATTGTTACAGATCAGCTAAATTATCTATAGTAAAAGATCCTACAAATTAATGTAAGATACAGTCACAGAAAATAATTATATTCATAAGTACGTCTGAGTCAGTGACAACCCTACAACAGATGTATCCATCGGATCGCCATCAATGATGGTGATACATGGCTGTGTACATAATGTATATACAACTCGTCTAAACATCAACCCAACAATGTTAGATCTGTAAATTTGCTTTCGCAAATTTTTTGTTCTTCCCTCGCCGGGATTCGAACCCATGCTACTGTGATATCGTGACACCAAATCGCCTGCACTGCAGCCGTCCCGCTAGACCACACGACCACCTGGGCTCTCATAAAAGAGCTTTCGGTGGGCATGTGTTACCTTTCCACGTCAGTTTTAATCTAGCGGCGTACTACAGTACATGATATATAAGGCATGAAGATGTTATTGTTACAGATCAGCTAAATTATCTATAGTAAAGGATCCTACAAATTAATGTAAGATACAGTCACAGAAAATAATTATATTCATAAGTACGTCTGAGTCAGTGACAACCCTACAACAGATGTATCCATCGGATCGCCATCAATGATGGTGATACATGGCTGTGTACATAATGTATATACAACTCGTCTAAACATCAACCCAACAATGTTAGATCTGTAAATTTGCTTTCGCAAATTTTTTGTTCTTCCCTCGCCGGGATTCGAACCCATGCTACTGTGATATCGTGACACCAAATCGCCTGCACTGCAGCCGTCCCGCTAGACCACACGACCACCTGCAGTGGGCTCTCATAAAAGAGCTTTCGGTGGGCATGTGTTACCTTTCCACGTCAGTTTTAATCTAGCGGCGTACTACAGTACATGATATATAAGGCATGAAGATGTTATTGTTACAGATCAGCTAAATTATCTATAGTAAAGGATCCTACAAATTAATGTAAGATACAGTCACAGAAAATAATTATATTCATAAGTACGTCTGAGTCAGTGACAACCCTACAACAGATGTATCCATCGGATCGCCATCAATGATGGTGATACATGGCTGTGTACATAATGTATATACAACTCGTCTAAACATCAACCCAACAATGTTAGATCTGTAAATTTGCTTTCGCAAATTTTTTGTTCTTCCCTCGCCGGGATTCGAACCCATGCTACTGTGATATCGTGACACCAAATCGCCTGCACTGCAGCCGTCCCGCTAGACCACACGACCACCTGGGCTCTCATAAAAGAGCTTTCGGTGGGCATGTGTTACCTTTATACGTCAGTTTTAATCTAGCGGCGTACTACAGTACATGATATATAAGGCATGAAGATGTTATTGTTACAGATCAGCTAAATTATCTATAGTAAAAGATCCTACAAATTAATGTAAGATACAGTCACAGAAAATAATTATATTCATAAGTACGTCTGAGTCAGTGACAACCCTACAACAGATGTATCCATCGGATCGCCATCAATGATGGTGATACATGGCTGTGTACATAATGTATATACAACTCGTCTAAACATCAACCCAACAATGTTAGATCTGTAAATTTGCTTTCGCAAATTTTTTGTTCTTCCCTCGCCGGGATTCGAACCCATGCTACTGTGATATCGTGACACCAAATCGCCTGCACTGCAGCCGTCCCGCTAGACCACACGACCACCTGGGCTCTCATAAAAGAGCTTTCGGTGGGCATGTGTTACCTTTCCACGTCAGTTTTAATCTAGCGGCGTACTACAGTACATGATATATAAGGCATGAAGATGTTATTGTTACAGATCAGCTAAATTATCTATAGTAAAGGATCCTACAAATTAATGTAAGATACAGTCACAGAAAATAATTATATTCATAAGTACGTCTGAGTCAGTGACAACCCT
Organism: Mytilus galloprovincialis; assembly: GCF_965363235.1. NCBI lineage: Eukaryota > Metazoa > Mollusca > Bivalvia > Mytilida > Mytilidae > Mytilus > Mytilus galloprovincialis. The sequence continues at coordinate 49,209,053 of NC_134851.1, forward strand.
ACAACAGATGTATCCATCGGATCGCCATCAATGATGGTGATACATGGCTGTGTACATAATGTATATACAACTCGTCTAAACATCAACCCAACAATGTTAGATCTGTAAATTTGCTTTCGCAAATTTTTTGTTCTTCCCTCGCCGGGATTCGAACCCATGCTACTGTGATATCGTGACACCAAATCGCCTGCACTGCAGCCGTCCCGCTAGACCACACGACCACCTGGGCTCTCATAAAAGAGCTTTCGGTGGGCATGTGTTACCTTTCCACGTCAGTTTTAATCTAGCGGCGTACTACAGTACATGATATATAAGGCATGAAGATGTTATTGTTACAGATCAGCTAAATTATCTATAGTAAAGGATCCTACAAATTAATGTAAGATACAGTCACAGAAAATAATTATATTCATAAGTACGTCTCAGTCAGTGACAACCCTACAACAGATGTATCCATCGGATCGCCATCAATGATGGTGATACATGGCTGTGTACATAATGTATATACAACTCGTCTAAACATCAACCCAACAATGTTAGATCTGTAAATTTGCTTTCGCAAATTTTTTGTTCTTCCCTCGCCGGGATTCGAACCCATGCTACTGTGATATCGTGACACCAAATCGCCTGCACTGCAGCCGTCCCGCTAGACCACACGACCACCTGGGCTCTCATAAAAGAGCTTTCGGTGGGCATGTGTTACCTTTCCACGTCAGTTTTAATCTAGCGGCGTACTACAGTACATGATATATAAGGCATGAAGATGTTATTGTTACAGATCAGCTAAATTATCTATAGTAAAGGATCCTACAAATTAATGTAAGATACAGTCACAGAAAATAATTATATTCATAAGTACGTCTGAGTCAGTGACAACCCTACAACAGATGTATCCATCGGATCGCCATCAATGATGGTGATACATGGCTGTGTACATAATGTATATACAACTCGTCTAAACATCAACCCAACAATGTTAGATCTGTAAATTTGCTTTCGCAAATTTTTTGTTCTTCCCTCGCCGGGATTCGAACCCATGCTACTGTGATATCGTGACACCAAATCGCCTGCACTGCAGCCGTCCCGCTAGACCACACGACCACCTGGGCTCTCATAAAAGAGCTTTCGGTGGGCATGTGTTACCTTTATACGTCAGTTTTAATCTAGCGGCGTACTACAGTACATGATATATAAGGCATGAAGATGTTATTGTTACAGATCAGCTAAATTATCTATAGTAAAAGATCCTACAAATTAATGTAAGATACAGTCACAGAAAATAATTATATTCATAAGTACGTCTGAGTCAGTGACAACCCTACAACAGATGTATCCATCGGATCGCCATCAATGATGGTGATACATGGCTGTGTACATAATGTATATACAACTCGTCTAAACATCAACCCAACAATGTTAGATCTGTAAATTTGCTTTCGCAAATTTTTTGTTCTTCCCTCGCCGGGATTCGAACCCATGCTACTGTGATATCGTGACACCAAATCGCCTGCACTGCAGCCGTCCCGCTAGACCACACGACCACCTGGGCTCTCATAAAAGAGCTTTCGGTGGGCATGTGTTACCTTTCCACGTCAGTTTTAATCTAGCGGCGTACTACAGTACATGATATATAAGGCATGAAGATGTTATTGTTACAGATCAGCTAAATTATCTATAGTAAAGGATCCTACAAATTAATGTAAGATACAGTCACAGAAAATAATTATATTCATAAGTACGTCTGAGTCAGTGACAACCCTACAACAGATGTATCCATCGGATCGCCATCAATGATGGTGATACATGGCTGTGTACATAATGTATATACAACTCGTCTAAACATCAACCTAACAATGTTAGATCTGTAAATTTGCTTTCGCAAATTTTTTGTTCTTCCCTCGCCGGGATTCGAACCCATGCTACTGTGATATCGTGACACCAAATCGCCTGCACTGCAGCCGTCCCGCTAGACCACACGACCACCTGGGCTCTCATAAAAGAGCTTTCGGTGGGCATGTGTTACCTTTCCACGTCAGTTTTAATCTAGCGGCGTACTACAGTACATGATATATAAGGCATGAAGATGTTATTGTTACAGATCAGCTAAATTATCTATAGTAAAGGATCCTACAAATTAATGTAAGATACAGTCACAGAAAATAATTATATTCATAAGTACGTCTCAGTCAGTGACAACCCTACAACAGATGTATCCATCGGATCGCCATCAATGATGGTGATACATGGCTGTGTACATAATGTATATACAACTCGTCTAAACATCAACCCAACAATGTTAGATCTGTAAATTTGCTTTCGCAAATTTTTTGTTCTTCCCTCGCCGGGATTCGAACCCATGCTACTGTGATATCGTGACACCAAATCGCCTGCACTGCAGCCGTCCCGCTAGACCACACGACCACCTGGGCTCTCATAAAAGAGCTTTCGGTGGGCATGTGTTACCTTTCCACGTCAGTTTTAATCTAGCGGCGTACTACAGTACATGATATATAAGGCATGAAGATGTTATTGTTACAGATCAGCTAAATTATCTATAGTAAAGGATCCTACAAATTAATGTAAGATACAGTCACAGAAAATAATTATATTCATAAGTACGTCTGAGTCAGTGACAACCCTACAACAGATGTATCCATCGGATCGCCATCAATGATGGTGATACATGGCTGTGTACATAATGTATATACAACTCGTCTAAACATCAACCCAACAATGTTAGATCTGTAAATTTATATATATATAGTCTATAAGAATCTACCAACCATATATATATACATACGGTATGTAATAATTGTATAAGAAAACGTATTCTTCTCACGTAACTTTCATTATACTTGATGTGCTTGCATGAATTCCTTTGTTTGTTGTGCAGAATTTCTGTGAAGTATTCTCACACATTTTTTGCTTCTTAATTTTAAATTTTGTAACATTAGCCTATACTATACTCCTTACCTAATTATGTTGATATAACAATAAATATCTACTATGTCAGTGAGTAATTTAGTTAGCTATGAAACCATTTTCTCCATTCAATGCATGAATCAAGTCAGCCAGGGATGGGGTAATTGAAAATGTAATTGTAATTAAGTACAATGCATTACAATTTTCCATGTAATTGAATGTAATGTGTAATTGAGCATTTTGTAATTACATGTAATGGTAATTTAATTAATTACATTAAAAAAGGCATGTAATGCTCCATTACTTTTGAAATACATTTCAATGACATGTACTTTTATAGTGTTAAAGATAAGGATTTGTATTTAATAAATAAATATAAATTGTAAAATTATTTTATTTTTTCAAATATTGTTATCACATAGTACTTATTTAATATATGAAGTCTGTAATTTATTCTGATATTTTATATTTATTTAATCAAACGTAATTTTTTTTTTAGTGGTCTTATAATTTAAAAAATGTGAGAATCATATATTAGTGTTGTTCAGTTTTTAAGGAAGATCTTTGAATTAAATAGATTGATAAGTAATTAATCACATTGTTAAACAAAAACAAACCCAAAAAATGTTTCACTGTGAAAAATCTTTCTTAGACAGTTCAGTTAGACTTTAAAATCACTGCACACAATCATTTTGTCAAATTAGTATGCACAAAAGGATTAAAAAAATATAAATAAACAGCTGTAAAAACAAATAACAATTAATCAGATTAAAATGTCTAGGGGTAATGAGACTATAACATGTATTTAATCTAATTAGCAAAATATTGCTCATATTAAGTCATTATATATATTATTGTTTGTACTAAAAATTATTTTCAATATTGTAACAAGCACACTTTTTATTATTTTTAAAGTAAAAAAAAAGTTTTTATTCATTTATAGTTTTATTTTTATCATATTTAATATTTTTATATGTTTAATTTCAATGAGTTCATTTCTGAGATTTCAAAATACCCCTTGATGTATTGGCAAATTAATAGGAACAAATTCCCTCTCCTATCAATATGATGATATTCTTATCATGGAACTTCCATGTTCTGATCAAGCAATATCTGCCACACTATCTCCTGTCAAAAGACTAGTTGCAATTGCTGTTATAGTGTTCAGACCAGACAGATTCAGACTAAATGACAAACTATTAAAATAACTAACGATTATCAAATGCAAGGCTTAAACTAGGCTGACATGAATATTTTGCACATGCATTATATGTACTTGCATATGTTAAAAAGTATAATGATGAAATGTAATGTGTAATTTAATTAATTACTTAAGTAAAGTAATTGTAATTCAATTAATTACATTTCAAAAACTGTGCAATGTGTAATTAGTGTAATTGATCATTTTTTCTATGTAATGTGTAATTTAATTAATTACATTCCAATGTAATTGACCCCAAGTCTGAAGTCAGCAATATGACAGTTCTTTGCAAGCGTGCCGTTGGTTGACGTTTGATTGTTTCAGTTTTTACGCTCTTCGCATATTGAGTTTATATGGTTTTTGGTATTTTTATTATACTCTCCCGATAAGACTTACATGTAGCACTTTGAACGTGCACAGTTTGATTCACGATTGAGAAATAAATTTCTTACTTTGATAATAATTTACATTACAACGATTCAAAAATTGAAAGTAGTCATATTCTAGCAATTAGTATGCTTTGTATACACAAATTAGTTTATTATATGATATGGAAGATTACATCATTTCCACAATTGTCGAACTGTACCGTATATTTCGGTGAATTCATACGGAAATGCATTATAGTATTTGGTTGCATATTTTTTTCGTTTTTTTCTAAGGAAAGTCATCATCTTCGTCAAATAAGTTTAAGATTTTTAGATGCTTTGACCTCAAAATCGTTTTGAATGAAAAAAAATATAACGGGAACGACGAGTCATTTGAGCAAAAATATATTGCTACATATTCATGACAGTAACTTTATAAAACATAGTACACATCCTATTTTGTCTAATTACATTAACGGTATCATGTACAAGAATTCGTTCGGTCTTTAATGCGCATGCGCTAGTAATTGTCCATATACAGCGATTATTTTTACTATTATAGATTTGTATGGGCAAATAGTTTTTATACCCGTATTACTTTGTGTTAACATTTGAATTTCTTCTTCGCGTGGTTTAATATAGTTTCTTTAAGGTTTGAACTGTTTTATGATGTAAATTTTATGAAAATAAAATATTTTAAACATCCGTCACTTTTGATTTAAAATTTGCTACCGTAAATAGCTAAGTAGCCCTTTTAATGTATACAGAGAAGGCATTGTTTTGCGAACCCCTGACATCTCTTTGCTTAAATAACAAATAGTATTCGTTATTTTCTTATTTTCGCGTGGATATTTTAATAATCTCCAAAGACAGGGAAATACAATGGTATTTTTGTTTAAAAAATAACTTTTGTAATTCTCCCGTCTTTTTATGGTTGAAAATTGAAAATTGTCATGGAAAAGAGAATTTTACACTCTTGGATACGAAGTCATCGGATAAAAACTTATACTTTTATGAATTAGTATGATTATATCTTTAAAGATTCTGATATACAATATAATTTTGAAGATATACATGTTTACTCTACATGTGACATTAAAGTAGAAATACTGGCAATACACAAGGTATACGTTTTTTTGTGTATTCTCCCCTTTTCAATCATGATAGAGGATAAAGTATACAAAGGAATGATTATGTTGAAAAGTGAACTTCCAACAATTAACAATCCCAATATATTTTTCATTACAATGAAAAAAAAAAATTGCTGGAAGCTTCCGAGAAAAACTTTGACAAAAGACTGGTGTAACGGATGCATGTCGAAATTAAAATCCTCCTTCGGATTTTAATTGAATAAAAGAATAACCTTCATCGTTATTGCATATATCGTCACCATGCATAAACATCAATTGGATAAAGTTCTTTGGTTGCACTAGTTATATTTTTTAACAGAAAAAATGGAGTATGATTTTTTAAATTATTAAAATTTCAATAATTATTATTTCATAATTTTTCCATAACCGTAAGCTTACTAACAACAGTGACATATATGTCTCTGCTAAAAGTAATGATTTATCTTCCCTGAAAAAAAAATCCACATATTAAACGTCCCAATACTCAGAAGTATGATAAAGTTTGAAATATGTTTTAACAGAAATATTTACTGATTAACTTTTTAACAACTACATGTACTGCATAAACCTACACACCCCGGGATACCAATATTGATTTGTGTGATTCAAGTATCTTTGATTGTTCTCTACAGGGAGTGATGCGTGTATAAATATTATTAATTTTTCACACTTTTCTTATCATTTCAAGTTGAACGCTTTCAGAGTTTTATCTTTGACGTGTTTTTGATTGGCTAAGTTAGCTACATGTATTTAGGAAAATACCCCGTGTTTACTAAATACTTCGTCATAGTTGAGATCCGTTACATATATTTCTTTAGAAATGAACATTATTATAAAATAATCATTAAAACGAATATGAAAATAAATTAAAAAAATACTGAAAACTAATATATTTGGAAAAGTTTAATTCTTAAAAATCACACAATGGATTGTTACTTGAATACACACTGACTAAAATCATAAAATCTCGCAGCATGGAGGTTTAGATCTATTGTGTCAAATAAAAGATACATGAATGCAACCTTTTAAAAGGTTTTACCATGAATATCAAGTTATATTAACATTTGAAACCAGGAAGAGTTTATCCAAACAAATTGAAGTCAATTGGTGTACAAAAGTAGATGTTGTAAGAGACCAATATAACAAACAATACAATGAAATTATGTCCAGAATTGCAATATTTAAACAGTGACACTATATATTGGTTTTGATTATAAAAATTGGATCTCTCTTTTAGAATCTACTATACTTTATGCAATATCATAATTTAATTTAAAAGATAAAATAAAAAAGGCCTAAGTGAGATAAAATTAACATACATTTTGTAGCTTCTGTAAGGAGTACAAATTGACTTTTCTTCCCTTTACACACGTATTCCTCATTATAAACTTAAAGACAATGTAGACTTACAAGTCAATCTTTTGTTAAGTGTCCATAGTTAAAACAACTGTCTTGCTTGAAGAATGGACAAATCACATTTAAAAAAACCTCCTTATTCGTAAAAAAAAAATTGGAACTGTGAAACTGTCATGATGTTTGATTTTTTTTCATTGACCAAATGTATGTTATGTTAGATTGACGTTTTTTCAACTGAGATCAGTTGCATGAAATCCCATCAGAAATAGTTATGGTTCACTTTTCACCGACATGCATATGTTGCTTTGTTTTAACCAAGCTAGTAAAATAAATAAGGCCGTTAGTTTTCTCGTTTGAATTCTTTTACATTGTCATTTCGGGGCCTTTTATAGCTGACTATAATTTCCGCAATTGTTTAGTCATGACACAGTCTTTCGAATAAATTTGTACGTGTCTGCTAAATGTAAAATGAAATTAGAAAAAAATACGAATGAAAACTTTTAGGATTAATGTATTTATATAACATTGACAATATCATTTAATGATTGTGATGCGTTCACAGCGCTTTTCTGTATTTACCCTTATCAATATCCAAAGTTATAACACACCATAAAATATTAATTGGTTAAAGGTGTCTTCTTAAAACTAAGGAATATATAAAATATCAGTATGATGACCATAAAATCAGTAGGACATCATCGTTTACGAAGCAGTAACAAAAAGGTGTTAATTCTGTTTATCTTACTATCTTTACATACAAAACATGTAAAAGATCATAAACTTGAAATAGATATTCAAAAAATTTGATTACTTAATACTTTTTATTTATTTTTACCTCATGTATCGAAGAAGTAAAATCGATTTTGTTTTAAATCATTCTCTATTTTAAACTTGCAAAATTTAATAGATTTTATAGATGCATTTCGCAATCTTGCTGTTCAAAGATGAAAAAAGAAACAAACTTTTCACCAAATTCGGTAATAGCTAAATTGAGTTAATATGAGTTTAGATTTTTTCTCTGTACCGATGTAATGCATTGTCTGTATGAGATTCAAAATATATTTACTATGTTCCTTCAACTAGACATGGCAAAATACAATGTTTTGGTGGGCAGATTTATTTCTTTTATGTCTTTTTTGTCTTATAAAATCAAATACTTTTCATTTTCTTAACAGAATTTACATGATAAGAAAAGTGTTCAAAGATAAGAAAGAATTATGTTACACAATAATTACGCATCTCGTATAATAAAAAATAATTGAAATTATTATATATAAATCGTAATAATCCTAATTTGATTCCGTAAACTTGGTTTTCTATTAAGATGACAAATTATTATACTATTGGAATTAAGCGTGGACATCGATCATCAAACATTCAAACCCCGTTGTGATCCGATATTTAATTATTTATGTACACAAGTTGGCGTGCAAAAATCAACAGCCTCCTCGGAAATACTGATAAACTCGTTTCCCTTTATAAGAAAATTGAGTTACCTCCCCTTTTTTAGTACGAGTTGTCTTTCTTGACCGAACTAATAGTTCAGTATGATTGTTGTTGTCTTCAAATTTTACAGAAAATGTCTCTTTAGTGACGCTCGGGACTTAAACAGTTAAACTCCTTAATATATTTGAAAGGTGGAGGGCTCAGAACCAAAACTAAAAAAAAAGAATAACCAAAGACGAGCAAGTTAGCAGAGAGAAAAATTTGAAATTACACAAAATATCTTTGTGTTATCACTTGATTATTCTTCAGATTCTTTTACATTACCATTAGTCTGCTTTAAAACTTGCATATATATTTAGTCTTTTGAATTGCAGGTGCAGCAAACATGTTGAAAGATGTGATCCGAAAAATCAAACACCGGATTGAAGTTATTGAAAAAGAAACTGACAACTTATATTTTGTTTCACAAGGTTTAATAATGTTTCTTACAGGTATATCTTAAAACATTCAATCAACTTTATGATTTTTTTTATAAATAATTAACATTTCTTTATAGGAAAACAATGCACAATAACATTCCACATAATTCAGTGCACGTTAATTAACACAACCGGTATCGTTGAATTGTTACTTCATTTATTCACAAGACTTTCATTTCCACTATATCATGTAATTAATCTTATCTAATTATTTGGGTAATTATTCAATAATCCTGAGCCCTTATATATGTGATGGTGATATTTTTAAGTTTAGGAAAATAAGTCTTCTGCATTTACATTTTAAAGTTAACACAGTGATCCATATTTTTTTATTTATATTTTTGAAAAAAGCACAGTAAAATCTTCATTTTGGCAATGTATAAGAAAATTGCATCTCAAGAAATATAGACCTTTGATCTACCTTAACTGTGTAAATTTAATGTTAACGATTGCATTGTCAACCTAGGTTAGTTTAAGGTGTATTTAGCCATTTGTTTACATGCACATTTACAATTAAGCATAAGAAACTTTCGTTTTGAGGGTACGCTGAAGGGTAAAAGGATGAGTATACAAATGCCTTGTCTTTTGAAAGGAAACAAACATACTTTTTATATTTTACATGGACGTTTACTTAAGCAATATCTTCCGAAATTTTGAGAAAATAAGAGGAATTAGAACAGGATACCTTATGTATGTATACACATGGAAAAAAGTATTGTCTCATCTTCATTTTTTAAAACTAGAAAAATCAGCCTCTTATTTTGGATGGAATATGATCAAATATTTGTAAAATTATATTGAAACGCAGTTAATTACATCATTGTCATTAAAAGGATTAAAAAATGTATATATAAAAAAAATTTATCTAACCAAATTTTTTATAACAAAATGAAGTGTTTTTTTGTACAAAAACAATGCATTTTGAAATTTTTACTGTAGTCGACCTTCACAATGTCAGACATTTCAAAATTAATCTTTAGATGATTGTTCACATCATGGTTGATCGTTATACGACAAAATATTAGTACTTTGTCCGCAGCCTCGTTCAAACGGGTACCCGCTTCTTAACGTCTTCTGATTCCTGCCAAAGGTCGACTAAGGTAGCAGCAACCATTCCTGACGAAGGGTATTGTTTATTGCATGATGTGTTTGAACTGCGGTGTCCTTTTGTGCACTTTACGCCCTATAGTGTTCCATATATGCTCGATATGATTCAAATTCGGGCGAAGATCGGGCCAAGTAAGAACAATGAATCTTCCTTCACGATCCTAATTTCAAACTTTGGAGAGCTCTGCACTATACTGGATACGGGCAACTGTGTGTCTGTTCGTAGGCTGTTGTAAATTACTTTACTTTCTTTTATTATAGACATTTTCGTATAATTGGTTAACGTCTTAACGTCGTTTACCGTGGTAATTACGTAAGTGTATATTCGACGTTGCTACTTAGCGACGATATTCTATTCCTACATGTAGTTTTAGATAAAGATTTCGTTCTATGGAGACGTTCTGCATTATTTCGTTAGAATATATGTCAAATTGGTGCCGTGACAAAAAGAACGACGAGTTCTAAACTCAAAGCTATTCGAGCTGGACATCGTGGTGCAGTCACGAAATTACTAAAGCGAGTGAGCGGAAATTTCGAGGAGTTATTACAGGAATACGATGTGAATGAAATTATGTCAATCAGGGAAATGATACGGAAGAAGGAAACAGTTATCTCGGAACTTAACGACAAAATTGTGGAAGAAATTTCGAAAGAGGATATTCAAGAAGAGATAGAAGAAGCCGACAGGTATGAATTTGATATTCAAATTACTCTAACAAAATTAGCAAAAGTAATTCGGGAAGCAGATAACACAACATCTACGAAACAACAACAATTCAACCCGCACGCCACAGAATTTACACTCTCAAACAATCAAATAAACCCGACTCCAGTAAGTTTCACGCCAGCAAATAATTCTTCATCTACATTTTCAAACTCCAGTATGTACCATTAATTACCAAAGCTTACCCTACCCACGTTCGGAGGAAATATACTGGAATGGCAGCCATTTTGGGGTTCCTTTTGTGCAGCAGTTCATGAAAATTTGTCCTTAAACGACGTTCAGAAGTTTAACTATTTAAGGTCGCAATTGTACGGAGAAGCAAGCCAGTGCATCTCAGGATTACAAATTACAAACACAAATTACGCTCAAGCCCTACATGTATTGAAACAGAGATTTGGTCAACCCCACAAAATTGTGTTGCCTATATGCAAAGCCTTAGTAGTCTACCCAGTCCATCCGCGAATATTAGAGACATAAAGAACTTTTACGACAGTATGGAGAATTATATTCGAGGTCTTGAGGGAATGGGACAAACACATGAATCGTACGGGAGCCTTCTAGTACCAATAATCTTAAATAAAATTCACGGAAACATCCGACAAAATATGGTACGCGTTAATGAAAATGATATATGGAATTTACAGTTGCTACGTGACGCAATTCAGCATGAAATTACTATCCAAGAAGCAGGTCAGCCCGTAAGCTGTTATGAATCAGAATCAGAATATACATCTAAGTCAGCATTTATAGTAAATACAAAACGAAACTACGAATTATTGTAACGATATTCACGCTCCAACTACATGCATGACGGTAACAAATATTGATGATAGAAAGCGCACAGTTAAGGAGAAACAGTTATGTTTTAATTGTTTGGGAAGACACAGAATTGCAAACTGCAAATCAATAAATACATGTAAAATTTGTGGTAAACGACATCACACAAGTATTTGCAATAAGGCGGAGCAATATACGCAAAACGAAGCAAAAACAGAAACGGAAAATTATAAATCAGAAAAACTAGACCGCAATATCTCAGTAGCAAGCATGCACTCAGTAAGAGCTCAAGTACTTTTGAAAACCGCAAAAGTTACAGTCTCGTCCGACAAAACCCATTTTAGTCAAGCAAACACCTTATTCGACGAAAGTGCACAGCACAGTTTTATTACAAAGGATATGGCAGAAAAACTAAACTTGAAACCCGTAAGAAATGAAATAATAACTGTCTCGGGAGTCGGTGAAACAAATACGAAGGTAAGACATCTGCAAGTGGCTAATGTTTATTTACGAGCCCAGACTACAGAATTAAAACCAATTAATGTACTTATCGTTCCAAAGATTGCTCACCCTATACAAACATACCCAAGAAACCAGTAATTTTTTCTGCACTTGAATGGAATAAATTTAGCACACCCTGTATCACATGACGAGGACTTTGAAGTCTCAATATTATTCGGCGCTGATTACTTTTGGGATATTGTAGAGGACAAAGTTATTCGAGGACCGGGACCAACCGCAGTGAAATCGAAGTAGGCTACTTATTATCTGGCCCTATGCATTGAAATTCATCAGAACATTACACTCCGTGATTTTCATTAATCATGAATATCTTAACCCCGTACAGACATGAAGAAAGTAAGAAAAACAAGACATCGGAGAACTTAACGACAAGCCGTATTCACTATATACCACCCACTGTTAATGCAGATATGTTACGAACAGATTTTACGGAGATTGAAAGCGTTTTCAACTATCGCCCAGTATCGTACATTTCGCGGGATACCCGAGATCCAGAGCAATTGACACCGTCACATTTATTTCAAGAAAGGAGAATATCATCGGTAAACTTTATGCACACAGAAGACAATATGAACGCATCAACAGAAGCAAATGAACTATTACAACAAAAACGAACTTCCATCGAACATTTTTGTAAACTGTGGAGAATTGAATACCAACCCGTACTAAGAGCGTATCGCAGTGTGACAGGAAACATCTATACACATTTAGTCATCGGTTCTGTAGTTATTATCATGGACATTTCGCCAAGAACAATGTGGAAATTAAGTGTAACAGAAGATGTAATAACAGGATTAGATTGACTTGTTCGTGCTGCAAAGATTCGTATATCAAGTGGACTTATTACTACACGGCCAATTATTAAACTAGTCCCTCTTGAAATATGAACAGTAAACTCATTTTGAGGCCCCCGGAATGTTGTAAATTACTTTACTTTCTTTTATTATAGACATTTTCGTATAATTGGTAAACGTCTTAACGTCGTTTACCGCGGTAATTACGTAACAGTATATTCGACGTTGCTACTTAGCAACGATATTCTATTCCTACATGTAGTTTTAGATAAAGATTTCTTTCTATGAAGACGTTCATCATTATTTCGTTAGAATATATGTCAAATAGGCAAAGGTCCCCGAAATGGTTTTTGTCGCAAGATAACCAGTAGCGATGAGCCGATCTCGAACAGTTCTTGTTTAAGGGCTCCTGCATTGTCATCATTCTCTTTTTAGAATTGTATTGTTTGCAATGGGTTTCCGTCTGACCAACCTTCATTATGCTTGATTTTCCCTAGCAGATGTTATAGGAGGACCTCTTCATCTCGGAGGGTCTTTACCATCGTTTGTTGCCTGATTTTTTTATTCTCAAAACGACGTATAGTGGAATGGTGATGACCAACAATATGTGCAATTGTCACAACGACATACATGCTTCTCTTGTGCTGATTATCTGTCATCTTGGTGCAGTAAAGAGTTGTGGATGACCAATTACAAGGTGTCAATCACAAATCTTTATAAACTTGGTTATTTAAAGTGTTGAAAACAATGACGATAAAAACACCTGTTTTATTGTTTACGAGTACCGTAGCTGCATTTGCAGATAAGAACTTATCGAGTCGATATTTATTGATTAAACTCAGGTGATATTTAAAGATTGTTTAACTAGTTCTATTTCATCAAATTATATCACAAAAAAATAAAGAGTGTTTTTTTTTTAATTTGAATTTCAATATGGTGTTGCAATACCTTTTTCCATGTTTATAGTTATATATGTTCCGGACCATATGAGTATTTGGACCGTACGCGTATGGTCATGACCATATGCATATGGTCGGACCATATGAGTATGATACTCAATTGGTTATTAACGGGCTGGACCATATGAGTATTTGGACTATATAGGTATTTGTTTTTCAATAATATGCATTAGAAAACTTTATAAAAAACAATGATTTCTACATGCAATTGTATTATTTACAATTCAAATAGCATTAAATAATTATGCCAAAGCTATTTTTCATCGCTAATGGTATTCTTGCTTGTATGCGTAGGATGACATTTACCGGCTTCCCTACGGTACCATAGCTTTTCTTGGGTCCTGGGTCATTCCGATGTGTCTACGATGTTTTTAAAAAGCTCTAGATCTCCATATCATAACAAGACTGAAGTGCATCATATCACCAGACAAACTTAAACTAGGGTCCTTGCCGGTTACGTCATTCATTTTTTAACAACAAAAACACGTATTAGTATAAAAATTCTGAATATTGCACTGCTAAATAAATGCTAATTATATAAAGTCTCAAAAGTAAGCAAATTATTAGACTCTTTTTCTTCCCATGTCGACATTTTGCCATTCACTCGTAATAACACATCGAAAAATGAAAAAAAAAAAAGTTTTTACTGTAGTGTTGACTAGTGATGAAATTTATTGTGTGAAACTGCATATTTCACTTTTTTAATCTTGTTATTATTAAATTTTTATAGATCTACAATAAAATGACCTTTGGTAGTGTCTTTTTAATGACGTGACAACTAACCTGTTAATTACCCCGACAATACGCGTATGGTCGGACCATATGAGTATATACCCATATGGTCATGACCATACGCGTAAGGTCCAAATACTCATATGGTCCGGAACATATACATACCTTGTTAATTAGAGTAATTTTGACATCGTAATTCATAGTATTGCACTAAATTATCAATAAAAATAGAACAGATTGGTTTCCTTCCTTCAATTATACAATATTCATTTAGCATATGATTATTGGAAAGTAACTTAAACACTTTCAATTGTAATGTTTTACTACTTTTAAATAATATACAATACTGTCAATGTGATACATAAAAGTAATATCATTAAATTAGTAAATTTCATTACTTTCTAAATTGAGTCAAACAGTTTTTTAATCTTGTCTCGGGTACGGCTAATAAAATACCGGGGTGTCTAGAAACCTTCATTACCGATTTTTTATAATTGCAGCAGACCAAGTACACGTATTCAAACAGGAAATACGGAAATTTAAAGACTATCTTCGAGTTATTGAAAGAAGACATAATGAGGATAATAAGGATTTGACCTATAACCCGTATATTTCTAAAGGTATATATTTAGTGAAGGAACAGTAAATGGACTTTATCACATATTTTTGTATAATTCTGCTTATAACTCGGGCTGGTTGAATTACATCTATAAATTAAAAAAAAAAGTAATACCTTTATATCTTGTATTTAACTAATTATGACTCATTTCACGTTTTCAAAGTAAGTCAACAAAAGAAGCACCTGAAATCGCCGAAAAACGTTTATAATTGTTCCTCCAAAACATCACATTTTCAATTTTTATTACAAAGATTTTCCTTTAAAAACTAAATGTTGTTGATACCAAAACTTCCGTTTTAATGACAAAATAATAAGACGGTCACCCACTTCGTTTTTATGTGTATTTACTAATCTGTTAACATGAAGGAAGCGTAAAACGTCAAAAATAGATGTTTTGTTGTCTATAACGCAATGAAGTTACGAGTAAGTTTTGTAAATATGTTTTCACAACTTTGATTGATATTAACCTTACAAAACGAAGTCAGTGACCCTTTTTTCTTAAATTGTAGAAACGAAAATTGGTGTACAAAAACTTTTTAAGAAAAATATATGGATTATTTATATACGTATAAACTGCAAAATTGATGATTAAAAAACAAACTTAAGAATGTTTTTCGTCCCTTTTATGTGCTTTCTTTACAAACATGACAAGTAAGCACCTATATCAAATGAACGCAATCAATAATATTTCAATAACGAAAATGCATAATTATACAATTCAACGAGCCAAAAGTGTGTGTCGAATTTAAAGAAAATCTGTGGCATTGTCTATTTACTGTAACTGAACAGCGAAATGATACTATTGAAATTAGATGTAAATTTCAAACAATATATTTTAACTGGAAACACTGCACATAATTTATGTTACCAGTGAATGCAATGAGTGCACTAAAGGAAGCAAAACTAATAAAAACAATATTAAAGAAGTTGGTATGACTTTATGAATAACGCATTTGGAAAATTTGATAAATGCTGAAAGATTTTAACTATATCACATGAAAAAAAAAATCAATTAATATTACATATTAGTGCTGGCTACTCACAAATAAACTAATTTGATATTCAAAGAGGGAATCATCAGGCATTATTTGGGTTTACGTACACAGCCACCTTTCTCTGTGACGTTATAACTTGTTTCTTAAATCCTTAATACATTGTAACTACAAACGAGTGGTTTGCTATAGAGTTTCAAGTTAGAAATTTCAGTTTAGTTAATATCAAAGTATATATATATATATATATATATATTTGTACTGCAGAATTTTGTTGTAGATATATAACCATCATTAGAGATAGCTGTAAAGTTATATCAGCTTTAAAGAAACATCGAAGTTTCGAAAATATGTAATGCGGTTATGAAGCTTTCCTTTATTTCAATTGTGCCATCTCAGAATACATATATATATAAATATTATTAAAATTGAGAATGGAAATGGGGAATGTGTCAAAGAGACAACAACCCGCCCAAATAAAAAACAACAGCAGAGGGTCACCAACAGGTCTTCAATGTAGCGAGAAATTCCCGCACCCGGAGGCGTCCTTCAGCTGGCCCCTAAACAAATATATACTAGTCCAGTGATAACGAACGCCATACTAATTTCCAAATTATACACAAGAAACTAAAATTAAAATAATACAAGACTAACAAAGGCCAGAGGCTCCTGACTTGGGACAGGCGCAAAAATGCGGCGGGGTTAAACATGTTTGTGAGATCTCAACCCTCCCCCTATACCTCTAACCAATGTAGTAAAGTAAACGCATAACAATACGCACATTAAAATTCAGTTCAAGAGAAATCCGAGTCTGATGTCAGAAGATGTAACCAAAGAAAATAAACAAAATGACAATAATACATAAATAACAACAGACTACTAGCAGTTAACTGACATGCCAGCTCCAGACTTCAATTAGTCTATCATATTAATTGATAACGAGAGGAAACAAAATGAACAACAAAATGTTTAAATGACATAATTTGGGTGAAATATATCAGATGATTACGCCTTATAGTAAACTGACGGTTGATAGCCAGTGTATTTTTTAACATATTCTATATTTTTAACCTCATTTCAAACGAATTTGTCTGTTTTGACTAGCTTATATCTCGATAGACATTTATGCTTAAAACTTTCCATTGCTAGATCCATGTATGTGTTCCACAGTTGAATATTTCGTTGAAGATAACCTGGTGTGCTATGTTAAATCATAAGAGGTGTATCCATTGTTAGTCTGCAGTTTAACGTTGTAATGAGCTATTTTGATATAGTAACAATGTATATCTCTGTTTTGAATGTTCTTGGGTTGGTGTGTACTGCATTCCTGTCACGTAGAATTGTCAGTATTTTTATCATTGTCATATACGCACGCGGGAATTTAAGCTACCAATAAAAACCAGGTTCAACACATCATATTTTCATAACATGTGGTTTACTAAGTCAGGAATATCTTTTTTTTTGTAGTCCAGTGTTTCTGTTGTTACGTTGTGTTCTTCTTATAGTTGATGTGGTTCTCTCGGTTTCAGTTTGTTAACGGGATTTATTTTTGATTAATCGAAATATGACTGTTGGACAGCGGTACCCTACTGTTGTTTTTATTCTTATAATTATACGCGATACAATTGAATGGATGTACAAGTACCCGGTCACGTACACTTGTATTTTGTCCATCTGATGAGTTAAGCCTTTTTCACTGATTTTATTAGTTCGTTCTTATAATGTACTGCTCTACCACTGTCCCAGGTTAGGGACAGGAGTAGAATTCCGCTAACATGTTTTTCCCCGCAACATTCTGTATGTATGTGCCTGTCCCAAGTTAGTAGCACGTAATTCAGTGGTTGTCGATTGTGTATGTGTAACATATTTGTTTTTCTCAAATTAATTGTTTACTAGAACACACCCGGGAAATCGCGGGCATTCAGAGTATGAAAACTGTTGAAGGATGAATTTTTGTAAACGATACGTGCGGAGAATTTCAGAAAAGGTACTAAAAGTCATAGGTGTTTGGAGACGGCAATTATCTAAGCCCTCTCCTTTTTTTCCAAAGTCCGTTATTTTTTTGTTTTCTGTTAAATTCTATGATCTTCGAGTTTCTGTATACTGTTTACACACGTATGATATAAATGAAGTGTATTTGCTACTGACACTCAATTCCAAGTGTCTTCACCTCGGCGATCACTGCTGAATTATAAAGAAAGTCTTAATATATTGTAGGAGTATAATCATAGTATACATGCAGAATAACGCGAGAAAAGATGTCCTGTCACCGAGTAATTATGAAAATAAAAAATCGGAAGTCTTGTCTATGAACTAAAAGTCGGTCTGATGACGGAAACAATATCCGGTCGCGTTTTTTTCCGTTTTTCTCCCAAAATACCCCCAAACTGAATAGTCATAAGAATGGATGACAAATTTGACTATGCATGGTACCTATAGGACACAGAGGCTGACTATGTGGAATGGGCTTTGTTCATTGTTGAAGGCAGTACAGTGACCTATAGTTGTTGATTTCTTTGGCATTCTGGTCTCTTGTGGAGAGTTGTCTCATTAGTAAATGTACCACATCTTCTTTTCTTATATTTGTTGAAAAAAAAAACAGCACACTAGAACTATAAAGATAAAACTTCGAACTTATGTTAAGGTTGCGAGTCTTCGTTTTAGTTTACATATCAATAACCTCTTATTCCATTAAAAGTTTGTATTTTTAAGGTTATCGTCTTCTGGTTCCCATGTATTGATTTTGCAAAACATATGTACGTTTTAAAACAAAATTTATGTTTTCACTGACAAAGGTCTCTCGTATATGTTTACAAGTAGACTAAATATCTAAAGTCGATTGTTTCTTCTTTTGTTTTATTCATATCCATATATTGTTATACTTTGATAATTATAGACGGAAGGTCGGTCACAATGAAAGAAAATGAAGACTATATGTACGTCCTTGAAAAAAGACTGCAGATGATTTATGCTGCTTTTCGCAGTCTCAGAAACTGGAATTTAGGTATATATTTGCAACATTATTACCTATATGGTATCGACCATATTTCAAGTGATTAGGCCTGATCTAAAGCTGTTTGAATAATTAAAACGAGAATATGATGTTTTCCTTGTTCCTAACGTTACAATATCAAGGTATCTAACATCTCAAAACAGGATCCAGTTGATGTTTAACGCTTTGTCATGTACTTTGATAACTACTAATACATTGTCTGATATTTTCGATATCTATAATCAAACGATAGCATTTTTTTTTTAAATAACTTAATGACAGTCACAGAATTAATCACAATCAATTTTATAAAATGTTTTCATTTTTGTTGTTCTGACAGGCATGACCGCAATTGTTGCTGTAAACCAATTTGGGCAAAATATTTATATCAAATTGACGTTCGTCAATTTTTCAGCTTCGAGTTTCTTTCTCTTATTTTGAAATTAAATCATGACTTCGTTTTAGCGTTTATTTCTAAGAATGATTTTAGGCAGACATTGTATATGGTAAAAAATATTTTAATATAAGTGATATGAAAAAACAAAGATATTGTTTGAAAATATTTGTAAACCTGTTTGATACTCTCTTGACCAATGCTCGATAATTTAACACTGTTTTTTTTACCGTTTACCGGCATAATCTTGCACACTAATTACTGACCTTTGGTTTTATTAAAGATGACCTTATTTAAAACAAAAAGAAATGATTGTTTGTTTAATTTTTAATATGACGTCACCTTGGTGCATTTTTGTTTCAAACGCTCAAAGTATGCCAAATTTGGAGTAAGAAAAAAACAGAATAAAATGAAATAAGAACTGTGATGTCTAATTGATCAAAAGAACATTTAACTGATAATTGGCATTTAAATTGTACTGAAATTATAATTATTCACATTAATTCAGAGATTCTTAAATTTATCAAGATATGCTGTAAAACTGTTTTGACTTAGAAATGTAAACAGTTTATTATTCCTCACACTGTACACAAACATTGCAGTACCATGGCTCATCAATGACACATGTAACACACAAACCGGAATTTATATGAAAGGACAAGCAAGTTTATCCAAAATTCATTGTTTACATAAAAATGAAGGCTGTCAAGTGAAAATCGTAAGGGCTCTAGGGGGCAAAACATAATGTTACACATTACTCGGATTGAATATTACTGTAGAAATAACACATTTGAATACTAAATGATTTAATAATTGATCCATATCATTTCCAACTACTGAATATTTACCCAAATGTTTTGATTTAAACTTGATTCACAGAGCAATCTGTTTAACTTCATTTCGCCACTGTCGATTTATCGTCTGCTATTTATTACACATTAAGTCAACAGCATTTAAAATTTACATTTCCTATAACATGTATAAAGGACATTTCTGTAGCTGGTTATCGAGCACTGGTCGTTATCGTGGTCAGGAGAGTCTATATGGAAACGTTTTTTAACATTTGGGTAATGTTCAATTTATCAAATATGTCATGTCAACGTTCTAAATGATCTTCTCCTTGTTAATCATCAAATATTCAAATTTTAACTGCACTAGATTTCCTATATAATCATTCACTTCACAAATCTTGATCATATTTTTGTAGTTTTCGTGTGGAATTTTCAGTTTTTCATTTTTTTCATGTTTTAAACATCTTAAAGGCAGTTCTTGAGTCTTAATATTCCGTACATACCAAACAACTTAAAAGTGTACGATAATTGAGATATTTGTAAATATACAATCCAAAGGTTGATAATTATACATCTTACACAGAATATTGTATCCAATGTAATTTTAAATTTGTAAATTCCTTGATTCTCATTCATGGCACCTCAATCTGAAAAACATGCTATCAATTTATTGTTTTTCTCTGTAGGATGGGATTTTATTTTAAGTTCATACCTGCCATTTTAGCCACATATAAAGACTACGTCCTCATTGAAGTCAAAGTTGATAGTAAATTAAGTAATTTTAAATTTCGTTCATTTCATTTCGAAAATCCTATTGATCTGTCGAAATTCGAAAAGGTATTAAAAATTTATTTATCCTTGTAGATGGAGTGTTTCCAAATTTGACTGAAAAAATTAAAGAGGGCCTTGACATAATCAGACACGAGATTCAGATCACCCTCACTAAATATGGAAGGTTCAGTTGCCGTACAGGTAAATATACAAATTATTTATATCATATTTTTCAAAATCCGAAAAAACTTTTAATAGTGAAAGCAGTGGAATTCATCAATGCATCAAATAGTATGATAACATAAATACTCAATGAATAAAGACAATTAAATAATTTTTTTTATGTATACCTCACCATGGAGTAGGATTTGCTCATCCTTCCGGAGCACACGAGATCACTCCCAATTTTGGTGGGGTTCGTGTTACTTCTTCTTTACAGAAAATTATTATTATATTCTTGACGGTATATAACACGGTTAAAATATAGTTTTAGTTGTGACTTGTTGTTTGATAAACTTTCAGATTTAATGCGTATGTTGAGTAAGCTATCAGGTCGTTGTTTACTTTTCAATATCCACCCAGTCATTAGCTTCCGGTTCTATATTTAAAATTCCTTAATAAAATAATGCACTTTTTGCACATTTGTTTTATTAAACATTGACATTCTACATTATCATTGTATGACAATAGCTTTGTTCATTCAATTTTAATGAAATACATTTTATTATTGTATGTTTGGTACTCATAGTTATTCGTGTCATTATCATCACAAAATAACTTTTACATTTAACCGTTAAAAGCCATAATCTTATTTGATATGAACAAAATAACTTTAACAATTAGCAATTTAACAACATAAAAACAAATTTTACGACATTTACTTTAATATTTCAGAGACGTTTTTCGTTTGCAAAAGACTTGTCAATGACGCCCAAATTTTTGAAAAGTGATTGGCATAATAAGTAAAATAAAAAAGTTGAAAAGAAATAACTACCCAAAATACCACCAGGTTTTGCGAAATACAGTTACCTCACGGTAATATTTATTCCTGGGTTAAAAAGCAATAGTATGTCGAACATTGAAAGTGTTGTAAAAAGTCTATTTATCAATTAAACTTTCAATCCTTTCAATAACGCGCATGTTTTAAAGGGTCATCCATGCTCCTCGCGAGACTTTGTACTTGTTTGGCTTTATAACTATTTTGATCTGAGCGCCACTGATGAGTCTAGTTAGACGAAACGCGCGTCTGGTACCTATGATAACTTTAAATCTGGCCTAAAAGTTAAAAAAACGTGAAACCTCCCATTGATTGAAAATGCAGAATAAAACTATGCGCTTGAGGGGACTTGGAGATTGGATCGAAAATTGAAGAAAAATTAAACATGTCAGCTGAATTTTGTTCCATTTCGAGATAACAGCTGACTTAAAAATATAGCGTTCTATGAGAAATTTGAATAATATGTTTACTGTTCAAAATGTACGAAGTTAGTAGTTCCAACAGAATCTTTGAAAACAGTAAAAGACTTGATACGTTTTACACATGTTGTATAGGTTCAGCTTTCTTGACTCATTCGAACATGTGCATAATACTTTTAACTCTTGTATTACTATAGCTGATTTTCATCTTCCTCTTGTGTTATCTTAGTAAAAGAAATCAGAAGCAGAATAAATCTGCAGTAAATGAAAATACAAACAGGGCCACCCCGTAGGGGTAATCGAATGCCATCTGCAACCGTCGGGTTAATGAAAGTCACTGTATCTTAAAATAATAAGAAAATGACAAAAAATATTTCTAGATGGGAGCTTTTGTTTCCCTAAATGATTAAAATGAAACTTGTATAGATTCAAAAATATACAAATCGGAAAAACCTTAGGGTCAATAAGTCTAATATCAATAAAAAGTAATGTGGTATGATTGCTAGTGGGACAAATATACACCAAAGTTCAAATGAAGTGGATAAACGCAATAAAGGGTACGCCCTCCAGCATTTAGAAAAAGTCCATGCCGTATGGTCGGTTTTAAAAAGTCCTGACATGAAAAACATAACAACATTCAATTCAGAAAACGGCCCAGTTTAAACAAAACAATTTCCAAAAACACAGTACCGGTCTGAGAGTGTTCATGTTTACCGCTGCAGAAATCACACAATTGAGCTTAAGGTCTAAAAGATATGAGATACACTTGATGGATTTTAATGGAAACATAATTAAAGTGGTAGACTCAAGAAGAGATGAAGTTGACCGGTTTGAAATCAAATTTGTCAAAATTATTGGTAAAAATTTGCTAAGGATAGCTGTAACTAGTATGAAATACTTTAAAAAAATTGTTTCAAGCGCAAAATTTAGTATTTTTAACTCCTGTTAAGGTTTACTTAGCAAGAAGGTTTTTCCAAATATTCAGACTTTGGTAGAAGTATGGGTATCACAACGCATCAATTGTTATACATTAGCACTTGTTTCCTTCTGTAGATCAATTAAACAAGGTTGCATGTGGCAATGTTCATTCCTCCTTATGAAAGATTAAAGAACTGAATCATGATTTGGATTCCTATTATGTTATATGTTGATTACCACCGTATTGTCTTTTCATTTAAAATGAAATCTTTATGTGTCTGATATAAAGAATTACTAATGCATATAATTTCTCGCAAAACTGTGAATTAAGGTGAATCCCTACAGTAATAACAAATTTTTTTTCACCGTTGAATTCTTCTTAATTTTTGCATACATATACTATGCAATGGCCTCTATAAGAATTTGAGTTAAAAATAGTATGTCACCAGACTCGTTTCCATGGTAACGGTCACCAAAGTTGGTACATCACATGTATGTGTAAATACATACCTGTAATGAAAATTCTGGATTTTTTTCAAGCCTTTGAAAGTAATTTGAAAGGTTTGTTCTTCATTTATCACAAACATAATGTTTAAAATGTAAAAAAAACACAAATAATGGCAGTTTTATACATATTTATTAAATCTGGAGCTAATTTTATCAACACAGCTGCACACATAAAAACCCAAATTTTGTGATTTTTTCTCATTTTTCATAAATTTCCAAAAAATTGGTCCGTTGAATTTTTTTTTAAATTTGACATAATATGGTCTCAATAATAAGCTTTAAAAAAAAAAAAAAAAAAATTAGGGTCACCAGATTAAATTTTGACCTAAAAACTTTTTTGTTACCCCTGCCAACACAGTCATAAGCAATTCTTTGTATATCTTTCAAAAATGTGTGTAAAAAAATAAGAATATGTTGCTATATCTTTGGTATAAACTACTGGCATTAATGAAGTTTCACATGAGAATAAAATAAATGCTAATTTTTGTTGCTATGAACAACGGTAACCATGGCAACAGGGCAAGAAGTAGGAAAATTCATATTTTACATTGTTTTGAAGTGCAAGTATCACATCTACCAGACATAAAGATATCAAATTCAATTATTTTAGAGCTACAACATATGGCTTCTATGTAATTATCAAGGAATATTATGATATTGCTTTTACAAAGTGTTTCTATAGTAAAAATTAAGCAGGAAAAAAAAATACTCAGCAGTTCCAGGCAAAATTCATTATATTTCTTAGACAGTAACAATTCATAGGTATGATTTTTGCTGTTGAACAGATTAAAAAATATCAAGACTTTTTTCACCTTGTCGTTAATTAACAATTTGAGGATGTTTGCTTGTCATGTTTTGGAATTTTTGTCAGATTTTTGGAGTCCTCTGGTTTTATCCATTTGAATGCCTTCAAATTTTTTGCCTGTTTAAACTCCAATTTTTCTTTTTATAAATCTTTTACATACATATATAATTATAAGCCATTTGTAAAAGTCTTCTAAAATTTCATTTATCTTTTAATAGTTTTTGAGAACTTTAACTTGTCAATGATCAAGCTATGAAAAATCAAGAGAGAACATTTTCCCGCCAAAATTTCAATGGCTATATATATAAGCTAGTATCTCGAAAGTAAGCACATTGACTTCTATATATTTTTTGCATCCTTTATTAATCCCCTATCAATATATACTAGTTTTATGATAAGCTATTTATTTTGGAACTGAGTAGATAACTTCCTTAAGTATGAAACAGCATACACATTAGTTGCCATGATAACAAAGTGATAAGCAATAATTTATGAAATTATATTTTTTCAAAAGTTTTTTTTAACTTTCTTTGTTTTCAATGTGTATAGACACTTACATTTAAATATATATTTATTTAATTCCTCTATTTCATTTAAATTCTGATTGATAGTCGGAGCAAAATTAGAGTTTTCTTCATTTCCTGTCAAAATTGTCCATCCCTTCATCAAAATTCCAACCAATCAATCACACAAATACCAGACACATTTAAAAAAAAAAATACAAATAAAAAGAAAAATTTTATTTGTTAATAATGTTCTTCAATACTATTATTCTCATAAATCAGATAAGAAGAATAAAGATAATAGGTGCTGTGTTTTTATTAATATGAAATCTTAGAGGAAAAAAAACCAAAAGATAGGAATCATATGAAGGAAAGGATATGATGGGTATGACTTTGACATAAAAAGGTAATATACATGTACATAAGACAGAAGTTGCAATAAGGAACAACTCTTTGATTGCTGTTCTTTATCTTAAAAGTTGCAGTGAGATGCACAACAGTAAGAAAACATTTTAAACTTGCCACCAAGTTTGGTTCTAATTAGCCCATTTGTTCTGAAAAAAATATTTTAAAATGTCTTTCACATCTAGAGGTCCTATGTTAAACTATAAACATGATAAAAGGACAAAAAATGCCAACTGATGTGAAATGCAGGTGAACTAAAAATAAATAACATGTATATAATCCATGTATATTGTTCCATAAAAATTATTCTTCACAACCTGACAAATGCCCAATAATGGAACTCGCATATCTATTGTTTACATTGTTATCTGTCAAAATGAGTTTGATGCCATTTACATCTCTAGAATTTGCAAGTTTTAAATGTGTAACATTAATACCACTTCTTGCTAATTTAATGCAAACTGTTGCATTAATAATTTTTTTATCAACTAAGGGTTTTAAAGACAGTTTACAAGAGTTAAAATTCACATGATGTAAATCATCTTCTTCACAACTGCTTTGTAGTTTTTGACTAAAAAGTTCACTAAGAGATAAAACATCATCTTTTGCGTTATGTGCAGCATATTCAATTCCTAGGACCTTCTTTACCAGGGTTTGTTGTTTGTAGTTGTCTACATCTGCTTTTGGAAATACTCTCTTGGACAGCTTAAGAGTGTCAATGAAGCCTTTCACAGAGGCTGTAAAGGCAGAAAACATATTAAATTCTTTCAGTCTATTTTCTAGAACCATCATGTCAAAGTTGGTGATGTTATGTCCGACAAGAATAGGCAGTTCATTCAATTTTAAAAAATCTAAAAAAATCTAGCAACCCTTGTTGAATAGTGCACGTTTCTACTTCTCTACCATTCAAATACATCTTGTTAGTGGCATGACAAAATGCAATACCAGTTATTTTACTTGCTTCATTGGAAATGTCACATCTTGGCATAATATATCTCTGGAAAAGATTTAGTCCACTGGCAGCTGCCAACTGAGTTATGTCACTGTTCCTGGAAAGACTTGTTGTTTCCAAATCAAAAACTACATATTTATCTGTATTACTAAGAATAAGAGAAGAAGGAATTTGCTGAATAATATCACAAGCATTTTCATTTACTTCTACTTCTTGTTGGTATGTTGTTCCTTCTTTTACACTAGAACTCTGTTGGGCCTTCTTCCTGTTCTTTTTCTTTTCAATTCTTCTCTTTTTAAACGTTTGCGTTTTCTGATTTTCCCTCTGCCTCTCCAATTTCTTGTTCATAGTTTCTCCAACTTTCATTGTAAATTGGCCTGGGGACAGTTCTGAAGCTTCATTCACCTGAAAGTATGATTTATTTATGAAATATTGTAATGTATAATCATGTTATAGTGTAGAATTAAGGAATCACAGTTCTGTAGTTGAAGAGTTGCCACTGTCAATTGTAGATTTGACGGTCGCATATGCAGTTTTAAATGGTGGGTCCCTCCTTAGTTACGCCTGGTCAACTGCGGATTTGACTGCAACTTTTAACCAATGAAAAAAATTGTTACATCCATATTGCATAAGAATTATGCATTTGCCAGGATGAAGACTTTACTATGCTCTTTTCAAAAATATAATAAAAAGGATAGGTCGCATTGCTATTTTTCAAGCTATGAGTTGTTGAAAATTGCCTAAATTTGCTAAGTGATCATGAAAAAACACATTTTTGTGCATAAAAAGAAATCTATGTGATGGAATTTTGAAATAAAATGTGAGAAGTTTTTATAATATGTTTTAGGAAAATAAAAATAAACAATGGTGTCAAGGACCTTTCTTGCTACTTATAAAAAAAAATCCCTAATATTCAAGTATACTTTGTACTATAAGAGTAAAACATCAATTGAAGCAGATTATATATCCAACTACCAAAGGCACTCTGTATCATAAAAAATGTTTAACCTAATATGACAAGGTTTTTTACAACTTGATTGCAACAATAATTTCAACTGCTGAGTACAAAATTTTGTATTGCTTCAGTATATAATGTACATCCATGTAAGTGATTGTTTTAATGTACATTGGAATTTAGAATGAAATATTAGTGAAAAATATGAGCATTGATCAGGAATTGGACTCCAATACAAATGCAAATTAGAAAAACATATTCAATAGCTGTGACCTTGACCTTTTAACTTAAATCAATACAGTTCAACTGTTCTTTTCTGCATCTGAGTACATGTTTACATGATCCTCAAACTTATAGATACTGAGATATGAACTTTGATATTTAAACCTTAAACAGCTAAGGACACCAACCGGCTAAATGATTTCTAAGGGTACTCCACTAGTTTGTTTATACTTAGTCGAAGCAAACAAAAACTACTAAGTGTATGTCCATAAACAAATGTGTGTCAGCAAAACACCCTTATCAGAATAATATGTCTCCATATGAAATGAAGACTCAAAGAAGGTCATTAATTATTATCCTAACATGTATTTACCATTGACAACCATGTATATCCTTCATTTTTCTGTAAAACAGCTGCTGATAACCTGCTGTTGAAAGATGAGGATCCACCATAAGATCTACAATTTATGATAAATAAAAGAGTAAAATTATATAATTATAGGTTACATAATGAGTGAGGCTTTCATGTCGCTTGTTATCAACTTCGGTTTTTCATTTACAAAATAATGATCAATAATGATAGACCAGCTTCTGGAATCCTTTTGTTTGTCGTTAAATAACAAGGGTTGATATCATGCGATAGATACAAGTCTCACTAGTTGTAAAATCTATTTTTTTATTGTAAACTATCATGCTCACATACATGTTTAATTTAATTTTAACGCATCTTCTGATTGGCTGACGTTATTTTGTTATGAGCCCATAGACATATAATTTCGTCATGTGACCGTGACGTCATCAACGTTTTTCCATGGTTTTCTACGGTTTAAAATGGAATTTAGAATTAATTTATAAGAAATGATTGTAATTTTTTTTCTGTCTATTCGAAATAACATAAAATATGTGGTGCACACTGTTAAATAACCTGCTATGTGCGTTATTCAGTGTGCACCAAATTTTTTGTGTTATTTCGTCATAGACAGAAAAAATAGAACAGTCATTCCTTAAATATTTTTAGTTTTATCATTTGTAAAATGATAACTGATGTTGAAAGAATTTTGTGTTTCGATAATAATTGTCTCATTGGAAATCATACCACTTCTTTGCAAATGTATGGCCATTCACTATTTTTTGCAGTATATACATGTATTTAAAAATATTACATATGGTGTAGCATTATACTGTATTCATTGGATATGACAATTGTAGGTTTCATAAGTTATTTCACCTATGTGAAACCTTGTTTCTATTTTTACATATATTGACGCTATTTTTCTATTCATATGTATATTGGCGGATAATATAAACTAGAGGCTCTAAAAGAGCATGTGTCGCTCACCTTGGTCTTTGTGCATATTAAACAAAGATGGATTAATGAAAAATTGGTTTTTGGTTTTGGTGATGGTGATGTTTTTGTAGATCTTATTTTACTGAAAATTCTTGCTGCTTATAATTATCTCTATCTATAATGAACTTGGCCCAGTAGTAACAGTGGAAAATATTTAGTATTGACTATAAAGGGCAATAACTCCTTAAGGGGTCACTTGACCATTTTGATCATGTTGACTTATTTGTATGTCTTACTTTGATGTACCTTATTGCTGTTTACAGTTTATCTCTATCTATAATAATATTCAAGATAATAACCGAAAGCTGCCAAATTTTCTTAAAATTACCAATTCAGGGGCAGCAACCCAACAAGGGTTGCCCGATTGGTCTGGAAATTTCAGGGCAGATAGATCTTGACCTGATAAACAATTTTACCCTTTGCCAGATTTGCTCTAAATGTTTTGGTTTCAGAGATATAATCCAAAATCTACATTTTACCCCTAATGTTCTATTTTTAGCCATCTTGGTTGGTTGGCCGGGTCAGACGCAAAGTGATGAGAAAAGCTCACTTGGCCCTTAAAAATGCTAAATTTAGATTTATGATATATGACATCACACAAAACAACCATAGAAAAAGCACAACAGAACCACAGCAGACGAGAAGAAGTTCACAAGGGGATATCAACAGAAACATTTAGCAGCCACTCACTAACCAACCAAAGATCATGATCACAAAAAAAATGTGGTTATATGATTTTTTTTTAACATTTTTTTTTTTTGGGGGGGGGGGGGTGTATTAATTTCTTACCTTGCTTTTGGACATTTGCTTCCAACAATTTGATTGAAATTTTCATTGGCTTGTGTAGATCCCATATTTTGTAAACTCTCTGCTCTTCTGTTGTATTGTTGGACCAATTCCCTTAATTCACTGGTCAAGGCATCATTTGACAAGCACTTTCCACCAGGCAGGCTTTTATACCTGTAATACACCAAGAGACATGCATGTCCGTTTCACAAAGTTTAAGATATGAAGAAGGTACATTGTTGGTGAAATAAATAATATTGTAAACCTGAAAAACATATATATCATTAGGGGGAAATAACATTTTGATCTAGTCGTTTAAAAAAAGCATTTCAATTAAAAAAACAACAGACAAAGTTTTTAAAAAAATGCTTAAGAGCAATAGCTCTACAACCAATTATCTTTACATAAAATTTCAGTGTGAATAATCAAGAAAATGTCCCTTGGTCATGTTTTGTCCATCTTTTTACCCTTATAATTTATATTTTGTAATCATTTTGTTCATTCAAATGTTACAAAATGAGCATAAGTTTTGAAGAATATGCAGGAGTAGTCCAGTCAAACTAAGATTTACCCTTAAACTAATTGCAACAGTATATGTTTTAGTTCTTATCTATAGCATTATGTCCTTTATATAAACAGAAAAAATTCCCATAAAATCTCACTTGAGGAAAACTCGAAATCAGCATTTTTTAAATTTTAATTTCCATAGACATTTGAAGGGGAGATAACTCTTGCAAAACTGAGTTTTTTTTGGTCAGTTTTTGGTTGTTTTTCTTGAAATTTATGTAAAGTATGATACTTTGATGGGGTTGTAAGTTTGTATTTGACAAAATTATATAATCTTCTGCTCATGAAATGTACAAAACTGAAGTGTTATGGGTAGTTTTATTTTTTTCATGCACTTTTCATTAAAGAAATTGCAAATTTGAAGCTTTGTGACCATTTTGAAAAAATAATGTGAAAATTTGGTATTGAATATATCTGTATATTATATTTTTTCAGCAACTTACTTATCTAAAGAAACTTTAAACCACAAAAAGAAGAATAAATACTTAATTATTTTTATTAAATTTGAGATTCTTTACCTTGACATGTTGAAAAATTCAATAAATGGTCAGCTAATTAATTACGAAATCTAGATTATAGCTTGATAAAAGATATGAAAACACCTTAAGAGTTGTTTCTTATACTCTAAAGACCACTAAAAAATCAAAAATCAATACAATCTAATGAATAGAAGCGGTAAATTTATAATTTTGTATCAATTTTTATTTTCTGCTTTTTTTGCAAGAGTTATCTCTCTTTTCAATGCAAATCTCCATAAATGAAAATATTCAAAATATTCTGGTGAAGGGTTTCAGAGAAGTAGAAGAGTTATAGTGCACGTACTTCCAGTCAGGAAAAGTGTTCATTGAAAGAATGCAAAATTTTGATGATAATTAGAAATAGCATTATGTTAATCACATTAGTTAAATAAAAAGTTTCTTACTTAAAATTTACAGGGTCATCTTTGTAGGTACACCATTCAATATCTGTGCATAGAGAGTGGTCTCCTGAAACATGGGGAACTAATCTGTTTAAACCCTTTCTCAAATCATCTGTTGATCCTTCATTCTCCTTGATGGCATACATGAAACATCTGACAAGATAAGGGATGACATCAGGATGTTTCAGTTCCTTGTACTTCTTTGAAAGCTCGTACAATTTTTTAGAGAATCCCTTTTTTACGTGGTTTTGATCATCTTTCTTTTCTAGGTCTTCAAAGTGGACTTTGAGCCTTGAGGTGGTAGTGGAATCATTGTCTGCATGAAGAACCTTTATTTGGCACCCTGAGTCATTTAGTTTGTGTGTCATTTCCACAGCCATGTCTGGTTCCATTCCTTTGCTGGTACCCTTCCAATTTCGGCAACAATCATGAGCAGAGACAGTTTCCTTTCTCTCCTCATGAACCTCACAAACTCTGCAGCTTCTACTTCTGTATGCATAGTCCATTACCTTGCCTGTTTTTAAGCCTATCATACTAGCATGTCCTTCAAATAAAAATATAACAGAGAATAAGAACTTTTCTTAATTTATTAATGGAATGAAGTTTTGACAACAGTGTTAAATAAATTCACCTTCATTCAGTTTTTTTTAATGTGAACCCTACCTGACAGACATATACAAGTTGCAAGGAACTCATATACACAAAAAATAATCTTGATTTGTATTGTGTTTTAATAAGCATTTGTGCAAGTTTCATAGCGTTTGGTACTGTTACTAGACAAACTAAAGTTACAGAATGGAAACAAAACATTCAGCAATATTTTTCATAATCAAAGTTGCAAAACTCTAGAACAGTTAAAGTGACACCCTAAAAATTCATAATTGATCTGTATTTTGTGGTAAAAGTATTGTGTATCAATTTCATAGCAGTTGAGCTAACTAAAGTTAGTTAACATGTTTAACCATGTTTAACATGTTTAACCCCGCCACATTATTTATGTATGTGCCTGTCCCAAGTCAGGAGCCTGTAATTCAGTGGTTGTCGTTTGTTTGATGTGTTACATATTTGTTTTTCGTTCATTTTTTTACATAAATAAGGCCGTTAGTTTTCTCGTTTGAATTGTTTTACATTGTCTTATCGGGCCTATTATAGCTGACTATGCGGTATGGGCTTTGCTCATTGTTGAAGGCCGTACGGTGACCTATAGTTGTTAATGTCTGTGTCATTTTGGTCTTTTGTGGATAGTTGTCTCATTGGCAATCATACCACATCTTTTTTTTTATATTAGAGAATGGGAACAAAAAATTGAAACTAATTTTCTTATGTAAAGGAGTAAATATGAAACCACACATTTTTGTGATTATCGAGCATAAATAAGAAACCATACATATATGTGATTTACAAGCATAACTGTATGAAACTACACATATATATATGTGATCCGCTAGCATAAATATGAAACCACACATTTATGTGATTTCCAAGCATAAAAATGAAACCACATATGTGATGTACAAGCATATAAATGAAACCACATATATATGTGATATCCAAGCATAAATATGAAGCGACACATAAATGTGTATGTGATCAGATCCCTTAGCATAAATATGAAATCACACATAAATATGATCCCATAGCATAACTAGAGGCTCTAAAGAGCCTGTGTCGCTCACCTTGGTCTATGTGAATATTAAACAATGGACACAGATGGATTCATGACAAAATTGTGTTTTGGTGATGGTGATGTGTTTGTAGATCTTACTTTACTAAACATTCTTGCTGCTTACAATTATCTCTATCTATAACAGTACTTTCTGTGGAAAATGTTATTGAAAATCTTCAAAATTTTAAGAAAATTGTTAAAAATTGACTATAAAGGGCAATAACTCCTTAGGGGTCAATTGACTATTTTGGTCACACTGACTTATTTTTAGTTCTTACTTTGCTGTACATTATTGTTGTTTACAGTTTATCTCTATCTATAATAATATTCAAGATAATAACAAAAAAACAGCAAAATTTCCTCAAAATTACCAATTCAGGGACAGCAACCTAACAACCAATTATCCGATTCATCTGAAAATTCCAGGGCAGATAGATCTTGACCTGATCAACAATTTTACTTCCTGTCAGATTTGCTCTTAATGCTTTGGTTTTTGAGTTATAAGCCTAAAACTGCATTTTACCCCCATGTTCTATTTTTAGCCATGGCAGCCATCTTGGTTTGTTGGCCGAGTTACCGGACACATTTTTTAACTAGATACCCCAATGATGATTATGGCTAAGTTTGGTTAAATTTGGCCCAGTAGTTTCAGAGGAGAAGATTTTTCTAAAAGATTACTAAGATTTACGAAAAATGGTTAAAAATTGACTATAAAGGGCAATAACTCCTAAAGTGGTCAACTGACCATTTTGGTCATGTTGACTTGTTTGTAGATCTTACTTTGCTGAACATTATTGCTGTTTACAGTTTATCTCTATCTATAATAATGTTCAAGATAATAACCAAAAACAGCAAAATTTCCTTAAAATTACCATTTATGGGGCAGCAACCCAACAACGGGAATGTCCGATTCATCTGAAAATTTCAGGGCAGATAAATTTTGACCTGATGAACAAGTAGACCACTGTCAGATTTGCTCTAAATGCTTTGGTTTTTGAGTTATAAGCAAAAAACTGCATTTTACCCCTATGTTCTATTTTTAGCCATGGCGGCCATCTTGGTTAGTTGGGCGGGGCACCGGACATATTTTTTAAACTAGATACCCCAATGATGATTGTGGCCAAGTTTGGTTAAATTTGGCCCAGTAGTTTCAGAGGAGAAGATTTTTCTAAAAGATTATTACAGAGTAGAAGTTAACGCAGGATGACGACGACGGACGACGACGCCGGACGCCAAGTGATGAGAAAAGCTCACTTTGTCTTTCGGCCAGGTGAGCTAAAAATGAAACTCATTTCTACTATATACCTGTATTACTGTCATACTGCCATCCTGTGCCACGCTTTTGCCAGCCTCCATCAAAACTTGCTTCTACCTAACAGAATATGAAAAAAGATAAATTGATTTAACTTTCAAAATTCCCAAAATTCTTGGAATATAAAATTCATGACAATTAGGAACAAGTTAATTCTAATGCAAGGCTCTGTTTATGTGTTACATATTTGTTTTTCGTTCATTTTTTTACATAAATAAGGCCGTCAGTTTTCGCGTTTGAATTGTTTTACATTGTCCTATCGGGGATATAGCTGACTATGCAGTATGGGCTTTGCTCATTGTTGAAGGCCGTACTGTGCAATATAATGTACTGACTTCTGCAATCTGAGAATAAAAATATGAACCCTTTTTTTGCCCATTTTGTACAGGCACAGTATGTATGCATATTCATAGTAGTTATAAATAGTAAAAGTAACACACTATCACAGACCAAGCAGCCTAGGCATGAAAAATTGCTGTCTTGCCTGTATAAATCATATTATCCTGAATTATGGTAATTTCTCGCAATTTGATTGGCTGATATTGTCCTTGTAAGTTTCAGTACAATTTTTTATTACGTCAATTGGAATTATCTTTCCC
This sequence comes from Mytilus galloprovincialis, assembly GCF_965363235.1. Lineage (NCBI taxonomy): Eukaryota > Metazoa > Mollusca > Bivalvia > Mytilida > Mytilidae > Mytilus > Mytilus galloprovincialis. The sequence continues at coordinate 49,244,009 of NC_134851.1, forward strand.
TTATACCATTGTCCTAATAAAAAAAAGAATAAATTTCAGTTGTTCTAATATCCCTAATATTATTTTTTTTTAGTTTCAGATTAAATATCTTAAATAATTTGATTGATATTGTCCTTATATTGAATTTGAATATAATAATATGTTATATAACAAAATCAGGATAAATTCGTCACCCAATATGAATTTTATTGACCCGATAAATTCTTGTATTAGGACAATTGCACACTGTGTAACTAATATCATCTAGGCACCAGAATCTAACTAAAATTTTAGCTTTTGGTCTGTAGATTCAAAAGTTTATTGTATACACTGAGATGAGAATGTAGATAAATCCCCCAAATTTATATGACCACAAAGTTGATCTAGCACAACGTGACAAGCATAAAACAAGTGAATTATATATTAATTTTACCTTCCCATTGCTCAAATCTTTTTCTTTGATTAGTACAGATTTACAAGATTCTGCAGCAACCTCCTGTATCTTCTTTCCAATTTCTTTCTCCTTCTTTCTTATTGTTGATGAATGAACAGGAGGCACATTCAAACCAGCCAGGAAGTTGTTAACATGTGTTGCCCCCATTCCGGCATGTATCATACCTGAAAATGTAAAATTTATTCCCCGTTATTATTTTTTATCAGACCCAACAAAAAGTACATATAGGTCACACGGCTGGAGTAACTTACTTTGTCTCAGTATTAATCAATTTTTTACCTCAAATCCTGATAACAAATAATTTTATTCATGTTAACAGGGTTACTTCATACACTCTTCTTGTTCATTTTAAATATCTTTTCTAGAATTTTATCAAAATAACTTTAACCCTATGACAATTGTCTGCCTGTACCAATTTAGAGTATCTGAAAATAATTTTGTCTGCATGTGTATAATACATACATTAAGGCCTCCTTTTACTTTAGGGTTCCCAGCTCATAAAGAGCTTTACTGAACTAAAAGTAAAAGAAGGCCAATACATGTATTATGTGTATATTAAAAGTATTAATACCGTGAACCTGCAGAACACATCTCTTGAAAAATCATCCAACATTGTGATCAGTTTTATGTTAAATTTCATGTTTGTAAAGTATTTTATATATGAATCACTCATGATTGACCTGTTTTTTCATACATATTTCATACGTAAAACGATTTCGAGTAGTTATGTTTTGAAAGACTATTCTGATTATTTTTTTACTGCGACACTTTCCTACGACTGCATTTTGACTATAGTGAAACTGATAATCAATCTATCTTAATATATGATTCAATCATGTGCTGCCCTTGATAAAAGGGGTCCAAACATGTAAAAAATTTCGGCAGCACGGCTCCTAGAAAAAGTAGTTTTAAGCACCTATTACTGTTGAGACCACAAGTTTGGGCTAAAGAAAGAAAGTAAACATAGAAGTGAGGACAGTTCCCCTTATCCTAAAGGAACATACTTCTATGCCAGTAGATAGCTTTTACAAAACATAAAATATGATTAATCAAACATCTTACCAATAGCTGCCTTTGAATTCACTACAAAAGCTCCATTTGAGTTCCTCTTCCCTGTTTCCACACTATTACAGGCGGTACAACTCCCACAAGGAATGGTTAGAACACTCCCAAGACCATATTTTCTCTCACTCACAGTGTCAATAAGGTTCAAAGGGCAATTACATAATTGGCACATCAAATTTTGAGCTAGCTCAAACAGTTCAATAACACGCCTCCCCTCCTTCCAGCTGTCATTGTGAGACGGGTCTGATGGTACAATAACGTCTGCTCCAATATCGATATCGGCGAACATTGATATGGTGTCTAACTCGTCGTCTTTCTTTGCATACTCATGTTCTGAATTTTCTGTTTTTTTTTAAACAATGTTTCTTTTTTTCAAAAAGGATGATCTATAGTAACTTACTTTGTTGGTAAACTTTCCACGATTTCGCGAACGAAACGTCATTGTGAAGAAGTTGTTTACCAGACGACAGACTGTTCCCGCTTTGTAGTTTTATAAGGGAGAAAAAACGAAACGTTTAATCGGTAACCAGTAAGATGGAGTTACTTCCCTTAGTGTCGGAAGTCACCTTAAACAAATGATGCGTTCGGTTCTGATTACAACATGTACAATTGTTTTTTTGAAAAGTCCGAAAACAATGGAAAACGGAGATTTTTTTATTTTTAATTTCAGGAAATCGGCATACATATGCAAATGATGCTTCAAAAATTTAATTCGATATTTCATTTTGTGATGGCTGCTACCTGTAGCAGCAAAATAAACAAAATCGTTATAATTTCTCCTTCATATTCATTTGTATTTCTTTATGTTTTAGTTGAAGAATCTAAAAAGGAAATTTATAGTATAGAAAACAACCTTGAAAAGATCTGCTATGATTGTGAGAATTTCGAAGTTGTGAAAAAAGGTATATTGAAAACTGAAGTCATTCATTATTCTATCAAAGAAAACTTTGTAGAAAATGTACTAGTTGATGTATTGCAAAACACATTTCATATCAAAGGAACATATTGTATCTTATTGGTCTTCATTCTATAATAATGGATTTATTATGAATTAAGCAAAGGTTTTATGAACTAAAAAGCAAAATGTTATTCAATAATATAGACAATGATGTGTGAACAAAAAAAAACAGAAATGATAGGTAAATATGTCAAACATAGGGGTACAGCAGTCAACATTGTGTTATAAACTAAATCCTATAAAAAAAAAACAAATATGCAACAATAAAGAAAAACAAAAATGCATATAGAAATATATTATCTATGTTTAATACCATGCCCATGGTATTGAGGTTTAAACATCAAACACAGAATTTGCTATCATCACAGTATTTCAATACTGCTGATGTTTTCTTACAGAAAACTACAAAAGTAAAAATCTGTTCCCCTCTTTTTCACACTTTGAACTTTTGGGGAATTTTTTTCTCTGTTGCTTTACATAGTCGTTTATATATGGAATTATCATATATAGTAACGGAGATTAATCTTCGTTTAATGGATTTAATTCCACTGTGTCAAGGACTCCTACTACTGTTAATATTCAACATATCCCTTTATGATTTAGTCAGTGTTATACAGTGTAGAACAAATTTTAAATGGTGTAAACTTTTTTTTAATCCGGTCGTTTCAATCTAATAAAAAAAGCAATGTACATCCAATGTTAGAAAAAGGCAGGTTCATTGTTTCCATGTAGTCCAGCCCTGGCCTCAGTGACTCATTTTTTTTTATTTTTTGTTTGTTGTCACTGAGTCCAGCTCGCCCTCCATTACCTTCAATGGTGCAAGCTCCCGGGTAGATTACCCGGGCACGATAGAGACAATGCCAGAGCGCTCAAGTACGAAAAATGTATCACAAATGGTAAAACTTGATAAAATAAACAAGTTACATACCTGAAATGCGTGTACACTATATGGAACCTCATCTTAACAAAAGGGAATCCCTTGCAGTCGGAGCTGTGGACATCTTGTTTACATCAGTAAAGCTATATTACGGAACGTGACGTTTCTACGCTATAACGTTAGACGAAACGAATTCAATGTATCGATACAGATTTTCAACGTTTAACTCGTTTAATCAACTATTTTGCACCTCAAACTATTTAAACGCGGACCTTAGGACACTGAATGCTGCTGGTAAATTATGACACTTTAAATCATGTTTATATATGTGTACCTTCTGTTGTTCAGATGAAGTTTACTGCATGATTGTGTTTTTTTCTTCAGTTCCCGGCAAGTGACAGAAAGTTCAAACCAAATTAATCAGTTTTAACTTTCCACATATCATGGTTTCTTTCAGTAAATGACAGGACAATTATTATAATAAATTTCTTCATGAATTTATCATCACACTTTTATTTTTTTAATAATTTTTTTATCCCGAAATTCCATCAAAAATCCCGAATATTTAATTTGGGGTTGCCGAACGGCCAACAGGCGGCTCTGTTCATTTCCCTGCGATAACATATAATATATCAACCTTTTTGAATGTGAATTAAGTGTTACTTATGACAAAATGAAGAACAACTTTAAAACTGACGATTTTCATTTTCTCTCATTTTTTTTTTAAAGTTCTTGTTAATTTTTTTTTTCTTAAGCAGCGAATGATAAGTCTGAAATTGTTTTTCACTTAAAGTCTTTTATTAGTGTATTCAATTTAACATTGTAATTTAATGCAATTTAATACATTTTCTTTCTTTCAAATTTAAGAAACACATACCCGCTATTAACATATGGACCAAAATAAAGTATTTTGGATGGTGATTAATCATTTTCCAAGTCCAGTTTCCAAAATCGTATCAGGGCCAGACCATCTCCGTTAACATTCGGATAGAAAAATTGTTAAAAAATAAAAGCTAGTGTAATAATTAGTTGATGAAGATTTCATATTGTCCCGTCATTGACTGAAAATTTACGAAGAAACGGAATAATCGTTCGAGTTATATTAGATTTTATTTTTTTAGTCCTAGTAGATATGTCCTACTATGAAAACATTCCTTTACAGGTGTGAATGGGGTTTTTTTACCCGAAGAAAACGTTTATACATCCTAGTTAATGCAGCAAGTTCTTTAATTATGAAATCATTTGAAAATAAAAATTCTTTTTGTTTTGGTAACTATGTGACATTTTTAACTGTTAATTTCCCTAGATGCAGAGTGCCGACAGATTTGTTGCAAAACGTAACGGTTATTTGACATTGATTGCTTTATCGTTTTCCCCGGAATATTCTGCTCATTGTTGACCTTCAAAAATATCATTTTTGAAAACTCTATTGATACCTAAGCATCTGCAAGATTTATCTATATATATAACATATCTTCTTATGCATTACGGACTGAGTTTTAACACTTTATTTTTATTCTTGCAATAACTTCTCATTTATATTCTTGCAAAAACTTCTCATTTATAATGCACGCCGTATCCCTATGAAATTTGTTTTGGAAGTAGGAATTTAATTAATAGAAACTCAGGTTGATGTATGAAAATCCGGGAATTGTACCCTATTAATGCAATTTCGTTAATCCCATCCGTTTGAATATGATCACAAAAACACCAATAGAAAAATTAAAAAACAAAATTTATTGGACTGAAAGAATACGGATTGAATAAGGAAAAAGCAAAACACAAGCAGATGTTGAAACTCATGATCATACAAAAATTAGTTTGTCAGCATGGAATGAGAAAAAAAAAGGTTATTGTTCGAATAACATTCCCTGTATTCCAAGTAAATACAGTCTCTGAAATTCAATGTTCTGTACAGAAGAAATCCGATATAGAACCGATATGGTTTCTGGATTTTTTTTAGTGTTGGTGTTTCTTTGTGTGAATAAATAGAGATATGGGATATACAATAAGATAGCAAAGGCTATGCAATTAACGACATCAAAACCATAGACATTTTTCCGTTTCCTAGTACATATTTGTTTAAGTCCTTAAACTTCTAATTGAACTTCTGGAGAAAAATCAAACCATGATGAAATCAGGAGATGTGGTATAGTTGACAATGAAACAATTTCAACCAAAGACCAACTGACGTACATGATAGCTTGCTAACATTGGTACATTTGATAACACCAGTTTACCATTTCACTACACTGCATATTCACTGATACATGAATTGTCACCACATTCCTTATAACACCATCATGCTATAAGATAGCACCATCATATTTGTTTAACCGTTCGGCAGTCCAATTTGCACTGGGTATATATATAGGTTTCATATATACGGCTTATCTATTAGGACGACAGTCTTTTAAATTGTATACCTGCTTGCATGCTTGTACTAAAGCTGCGTATATCGTCAGGTTTTGTTTTGGAAATGACAGGTTGCTGGATTTGGCATTCTGATACATGATATAAAATAACACGCAGAATACAGACTCAGGCTTACATGTCGTACATGCACAATTTCAAACTGGAATGTTTGCGGGGAGTGTTTTACTTATATAGAGGGTGCATATGTTAGCGTAATTTCATTCCACCGTGTATTTATTCCGGGTATCTGTTTTTCACTGGAGAATATTGGAAGTAAAAAGTGTCACGAGCGTCGATCTTGGCATCGTTGTTTTGTTTATATTGACCGGTTTATTGTTTACATTTATGGGTTGAAATTAAAATAATTTTCAGGGAACCAGTTTAATAGGTACTTCATTACTGAGTAAAAATATAAATATTTCGTCAATAGACAAGTTATAAAATTGATCGTTATGTTTTACAGCTTCACTATACAATATATTTCGAAGGTCTGCATATAAAGGACATAAAGTAACTACCTGTTTCTCATCTTCAATTTCGTTTTTACACATGAAACAACATCTTTCATTTATTGGCTTTTTCTCATATCGTCCTGTTTCTATTTTAATTGGTGCAACACCACATCTAAATTTTGCATAAGCACTTCTAAATTTAATAGATATATTTTGTTTTAAATATAACTCTGTACAATATTGTGATTTATATCGCTTATAAGTACGAAGCATGTTACCATTACTCTGCGACAAAATTTTCGTTTGCCATTCTGCAATAAATTTATTAAATAAAACATTTTCAATTTGCAGAACAATTTTCTTTATGCAGCACACGATCAATACTAGTATACAAATCAAAGTTACAATATTTTAGTTTTTTCATGACTCTATTACACTAGTTTTTCTTATTATTTACAGCATTTTTATGTGACCATTTGAAAACTTTATAATTTATTCTGTCATTGGTCATGGCACTACATCTTGCCCAATGTCTAAATACACATGTCCATTATTTTACACTAGGAGGTCTCCAGCCCATGTCCCCGTTAATTTAATCATTTGGCGTATACTTGCCAACACCTATAAAAAAACCTGATAGCTCTGTTCTGGACAGCGTTGATACAAGAAAAAGAACGAGTACCCCTAATGGATGCACCGTAGCTTATTATACTGACCCGACCAGAGTATCAAATAATGTTTTAAAGGTACTGTGCTAGAAACCACAATGTGCTTTACATTTAACAATTAATAAACTTAGAGCTCGACTGGCAGACATGGCTACAGCTTTAGCCATAATATTATGATGAGTGGTGGATATTTGGAACTGGATTTGGATTAACCAACCTTTTAAATTCTGTTGATGGTTAAAAAGCAATATGTGAATTTGTCGCAAAAATTGACGTTTTCCTATAAAATGGTGACCAAAGTTTTTATGCATACAATGACTTATACTGATGTAACTAGATTCAAAATACAAGTGTGCCAAAAAGTTTAGAAATCGGGAGATATGCCATTCGGTATCGTGTTACGAGTTTAAACGTTTAAAATCTTTATCGATACATTGAATTCATTTCGTCTAACGTTATAGCGTAGTCTAAACGTCACGTTCCGTAATATAGCGGTATTGATGTAAACAAGATGTCCACAGCTCCGACTGCAAGGGATTTCCTTTTGTTAAGATGAGGTTCCATATAGTGTACACACATTGCTCCATCCCAGTTAATTTCTGACAGGTGGGGATGGATGGGGAGAATTATGTTTATACGTATCAGAAAAAAACATCATGAAAAACTACCTATCAGATCTAAGAATTAAGACCTATCAGATGTAGAGTTTCTGTTCATATTGGGTGGATGGGCTTTCATGGGAAAAAATGACCTATCAGAAGTTTTTACTGCAAGGATTGTACCCATCAAAATTTTAAATACAATACCAGATAATGCATTATACGTAACTGTCTACATTCAAAAGCACCCCTAAGATCTGACATAGGCATTTTTGTAACCCCTAAGATGTAGTTATTTTAAATTATTTACAGCTGCAAGACCCTCAGAAGTTTTTTGCTTATAAGTGTACGTGTCAGATGAAAAACACCAAATTTTCACCCCTAAGATGTATAAATTTTACACCCCTCAGAAAGAACCATCCAACCCCCTTTAGCAGATATTAACTGGAATGGCCCATTTCAGGTATTCAGCTTGTTTATTTTATCAAGTTTTACCATTTGTGATACATTTTTCGTACTTGAGCGCTCTGCCATTGTCTCTATCGTCCCCGGGTAATCTACCCGGGAGCTTGCACCATTGAAGGTAATGGAGGGCAAGCTGGACTCAGTGACAAAAAAAAATGAGTCACTGAGGCCAGGGCTGGACTATGTTTCCATGATGTTGCAAGGATGCATGCATTGAATTATACGCTAACCTTGTTGACGCAACCTGTCTAGATTTTTTTTAATCGTGCGATTCCGTCATTGTTTGTTTTTTACTTTGTTGAGTCTCGTTCTAAACGAAAGACGATTTTTCTAACATCGTTACTACGGTCGCTTTTTTTTCCACAAAGATGGTGTTTCTTAAAGAGGATTTTCCTTTCTTTTCAATCATCTAAAGCATATCGAACTTACACATACAATGTATTGTTAATTCATTTGCTGAAAAAGTTGATGAATCCTAATTCCGTTCATGTTACAATAATGTCTAACTTCTATCAAAACCATTGACACTTAAACCGGCGTCACACATTGGCTTATAGACCGGCGTGCACCAAACGTACAGAGAAAATTGACAAAGTCGGTATACGTTAGTTGCACACCAAAGGAACGCTAAGCAATCGTTAAACGCATAAGTTTGAAGTACGTCAAAATATTAAGGTATACGCTTGGTGAATGCTACAACTCGAGGAAATGTTTAAGAAGCATAGATATTTTCATCCAGCTCAAGCGTGTGTCTAGCGTATAACTGTACGCTACATGCACGTAATACATACGCTTCAAGCGCGTTGAAAACGCTACAGATATATTTGAGACACGTTTAGGGCACGTTGTATACGCTTCAAGATCGTTTGACTTTATCAAAACAAAGGCAACAGTAGTATACCGCTGTTTAAAACTCATAAATCCATGGACAGAAAACAAAATCGGGATTACAAACTAAAACCGAGGGAAACGCATTAAATATAAGAGGAGAACAACGACACAATACTAAAATGTAACACACACAGAAACGGACCAAGCATCAGACAAAATCCCACGAGAATAACAAATATAACATCAAAACCAAATACATGAATTTAGGATAGACAAGTACCGTGACACGTCTTATCGCAATGTGAATTTACACATAAAAATAAGACGTATGCGTGTGTGTTTGTAACAAACACCATACCATAGAACGTCCAAGATACGACCGGGGCGCGTCTCAAATACGTTTAAGAAACATTTTCCTTCGTAGCGTGCATTCCATCTACGTTAGACAAACGCCAGGCATACGCCAACATACGTTTTTTGAACTTCCGACAAACGCTTAGGTACACTTCTCGTACGCCAAATACACGCTTATTGTGAACACGTTACAGCTATGATTGACAGGTTGAACGCATCCAAAATTACTAGCGTGTTGGCAGCGTACATGATTTTTTAACACGCCCGGCGTACGTCGCAGCTATACGCTGATATGTGACGCCGGTATTAATTCGTATTGACCACGCCATATTAGACGAAAAGCCGTGTACTACAATTTACAAAGATGAACATGCAAAGAGAACATGATTATGATAACTTCAGGTTAACAACACCATAAAAAACAGAGGTGTTATAAAATTAAAAAGAAAATTGAATTTACAATTAATAGGAATCATTGATTAGATAATTCACTCTTTGATTGAACAATCAATTTTAATTAGAATTATATTCAATTGATACTCTGTGTTTGTTAAATGTGTTCGTTTATTACACACACACAGTCTATCAAAAAAAAACAATGGATTCTGTAAATCAATAAAATTGAGAATGGAAATGGGGGATGTGTCAAAGAGACAACAACCCGACCATGGAGAAGACAATAGCAGAACAAGAATGCATCACCTTACCTGCTGTTGGCAAACACTGTTGGTATTTTGCGTCGTGTATACTCTCAAACTTATTAATTTTTTGACATTTTTACTTATTTTAACACAGACATCACTGATGTATGTATATGAAACGCTTAAATGGCATACACAATTGTAATGCTGGTATCTATATTGTTATTTTGCAAAATTAATGAAATAAATGTCAAAAGTTAATTTACCTTAAAGATTATAGAAGGTTTGAGTTATATGCAAATATCTTTACAGCTGCAGATGAATTTAACATGATAGAGTCGTGGATCGAAGCAACTAATAACAAGATTGACGTTATTGGAATATATGGTTTTTACGGTACATCTTCAAATATTTTATCAATAATTATTACTTTCAATATCGACGAAACAAATATTTGCATAACAATACTAAATCAAAGTTGACAAAACAAATATTTGCTAGAAATATAACCAAAATGCACCATTCGAGTGCAATATCTTTATAATTATATACGTAGTAATAAGGATGTATAACCCCAAAAATCATTATAAATTATGTTTTAACGTTTACACCATAATAGATACCTGGGATTTTGCGAAATTGAATACAGTATTAAACATTTTCATTTATTAGGAAACTTTTATTAAAAATTCACAATTTGAATAAATAGTCAATTTAAATTTAAATTATAAACAATTGATTTCCACTTGTTTTTTTATGTGCTTGTTTATAACTTACTCACAATATATTTTGAAATTCCATATAATGTTGTATACCTTGAAAACATTATCTTACCATTTTTTTTGTAAAAACGGTTATTATTTTGGGTCGTTAATCATATTAATACTCTTCAACATCGTATTTCATTTGCCCGTTTTAAAAGTTTATATATATGAAACACGTGTCTTCTATACACAATGTTGACGCCGGTTTCTATGAAGAGTTTATTTGTGTCTAGGCAAAAAAAAATATTCAGATCATCATGATAAAAATATAAGCCTTTCATGACAGAAGTATAATTTACAATTTGTTATTTTTCAAACTCAATGAAGTAAATGTAAACACTAATTTTACTGTATAGAGAATGCTATTTTAATGTTTCTCTTGTCGTATAACAAACTGATAGGTTTCATAATTGGTCCAAGCAAATACCTTTAAAAATTCATTGTTTGACTTTACTGTAAAACAAATTATTTTCTGTAAAGATTGTATCACAGAGCTATTCTGAGGCACTGGCTTTTAAAAACTAATATTCTTATATGAAATTTATTATATATGTACATTTTTATTTATGTACACTTTTATTACATAACATTGTTTAATATAGAGACACACCACCCATTCCCTATCACTAACTATCACTAGCTATCTTCAACTCTCGCGAATTGAATCATTCAATAACTTTTATCATCGTGAAGGCGTTAACTACTTTCATGACTTTCTCACACATTAATTCGTCATTCATCTCCAGATCACACAAGTATATGGACAGAAAATAAACCAACAGAAAAATAAATCTTACGGCTTCTAATTAGAAATGATTACAGTTGACACACAACTTCATCATACCTTAGATCCTTATTTTTTTTTAAATTCAAAGTTTTGTAAACAGGAAATTTATATATAAAAAAAAATAAAAAATACCGAAGTGCTGACTACTGAACTGGTGATACCCTCGGGGATGGAACGTCCACCAGTAGTGGCATCGACCCAGGAAAGTTCAATGAAAACAATGAATCTATAAATACTTAAAACACTTTACCATAGCAAATTGATGTGGACAATTAAATACCGATCTGAGTTAAGAAATAAATGTGCAACGTATCATTCTATGACAATTGGCAGGATTTGTATTCTATTTTACCAAAAACACCTAAAGTTGTATATGTTTTTGTCCGATGCGATTAGGATTGGATATTCACAATGTGAAATAAAACTCCCTAATTGAATTAGATATGAACTGTAAATATCATAATCCAGTTACCAAAATATATAACTGTAATGTAGCACGACACAAATAAATTGTTACGGTGTAGGAAAAATACTTGTCCTTTTGGTCCGAAACCACAATTATCGTCCCTTGATTTTCGTTGTTCACAAATATAGTCCCTTGTGTTGACAGTGGGTTACTTGCCATTAATTTTTATACCCCTTCCAAATTTATTTCTCCATGTTTAATGCATCAAATTGCAAGTAAGGGGGTGAAATTACACTGTAAAAAAATTTGGGTCCATAATTTTAAAGGAAAGTAGTGATTTGGTCCAGCTGAATAAGGTTGAAAATTAGCACTTCGGAAGCTGTCAAAAGATTTCAAGACGCCCCAAACATAAAATTGTCCATATTTTGAGTTAGAGACGATGAAGTTTTCTATAATTTTGATATAATTTGTCCCAAAAGTAGTACAACACACTGTAAAAGTTTCTTTGAGAAAGCGCAGGTGGGATTTTTTTTATTTTCATTTATGTTCTAAAAGAAATGCACTACGACATAATTGTGTTCTCGGACCTTTTGTAAGTAATTATCGTAATATTGTTTATGAGAGGGAGTGCAATGCTACATAAGATCACAAAAAAAAATCAGTGAATCAATAATAAAGTAATAATTTATGTTAATGTTTTCTTAGCAAGATGTGGTTTCCGTAGATTAAGACTTAGGAGGAAAAATTGTAATTGATAACTATTTAAAGAATGGCGTTTTATACATTGCTGTGTAATAACCAATTTATTTCGAAAACTGGTAAAAATCGACGTGTTACTGTTGGCTAGTATGCGACTAACTTACTTGTATGGTTTGTGTTTTACATAGAACACAACTTTTTAAACGTAAAAACATGTCTGTATCAACAACACATCAATTGATATTCCTTATTACGTTTTTACTACTATCAATGACATTATAAAAAAAGTATGCATATGGTAGTGTGCATGTGTCCTTTTGAAAGTTAGAAGAACACAACCACAATTAATTAATATTAATTATTTTGTGAGTACAGAAATAGTTTGCACTTAACTGGCAATAAACATATAACAGCGTTCATTTATCATTACTAATGTTTTTAAATTGTCAATCTGTAACAATAATCTATACAAAATCGTATTTATTAATTTTTTACTATTTTTTTGGTTGAAGGACTTAAAGAAGATGATATTAACATTGTGAAAAACAAACTTGAGAAGATGAGATATTCTTGCGAGAGGATCGGATATGCTTGTAAGAATGCTGGTGTTTGGAAAAGAGGTACTTCTAAAACTTTCATCAATCGTTATTCAACCAAAGAAAAGTTTAAAAATGTTTACCAGTTAAGGTTTCAATTTTGTAAATATAGACAACGCAATTTCCCATAAGAACTCTGTTTACGGTTAAAAGTGTTACTTTTACTATGAAGTTTCATTACAAATTATATCCTAGAATGAAAAGTTGAAATGCACTACTATTTATTCATAGGTCAATTCATAGAGTTTAAACTTATGCTAAAATTCCGTACTACCCCTTCCTACACTTTTCGCCTACCTTATGATTAAAAATTCGCCACGACCATTTTTAAACACACTGGTAATATTCCTTATCATCCCATTCCATACGTTATGTCTCTGAGGGATGAAACATATAGATCATGGCTGGGAACCAGTACGTAAACAAAACGATTCACCAAAATGTTTCCCCTCCGCTCTTATGCAAATAATTCCCAAAAATTAATATTTCGCATAAAGATGTTTTTTCTCTAGCTTTACAAAATCATTTATATATGGATCTCTCATATATCCTAACCAGGATTAATCTACCGTTAACGAGTATAATTCCACCTTGCTGTGTGATTGCAAACCATTTTAATTCTTGCATTATTTCCAGTCTGTATATGCATTAACCAAAAAAAAATTGTACCAGAGACTCTGTTTACTACTATCATTAATTAACATAATCACTTCTGTTGTTTTGATTCAAACTTACTACTCGCTGGTATTTTTTAAATATCAAATTCAGTGTTATAGACAACAGAAAATATTTCAGATGGTGTAAAGTTTGACAATCAGGTCTTTTCATTTTGATCAAAAAATATAAATTGCATATTCCTTTTTTCTATATGTTACATGCATGTTTTGGGTAAGACACTAAAATTGTTAACGCAATTATCTTTTGAATCATGCGAGTCCGAATTTTTTTTTTTTTTTTTACTTGTTGGGTCTTTTCTGAAATGAATTACGAATTTTGAACATCGGTCAACTACGGCCACCTTAATTTCCGCAAAGATGGTGTATCTGGAAAAGGACTTTACTTTCTTTTCCAGCATCTAAAGCAAAGCGTATGTACATAACGTACCATACATTCATAAAATGAAATAATTGGTTTCCATCATTGCTGTCACACCTGTAAATCTACACACAAATTTGCTTAACTAGATTACATACATGTAAGATTTATTTCTGATGTCTATTAATTTTATGACAATTAAACTATCATTGGCAAGGTCATCTAAGAAAAAGACATTATGTACAAACTACTAAACAAAATTAACTTGCGAAGAGAAAACGAACATAACACCATAAAGCAACTGGGATAATTTAAAATTCGATACAAAGAAAATATATTTTCAAATAGTAAGAAACATTGATTAAATATTTTTATATTTGAATGGATAGTCAAGCATACATAGCTGTTTTTTGATATGGTGATTGTGTTTGTTGATAACCTTCTCACAATTCATTTTTAAATACATTATCCATGTTACCTTTCCGGTTTTTTTTTCTGTTTTTTTTTTTTCTAATAAAAACTAATAGTCCTTTGGTTCGTTAAAAATTTCAAACTTCGTATTTCATTTGGCCTTTTAATTTTTTTTATTATAGTGTCACTTATTTCTGTATATGACACGCGAATCTGGCAATCACAATTGTAATGCTGGTATTTATGAGTAATATACGAAAATATTTGTAGTTTCAGTTGCAGTTTTCATGATACAGAGTTGGATCGAAGAGATGATGCACAAGATTGAATGTAATGGAAAACGAACTCTTAATGGTATATCTTAAAATATGTTATATAATTTTTGTACATAAGTCAACAATTCTTACCTTGGATATCGACGAAACAAACGACCAATTTGAATCATTGTTTTGAAGTTATTTAAGTAACAATTATTAATCAACGGCCAACAGAAAGATGTTATCCTACAAACATCATTTGAATCATAAAACAACACTAATAAGATCTAGTTTTGTATGTGGTATTGAGTAAAGGATTACCTCACTAATAATTATAATGATTAAACGTTAACACCATAAACTGAAATGAATGTCAAAAGTTACTTAATTGTAGACAATGCATATTTTTAGGTTTTTCTTATCGTATAACACACACCATTGTTTCTGTCAAAAAGAAGAAAAGATGTGTGTTTTCAAACGAGACAATTATCCATCAAACGAAGTGTATTTTGTATGTTAGCAATTATGCAACATTACGTCATTTGGCAATGAGAAAAAAAAAACCATATAATCAACCATAAAGGCCCTGACATAAGAAATATAAAATAATTCAATTGCGACAATGCAATGCATAATTTATAACAAAACAGTTCCTGAAATACAAATACGACAGAAATAGAAAAAAAACACGGACATAAAGGCTCTTGATTAGAAACAGGTACATACAGAATTTGGCGGGATTAACCATTTTTGTGAGTGATAAATCCCTCCTCGAACCTGGGACAGTAGTGTTACAGAATAGCATAGATTACAACATAAAAATCAGTCGAAAAAGCCTAAACTTTTCAAATCGATACCCAAAGTAATATATCAAACAAAATTCAGATATAATGTGGCGTATATTATCACATTTATCCCTAACAACAGCACAGACACTACGTACAGACCTGAGAGTGTTTATATTTACCGCTGTAAAAATTAGACTGACAATAAATACAAAAAAATATGTTGTCATGAGATTCACTTTAAGGAAAAGTAGTAGAAAACAGAAAAGATGAAAGCTTATCGGTTTAAAATCAGATGGTCAAGTAGCTTTGTAATGATAGCTAAGTTTAGCTGTTCAAACCCTCTAAAATTCAAACTAAACTTTTTTCTGTGAATTCTTCATGTAGCATTCATTCTTTGTCTGTGTTCCGTTTATTCGTCGTTTCACCAACTTGCGTGCGCTCGTCGTGCATCATTTAGTGTCTTTTCTTTTCAACCGTGTACAGTGTGTTCGGCGTTCGTTCATTCTTATCGTGTAAAGTGACTGTGCAATCAACGTTCACTTATTCGTAATCGTGTAATGTGTACTCAACATGTGTTAATTTTCAATCGGTTAACTTTCATTCAGTCCTTATAATTAATTCATTTTGTAAGAATATTTTACAGTCTTTTATAACCAATACGTATTGATTAGAAAACATTTTTTTTTTAAATTGCAATTTATTCTGCGTGTACAAATGTTTCCATCTTTTTGCATATTATGACGTTATAAACATAGCTTAACTTTTGTGGGTATTTTGATTTCTTAATTTTAATTTTAAAAACTGGCATACTATTTGAAACTGCAAATGTCAAATCTCCTATTCTCGATGTCTTGGGATGTGGATTAAGAAGTTGGATGACAAACTTGGATTAATAGACTGAGGCGTATTTAACACGGATATGTATTTTTCGTCATTAACATTTTTTTATTTTGTTGTTTATGTTCATTCAAATTGAACTAAATACGTCTGTCTTGGGAAAAAAATCAATTTTATTTGAAGGCATTCATGAAAAAACAAATAATTGACCATGACTGAGAAAATGGGTCCAGATGAGGAAAATATATAATTTGATGTTTTGCAATTTTGGAGCCTAATTATCATAAATAACATTCTGTAAAAAATTCAAGGGGATAGCTTAAGTAGTTTCTGAGAAAAAAATCATTTCATGATTCGTAACTTTCATGTATCTTGGAAATAAGTTGACAAGTTGAAGATATTATAAGCTCAGACAGAGATATCAAGTATTCCTTAAGAACGACTGTCATATAAGAAATTGTATTTGTACTTGGAATTGTGTTTACATGTTTAAAATATAGATATTTCTTCTCTGATAAAATAGTTGAATTAAGGGGATTATTATGTCAATTTGTATCGCAAATTATTTTCTCCTAAAAATGCAAGACATATTATGAAAAAAGTTGAATTTTGTTTGATTGCTGCAAAAGCTGTGTAATATTGTCCAATTCAAAAATATAAAAGTCTAACTATGTGCTTATGCACCTATATCACCAATGACATGCGTTTTACTTTGTCCTGTTTTTGGATTTTCAAATTTTTCAAATTGACCTTTTCATTCGAGTTTTCTTTGCGGATACTAATACAGAATACAAAAGCCATCCATCAAATATACATGTAGTACGTTACGTTTGAATTTGAAATTGGTTGAACATAATAAAAAGTGAACTTGTGTGTATGAATTCCTAAAGATCGTTTTTGCTTTTTAGCTCAAATCAGTATTATTTGTTTTGCCTGAACATTTGAAAATTCTTACTTCTTGATTTTATAATGAGAACAAAATTCAGAAATGTCGTGTGAATTAAGAACACTTTGGGTGCCACAGGTAGAGATCTGCCTACCTTTCCTGAGCACCTGCGATCATCCCTATTTTTTGGTAGGGGTCGTGTTAATTACTTAGTCTTCAGTTTCCTATATTGTGTCTTGTGTACTATTGTTTGTCTGTTTCATATGTTTGTCTTTTCCTTTTTCGATTTGTTTTCGATCTGTAAGTTTGAATGTCCCTCTGGTATATTTTGCTACTTTTTTACATTGCTCAAAAAGCAAAATACAACGATAGTCACTTAACACATACATGGCATATCTTTAAGAACACATATAGATAAAAGATAATCAAAAATCAAAAATATGTAATCAACTATCAACATCTTTATTTAAATTATCTTTATATTCATATGTGCTACCTATAAAATCAATGCGCGCAAATGTAAACAAATCTTGCGTAAAAACGTCAAAAATAGAATCCCGAAATGCGCTCAAATGTAAAGAGTAAACTATTAATTACTTGTTCCAAAGATAATATTGTAGAATACTTCTATATTTGACACGTGTCTAACAGTTCACTGATATTCGCCAATTTAAAAAAAAAGGCAGGTGCCGAAACATTGTTCAATTAATCATTTATTTCTGGATTCTTTCTATAAAATTTAGAATGTATGCATTAAATATCAAACTCTATCATAATATGATATATATTTTTAGATGCAACATTACCCCTTCTAGTCCTAAGCGGCATATTATTAGTCCTTAGTAGTATTCAGCCGATGTAGCAAATAATACCACTAGTGAAAAGTATGCAACACAAACAAAAACAAACAATTGTGTACACAAATACATATAATTAACTTCTAGTGAATCCGCTCACAAAATATAAAAAATACGTTCATATCTTATGTATTCTGAGCAGCAGTTTGATTTTGAAAAAGCAGTTCACAAGCATAATCTCACATTGCTGTTAAAACGACGCAATTTGCTACAGTTTCCTCACTCATAGTGACCTTAACACTGCTAAATCTCTGAAAACGATTGCGACTATTAAAATTCAACATATTATTTTTTAAACAAATTGTTAGTTTCCATAAGAAAATTAGAAGGAAAAGAGTTACGACATCCATTTAAAAAATATGTTGATGCAAAGATACATTGCAAACAAGCGTCATATGTAAACACCCTATGTTAAAGCTGGGGTTAATTAATGGCCAGTTTTAGAAATTTATGAAGGCAAATCAAACTGTGATTAATTTCTGCTAGAGATTCCGTAGAAATAAATTTATGTTTCTGTGACATGGGATAGGGACACTGTGCCCCCCCCGGTAACTGTATTAAGTTAAATTATAAAAGTCGATGAGTTTTATAATTTGACAACAATCATTGTAATTGGAAAATCTTTTAATGAGATAGAATGTTTTGTACAATCATCAACCAACCTACACTGTGTGTGCATAAATAGTATAACTTGATACATATGAATCATATGTCAATTTCAAATGCGATTTGAAATAAAATGGCTTGTCTATTCGTGTGTTAGGCGGTAACCGTTCATTCGTCAATCGTACACCGTGGTTGTATTGTAGGTTTATCATTCATTATTTAACGTGCATGTATCATGGATTTATCATTCGTCATTCATTCTTCGTTAATTTTCTTTGATACGCTCATCGCTCATCGTGCATGGATTGTAGATCTTTTGTTCACCGTACATTTTTATTGCATTTACCGTGTTTGAATCGTCCGTATGTGTGTCTGGTCAGTTTGAATTACGAAAAACGTATTAAAATTTCACTTTGTCCAATGAAAATTTGTGTATTTACAACGTATCGATTGTTATTCCTCATTACTTGTTTCTTCTGTCGATGAGTTTGTCTTCTTTGATTTTTTTTGTCTAATATAAAAATTTAATAATGCATATTAATTTATTTGAGATAATAAATGCAGTTCGCGTATAACTGTGAATTAGAAATATACTGCGTGTATTTATCATTACCATTACCATTGTTTTTAAATTATTCGAAATGGGAGATTTTTGTTATCTATGTCAAGAAAATCTGCATACATATCATACAAATGATGCTTGTAAAATTTCAATGCGAGATTGTATTATGCTACTTGTAAAAATAATATAAACACAATCGTCATATTTTTTTCATCATATGTATTTTTGTATATATATTTTTATTTGTTATAGGAATATCAGCTGATATCAACATTATCAAAAGTAAACTTGAAAAGATTTGGCACGCTAGTGTTGGGAAAAAAGGTTAAAAATTAAACTTTAAAAATGTTTACCAGTAAATGCATTGCATGTAAGAAATCACATTTGTTATCAAGTGAACATATAGCATGTAATTAGTCTTTAATTTAATGGATTTATTTAAGAAATAATTTATAAAAGCAATATAATTGTTGAAATATTACACATGGCCTGGGCTGTGATATTCGAATTTTTGTCCAGAGCGTTTGATTTATTTCGATTCAAATAGGACAAATACGGCAGTTTAAAAACTGAAGCAAGAGTTGGTTATCCGTGTGTGCGGCTGTTCCTTTTCACTCCCGGTAAGATAAAATTAAACATCTTCCAACCAATCAATAGCTTGAAATTGAGAATGGAAATAGGGAATGTGTCAAAGAGACAACAACCCGACCATGGAAAAGACAACAGCAGAAGGTCGCCAACAGGTCTTTTATGTAGCGAGAAATTCCCGCACCCGGAAGCGTCCTTCAGCTGACTCCGCAACAAATATATAATATTTCAGTGATAATGAACGCCATACTAAACTCCAAATTGTACACAAGAAACTCAAATTAAGAATAACACAAGACTAACAAAGGCCAGAGGCTCCTGAATTGGGACAGGCGCAAAAAAGCGGCGGGGTTGAACATGTTTATGAGATCTCAACCCTCCCCCTATACCTCTAGCCAATATAGAAAGGTAAACGCATAATAATACGTACATTAAAATTCAGTTCAAAAGAAGTCCGAGTCCGATGAGAGAAGATGTAACCAAAGAAAATAAACAAAATGACAATAATACATAAATAATAACAGACTACTAGCAGTTAACTGACATGCCAGCTCCAGACTTCAATTAAAATTATTGAAAGATTATGATTTCATCATATGAATATCAGGCACAATCCTTCCCGTTATGGGTTTAGTATCATACCATCATAATATATATGAGAAGAACATAACCCGTGTCATGCCAACAACTGGTTTTTGAATAAATGTGTTTAGCTCCGATGCAAAGACCCTATAAGTGAATCAATATCATCATTAATATATGACTAGCATGACTTATTCCTTAAATAACCGCTAGAAACATTTGTTTAATTCTTTTAATTATCATTCCTCACATTTGCGTCAAAAAGAAATCAATTCTGTGCAAATCTATTACATCTGTTTACTCATTGGCGATCCAGCCATTTTATAAAGGTGGGTTCCCAACCCAGAGTAAAAGGGGGGGGGTGGTTCCAACTTTATGCTCAAATTCAAAGGCATATCCGTCCAAAAAAGGAGGATCTAACCCCGGAACCCCTCCTCCCAGGATCTGCCAATGTAACTTATTTCGTGTTAAAGAAAGCTTTATGCAAAGCTATCGTCAAAACAACAGCTGGCATTTCGAAATTAAGGAGTCACTATGTTGACTTGCCACATTAAGTTAATGTGCAATATAATATAATATAATATAATACCTCACTCAAAACTTCATTTTATCCAATATTATCCAAATTTCGACAGTTTCTCTAACGAAAAAATCTCCAGCTTTAGCGTTTTCATATGTTTGACGTTTTATTTAAAAATGACTTAAATGCGTCAAACGCATTAATATACTGTAGCGGAATTTTATATTAATTTGATTTTGGAGATTTCTCCGAGCTGTTATGCATTAATTCTTGACTAATTAAGGCATCAGAATTAGAATGAAATCTGTGTACTCAATTTCAATTGCAATTCTTGAAACATTTAAATAGCCATTATAGCGTTTGCAAAAAGGTTCAAGTTAACTTACGATGCATGTGGATTTACGTGGGAGCTATGGTGTACCACACATTAGTATGCACTGTATATATATATGAGTCTGCGCTAAGTATATATATATTTAATCACGGTGTTACTTACAAAGTGAAAGAAGCACGTCATAATATAATACGAATTAACAAAACGTTTTATGAACTAGACTGTTATATTATTTTTCAACTATATGTACATGGTTATATAAGTAAATTGTCATGTAATTAATTTGCTACCACCAATACATTTCAATACTGTCTTTTTTGAAAGATAACTACTAAAATGTAATATATTCTCAGCATGTTCACTTTTATAAAAATATATTGCTGAAACTAATATTTTCGCTCTTTGATCTTTGGGTCGGTTTGTTTCCTGTTTTTGTTTTACATAATCATGTATGCTATATATAATTCTCATGTATCCTATACAACATTTGTCTACGTTTAATAGGTACACTCCCACTGTTGTGTGATTGCAAACTATGATTTAAAAAGAATCTAATTATTATACTAATGGCAGTATGAAAGTTAAAAAAACAAAAAGTGTCTTATGATATATGGACTCTGTGTACTCCTGTCATTAATTGACGTAACCCTAATGATTTATTGAATTCAAATATTTTTCTCTATGACATAATCATGAAATAAAAAAATTCAGTGTTATAAACATCAGAAAATGTATTTTAGATTGTGTAAAGGTTGTTAATCCGGTCTGCTCTCATACTGAACAAAAGGTACTTCTTTCCGTTAGAAAAAAAAGCATATTTCTTGTTTCCACTGTGTTGCAAAGATGCATGCATTGGATTATACTTTAACCTTTTTGACGCTTCGCTCCCACTATTGCTCTTTTGAATCAGACGATTACGTATTTTGTTTTCATCTATTATTTTGTTCCTTCCTAAACGAATCACGAATTTTGACTGCTTAACTACATGCACGATCGCATATGTTTCCATAAAGATGAGGTTTTAGAAAGATGACTTTGCTTTCTTTTCCAGTATCTTAATCATTATAGAGGTGCACCTAACGTAAATTCATATAACAAAAATATTGTTATCCATCATTGCTGTCAAATGTGTTATCATATTAACAAACATTCTTATCTTGATTCCATACATGTTAGATTATTTTCTAATATCTACTTAAAGATTATAAAGTTTAATGTTAACACCATAAAGAAACAGGTTTAGAAGGTTCGAGTAACATATGAATATCGTTGTAGTTGCAGATGCAGTTTTAATGATACAGAGGCGGATCAAAGCAATTAAATACCGAATTAGCTTTATTGGAAAAAAATGTCGTTACGGTACATATTCAAATATTTTATAGATGGTTTTTGTATTATCAATAATCCCAACCCTCAGTATCGACGAAAGATACAGACGAATTGAATCATTGTTAACATATTATTCAAGTAACAATATTTACTATATGGTTAACAGAAACAAATGTGTTGATGTTAAGCGATGGTAGTGCTCCTTCCTTGACGATGATTGTTTTTGGTCTAAGCCATATCGACCAATCCTGTGCTGTTGCAATTTGTTGAAATCTATTTGTTTGTCTCTAAACTGTTGACTTATTAAATCGAGCCACAACGCCAGAAACATTCATGCCGGCATACACCATCCTGACGATCATTTTCGTTTAGGCCTGGTTGACGCCCTATGCAATTTTTTCAAACTTTTATGTGTTGTTCTTACCAATGGTGTTTTTCTGAATGTTAGTGCAAACAAAATTTCATTTTGAAAGTACAGGTACAGAAGGTAAAACACCAATTACACATGCAAAGCTGAATTGGCGCGAAATCAATCACCCGGAAAAAGTACGACTGTTTGAAATTAAAGGTAAAACTAAGGATTATATCAATAATGTTTAATAAAAAAAAAAATTCAGAAACAACCAAAAACAATTTGAAAAAAAATATATGTTGCTAAACATTTTTAGTTCAGTATATATAAAATGACTGAATAATAGCCAACAATAAATATTACGGGGCGATGGATCATATAGGTATGATAAGTACACTACAAAATATAATATATAACCAATCTAAAAGGGTAAAACATCACTAAAATAATATTAAAATTAATCATGTCATGTGACTATCTTTGTAGATGCTGATACATTTTTTGGGATACAGTGGCAGATCGGAATAATTAAAGACAAGATTGATGTTATTTGGGAAAAAACTCTTTACGGTACATATTCAAATATTTTATAGATTTGTTTTATATAATCAATAATTCTAACCTTCGGTATTGACAACACAAACAGCCGATTTGAACCATTTGTTACATATAAATTAAGTAACAATACTTAATTAATGGTTTACAAAAATACTTTCCTAGAAATAATATCAGAATTCATTATATATAAGCTTTACATAATATAAAGAACTGTCAAATCATTACCAATTAACAAAACTGCATCATATAATGGAACAACTACATTATGTCCAGTCACAAACCACCTTCTCCCTTTGACACATCCACATTAAAGTATGGTGAAACAACATCGAGTAGTAACAAAACCATTTTGAGTAATGACAAAACTAGATCAAGTCAATACGAAACTATATAGTGTAATATCGAAATATCATTAAGTAATGACTATTCCATATTGAGTTATATCAAAACATCACTACGTAATGTCAAAACCATAGTATGTAAAGATAAAATATCATCAAGTGATAATAAAACAATATTACGTAAAATCAGAATTCCACACAAGACAGCTGTGACGTTCGATATATTTACATGTACGTGGTATTGAGGTTCTGGATTACCTATCAAATATTTTTTTAAGTTAAACACCAAAAACAAACGGGGATATTGCGAAGTTCAATCAATATTAGGGAATATGAGTTAAATAATTCACCATTTACATGACTAGTCAATTTAAATAAAACTATATTCAGTTGATTGTCTCTAGTATGTTTTATGTGTTTGTTTATAACCTACTCTCACTCTATTTTTTTGTATACCAGGAATACTTTACATTGCCTGTTTATTTTTGTAAGAACTGTTGGTATGTTGGGGTTGTCTCCATCTACGTATTTCATTTGTCCTTTAAAGGGGGTTCGCGGGTATACATGTACATTTTTTTTAAAATATATCATGTCGCCTTTCTATAATATCATACTTAATCGAAAAATAAAATAAAAATATGAAGTCACCGTTAATTTAAGCTCACAATCTGCCTCTGAAAGAAGAATGCATTTGTGTTAAGGTTCGTTTTTTTTATGTTGAACTAATAGGAGAAAAAAAATAGTAATATCGAAATAAAAAAAGAAAGAAATTACAGAAATCGCGTTAATTTTACATAAGTTAAGTTTAGTCTATTTGAATACAATAACAAAAAAGCAATAGGTCACCGATGAGTTAAAAAGGTTATTTCAATTTTAATGCGAAATAAATGGCAATTTTTAACCAAAGGGAGATATTTTGTAGCTTTTTCAATGATATAAACATTTAAAAAATCATCAGGGACCAAAACGAATTGATTTTTTTACCATATCATAAAGTAACAAAGAAGTTAAAACTTCTTCATGCCTTATATATCATGTACTGAAGAACGACGCTAGATTAAAACTGGCGTTGAAAGGTAACACCCGGTCACAGAAAGCTTCATTTTATGAAGCCCAGATGGTCGTGTGGTCTAGCGGGACGGCTACATTGCAGACGATTTGGTGTCACGACATCTCAGTAGCATGGGTTCGAATCCAATCGAGGGAAGAACAAAATTTGCGAAAGCAAATTTACAGATCTAACATTGTTGGGTTGATGTTTAGACAAAAATCAAAGTTAGACAGAAAGTCTGAAAATTACACCACACAGTGTTAGAGTTAAGTTTTCTACTGACAAATTTTTGTCCGTCCCTCAGCGGGATTCGAACTCACACCTTTGATACACTACAGCACCAATCGCTTAGCCTCATGTCCAGCGCTCTAGACCACTCGACCACATCCGCTATATAAAAAAATATAACTTCAATAGTTGTAGTGTTACCTTTTCACGGAAGGTGAATCTAGAGATAGACATGAGACACGTGTTTTTTTTTTAAGCGTGTGTAGATGTTATATTATTATTTCCATACACAATGTATTTATTATTTGTCAGCAGTATAACTCAACAATTTTTATATATCATATAGGATCATGATTAATTTCATTATACAGTCACTAGAAATAAGCATATTATACAAACAAATCTAAACAAGTGACAAACCATACAATATACATTAATCATATTTATATATCACATATGTGTTACGAAAACGTTAAATTTGGGTGTTGCATATGTAATATATATTTTAAATTCTTCTACTCATATTGCTGCCTGGATAAAAAAAAGTGATTATAAGTAGTTGTGCCCAAATTCAAAATTACGTGACGTCGTTCACTCCTTAACGACAAGACAGTGCTTGTATTGACAATAATGAGAATTCTGCTACAATGGCTACCAGAAACAATGTCCAACCAACTGTTATCGATTTAGTCCTAGTAATGGCTTTTATGTATTACCATTTTAAAATAAATGGGAAATATTACTTTAGATTTGTACTGAGTAAGTAAGGGATAAAATAATGGAAAATGATTTTAATTGTTGTGGTTAATCATATAGTTACAATTGAACGTTTTCTTTTTTCAGCAGAAATTAAATTTGTGTTAAATAGATTATAATATGTTTTTTCAATATTAACCCTGGTATAATTCCTCGACCCATATCAACCATCGACTACTAAAAATGTAGTTAAAGCCACGGGCAGATATAGGAGTCTCGGGATGACACCATGGCCAATATGGACAATGTCATGCTATAATTTATAAATATAGATTTATATAAAACTCATATCTGGCATATAAAATATTAATGCTGGTATCTCTGAAGTGTTTTTTTTTTTTTTTTTTTTTTTTTTTGAAATAACAATTTAATCACACTATTATTAGAAAAATGTAAGCCTTTTAAAATGATACATTTTTGTAAGAGTATAAAAACAATTTATCACAGTGCAAAATCAATGAAATTAATGTCAAAAGTACCTTTACTTTGGTAATGGTTCTAGTAATATATGAATATATTTTTAGGTGCATATGAAGTTTGGGAGATACAATGGAAGATCGAATCAATAAAAGACCAGATTGATGTTATTGGAAAAAGTTCTCGTGATGGTACATATTCAAATATTTTATAGATGTTTTTTATATCATCAAAAATTCTTACCTCTTGTATCGACGTAACAAACGGTTGATCTATTGTTTAAAAAACATTTAGTAGCAATACTTAATCAACATGATCAACGGTTTACACACTCTCCCAGAGGTAAATGAGTAATGGATTATCTAATAAATTATTAAGTTTAACACCAGGAAAATTGAAATTTAGTCGTCTTTGTCTGTGGTTATCGTCTTGCCTGGTTAACATCGACACTATTTGATTGCCACCTGTGTATCTTATTTCATTTTCTTTTGAGAGCATTTTTTGTGCCACGCAATTTTCCATGGTCTGCTAAAGAAAATAATAAAAAGAAACTAGAGGCATATGTCATTAGATAAGACTGTGTCTATTTATTTTGAATATCTATATACGAATGGAACTCATTCGAAATATATTTATGTGAATAGATGAATAAGAACCCGAACAATAATTTAGACGACACTTGTTCATAAATCATAACTTTACAGTTGAGATAAAATATATTAAAAAAAAGTTCAAGATAGTGTCATTTTAATTGATTTTTGATTGTTCACCTTTTCTTTTCATTTTGAATTTCACCAACTATGTGTTTGTTTATTGCAGAGTATTTGAGAAGAAAATCGGAAGTAGGAAATAGCAAACATATCAGAATTTCAGGGGAAGGTACATCCTTAACATTAGAAAAATCTATATATTTTCCTTAAGTCCGACCCTTACTGTGAAGGTCACACTTCCAAATAGTGAAGTTGAAATCATCCCTTCTTAAATTTTACGGACGCCATCACGAGTTGGTTGACCGTTATGGAATAACCGTTTCACAAATGATATCGGATATGTTCCTTACGTCGTAACTACAATCCCCTTCCCTTTCATGAATATGACCTACCGAATTAGACTATTTACCGGATTTGTAATCACATAAGCAACACGACGGGTGCCACATGTGGAGCAGGATCTGCTTACCCTTCCGGAGCACCTGAGATCACCCCTAGTTTTTGGTGGGGTTCGTGTTGTTTATTCTTTAGTTTTCTATGTTGTGTCGTGTGTACTATTGTTTTTCTGTTTGTCTTTTTCATTTTTAGCCATGGAGTTGTCAGTTTGTTTTAGATTTATGAGTTTGACTGTCCCTTTGGTATCTTTCGTCCCTCTTTTCTTAATTATGACGATTAATACATAGATGTTAGGAAAAGTATATCTGGTCTACCTACTGTTATTTTTCACTCCATTTGTAATCACTCCTACGTTTTTTTGGTTGAAACGATACATTTGTTAGTCTCATCCATTGTCTTGGAATACATTTCGTGTGCTTGTACAACTATGCTTCATACAGAAACAGACATTTTGTTTATTTTCGATTTTTAAAAATGTGAACGCACAAAAAGGGTTTAAGCTACATATGCATCATAACGTGGCGCTCTCAAAAAGAAGTTGCAAGGCAATTTAACTGTTTGAAATGCGTAGTTTAACACACATTTTCTGTGTCAGATGCTAAGTTTTCTGAAGAAAAAAAATACCCATATAAAATGACAAGACAATGCTTGAATAACTTTTTCAGTACAGCTCTAATGATGCATCTCATGAGTTTTAATTTTGCCTGTATTATAAGTTAATAACAAATATTTTAATTTTAAACCATAAACGGATTAAAATTATTTGGTAAAACCAAATTATACACAATCTACAATCATGTCATTGTCAATTGTTTTCAATGGAAGTGTTGCATTGCTTTTTTCCAGGTGTATAGTATATAACTTTTTATTTTAGCTAACGAATTTAATATTCGTCATTTCCCTTGTTTTGTCAATATCAGAACGCTTAGCAGATTAAAGGCAGACCTTCAGTCGGCATGTTAATCCATAATTATCCTTATAAACTCCAAACTATGTTTCAAATATCCCCATTGTTATTCATGAGGACCGCATCTTGACATTAAGATGTTGTAAATTTGTGTGTTAATTATTGAATCACAACTTCTTTTTTATATTACCCTTCTTGTGAACATCTGTGATTGTAGTTTTTCGCTTGAATGAGTTTTATTACATCCTTAAATATGTTAAAGGCTATTAACTTTTGATTAAGTGTTTCCTATGACAATATACTTTCACGTGTAATTGAAAAAATTAGGTTAGTTGAATAACTTTTTCTACAGTAAATTCTTCGGTTGGGCAAAAATCTGATGGTTACCTTTTATACGCGTAGTTAGCGAATTTACATGGGTTTGTTTTACATTTTTACATACGAAACATTTTTCTTGTAATTCGAACATGAAGTTTATTGCAAAAGTAAGAATTATTCGAAATACTAACTAAAGGATTTCCATATCCCAGGCATATATTTCCGTAGTCGTATTTAGAACAGGTTTTTGGATTATTTGGTCCTCAATTGCAGTGCTCTTCAATCTTCTACTTTTTTTGGCTTTTTAACAATTTTTGAGTTTAGCGTCATTGATGAGTCTTGTGATGACAAAACCCGCATCTGGCGTATCAAAATGATAAGCCTGGTACCTACCTTTGATAACTACAATAGAAAATATAAAACTTTGAGGATAAATGTGTTCATTTACTATTTTCCACACAATCTTTGTTTCTTAGTTCTTCAAAATAGCATAGAGATATAGACAAAAAGTGACCCAAAAACTTCTTATTTCATAATTAATCATGTAAACAAATTATTTCGTAAAGAAATAACATAATTAATACATATAAGCAATATTTCAAATTTATTTAGAGGTGATCTTAAACTAAGCTTTTAGGATTTCATGAATTTTGGAAATGCACTATACATTGTACCTGTCGCATTGATACTTACTATTGTGCGCTGTTTGTCTGTTTTTCTCTTTATGTTTTGGCCATAGCGTTGTAGGCTTATTTCAATCTATGAGTTTGACTGTACCTCTGGTATCTTTTGTCCCCCTTTTACATGATGTGATAACCAGAAAAGTCCAAAAACTGTTCTCTGACATTTAATTTAATATAATTGAAATTATTTTACAAAGAATTATAATGGTTTCATTCAATTATCGTTTTGTTTTATATTTTTGTAGGTAAACTTCGTTGTTGGAAATATTATACATATTACAGTTTATCACATCTTCTATCTTTTCACCCACGTTTGTATTTCCGATTTTAGACACACTATTCCCCTTGTGAATGCTTTGTTGCTTTTGTCTTGTAATGGGATCAGTTTGATTCATTGTTTAATTCCACACGCATATTCAGAAGGTACGAGGACATTTCACTCATTCATTTTTGTAGCATCACAATTACCCTGATGTGTAAGCGGTTGTGAAGGGTGTCATTTTTTTTAAATCCCATGTGAGGAACTGATATTTCTATTAATGCAGAATTCTTAAAATATTTTATTCTTTGCAATTCAAATTAATGAGGTACTTTTTACTAACAATTTCCCTCTCTCAACCTTAAAATAACTGAGATGGTTATTCGTATATTTCGTGTGTGCTCGACATTGAATTGAATTATTTATTAAAAATGTTAAATAATAAAAAAAATCACACCCATCGTACATGAAGAATTTATCACTGCTTCTGCATCTGTGCTTTTAAAGTTTCATGTTGGCTTTTAAATATTATACAATTTCTGTCTTTTGATGAGGTAAATATGTAGTTTTATTGACTCTTGAAAAACGGATTTACACTGAGACTAACGACCGAAGTGATAATCAGTTTTTCAAAAGTCAATTTGACCACATATTTACCTAAGAAAAACGACATTAACTGTTTTATTCCATATTCCGAGAGAAAAGTATGTTATGACACTTATTTACCAAAATTAATTGTACATCAAACGTCTTTCACCAAAATTATGCACGTAAAATCATTCGACTTTTTGCACGGCCTACATTGTCTATCGACTACATTTAGAGTTTTATCAATGAAACGTAGTTGTGTTACACACTTACACAACACCGAGTTTAGGTCAATGTGAACACAGCCTTAGTCTAGTGTTTTTAATGAGTTTTATTTTTTAAAATTAAATACTTTTGATCAAACTAATTCATGAATGTTTAAAACTTAATGATGATGTTTTTATTGTATTATTTTATTTATATGTTTTACGCATGGGAATCATTTTGTATTAAGAATGGACAAAAAATAGCAAAACCTCTGTTAACTATTGTTTTATGAACAATTTGATCATTTGCGAACGCTGTATTACAATAAAAGTTGTTGAACATTTTGAAATTCAAAATTTTTAAAATGTCTGTAATATATATATCGATCTATTTTCAAAGCAAATAGTTGTGAAACTAGAGGCTCTAAAGAGCCTGTGTCGCTCACCTTGGTCTTGTGCATGTTAAACAATGGACACGGATAAATTCATGACATAATTGTGTTTTGGTGATAGTGATGTGTTTGTAGATCTTATTTTACTGAACATTCTTGTTGCTACAATTATCTCTATCTATAATGAACTTGGCCCAGTAATTACAGTGGAAAATATTTTCTAAAAATTTACAAAAATTTATGAAAAATGTTAAAAATTAACTATAAAGGGCAATAACTCCTTAAGGGATCAATTGACTATTTCGGTCATGCAAACTTATTTGTAGATCTTATTTTGCTGAACGTTATTGCTGTTACAGTTTATCTCTATCTATAATAATATTCAAGATAATAACAAAAAACGGCAAAATTTCCTTAAAATTACCAATTCAGGACAGTAACCTACATGTAACAACGGGTTGTCCGATCCATGTGAAAACATCAGGGCAGATAGATCTTGACCTGGTAAACAATTAAACCCTGTCAGATTTTCTCTTAATGCTTCGGTTTTTGAGTTATAAGCCAAAAACTGCATTTTACCCCTATTATTAGACGTGGCAGCCATTTTGGTTGGTTGGCTGGGTCACACCACACATTTTTTAAACAAGTTACCCCAATGACGATTGTGGCCAAGTTTAGTTTAATTTGGCCCAGTAGTTTCAGAGAAGAAGATTTTTGTAAAAGATTACTAAGATTTACGAAAAATGGTTAAAAATTGACTATAAAGGGCAATAACTCCTTAAGGGCTTGACTGACAATTTTAGTCATATGGACATATTTGTAGGTCTTGTTTTGTTGAACATTATTGCTGGTTTCAGTTTATCTCTATCTATAATAATATTCAAGATAATAGCCAAAAACAACAAAAATTCCCTAAAATTACCAGTTCAGGGGCAGCAACACAATAACGGGTTGTCGGATTCATCTGCAAATTTGAGGGCAGATAGATCTTGACCTGATAAACAATTTTACCCCTGTCAGATTTGCTCTAAATGCTTTGGTTTTTTGAGTTATAAGGCAAAAACTGCATTTTACCCCTATGTTCTATTTTTAGCCATGGCGGCCATCTTGGTTGGTTGGCCGGGTCACACCACACATTTTTTAAACTAGATACCCCAATGATGATTGTGGCCAAGTTTGGTTTAATTTGGCCCAGTAGTTTCAGAGGAGAAGATTTTTGTAAAAGTTAACGACGACGGACGACGACGACGACGGACGCCGGACGCCAAGTGATTGGAAAAGCTCACTTGGCGCTTCGAGCCAGGTGAGCTAAAAAAAGGATTTACTGTTGTTAACACTTTCCTTAATAACTTTAAACGGAAATATACGAAATTGTATGAATGACAATTTTATAATCTTACATAATTCGACAAGTATAATCATCATTTTTTGAATACAGCACAGTTCTGATTTGCGAAAATCACAAAACCCTTTGTTACAGAATAGTTTATTTTCACACTGATTTGGATTATATACTGGTTACACTTTTTCGATTTAATGATGCTCTAGAATTGTTATCAGGTAATTGGCTTATTATTATTATGATTATTATATATTGCGGCTTTATGAAAAAAATGTGCACATCCTGCTACATGATGTCCGCCATTTGGGATTTTACCGGAAGTGAGACATTTTTTTTCAAATGACTTCCTATCTGAATTTCAAGAGTAATAGTTGAGGAAGGCCTATGCCAAATGTCATGCTTGTAGCAGGATATGCACAATTCGTCTGAAATATGCTTGTACCCGCTGTACTATAAGGGTTATTATTGTTCTTTTTGAGACACCTTTTCATTCAATGTGAATACAAGTAATTTAATACGCTAGACGGCGTTTCGTCCACGTAAGAATAAAAGCTAATCCAGTACAATGTAAAATGTATAGAGCATTGAGGCCGTAAAATTCCAAAACGTTGTGCCAAATACGGCTATGGTTATTTATTGCTGGGATAAGAACATTCTGATCTTAAAAAAAATAAATAATATAAGTTTTGTAACAGGAAATTTTTGTATAAAAAAATACCATATAATGGATAAACCGAAGTGCTGACTACTGGACTGGTGTTACCGTTGAGGACGAAACATCCACCAGCAGTGGCATTGATCAAGTGGTGTAAATAGTTATCATGAGTTTTTGGGTCACTTTTTTCTATATCTCTATGCTATTTTGTAGAACTAAGAAACAAAGTTTGTGTGGAAAAAAGTAAATGAACACATTTATCTTCAAAATTTTATATTTTCTATTATAGTTATCAAAGGTACCAGGATTATAATTAAATACGCCACACGTGCGTTTCGTCCACGAACGACCCATCGGTGACGCTCAGATCAACAGTAATAGAGCCAAACAAGTAAAAGTTGAAGACATTGAGGACCTAACATTTCAAAAAGTTGTTTTAAATAAGGCTAAGGTAATCTATTCCTGGGATAGGAAAATCCTTAGTTTTTCGAAAAAATCTGACTTGTAACAGGAAATTTATCAAAGTTACTATATAATTGATAGTTATGTCAACACCGAAGTGCTGACAACTGGGCTGGTGAAACTTTCGGGGACGAAACATTCACCTGCAGTGGCATTGAAACAGTGGTGCAAATAGTTATCATAGCTACAAGGTTTATAGTTTAACACGCCAGACGCGTTTTTCGTCCACAGACGGACGAATGCATTCATGAAAGATATATAAGTATGTTACAAGTTTTGATATGCTTGCCGTTGCTGATATTTGTTCTTATGGCTATACTTTTAAAACGAAACAATAGGAATAACATATTCAAAGTACATTAAAGATAAATATTTGTGTTTCTTACTATTTATGTTTAATCCATGAGAGCATAATAAACAAAGCAACGTCAACATTTTATCGGCGGTATTTAGGATAACATAATAAAAGTATTACTTCTCCTTCGGAATTTAGTACATGTTTGTAAGAAATTAGATTATCTGAAATGTCCTACATTGTAATTATGTTTTTAAAAATCTTAAAAAAGGGAAATTGTACATTTATAATACTGTTTTGAAAACAATTTATCAAGATAAAAACGATAAAAGAGATTCCCTACAACTCTTCGCATACACAAAACAGGGCTGCATATACATGCATATGCAGCTTATTATGTAACGAGTCATATCAAAGGTAGTTTAAACATATTTTTGAAGTTCAGTTATTCATGAATTTGTTATCCGATCTATTTTACATAGGTTTCGTTGCATACACCTTATCGCTTATCCCGGCTGAGCCGGCCGCTTGAACTCTTGACGCATACAACAACCACTTTTTCATTGTGGCTACAGATATTTTGTTTTGTAACGTCAAATTTTTACGGGAACTTGTTTGATATCCAGTAATGGCGGACAAATAGATATCAGGTGTACTGCAATGAGTTCTTGTTTAAAATTCGTTATATTTTTTTCTTTCTAGTTCTATTCCGTTAGTATTGTCACAGATCTGTAAAATCTAAGTCGAAAATGATTTCAAAATAACAAGTTGCAATATCTGTAGATGTACAATTATATATAAATACGTTTGTTTGCAAGTTTAGGCATTTTTTTTTATTTGAAAATTGTCTTTAGTTTTTGGTTATCTGCTGTACCATTCTCTGATTTCTAATTCTAATCCGGTGGAATTTGTAGTTCTGTTTCTTTAAATATTTGTTTTATTTGTGTTTAATTGTGCAACTGTAAAGAAAGGTTTCGATATTTTCTGAAACTCCTTTGGAATATAAAAATTTTACTTTCACCTCAGCATCATGGTTTATTGGTCAATGTTTTAATTTTTTGGTTATGTCAGTTTCGTAGAAATTATGAGCATGATAATCAATAGGTCAACTATACTTATTATATTGAATACTTGTGTACAATTTTTCTCATTAGGTTTGACCTTGGCCTCATTTTCTTGAATCATATTAAGATTATGTCATAGTTTAAGCTAAGTTTTATGTTTAGGACTATCCACAGAATAACAATTGTTGAAACAGAAGGTGAGTTTTAGGGAGTGCACTCTTGTTAAAGAGAGGGTGTTTTGTTACATATACTTTTATAAAATCTCTCTTAAGGGGCTCGCTGGTCTAAATCCTTTCTTTTATTTAATATAGGATCTCGCTATTTTTTTCTATAAATGAAATGAACTATATCTTATACTTAACAGAAATTCGAAAAAAAATGGGGTCACCTTTCATTTACGCTCACAATCTGCTTTCGAAAGAAGCATACATGTTTGTTAATGTCATTTTTTTCTATTGAACTAATAGGAAAATTAGCGGTTATATCGAAATGAAATAAAAGAACTAAATAACAGAAATCGCTTAAATTCTACAATTATTTAGTTTATGTACAGCTTATTCGAAAACAACAATAAAAAGTATAGGTCACCGATGAGTTAAAAAATTTAGTTCAATTTTAATGCCAAAAAATGTCATTTTTGCACCAAAGGGAGATAATTTGGAGTTTTTTTTAATGATATCTACAATTTAAAAGACACCTGGAACCAACACGTATTGATTTTGTGGAATGATTTTTGTACCATATGATTAAGTAACAACTACCTAAGGTAATTAATAAAATTTGTAATGAAAAATAAATGCTTAATTTTTTGGGGAAAATCTTATACCCGCCAGCCTCCTTAACGGTGAACAAAATTGAAACCAGAGAAGGTAGTGTCATTTAAACCCTTTTACATTTAAAAATGACTGTACCAAGTCAGGAAGATGACAGTTGTTGTCCATTCGTTTGGTGTGTGTTGTCATTTGATTTTGCCATTTGATAAGGGACTTTCCGATTGCACTTTCCTCGGAGTTCAGGTTTTTGGGGATTTTACTTTTCATATTGTATATGTTGTATACAGAATATTAAACTACAATAAACAGAGCGATTAAATGTAACTCTTTTTTATTGTAGGTATAACTCCAGCAGTAAAAGCGCTTGGACTGATTTTGATAATGTTTTTGTTGTCAGGTAATATCCCACAAATAGCTCATAATACTACAAAATAACTGGCTATATTACTAATATGTATCTGTTCAACCTCCAAATACTACTTCTTTATTAACATATTCGCAATAATACCGCTATTTACACCTTGAAGTATTGCCTCCAGTTAACAGCATTTAACTGTTAAATAGTATCCATTTTACTCTTTAATATTGTTAACGTTTTAAAAACAATATTGGATCTAGTTTCTATGTCTATCAATTTCACTATTATGCACTTCGAAACATTGATCCAAATATGAAAGATAGATGTAAACATATTAGACAACGGACTATGTTTTTATTGACGGTTTTTTACTTATCTGATATACAGATACATATAAAGTGTAGATATATAAAACATAGTAAGCCTGTCTGCATTTAACACCGGTTAGTGCTGGTCTGCATGTTACACCGGTTCAATTTCGTTTCATAGCCATTTGTTTTCTATAATCTTTATAAAACAAAAACACTTATCAACCAAATTTACAAACTACAACAACTGAACATAAGGTTACTGACTTAAGACAGGAACAAACAGATGCAGTCGGTTTAAACATTTTAAAGATCGCCAGCTTCCATCCTAACATGACACAAGGCTGTAACATTACAACATAGAAAGACACACTATAAATGTCAATTGAAAATACATAGTAACAAAAAAAAAGTGAACAGATACTGAACGTGTAGTACTTTTGGATCTCAAAATAGTACCTCGAATTGTTACAATTACAAAAATACAGAAAACAATCTCTGCCTGCAGGCTAAAAAAAGTGATTCTGATTATAAAAAAAATTATTTAGAGCGGAGAACGTTATACTTGTCAACACGAAACTCATCAAAGTTACTAGAGGTATAATAAAGTACGCCTGATTGAGATTGATAAGTATGTTACATTTTTCTGTTTGTTAATGATATTCAATTAATGTTATGTTCATGTATCATTACTTGTTTCAACTATAGAATTACCCAAATATCTCAAAAAGAATCAAAGTTTCGATGGAAGATTGAAAATACAAAAAGATATTTGTTGGAGTGTTGATATGTCATTCATGCAGTTCAAGAATAAACAAATCTGGAATGCAGGACAAATAATTGTACATGGGAAAGATGAGAATCTTCAAGGTAATCATATGATGATGCAGCCCCTTGTCGTCAAAGGGTAGACTTGAAAAGCAAAGCGACAATTTATTGTATAATTTGTTCAGTAACAGCTTTCTATAGTAAAACATTAACATGATACATGTTACACTTATGAAAATCTCTTACTAATTAAGTGAGATTAAAGTTCTGGAAAACATTTCAAATCCAATGCTGTTTGAATTAATTCATTGCAAATTCAGCTGTCAATTTGTTGTGTCTTTTGTTAGAGCATATAATTTTTTGAGTTAGACGTTAATATGTTACTGTTTTAAATTGTGCATTTGTTTAAATGTTTATGATTCTGTTATTTTGTTATGAAATTTTTATACAAAAAGTCTTTACACTCATTTTTTTATTCAAATACTATACTCGAAAAACCTAACAACATAAAGGTGTATATTAGTTATGAGTGGCTGTATCAAATTAAGTACAGATAATCAATCGTCTGATAGATCTAAGTTGTCATATTCAAATTCAGTATTCAAAGTTTGGTTGTGAACAAATAGCAGTTTTACTTACACTGTATTTAATTAAATCATTGTACAGTCACATTTAGAACTTCTAATATAAAAACGAGAGGACCAATGAAATGTGAAATTAAAATGCATGCATACTTTGGTAGAATCTATCATCATGTTTGTGCAACTAATAAACGTTAATTTTAAGTAAAACGGCTTGATCAAAACAGTTTACTATAATCATCATTATTGAATTTTAAATGCAAGTTGCAGATCTATTATGAATCTTTTTTTAAGACAATTTTATTAAAAAAAACATTAACAAAATATTTGAATATTTGTAATTGTTGATTTCGTTATCATACCAACAATCTTATCGTCCTCGCATCATTGTCTTTCAAATTGTCTATGGGTCTGTTCGTAAATGTAATGTACGATTCCTTTTTGGGGGTCGATACTTTGAATTTAAATATGTTGAATATACTGAATGTTTCCGTCATGTTTTTGTTTCATTACATAATGACAATATTATCCATTCATTTGCTCGATTCATGTTGTGCTTTTGATTTTTATATTTAGTTAAGACTTTCCGTTTTGAATTTACTTCCGAGTTCGGTATTTTTGGTTATTTTCCTTTGTTTTATATGTTGATTAATAATGATACATTGTGACGTGTGTTGGCTCTTCGTATTAATCACTTATCTGCATTGTAGTCGTACACTTTGTCGATTTAAATCTTTTCAATCTTTTCCACAAATTGAAAATATAAATATCATTTACAACATTTGTTTGTTTATTCACAAATTAGAACAACAGATTGGCCAATAATTGATAAGCATAATCATAAATTTAAGTTGTCTTTTCCTCTATAGATATGCATATTTCCATGCATTCGTGCAACAAATATATTTGCCAGTTGTATGTGATCGCCAAATTATTGACAGTTTTCACGTTTTCAGTACTAGAGATCTACTGCTCATATTCTGTTTTTTCAATAAGAAGACAAATGTTGACAATTACCAAATGCAAAAAAAACAAAAAAAAAAACAGAGATTATTGTAACCCTACCGGAGCTAGAGATCACAGCATTTTCTTTTTTAGTTTTTCCATACTGTGTTTGGTTGACATATAATTTGGTTTTAATTTTTGCCATGGTGTTGGGTTTTGTTTTAATGTATCTATGTGTTTGAATATCTCATTGATTTCTTCGACCTCTCTTTTCAGTAAATGAAAACACAATGTTTCACTTTTTACCCAAGCATGGAGAAGTACTCTTGACAAAATTTCAGGTCTGAAATGGCATAAATAAACAGAGTTTTTGGCGACATTTTATACACATTGTAGTCAGGGTGTTTGGGTAGAACCTGAATGGTTCTTTTCTATGTAATCCAATACTAAATTCATTATTAAGTGCCAGTCTGCCTAAGAATCAGGCAGTGGTGAAAACATGACCAAAAAACCCCACCCAATTTGACATTGATTTCAGTTCATAATATGTAGTTATGCACAAAAATAACATACATTTCCATTTTTTGTTCTGGTAAGATACAATTTGGTTGAAATGCACTAGAAATTAACAAATAAGGGGAGATAACTCTGTAATTCGCTATCATTCTAACCTATTTTCTAACCAAGTTATTTGATATTACCAGACACACACACACGAAATACTAATACTTTTTAACTCACGAAGATGGTTAGTAATAAATGGCATGATTAGCTCGGTGGTTTTTTTCTAATCATGTTTTAATATTTACCTAAATTGCCTGATTCTTATAAAGACTGGCACTTAAAACGTCTGTGACACCTTTTATAATCTGTGACAGACGACATCAATATTGTGTTTGTACTAATAGCTGTGAAGATATTTTTCGAACCAACAGTGCAAATTTGATATTTTCTGTATACATTACAAGATATTGTTCACATGATTTTACATAAATAAACTATTCGCAATACCGTATATAGATTGTATTCCATATTTCAATTTGTATTAAACAATAGGAATAGTACTAAAAAAGGGGAAAAGATATCCAAGACGATGATAGCTGCAACAGTATTGATTCGAGTGTTATTGGTGTATCTTGTGTTGACAAAACGCGCATCTTGGGTTTAAATGATATATGTTAGTTTGACGTCCTTTAATGAGTTTCAATTTCCTTAATGAAAGGTTGAAGGTGTTGGGTCAAACAAATTTATGTAAGTATATAGTTATCAAAGGTACCAGGCTTATAATTTAATACGCAAGACGCGCGTTTTGTCTGCATAAAACTCACCAGTAACGCTCAGATTAAAAAAGTCATAAAGCCAAACAAGTACAAAGTTGAAAAGCATTAAATTTTAAATTGTCGAATGTAAATTCACGATGATTATGTGATTTGAAACAATAATTACATATAAACATGATTAATGTACTGCAATCATAAATACTTATTCAACATGCTAATACGGTTTTGTTTCTTAAAATTGTTAAAATTGTACATCATACTCTTGGAATCGTATGTTCAAACAGATTAGAATATTTCATGTGTTTGCTTTTTTCTTATAATTAACACTTTGAGATATATGCTTGTATTTAAATAAATTCATGTAATACCCTTACTGACTGTATTTCCGTGTGCTGTTTATTATTTTTGTAACAATAAATATAGTTTAACCTTGTGAAATTGCTTTTGTTTCTTAAAGATGACAAACGTTATTAAAGTATATTTGATTCATCTGCATATATCTACGACTTTTTGTAAATTCCGACAAAACTTTTGAAAACTCGTGTGTCTGTGACTGACCTAATCTGAATTAGACACTACTTTATAGATAACATGCGTCCGTCTGGATTTAATTCCATCTGGAACGTTTAATACATAGTATTTGATATTAAAATATGTATAAGAAGCAAAATATTTAGAGAGCTTTTGTTATTAGAACTATAAACCCACCAGTATAAACAGAAGGAGATGAGGTTTGATTGGCATTGAGACAACTGAATAACATATTTCAAAAGTAAGTTGATGTAACCAGTCATAGGCAATTGTACGGGCTTCAACAATTAGAAAGACACATTTCGTATAGTTTACTATAAAAGGATTTAAAATGAAAAATATACAACAACTCCATCACGAAAGCTAATAACCTTATAAAAAATAAACAAAATGTAGCAATAGAATATGACAGACATGAATTGATATAACGACAACCAGTGAATATGTGAATACAAACTCCTGACTAGGAACAGACTATTAAAGGATGAGACAGGATTAAATGTGTTTGCTGACGCCAAATTCTCCCCTTTTTAGAAAAGATGGGTAACAGTACACAATAAAAAATTACTTGTAAGATCAGTTAAAATAGCGTTCACTAATTAAATCAGTTAAACGCAGAAAAAAATAATACACCTTTTAGTAGAGAATTGCGTTAAAACAGGACTTCTTATGAACCTTCTATGGAGTAAGTTGACTTTTGTATGGATACTTCATTCAGCTTGAATACCACAATTTCTAATCTATTTTAATATTTCTTTCATAAGTGAGTGAAGTGGACCACAAGGAAATTGATTATAAAGACAAATAGGTCCATTAAGTGTATGTGTCCTCCTTGAGTCATGTTTGTATCATAGTCAACTGTTTGTAGACAGATGGAATAAATATGTTTTCATTTATCATGTTTATTAGCATAAACCATCTTCTGTTATGATGCAGCTTGATTTTGCATTTTTCTAAGAACGAACTATGAGCCTCAGTCTCCTTGTCGACCTCTTATTATGAGTAAGGGTTTTTAAAACACTTGTCAAAATCAAAAATAACAAGGAACCAGGGTCACTTAATTTCACTTTCAGATATATTGATGATGTGTTTTTCCATTGAAAATCCAAAATTTTCTGATTAGGTTCAATATATACATCCTCCACATTTAGAAATTAAAGACACAACAGACACGAGTTCCTCTGTCTCGTTTTAAAACTTATACCTCGAACGTTACATAAGCTATCATAAAAAAAACCTGAATCTCTGACAACGAAACAATTTTGATATCGAAATTATCACCAATTCCACCCCTACCCCCCCCCCCCCCCCCATGGTAGCACTGGCATATGGGATATGAATTTCCCCACTCATTCGATATTGAAGAGCTTGCAGGTGTAACTCAGACTTATAAAAAACGTCACCAGTGTCTGAGTTAAAAGTTTATGAACCAGGGTAATGTCACAGATCGGCTTGTTCAATTTCTATATAAATATTTATCTCAAGATATCACTATCTTGTTGACCAATATAGGTTTTATAACGAGTGATAATGTGATATCACTTGATATCAACTCGAGTTAATTATTTTCAATACAACAATAAACTAGACTACGACGAGAGTTAAAATCAAGCAATATCCAGTTTTCACAAGTTGCTAAACCTATTTCTCTGATGGTCAACACCCTTAATGTCTTAAATAAGAAAGTCCGCGAAATGTTGATCTAGTCTTTTGCACATTCCAGTATGACTTGCTATGTTTCTTTTTCATTATATAACTTTTATATTACTAATTTTTAGACTTTTTGTACGCTTTAGAAAGAAATAAAATTTGACAAAAAGAATATTGACAGGTGAGTGAGTATTTAGTGTATTTTTGAAGAAAACACATAGATGTATGTTCTATAAAAGAAATGTTCATCGTATTAACCTTTGAAATCCGTACCTTAACGAATACCCAATAGAAGAACCGTAATATCGTCTAATGATACTCGATAAGCTAATCAAATTAAAGCATTTTGTATACTTTTTGTACTATACTCCGTACAGTGTAGAACGAGAAATATATAGTCATGCAAGATAGAAGTAACAGCCGAAAACCATAACAGAAACATTCCGTATCAACTTATCAAATAATGCAGGTATGTCTTGTAGTTTATATTCTAGGAACCGACGTAATCTGAATTACATGCTATAGTGTTAATTTTATTTGTCTTTGTAAATTATTACTTTTACTGTTTAGTCTATTTCTGGTAACATTTATTTGACGTGGCACGATACTAATACATCCCGTTATGGTCTTATTGGGCTATGGTAACTTTGTATTTTTACTTGGCCTTTTGCTTAATATGTTCTTTGTCTATATACCTTTTATATTTCTTTGCGGACATACTGGTTTGGTTTTTATATTGTATTGAGTCATATCATAACACAATCTTGTTTTGTTTGCATTTTGATCGACTGTCATACAAGGGTGTGGTTAACAGGTTTAATCAACTATTTGCAAGTCACACAAAATGCCTGTACCTAGTCAGGAATATTTTTCATTTGTGATTAATTCTTTCGATATATTTCAGCTTTGTTTATGGACTCTCCGATTTTGACTTTTGCTCAGAGCACAGTATTTAAAAAATATATACAGTGAAAAATAGGGCAATAAAATTAGTATAATTACGGATAAAATAAAATTAATAGAATCAACAGATTTTCAACAGATATAGTATGTTCTTTACAAGTGATTCCACGTACACTTGTTATTAAGTGAAACTTAGTCATGAAATTTTCGAAAGCATATTCAAAATATTTTTTATATGAAGTATCATGTGACTTTAATAAAAGAGGGAGGGAAGATACCAGTGGGACAGTCAAAAAGTCGGAAATAAACTTACAACGCAATGGCTAAAAATTAAAAGGACAAACAGACAAACAATAATACACATGATACAACAAAGAAAACTAAAGAATAAGTAACACGAACCCCACCAAGAACTATGGGCGATCGCAGGTGCTCCGGAAGAGTAAGCAGATCCTACTCCACATGTGGCACCCGTCGTGTAACTCATATTATAACAAATCTGGTAAATAGTCAAATTCGGTAGGTCACATTCATGAAAGGGTAGGGGTTGTAGTTACGACGTAAGGAACATATTCGATTTCATTTGAGAAACGGTTATTGCACAAAAGAGGGGCGAAACAAAAGCTAATAAAACCTTTAAACAGATTTATTTAGACGGAATAAAGTTACGATACTGTAGTTAGGTCATTAAAAGTAACATATTTTTGCATTAATGTTGATTAATCATAGGGTCTTTGAATCTGAAATAAGCACATATATCTTAAAAACAAGTTGTTGGCACAATACGAGTTATGTTCTTCAACTATTTTTGCAAGATGGTATGATATTTAAACCCTAAATAAAGGGATTGTGTTTGACTTTCATATGACGAAGACCAGTTTTATTGAGGCTGGAGCTGTCATGTAAAAAGTAAAATCACAAAAATACTGAACTCCCAGGAAATTTCAATCGGAAAATCCCTAACCACATGGCAAAATCAAATGACAAAACACATCAATCAAATGGACAACAACTGTTATATTCCTGACTTGGTACAGGCAATTTTAAATGTAGAAAATGATGGATTGAACCTGGGTTTATAGCGCTATACCTCTCACTTTTACCACAGTCTCTTCAAATTCCGTTATATTTACAACGATGCGTGAACAAAATAAACATAATAAAAAACATAGTCAAAATATGGGTACAACAGTCATCACTGTGTTACAATCTTAAAACAAACAATTTTAGAAGAAAAAAAAACAACACACAAGCATCTATCAAATTACAAACATATTCATTGCTTCGCGTGTCTGACGTCAGACAATTTATACGTCACATAGGAAGACATTTTGTCGTTCAATGTTCACGATGTTAACACAAAACAATTTTATAATAAAATTTCAAAAGGGAAAAGTAGGCCTACAGAGTTAAAAAATAAAATTAAGTAAGAATTAATTTCAATAGACCGAGATTGCAAATTGTCCAGAAGAATCCAAAAATGGTTAATATCACTACTCGATTAAAATAATTTGGTCGTTTGTCGTTCAGCTTATTTTTCTTATTCTTTATAGAACTATAGCATACTGACATTTAAAAGAAGAATAACATAATGATGAGATCTTTCAAAGTACAGACTCACGTTATAAGAACCAAAGAAACACAAAAAGTCGCATATACAAAACATACCAGCAAAAATGAAAGATAACACAAACATATTGACCGGATGTATAATTACACAGCCACGTCAATGGATATCACAGAAAACAATCCAAACAGTACAAGTAATAATAATAATATAACAAAGAAAAATGAAAGAACAATATAACAAGTCAGTATGCATAATATATACACCAAGACTATCATGTATTATCTGTGAAGTTTATACGAAATATTTATCAACAAGGTATTGGTACCTTCAGATCAACTTTTTTTTAGGAAAAGGACAAGACGTTCTTTGACAT
Source organism: Mytilus galloprovincialis (assembly GCF_965363235.1). Taxonomy (NCBI): domain Eukaryota; kingdom Metazoa; phylum Mollusca; class Bivalvia; order Mytilida; family Mytilidae; genus Mytilus; species Mytilus galloprovincialis. Next base: position 49,288,631 of record NC_134851.1, read on the forward strand.
ACCCCTGGTTCATCAACTTTCTACTCAGACACTGTTGACGTTTTACAAAGTCTAAGTAGGAGCTGCAAGCTCTTGAATATCGAATAATTAGTTGGGAACTGTATATCCCACATGCAGGTGAAGTTGGGTAAATTTTACACACGCCATCACGAGTTGGTTGACCGTTATGGAATAACTGTTTAACAAATGATATCGGATATTTTCCTTACGTCGTAACTCCAATCCCCTTCCTTTTCATGAATGTGACCTACCGAATTAGACTATTTACCGGATTTGTTATCATATAAGCAACACGACGGGTTGCACATGTGGAGCAGGGTCTGCTTACCCTTCCGGAGGACCTGAGATCACCCCTAGTTTTGTTATGGTTCGTGTTGCTTATTCTTTACTTTTCTTTGTTGTGTCATGTGTACTATTGTTTGTCTTTTTCATGTTTAGCCATAGCGTTGTCAGTTTATTTTCGATTTATGAGTTTGACTGTTCCTCTGGTATCTTTCGTCCCTCTTTTGCTACAAATGTTGGGGAAATTTATAATTTTAGAATTTGTTTCGTTTGATTTAGATACTGTTACTTGAATGACTTTGTTAAATTCGAGATATAAGTCTAAAAATGTAGCGGAGGAAGCCGTGTCTGTTGTTTTTTAATTTCTAGTTCTGGGGGACATATTAATGGAATCCAATTAGAAAAGACTTAAGTTCGGATTGTTTATAAAAAGAACATTATCAATACATCTGAAGGTGAAATTAAATAATCTGGCTTCTTTGATCTTCTTGTTTTTGATAAGTGTCTGAAGGGACTCCGATTCATATGAAAACAAGAAGAGGTCTACAAGGAGAGGCGCACAGTTCGTTCCCATAGGAATGCCGACAATTTGTTGAAAAAGTCTACCTCCAATTTCAACAAATATGTTGACGATAAGAAACTCCCGCATAATGATCACTTGTTCTTCTGTGTAGCATGTTTTACCTTTTCGTTTTTCCCTATTAACAAAATATGCCTTATGATATCCCAAAGTAATAAAAGTATAGCGTATGCTACCATTGTTATGTTGAAAGGCCTAGTGGATTACTTCTTTCAGGCGATTTTTCAATATCAAATGGGGAATAGTGGTATACAGGGTTGACAAATCAGAAGTTTTGATAGAACTAATTTCAGAAAAAGACCGCGATTTAAAATTATCTAGAAGTTATTAAAAATTTTAAGAATTCACATTTGGTAAATACCACTACGCGAGTAAACAGTTTCACAGTATTTAGTAGAACATGAAGATGAGCCGGCAATGTAACTGCTGGTAGTCCTTTGCTTATTAATGTATTATGTCAAATCTTGTCTTTCTTGAACAATGTAGGTGTATACAGTGATGTACGTAGGATTTTCCGATTTGCTGGAATTTGGCAAAATACTAAAGCTAGGTAAACTGAATATATTTTTTTTTATTTTCATATAACAGTAATAGAATGTGATCACTTTCAAACTTTTTACATCTGAGTATAGTTTTGTGTGGACGTATAGCACGTCTGGCGTATACAACTATTGTTTTATCTGTTATCTTTTGATGGCTATTATTCGTTTGTTTCTCTTTTCTATAGTTTCTCCTATTTATATGTTTATTTATTGTAACCCTGTCGTGTAATGTTGTCATTGTAATGTTATAATTAACACTGCCATCAAAGCGGGAGGTGTAGCATGCCACAAGACCAGGTTCAACCCACCAATTTGCCATCAAATGCTCCGTACGGAGTCAGGGATATGGCCATTGTTACATTATAGTTCGTTTCTGTGTGTGTAACGTTTCGGTGTTGTGTCTCTGTTGTGTCGTAGTTCTCTTATATTTGATACGTTTCCCTCAGTTTTAGTTTGTTACTCGGATTTGTTTTATTTTCTATCGATTTGTGAAATTTGAACAGCGGTTTACTACTGTTGCCTTTATTCATTTTCCGTTAGCGGACATAAACTTTGAGAGCAAACCACTATTATATCGTTTGTTAACTCAAGTGGTGTTCTTTTGGCCTATTTAATTACATTTAAGTACATGTAAGTGGTGTAAACTCATATAAACAAAATTATATTACTATGTTAATAATGCATCTCATTGAACAATGGTGTATTCTCAGATTGATATCATTTCTTCTTATCATAATAAGATAAAGATAAGGGTGAATTGTACTCTGCTTTTTAGATAAAAAAAAACCCCTCTTTTTCCTTTAATCAATTAAACTGTAACAATTTTTTTGCATTTGTGGTCAAGTATGGTAGAACCAAACATCGTAGTACTGCTTTAATGGCAATTTGGTTCTCTATAGTTTTTGTACAATAGTATCGTAATTGTATTTTACCATAGTTCATATTGTTTTTATGAGAGAGAAGTGCAACAAAAACAAACCCCAACATAAATAGAAACGAGCTAGTTGATATCAACTCCCATATTTCTGACTTGTTAAGGAAAACTTTAGATAAAAATGGTGGGTTTAACCAGGTTTAAAATATTTAAACTTTCCACTTTATGACAATGTGGACAAAAAATGCTAAAATGACAACACTTCGTGACATTGATGTATCGAAGCCCAAAATTGGAAAAGGTTTTACTGCGGGTCGGAAGAATACATGACATGACTCTTTTTCTATACCAAAATTACATTTGGTGGGATGGGAAAGGGGCGAATTCAGGCGGGGTGTCGCTGGCGCCACCCTAAAATGTTAGGAGGGGTTTCCATATTTTATGTAACTTTGTATAATATAAACGATGATTTTGAATAACTTGCTTGATTTTTTTGTTATCACAATTGATCCAAATCATTAATTCAAATATAGGCTATGACAAATGCACTTGTATTTGAAACTTCCTTTCCTTTCGAAATCCTCAGTGTTGTGAAACTTACGAATATGATATATATATCGCCAATTGCAAACTACCAGAATCAAAATCCTAAATTTAAAAAAAAAATGAATACAAAATTTTCATTACAGTTAACAAATATTTTCCATTACATGTTGAATACATACTTCTAAACAATGTTTATTATTTGAAATCCACCTTTTTTTCCCTACATTTTCATCTCATAGTCTTGTAAATTTTCAATATATATAGAAATAAGACGATTATTGTCAATCAGAATACTAATCACCAGAGACAACCGTAACCCTATATGTCATCGTACATCGTCTGCCAATGACCAAAACTAATACCGCATAGTTATCTACAGAATACCCCTCAATGATAATTACCAATCGATTCAAAGGAGACCACTATCGGTTTATAGAACAAAGAACATGATCACCGAAAAGCCCCATAAAAGATATACAGCTACAAACTACTGAATTGCGGGTGCCTTATTTGGAAATGTACAGAATGAGGCGTAGTTTAATATAATGATTTTTAATTCAATCAAATATCTAGCGTTTAATCGTAGAAAGTGAAAAATAACAGCGCTATAGCATCAACGTTTAAATTGTATTTAACGGCATACATCAGTAATACAAAGGGTTGGATATACTTCGATGATTGATACCCTCACAGTAGAATATCCAAACTATAAACAGGTGTTTATACAATATTTCAAGCTATAGCTCATCATGGGATCTACCATATTGCCAAATCTTATGAAGGGACATCACATATTTTGATCCATATAAGTCTATACAAGTTGGTACATAGAAACGCGATTTTCTTTCAAATGATTCAATTCCTTTTCACGTTCAACCCGCAAAGTATTTTCAGTTCACAATGCTTGAGATTTCTGCATGCATAAATGCAGTTCATATGCGCCAGGTGTTGCTCTATATATAAGAGAGGCAACATATACACAAAAAAACAACATTCAAATTCATCCATCGAGTGTTTAAAAAAGACAAAGACCAAAAGACAAACAACAGTATACAAAGAAAAAATATAGACTACTAAAGACTAAGAAGCAAGAACCCCGACAAAACCAAGGGTGATCTAAGGTGATCCAGACGTGTTATTACATCCTGCTCCAAATGTTATATAAAAAAGAAAATGTGGTATGATTGCCAATGAGACAACTATTCACAAAAGACCAAAATGACACAGACATTAACAACTATAGGTCACCATACGGCCTTCAACAATGAGCAAATCCCATACCGCATAGCCAGCTATAAAAGGCCCCGATAAGACAATGTAAAATAATACAAACGAGAAAACTAACGACCTTATTTATGTAAATAAAATGAACGAAAAAACAAATATGTAACACATAAACAAACGACAACCACTGAATTACAGGCTCCTGACTTGGGACAGGCACATACATAAATAATGTGGCGGGGTTAAACATGTTAGCGGGATCCCAACCCACCCCCTAACTTGGGACAGTGGTATAACAGTACAACATAAGAACTGTTGTGGTACTTCAAAACAATATGTAAATAAGCATTTGAAGTGATACGACATCTCACTATAGCTTAATATTAACACACTGTAACATGTGTAAGACATCAACAAGTTCATAAAACATCGGTCATATGTTTGAAAGCTAGGGTAAAATTGTAAAATCGAAGCGTTTTTTAGTGACAAAGGATAGACTTTTACCGGATCTATACATTCAACATTGTCATTTGTATTTTTGCATCACTATTAACCTTTGGACAATTGCTGTGACGGAACTTAGTGTCCCTCGTCCCAACGACTCTCCGACCTATCCATTTGACCAATACCAATAAACATCGATTTACAAAACATCATAAAGCGGTCAGATAGAAGTCAACGTACTTTGATACAAGGTGTAAAATTTGTATAGCATAAACCATGTGAAGAAACCAATAGTGTTATACAAACTGTTTATAAAATCGAAATGTAAAAGCAGAGACGAACACTTGAAAAAAGATTATTCGAATTAATATTAGTTCTATCAATACTTCCTTAAATATTTAATCATCAATTCACGTGTCACATTGTATTATTACATCCTTGATTTTTGTTTCATTATACCCTTTGATGTTTTGAAATATTTGAAGTATTTCCTTTTTGACTTATCAGAGGATCTAGAATGAGTCATTGCCAATATTCGATATATGAACTAAATTTATTTTATATGTACAGTTGTATTAACATTAGATATTTATGATAAAATGAGACGAAATATACGAATAGGATATCAAAAACTAAAAACAAACGGACAATTAACACGAAAAATATCATCAATAACATACTTATCTCAGTTTTTGTCTTAAACATATGATTTATTTTTAAACAATATTTCAACACTGTTTAAAAATGGCGTCTGTAAATGTGATGTGATCTGGGTTTAAGGTTTGAGTTTTTGATACATTTTACACATGTGTTAGACTCATATTGATTTTCAAAAACCCACTAATAACAGTAAGATCTAGGATACAAATAAAAAGAGTCTTATATACCAAACAATGGCAAGAGGCAAGATGATTGCAAAAAATAACCACCCATATGTTTTACTATCTATAGATTATTCGCTAAACGACTCCAACACATGCAATTTCCATGAATTCATCAATGCCGTAGTAAACCTTTTTGAAGCAACAAGTTCCTTTAACCTATTGTCATATTGAACATACGTGTTGTAGCTTAAAACATACTGTACTTAATATTTGAACTTATGTGTTAATCACTACTGGAAGATTAGCAGAGAGTAATGTTTTGTCACTAACAATGAAAATGATATATTTATCATGTTTATTAAAGTGAATTAAAAAAGCAGGTGACAGGTAGCATGTTGAAAGAGTGCTGGAAAATAGATTATCATATATATTTTATAAATCATAAACATATATGAAAAACCTGATACAATGATACAAGTCTGATGACTTTGTAAACAAAATGCTTGTTTGTGTACAAAAGGTTCATAAATAAACACAATTGCCGATATGTATATTGTACATTATACTTTCACAGTCAAATAGTTGTCTATTATCAAATATCAAACAGAAAAAAACGAAGGATATGGGGTATTCAAGACCCGAAATCAGTACATGCTTAGAAAAACAAAACAACTTTAAATTCAGAAGGTCGATGATATTTACTCTTTGCTTAGTTCCCCCCACTAAGAAACACCTTCATAACAGTCTTCTTGTATTAAAGAGAGACGAAAGATACTAGAGGGACAGCCAAACTCATAAATTGAAAATACTTATTTGCACTTTGTATTGTAGACACTGAGTTCCAGTTTCAAGTTCTGCTGTAGATCCAATAGTTATCAAAGGTACCAGGATTATAATTTAATACGCCAGACGCGCGTTTCGTCTACATAAGACTCATCAGTAACGCTCAGATCAAAACAGTTAAAATGCCAAACAAATACAAAGTTGAAGAGCATTGAGGACCCAAAAATTCCTAAAAGTTGTGCCAAATACGGCTAAGGTAATCTACTCCTGGGCGTAAGAAAATCCTTAGTTTTTCGAAAAATTAAAAGTTTTGTAAACAGAAAATTTATAGAAATGACCATATAATTGATATTCATGTCAACACCGAAGTGCTGACTACTGGGCTGGTGATACCCTCGGGGACGAAACGTCCACCAGCAGTGGCATCGACCCAGTGGTGTAAATAGTTATCAAAGGTACCAGGATTATAATTTAATACGCCAGACGCGCGTTTCGTCTACATAAGACTCATCAGTGACGCTCAGATCAAAACAGTTAAAATGCCAAACAAATACAAAGTTGAAGAGCATTGAGGACCCAAAAATTCCTAAAAGTTGTGCCAAATACGGCTAAGGTAATCTACTCCTGGGCGTAAGAAAATCCTTAGTTTTTCGAAAAATTAAAAGTTTTGTAAACAGAAAATTTATAGAAATGACCATATAATTGATATTCATGTCAACACCGAAGTGCTGACTACTGGGCTGGTGATACCCTCGGGGACGAAACGTCCACCAGCAGTGGCATCGACCCAGTGGTGTAAATAGTTATCAAAGGTACCAGGATTATAATTTAATACGCCAGACGCGCGTTTCGTCTACATAAGACTCATCAGTGACGCTCAGATCAAAACAGTTAAAATGCCAAACAAATACAAAGTTGAAGAGCATTGAGGATCCAAAAATTCCTAAAAGTTGTGCCAAATACGGCTAAGGTAATCTACTCCTGGGCGTAAGAAAATCCTTAGTTTTTCGAAAAATTAAAAGTTTTGTAAACAGAAAATTTATAGAAATGACCATATAATTGATATTCATGTCAACACCGAAGTGCTGACTACTGGGCTGGTGATACCCTCGGGGACGAAACGTCCACCAGCAGTGGCATCGACCCAGTGGTGTAAATAGTTATCAAAGGTACCAGGATTATAATTTAATACGCCAGACGCGCGTTTCGTCTACATAAGACTCATCAGTGACGCTCAGATCAAAACAGTTAAAATGCCAAACAAATACAAAGTTGAAGAGCATTGAGGACCCAAAAATTCCTAAAAGTTGTGCCAAATACGGCTAAGGTAATCTACTCCTGGGCGTAAGAAAATCCTTAGTTTTTCGAAAAATTAAAAGTTTTGTAAACAGAATATTTATAGAAATGACCATATAATTGATATTCATGTCAACACCGGAGTGCTGACTACTGGGCTGGTGATACCCTCGGGGACGAAACGTCCACCAGCAGTGGCATCGACCCAGTGGTGTAAATAGTTATCAAAGGTACCAGGATTATAATTTAATACGCCAGACGCGCGTTTCGTCTACATAAGACTCATCAGTGACGCTCAGATCAAAACAGTTAAAATGCCAAACAAATACAAAGTTGAAGAGCATTGAGGATCCAAAAATTCCTAAAAGTTGTGCCAAATACGGCTAAGGTAATCTACTCCTGGGCGTAAGAAAATCCTTAGTTTTTCGAAAAATTAAAAGTTTTGTAAACAGAAAATTTATAGAAATGACCATATAATTGATATTCATGTCAACACCGAAGTGCTGACTACTGGGCTGGTGATACCCTCGGGGACGAAACGTCCACCAGCAGTGGCATCGACCCAGTGGTGTAAATAGTTATCAAAGGTACCAGGATTATAATTTAATACGCCAGACGCGCGTTTCGTCTACATAAGACTCATCAGTGACGCTCAGATCAAAACAGTTAAAATGCCAAACAAATACAAAGTTGAAGAGCATTGAGGACCCAAAAATTCCTAAAAGTTGTGCCAAATACGGCTAAGGTAATCTACTCCTGGGCGTAAGAAAATCCTTAGTTTTTCGAAAAATTAAAAGTTTTGTAAACAGAATATTTATAGAAATGACCATATAATTGATATTCATGTCAACACCGGAGTGCTGACTACTGGGCTGGTGATACCCTCGGGGACGAAACGTCCACCAGCAGTGGTATCGACCCAGTGGTGTAAATAGTTATCAAAGGTACCAGGATTATAATTTAATACGCCAGACGCGCGTTTCGTCTACATAAGACTCATCAGTGACGCTCAGATCAAAACAGTTAAAATGCCAAACAAATACAAAGTTGAAGAGCATTGAGGACCCAAAAATTCCTAAAAGTTGTGCCAAATACGGCTAAGGTAATCTACTCCTGGGCGTAAGAAAATCCTTAGTTTTTCGAAAAATTAAAAGTTTTGTAAACAGAAAATTTATAGAAATGACCATATAATTGATATTCATGTCAACACCGGAGTGCTGACTACTGGGCTGGTGATACCCTCGGGGACGAAACGTCCACCAGCAGTGGCATCGACCCAGTGGTGTAAATAGTTATCAAAGGTACCAGGATTATAATTTAATACGCCAGACGCGCGTTTCGTCTACATAAGACTCATCAGTGACGCTCAGATCAAAACAGTTAAAATGCCAAACAAATACAAAGTTGAAGAGCATTGAGGACCCAAAAATTCCTAAAAGTTGTGCCAAATACGGCTAAGGTAATCTACTCCTGGGCGTAAGAAAATCCTTAGTTTTTCGAAAAATTAAAAGTTTTGTAAACAGAAAATTTATAGAAATGACCATATAATTGATATTCATGTCAACACCGAAGTGCTGACTACTGGGCTGGTGATACCCTCGGGGACGAAACGTCCACCAGCAGTGGCATCGACCCAGTGGTGTAAATAGTTATCAAAGGTACCAGGATTATAATTTAATACGCCAGACGCGCGTTTCGTCTACATAAGACTCATCAGTGACGCTCAGATCAAAACAGTTAAAATGCCAAACAAATACAAAGTTGAAGAGCATTGAGGACCCAAAAATTCCTAAAAGTTGTGCCAAATACGGCTAAGGTAATCTACTCCTGGGCGTAAGAAAATCCTTAGTTTTTCGAAAAATTAAAAGTTTTGTAAACAGAATATTTATAGAAATGACCATATAATTGATATTCATGTCAACACCGGAGTGCTGACTACTGGGCTGGTGATACCCTCGGGGACGAAACGTCCACCAGCAGTGGTATCGACCCAGTGGTGTAAATAGTTATCAAAGGTACCAGGATTATAATTTAATACGCCAGACGCGCGTTTCGTCTACATAAGACTCATCAGTGACGCTCAGATCAAAACAGTTAAAATGCCAAACAAATACAAAGTTGAAGAGCATTGAGGACCCAAAAATTCCTAAAAGTTGTGCCAAATACGGCTAAGGTAATCTACTCCTGGGCGTAAGAAAATCCTTAGTTTTTCGAAAAATTAAAAGTTTTGTAAACAGAAAATTTATAGAAATGACCATATAATTGATATTCATGTCAACACCGGAGTGCTGACTACTGGGCTGGTGATACCCTCGGGGACGAAACGTCCACCAGCAGTGGCATCGACCCAGTGGTGTAAATAGTTATCAAAGGTACCAGGATTATAATTTAATACGCCAGACGCGCGTTTCGTCTACATAAGACTCATCAGTGACGCTCAGATCAAAACAGTTAAAATGCCAAACAAATACAAAGTTGAAGAGCATTGAGGACCCAAAAATTCCTAAAAGTTGTGCCAAATACGGCTAAGGTAATCTACTCCTGGGCGTAAGAAAATCCTTAGTTTTTCGAAAAATTAAAAGTTTTGTAAACAGAAAATTTATAGAAATGACCATATAATTGATATTCATGTCAACACCGAAGTGCTGACTACTGGGCTGGTGATACCCTCGGGGACGAAACGTCCACCAGCAGTGGCATCGACCCAGTGGTGTAAATAGTTATCAAAGGTACCAGGATTATAATTTAATACGCCAGACGCGCGTTTCGTCTACATAAGACTCATCAGTGACGCTCAGATCAAAACAGTTAAAATGCCAAACAAATACAAAGTTGAAGAGCATTGAGGACCCAAAAATTCCTAAAAGTTGTGCCAAATACGGCTAAGGTAATCTACTCCTGGGCGTAAGAAAATCCTGAGTTTTTCGAAAAATTAAAAGTTTTGTAAACAGAAAATTTATAGAAATGACCATATAATTGATATTCATGTCAACACCGAAGTGCTGACTACTGGGCTGGTGATACCCTCGGGGACGAAACGTCCACCAGCAGTGGCATCGACCCAGTGGTGTAAATAGTTATCAAAGGTACCAGGATTATAATTTAATACGCCAGACGCGCGTTTCGTCTACATAAGACTCATCAGTGACGCTCAGATCAAAACAGTTAAAATGCCAAACAAATACAAAGTTGAAGAGCATTGAGGACCCAAAAATTCCTAAAAGTTGTGCCAAATACGGCTAAGGTAATCTACTCCTGGGCGTAAGAAAATCCTTAGTTTTTCGAAAAATTAAAAGTTTTGTAAACAGAAAATTTATAGAAATGACCATATAATTGATATTCATGTCAACACCGAAGTGCTGACTACTGGGCTGGTGATACCCTCGGGAACGAAACGTCCACCAGCAGTGGCATCGACCCAGTGGTGTAAATAGTTATCAAAGGTACCAGGATTATAATTTAATACGCCAGACGCGCGTTTCGTCTACATAAGACACATCAGTGACGCTCGGATCAAAACAGTTAAAATGCCAAACAAATGCAAAGTTGAAGAGCATTGAGGACCCAAAAATTCCTAAAAGTTGTGCCAAATACGGCTAAGGTAATCTACTCCTGGGCGTAGGAAAATCCTTAGTTTTTCGAAAAATTAAAAGTTTTGTAAACAGAAAATTTATAGAAATGACCATATAATTGATATTCATGTCAACACCGAAGTGCTGACTACTGGGCTGGTGATACCCTCGGGGACGAAACGTCCACCAGCAGTGGCATCGACCCAGTGGTGTAAATAGTTATCAAAGGTACCAGGATTATAATTTAATACGCCAGACGCGCGTTTCGTCTACATAAGACTCATCAGTGACGCTCAGATCAAAACAGTTAAAATGCCAAACAAATGCAAAGTTGAAGAGCATTGAGGACCCAAAAATTCCTAAAAGTTGTACCAAATACGGCTAAGGTAATCTACTCCTGGGCGTAAGAAAATCCTTAGTTTTTCGAAAAATTAAAAGTTTTGTAAACAGAAAATTTATAGAAATGACCATATAATTGATATTCATGTCAACACCGAAGTGCTGACTACTGGGCTGGTGATACCCTCGGGGACGAAACGTCCACCAGCAGTGGCATCGACCCAGTGGTGTAAATAGTTATCAAAGGTACCAGGATTATAATTTAATACGCCAGACGCGCGTTTCGTCTACATAAGACTCATCAGTGACGCTCAGATCAAAACAGTTAAAATGCCAAACAAATACAAAGTTGAAGAGCATTGAGGACCCAAAAATTCCTAAAAGTTGTGCCAAATACGGCTAAGGTAATCTACTCCTGGGCGTAAGAAAGTCCTTAGTTTTTCGAAAAATTAAAAGTTTTGTAAACAGAAAATTTATAGAAATGACCATATAATTGATATTCATGTCAACACCGAAGTGCTGACTACTGGGCTGGTGATACCCTCGGGGACGAAACGTCCACCAGCAGTGGCATCGACCCAGTGGTGTAAATAGTTATCAAAGGTACCAGGATTATAATTTAATACGCCAGACGCTAGTTTCGTCTACATAAGACTCATCAGTGACGCTCAGATCAAAACAGTTAAAATGCCAAACAAATACAAAGTTGAAGAGCATTGAGGACCCAAAAATTCCTAAAAGTTGTGCCAAATACGGCTAAGGTAATCTACTCCTGGGCGTAAGAAAATCCTTAGTTTTTCGAAAAATTAAAAGTTTTGTAAACAGAAAATTTATAGAAATGACCATATAATTGATATTCATGTCAACACCGAAGTGCTGACTACTGGGCTGGTGATACCCTCGGGGACGAAACGTCCACCAGCAGTGGCATCGACCCAGTGGTGTAAATAGTTATCAAAGGTACCAGGATTATAATTTAATACGCCAGACGCGCGTTTCGTCTACATAAGACTCATCAGTGACGCTCAGATCAAAACAGTTAAAATGCCAAACAAATACAAAGTTGAAGAGCATTGAGGACCCAAAAATTCCTAAAAGTTGTGCCAAATACGGCTAAGGTAATCTACTCCTGGGCGTAAGAAAATCCTTAGTTTTTCGAAAAATTAAAAGTTTTGTAAACAGAAAATTTATAGAAATGACCATATAATTGATATTCATGTCAACACCGAAGTGCTGACTACTGGGCTGGTGATACCCTCGGGGACGAAACGTCCACCAGCAGTGGCATCGACCCAGTGGTGTAAATAGTTATCAAAGGTACCAGGATTATAATTTAATACGCCAGACGCGCGTTTCGTCTACATAAGACTCATCAGTGACGCTCAGATCAAAACAGTTAAAATGCCAAACAAATACAAAGTTGAAGAGCATTGAGGACCCAAAAATTCCTAAAAGTTGTGCCAAATACGGCTAAGGTAATCTACTCCTGGGCGTAAGAAAATCCTTAGTTTTTCGAAAAATTAAAAGTTTTGTAAACAGAAAATTTATAGAAATGACCATATAATTGATATTCATGTCAACACCGAAGTGCTGACTACTGGGCTGGTGATACCCTCGGGGACGAAACGTCCACCAGCAGTGGCATCGACCCAGTGGTGTAAATAGTTATCAAAGGTACCAGGATTATAATTTAATACGCCAGACGCGCGTTTCGTCTACATAAGACTCATCAGTGACGCTCAGATCAAAACAGTTAAAATGCCAAACAAATACAAAGTTGAAGAGCATTGAGGACCCAAAAATTCCTAAAAGTTGTGCCAAATACGGCTAAGGTAATCTACTCCTGGGCGTAAGAAAATCCTTAGTTTTTCGAAAAATTAAAAGTTTTGTAAACAGAAAATTTATAGAAATGACCATATAATTGATATTCATGTCAACACCGAAGTGCTGACTACTGGGCTGGTGATACCCTCGGGGACGAAACGTCCACCAGCAGTGGCATCGACCCAGTGGTGTAAATAGTTATCAAAGGTACCAGGATTATAATTTAATACGCCAGACGCGCGTTTCGTCTACATAAGACTCATCAGTGACGCTCAGATCAAAACAGTTAAAATGCCAAACAAATACAAAGTTGAAGAGCATTGAGGACCCAAAAATTCCTAAAAGTTGTGCCAAATACGGCTAAGGTAATCTACTCCTGGGCGTAAGAAAATCCTTAGTTTTTCGAAAAATTAAAAGTTTTGTAAACAGAAAATTTATAGAAATGACCATATAATTGATATTCATGTCAACACCGAAGTGCTGACTACTGGGCTGGTGATACCCTCGGGGACGAAACGTCCACCAGCAGTGGCATCGACCCAGTGGTGTAAATAGTTATCAAAGGTACCAGGATTATAATTTAATACGCCAGACGCGCGTTTCGTCTACATAAGACTCATCAGTGACGCTCAGATCAAAACAGTTAAAATGCCAAACAAATACAAAGTTGAAGAGCATTGAGGACCCAAAAATTCCTAAAAGTTGTGCCAAATACGGCTAAGGTAATCTACTCCTGGGCGTAAGAAAATCCTTAGTTTTTCGAAAAATTAAAAGTTTTGTAAACAGAAAATTTATAGAAATGACCATATAATTGATATTCATGTCAACACCGAAGTGCTGACTACTGGGCTGGTGATACCCTCGGGGACGAAACGTCCACCAGCAGTGGCATCGACCCAGTGGTGTAAATAGTTATCAAAGGTACCAGGATTATAATTTAATACGCCAGACGCGCGTTTCGTCTACATAAGACTCATCAGTGACGCTCAGATCAAAACAGTTAAAATGCCAAACAAATACAAAGTTGAAGAGCATTGAGGACCCAAAAATTCCTAAAAGTTGTGCCAAATACGGCTAAGGTAATCTACTCCTGGGCGTAAGAAAATCCTTAGTTTTTCGAAAAATTAAAAGTTTTGTAAACAGAAAATTTATAGAAATGACCATATAATTGATATTCATGTCAACACCGAAGTGCTGACTACTGGGCTGGTGATACCCTCGGGGACGAAACGTCCACCAGCAGTGGCATCGACCCAGTGGTGTAAATAGTTATCAAAGGTACCAGGATTATAATTTAATACGCCAGACGCGCGTTTCGTCTACATAAGACTCATCAGTGACGCTCAGATCAAAACAGTTAAAATGCCAAACAAATACAAAGTTGAAGAGCATTGAGGACCCAAAAATTCCTATAAGTTGTGCCAAATACGGCTAAGGTAATCTACTCCTGGGCGTAAGAAAATCCTTAGTTTTTCGAAAAATTAAAAGTTTTGTAAACAGAAAATTTATAGAAATGACCATATAATTGATATTCATGTCAACACCGAAGTGCTGACTACTGGGCTGGTGATACCCTCGGGGACGAAACGTCCACCAGCAGTGGCATCGACCCAGTGGTGTAAATAGTTATCAAAGGTACCAGGATTATAATTTAATACGCCAGACGCGCGTTTCGTCTACATAAGACTCATCAGTGACGCTCAGATCAAAACAGTTAAAATGCCAAACAAATACAAAGTTGAAGAGCATTGAGGACCCAAAAATTCCTAAAAGTTGTGCCAAATACGGCTAAGGTAATCTACTCCTGGGCGTAAGAAAATCCTTAGTTTTTCGAAAAATTAAAAGTTTTGTAAACAGAAAATTTATAGAAATGACCATATAATTGATATTCATGTCAACACCGAAGTGCTGACTACTGGGCTGGTGATACCCTCGGGGACGAAACGTCCACCAGCAGTGGCATCGACCCAGTGGTGTAAATAGTTATCAAAGGTACCAGGATTATAATTTAATACGCCAGACGCGCGTTTCGTCTACATAAGACTCATCAGTGACGCTCAGATCAAAACAGTTAAAATGCCAAACAAATACAAAGTTGAAGAGCATTGAGGACCCAAAAATTCCTAAAAGTTGTGCCAAATACGGCTAAGGTAATCTACTCCTGGGCGTAAGAAAATCCTTAGTTTTTCGAAAAATTAAAAGTTTTGTAAACAGAAAATTTATAGAAATGACCATATAATTGATATTCATGTCAACACCGAAGTGCTGACTACTGGGCTGGTGATACCCTCGGGGACGAAACGTCCACCAGCAGTGGCATCGACCCAGTGGTGTAAATAGTTATCAAAGGTACCAGGATTATAATTTAATACGCCAGACGCGCGTTTCGTCTACATAAGACTCATCAGTGACGCTCAGATCAAAACAGTTAAAATGCCAAACAAATACAAAGTTGAAGAGCATTGAGGACCCAAAAATTCCTAAAAGTTGTGCCAAATACGGCTAAGGTAATCTACTCCTGGGCGTAAGAAAATCCTTAGTTTTTCGAAAAATTAAAAGTTTTGTAAACAGAAAATTTATAGAAATGACCATATAATTGATATTCATGTCAACACCGAAGTGCTGACTACTGGGATGGTGATACCCTCGGGGACGAAACGTCCACCAGCAGTGGCATCGACCCAGTGGTGTAAATAGTTATCAAAGGTACCAGGATTATAATTTAATACGCCAGACGCGCGTTTCCTCTACATAAGACTCATCAGTGACGCTCAGATCAAAACAGTTAAAATGCCAAACAAATACAAAGTTGAAGAGCATTGAGGACCCAAAAATTCCTAAAAGTTGTGCCAAATACGGCTAAGGTAATCTACTCCTGGGCGTAAGAAAATCCTTAGTTTTTCGAAAAATTAAAAGTTTTGTAAACAGAAAATTTATAGAAATGACCATATAATTGATATTCATGTCAACACCGAAGTGCTGACTACTGGGCTGGTGATACCCTCGGGGACGAAACGTCCACCAGCAGTGGCATCGACCCAGTGGTGTAAATAGTTATCAAAGGTACCAGGATTATAATTTAATACGCCAGACGCGCGTTTCGTCTACATAAGACTCATCAGTGACGCTCAGATCAAAACAGTTAAAATGCCAAACAAATACAAAGTTGAAGAGCATTGAGGACCCAAAAATTCCTAAAAGTTGTGCCAAATACGGCTAAGGTAATCTACTCCTGGGCGTAAGAAAATCCTTAGTTTTTCGAAAAATTAAAAGTTTTGTAAACAGAAAATTTATAGAAATGACCATATAATTGATATTCATGTCAACACCGAAGTGCTGACTACTGGGCTGGTGATACCCTCGGGGACGAAACGTCCACCAGCAGTGGCATCGACCCAGTGGTGTAAATAGTTATCAAAGGTACCAGGATTATAATTTAATACGCCAGACGCGCGTTTCGTCTACATAAGACTCATCAGTGACGCTCAGATCAAAACAGTTAAAATGCCAAACAAATACAAAGTTGAAGAGCATTGAGGACCCAAAAATTAATAAAAGTTGTGCCAAATACGGCTAAGGTAATCTACTCCTGGGCGTAAGAAAATCCTTAGTTTTTCGAAAAATTAAAAGTTTTGTAAACAGAAAATTTATAGAAATGACCATATAATTGATATTCATGTCAACACCGAAGTGCTGACTACTGGGCTGGTGATACCCTCGGGGACGAAACGTCCACCAGCAGTGGCATCGACCCAGTGGTGTAAATAGTTATCAAAGGTACCAGGATTATAATTTAATACGCCAGACGCGCGTTTCGTCTACATAAGACTCATCAGTGACGCTCAGATCAAAACGGTTAAAATGCCAAACAAATGCAAAGTTGAAGAGCATTGAGGACCCAAAAATTCCTAAAAGTTGTGCCAAATACGGCTAAGGTAATCTACTCCTGGGCGTAAGAAAATCCTTAGTTTTTCGAAAAATTAAAAGTTTTGTAAACAGAAAATTTATAGAAATGACCATATAATTGATATTCATGTCAACACCGAAGTGCTGACTACTGGGCTGGTGATACCCTCGGGGACGAAACGTCCACCAGCAGTGGCATCGACCCAGTGGTGTAAATAGTTATCAAAGGTACCAGGATTATAATTTAATACGCCAGACGCGCGTTTCGTCTACATAAGACTCATCAGTGACGCTCAGATCAAAACAGTTAAAATGCCAAACAAATACAAAGTTGAAGAGCATTGAGGACCCAAAAATTCCTAAAAGTTGTGCCAAATACGGCTAAGGTAATCTACTCCTGGGCGTAAGAAAATCCTTAGTTTTTCGAAAAATTAAAAGTTTTGTAAACAGAAAATTTATAGAAATGACCATATAATTGATATTCATGTCAACACCGAAGTGCTGACTACTGGGCTGGTGATACCCTCGGGGACGAAACGTCCACCAGCAGTGGCATCGACCCAGTGGTGTAAATAGTTATCAAAGGTACCAGGATTATAATTTAATACGCCAGACGCGCGTTTCGTCTACATAAGACTCATCAGTGACGCTCAGATCAAAACGGTTAAAATGCCAAACAAATGCAAAGTTGAAGAGCATTGAGGACCCAAAAATTCCTAAAAGTTGTGCCAAATACGGCTAAGGTAATCTACTCCTGGGCGTAAGAAAATCCTTAGTTTTTCGAAAAATTAAAAGTTTTGTAAACAGAAAATTTATAGAAATGACCATATAATTGATATTCATGTCAACACCGAAGTGCTGACTACTGGGCTGGTGATACCCTCGGGGACGAAACGTCCACCAGCAGTGGCATCGACCCAGTGGTGTAAATAGTTATCAAAGGTACCAGGAGTATAATTTAATACGCCAGACGCGCGTTTCGTCTACATAAGACTCATCAGTGACGCTCAGATCAAAACAGTTAAAATGCCAAACAAATACAAAGTTGAAGAGCATTGAGGACCCAAAAATTCCTAAAAGTTGTGCCAAATACGGCTAAGGTAATCTACTCCTGGGCGTAAGAAAATCCTTAGTTTTTCGAAAAATTAAAAGTTTTGTAAACAGAAAATTTATAGAAATGACCATATAATTGATATTCATGTCAACACCGAAGTGCTGACTACTGGGCTGGTGATACCCTCGGGGACGAAACGTCCACCAGCAGTGGCATCGACCCAGTGGTGTAAATAGTTATCAAAGGTACCAGGATTATAATTTAATACGCCAGACGCGCGTTTCGTCTACATAAGACTCATCAGTGACGCTCAGATCAAAACAGGTAAAATGCCAAACAAATACAAAGTTGAAGAGCATTGAGGACCCAAAAATTCCTAAAAGTTGTGCCAAATACGGCTAAGGTAATCTACTCCTGGGCGTAAGAAAATCCTTAGTTTTTCGAAAAATTAAAAGTTTTGTAAACAGAAAATTTATAGAAATGACCATATAATTGATATTCATGTCAACACCGAAGTGCTGACTACTGGGCTGGTGATACCCTCGCGGACGAAACGTCCACCAGCAGTGGCATCGACCCAGTGGTGTAAATAGTTATCAAAGGTACCAGGATTATAATTTAATACGCCAGACGCGCGTTTCGTCTACATAAGACTCATCAGTGACGCTCAGATCAAACCAGTTAAAATGCCAAACAAATACAAAGTTGAAGAGCATTGAGGACCCAAAAATTCCTAAAAGTTGTGCCAAATACGGCTAAGGTAATCTACTCCTGGGCGTAAGAAAATCCTTAGTTTTTCGAAAAATTAAAAGTTTTGTAAACAGAAAATTTATAGAAATGACCATATAATTGATATTCATGTCAACACCGAAGTGCTGACTATTGGGCTGGTGATACCCTCGGGGACGAAACGTCCACCAGCAGTGGCATCGACCCAGTGGTGTAAATAGTTATCAAAGGTACCAGGATTATAATTTAATACGCCAGACGCGCGTTTCGTCTACATAAGACTCATCAGTGACGCTCAGATCAAAACAGTTAAAATGCCAAACAAATACAAAGTTGAAGAGCATTGAGGACCCAAAAATTCCTAAAAGTTGTGCCAAATACGGCTAAGGTAATCTACTCCTGGGCGTAAGAAAATCCTTAGTTTTTCCACATGTGTGTGCTTATCTTTTTTTCCCCAGATCTTGCCTTTGATTTAAGACAAACACTGCAATATATACACACAATAAAACAGCAGATACAACAATAATTATGCTTTTCTCTTGCCATTTGTAGGTGATCTGTTTTTTTTCTCTTGACATAATAAGTTGCTCCTTCCATTGTTGGGTTGAAGGTATATTTTTTTTATATTAAACAATGACAGTTATATCATAGGAAAATCTAGTTGTACATGTTTTAAAACTTCATTCAGTTTGATTGTTAAAGTGACAATCCATAATTTTCGAACATATCACGATCTACTGCATTGGTTTAAATACATCATTGTTGGAAAGGAGTGATTTCAATATTTGTATACCGTTATCATGATTATTTGTAATTAATACTGATTTATTGCTTCCTATATCACGTCCATCTATATTTCCGAGAGAAAAAAAAGCCATTGGTTTAATGCGTTTCAATGTCATTTATATTCCTGTGGAGAGTAATCTTTATTGGCAATGATACCACATCTTCTTATTTCCTATCCATTGCCATGGGACTTTTTGACGTCAGTTATACATTTGATAAAAAAAAATACTGCAAGTACTAAGTCAGAAATATGACAAGTGTTATCCATATGTTTGAAGTATTTTGTCTTAAAAGTTTGCCATTATATTGGGCTATTTCCGTTTTGATTTTTACTCGGAGTTCAGTAATTTT
The DNA here is from genome assembly GCF_965363235.1 of Mytilus galloprovincialis. Taxonomy (NCBI): domain Eukaryota; kingdom Metazoa; phylum Mollusca; class Bivalvia; order Mytilida; family Mytilidae; genus Mytilus; species Mytilus galloprovincialis. Next base: position 49,308,587 of record NC_134851.1, read on the forward strand.
ATAATTTTTACTATTTGTAACAATATATAAGTCCGACAAAAAAAAGGAATAAAGGTACCTTAGTTTGTACTGAAATTCAACATTACGGTATACCGAATAGCGGGTTATGTTCGCGGGTGTAAAATTTGCAATTTTCATTGAAAGATACGAAATACTTTAGCGGTTAAATTTTTGGCGGATTCAAAACTTTTATCAATACCTTTGCATGAACTCTATAAAAGTGGCGGAATTTAATTTGGCGATTTTTTTTCTATCTGCGAAAGTAACACGCTATACGGTATATGTTCTTTGACAACGGTAATCGAGGGATATTAGCGATTGGTACCAACCTTTACCTTTATATGAAACAATAGTGTAACATACCAACATAGATGACACACTATGAAACATCAATTGAAATGGCTTCTGGTAAAGTAGGGTTTCATAAGAAATCTAAAAAAATCCTCTTTAATACCATCACAGAACATAACATATAGAAGTGATGTGTTCCATCTGGATTTAGGAGAAGTAATGCCAACACAAGAAAGAGTCTTGAAGTTACATAAAACAGTCACAGAAATAAAATTTAAAAACCATACAACAGTCTTAGATTTTTACACCAAATCAATTTAGCTCTCTCAAAAAACTTGAGATTTGTTGAAAATCCCAATATAACACAGAATTCAGATAAAAGCAGCACATATAGCAGGCGAAGCGCATGCGTAAGCAGGTTTTCTATCACGGACAAAAATAAGACACACGGAGTGGTCTCTTCATGAGACTGCACTCATCAAATACTTGTCAGATTAGGCAGACCAATGATCGATTTGTTTGCGTCAGCGGAAAATCGCAAAGTGAAAATATCTTGTTCATGGTTTCAACACACGGAAGCATATGCAATTTAGACGCTCTGTCCATAAGGTGGAACACAATAATCGGGTATGCATTTCCTCCGATCTGTCTAGTACCGAAAGTATTTCAAGACATGAATCGATACAATTGTCAGCTAAATCTAAAAGAGACACTGGTGCCCAGAACTTCTAAAAATGATATCAGATTATCCAATAAAAACTAGTTCAAAAAACATCTACACCATCAGTCAAGAAAAAAAAACCCATCCAAGCCCAGGAATATTCAGTCTGGTTGCATGGCCTCTATCACCGGAATTTTCAAGAAGTGAGGCTTTTCTAAAGAGACTTTATAATTTATGTCAGCTTCTTGGAGAACATGAACTTAAAAAGACTATTCTTGTAGGTTTAAACAATTCTGTGGCTAGTTTAGGGAAAAGGAAATTGATCCCTATTCTACCTATTTCACAGAAACTGCAGATTTCCAGTCGAAAAATACCAGTAGGTCAACACCCATACATTATTCGCTTATTGAAGGGTGTTTTTAATCCAAGGCCTCCAACTACTTACTGAATGGAATTTAGATAAAATACTTGAGATGTTACAGAAAAAGCCTTTTGAACCAATGAAAAAGGCTGAACTCAAGTTTATCACATGGAAAACTGTATTTTTTAATTGCTATCAGGTGTTTCAGGTGTTGCAGTAATTTGCAGGCCTTACGTTTAGGAGATGGAAATATTTTTGTACATAGTATAGGAGTTTATTTTATAACAGAAAGATTGTCAAAACAAGACCTTCCTGGACATTTTATTGCTAAGGTGTTTGTACCTGCCTTTGATGCATTAACTTACTATTAAAAGAGAACTGACAATTTTCGTGTTGAGAACAGACAAGATAGTAAATTGTTTTTATCAATTAGCAATCCATATAATCCAATTTAACGTTTTTAAAACATTGTGTGTGAGGTGAAAAAGACTTCTTATGATGTGTTGCAGTTAAAAATTTTAGACTTTGTTTACAGTGTAATATAGTGAACATTATTAGAACAAAATAATAAAAGTCCAACGCTTGAGTTGGTACTGCTTTGAAATCTAATGATATCTATAATGAACGGATATCAGGTAAGTGCAAGAAGTAATATTAAAATTGTACAATTTTGTTCAACGTACTCACACTTACCTGATATACTACCCACCTCCTCCCCATTAGAAATTATGTTTTCTCCAGAGAATACTGAAGGGGTTCTCACGCTTGATTTAATTCACCGGAAGGTTTGAATTCTTGATCAGTCAAGTGTTTGAGCGAGATTTGACCAAATAATGGAATGTACGGATATTTGGTTAGTGTAACTACGTTCACAAAATTCCAATTCGTGAACAAAATTTTACAATTATAACGGGAGGATTAAATAAAGGCAGCGCTAGTATATCGCTGATATATTTTCCTTTATTACGAATTCAACGAAATCCTGGTAATCAAATGAACGAAATCATTTCAATTATTTTCATTATTATACATCACTAGGTCGATACCTCAGCCGGTTGACTATGACTTGCCTAGGGTATCATCAGTTCAGTGGTCAGTACTTCGGTACTGGCACGATAAATAACAATACTTTCTAAAATTGTCCGTTGATAAATTTTAAATATAAGGAAATCAAAGATTTCGACTATGTAAGGTAAATTTGGCTAAAGAAGGATTTGACTATTTAATTAGCATGATTAGGGTTTTTGTTGTCACATAGCTCTTTAAATATTTCGGTTCTAATCAATTCCTGGCTTTCAACATGATCGAAATATTCACTTGCAAGTGAATGATATATCAGCAATATTTTTCAGAAAAGACAAAAGTATTATTATTATTTCACTTTCATTAAACATATTTTCTTTTTAATATTGTATATCTCGTTGCAATGCTCCTCTTAACTATTTACACCTTATTTTCATAATGCGTATTTCGATGTATGTTTGGATCTCGTTTAATAGATATTTGTTTCTTCACTGTATATTGTATGATCAGTAGCCATATAAACACAAGCGCACATACTACCACGATATTATATATAACTAATGGTTCACAGACAACCTGTCCTCTACCTAAAATAAGAAAATGAAATTATATGAATATGTGATTGTTTAGTACGAGTTTAGAAACACATGGTTTACTTTTACAAATAGTGACTTGAATGGAGAGTTGTCTCATAGTCACTCATGCCTAATTTTCTTATATCTATATATGCGCCAGTGCAAACATAGCTCAGTAGTCATCACTTTTTTTTGTTGAGATATGCCATATACTTGATATGTTGAACCTATGAAAACAAACTAATCATAGATATCAGGATTAAAATTTTATATATACGCTAGACGCGCTTTTTGTCTACAAAAAAACTCATCAGTGACGCTCGAATCAATGAAATTGTTTAAAAAGCCAAATAAAGTACGAAGTTGAAGAGCATTGAAATATACTGTTCACCAACTTTAGATTATAAAAAAGCTGAGGTTTTGAAACTTTCGATTTAAGATTGCCATACACGAATTTTGTATTATTTGAAAATTGTTGGTTTACAAGCTCTTCAAACGTACTTCGATTGCATTAATTCATTCATTTGTTACAAATTCATCACTATTGCGAAATGAGTTTTATGATAAAAAAAAATGGCGTGTGGCTTATTTAACGAAGACCAGCATCTTTGGTGTATTTACAGTACTGTGTTTGTATTCGTTACACTACATATCAGCTTGATTGAAGACAAATTGTTTTTAAAGACCAAAAGATCACAGTTTTTCTGTCTGCAAACTATAACATTTTAACATCATTATAACGAAAAATATGTATAGATATTAAAAAGTTAGAGTAATTGTCAGCAACAGCTGCATTATGTCGCGCTTCATTTATTCAAAAGTGGGACAACTTTTTCACGTACTTATATAGACATGCAAAAGGTAATCAATAAAGGTAAGCTTGTCTTGAATACTGAATATAAGTAAACAGTTCTTTTCACTTCCTGAATCAAACTATATTTAAAAGAGTATGTCGATTTTAAAAAAAATATATATTTTATTATGAATTTGAACCTAACAGTTTCCATTATTTCTATGCTGAGAACATATTTATTGTGAGATATGACACAAAATAACAGATCCCGTTATTATTCATTCACCATTTATCATTTATAGTTTATCAACTTATGGCAAGCTCATTTTTTATGTAACGGCACGGTACCCAAATTGCACCCAAGTGCCCAAATTGCAACTATTTAGCAAAAATAGCAGCGGAAATCTTAACAGATTACATATAGACTAAACGATTTGTATTTTCATTATTTGATACTATGCACGTCTTTCAATATAGGTAAAACTATTTAGATATACACAAAACGTATTTATCAACAGATGAAGTGTTTACTGAAAAAGCAAAATGTACGGAAACGTCGCCATGCGACGTCATCAAAACGTCATCTTTTTAAAATTAAAAAATACAATATGTTACAAGTATCTATTTCTTAAAAATGAAAAGTAAGCATGGATATATGTCAAATTGTGCAATTTGGGTACCCTCACGTTAAATTATTTTTACTTTTTTTATATAGTCAATATTATGCAATGAGTGAGACTACAATTTCAACGAACTTGTATTTTGCCCTTTTAGCTATATGTTTGATATTTCATATAGTAAACAACAGTGACAATTTTGTTGTTGGTGCTCAATGACCTTTGCTAACAATTGCCAAACAAGTCATGTTTTCATCCGACATACCTGTTCTATAATTCGATTTGCTGTCTGCTACTGCACCATCGTATGTTTGAGTTACGCTTTGGTAAAGAGCTTCACTTGTAGTATCCTTGATAAATGTTGGAGATTTGAAACCTTGTACATTCGATTGAGTGGTACTGCCATGGTTACATAAATCCTGGGTCGGACAAACACATTTTCCTGTTTCCGAATCACACGTGAATCCATTAGAACAGTTGCACATCTGTTGACATCTGTTACCAAATTTACCAGGAGGACACGCTTTAACTTGAAAAATGCTAATGGCTTTGAAATATATGTTAATCATGTTAATGGTATCCACAAGTCATACTTATTAATCAATGATGACCTCTGAATTAGGTGGGATACGAAGTTTATCGAAGGAAATTTGAGATTACAAATATGTGTTTGTTTAATGCATGCCTAACATTTCTTGTGAAGTTTTAATGTATAGTCACATACGACAATGTACGACTAGAAATCTGCGTTTAAACGAAATATAATCACAGGTTGACAACAAAATTACAATTGAACCTTTTTATTATGTTAAGTCGTAGTGTTTAAACAGATTTACATTTCTTTACCAGAAACAACGTTAAGCGGAGAATTGTTTAACTTTTAAAATATAGACACCATTATCTACATGTATGTGCATAGTCAAACACCGGTATCAATTAGGAATATACAAAATTAACACATATGAGTTAGTTGTTTCATTTGTTATATAATTTGTAATAAAAATTATATAAATATTATACAAATAATTGAAAACATTGCTATATATAATTATTAAAACTCCAATTAGTTAACACGTGTAATATGTATCACTACAACCATTCAAATTGGAATTGAGAAGAATGTTGTGGGGATACATTCAATAATGTTGAACGTGTTAATTAACCTTTGCTTCGAATAAAGAAAACGGAGTTCAGCTTTCAATTGTGATATGAAAAAAAGCAAAAAATCACAAAACACGAAAACAGTTGGGTCTATCAAGATTATATACAACATTGACAATTATCTATACATACTTTTCTCGCACGAATCTCCTGAGAAACCGTCATTGCAGACACACCCGTTTACTTTATGACACACTCCGTCATTGCGACAATTACATCTGTATTGACATCTAAAGCCGTAGTGATCATCCGGACAAGACAGTTTACATTTTCGTCCATATTGACCAGCCGGACAACCTAAGTACGAAATGTATTCTACAAGTATTATATAACATGAATACCCATCAAAAGTCCCAGTATTAGTCGACACTCGCGAGATTTCAAATTCGTCTAAAATCGTACTGCCGTTTCATTATTGTGTCATTATCAATGCTTGCAACAGTAATTACCAGATGAATGCAAATGAAGTAAACTTTATACATAAATACTTGATAATGTATGCCTTTAACTCTATTGATTTATTCACTTAGTTTGTATGTGTAACATTTTTGTACTTGTGTTAGTCCAATTAAATCTACTGTACCGGGATAGTTGAAAATATTTCAATGACACATCCAAACAATACATAACAAAAGTATTTGTCTCAAGTACAGATTTTCATATGTGTACCTTTACATAGGCCATTCACTTCATGGAAATCATCACAACAGTATGCATAGGTACTATGGTGGAAAAAGATGCTGGAACGTCTGCCAAACAAATGAAGCATCGACATAAACAGTTAAGATATTCATTAATGGTTTTAGTCACATGACGTAGTAACGGTCAAGTGATTGTTTACTAAAAACACGTGTGTGTGTGTGTGTATTTACATCAAGCACCTAGTGTGTGTATATGTGCAATTTGAATGGATGGCATATATCTGCACGGGTATATGCGCTCATGAGATTCGAGAAAAGCATGAATAAGTATTACTTAATAAGGGATTCGTCTGAGAAAAATAAAATTATTCGATGTTTGCCTATAGTTAACGTGGCAGAAGTTCGTAATTATGTTTACCCACCCACCCATCCCTTGGATGAGTTGGTTATTGTTTAATAATGTGAGTATATACAAACACTACGTGTGGTCTAGCGGGACGGCTGCAGTGCAGGCGATTTGGTGTCACGATATCACAGTAGCATGGGTTCAAATCCCGGCGAGGGAAGAACCAAAAATTTGCGAAAGCAAATAAATTTACAGATCTAACATTGTTGGGTTGATGTTTAGACGAGTTGTATATATATATATATATATATATATATATATACATGTTATATTGCACTTTTGCTGTTAACAATTTACTCAATCTACAGCTTCAATCAACATTACTTTATATTAATATGATTTTTTCCTTTTTGTGTAGATTTTGATTGTGTAACTGTATTCTATTATATAATTTGATTGGTAGTGTATTTGCCTGCAATTATAGTGAAGGACTTTAGTTTGCAGTATTGAGAATGTAATTGATATTAAAGGCCTGTAGGCACACTAATCCTATGAATGTGTTGTTTTGTTTATTAAATAGTTTATATTCGTTTGAGCTGGCGAATTAGAATAGAACATTGTATATACTTAACCATGACTTTACTGTAGACATATGCATAATATCTAATTTGTAATACTATGGATGTATTCGTAATTAAAAAGCAGTCTCCCTTCGTCTTTTGAAAACCTGAAAGAAAAACGAACAAAGTACTCACCCGATTATAGGGCCGTGGCAAATGTGATCTCCACTTAAACTTACAGCAAGTCCAAACTGAATTATTATAACTGCTGAACTAATCCACATGTTTGTGCCTATAGGTTTGAGTACATTGAATTATAAAGAAGCAAAGAAAACACATGACATATATAATTTGGCAGAGACGATAGCTGCATGAATATACAAGTATCACATATTTATGCTTGTTCTATGAATACGTATGATTTCCTTGTCTTTATTGATAATGTATCAATTGTTTGGAAAACATGTACACAAATGACAATGTATTTGAATAAAAACAGGAAACAATATTTTCTAATCACTTAGTTTGCTCTTCAACTTCGACACATAATTTAACCTCTTGAACTTTTTTTTATAAGAACTTAACTGATAAGTCTTTTGTAGATATGTTATTTTCGCCAAGTAAAGATACTTTTAGAGTTGGGATCTATGATGAGTTTTACAGTTTTGTGCGGGTTTATAATAAAGTCATCATTATGCAGCTGATCAGATTGGAAAAATTGAAGTAGAACAACATAGCATTTAGACTGAACACATTGATCAACAAGTCACGTCTTCTTGTTTTCATGTGAAGAAGGCTAAATGTTCTATTGTTGGCAAGGCCAGTTTTCATTTGCATATACATGTGTAATGTTTGTCAGTGGTCAATTTAGAGTACAATACAATGAATACTGGAACCCCTTGGTTTTATTATCAATTAGAAATGTTAAACGCACTGTAGTTGATGCCAATATACATATAATGTAGCTTTCAAAGGAACGATTAGATATTTGATAATTTTATTGTATCTTAGTATATCTAGTTTGTGTCTGTTTCTGTCCTGATTATTTTTGATGCATTTTAATTTCACATTCGTCAATATCGTATAGCTGCTGTATAACATCTCAAACGAATCAAGATAATGACATCCCACATTTTTATACATTTCTGGGTTCTCAACTAAAATTTCAAATTCTCATATACAGTTTTTTTCATACATTCCGTAAAATAACTAGAAAATAGCATATTTCAATAAAAGGATGCTAATTTTTAATAATTTGTCCAAGTATTTCTCAATTTTTTAATTGCTTTCATATTTTGTATAACATGTATAAGTTAGTATCTTTTGATAGTCCGTATGCTGTGTGTTTGATTAATATGCTTCCAGCATTAAAATTTGATGTAGATTCTGTTGTTGAAATAATAATGTACTGGAGCATCTTACTTGTATAACTGGGATGCTAGTTTTGCATATCATTTTTTTTAATATTTTTATTTTTTTTAGATGCTGGATTTCCTATATATTGGAAATCTGGCATCCCATTATTTTGAGATGCTGACATCCTGTCATATTGGGATGCTGAAACCCCGTTTTATTTGGATACTGGCATCCCGAAAAAAGCTGGATGCTGGCTTCAAAAACTAATAAGTGCAGACATCGTAAAATATCTGAATGCAGTAATCCTACAAGTTCTGTGTGATACTGTTGGCCGAATTCTTATATATGTACTCCAATGCATAAGTTTGTGTAATGCAAAAAATAAAACAACAACAAAAATCCGGTTGTTGTTTTCCTCCCGACACTTTATTTAATGACGTTGGGGATATTATGACGTAAAATGTGATTATCTATCATACGTAGAGATTCCTGCAGAGACTGTAACATGATAAGAAATCAATTCTTTTAAAGAATCACTTATACCAATATAAACAATGTTTGAAAAGTAAAGAAAACAGATAACCCTTTTAATATGATTTTATTTTTTATTTTTATATTGTTTAATACTGAAAGTGCTTCCACTATTTTTTGCGCTAATTGCGGCAATTCCTACCCGCATGACGTCATTTAAAAACAAATGTTTAAAATCGGCGAAGTGGACATGGTTGCAAGAGGAAGGACGAAAGACTTTTCTTTTGTCAGTTTAATATAACAGAAACATGTGCGCAATAGAATGCTATTCATACAGGTAAGTAGACTGCTTATTGCGGAAAAAAAACGAAAATTAAGGAAAAAGTAAATATCGGTACACGAGTTTTGTGTTCAAAGACAAGTCTAAAAAAAAAATAAGGTGTTAATTGAATACACGTTTAGATGAGAATGTAATTTCATAAAAATCGCTAAATACATGAAGGATGCACTTCTCAAAAAAAAACTTTGATGAAATAGCACACTTTTCTCCCTTTCATATTGGATGGATCGTGATGTTGATCCACAAAGATTCAATTGAATTAGTGCTTCATATGTGTTTTCAATAGTTTTTAACGACTACACAGAAACATCCGACATATATTGGTGTGGAAAACTTTAGTTTAAAGAAGTTTAAATGAAGGTTTTCTTCAAACATTAATGCGTTTTCTCGTGGGGAAGGGTTAACCACGAGTGATAAAGCAATCTTTAAATTAAATACTACATCATTATGACATTATACATGAATATTTGCTCTCTGTTCCCTAGTGTTGTGATGTTACAACGAACAATTATTGCTGATAAAGAAGTGGCTCACCTTTCTGGTTACTATTCATGTGATGCGATGTGTGTTATTGTATCGTAACACTTTATAGTTATAGTTAACTCAGACGACGAAAAATCCAAACATCACTAGATCATTTGTGATTCCAGCTGATTTCATATTACTAGCAATAAATTAAATGATAATAGAAAGTTAGAAAGTCCATATCGTGTAACTGATTTGATGATATGATTATCAAATATTGAATATTTAAAATCCAGAAAAAAAGATACCAGTTTAATAATGATATTAATAAAGAAACTGTTAGTTTTGTTAATGAAATTAAAGACTCAAGTACTAGAAGATCTTGACATGATTTACCGACGCATTGGAAGATATATACATAGAAACTGACAATATCAATTACGTACAGCTCTAAGACACTGTGCACAAGTATCGATAATCGATTTTGTTTAAAAATTGCATTGTGGTACATGTACATGTTTTATTGTTTACAGGCAATTGCGGAAAACAAATCTCCTTAATTTATACATTGAATGCCAATGGGGTTTGTCATAGACAAAAAATGAAATTATTATGCAGGCTTACATATAACACACCTCATATTTAGCATCTTAATAAAGGTGCGGTCACTAATCCGTTTTGTAGACTGTATGTCCTGGCTGACTTAGTTATCAGACATTCACAAGGTTGATTGTCATTGGGCAGAAACCAGTAAAAATTGGTTTATTCAAATTTTTAATTTTGTCCAAATCATATGTGTGATTGTCCTGTAAAAAAGAATCTTGTCCAGTAAAAAAAATGTCCAGTTGATGTCTGAAAGCCTTGGGAGCTACTAAACTTGATATAATTTCAGCAGGCTATTGCATTAAGCTTACTTTCAAAAGTTTAATTGTATGACCATTCGAAATATGAGCATATCAGACTTGAAAATTGTAGTCTTGATGTCATCTTATATAAAGGTATTGTCTAGATACCACAATAGTCAATACCATGTATACATGTCTTACATAACGGTCATCAAAGTCAGAAAAATTACATTAAAATTGGCCAATTATTGGCAACTTAGTACATTGACATAGTTTTATGAATATGAAATTGTTGACATCAGCATTCACATGGTGAACTAGCACTTTACAAATCAGATTCAGTATGTTGATCAAGTGTATAGTTCACTCTCTGACTCATGATTTCACATTTTCAATATGCATTAAATTGGCCACTGGACAAGAACAAAGACAAAACAAATTTAATCTTCCCGGCATTCCTCAGTATTTATTTTTTCATGTTTACTAGATTGTTTTCATGTGCATTCAACACACATCAAAGTCTTAGGAATTAGGTGGATAAATACCGTCTGTAGGGATATATATGTTGGGTTGCCAGCATCAGGATATTTTGGGATGCGAGCATCCAGAAATCTTGGGATGCCAGCATCTAAATATTTTGGGATGCCAGCATCTAAATATTTTGGGATGCCAGCTTCCAGAAATATTTGGATGCCAGAGTCCCAATATTTTGGCATACTAGCATCCAAACTGATATGATGTCATCATTCCAATGTGATGGGATGTCATCATCAAAAAATAATTTGAAGCCATCATCCAAACGTTGGGCTGTTCAGTATGAAATTAAAAGAATTACATCAGCATCTATCAAAGGTGAAGATGCAATTTTGATTTTCTTCAATATCCGCACACTCTTTTTTGAAACATGCTATACACAGATATAAGAAATGCTTTTTATACAAAGCAATTTAACAACTGCAAAAGTTATTAACATAATCCAGAGAGCATTCATAATCACTGATAACCAATAAAATCCATTATGCAGCATCTGCTATACATAGAAATAAATAAAACAGTATGATTTTTTTTTGTAAAACGAGCATATGTATTTCAACTTCACCAATTGGAACTCTTGTTTTGAAAGCGTCCTCATGAGCAGCAACAGTATATTAAGAAAATTGTTAGATGATAAGCTGTGGTATCCTGTGTCGGATAAATGTTTGGACCTTTATAATATTAATTAAATGTTTGTTTAATATAGCTTACGTCTTTCAAGAAGGAAAAAATGCCGCCTAATATTCGCGACACAATGAAGTTTGCTGAACAGAACAATAAGAAAGCAGTATATTTCTTTTTAGTTATCCTACTTTCATTGTAAGGAAATAGGTTACATAGAGTTCACGGTTATAGAAAAATGCTGGTCCTTAATTAGTGTGCTTCTTATCTATGTAGAAATTAATCTTTATATTGTATATACAAAATGTAAATGTTACAAATTATAAATTTACACATGTCAAATACCGTGAAAGTCCATAAAATCTGACAAAATTACAAACTTCAGTATCCTTAAATTCAAATGTATTGAATACGGAACTAATCTCTTCTTTTAACATTTGAATATTCAAACGTTTTCTCTGCAAACATGGCAAATATCACATGCATTGCGAAAGAACAAACCAAATATTGTTTTAAATTTGGTTTCTACATATTTGATCTCGTTATGTAAAAAAGAGTAAATGGTTACTTCTGTTTCTTCCCATTTGTTTTTCTTTATCTTGTCTGTGCTTTCTAGCTTGAATGTTAGTCTGATTGTTCCGTAATACATGGTCTAAGAAAACCCTTTTGACACATAACATCCTTTGTGTAGTTCCAATACTCACACTAATTTTATTTCAGATTAGAATTAGAGAAAAATGTCTACAAAGAAGTTGAGCAATTGTACTTTTCCTTACTAATGAGATTGCATTATGTTTAGCAATTCTAGGTATTGACCGAAAATACACTAAATTCGAACAAAGAACTTCGAAGATGGGGCTTTTGATAACTTTTTAACAGACACACTTCTTCTTTGTTCCTACGGTATGTGGGTTAGGTTTAATGATACATCTTGATTTATTGTATCTTCAAATTTTACATGTTCTAATTGATTTGTATATCCTCCATTTGGACACGTTCGTAATAGAATTACAAAATTGACGCCATTATGGAGAACCAAATTTAATTTCAAAATGTAAAATTTACTAAGATGGTGTTATCATGCTTCTAAAAGTGTATTACATAATAATTCAATTCAATGTAAGGTCTGGGAGTATATCGATATACAAATAATTTGAAACATACACCTCAATGCAGTTTTTACATCCAATATCAATGATAAACCTCGAATATTAATGTATTCATTTAGAATTACAATCAGATATGGTCCGGGAGCACAATAATTTTTTTGTAAATTTTACGGACGCAATCACGAGTTGGTTGACCGTTACAGAATATCCGTTTCACAGATGATATCGGATATGTTTCTAGTGTTGCAACTACAATCCTTTCTCTTTCCACGAACGTCACCTAACGAATTATACTATTTACCGGGTTTGTCCTAATATGAGCAACACGACAAGTGCCACATAACGAGCATGATCTGCTTACCCTTCCCGAGTACCAGATCTTACCCCTAGTTTTTTGTTTGATTCCTTTTTTTTTTTTACTAATCTTTGTTTTTATGTTGTGTCTTGTGTACAATTAATTGTCTGTTTGTCTTTTTTTAAGCCATGGCGTTGTCAGTTCATTTTAGATCCATGAGTTTTAATGTCCTCCTTATATTTGTCGACCCTTTCTGATCGTCCCTTGTGTTTTGTTGTTTACGAATAAAGTTCATAGGGCAGATATCGCATTACTTGCTCTTTCTATATATAATAATTTTAAACATGTTTAATGTATTTCTACAAGTTGTATTCCTCAAATAGCAAATATCAAACATTGTGAAAAAAATTGTCATGAATTTAAAAGTTAAGTAGTGATTTAATCCAGTTTAAAAAGGTGAAAACTTAGTATTTCAGAAGCTGTCAAAAGAATGCAAGACCCCCTCCATAAAGAATTGTCCATATTTAAGGTTAGAGCTGACCACGTTTTCTATAGATTGGATATACCAAAAGTAGTACCTCAAGCAGTAATAATTTATTGACAAAGCGCAGGAGGTTTTTGTCTTAATTTTGATAAGTTGTCTTAAAAAGTAAGATCCTTTGTATTGACTCTGAATGATAACCAACCAATCAATCAACAGTCATTAACTTGTAAATAAACACAACAGATATGTTTGAAATGACTAACAGTGTCTTTGGTGTTTTCTTCTAGGTATAAAACATCAATATTAGAAAAAGTCAAAAACCAGTGTTTATTCAAAATAGTCAATACATTTCTTCATTGTAACACATCAGTATCGACAGTCGAATCCTGGATAAACTCGTACCATGATCTCCTGTCGGTACCTAGGCAGTAATAAGTTTCTTGTACTTTGTAGTATGTATGTTGAATCTTTGACAATATATTGTGAATGCCTTATATGTGATGAACGCAGTTAAATATGCCATCAACATGATACCAAAAGCCATGATTGTATTTTTAAGTACTTCTCGAATGTATGGCAGTGTCATGTCGGCTTTTGAAAAAATCAAAATCATCGAAATCATCATCGGATTGAAGAATAATGAGCGAAATTTAAAAAATCATTTCAAAAAGCACAAAATATTGAATTGCCTTATTATTTTATACATCTTCAGTCATGAAATAAAAGTAAATAAAGATACTAACAGCACGAAATGGTTTAGATAAAATAAATGCCACAAACTTTTTATATTTGACCTACAACATATACAAACCATAGAATCTTCACATCTCCGCTCCATCAATGATCAGTTTATCAACATTGACTTGTAGGATATTAAATTTACCTTTTGAATTTGTACAGTTTTCAACATCTAACGAATTGCTTATTGCATTTTCAACGAATTGCCTTGAACAGCATAAACACATTGTTGCCATCCTGCTATCTTATCTACTGTTTGCAAACTGGCCCAGGCTATATAGAAAAATAGGTTTATTAACAAACACTATATATTACACATTTTGTAAGAATATACTATTTCACGTTAATATTATAAAAATGAAGTCAATATCATGTTTTGGTGAGTTTTAAAAAAAATATAATTAATTGAAAAAAAAACTATTTTGTGAAAAGTTAAAATAATATTATGTTAATGATTAAATTTTAAATAAGAAACAATAGGACAGTTATTCTGAAATACGACATATTTTATTGAATATTCATGTATCGCCATTTTTATTTCTGTTTACAAATGACTCAATAAATCTACCCTTCATACCTTAAAAATTGTTTGACCGTAGTTGTTTTTAAATAACAGAATACAAATCACAAGTGGTCAACATATACTCTGCATCAAAGGAAATATCCAGTGTACTTTGAGGATAACTTTTATTTGCAATTAGAATTATATTTTTTTTGTTTCTCGAAAAATACACAGATTTAAAAAAAAAACGTAGTCCTTATATTGCTTTTTGTAAGAACCAAAAATTTGTGTTAAATATCACAGGTTTTCGAACACACAACATTCATGAATTGTACTATTTTATGCAGCTTTTAATAGACAATCCAGACCAATTTGTTTGGTATGTTTGTTCAGATTCATTTCACAACCCAATGCTTCTCGTACATTTATGACAAGTAACTATATTTGTATATATTGTAACGAGACAAAACGGATTGACAACAGCAATGCATCTGTTCTTCTGTTGATGAAATTCAGGATTAGATTAATCTTTTGAATACTATAATAGACGCAAAATAAGAAATTTCATTTTAAAGATATAGTTGAAGTACATAAACTCACGGGTATTGGTGTACTTACATATATCCTGTATATTATTTTTTAAGGCTTAAAGGAATAAAATCTACCAGATTAAATTTTAACATTAATATACTTGTGATCATTTTGACTAAATTTCCGGATCTATCAATCAAATTGATTTCCTCTTGTACTTTATCAGGAAGATATTTGTTTGGTAAATGAAAAAAATTATGTGTTTATGTTATAATTATTTTGACAAAACATAACCTTAGTTTTATAGGTTATTAATTGGTCAAATGTGAAACAATCTTCACAGAAGATTTATTTCTCTCCTTTATACTAATCTAAGACGCATGAATTTTGTAACGTTGTTATTTGCTTTGAACTAGTTACCAGTGATTGAAAGTACTATACAGTCTGTGATTTGTGTCTTTCTAGTCTTGTGAGATGCATAAGTTCCCTAGCATGTCCGGTTTGTGTTTGTGTTTGGTAGTTTTCTGCTTTTTATTGGGGATAATTCAGCGCCAGCAATCATGCTAGCCCCCGCCATCGTATTCATGTTTAAGTGTTGTCACGTAATAAGACATGTATTAATCATATAGTATTTCCATTGAAACAAATATAACAGTATGAGTTACTGGCTGAATAAACGGTATAGAATATGTGTTCCGACAGGAACAAATATTATAACATTATGTATAACAAAGTTCCCAGGGATGAAGCAAAAATACATGACATTGCAACTGTACCAAGTCAGGAGCCCTCAGTTTTGTCAACTGTGGTATGCATTCTCGTTGCTTATGGTATTATCACTATGTTTTCGATTGTTGAGTTTGAATACTATTTGAATCTATCGCATTTCGTTTGATATGTACATGACGTCATATTGTAGTATCACGTCATGCGGTTAAGATAATGATGATGATGGACGGTGAACGGTAACCGGCGAATGCAATGCGTATTTAAGGCAACATCATATTAAAGTAGGTAGAATGTTAAGCTTGTTTATATTATTGCTACACCAACTTCATGAGTTCTGATTTTCAAGTATTTATTGTGAACTTAATGGTTTCGTAACAAGGAACTCCAATACTCGCGTTTATCATTCAGTTAAGAATCTCTCTTGATTAGGTTTCAATGAATTGTCATAATTAGTTTTAGGCTAATTTTTTTTATAAAAATAGAGATAGTTAATGCTCTCTCTCCCTATATGTAGTACGAAATTTCGAAAGTTTACAATTGCTTGTCAGTACTACATCGTTCTATCTCAAAACGGACACAGAAAGTATTTCATTGTGTCATACATGTAGTGTTGTATCTCCACTTTGAAAGTGCTATGATTACATTGTTTTCATGGTTTAAACCCAGCCTAAAAGTAAAAAGTAAAAATAAAACTAATACAGAACGCCGAGAAAAATTCAAGACGGAAAGTCTCTTATCAAATGGCAAAATCAAAATCTCAAACACATCAAACGAACAGACAAGGGCTGTCATATTCCTGCAAGGTACAGACATGTTTTTATGTTGAAAATGGTGGTGTAAACCTGGCTGTTTTGTTAACTTAACCTTTACTTGTATAACAGTCGCATCAAATTATATTGTTTTCTGTAAAAAACACATTGGACTACTCATTTGAAAAGTCAAGGAGCTATAAAATTTGGAATGATTTTGTAGACAATATGTTATGCCGTAACGTGTTTTATCTCTAAGGAGTTGCTGTAATATTTAAGGTCTTTTTTCTGTTGAAAAGATAATGTTATAAAATTTTTCTTCATGTCTGACAATTCCTACATTTCTACATCTCGGTTAAAAATACATGATATCGCGTTTTCAAACTTCATATATAAAAAAAGATGTGGTATAATTGCCAATGAGACAACTATCCACAAAAGACCAAAATGGCACAGTCATTAACAACTATAGGTCAACATAGGGCCTTCAACAATAAGCAAAGCCCATACCGCATAGTCAGTTATAAAAGGCCCCGATAAGACAATGTAAAACAAGTCAAACGAGAAACTAACGGCCTTATCTATGTAAAAAAAAAATGAACGAAAACAAATATGTAACACATAAACAAACGACAACCACTGAATTACAGGCTTCTGATGTTTGATTTCTCAACGCTTTAAAAAAAATTAGGAATCACAACAATAGTACACTCACATAACAATGATGTAAAGTCTATAGGATATAACAGCAGAACATATAGAGCAGGCATAAATGATAGATTGGTAAAAAGGTTCACCTCCTTAGTTAAATGTCACACTTGTATAGTTCTGTCATTCAAATCGTTAACTTCAAGCTGTTTTAATATTTGTATTTGTTTCAATTGTTTTTAATCAATACTTTTCGATCATTATGGTCATTTATGAATTGCATTACTTTATTTAAAGAATTTAATTAACACACTACATAGTTTTATGTTAAAAATGCATATATTAATACCTATTTCAAATCGAAAAACAGCTTGCTTTATACAAAATCAACATATCATAAATGAATGATTAGCTTTAAAGATAAGTCATGAGGATCTAAATAGTCCGGTTTTACTGTCAGAACGACCAAACACTTCGTACCAGCAACAATATCACAGTTGGAACAACATGAAGTTTTAAGATAAGCCGATCCGAATCTGTCATAATTTGTACGATAGTCTGCAAAATTCAATAGAGAAGCCGGACCTTTAAATCTCTAAAATCAACAGTCCAGTTTCATTAGCTCTACACTTCAATGGGCTGATGCTGTGTTCGTTGTGGGGATATCCGACTTGCGCTCGAAGAAGACATACACGACACTCTTTTCAGTTCCATGGCGTTACTCATTGGTCTCTCAGAAACCGATCTGCGGTTACTTTTGCCGCTACACTTTTTAGATTCTCGCCTAAATCGTTGTCTTTTTATACGTACACAACTTACAAAAGCTGCTGCTAGCAAAACGAACAGCAGAGCAGCTGATACACTGATCATATAAACGTGTATGACTGGAAATGTCGAGTTCACTTCTGAAAATATAACATAACAATTTTTAAACAGGACTTT
This sequence comes from Mytilus galloprovincialis, assembly GCF_965363235.1. Taxonomy (NCBI): domain Eukaryota; kingdom Metazoa; phylum Mollusca; class Bivalvia; order Mytilida; family Mytilidae; genus Mytilus; species Mytilus galloprovincialis. The sequence goes on from NC_134851.1 coordinate 49,326,975, forward strand.
GCATTATTTACTGTGAAATAAAATTGAACACAAACGAATATATTTAAATGCAATTTTCAAAGTTTGTTATGACAACAATAATGATTTTAAAGTGTACTGAAAATAGATTCACACGCATATTTCCTTTGGAAGATTCATGATACATTATTAATAGTATTTTGAGACAGTTAAACACTATAGATGATTGATAAAAATCACTATTTGCTAAATTTGTTTCTCCCACAATATCGTTTTTAAAATATGGACATTTATTTTTCAATTTACAATGTGTCATTTTTCAATTAACAACGATCACAATGTTTTTTTCGGCAAACACATATCATGCATATGGCAAGACACAACACGTAATGATCTTATTTTTAAACTCATGTAATTCTTACGTTGTTTCGCTGGTATTACTATGGTTCACCTCTTGTACTATATGGAGTTTAGATAAAATTTGTGAATGGAAATAATTTTGATAACGATCATCATTATTCACGTATTGTATAATCGGTTTTCTTATTTCAAATGGTGCACAACGATATAAAAGACAAGTAACTGTTATATAATAAATACGATGTCTGCTTAATATGACCTCATAAAAACAAATTGCGTATTAGGAATTAGCATATCAAGCAAAACGCATCATCATTCCATAAAAAATATATAAATATATATTTAAATACCAACAAGAGAAAAACATGAAAGGTCGATATTTGTTTTTAAAGATTACCTGTTGTATTTGAAACCATAATTGTCGACCAAACATTGTCTGTGCTAATAGTCACCATATTTGTATTGGAAGTTGATTATTTACATCAAGTGTAGGTAACCATTTGCATTCACAGTAATATTCTTATCGGATATCTAGACAAAAACAGAAAGCAGGCCTTGATAAATTTTAGGCGTTAACTAGTGCATAATTCATGAATTTATTTCTGTACACAGGTTAAAACTTATTGATTATGACAGACAGCAAGAACAATAAATAGTTAGTTCCAATCAGACATAATATTAAGTATCAATCGAAGGCACCTGATAAACATCACACAAAAAGAAAAGTATTCAAATAAGTATTTTGTGTTAGAAAAAGCATGAAAGATGACATAAATATATTAGAAATTTGTTTCATAGTCGTCTCCCCCCCCCCCGTTTTTCCTAAATAAAAACGACACAAAAAACGACTGTGTAATTATAATTATTGGTTGTGTTATTTATATAATTATTAATATATTGAATTAAATTTCAATTTCGTATTTAGGGAAACCTATTTTATTGGTGGTGTATATTTTTAAATATTTTTATTTTTAAACATTTTTTCTCGTTGTATTCTTTGTATTTTTGTTGATTTACTTTTTTCTTTCTTTCTGCTTTAGATGTATATAGATCTGTCAGTCATATGAATGTGTACACTTTTATTACTATGTATGTCATTTTTGCCAAGGAATTATATAATTAGAAGGATCTGATAATCTTAATATTGTAGGCTGTTTTTGTTTATATTTTCAAATTACAAGTCAATTACATGTAAATGTGGTACAGGAAATTAAATATTTACAAAGCAGTCTCTATAAATGACAGTTATAAAAAAAACACAGTTTGATGCCGGAAATATAAGTTTGCAAATCGATTTCAATATGTTTATCAAGTTTCTATTTTCGTAAGTTCCGCTTTAAATGTTATTTATTTTTTAAAACACATGATATCGCGCTTTTCTGTATCGATCTTCCATAGGATTGCTTAAAATAAAAACGAAATGAATGATAGGGATTTGTAAAAGTTAAATAACAGAGAAATATAACAGTGATCTGCGATTACTTTAAACGATGCACACTAAAGTTAACTTAAGAAGTCGTAAAAGGGTTGATCTAATTTGGTTAAGTGTAACACGTGTAATAAGAGTATTGTTTCTTTTTATTTCGTTATTTTAACAATTTCAGTAAGTTCCTTTAGACGTTGTTAAAGAGGAACACTTTTTTCATAATTGCATTAGACTTTATAACAATACGTACTGCTATTGAATAATTCGAACTGGATGCAATTTTTTAGAAATCAAAAGCAATTAATTGTGTACTTCCTTTTAGTGCTATATTCAAAACAAATTGACCTAATTCATGCATTTTATAAATATGGTGTTAGAGTAAATAGACCTAATACGGTCATATCAGTTTCTATTGCTACACGCAAACAAATGCACATGAACCTCCAAAATGTGTATCACATTTGCCATAAATAAAAAAAACATATCATTTTCAAATATAATAGAATAAATGCACGACAATGATTATTATAGACATATCAAAATCGAGCAATAAGGATTTATTTCGGTTGTATTTTTACATATATCATGGACATATTTGCAAACAAAAATACGTAAATTTGTCAGTTATAGAAATATATGTGAGGACATCATTTCACACAAAAAAAAAGTTAATTTGACATCCCACAATTATGTGGTACAGTTCATGAATGTCTTAGATTGTAACATACATTTTTAAAATGTAAAAAAAATACGATTGAAACGATTTGACAAATTGCATAACCGCTTGTAAGATAGTCATAATAATTTTTAAATACGTACTTGTTGGCATAAGTCAAATGTTTTACATATTTGGTATTTATCAATTCTAGAAAAACACACACACTAATGTATATTTGTATTAGAATCAGAAGAATTGAACTCTCAAACGTATCATTCGAAATTATCACTTTCGAAAATTGTTACAATATGATACATCGAAATATCACTTTTGTCCTTTCACTTCAGTTATTGATGTTTGATTGGTTATTGACCCCGGAACAATACATTTGTAATACATTAAACTTAGGGACGACATCAAAAGTTCAATGTAGGATAAAAAACTTAATTCACATAGTTTTTTGGCTGACCCCCCTACCCCCCTTCTTAACTTAATTTGGGAAAAATTGATTTACCTATATGGATATATGTAAAATCGATTTTAGATTAACAAAACTTGCAGCAATGTTGACCCCCCCACCCCCAAACTATTCGATTTAAGTTTTTTATCCTACATCGATCTTTTGATGTCGTCCCTTAGTCTGCCATAATAATTTTAGATTAATCTGAAACCAATATAGTTATGCGGAGCAAGATATCCCCACATAGAAAACAAAATAAAAGGAATAATAACCTTGCAAAACAAAAACAAAAAAAAAAAGGAACAAAGTAAAGGGAAAAAATAAACCTGCTTAATTCATCTAGATACACGATTAGGAAAAAAATATAAACCGTTATCAAAATAACGATACTTGAATGCTCCAAGTGTATGTTTCCGATTTTAATTGAACACTTAAAGTAGTTTTTTTATCCTAAATTCCAGATTCAAAGTGGATATATTTAACACATGTTAAATACAAGCAAAACAATTTAACATTAACACATGTGTTGGTGTGATTTTTACGATGTCAGGAAGGTTGTATATGGTTTTATCTCGAAACACAAGTGATTTTTTGTATGCAATGATAACATTTGGACACATTTTTTTCAAAGACAAACATTTTAATTGAGCATCGTTTACACTTCTAAACATAATAATTTTCGTTTCAACATTGCTAAATCATCTACAAATGTTTTAATAACGTTTGATTTTCCGAAAAATTGTTAAGGTTCATAAATTTAGGACTCAATACTTGTACTTTTAAAGGTCACCTTAATGATAATTTTCCATAGTTTAGATCAAAACGTATCCTTTGCAGCAATCCTTTTTTCCCAATAGTTTACGGCAAGTAAAATGTTAACAGAAATGTTAACCCGATCAGAGAATTTGTATTGAAATTCTATGTTGAATGTTATTTAAAACTGCACACAAAATACGCGATGTATCAAATACTATCTACAAATGCAGCTATCCGACGGTTTAGGTTTTTATACATCATTGACTTTCTTATATTCAGTTTTAAAGGATCCCGATGAAGTAAATTTAGAAAAGCGCTCGGGACAAATGATTATTATAGTTTGTTGTTTTCACTTTAATTTGCTTGCGATGTATCGTACCATACAATTGAGAAAGGAAATGGGGAATGTGTCAAAACGACAACAACCCGACCATAGAGCAGACAACAGCCGAAGGCCACCAGTGAGTCTTCAATGTAGCGAGAAACTATCGAACCGTCAGCTGGCCACTTAAAAAATATCTATAGTAGTTCAGTGATAATGGACGTCATACTTAACTCCGATTTATACACAAGAAACTAAAATTAAAAATCACTAAAAGACGCCAGAGGCTCCTGACTTTTGGACAGGCGCAAAATTGCGGTGGGTTAAACATGTTTATGAGATCTCAACCCTCCCTCTATACCTCTAGCCAATGTAGAAAAGTAAACGTATAACAATATGCACATTAAAGTTCAGTTCAAAAGAAGTCCGAGTACGATGTCAAAAGATGTAACAAAAGAAAATAAACAAAATAACAATAAAACAGAAATAATAACAGACTACTAGCAGTTAATTGACATGCCAACTCCAGACCCCAATTAAACTGATTGAAAGAATATGTCTTCTTCATATGAATATCAGGCACAATCCCTCCACTGAGGGGTCTAGTATCATACTACCATAAAATATCACTGGTATTAAAGAGATAATCGTAACTGCAATTACGATTATCCCAATATGGCGACGGTAGATATAGGTAAAATCTTTACACTCATTTTTCTTAATTGTAGCATGTTTTTGTCAATAGTTACTCAGCTGCAAGGTTTATCTATACCATTTCATCATATTTGAATCGTAACGGTGCACTGGAATTGTCTAAGCGCTTTGAAAATAGCCGTTGAAAAATTCGGGATGATAATCGTAACTCGGAAAAAAGATAATCGTAATTATGGTATTTAAAAATAAAAAAGATAATCGTAACTGGAAACTGTTTTATTGATATTGACACTAAAAACGTATATCTGATAGCATATGATGAAATTATGGCGATGAATTATTTACGAAACGTCCCAACATCTTATGACATTTCTTATTATGCATATATAATTAATTGTTCTTATGAAAACAGCTACATACTAGTATATTATAAAATTGGAAGGGTGAACAAGCTTCAAGAAATTTGGAAATGGGAAAACACGAACTTTGTTAATATACAGAAATTTATTAAACTAGGTATGCCACAAAATATGTGAATGAGCGATGGAAATTATGATACATGACAATAATTGTCAGGCGACACGCATGTGCCACCTTACATCAGATTTCTGATTAAGACAGTAAACAAAAAATAATTTATCCTGAAGTAAATAGTAAATATAGTTAATATTGTTCAAATTATTTTATTGTAGGTGGTTAAATGTGCTATTTCTGCCCCCGGGAAGCCACTGCTGTATTCGTCAAAAACCGTTTGACGAGAAATTAGTGGCTACAGTTTTCATGTCACTTCGATCATTTTTCATGGATGATATCACAACTTAAAAGTTATGATGAACAAGGGATAACTTTGAAAAGTGTTTTACAGTGTCATTTCTTTTATAGCTGACTATGCGGTATGGACTTTGTTCATTGTTGAAGACCGTACGGTGACCTATATTTGTTAATTTCTGAGTCATGTTGGTCTCTTGTGGAAAGTTGTCTCATTGGCAAACATACCACATCTTTTTATTCATATTAGCTACTTCATGACTGTCACTGAAATTTCAGTATCTCAGATATAAACTATAAACAATACAAAAAATTCAATTTTGAATTATGATAATATGAAATCCTTAAAACATTTAATGCTATATAAGACTAGAGAATGTTTGGCCCTAAATGGGATTCTTTGTGTATTATGAAATTAAGTAACGTGGAGTTCATTGACAAACATGGATTTGTGTTCTTTTATAGTTTGGCCAAAAGCCCGAAAATCAAAAAATAAAATTGATGTAGCTTTAAATTTTCTTACAAGAAATACTTATTCAAAGAATGACTGCAAAGATGAGAATAAAATAACGCATATTCCGGAAAATTAGAAACAAACTTATTAAAAATTCATAAATACTCGGTATATGAAAAGTATGCGGCATACATATGCATGGAAGATATTGTAGAGAAAAATATTGAAGGTACTAAACAAGGAACATTTTTGTATTTGCATACTTGCCATATAATTAGTACTTTTCTATTAAATGAAAACATAAATTAGCCTTTCCTAATTTTCATGCATTTTTCTGAAGCACAAAATATTTGTTTTAAAATCTATAAAAATCTTTGTAATTAAACCAGTTCCGACTGTGATAATCTACATGTTTGGCCCTTTGATGTAATTTATCAATATACATATTTGTGTTTTTTTTTTTCGTCTGTCAAATGCTTCGTAAGACTATAGGTAAGGCTAATAAAAACAAAAAATAAAAGTAACAATAAACAAAAGTAACAATAAACAAAAGTAACAAAAAAAAAAGTGACAATAAACAATAGTAACAATAAACTGGTAACTATTCTAGATCCTTTACCATCCACACTGTTTAAAGAAACGTCCTAAAATACATGGGAATTTGATCAAAACATTTGAATTTAATTTTTAAAATCATATATCAGTATAAAATAGAAAAAAGTGAATCCAAAGGAAAAATATGGACGGCTGAATTTATTGATAAGAACTAAATCATCAGCGTATAACAGATATGATATATCATTATCATTTTACTTGGGTGGTTCATATGTTGAGTCAAAAACAGATGGTAAATCATTAATATATAAAGAAAATAATGTAGGGCTTAAAATACATCCTTGTTTTACCCCAACTGAGGAATTAAAAAAATCAGTGATACCTTCCGAGATCTTTACCAAGTACAAAACCTCTTTATACATATCTTTCATTATACTGAAAAAGGCACCATCTATGTTGTAATAAGACAATTTGTAAAAGAGGGCATCTCTATTAATAGTATCAAATGCCTTCCTGAAATCAATGAAACAGGCATATATCTTTTTTGACATATGAAAATGTGGTATACGTGACTTTCATTTTGAGCAATGAATTGAAAGGATTGCACTTTTGGAATATGGGATATAGCTAATCCATCCTTTTTCTCATCAATTAGAGATATATAGATAAATTTATCCTAGATATTAACCTGTAAGTTTCTTCATTTATTTTTATATGCGTTAATGTCATCGTTTAACTGGGCATTTACATTTTTAACACACAAAATACCATTGAAATGCTGAAAGACACATTTATTATGTTTCAGTTACTATTATCATATAAAGAAAATTACGATTATCAAAGAAGAAAAATACCATAGAGTTACGATTATCATCCCGAATTTTTCAACGGCTATTTTCACAGCTCTTAGACAATTCCAGTGCACCGTTACGATTCAAATATGATGTAATGGTATAGATAAACCTTGCAGCTGAGTAACTATCGACAAAAACATGCTACATGTCAGAAAAACGAGTGTAAAGATTTTACCTATATCTACCGTCGCCATATTGGGATAATCGTAATTGCAGTTACTATTATCTCTTTAATACCAGTGAAATATATGAGAAGAACATAACCCGTGTCATGCCAACAACTGTTTTTTAAATACATGTGTTTAGTTCCGATGCAAAGACCCTATAAGTGAATCAATAGTAAAGCCAAAATATGCAATCTTTAATGATCTGAAAACAGTATCGTAACTATATCTCTTTTTAATAAGTCGGTTTAAAAGTTTTGTAAGTTTTTGATTTGAATACTGACATTTTTTGTGCTTTGTAAAAAATATTACCATAAAAGATTGGATGTGAAATACCTAAACGTATAAGATGTTTGCATGTTGAGTTATATTTACGAATTATTTCCTTATACCCATGATAAGATTTAGTAAATGTTTTGACTAGTTTGTGATATCGAAAACCCTGGTGTAATAATTGTTCAGTAATACATAATTTTCTCTCGTTAAAATCTAAAACATTGTTACATACACGAGCGAATCGTACAAGTTAAGATATATAAACCCAACCAGATGGTGACAAGGGATCGTCATTATTAAGAAAATGAGGCAAAGTTGTATATAGGGTAGAAAACTTTGAACAGATTCAAAATCACCAATATATGCATGCAATTTATGATTATTCTATGTTGTAGAGATATACCATACAAAACGTGTTACATTATATTTATTAATAAACTGTTACATGTGTAATATCTGATACAAAAAAAATGATCCGCTTCTTTGAAACGAAATACAGTAAGCAGCAACATCGCAGCGAACTATATCATTTTGTTAAATTATAGTCCAACAATAAAAAGATGTTTAAGTCAAACTCGCACTACAAACCATTAAAAGTCTGAAATGGCCTATATCTGTACTCGACTGTACTGATTTTTACTCGACCAGTCTGAATTCGTCTGAGATTTACTTGATAGTACTCGACTGTAGTCTGAACCATACTTAACAGTCTGAATGTGTACTTAACCATTTTATACGAGTCTGAACCGTACTCGACCTAGTCTGAACCGTACTCGACCTAGTCTGAACCATACTCGACCAAGTCTTAACCAACCTAGACCTATTCTTTGTATCTATCAACTGAATTTTATCAATTTAGGAATTCTTTTTAATAAAAATGAAATTTGAACAGCAACTTGAAATTAAAAATGTATTCAATACAGTATTGAAATTAAAATTTCACAATAATCAATCATAATATAACTTCAACTCAATATTAATCAACACTTACATAATGATGTATATGTATATGTATATTTTCAATATTATTCAAAATTTTATAAATATTTCGGAAGTATTTTATGGTAACTGGACTATTTTCACCATTAACTTAAGCCTAGTATAGATATATGGTGTCAGTTGAGTTCAGGTAATAATGCAGTGAATGTTTTTATTAAGATATATATAAAATAGTATATAAAACAACTTAATAAATTTAAAAAAAAATGAGAGCTTAATTGTTTTGTTTTATTAAACCAAGAATTTAATATAATCATGATAATAGAATTTCCATAGCAATCCTTGATAACCTTTTTAAAAAAGGAAATGTATTCCAAAGTAACAGTAAAAAAATATTTCAATTAATTTAAGTATTTTTTTTGTCAAATTGACATGGCATACATAAAGCACTTTAATATGTTCTTATTACCTCAGTACATGTGTGTTTTACAGGTAAAAAGAAAACCCTATTTTCTAAAATTCGTGTATTACTTATCTAGTACATACATGTATATTCGAAAGGCCTTGTTATTTAATTTAAACAGGATGTTGCAATTTTGAATCAATGTTATTTAGAATTTAATACCTCTGGCCAGGTGTGATCTTATTTATGAGTTTGCCCCCAAGCAGAGGTTATACTTTATATTTCACCACTAATCAGAAAAACACTTTTATTTATTTATTTAATTTTATCCCTTTTTTATATAAGCTATATATAATATATATTTTTTTATCCTAAATATAATCAGAGATATATTTCTTTTATAAGGTTAATTTTTTTTACAAATTTTGTTGGCTGTTGTTATATATATATATATATATATATATATATATATATATATATATATATATAAGTTAAAAAGAAATTTAAGAAGTTTTTTGGTCTAGTATGGTTCAGACTGGTCGAGTATTGTTCAGACCTTTGGTTAAGTATGGTTTAGACTGGAAAAATAGGTCAAGTACATGTCGAGAATGGGTTAAGACTGTTTCAGACTGGTCGAGTAATAGTTCAGACTATTTTCAACGGCAAAGATAAGGGTCCAGTACGATTCAGTACTGTCAAGTATGGTTCAGACTGGGGTCGAGTAATGTCAAGTAAAAGTCAGACCAATTCAGACTGGTCGAGTAAAAATCAGTACAGTCGAGTACAGATATAGGCCATTTCAGACTTTAATGGTTTGCAATGTCGTGTATCGTTATCAAATTTAAGTCCATGAGTGAAAATAGCACATGTATGTTTGTGTTTATTTAAAAAGTTAATAATCCTAGTAATTTAGCATGTATACTTTTGATAATGTTCAAGTATTGTTTTCAATAGTCTTAAATATAAGAAGGATCTGATAATCTTAATAATGTACGCCAATTTTCGATATCGATTTCACTAACATCATATGTCATGTCATGTTACCATTTTTAGTAACAATATTTTAACAAAATAAGTATGTTTAACCTTAAAGGGGCAGTAGCTACTAAAGTAAGATTTTTTTTGTGCAATCAAACATGAAAGTGAAATAGCAGCCAAAATGGTTCAATTTTGTCAAGTTAAGCGAAGAAACATTGATAATTACTCATTCACTTGCAAGTGAATTAGTCGACCTCATTAAATCCGTATTTATGTGAATTTCATTTAACTCCTTGCTAGAGATTGACAACGCATGCATTGTACGTGTACTGGTTATTTAAAGAAAAAGAATGTCAACAATGAAAGTGAAACTACGGTAAATCATTTGATTAATGATTCGATCCAAATAAAATCATTCTTATACGATTAAAACAATGAGAAACATATATTTTTAATCTATAAGATAAACTCAAACAGACCTAAACAAAATCCAATTGCACGTGTTGGTTTAATCTATTCATATCTTCATTCATGTTTACATCGCTTAAATGGTCATCTGAGGTCAAATCGATAGTTAATTAGATTGCGTCTGGACTCAAAAACACACAAAACGAACCTACATAGTATCTACCCCATGCTCAGTAAACTGTTTATTTTAGATTTTTGGTAGTTTGAATAAATGTTTTACACTATTAGAATCAAATATGAGAATTTGAGTCCAATCGGTGACCACGAATTTGACAGCTAGTGCCCCTTTAACATGTCACATAACATGAATGTTAACTTTGTAAACAAATTCTACTGAACAAAAATTAACCATTAATTAATGTCGATAAAAATTGAAACTCTAAAAAATTAACAGTAACTGTTGGTTCGATAAATAAATAAAACAAAACATAATTAATAGTTATCAAAGGTACCAGGATTATAATTTAGTACGCCAGACGCGCGTTTCGTCTACATAAGACTCATCAGTGACGCTCATATCAAAATATTATAAAGCCAAACAAGTACAAAGTTGAAGAGCATTGACATAGATAGCGAACAGCTCAAAACAACTAAAAATCTTGAATATTTACATACTTAAACCCGAACACGGTCGTTCAAGGAAGGTGACTGTACAAAGACATATGATACTACCTATTTTCTCACTCACTACCTACAAAGGAGATAGAACGAGAACAGTTTCCGTCAAGGAGTAAAAAGGGTAAATCTCCAACTACACCTTTTCTGGAATTACAAAAAGATGATACCGTTAAAAGTGATGAAAATGATAGAACGCTAAATGAGGTAAGTATTAACAGTGAGGAAGAAGAAGACGAAGACGAAGATGACGATATTTGTGTTTTCGTTACTCGGGTCTCCAGGGATAAGAGACGAGGAGCGAAATGCTCCTATGGTTTTACATCCACACGCATTAGAGTTTTTACGGACATCTTTTAGTAGTTCTTTACCCTTGTCGAGTGTCAGTTCCAATTTAAGTAGTTCTCCTCCGTTGTCTATAACACAGTCAGGTTATAGTTGAGAAGTTTTTAGTGATACGTCTGGTCAGACACGTATATGTCAGTCTGAGTTAAATCCTAGTTCTAGTTCTACATTTAATGGTGCATCAGGCAGTGATAACCCGAGAGATCAAATCTGATACACGTGAGCAAACGGATGCACAACCTGTTTTACGTCGTACGACATGTCAGAGCAGAGTTCCTCAACGGTATCAGGATTTTGTTTTGTATCGTTGAAATTTTTTTGTGTCAGTTTTAAGTTGTTCAGGTTATCTGTGTGTATATTCACTGATATTTGTTTTTTTTTCATTTTTTACTCATTTAGTGTAATAAAGCTTTATATAGGTTTCTTTTTGTAAATCATATATATATTTATATATTGCATTATTCATTTTTATTTTCGTAGATTCTATTTTTGAGTTTTGATACAAGGATAAGATATATATTATATGTTTCATGCTATGAATTTCCACCATTCTACCTTGGTAGAGTTGCACTTGCCTATCTATTTGGTATGATGGAATTTCACATGAATATATTGTTTTTACTTGTCCTTTTTCCTATTTTTCCTAAATTCGGGATCATGTGATTTTGTTTTGTTAATTTTGTTCGTATGTGTGTGTGTGTGTAAACAATTTGTCATTGCTATGTCTTATGGCAAATACATATACTTACTATTATATTTTCCTTGTGAACTAGTCATGCTATGAGATAAAAATTTCAGGTACGAAATGTTCCCCATAGGGTGAGAATGTGTCACCGTAGCTATTTATTGGAGTACAGCTTTATACTAGTACTACACTATATGTTGTGTGTACTATTTATTTACTACGTTCATTCATACATTTTTTCATTACTTCATTCATTCATTCATTGACGGAGAGTTAGAAAAAGACTTTATTCTATGTACTTCTCTGCACGAATTTATTATGAATGCAACCCCGCCACTTTTTCGAGCACTATATATATGGTGAACTCGTACTAATGCAAGTTTCACACTTAAGCATGCACGCTGCATAAGGGACAAATAACCTTTTCCCTATTTTCAGGTAAGCACATTTTCGTTAAGGCCTTATCATGCATGTACTTCTATCGAATTCATAGTTCAATTTAAAAGGAAACTTCAAGTTAACATTTGAAATGAAATTATTTGTTTATTATAATTATGTATTTTTAGTGTGAGATAAATGGTTTGCTACATTATATTTCGTCACATATTCTACGCCCTATTTACAAAGACCAAGTGGCCATATTACCCTGTGACATATGCAAAGGCAGAACAATTACTTCGTGATGATGTAAATGTGTCTATATGTAAATGCATGTACCTGATGTTCGTATATTTCAAATTGAATCATCGATACATTTGATTTGAGGTGTCCTTTTCTCATCAAAATATTCGTCATTGTTTTGTATTTCATGTATATTACCGATAAATCAGTTATAGATTTTATCATTTAAATAAAATATATTTAGGTGACTTGTCTGGTAGGCCTTAGAGCATGTTACTTCATAGATTTTTTAAAAATATTTTAATCATCAAAGAGCTCGAGGTTAACACAAGCTTGAGAAATCATACATTCTCTGATCATCATGTGTTTTATTCGTTGCTTTTCGTGCTGTTTCGCATTTCTTGTTATTTTGTTGTCATTTCTTACGATGTACGAGTTTGTTTTGTCCGGTTGGCAAAAAGAGTTTAGCAAAACTCAACTACAAAATACGTAAAAGTCGTGAAGTCAGATAAAATAACGACATATTGTAAAATCAATAAAATTTACATATGTTGTGCATCATTAAAATAATAAAGAGAGACGACAAATACCAAAGGAACATTCAATTATTGTAAACTGTTGACGTTATGGCTAAAAACGAAAAAGACCAAAAGACAGCCAATAGTACACAAAACACAATATAGAAAAATAAAGACTGAGAAACGCAAAGCCTACTTGAAAGCTGGGGTTGATATCCGGTTCTCCGGTAGGGGTAAGCAATTCCTTTTCGACATGTGACATCCATCGTGTTGCTAAAAGGCGGTAGGTGTCATTTGGGAATAAAGGGCAGTTGGTACATTTTGAAGCTACAACATTAGGAACATATCCGCTATCATTTGTGAAACGGATTTAAGGATTATAACAATTAGGAACTAGTTTCTGTTGTTCTTTCTATTGAGTTTTCGGGTCAAGTGTTCTGCGTTGTGTTTTGTGAATCGATGAGTATGTTCATCTTTATTCTTTATTATGTCATGGTATTGTATATTTCTGTCGATATGATCGTGTTAACCTCTTTCTGTTGCAAACCCAGTACGCAAAAGAATATATTTTGTACTGTGTAACTATTGCATATGCTGGTTTTGTTTTCTCTTTTTGATGCTTTCTTGACCACTAGGGATCATTCTTTGGTGAGGTTCATCATGTCAAATTTCGGTATGTCATTTTTGCTGTTGTCATGTTAAATTTCGGTTTATCATTTTTTTGTCGGTTCATTCCCATATAACATATGACAATACGGAAAAAACAGCATTTCAAAGAAGAAATAGCAAAATGAAACATATCATTTCAATCACTATACATGTATACTGAAGTAATCAAAATAGACACATGAACCAAAATATCTGTATACAGATAACCTGATTGTACACATAGCATCACTGATAAAGTAAGGAATATGATAGTTGTTTCTCATTTGTTTGATGTGTTTGGTTTTTTTTTTTTTTGCCTTTTGATGAAATAATTTTCGATTTGGCTTTACCTTGGAGTTTATATTTTTGCTATTTTGCTTTTTATATATTTGCATGACAAGGAATTGCAAAGAAGAGTAATACATGAAATATACAAATATCTTTTTCTCATATTTTTCTCATACATGAAAATGATATACAAGTTGTCTTATGATGAACAAATTATCATCTTAAGGATGTACTTAGGTGAGGTTTGGTAAAAATTAAGAAATTAAGAAATTAAAATTGATACTATAAGCTGGTATAGCATCAATTAAGGATAAAGATAAGCTAAAAATATTGATAGGTCATGGACCCCCTTTTCGAGATATTTGAGATTTAAAATATGGCGGGAAAAGGCTATTTCTGACTTTTACCTTATATTTGCAATGGTATTATTTGGGTCTCAAAACAAAAGAGAGAAAATCAAGAATCTTCTAAAATTCTGGTAAATGACCTTTCATGAGATATTAAGTCTTATATGACAAAATAAATGGGTGTTATGGGAAAAAATATTTTACATTGTATTGTATGGAAAAACACCAAGGAGTCCGAACATTTGACACAAAGTCCAAAACCTCACCTAAGTACATCCTTAATAAGTGTTTATTTGGTTACGTTAGTTTTTTAAATAAGCATTGTTTTTTTCAGTAACTCTCCTATTACTACCGATGGAATTCACAAAATAACAATCATATTTACACTAGAGTGATAGATATGCGTATGCTTAAATAATATGATAATAGAATAGATTCAATAATATCAATAGTTATAATAACTTTTTTTAATAACAATATGATTACGTTATGTATGTCATCATTATTTCCATGTATTAAAAAGTAAAATTAGAATACATTTCTGGGCATCTGTATTCTTAATATTTCATCAAATATAATGACGATTCATTAGTACACCGTGTGTGTTGACATTAAACTGTTTCAAGTAATACAGTCATCACAAAAGCATGACATTATATTCACACGCTACTTGTTGCTTCTTATGTTTCACAATACGGGTGGTTTGACATAACAGCATTGTGATATTGCTGGTTGATATCTCTTCTTTATTTTTGCATGTTATTCATACAAGAAATTTGACCACATTGTCCATGTGTGAGACTTATAATTTTCATTGAAGCTGCTGCTAGCCAATTCATTAGAATAGCAGTTGTAACACTGATGATAACAATATTTATGTGTTGAGGTATCAAATATCCTTCTGATGGAAGTATATTTAATTTACCGTAAAGCGTAGATTAAAGTGGATTTTAATATGTTAATGTGTATGACGAGGCTATACATGATTTGTAACATATTAATAGGCGATGACACATACAAAAAATTTACACTAAACTGTATTTGCCATGAGCAATTATGTCAATCAAAAAGTGGCTTTTTGTATAACAAAACGTCTCTTATTTTTAAGAAATGAACTCATGAGTCAGAATGTTAAGTATGATCTAATTCGATTTAATGAAACATGTACATGTAAGTGAAAAAAAGTATTCGCATTTGATGTAAGTATGAAGGTTTCAGGAAAATAATGTGTTATCAAAGTGTTTTCCACGTTTAGTCTCGAGGGGATATATGCAAACGGTATGTCATGTTACCTGCTATCAAAACAAGTAGGACGTGTTGTTTCGTAGGAGTAAAAAATTGTGTAAGAATGATACATTTCTTTACATTTTTTAGCGAGTGTACATGTATTCTTCTTTTACATGTTTTACTAACATCAGGAAATAAACTTCTCATAGATACCAGGGCTAAATTTTGAATATACGCCAGACGCTCGTTTCGTCTACAAAAGACTCATCAGTGACGCTCGAATCCAAAAACGTTTAAAAGGCCAAATAAAGTACGAAGTTGAAGAGCATTGAGGACCGAAATTCCTAAAAGTTTTGCCAAATACAGCTTAGGTATCTATACATGAGGTAGAAAAGCCTTAGCATTTCAAAAAATCAAAATTTTGTAAACAGTTAATTTACAAAAGACTCACCAGTGACGCTCGAATCCAAAAAAGTTAAAAGGCCAAATAAAGTACGAAGTTGAAGAGCATTAAGATCGTTAATTGCATTAGGTCCACAGACAAAAAAAGATGATGTATACTTCACGGCGATATACATTCGAAAAACAAATATGTATCTAAAACAACTGAACACATGACATACTTTTTACCGAATATATATTTTAAAAAGATAACAACACGCCTAATATAGTTTTCATCAATTCAGCAATGTCGCCTCTTCGTTCATATATCATGTTCGTTTTATAATTATCATTGAACTTTTATTTGCAGTAAGTTTTGTAACCATTTTTTATTCAACGGTACAACCCTTCACTCTTTTTCTTATAGGAAGTGGTCAACTGCGGTACTTGAAAGAGAGATAACTAAATCATTATTCAATTATTGCACTTATTGAAAAAGTAAATGTAATTTCACTGAAACATCAAATAAAAAATAACAATTCATGTTACATTATACAATGTGAACTATGTTTGTTTCGGCTGTTGTCTGCTCTACGGTCGGATTGTTGTCGCTTTGACATATTCCCCATTTCCTTTCTCAATTGTATTGTTACATGTGTAAATAGGATGTGAGTCCTTGATTGCAGGAAACTATACATATTCTACATGATATTGTTGAAATTTTCTGTAAGTGTTATTTTTTATTGATTGACTATAGATGAAATTCATTGTAAAACAAATTGTATGTAAAACAAGAATGTATCTAAAGTACATGGATGCTCAACTGGCACTATTTTTTTTCTATGTTCTGTGGATCGTGAAATTGGGCCATAATCTCTAATTTGGCATTAAACTTAGAAAAAGTATGCCATAGGGAACATTTGTATTAATTTTCAAGTTGATTGGTCTTAAACTTCATCAAAAACTACCTTGTCCAAAAACTTCAACCTTAAGCGACACAGACGGACGGACAAACGAACGAATTGGCGGACAAACGAACGAGCGGACGACGAACGCACAGACCAGCAAACATAATGCCTCTCTAATATCGTAGGTGGGGCATAAAACGAAACAACTGTTCGCACTAGTGTAAGAGAAATTATCAACGGTTGCTAAATTTAATTGTAACTCATAACTGTAACCATGTCTAAAAAGACATAATTGAACCTGGGTTATGGAAAATAACGTCCCGTCTTTTTAACTAAAAGAAATACATTGGGCAATTTTATTTGTCTTAGATAATCATTAATATTTACTGTTTAGTCCATTTTTGGTAATTTTCTTTTCTCTCGTCATGGTGCGGTACTTAAACATCGCGCCATTGTGCAACTGTCACTTTTTTATATTTATGTGTTGCATTTTTACATATGTACCTTGTCTATTTTGTTTTATTTATTTTATTGACATATGTGTTTTTTGTCATAGTGATTAAGATAAAAACACGATGTTGACTGCTCGTACCCCATTCTTACCTTTTTTATGCACTCAATAGTGTCAATATAATAGAATTATATGTGAATGTCATACCATGAGAGGTTTAGCTAGCTAAATAACTATGTTAACACCACCATTTTCTACACAAAAAAAAAAGATGAAAGACACCAGAGGGACATTCAAACTCATAAATCGAAAAAAAAACTGACAACGCAATGGCTAAAAATGAAAAAGACAAACACACAAACAATAGTACATATGAATACAACATAAAAAACTAAAGAATAATCAACACGAACTTCACACACCTTCATAGGAAATGCATATACCAAGTCAGAAATATGGCAGTAGTTTTCCATTCGTTTGATGTTTTATGCTCTTGATTTCGCCATTTGATGAAGGACTTTTGTTTTGATTTTTTGACCGTTCGGTATTTTTGTTATTTAACTTTTTTCTTTACCCGGATTTTTGTTTTCAAGATCACGTCCAACCGTATTATGGCTGTTTTTATCAACGTATCTTTTTATTCATCAATGAAAACAACAATACTGCGAAATCCATGTTAAGCGACGTTTATGTAAATTAGATACTTTTGACCCATGATATTATTTTTTTTTAGTTAAGAAAAATTGGTTAAATAATACTTCAGTCATACAGATTTTATGTATAATTGTCACTATGTGAATACACACAATTGACTAAAAGATAACATAACACTCTAAGAACAATAATGAATTGTTTTATAATTGCGACTATAACATGTATAAAGAAGAAATGAGTTCTTAAGTTTATTTTTAGTGTGTTATCATGCGGGGGAATTTATTTTACACTTAATGATAAATGCAATGCAATTTATGTATGAACAGTTTACATCTGTGAAAATATTCACATAAAATGATACAAATGTATTTAAATTCAATACGATTTTTCATTTAATTTATCTACAGTGTTGCATCAGTACAAGTCAGGACTAGGGACATAAAAATATAAACCAAGAATAGTTGGTAAATCAATCATTTAAGGAAGATATTTGATACACTTCAAATTAATATTCAGCACAATTTGTTTAAAGAAACATCATGCTGTACAAGTATCAGTTTGTGTCAAGCACAGAATGATTTCACAAATGGAAAGTATATCAACCATAAAATTGAGAATGGAAATGGGGAATGTGTCAAAGAGACAACAACCCGACCAAATAAAACACAACAGCATAGGGTCACCAACAGGTCTTCAATGTAGCGAGAAATTCCCGCACCCGGAGGCGTCATGCATGCCATGTAATGCATTGTTTGTTTGATCAATGCACAAAGTCGTTAACCTCTCCCCAACAGATAACAATAACTGTGGAGTATATTTAAAATGTGTTTTTCTATACTAAACACTGCTACTGTTTTAAACGCATTAGTGACTTAAAGAAATTGAGATAGTTTGTTACATATGTGTATATTCAGTTTAACAAACCAAGAGAGAAAAAATAGGTAATAGATTACAAAACAATCAATTAATTGTTCATTCATTCAAATGAAATCGTTTTGTAAAATATCTACACATATTTAAGATATATAGTTTTTGATATATTAACGGCATAAAGGAAATGTAGGAAAAAATTGTAACTAATGAAAGTGGTCATATATAGTACTGGAACATGTTACACATATTAGCGAAAACGAGTGTTGAACACACTCATTTCATTAGTTTTTTAATCATTCAAAACAAAAATCCAAACAAAACAACTATTAAACAAACAGTTGGAAAACATAAAACAAATATCATGCTTGTTAGTAAATAACAGTTTCAAAATTATTTATAGTTTCTACAAGTGGTCAATCCCTTTGCTATGTGTGTACACTATGTTGTGCAGAAACGATGTCAAATAAAAAAAAATCTTATCAACAAAGCAATCATCTCAAACTTCGATAAGCTCATATATGCTACGTTGTGGAAACATATCATTTCTGCCTGAAGAAGGTGACCTTGGTAATCTACGCATTTCAATATCAATCGAGTCTGGTTTCTTCTCTTTGATAGAATGGTGAGGATTTTTACCATTCGTTTTGCATGCGCCATGTCCTTTTCTTACATATGCTAGAGCTATCAATATCAACAGCGTAGTACATGATACAGCAATCAAATATATGTGTACATGTAAAAGTATTGAATCACGTTCTGAAAGAAGAAAAAACCCACATTAAATGTATATAAATGCATTCATTATAAAATTAAAATGGTTTTAAAGTTATACAATTTTTTCATTACTACTATATCATTCTTAGTGACATTCTACTTACTGCTGTTGTTATTGTGGCTGTTTGCTGTAATCAGGTCGATGAATTAAAACTTGACCACTGGACATTAACTGATATCAAGGAATACCACTCTTTTATAATTGTTCGTTTTGTTTTGAATTCATAATTTTTATTTCACTGTGATAAAAGTGAAATGAAATCATTATTTCTGCATGTCCATGAAGATTTATCGAATAGACTTAACACTTATAACTATTTCGCTTATAAACATAATTACGTTACGATTTACCTGGTCGGTTCGTAACTGAGGTTACTGTCATTGTACCGATGTCATCATTCAGCATATTTGTCTTAGGCTCAGATATGCATTCCGCTACAATGAACAACAAATGTTCATCGTGAATTCAAACTACGAGAAATACAGGGAGAACATAGTAGTATAAATATAAAACAACACGTTTAATAATTTATTGCGTCCGAAGCGCTTTTCTGGATTTACCTTCATCAGGAACGCTCAAAGCCAAACATGTGAAATCCGAAGATGTATAAGTACCGACAATCGTTGAAGAGCTATATGTTAAAAATACCTAAATTAAATAGCCAAATTCATCTAAAGCCAACTTTGCCTGAGGGAGTTGAAACCTTAGTTTCATAATAATTTTAAAATTTATAAACGGACAATTTTAGTAAAGTTTGTTTAATCATGTCAGTACCAAAGCACTGACTACTGAGCTGATACTACCCTCGGGGACTGATAGATAGTCCACCAGCAGAGGTATCGACCCAGTGATGTAAAAATATAAAACAACACGTTTAATAATTTATTGCGTCCGAAGCGCTTTTCTGGATTTATCTTCATCAGGAACGTTCAAAGCCAAACATGTGAAATCCGAAGATGTATAAGTACCGAAAATCGTTGAAGAGCTATATGTTAAAAATACCTAAAATAAATAGCCAAATTCATCTAAAGCCAACTTTGCCTGAGGGAGTTGAAACCTTAGTCATGTCAGTACCGAAGCACTGACTACTGAGCTGATGATACCCTCGGGGACTGATAGTCCACCAGCAGAGGTATCGACCGAGTGATGTAAAAATATAAAACAACACGTTTAATAATTTATTGCGTCCGAAGCGCTTTTCTGGATTTACCTTCATCAGGAACGCTCAAAGCCAAACATTTGAAATCCGAAGATGTGTAAGTACCGAAAACTATATACTTAAGGTCAGTTTTGATCTTTTGATATTCGTCCCAAAAAACCAGTGTTGAAAATGTGCGCTAACACTTACATCATTAACATGTATAAATATACTACCTTCTTAATGAATCGTTTTCTTCTTTTCAGTTAATTGAGCTTTTTTTTATCAAGGAGAAAGGAAGATAACTCAATTTTTTTTCGTGTCATTTCGGACTTAAATCACACTATACATTCTACACATTCAGTATGGTGAACGTACGAAAGTATATACTTGTGTGTATACTAGCCTAACAAATTAAAAAAGATTGCATAAATTGCAGCTCTGAAATAAGTATCAGAATAATTGATTGATGAATCAGTGCTTAACACCACTTTTAACGCTATTGTCTATAAGATATATAACCTGTCGGTCATGTTTTATTGTTGGAACAAGCTATTGTCCCCGGAGATAACTAACGACCTTCGGTATTACACGTATTATCCTATTAAGATAATAGTTGAGTTGAAAGCACCTACCACGTTAGGGGTTAAAAGTCATAACCTCAGTGTTGACAGATAAGTAACAAAATAGTTGAACTACTTATACCATTCGACCATCAATTCCCAAGCAAGACTGTCTATGGTAATATATATTTCCAAATAAATTTAATTTCTTTATCTGCCAGGATGAAAACAGTGTGATACATGTTAAAGACAGTTTGACAAAAGCACGATATATTCTTGTTCTTTCTATGTTACATAAATAGACATAGTCGCCTTTTTTGTAACGTCACTATATAGAACTGCAGAAAATTTTTGACATCATAACCAAATGTTCACCTATGGAGTGCTAATAATTAGATAAATTATTGTATAGCACAGGCACGATGCCTTTGTGTGTCACCTAATAACATGCACAATTGGGTGGATATAATGCAGTTAGAAATCCTTCAAATATAACGACGATGAAGATTTCAAATAAATAATAATTAAGTTAGACAATGGTAACAGTGAAAAGTTAAAGAATGATAAGAATTGTCATTTAATAACACAAAACAACTTAACATGGATAACCCAATAAATAACAGGCACACCGGTATTAAATGAATTTTCCAACGTTGATATCGCTTTTAGTCTATATAATTGAATTTAACATTACTTTGTCAGGCACAATTAACCCTGCAATGTTTGTTGTTTATACATTTTCATATAGCATTACTCTGATCAAACTTTTAAATGAGTAGCTTTTACGGCCATATTACTTACGATTGGTACAGTTTGCAGTATTATTTTGGATGCAACCTTGGACAGAGTCGCACATACTACCATATAAACAGTTACACATCTTTTTACACTGAAGACCGTAATGTTTAGAACTACATTCGTTCTTGCATTCATTACCGTATGTTCCCGCAGGACAAACTGTAATAATAGATAAATGCATTCGTAATAAATCCATATTTCGTTTGACACCAAGATAGACTGGTATATGTTTGATCAGTAGGTAAAACATACACTTTTGAATGACTGTTGATCATTACAAAAAATTTTTTTTTAAATATTAAGGCTTTCCTACCTCAGGAATAGATTATATTAGCTGTATTTTGCAAAACGTTTAGGAATTTTCTGTTCTCAATGCTCGTCAACACCGTACTTTATTTGGCCTCTTCAATTTAATTTTATTCGAGTGTCACTGATGAGTTTTTGTGAACGAAACACGCGTGTGGCGTAAACATAAAATTTCAATCCTGGTATCTATGATGAGTTTATGTATTGCTTCACGAGATGCACTTCGTCATATTCAAGTTTCGCTAACATTTGATGGATACTATCTATATGATACATATTTGTTAGATAAAAATAAGTTCATCAACATCTCTGTTAAGTGCCTTCTCCTCTTCCTCCACTTTTTTTGTTGTTAAGGAATAAGGATGTCATGGATTATTCATTCTTATCGATATTGCATATTTAGAATGTGTCAATCAGTGAATATCATTGAATGAAAACACTTCGATACCATTGCTTGTAATTGCTATTTTTGAAAGAGAGCTTTTCTAGTTTAAGATATTTTTTAAACTTTTTGAATATATTGGGCTTGATCATGATTTTAGAAAATAAATTGTTCATGTGATTTGAAGTGCTTTGTTTTCGATTGCATTTTCGGAAATTAAAACGCACATGACAAATTGTTTTTTTACTTAGTTGCACTACGTACTTCAACCTTTAAAAAAAGGAGTCAATTATTCATAAATTCAAATACATATGATTTGATTGGTTAATAAGTCATTTGACATTTGCCCTGTTTGTCTCTGTGTGACTTACTCTTCCTGGCTGGTTAGAACAAATGAGATAAGTCTACAAATAAAACAATTTTAACACATTGATTCATTGATATGATCTGAAATGTATAAAACTAAACTTTTAGGTGACCCAATTTATTCATTCTATATGAGACACATATGGACATTGATCTTTTCAAATCAAATCGAGAAAAAATGCTCTGATCAGTATCTCATATTTTGATGTATTATCATTCTCGACATTCAACCAATATGCATGGCATACTAAGACTAGATTACATCAAACCAGTTAAAGTAGTATATTATCATACAATGTAATACAGATTAAAGAAGTACACTTCTCACAAAACACCTTAACAGATCATTTCTACACGCTAATTGCTCTCAGATGATGATCTAAAAGAGCTTGGTATATCAACCAGTGGGAAAAGAACTGACCGACATTTGTGGATTTAGCGCTTTTGTTTTAGATCGACGCACGAGTTCATATTCAAGCATCACTAAATACAGGTCATCTTCATTGTACCTTGCAATCGGGTGCATCAGAAATCAAATTTAAAGTTGATTTTTGAGACCAACATTTCTGCCCTACAAATGTACATTCTATAGAATTTCATAAATACTGTCTTTCATCACTCGATATATATAGTTTTTTCAGAAACAGCCATCAATTTGATTTTGTCTTTAGTAGAAAACCAACGTTTTAACAGATTATCCCGAACAGTCTGTGCCATCTCATACTTTTTTCTTGAACCTTTCAATTGCATAGGTGCAGGATTCTCGAATGCTATGCATACCACACGTAATTTCATCATAGCAGCAAACTGACATAATGTAATGAAGTGTTCACATCTAGAAAGAAGTGTTCACATCTAGAAAGACGTTTTTACAACATGTAAAGAAGAACTTACATCATGTAAAAAAGAATCCACATCATGTTAAGAAGAATTCACATCATGTAAAGAAGAATTCACATCATATAAAGAAGAATTCACATCATGTAAAGAAGAATTCACATCATGTAAAGAAGAATGCACATCATTTAAAGAAGAAATCATATCATATAGAAGAAATCATATCATATAAAAGAAAATTCACATCATGTAAGCAATAATTTAATCATGTTATAGTAGTTTCTTCTTAAGACAGTGACGGCGTTCCATATCTATTTATAAATAAAATATTTTAGTCAATTCAAACTCATAATTTAGGTAAATTAGGAACGCGCAAATTTGCCTCCTCAACCATTGTACACCAAAGCTAAACATAACATGATGTTAAATAAACATGATAAAGTAATGTGGTGTTTTTGAAAGAGTTTTAAAACACAATTTAGTTGTTTCTGCTGTACTGGACATATATCTGAGCTTCAGTTGTTGATTCAACTCTCAAAAGTGTTTTGAATAATACAGAAATAACCTTTAGCTACACATAATAACGCTCTTTTTCAGTTGTCTTAATATAACAAAAAAGTCACTTACGCTGACATGTGTTATCCTGTTCGAAGAAGTCCGGACAACATCCCGAAACAAAGACTTTTACCTTCTTTGTATTGCTTTAAAATAGAAAAAAGATGAATGTGTGAATGAGTAACGATAAGCACTATAAAACAATTTGTTTTACTGATATACAGACTATTCATTACATGATTTCTACTTATTAATGGCCGACATGAAGGTCATGAAATGAAATTTGAATTACAATTGCATGACATTGAAAAAACATGAAAATGTAAATACATTAAGCAAATAAAATTTATAAAAAAAAGTAAAACGAAATAAGATATCCAATATGTATAGTTACGTACATTTCGCGATAGATGGATTTTAAACAAACATTATTTCCATTTGGATCCAAACATATTAACAAAGGCACATTAATATAAATAAGAAACTCTGAAAACATTCTGAAAACAAAGCAAATCAACTAAGGTCCTGCCATTGTGACACAACCAAGTATAAACAGGAAATGCACGTTATCAGCAATAAGTGTAAAAGTTATATATTACTATGTAAAGCCCTTTAGATTGTTTTTATTGGTTTTCATCATTTAATCATATAATAACACACCAATGAAATCTGCCATTTCAAAGCTCTATCGGAGTACTCATTATACATTTTGTACGCTTTCTATTACTATTGAAAACAACAATGATTAATTTCTAGCCTCGGAAATGTAAAAATAATGCGTATAACAATTATCGGAAACAAACAAAAAGCATGTTCTTATAATTACTAAGGGTCTTAATCATTAACTCCGTTCAGCGTTTCAATAACAGTTTGAATGTTTTGTTTAAAATTGACTCATCAAGACGAGTCTAACCTGAGACGTGTTAGACACTTATATTAATGCAAGTGTGGGTCATCTGTTAAATTTTTATTTATTTTTTCATATACAGCATCATATTCTAAAACAACATTCGACTAAAACCGAATTGCTAAACACTCGTAAAAATTTCAAATATGAACCATTACATAGTTATAACGATATAGATCTACTTCAGATAAGATATGGTTTTTTTATGAAGCTGTGAACATGTTGTTATTGAACTTGCATGTGCCTCAGCTTCTTTTTAATTACATGCACTGTAAACAAAGTCTCATAAGAACGTTTATTAATTAATACTTTTTTTTTAAAACATCTTGTAACAATAAGTTGTCATTTTGGTAATAACTTGGATATTACATTGATACATGGAGTTCTGAGTATTTTAGAATTTCAAACTGAATCCTATTATCCATTGTACATTTTAGATAGCATTTCATTCAACTCAAGATGTTTAAAGCCGTTACACAGCAATGTAGGCCATGATTCTAGTTTCTTAGGAACTAGTTTCATGCAAAAGTCTGCAGTCTTGTATCTAATACATTTGATCTAATACGGTGTGATTTTCAATTTCAATAGTAAAACTACCTAAGATATTGAACAAGTTTTGACCTACTTAACTGTGAAATGTGTAGACTGGACACGTCTTGAATTACCTTTGTAACCTAAGTCAATATCACATCGGCAACGTCACCTTTACTTAAGTTAAAATAACAAGTAAACGTCAAACTGTAAAGATGATGTGTTTTATTAAGAGTCAGATAATAACTTGTTTAGTGTCGTGTCGAATGGAGTTACAGTAGCTCAAATCGATTAGACATGGCAATCAAATTGCCGTTATCAGATTTTTACGAAAACTTTGTCGAAGCAAAAGAAATGTTCTGAATTCGACAAAGAGGAGCTGTTAGCCACATACAAAAACTTTTACCAGAAGAAAAAGATACTCGACATATCGAATGAATTAATTGTGAATGCATCGGAAACAGGATATAGAGACTGAAATCGTAGACACAGATGAGTATACTACAAGTTGTGTTATTTAACTGAAATATTTTATTATATATAAGAAATAATTGATGCAAGCTATACTTTATCGTAGTTTTAACATGGGTCGGCATTATATACGTGATTTTTTTTGCCTGAGCAATAGTGAGGACTAAAATAACACGAATATAATGCCTACCCATGCCATGTTAAAACATCAATAAAGCATGGCTTACATCAATTATTTCGATTCTGATTAGGACAATTGAGGTAATTTCTATGTCCAATGCGTATAAGGGTAAATCGATTGTGTAGGCTCTACCATGAACCTCCCTTTTTTGTTTGTAAAGAAGGGAACAACTGGCACTGTGATTTTTCAGAGGGAGGAGTTTTGTAACAGCCAGCATGAACTGTTGTCGTATCTAAGTCAAATGTGTCAATTTCGGAATGCAACATATTACAGTGATATTAAATGAATAAGAAACAACATGCGCATCTTTTAAGAGTTTGGAAGTGTTTTAAGTTAATAAAATATATTAAATGCATGCCCATTTGATAAAATTCATTATTCTGCAGTAGTCAATATACGCATGTACAAAACATTATTTGATTTAGAGCATGAGTTTATTCATAAAGCGAAAGAAGCACGTCATATTAGAATAGAAGATAACACTTTAAAACCTATTTCAAATCAAACATCATATTCTTCAATTCTTCAAATGAAGTTTTAAATGTAGACACTCCATCGTTTATCCCTACTAGTTCGCCTGCAATTGAACTAACACATGTACATAAAGTCGTCCCACCATTGTCACAGTAAAGTGATGCCGCTTGGATTTTAACAGAAATAATCCAAGGTGCTTCATCAATTCCTAAGTCAAGCTCTGCTGTCCCGTCCGCTATACACATATCTGCGGCCAAGCTTAGCGAAAGGTCATGCGACATAATCAGTCAAATACATTGTGTTAGATTAACTCTTTTAGGAACGATCGTTTTCATTAGTCAATTCAAACCTTCGACCTCACACCTGCGAAAATAGAACACACGTACTACAACGTTGAATGGACTGATCAATATTCACGTAGCTGGTTAAGGTCGTTTAAATCTTCCATCGTCGTATTTGCGTACATGATTGTGTTCTTGATTATGCAATCACAATTCTAGCTTTTATAAATGTGCATGTGAAATTCATTGGTTTTATAATTTTCAGCAATTGATAGTAAAATTTTAAACTTTAAAATCTTAACAGTTTTCACATCGAAATATGTAATTCAAATTTGTCCTCTGGATCAAGGGAAGAAGACATCAAAAGTTCAATGAAAAAAAAACTCAATCCACATATTTTTTTCATTGACTCCCCCCCCCCCCCCCAAGTTGCTCATCCTGCCTTTTCTTTCACTCAATGGACTCGATGAATAAGGTTGTACTTGAAAAATGAAACCGTACTTTTCTACAAACACTTTTCATATTCTTTGACAAGTTTTAGGTATTCGACATAGGATAGTGATTTTTTTTTCTGATTCCGTTTAGGCAGCAACTATTTGATTTTCTTGCGGGGGGGGGGGGGGGCTATGGATTTTTTTGGAAAAAAAAAGTTTGTTTCCATATTTTGGAGCAAAAAAATAATTTGTTTATGACCCTGAGAAAAAAATGTTTGTTTCACCCTCAGCTGCCACTATATTTTTTTTCGTCTTGCCGCCTAAAAAATAGATTGTCCGGGGACCCCCCCCCCCCCAGAAAATCAAATGGTTGCTGCCTTACTTGAGAAAAAAAATTCATAAATAAATTCATAACATGTAACCAACCATGCTTTGTTAAAAAAAATGCAGATGGTAAACCATGGCACAGGTGCATTAAATGTAGTTTATAACCTCCAACGATATACTTCATGAGGTTTTGCTATTCTCGGTTGAAAAACGAACGTTAATTGTATATTGTAAATATGTACATGTAAATAGAAACAATCAGTATTTACAAAAAGTTTTTATTCATAAAATGTTTTGATAAAAAGGCGAGTTTCTTCTTGTACATGCATTTAGTCATCCTTAATTTCTTGATATTTTGTTTATCAGTTTAGCATACATGTTTCGTTTTGTATTTCATTTTAAATACGAATATATACTACATGTACTTTAGCGAACAGTTCAACAATGTTATGCAGCTCTATTCTTACAGTATACAATTAGAAAATAAAGGTTCATCCATTTAAAATCGAAAACAGTACATTTATATTTGAAAAAGAAGATGTGGTATGATTGCCCTTCTGATCCCTTCTGTCCGAGGGGCGTCCGGTTTTTTTTTACGAATGTGTTCTTAAAAAGTGACAAATTTTAACTGCGGGATAATACCTTGTATACTATAAATACATATATAAAAGAAGATGTGGTATGATTGCCAATGAGACAACTCTCCACAAGAGACCAAAATAACACAGAAATTAACAACTATAGATCATCGTACGGCTTTCAATAATGAGGAAAGCCCATACCGCAAAGTCAGCCATCAAAGGCCCCGAAATGACAATGTTAAACAATTCAAACGAGAATTATTCCTTATAAAATCCGACATTTCTCACAAGTATTAATTTATTATTTTTTTCAACACATGCAAAAGAACTGAATAATCTTCGCCGATGTAACATTTCAATTTATTACAACAACATGCCTTCACTGAATTCATTCAGGTGAACAAATGATACGATTAAAGTTATTTTGTTTCTATTTTGAGGGACAATTTCCTCCGTTTATGGTACGCATAGCTACTGTGTGTATGTTTTATAGCATGACAATAATAAAAGAGGAATGTCAGTGCAACCCATCATTAATTATTGTAATGGATCAGTATTATGAGATACTTATTATAAGTGACTACGACATTGTTAGGATTATAACCTATCGTCAGTATGAAAGAAATCAAAAGTGGTTCATATATTCATCCGTATTAAAGCGGCACATGCATTTTATTTTATCCTTATTATTCTCATTATGCGGTACAAGATCATTGAGTTGCTGCATGCATAACGAACTTAGAATATTACTCAATACAAAATATCAGTATAATATTTCGACCCCACTATTTTAAGTGAACAAAAGATTTATTGAATTCTTTTGACCAAAGGTTTGTAAATTAAACAAATCCTTGGTTTTAGGTTCGTAGTAACATAGTACATTCCATTGTCGGTCACCTGTGTCAATTCACGTGGCCACTGACTACATTGTTGTTGTATTTGAATCTTTCGGCCAATGAAATGAGACGTTACAAGTTGTTTGTTTATGATACGCCAGAATGTTATCAATGAACTATCAAATGCTAAACTTCACTGCATTTCCCTGTATCTAGAAATCCCCGACAATATATTAGGAATTCTTACTAATTCGCAGTTTATTAATACCCAACATTGAACAGACACAGGCCTCGTACTTTAACTTATTAGTAAAAATATTAGATATACTGAAATGCAGTCATGTTTAGCGTTTGATAGTTCATTGATAACATTCTGGCGTATCGCAAACAAATAACTTGTAACGTCTCCTTTCATTGGCCGAAAGATTCAAATACAATGTGCACGTGAATTGACACAGGTAATCTGACCGACAATGGAATGTTCTATGTTACTACGAACGTAAATAGTTTACAAATATTTGGGCAAAAGAATTGAATAAATATTTTGTGAATTTCAAATAGTACATAGGGTCGATATGTTATACTGGAGTTCTTTATGCATGCAGCAACACAATTATTTTGTCCGCATTATAAAAAATGTAAGGATAAAATAAAATATATGTGCCGCTTTTATACGGATGAATATATGAACCACTTTTAATTTCTTTCAAACTGACGAGAGATTATTATCCTGACAATGTCGTATTTACTTATAATAAGGATCTCATAATACTGATCAATTACAATAATTTATGACGGGTTGCATATTCCTCTTTTATTATGTTCATGCTATAAAACAAACACACAGCAGCTAAGCGTTTTGGTCATTCAGAAATAACGTATCAAATACAAGAGAATTGTCTTACTTTATAAGGAACGATACAAATATACTGTTTTCGATTTTAATAGGATGAACAGTTATATTTTAATTTCATACTGTAAGAATAGAGTTTTACATAACATCGTGGAACTGTCTGCCAAAGTGATCTATGGTAGTATGCATGCGTATTTAAAATGAAATACAAAATCTTTTTTTTTTTTTTTAACTGTTTAACTGTTTATTCAAAATACACTCAGATGCAGATTTCCTGCGTAACAGGAGCGACAAATATACATACATTTACAAATAACATAGAAGTGAAATGAGTAGAATACATACAATGAAACATTTTTACAAAGCTAAATGTATACTAAATCTATTGACCATACCACAAAAAGTCCGTGCAATCTGTAAGTTTAAATAACCACGTGATCACATGAACACAATCAAACAATAATGGATAGTAACAAAAAGTGTAACATATATAAATATATTCATATGCGCTGATTTACAGAGAAAGCAGTAGTTTTTCAACCTTTTGTATGAAAATAGAAAGGTTAGTTAATACATGTAAATTGCAATATTTCAGCATTCCATAAAGTTTATTGATATTTGGGTTGATTCTGTAGTAATTAGGAATATATGCGTTTCTTATTTTAATGACATCAGCATTGTTACAAAGTGCTATGTAATGATACTCATCTCCAAGACCAGTTTTACAAAGCTTACATTTTGTTTCAATTTCTGGAATTCTATTCCATCTCCCTGTTTCGATCGGAAATTTGATATTACAAGTACGAAGTTTGCAAATATAAAGTCTACTAAATTTTCTAAGTCTAATTAGATAAAGTTCCATACAAAACTCGGTCTTAAATTTTGAATAAAACTTCCCCCTTGATGAGTTATCGATATCCGAAAACCATTTTTGTATGAACTGGTCATGGAGTATTTGTTTAACGTTAAATTTAAAAAAATTCAAATGAACGTTTCCTTGTACCCGCCAAATTTCACTGTTACCAGTTTCATCAAATATAGATTTTACATAATTAATCCACTTAAAAGAATTATTTCCATTTTCACATAAATTAAACATAACCTTGTAGAGTTTTCCAGACAGTTTATCAACATTTGTTACAAGCTTATACCAGAAACAAATCAGTTTCATATTGATACTAATTTCGATAGGAAATCGGCCAAGTTCACCGTAGACCATGAAATTTGCGGTCAATGACCTCACCCCAAGAATTATTTTACAGAACTGTAAATGTATCTTCGAAATATTCATCTTATTTTCATATCCCCAGATTTCGGAGGAATAAGTCAAAATTGGAGCTACATTTGTACCAAAGAATCAAATAGTTTTATCTGTAAATCTTAAGGGATACTAATATTATTAATTCTTTGGTACAGACTGTATAAAGCTTTTTGAGCTTGATCAACTAATTTGTTTCTGGCTATACACAAATTACCATTATAATTGAATAACAAGCCAAGATATGTATATGTATCTTGGATCTCAATTTCATCATTACATAAATTAAATTTGAATTTCTTGTTACAGTTACGTTTAGAAAAAATTACAATTTTTGTCTTTGAGACATTGACAGTAAGTTTCCAAGTATTACAATATTGTTCAAAGATATTTAAAGAATTTTGTAAATCTTCAGCAGTATCTGCAAAGATAACTGTATCATCTGCATATAGTAATATAAACATTTTCAAATAAATACCTATGCTATGTATACATTCTGAATCTAGATATTCTAAACCATGGCTACAATTTTGGCCTAAAAAATCTTCTAGATCATTCAAGTATTGTGCAAAAAGAAATGGAGATAATTTTTCTCCTTGCCTAACACCCGTTTCACACGGAAAAAATGCAGTTTTCAAATTATCAAGTTTAACACAGGACTTAATATCAGTGTACATATTTTGTATCAATGTAAAAATTTTCCCTCTGATGTTATTTTTTATAAGTTTTTGGAAAAGCCCAGCCCTCCAAATGGATGCAATTGCACAGAACAATTTCTTTCCGGCAGATAAATATAATGTAATAATAGAATGTAAAACAAACATGTTATCATGGACAGAGTATCCCTTGCGGAATCCACCCTGTGAGTCCGATATAATGCCTATTTCATCAGATAATTTATTAAGTCTTGTGTTTAAAATTGATGTAAACACCTTGCCCAAATTTGAAGTTAAACAAAGTGCTCGGTACTTATCAAGATCATTTTTATCTCCTTTATTTTTAAATACAGGTTTTATAATACCAATTAACCATGCAACAGGAATAATACCAGTATCTAATACAGTATTTAATATTTTCACATATATAGGCAATAACTTGTCAACAGTACTTTTCAAAAATTCATTTACAATTTCATCATCACCTGGTGCTTTTTCAATTTTTTGACTTTTTATAGCTTTACATATTTCTTCACCAGTTATCTCACAATCTAATAACTCAATAATAACCTGATTGTCTAAATTATTGACACTTTCATTAGGATGATCATAATCATCATCATCATCACAATCATTTTTATTTAGAGAACTGAAATATTCATACAGTTTTTCTATAGTTATATCAATATTTGTATTTGTTTCCCTTTTTCTAAAGCGATTCAAAATTTTCCAAATTTTTTTGCTGTCTCGTTTATTGATGTATTTTTGAGATCTTGTTCACAGCTATGTTGGAATTTATTGTAACTAGCATTCATCTGATTCTTGTATTGTTTGCTTGCCTTTCTCATAGCATCTCTATTTTCTCTGTGTTTTACAAAACTGTATCTATTACGTGCTTTGTGGAATATTTTCCTTGTTTTAAAACACTTGTTGTCAAACCAAATTTGAAACTTTTTATTTTTATTTGTTTTTCTTTTTCTACCTTTAGATCCAAAAACTTTCTAGGCAGAATTTTTAAAGAGTTCGCCAACTTTGTTAACTACTAAGTTTATAGTGTTTTTTGTGTGTTGACCCTGACCTAGTTCATCTAGTTCATCCAATAGAGATTCTATTGTCGTGAACATTGTGACGTCATTATTAATAGACTCTATAAACTGGTTTTGTTTTGTGGGAATCCACCTAGGTGTGTGCGTGGGTGTGTTACTATCATCTATAGAGGAATTTATAGTAAAATTGTTTACTGTAGCGTGAAATGTGAAACACAAACTGCTATGTACATCAGAAAACAATGGATTAAATTCACTCACATAAAAAGATTTAAATAACGAAAATAAATGTGAAGAAAACAATATATAATCAATCAGTGACACATTTTTACATGTTTTTTCTCCAATCAAAAAATCTTTACCCGGTAATCGACCATTTCCTATATACAAATTATTTCTTTTACAAAAATCAATAAGTTTATGACCATAATTATTTGGTACAGATATATCAGTAGAGTATCTTTTCATCGGTACATCGTTTTGTAATAAATTCTCATAGTCATACACATAAGATAAAACATCATCATCAACAATATCATCAAGTATTTCAAACAGTTTACTATCTGGTATTACAATATCACTTAATAATTTGGTTTTTGCGTTAAAGTCACCAACTAGAGAGACATAGCTATTTGTTTTTTCAATCAAGTCTGACATTTCAGTTTCGATGTCATTAAATGCATCATTCGAAGCATACTTAGTGTTTTCGGGAGGTATATAAATACAACCGAGCAATACATTTTTGTCTATCATTAACATGTTTGAATGAATTACCAACCATTGTACATAATCTGATTTAGTTTTTGGAAAATTCAGGAACTTCTCAAAATTTTCCCTGTATATGATAACAATACCACCAGATTTTTTTTTGAATTTAGAACGATGCTATGAAAAGTACAAATAACCCTTTGGTAATTCTAAAATGTCATGTTTATCTAATTTGGATTCGTGGAAGATTAATATGTCATTAGATTCTATAAGTTCAATAAACTCTGGGCATTGTAGCTTAGATTTCAGACCACAAACATTCAAACTTAACACTTTAATGTCACTCAATTATCTGTCAACCTGACTGTCAGTACCGCTCCTGTTGTCGTGTCCCTATGTAGATCCTGACTGAAATACTGGGCCGGCAGATCCTGACTGAAATACTGGGCCGGCAGATCCTGACTGAAATACTGGGCCGGAGGTGGACCCCTCGGGGGAAATCTCTCTCGATTGGGAACAAATCCGGGATGAGGTCCGTGTGCATAGGCATCCTGTCGACTCCTTGAAGGATTCGGAGCTACATGGTCGTTATACAGTTGATTTCCAACATAGAGTTTATCTAAAACCAAGCGCACATTTTGGTGACCTTCTCTCTTCAGTGCTATCATTCTAGGGATAAGCTCTTTCCTTCGGTTGCTGATTTTAGCTGGGTATTGTTGATAAACCGCCACCTCTTTTTTTATTTTTCAGGTGTTCATAGGCCGCTGATCTTATCATCTCGTGGTCAGAATATTTCACGAATTTTGCAATGATATTTCTAGGTTTGCCATCACCCCTGTTTTTTAGCCTATGCACGTTCTGAAACTGATTTGCCTCACTATCAATTTTAAGTTCATTGGAAATAAAATCTTTGATAGTATCTTCTACTTTTTCATTCTGTCTCTCACTTCTTTCTTTGATACCACTAAATATAAGGTTATATTTCATTGAATGTGCCTGCATCTCTAGTAACTTTTCTTTCAGTTCAAAATTTTCATATTGAAGTTTTTCATTCTCAGCTTCAATACCAGATACCCTAGATTCAACGATATTGCAATGGAACTCTTCAGTAGTTATTCTTTCTGATTGTTGTTTCAAATCATACATGATGTCTTTAATTTCAGTTTTAACAATATTACATGTAGTATGATAAAATAATAAAGGGAAAACGGTACTATTTATTCTGCCATAGGCGACAATATTAACATTTCTAAATTTACTACTTTTTATGATAAAAACCTGGATAAAACAATTATATTTTTTGTTAGTACTTTATTATTCTGTTTTAAAAATTAAAGCCAAATAGTATCATGACCAACTTCCAACGGAGCTTGTTTATGTTATCCATGCCCACCGTCATTTTGCACCAAATTTATGAAATTTTGGAAGTCTTTTCAAATAATTCTCTAGAAAATATTTCAATAGGTTTCAAAATTTATATTGTAAAGTTACACACTGCAGTTATTCATAGATAAATAAAAAATATATTGTACCCTTATATCCAATCACAGCGCTCCTAATTTGACTTCCTTCACCTGCCTTGGGTACACAAAAGGCCAACCTAATGCTGGGAAAATGTAATACTACCGTTTTCCCTAAAGGAAATATCAAGAAATTAAGGATGACTAAATGCATGTACAAGAAGGAACTCACCTTTTTATCAATACATTTATTAAATAAACACGCTTTTGAAAACTGATTATTTTCTATGTTTCTATTTAAATATTTACAGAATAAAATTTACGTTCGCTTTTCAACCGAGAATAGAACAACAGTTAATTATAAATTCATGAAGTGTATCGCTGGAGTTTATAAAGTTCATTTCCATCCAATGTGCCATGGTTTGTCATCTCCATTTTTTCTAAACAAAGCATGGTTAGTTACACATGTTACATGTTCTGAATTTACTTAGAATTTCGGGATTTCTTTTCAAAATCAAGTAAACTGAATCAGAAAAAAAATCACCTTATCCTATGTCAAATACCTAAAACTTGCGAAAGAATATGAATAGTGAACATGATAGTTTATAACACAGGCCCATATACTAAAACAATCGAGCAATATCTTTAGTATTATACTTGAAGAAAAGACAAGATGAGCAACTTGGCAAAAAAAGGCAGAATGACGATGTATGTAAAAAAAATCAAGATAAACTAGTAAAAAGGGCTAGACTGAATAGACTGAAATTTTAAAATATGGAACGCCGGAACTGTCTTATAGTGTACATATTAAATGTGTTTTGTCGATTTGCCTGTACGTCCTGTCATTTCTTCTTTATGTTATTTGCAGATGTCTTTATTTCCTGACACGGCATCTCTTTGTTATGTAAAATTAGTAATTTGTTTGGTCAAACAATTGTATGATATGTCATTGCTAAAGTTTGTTGTGTAAAATATGCATTACATTATGCTGTAACTACTATATATTCTGTGTATACTTCGAAACTTTATGATCAACCACCTTTACATTCTCTCATATTTTATCTATACTGTGTCTATTCTTCTTTTACGCAAGTCAGTTAATAATTGCGTCCTGTCTCAAGTGTTATTGTTATGTCAAATGTTCTAAAGGTTTTGTTTTGATACACCTTTGTTCTATGTAAATCTCATGATATTATAGTCTTTTGGCGCTATGTTGTGTTTATACATATGTATCTCCAGTGAAAAACACAATACATCATGGTATAATTCATATGCGGTTTGCCGAACAATTGTTACTCTCTGTGAGCATTCATTACGTCGTGTGTAAATGCCTTTTTTCATTATGTGCAAACAACTAATACGTTTTGTGCAAACCTCGTTTACCTAATGTGCAAACATCGTTCACCCTGTGTGCAAACATCGTTTACCTTATGTGCAAACACCTATTACGTTGTGCGCAAATACCTATTAAGTTATGTATAAAAACTACATCATTATGTGCAAACACCATGTAATTTATGTGCAAATGCCTATTACATTATGTCCAAACATCTATTACGTTATGTGCAAACACCTTTTACGTTATGTCCAAACACCTATTACGTTATGTGCAAACACCTATTACGTTATGTCCAAACACCTATTACGTTATGTGCAAACACCTATTACGTTCTGGTAAACGCTTTTTTGACACAGATTAAAACAAAACGCATGAATGATATGCATATGCATTTTGAAACCGAAGAAAATTAAAAGTTTGACCTTTCTAACAAACTGTGGATTTTTATATTAATTATATTGATTGGTGTAGAAATGCTATATACATACAATGTATCTAGTTTTATGGGAAATTATATTGCTCTACTTTAAGAGTGTGCGTTGTGCATCCATGCTTTGAAAATTTGTTCACTTTACTTGTTGAAAATTGTAACAAATATACAGACACGACTGTAGTTTTCAAGAGGTGCAACCGAAAGATGATTTGTTATTACCCTCCCAGTAGGGTTTTGATCTAGTGAGAAACGTGTACTAGATTAATGCTACAAATGTAATGACGTCTCCCAAGATTCATGTAGCAGCTAAGGAATCCTACAAAATGTTTAAGATTTTATTTTCGTTCATTTCCTTCAACAGTGGTGAATATCATTTTGAATAACCTAAGACCTAGGACGGGTGGGTGTCCTGAAAAGGGGTAGTAAGGTGACCCGCCCCTCTTATCTGACATTTTTTTTAAAACTAACAGGGATGTTGGAAAAAATTGATTCGATTTTGGATCAGACAGGTAGAAGGGTGTAACAAAAAGCTGCAATTTCTAAAAAAAAAATATTTTGTTCATATTAATGCCCCCGTCACACTAGACCAAGTTCCTATCACGTTCCCAGTGCGAATGTAGTGGGAACTTCTAAGTCGTGGTACGAACGCAGTGCAAACTTATATGGTCGTACTGCGAACTTGCATGGACGTGGTAAGGTCTTCATGGACGTGAAGGACGTGAAATAATTTTGAACATGTTCAAAACAAACGTAGTGAGAACTTCCTGAGGATAAAACGCAGTAAAGACCTAATAAGAACGTATTGAGAACGGCTTGGTCGTAGTAAGGACGTAGAGGACACTAGTTATAAACCGTATGGACGTAGTACGGACGTGATAAATTTGAAAGCCGTCTTCACTGCGTTTTTACTACGTTCTTGGAGATTGCATCAGGACCTTACTACGACTGCTCTACGTCTTTACTACGATCTTTTAGAACTTGGTGATTTAGGGAAGTTTTCAACACGACCTCGCGAAGACTATTCTACGTTCTTATTACGTTCTAAAAGACCTTAGTACGTTCTTTGTACGAACTATCGGTATGCAGTACGTCTTTACCACGTCTGCGGTGCGTTTGCAGCAGGTTTGCATCGGATCTCTGTTACCCGTGTTGAATTTGGTATATATAGGTTTTTTTTTAAGACGGAATCATTTGTAATTGTACTGTTGAACGATGGAACAAGATTTACTTCTACTTCATACATCATTACAAGGACAACAAACTCTTCTTGATGCTCAAGTTGCGCTTTTCTGCTTCAGGATAAAAAGAAAACAAAGGAGACCCAGAACATGGTGAGTGCGTCCCTGGCTTACTCAGGAAAGAGGGCTTATGTTTGGCTACTATGATAGACTGATGCAGGAGTTGAGAATGGAGGATCAACAGTCGTTTTTCAACTTTCTGAGAATGCCGCCCGAGATGTTCGACGAAATATTGAATAGAGTAGAGTTGTTTATTGACTATATTCGATTCGTTGTGAGACTTATAAATCTGTTACTGTGAAATTACTTTTATTCGTGGAAAACAATTTCAGTGGCTTGTTAAATATCATGGATTCGTGGGTTTTTTAATTTGTGGTTTCAAATAAATTTCAGTATTAGTCATCATCCTATGGAAAGAGCGAATCGAGAACGGTCATTTCTACTATAGCATTAGTATTGCGACTCATCGAGGAGTCATTTCTACCATAAACACGCGAATCGAGACAGATCATTTGTACTATAATCACAAATGATTATAGTAGAAATGACCCTTCTATATAAATTAAATATATCGATTATTGTGTTTAAAGTAGAAATTAAATTTATCGATTCGCACTTTCCATAGGGTTGTCAGAGAAAATAAGAAATTCGTTTGGTAATGGATTTCGTGGTTTAAGCTAACTGCGGAATCAACGAAAATTGGTTCCCAATGAACAATAGCAGATCATGGTACTTTTACAGTATTTAAAGAGAGGGAAAAATTTGAAACAAAAACAAAAGAATATACCATAGTCGCAAGATGTACTTGATAGTCAAGGAACAATTAATAAGACTTTTTGGGTTAATACGGGACCTACTATTCAACTTGCAAGGCAGTGTGGGACATTTTTTACGAAGAGCAAATTATTGTTTCCATAAACTTTACATTATGCTATAATGTGTAAATATTTATTTTTTCTGTCTTTCTGAGCCAAACTTCTTCTAAAACTTCAGTATCAAATTATTTTTTAAGTAAAGACATTGTCTCTACCTTACCCCTTCAATGACTTTGATTGTCTTTGATATATATTATATTTCTCGTATACTTACGCTGACAATTGTTTTCTTCTGAACCTCATAGATATGTGGCCTCAAAAACTCAAAATTTCTTAGCACCCAGTCGTCCCTCTCAGTTAATTCACCATCACCGGAACCAGACCGTAACTTCTTGAGCTTTCCATATCTACTTCTCAAACTAGAATACCATATCTTCAAAACATCGACAAATTTTCCCATCTCAACTGCTTTATCCCGCCATAGTTTTTCTTTTTTCGCCGTATCTTTATATAAATTTAACTTCTTATTATACAAAACTGGGTTGGCCTCTAACCACTCGATCATACTTTGCTCCTCTTCTGGTGAGAAATCAATAACTGGTTTCGATTTTTTACTTGCCTTAGGAGCATCAGTACTAGCAAATTCTGACTGAACTGACTGGGTATCATCTTCACTATGTCCCCCCTCTAAGTCATTTTGTGCATGAATTGTTGGTTCTATCTCGGGTGTTGCTTCTTTTTCAGCAATTTCTCGCTGATAACATGCGGGTGTACTCCTACAAACTCCCCTTTTACTATAGCTGGCATGTTACTGAATGAAATAAAAAATGCCCGTGAATTTTTCTGTTTTGTATGGAGTAGTTAAGACGTAACTAGAACCTAAAGAGGTCGTTCTGCAAACTTTATGGACGTTGTAAGGACGTGATAGGAACGTAGTGAAAACCTTATGGTCGTAGTAAGAACGTAGTGAACACCTGATGGTCGTAGTAAGAACGTAGTGAACACCTGATGGAAGTTATATAGACTTGACACGAACCTAATAAACACTTGTTGAACGTGGTGCGGTCTTTGTAAGGACGTAGAAGGGTCGTGTTAGAGACCGAATTACGGTATTATCAATCGAATTTGAGCAAGTTTCTACTACGTTTAAAAAAAAATTAAGACGTAGTGGAAACTTCATGGACTTTGTCTCAGTGTGACGGGGGTTTAAAAACTGCATTATCCTGTAATTTTCACAAAAAATAACGCATACACATATTTTTTTCTGTATGAAAGGGTTATCAGCCTTGTTTCACCTTCAGTGGCCATACTTGAAATTAAATCCCGCAACTTGAAACTCCAGATAATGTCTTTCATTTTATCCGTATTTGGTCCGGTAACTTTTCAAACCGTGTCATCAAGAACGATACAAAAAAATTACATATTCTAGTAAATTGTATTGTTTTCTTCTATTTTTTTTAAATAAGTGATATGCATATCGTTTATTTTGTTGTCTATAAGAATAAATAAATAATTTCGTTGCTAAAGTGGTCATTATAACATGATTTTCCCTTTGAATTTCAGAAAAAAACTGACTATCTATAAAAAAAATATGTGGTATGAATGCCAATGAGACAATTTTCCACGAGAGACCAAATGACAAAGAAATAAATAACAATAGATCTTTTTATGACCTTTAACAAAAAACCCATACCGCATAGTCATCTAATCTATTTATTTTTCTACCCCATTTAATTTTTCACCAGTTTTAGAAAAATGGTTACAGTTAAGACTTAGTAATTCGCTTTTATTTTGCAATTAGCTAGTTATTGTATACAAATAACAGGTAAACAATTTTTTTTTTGTTTTTTTTTGTAAATTTTCCTGCTACCCGTTTCCATGTTGATCAATTGGTAATATCGATATTTCTTTCTTGGTAATAGTTCATTTTGAGGTTTTCTTCGAGTCCGCGTTTCAATAATTATAAAAATCAGAGACAATGGTTTTAGATTTAAACAAGTTATGCTCAAATACCAGGTGTAAACTGTAAACAACATATGTACATTGTCAGAAATATAAAATATATGAGTTATCGCTGCAAAACAGGAGAAAATTCGGTAAACCTCGCTTTTTGGTCACAGAGTTTATTAAATGAAGAGGGTCTGTATACTATATCAATTGACCACCATGGATCGATTAGTAAACTTGGAATTGAAAGTAAATACACTTTATTTATATAGCAATAATGTTCATAATATACAGATAAGCGCTAAAATTATTCATGTGAACTTTTGATACCTTTTCTGAAATTCTCCAGTCATTAAATCTTTTACAAAATCATTTATTATAACAACAAAAAAAGATGTGGTATGATTGCCATGTTGCGACAACTCTCCACAAGAGACCAAAATGACACAGAAATTAATAACTATAGGTCACCGAACGGCCTTCAACAACGAGCAAAGCCCATACCGAATACTCAGCTTTTAAAGGCCCCGAAATGACGATGTAAAACAATTCAAACGAGAAAACTAGCGGCCATATTTATGTACACAAAATGAACGAAAAACAAATATGTAACACATAAACAGAGATATATAATATTTTTATATTTCTCTGACATAAACAAACATCAACCACTGAATTACAGGTTCCTTACTTAAATGTTCATAACATACTAAATGTATGTTCATATTGAAATTGATAGAAAACCAAAAATTGGGAATTTTGGAAATGAAGAAGGAGGGATAAAAAAACATTTTCCTATCCCCAATAACCTATGACTTATGATACATTTGCTGAAATTCTCCAGTCATTCAATATTTTACAAAATTCTTCCAACAACACTTTACATACTTAAACTACGGTCTGAATGCTCGGGATTTCGCGGGTGTGTTCTAGTTTGTTTTAAAATGTATGACCCGATGAATATGGAAGTAATGCGATTTTGTTTGATGAACAAGGTTAGTTTAATTATGAAAGAACTGTAAAAAAAAATATTTTAACGATTTAAATCATCGTTTTCTACGTTAATTACTTTTTTGCCGGCCCGAGAATGTCTCAAAAATTTCGGTATTGGCACCGTCTCCAATTATCCTTATATTCAAGATTGACGTCACTTCGGCGACAATGCCTTACCTTTGTACAATTGAGGTGATACCAGAATAAAATAACATATATTGATAAAGTAACAAGTAAACGTCATACTGTAAAGCGATTGTTTGTTATTTAGAGTCAGATAATAAAAACTTGTCCCCACATAGATGTCCTCTTAAGAGATATCCTATATGCAAAACTAAACTATTAAATTCAATAATGTCAACATTATCTTCATCAATTTTATTACTTAACACTGAAGAGGATTATGAACTATACTTTTTATTATATCACAAGAAGACATGTTGTCCTACAAGAAAAATTTGTTTGGACCCCAGACCGACCAATATTTGCTCTTATTTGTAGATTTTGCATGCTTGACAGAAATGCAGTAAATATTGGATTCGATACGGTACAGTGGTGAAGCTATCGTTGAATTAACGGGGAACCCGCTTCACCAAAGTTTCGATCATAAGAAGAGAAATTAAGAAAATATATTCAATGTAATTTATTGTATGGAGTATAATGAGAGCCTGCTGTTCAAAACGACAATTTTGCCATTTACTCACTCGTTCCTTTTATTTAACGCCATTAAAACTTTTTTTCATAAAATTAAAAAAAGGTAGATGCAAATATATTGTTTAAGTAACAGACAATAGTTATCAAAGGTACCAGGATTATAATTAAATACGTCAGACGCGCGTTTTATCTACATAAGACTCATCAGTGATGGTCAGATAAAAAACGTTATAAAGCCAAACAAATACAAAGTTGCAGAGCATTGAGGACCCAAAATTACAAAAAAGTTGTGCCAAATACGGAAGTATACCACGCAAAAAAAAATTTAAACAAGAGGTTATAACTGTTAAACTGAAACGATGCTAGATATTTTTCTAACAACAAACTTGGTGTACAAAGTTATTAACATACACTTGACATTCCTACATTGTATATAAAACTCTTCCTACTTGGTTAATATAAGCAAGACTTCATAGTTCAACAAATCATTATCAGTTGCTGTAGTTTAATGAATAAACTTAATACGCCATTTATGACAATGTCTCTGCAACAAAGAATAATCCTAGAACGACACACGTAAAAGAAAAAGAATTTGTATAATGCTTGTTTTATTCCGCATTGCATATTGAATTGTTATAGGAAT
Organism: Mytilus galloprovincialis; assembly: GCF_965363235.1. NCBI lineage: Eukaryota > Metazoa > Mollusca > Bivalvia > Mytilida > Mytilidae > Mytilus > Mytilus galloprovincialis. The sequence continues at coordinate 49,370,775 of NC_134851.1, forward strand.
AAGAAAATGCTATTAATCTCAATTGAAACAAATTTCCAAAGAAAACTGTTTACTATTCTAAACTTAAATGTAAGGTTTAAATATACTCCTTTACTGTTTAAAAGCCGTGTCAGACCTAATCAATTAGAATAATCAACATGTAATCCTTATCAACCAAGAACAACCCGATTTGTACTAACACAAGGATACAAAATCAACAAGGTCAAACAGCAATCGACAATGATTTTTGTATTACTGCTACCTGAAAACTAAATTCCACACACAGGCAGGATTTATCATGCATATAAACACTAAAAAATCTTCAGATTTTGGACAGCAATTTCACCACAAGACATCATATACTAATTTAAAATGTAAATCTGCTTGGAAATGTAAATTAATTTCTGTATCAGTTGGTCTCTCGTAGAGAGTTGTCTCATTGGCAATCATAACCACATCTTTTTGTATATTTAAAAAAAACAAAAACAAAGTGAAGCTGATAAATGACAGCAAAGGGAAGACAGATATTTGATATTCAACAATTTAGACCCTTATTCACAATTGACAAATCATCGATTCCTAAAACAACAAAATACACCGATTGAACAATACATGAACTACTTATAACCACTAAAGGTCTTGTAAAACTATTCAAAAATGAGATAAGGTTGAAAGCATCTGAACCAGACGCTATACCAAACAGAATATTAAAAGATCGTGCAACAAAAATAGCACCAGGTCTAACCACCATCTTCCAAACATTACTAAAAACTAGAAATCTACCGGAAGACTAGCTCAATGCAAACATTTAGACTTTTTTCCAAAAGGGAGACAAACATTATGCAGAAAACTACAGAACAATCCCATTTACTTGCAAAGAGTTCTTGAACGCATTATATGTAAGCACTTTCTCATACATCTTCTAATGACTAAAGTCTAACGATCACAAATCTTGCTATCCATGTGGAATATTCTTGTCACCTTGCATGACTGGCTGGACGCATTTGACGTCGGTCTACATATATATTGACTAAATTAGAACTACAAAAACTACAACAAAACGCAAACGCCAAAAACTTATTTTGTACAATGTGTTGAGTGTGATTTTTGACTGTTGTTTATTGACATGTGTATAAAACCTTGAAACGTAGGTATGTTGGACATCATTCCAATCGTTCAAGTTGAGGTGTTTATAATTTTTTAAAGTTGTTATATCATTTATACAGTAGGTACAGTCATTTACTGATAGTCTTTGTATTTTCTTATGTTTTAAATGATAACATTTGAATTTCACATTTTAAAAGTCTTCACTATGCACATAAGGGAAGCACTATACATTTAGAATAACAAGATACTAAGTATATGATTTTTCTTTTATTTTAAATAATTATTAATTCATAAGAAGTATTATATAGAGACGAAGATGTGGTATAGTTTATTTACAATTTACATTGAAATTATTACAATGTTGAAAGCAGTAATAGATTGAGGATTTATTTACACAGATCATATATTTCTGAGTGCGCAAATATTCATATATATTCTATAAGCCGCCACAAATATATGTAAATTCCAGTGATATATGTAGTTATCCTAAACTTCAATACACTGAAGACGTGTGCGTTCTGTGGACATTCGACGTCCACCTGAGGAAGATGCGTACTGTGATCTGTTCAGTTCCATATCGCGACTTACTGGATATTTCTTTCTGCCGTTTCTTTTCATGTTATAATTATCAGAATCCCGATCATTTCTTTTCCTTGTTGTGCTGAGTATGACTCTTACAGATGCTGCTGCTAAGCAAACCAACAGCATAGCAGCTGATACACTAATCATATAAATATGTATGGCATTAAGTGTGAAGTATTCTTCTGAAAACATATTGCATTTAGTTTTTTTTATTGAAGAATAAAAATTATTCCAAAGTTATGTTTGGGACGAGCTCATATGTTTTATTGACAACTTTTATAGAATCAGTGTTCTCATTTAAAATTTATAAACTTGATTTGTTTATGTCTCAATTACCATATTGCAACATCACTAATGATGTTGAAACTGACGTTTGCATATGCAATTAATTATTAATTTCTAATTTGATAATTCAATTGAAAAAAAAATCAATATGCTAGTACTGTTAAGAATGGTATGAACGGAATCAAAGAGAAATTAAGTTCAATGTCTTTGTAGAAGTAATACAAATCAAGTGTGCTATTTCTTTCCTTTTTTCGATTGTTCTAATGTCACTGATACTGTATCAATTAAAATAAATAATACTTTTCATTTAAAAGTTTACATATGCTATAATTTGTATTGATTAACTATAACTTAATAAACAGTTCTGTAAAGCAAGCTCTTAATTATTCCATAATAACTATATATCTTAAACTCCAACGAGCATATAACTTAATTAAAAACCATATTCCAGAAAATACGTGTTGTCCATATATTCATTGTTGTCGGTAAACTATCATTGTGACCATTCAGTATACTAGACTCAGTCTTGGATTTGAGCATGTACTCCCCTAAAAAGAGCAAATCAAACAAATTTGTATTAAGTAATGTCTTATTCCCATTCAGATTGATTAACTTATCTAACGCCGCTTTCCACTGTTGATATTTGTATGGTGGTTAGTCTGTTTATGCTGAGGGAGAAGGGGTTCCAAAGCCAAAGACCTTCGAAATGACGATTTGCAATATTGAAAAATAAAGATTAGAATCTAACGCACATGCAACGTGCAGTGTATAAAATCGAAACCAAGAGCCTCAGTACTATCAGTGAAATACACTAAACATTTTCGTTTTTCGTTAACACATATAAACCAACTGTTATGATGATCTTTAAAGTTTGAATTATGAAATGTGTATCTAAGCACACATGCATTTTATGAAATGTTTAAGTTAGCCGTCTTGTGTGACTTATCTGGAGAGTAAGAAGTCTGTTTGTGGCAACGTATTGTGGTTAGTTTCTTTGGTTTCGTTATGAAAAATTGGTCGTGAACCTTTAAAAACTGTGTACTGAAAAAAGCAAAAACAATGAGTGTAAAACAATGATATTTACATGGTTACAAATGTAAAACATATATCAATAACACGATGATGAAAACATATCTAAAACTATATCCACTAGACACAATACCATTTTAAAACTTCAAGATTCCAATTTTTGATCCAAGTTTTTTAAAACGTTTTGATAATCTGAATTTAAATTGTCAAAGATGTGTCTTACATATGCAAATCCTCGTATATATAAACGACAATTAAGAAATAATTTTCAACTTCTACCAAGTCAAAAATTCGGACTTGTAAACTGGACATTGAGCAGAATTCGAATTGGGGTTTCGCTTTTTTATATCTGACTATTTACACGTGTTGTTAAAAACAGGACAGCTGTTAAAAAATTCGCCTCCACATCACTGTTACCCTATAATAAGTTGAGCAAATTTTTTAACAAGAATTATACAAGTATTGTGTATGCACTTACGATTTGAACAGTTACTGCTATCTTTACATATGCAGCCGTACACAATATCGCATGTCTCGTACACAGAACAATTACACATGTCTTTACATTGGCTGCCGTAGTAATTCGCCAGACACTTTTCTTTAAAATTTTTGCCATACCTTCCAGCTGGACATGCTGTAACATTAATCAAAGCATGCATGATAAAGCACAAAGGTGTCAGTATTCACCTCAAAAACTAACAAAACCTTTGAATAGACTTATTAAGAAGGGATATAGTTACGATACTGTTGTCAGGTCATTAAAGATTGCATTTTTTGGCGATAATATTGATTCACTTATAGGGTCTTTGCATCGGAACTAAACACATTTATTCAAAAACCAGTTGTTGGCATGACACGGGTTATGTTCTTCTCATATATGTTATGATGGTATGATACTTAACCCCTAACGGAAAGGATTGTGCCTGATGTTCATATGATGAAATCATAATCTTTCAGTCAGTTTAATTGAAGTCTGGAGCTGGCATGTCAGTTAACTGCTAGTAGTCTGTTGTTATTTATGTATTATTGTCATTTTGTTTATTTTCTTTGGTTACATCTTCTGACATCAGACTCGGACTTCTCTTGAACTGAATCTTAATGTGCGTATTGTTATGCGTTTACTTTTCTACATTGGCTAGAGGTATAGGGGGAGGGTTGAGATCTCACAAACATGTTTAACCCCGCCGCATTTTTGCGTCTGTCCCAAGTCAGGAGCCTCTGGCCTTTGTTAGTCTTGTATTATTATGTTAATTTTAGTTTCTTGTGTACAATTTGGAAATTAGTATGGCGTTCATTATCACTGAACTAGTATATATTTGTTTAGGGGCCAGCTGAAGGACGCCTCCGGGTGCGGGAATTTGTCGCTACATTGAAGACCTGTTGGTGACCTTCTGCTGTTGTTTTTTTTTTCTATGGTCGGGTTGTTGTCTCTTTGGCACATTCCCCATTTCCATTCTCAATTTTATGCTTATTCTGCAATCATAAATTTTTAATCAAACTACATATATGTGTTGACATGTGTTTATCAGTCTGGTAATTACGTCTTCACACTAATCCAATTGGATGATAGGTGTGTACTGATAGATGTATTTATTTTCGTGTAGGTACCTATGAATTATATTGATGTGACCAAATGCACAAACTTACATGGCTTTATGGTGTATGAATATGAATTTCCACCTCCCCACTCACAGAAAGTCTTGTTTGTATTTACACAGAACGTCAAACTAACCTTTAACTTGATCTCAATTTCAAGGTCGTCTACCAAGGAACTCAAATCAAAAGACCCTAGATTAATGAGTTACATCACTTAACGCATAATTCTAAATATAAGAAGGGCGATCTCCATTTAATGTCTACGCACCCTTTCAGCTAAAATTTACGAGTAACGACATGACGCAACTAACAATTTAGTAACAATACATTGTCCATATCTTATATACAGTTTTTGAAAAGAAATAAAGAAAATTTAAATTTAGAATATGATTTTGACCTTTGACCTTGATCAAATTCTCTTTTTTAACCTAGGGCCTCAAATTAAATACCTCATGTCTTCACCACTTACAATGTACCTGGTTCACATGCATATCACTTATACCAAATGCATTAGGTGAGTGACATAACTCTTGTATGCAATCTGTATAACGCTTCGGTCAGAATTAATCAAAACAACCTGAGGATATAACGAGCACTCTGGCAGAATAAATGTGTTGTGAAAGGACCTTATTATCAGAAGAAAATCAAAAGGTCTTTCCACCGAAAATTGGAAAGACCTAATCACATAAAAACGTATCTTTGAAAGGCGACCACCACACACACTGATAAGATTACGTGTATTGCTTTGATCATGACTGTTTTAGATGTAGTTTTATTCTGTAGTCAGGACATTGTCAGTCTTTTTTTACATTGTAAAATGATATGTCTTATTGTAACGTTTTCATATAACGTCAGCTTTAATAACACGCTTCGGTTTCTTTCGGGGATTGCAACACGTATTATGTTAGTGCACATAGTTTGTGACTTTATTTATAGCCATTTAAGATACAAAACATTTAACGGTAATGTAAGAAAAAACCCATCAAAGTTTGGAATTCAACACAGCGTGTAGAAGGGCCCAGTGAACTCCAACCTTCCCGGTCCTCATTTACATATATAATACTTGGTTAATTGGCAATATTGATTAGGTTTATTTCACTTTATTCAAATCGATTTGACTTTTTGAAAATTAAAACATGCGTGATCAATTACTGTCTAGTGGTTTGCACTTCTTGTTGATGCTATATTTACCCAACACAATTGCAGATATATTGCACTGAATGAATATTGTGTCATTTTAAAAATGACCAAATACGGTCATCAAACATTCATTTCGAATACGTGATAGACTTTTTTTATTTGATTTATCTAAATATGCTTGAATTTGAAATGTAATCAAACTTCACTTTTTTTGAAAGCACGAAGGACTAATTTATAGAAATTATAACAAAACGCTACCACAAAAAAAAACAATGCATATCAAGAAATATAAAACAATTGAGAATGGCTTGGGCGATGTGTCAACAAGAAGGTAATCTGACCAAAGAGTAGAAAATAATCCCACCAAGACGGCAATGGAATGGATATAGTCTATTGTTCGCGTACATAATGCACTACATATTTTACTATTAAATATTATTTGTCTATGGTTTCCATTTACCACCTAATATATTTTGTAATAATCATACTAAAAAAAAATATATTAATATTTCTTACATAGATGGAACAGCGAAGTAAATGCTAGAACTGATCATGTCAGCAAAAAATTACATGTGCAAATGTTATACTCATCGTATCTATATAATTTGTTACCTACTTTTTGACATTAACTATTTCTGGACAAATTTCTCTTATATTCAGATCCGAACATGCCATCATTTGCAGATAAATGTATGCTAAAAAGAATGAAAACATTTCGTACCGAGATGTTCACTAATCGGAAAGTCCATAATCACATGACATATTCAAATGATAAAACACATAAAATACGAATGGACAACAACTGTCATATTCCTGACTTGGAACAGGCATTTTTTAAGCGCAATCTTATGAAGTTGTTGAATATGAGTTATGACTTGTAAATACAACAACGAATTGGGCTATCTTCATACATACTCTTGAGTGTTTGATGTTTGATTGGTTGCCGGTTTACATGAAAAAATATTTTATCTAAAATATTGACATAACTATTTTAGCTCTAAACCAATATACAACATGTGAATTTTATTCTAAAGTGTTCCCCAAATCCTAACAGAAAGACGTTTAGTAAACAAACATCAGACCATAACGTGAAACACTAAGGAAAAGTTCACCAATTAAATAAAACATAAGTAACCTATATATATTTTTATCGCTGTTTTAAATATTTTCATTGAAAATGAATAAAACTTGAATGAATAAAACGAAAACAAAATGTTTGTTGAACAAGAAATTGTGATTCACTCATGAGTTACTGGAAAAAATGGAGCAATAAAAAATCGAATTTCGTCAACAGCTTGAATCAATAATGATGTTTCTGATAAAAAAATATGACAGAAAGAAAACACGTTTTGAAATGAGACGCTAGATGTATGATTTTTTTATGAACGATATCGTTATAATTCATTTGCATTGCTACCTGTTATTGCAACCTTCAATGTTGTAATGGTCAACAACTTCATGAATGTTTGAACTAGAATGTATCTCGTTACTATAAATTGCTTTCAAAAGCTCCGCGTTAACAACGGCATGTTTGAAGCTAATGAAAATTTTTGAAGAGTAAGATAAAACGTTATACTAATCCGCCACTATGAAAAGCCATCATGTTGATTTACATTTTTTGGTTTTTTTTTTTGGTACATTAATCTAAAAAATAAATAAAAATGTAGTGCCTTGAAATTTTTGTATAGTTAAACATTTAGAAGTGTACGAAAAATATAAAAACGTCTAGTAATTATATTCCACAGCGAGAGTACCTCTGACGTCAAATTGTTTTAATTCCAAATACTATGTCATGATTTTGCAGAAATTTTTTCATATGTGGCATTTTTTAGCAAACATATTTACTAACTGGAATTTGTTTCAATATGTTGCATTAGAATGTTGTGAAAATTAGCGATAAATAAACAGTGTTTTTTGTAATTTTAAGAACTCCTCTTTAGAGGCAAAAACAGTCCCTGTTCCGAAAATAATTTAAATTGTGTATGCAGTTGACAATTAGATATCACCAAAACCAAAATAAATATGAGTTAACTATATACAACTTAAATGGTACTTATAGCAGATATTCTTATATCTTATTCAGTTAATCTGTTCTTATATTAATTTGACTCGAGCTTGTGTTTTTATAATTTTTAGGGAAGCATAATTATGTGTTTGCCACCTACCTTTGGAATATATAAAATGCCGGTACATACCGATAATCAATCAACCTTGAGTAATCAGCATGCAGAAAGCAGTTAACATGTTAAAATAACCTCAATACATACAAGTCAATGTGTATTAATGATATACCATACTATACGTTTAATTTGGTTATTTTCGTATTTCTAGCTCTTTTTTTATGTCGCTGTCACAAAAACAAACACATTTAGGCATACTAACAATTTAAATTACAATTAAGAAATAATTCATGGGTGATGGAATATATCGTGATTTTACCACGGGTTGACCCTTTATGACAAATATTTTACCCTAAGCGATAGCGTGGGGTAAAATATCGGCATAAAAGGACAACCCGTGGTAACATCAATATATATTTAAGCCCCCATGAATTATTTTGATTCTAATAGGACAAATACGTCTATTTGTTTGGATCGAAGAGCTCTAGGTGTAGGCAAATATTTGCCGTTCTCATAAATAAACTCACTATTAAATTTGTGTACACGAACGGAGCAAACTGAATTAGTGACATGCTTAAATTTTTACAATAACGTATTTAGATAGTTTTGGGAGAATTTAAATTATAATTTACTTATAATATCTTGTATGTTTTTAAAAAATCGGCTGATACCACATTTAGAATCATTTGTTCACATTTCCTCGTTGTGATGATTTTTGTTTTGGCAAGCGGGTATTTTCCCGTAAAATGCTCATATTCTTACGTCAAAGTTCTATGACGTCGGGTATCTCATTCATAAAAAGGCATATGACGTGGGAGTACGATTGGAACAGCCAGACAATATATTCATATTTTACCACGGGTGTGTACTCAAAGCATTTGAAGGACGTCATGTTAGAATTATGCATATATTGTGAAGTATTTTGAATTCAGGTCTTCAAGTAAACTATAGATATAGGAAAATGTGGTGTGAGTGCCAATGAGACAACTCTCCACCCAAATAACAATTTATCAAAGTAAACCATTATAGGTCAATGTACGGCCTTCAACACGGAACCTTGTTATGTTATAAAGTGTGAATTTATGCTGAATCATCAAAGTGAAAGTTCAAGATTTTCTCAATCTTCGTGAAACATAGATAAAACTACCTATTTAAGTTAATTTCATTAAAATCTCTGAGATAAGCTAGCTCTGGTAAAACTCTTTATGTTCTCTTTTTTCACCGAATATAGGTTGCATTTCTATGAGTATCCGCAATGCAGTTTACCAAAGGAACTCCTTTAACGACTAAAACTATACCACCTTTTCTACGGGGTTTAAGAAAAGGTTGTATTTACAAAGTGAAACCTATAGAGTCTGAGAAACGCATGACCAACGCTTTTTTGTGTTTTTCTTGTGTTTAAAAATCACAATATTATATTATTTCATATTAAGGCCCAGAAGAATCAAAGGGTATATGAAAATGTCATCAGATTTATATGTTTTCATCATTTTAAAAATGTGTCGGTAAACAATGTTATTAAATTCCCTTAGGTTTAATATTTTGGATGTTCATCATTTTATACCCGGATAAAGGATATTTATAAATTTCAAAGTTCCAGCTAACATAAAAAAGTGGGACATCTATTAATAAAAATACGGATATGTGGTATCACAGCAAAATCTCCATCTTAGTAACATGGATAAACAGTTAACAGTTATAAGCGACAGTACGCATACGACTTTGTCACAGAGCCATAGTCGACACTGAACATCAAGCTTCAAATAACTCAACATTATAAGTGAAAATATTCCGAACAGGACAACCAACAATCTAAGCACTATAAAAACAAGAAACGAGAAACACAAATCAGCTACACCAACAAACCTAAATCACGGATTAAACGTATCTTGACTAAGAACAGGTGCATCATACTGCATCGGGTTATAACCTGTACACCCGACTATCTAATTGAACTATTTTGTAGTTTCATACCTGCATTGTGTATAAGAATTAAACACATCAAATTGAATGTATATAAATTAAGTCGATTGGAATCACTCTCAAAGATATATGTCATGAAATGATATTAAAGAATCTCAAATAAATAAATATCCATCAAATATAAAGTATAAAGTGATAGTAAATGTAAATTAGTAAAGCTGTTTTATATTTCAGCATGTCTAGATCAAATTGGAACTGAAATTTAAAATTACAAAAGTATATACTAAATACGAATTTCTAAAGAGTATCTACCCTATTCAAATCCATACCTCTTTTTTGTAAACACAATTAATGATGAATTAATCATTTGGTAAAAAATCGGATATCTTAAATGAACGTTTATTTTTTTTATTTATTTGCTTTTAACAAATAAATACAAAATATAAGTCTTGTGTTATATCTCCAATATTAAACAAATATACCCATCATCATAACTATACTTTTAAAATGAAATTAATATTTTTCAAAAGCAGATTTGCATTTTAAGTATATTTTGATCAAACTAAACAAACAAAAAAAAAACGTCTGATGTCTATGAAAACGACCCAATTCACATACATTAAAGTATATTTGGCAATTTCATTATAGTCGTTTATTTTTCTCCTGTTATAAATATTATTTAAATGACAGCAATGATAAACACGACGGTAACAAAGTTTAAGAAGATGATAATTTTATTAAATAAAACATATGAGCTAGTCCATGCAAAAAGGTACAAAAACGAAAATTTACGAATTTCTTAAAAATCAGCATAATTATTGGTTGCAGACTTGGGATCTATAAAACAAATTTACTTTTCCTCATCTCCTAAAGCTGTAAGCTATACGCACCTTCAATTGCTGAGCCCCTCACCCTTTTTTATTTTATTAAGAATTTTAATGAATTATTTCATATTTTCAATCATTTTCAAAGTACAGTTTAAATGTCTTAATTTGTCAATTGACAATGTAAACTCCAGTAGCAGTGGGAATAAGACTCTTACTTACGATGCTGATATCAAGGCAATAAAACCGGGCTACGTTTTGATTCCTAGGAAAGGACGGTTGATCTTTATAATGTCTAATAACTTAATTCAACTTAAGTTAAATTTCAATCTCTAAAAAACAAGATGACATATTTTTGTATTTTCCCTCGTGTTTAAATGTTGTCTTACCTTCTTTAAAGATTGTTAAAACTGTAGAACTGATAAAAACTATTTACTTTTTGTCTCTATAGTGTCGAAAGTTTCTGGTCAGTACAGCAATAGTCCAGGTTACATTGCTCAAATATCAAAACATCCGATATTTCTACGTCTTTTTTTCTGTTTTAATTGACAAATTCGGGATAATTGACAATTTTATGAATGTTTTCATTAATGTTTTCTTTTTCAAATAAAATTGTTTTTCAAAAATAATACAACATACTTCGATAGCGTGTTCTGTAAAGTTTATCGGAAAGGACTTGTTGTACATTTTCGCATGGACTGGCTCATATGCATGTACAATTGAACAATGATATATTTTTTTACAAAATAATAACATTAAACATAAATTTCAAAATTTACCAGTTTCGTGCATAGGAATTCCGATTCCAGTCAAATTGATCTTTTTCATTGTCTTACAAGTAAATACATGGAGATATTTAAATCTTTTATGGTAATACCTAATATTTTTTCACTTCATTCGACCATTTAACACCGTGATTTTAATAGATCATCATCATTGCCATTTCCGTGCATTCATACGATACTTGTTACTTCCCATGGTTCACAATACGGGTTGTTGCCTCTTTTTGTAATATGCTGTTCCGTGTTAAACCCCACTTTCTTTGTGACTTTTAGCTTTTTTGCGCAACATTTTGATTTCATAGTTGGGACGCACATCATCAACCATCCTATGAGCGTAGCACACATGACAAGAACAGGAACCACTGGAATGAAAACAGACCGACTTTCGATATGAGGAACCCAGGTAATGTGTTCGGGTTTCAAGATGCGATATTGTGTATCTGAAAAGGAAACAATCATGAAGAACCAGCCGATGTAAAGAAACATTTGTACAGTCAAACGATTGATTATTTAAAACAATATATATATACCATTTATAGTCATTCACAGATATCAGTTGAGAGATTATTGTACAGAAGATGATATTTAGTAGAGATGCATGAGTAGATAATTATAAATAAGTGAGTATGATCATAAATGTGAAATTCTTATTGATGAATTGTCATTTTCGTCCATTTTTAGAATATCTTGATTAAATATTGTGTATTGTAAACTTTATCCTCTATACAAGTATGTAAATATAGGTAGTATGATAGCCAATAAGACAACTTTACGAAAATGTTCAAATGTAGTGGATGTAAGCCATTACACGAAACTGTATGTCCCCCGGCAAAGCATTATTTCTTATTTGAATAGATTTATGCAATTAAGAATTCAAAGAAGAAAAAAATGATTCCCATTTTTAGTCTGAACAAAGACTGTAATTGAAAAACAGAACTTCTTGAAACGTGAAATGATTTTTAAGTTAATACAGTTGCATAGAGAATAGCTTGTTTCGTGTTTAACTGATGAGACAAGATCTACTGAAAAGAATTAAATTTAACTTATACTGTTACAAAAGTTTTAAGACCACAGGTTATCGCAAATTTATTTTCCACACATTTAGTCCTGTCGTTTATGATAGTTGCCTTGATAGAAATCATGCTCTATCACCGTAATACAAATTATTGAAATGCATGGTTTTAATATTTCGCAGCATTTGCATATGTTATTAAGTAGTTTTATTTACGTAAGATAAATCCAGGTTAGTTTTTAATATTTCCATAAAAATATCGGCCACCTATGCGGAGCCAAAACTTCGTTATTTCTCAAAACAGTCTATGACGTTGACGAGGGTATATAATAAACTCTGACCTGTTCGGTTGATATTATTAAACTCGTTCCATTTAGTTGCTGTTACTGTACTAGAACTTTCATTATGGACGCAACCGTTGACGGAGTTGCACATATAACCTTTCAAACAGTTACATTCCTCCTTACACTGGATGCCGTAATAATCAGGATTACAAGTGTGCTCGCAATCAATACCGTATGTTCCAGCAGGACAAACTGTAATTATATACAAACGTATTCGTACCAAATTCATATACTATAATTCTGATAGACAAGTATATGTATGTTTGTAAGAGAAGTATTAGATATTAAATGACAGTCGATAATGAAAATCATAATTTATGATATATCGCTTGCAAAATCAAAATAGATATAATGTGTTATATGCATCGCATAAATATTGAACTTTACCATTTATATGTTAACTATTTGTTAGAAAGATATAGATTGTTGAACAAACACCTAGTAGGTTTTCTCTAATATAACATTTTTCAATGTAAGATTTATTTAAATTTAGTGTTTTTTCTATAAGACACTAGTGCTTGACTTAATCCCTATTTATATCTCCAAAAAATCATCAGTGGCGCGTAAACAAAACATCTTAAAATGTCGAATGAGGTACGAATTAGCTTAAAGGGTCAATTAGCACAAAAGCTCCTGTCATATTTAAAGACCCTCAGGTCATAGAGGAGTTGTCTTGACTCCTTGACAAATATGTTGTCGTTCTAGCTGACAAACCCTCACAAAATATTGTTTTTGTTTGCAAGAAACACTACATTGACTGCCTGGTTAAGGAACTAGGAATAAATAACATATTTCAAAATTCTACATTCACACTAAGTACGCTTACGAATCAAGCAGGAGATCCCGGAAAACCAAAAATCGTTTCTAAGACCAGGATATTCCATCCTAATATTGGATTCCTAAGCTTCACAAGAATCCTTATAAGGAAAGGTATATTGCAGGTGCTTCCAAGTGTTCCACTAAACCCCTTTTGAAAGTTCGTCCTGCCATACTCACTGCAGTTAAAGAAGGACCTCAGAAATATTCCAAAACTGCATATTCAAGAAATGATGTTAATCAGATGTTGATATTGAAAAATTCACAAGAGTTATTGGTGAATTTACAATTTCAATCATTAAAACATTGTACAAACATTTTTACCACTATTCTACATACTAAACTTAAAGCTCGCCTGAAAGAACTCGTCAGCTTATCTTTCTTTAACAAAAAGGGCACTAGACGTTTTAAATATCTAGTTTTGGGCAGGAATTTAGCTTACTTTCTGAAAAATCATACAGATTCAAGCAAACAATACACCGCAGAAGATTTTACTGCCATGCTTGACTTTTTAATTGACAACATATGTGTTGCATTTGGAGGTTTAGTCTTCCAACAGACTTTTGGAATCCCAATGGGCACCAATTGCGCTCTTCTACTTGCAGATTTGTTTTTCTATTCCTATAAAGCAGAATTATCCAAGGGCTTGTACAGAAAGGAGAAAAGAAATTAGCCCTTTCTTTTAATTTCACCTTTAGTTAGATTGATGATGACCTGTCTCTTAATAATAGTAGATTCAGTGATCACTTACATTTAATATATCCAAGTGAACTTGAAATTAAAGATAACACTGACACAGATAAATCTGCTTCATATTTAGACCTTTTTCTCGAAATTACTACTGACGGTAGGTTAAATACCAAAATTTATGACAAACATAGCACCAGCATATGAAGTATATGTGTCTCAATTGATAAGTTACTATAGAGCTAGCTCAAAGAACGTTGATTTTGTTGAACGAGAGTTGTTAAGACAGGGCTATGAATCAATCAAATTAAGGTCATCACTCAAGAAGTTTTACGGTCGCCATTATGAGCTGATTGGCAATTATGACAAAAGTGTGTCAGAAATCATATCTGATATTCTTCCTCAGTCATAATAACCTTCTATCATAACCGAACTGAACAAAGAAGTAACACGGGTGTCGTATGCGGTTCAGGAAATGCTTACCCTTCCGGAGCACCTGATTTCACTCCTGGTTTGAATTGGAGTTCGTGTTGTTTCTGTTTTCTTATTTAAAATTGTTGGTGTAAATGTCCTTTGGTTTTGTGGGTCTTTGTTTACTCCTTGGTTTTGATTGTTATTGTCTCTTGACGTTACGCATCCTAAGTACTTGTAATTAGTAAATGTTTTCCCTTTAGCTGCTTTTCTTTTTGGATAGGATACAATGATGCGATGGTTGAATTATTTTTATCTTGATTATAATATTGACAATTCATAATATGTTAGGTAGCTGGAAATTTTAAAGGAAAACACTATGATATTATTGCTTACAACTGAAATTCTAAAAGAGATTTTTTAGAGGGGATTTTATAAAAGCAATTTTTTAAAAACGTTTTTTTGTTTTCATGTTTTAAATCACTATTTTAGAATGTGAATTTGTCATGTTATTTTAAGTACATAGATTTCAATTGTTTTTTCGGAAACTAAAACACTCTTGACACATTGCTTGTTTAGTTGTTTGCACTTCATAAACATCAAGGTCAATATTCATCAATTCTAATTCTAAAAATAGGACTCCTAAACAAAGCAGTTACTATATTCCCTCTCTCGTCTCATATTGACTTATTCTTTTGCAGTGTTATAAAAAAAATATGGAAGAACTTTAACTAATCGATTAACTGATGTCTTCTTGCATGAATAAAATACTAAACAAAATATATCAGATCACCAAATCATTGATTCATGTATCGAGCATCTCGTGTTTTAATGAACAAATGTATTATCAGTCTCAACATGCAAGCAAGATGTATGACGTACGAAGAATAGGGTGAATACAACCAAGTAAAATACATCCCTCATCAGATTATAACCTGTCATTTTCGAGCGTCACTGATAAGTCTTTTGTAGTAAGACAAAACGCGCATTTTTCGCAAACACAAAATTTCAATCCATGTATCTATGTTGAGATTATTTGAAACGTCAAATTGGTAATTCTATGAAAATAAGATTTTACAACCTGTCAGATGAAGGTTTTACATTCCATTGGCACCGATTGATTTGTGGACATTATGCATATAATATCATAATTATGTATAATGACAAATTGTAAAGAGTTGATAAGTCGATTCTATTACATGTTTATAAAGCACACCTGGATTGCATTGAACGGTTGCATATAGAAGAAACCTGAATTTTGATAATATAACTCATATCATTATGATCATGTATTTGTTTTATGTAGAAATAAAAGCTCTTTGCTTTACTCGGCACTTGTTATAGCTCTAAATCCGAGCGAATGTTATCTATATATTGATCTTGAAGTAGTCATGACTTACACTTGAAACATTATTAATTGTGTATGTTGTGTTCGCCTGATAAAACAGTTCTGATAACTACGAATTAAATCATTAATTAATAGTTCGTTTGACAGACATGGTAGTAACGATTTAAATAAGCCCAAAATCGAAAAAAATGCAGCTTGTATACAGAAATCTAGGAAAAGATACAATAACACAGATATAAAAATAAGTCCATTTCTTCTATAGCAAATACAATATTTCTGTTAATTCAAACTTATAACTTAGATAAAATAAGCACGCATATATGATTTCTCAATTATTACCCAACAAAGTAAAACATAACATGGTGATAATAAAACATGCTAAAGTAATACAGTGTTTAATAGTTTAAATAGTTTAGTTGTTTGTGCTGTACTGGTTATACATCTGAACTTTCGTTGTTGACTCAACACTTAAAAGTGTTTTGAATTAAACAGATATAACCTATACATAATGAAGCTCTCTTTTCTGTTTAAAAAAACAAAGTCACTTACGTTGACACGTGTCATTCTTCTTGTAGAAGTCCGGACAGCATTCAGAACTAAAGTCTTTTACCTTCTTTGAATTGCTACAAAAATGAAAATGAATGCTCGCAAAAGTAATGATAAACACTATAAAACAGTATAGTACGGCGGCTTTGTGAAAAATTGTGCACATCCTGCTACAAGCATGACATTTGGCATAGACCTTCCTCAACTATTTTTCTTTTATATCAGATAGGGAGGCATTTCAAAAAAATGTCTCACTTCCGGTAAAATCAAAAATGGCGGACACCATACTTAAATTTACTCAATATCGAAGACTAGTATGTGAAAAGGTTTTATTAACATGTTACCATCATTAATATTTGGTACACACCTTTGTTTGATATAGATTAGATGTGTTCAAAAACCCAACTTCCGGTAAAATCCATCATGGCGAACATTGTACTAAAATAAGCCCTTTTTAGGGAAGTAATTTAAATGTGTTTTAAAGTATTGCTACTATCATTATATTGTGCAGGAACCTTTCTTTGGTGCTTCTCATGGATACAATACATGAGACATATGTCTTTTAAACCCTTACTTCTGATGATCTCAAATATGTGGGACATAGAAATATTCATAATTTTTCATTAAACTTTTGACTTTAAGTCATCCTCAAAACCACTAATTATATTCAGCTTTATTTGTTTAAATACAAAAACCAGTATGGCGTAAATTACAAAGATGAGTCCTCAATCCATATCGTTGATGTAGAGTTTTGAATAGATTGAATTGATTAAAACAAATTCACTAAAGTTCTTAGACATCTTTAGAATGATTAATTTATGGCCGCATATACATGTTTATTCACAATCGGAGAGCTTATTTTCTAAATGAACAAAGATCGTGGCATTGTTTCTTACACCTATAATGTACAAGCTCCTGATAGGATGAAGAGGCCTCACAAAGAGTTGTCCGAAAGGGTTCCCATGGATCAAATTTTCCCCTTCGACTTTCATAAACGTCAGGACTAGTTAGTACAGGAACCAAGCTTGTTACTCATTCGCACCCGCCATGGTATATTGCACGTTTTACTTGCTGAAAAAGACTAGACCTAGTCATGGGAATAGCCTCCATAAGTATTTCCTCTTCCAAAAACACATGTTTGCTTGCTTCGTTAACCCCATCTGAAAAGTTTGATCGATCTTACAACAAAACCAGTATCGTTCTATCAATGCCTTTGTCAATTAATATCTGGTGATATTAGCTGATCAATCATCATTCTAAATGATAGTCACATCTTCAAACACCATCCATGTCACCAACGCAGTTCCTTTTCCAGCAAACGTGTTATCTCTCAATGCCTAGTGTATTTGAAAGGTCATGGATAGAAATATATCTGAAGCTTTTCCCACTTCTAAATGCAAGCCAAAGTTCGTCTGCCCCTATTTAACTGAATAGCGAAACAGCAATGACAGCAACATCAGTATCGACTGTTCGAGTCATCAGTCAGTTAAGTCTGTGTTTCACTGCATCAGACACATGTATCTTGATTCAAGTGTCAGCCTCTTCATGTGAACATAGTGCTAAGCTTGAAACATCATCATGTGGTGGATAATCACAGAACATCCTTATCAATTGTTGCTGGAACTACCTTTTCCTCAAAATCTATTTAGCAAGCTGTTGCAAATGACAACTTGAAAAGATATTTCTCATTGTCGTCATCACTCAGAAAACCTTGCCAATTTTGAGGATTTTGTTTTGATTCGTCTGTGTATTCCCTTTCCCGTAAATGTAGCTCTTGCTTCTTATAACAAATGCTCAGGACATTTTATCTTATCTCCCTCGTGATGTATTTCAAGTTTATCACCAGGTGCATGTGTCTGATGCAATGAAACACGAACTTGCACGAGTCATGATTAGAATAGTCGTTACTGATGATGCTGTCATTACTGTTTCCCTATTCCGTAACAAGGGTAGACGAACTATGCACTGTGTTTGGGAGGGCAAATAGCTTTGGGAAAATCTATATGAATGATCTTTCAAATGCACCTGGCAATGAGTGATTACACACCCTTATTGTGATCCATGTCTTTACCGGTTGTGATATAGTTCTCTGATTGCTTGAAAAGGAAAAATAGACTGCGTGGGAGATATTGATGGCATTTGAAGATGTGACTTTAACATAAAGAATAATGATTGAACAGCCTCAATCACCGAGGTTTAACTGTAAGATCACACAAACTTATCAGATGGGGGTTAACATGGTTAAAAATAACTATTTGCCCAAAAGGATGACTAATTGAGGGTATTCCCTCAACTTGGTCTAGTCTTTTCCAGCATGTAAAACGTTCAATATACTAAGGCAGGTGTTTATGGGGGATGAGCTTGGAATTGCCTCTTATGCTACCCAGTTCATGCGCTAATGGAGGGCGAAGGGACAAATAGGATCCTTTTAGATAACTCTTTTTAAGTCCTCATTTTTTTTTTCAGAAGCTTGTACATTGCGGGTGTACTTGGGAATGCGGTTCAATGCCAAAAATGCTACATCCTAAGCATCAGAAACAAAAGCCATAAAATCTACAATTTAAATAGACACATAATACAACAAGTCAAACATGACCCGTACTAGGCCTACAAATTTCGGAAGACCTCAAATGGACCACCCACATATTAAACGTGGCAAAGAAAGAAAATTCAATACTAGGCTTTCAAAGGAGAAACTTGAAATACCACCAACAAGATTGCAAAAAACAGCTTACATCTCGCTCGTCAGATCAACGATGGAATATTGAGCCATAGTATGGGACCCCTACACGGTAACAAACATAAATAATCTAGAAAGGATATTACGTCAAGCGGTAAGATTTATCACCATAGATTACAAGTCAAGAGGGGACGGGTGTGTCTCCCATATGCTTGCCCAACTGGAACTACAAGACCTCCAAACAATTGCAAGACGAACAAGCTAGAAGTTGATATTTATGTACAAAGTGGTTTAAGGGTTGATTCCCGCTGTTGAACCAAAAAGGCACGTCCTAAAAGAAACATAACTGCCAAGAAGCTCGAAGAATACCACGCAACAAAATTGTGAAAAAGCAAGTAAAGAATCGCTCTAAGTGTTTTGACATTCCACTAAGCAAAACACCACAATGCTCAAACTGATTCTTTGTGAAGACAATGATCGCGTCGAATCAGCTAGACGACACTGTAGTGTGCGCATCAAGCGTAGAGAGTGTCAAATCTACTCTTACGCCTCGTCAATAAATCGGCGGCGCTCTCTCAAACCGTTACATTAAAGCCAGAATTGGTATCGACAACGTATTCATACAGATATAGATACAGAGGATGTTGCGGTCGTTGTTAATGTGAACAATTGGGTTTCCCGTGCACTGCTTTGTTTGCATGTGGTGATAACTCTGAATAAAGACGTATTTTTAGCCAAATAGTAGTTATTTGAAAATTTTTTTAGTACTTTAGTAATTTTATTTTGTTTTAAACAATCTATCTAAAACTCTA
The DNA here is from genome assembly GCF_965363235.1 of Mytilus galloprovincialis. Classification (NCBI taxonomy): domain Eukaryota; kingdom Metazoa; phylum Mollusca; class Bivalvia; order Mytilida; family Mytilidae; genus Mytilus; species Mytilus galloprovincialis. Next base: position 49,390,798 of record NC_134851.1, read on the forward strand.
AATCAAAGATATGTATTGAGGACCCATTTTTGAAATTCACGCCATACTGTTTTTTTTTTTTTTTTTTACCGGAAGTGGTATTTAAAAATTTACAACAGAACAAAATTAGTGGTTTTGAGGATAACCTGAAGCCAAAAGTTTAATGACAAGCAAAAAAAAAATTTTTTTTAAGCTGAATATTAAAATACAAAATTGATATTTCTATGTCCGCCATTTTGTATATCACCGGAAGTTATGTTTCAAAAGAGATATGTCTGATACATAGTATCCACGAGAAGCACAAAAGAAAGGTTTCTGAACAATGTAATGATAATAGCAATACAATAAAACACATTTCAATCAACCTCCCTAAGCATAAGCTTATTCTTGTACTATGTCCGATATGTTGGATTTTACCTGAAGTAGGGTTTTTGAGAAATCTTATCTATATCATATATCCAAAAATAGTATATAACAAAGGTTTGTACCAAATATTATGTTAGTAGCATGATAATAACTCCTTTTCACATAGTAGCCTTCGATATAGGGCTGATTTACATGTAAGTATGATGTCCGCCAATTTGGATTTTACCGGAAGTGAGACTTTTTTGCCTCCCTATCTGGAATAAAAGAGTAATAGTTGAGGAAGGTCTATGCAAAATTTCATGCTTGTAGCAGGTTGTGCACAATTCGTCTGACATATGATTGTAGCCGCCAGACTAGTATGCTTAACAAATATGCAGATTTTAACGAGAGAAATTAATGTATTACTGAAAAATTATTACACCAGAGTTTTTAATATCACAAACTAGTCAAACCATTTACTAAATTGTATCATCGGTATAAGGACATCATTCGTAAATATAGCTCAACATGCAGACTTCTTCTACGTTCAGGTATTCAACATCCAATATATTATGGAAATATTCTTTATAAAGCACAAAAATGTCAGTATTCACCTCAGAATCTAACAAAACCTTTAAATAGACTCATTAAGAAGGAATATAGTTACGATACTGTTGTCAGGTCAGTAAAGAATGCATATTTTGGCGTTAATATTGATTCACTTATAGGGTCTTTGCATCGGAACTAATCACATTTATTATTAATTATTGTTGGCATGACACGGGTTATGTTCTCATATATGTTATGATGGTATGATACTAAACCCCTCACGGGGAGGATTGTGCCTGATATTCATAGGATGAATACATAGTTTTTCAATCAGTTTAATTGAAGTCCTGAGCTGGCATGTCAGTTAACTGCTAGTAGTCTGATGCTATTGATGTATTATTGTCATTTTGTTTATTTTCTTTGGTTACATCTTCTGACATCAGACTCGGATTTCTCTTGAACTGAATTTTAATGTGCGTATTGTTATGCGTTTACTTTTCTGCATTGGCTAGAGGTATAGATCTCACAAACGTGTTTAACCCCGCCGCATTTTTGAGTCTGTCCCAAGTCAGGAGCCTCTGGCCTTTGTTAGTCTTGTATTATTTTAACTTTTAGTTTCTTGTGTACAATTTGGAGATTAGTATGGTGTTCATTATCACTGAACCATTATATATTTGTTTAGGGGCTAGCTGAAGGACGCCTCCGGGTGCGAGAATTTCTCGTTGCATTGAAGACCTGTTGGTGACCTACTGCTGTTGTCTGCTCTATGGTCGGGTTGTTGTCTCTTTTTTATTTTTTACAAAGTTTGTCTTTAGTGCCGTGTGGAGACAGTAGAGTGCCTTCCCGTGCTTCAGGTTTATGCTTTTATATTATACTAGATTATGGAGTATGTGTATGAGCGATTATTTGTCTAGTTCATTACTTTAGGAATATTTATCAAAAAGTAGTACTTCAATATTCAGCCCCTTTCTACTATTTAGTCAAACGTCAGTCGCTACCCAGATATACCCTATTTTTTTCGGGGTAATTAATACGAATAGCGTTTGATATCTTTAGCCGAACATATTTATCATTTTTACATAACTTAATTCATTGTATGCTGGTTCATATTTTGGACACCAGTCTTTGCTCCTTTCTAATATAATTCACAAACAAAAAACAAATATGAAGCTTAGAAATGGAAAAATATTAAATACTAAACTCGTTCAAAGGGTATCTACACGTCTCAATCTTCAAAATTGCTTATCTAAAAATACGAGCATCGCTAATATGTTTAACAATATAAATCGTGGTTACCCTTCTATCGATAAGTGTCATGCCAAAAAATGACTTACATGTCCCTGTCTTTCCACCAACAATACGGTAAGGTCCACATTTAATGGTCGCACATTTTCTTTAAAATTTGAAACTGATATAACTTGAAAAACAAACAGTCTTATTTATTTACTCACATGAAACAAACCGGGATGCGGTATTCAGTACGTAGGTGAAACTGGACGATATTTATCTAAACGCGCTCAAGAACATCTGTATCGTTTTAAAAGACCCAATAAATTCAAAAGTATCATTTATCAACACCTTAAGAAGTACACTCATTCTATTAAATATTTAGCAGTTCAACCTTTGGAAGTAGTAAATAAGCAGCCTGGAGAATCTCATTCAAAGTTTGTACGATCACGGAAAATAATTGAATTAAATTGGATTAAAAAATTACAGACAGTCTACCCTCTCGGTCTTAATGATAATATCATGGGAATTGGCAATATATCAAGAACCGATTCTGTTAACATTTTGGATATTGTTTCTAAAACTGTTAGAAAAAACCGCTCTCGTGGTCGTAGAAAAACTCGCAATCAAAGAAAATTTCGGACAAATTATACCAATATTTCGGACCTAATTTCTATTTCAAAAAACAACGGCAGACATTATCTGTTAACAAAGCTCTGTTCATTACCGATTAATAAGTTAAATAAAATTTTAGAGGATTGCAACACAATTTCATATGGCAGTCCTAAGTATGAAATCGTTCAAATTATAATGGCATATTGTTATTCTAAATTGTTTCCTAAAATTGATTGTCCTGAAGATCATAAAAAACATTTTATTAAAATAAAGTATGTCAATAAAGGTTTTGATTTTGTTAATATTGCTGGTATTTTTAACGACCATTCTGTTAAAGAACAACTTCCTGGATATTTTGATAATACTGAGCTCCCTCTTATTTGTTATATTTACAAGAAATCTACCCGGAAATGTGTGTTTAATTACAACCAATTGTGTAAAGATGTTAATATCAGTGATAATACACCTACTTCGTGTTATTGCAGTAATTCCAAATACATTTATGGACCCATTTCCCATGTTATAACAGGAGATCTTAACATCGTTCAAGACCGAGAGTTGAAATCATTCCTCAATAAAGGACCTAAATATCGCCCGCCTTCAACTATTAATTGGAATGAGTGTCGTGATATCAGCCACGACTCACTCCGTACTTACTGTTTGAAATGGATAAAACGGGAAAAAGCTGACAAAAAATCTTTGGACTCTTTTTTTAATTCAGTAATAAACATTGTTGAAATACGTATTCAACATTTTAAAGAACATTTTACTCTTAACAATAACCACAATAAACCTATTTTATTGTATCAAACATAAACTAAAAGAACTAGCCAAGGAATTTGTTTTTGTCCGGGCCGATAAAGCTGCTAATAATATTATTATTGTTTGACGTAAATTTTACATTGAGGTTCTACAAAAAGAAATCACCAATTCACCAACATTCCAACTGATTCCATTTTAAGAAAACGACATCTGTAACAAATATAAACTGTTAGCTACCGCTTTACAAGCAGAACCTAAAACAATGAAAGTCCCAACTATGTATTTGCTTCCGAAACTACACAAAACACCTTACAAATATAGATTTATTTCGTCTTCAAGTCATTGTTCCACTACTAAATTATCTATTCTTCTTACCAGTACACTTGGTACATTCAAAAACCTGATAATAAATTGTTCAAATAAGGCCTTCGAAAATAGTGGAATTAATTACTTTTGGAGTGTCAAAAACTCGTTGGAAGTACTTGATAAATTGCATGCTTATATTGGTAATTTTGAATCTGTTCAAAGTTTTGATTTTTCTACCCTATATACCACATTACCTTACATTCTCATTAAGAAAAAATTCACACACCTAATTAAATGGGCATTTAAAAAGTCAGAATGTGAATGTATATGTTCAAACTCTTTTAGGTCATTTTTAGTAGCAATAAACAAACAAACTATGTCAATTGGACATGCTTTGATACTATATCTGCCCTTGAATTTTTACTAGATAACATTTTTGTTCGCTTTGGAGATTCCGTATATCGTCAAGTTATCGGAATTCCAATGGGCACTAACAGTGCACCACTTATTGCGGACCTGTTTTTGTATTGCTATGAGTTACAATTTATGACAAAACTCAGCAAAGACCCATCGAAACAACATCTGATACAAAAATTTAATAATACTTTTAGATATTTGGATAATATTTTAGCTCTCAATAATGACGACTTCAGTACGTAGACTAAAGAAATTTATCCTGTTGAACTTACTTTTGAATAAAGCTAATACTAACAATGACCACTGCCCTTTCCTCGATTTTGATATATATATATATATATATATATCATTAACGGAAAGCTTTAAACTAGAATTTATGAAAAAAGGGATGATTTCTCATTTCCTATCGTTATTATCCTTTTTTAGATAGTGACGTTCCCTTGTCACCATCTTACGGTGTTTATATATCTCAACTTGTACGATTCGCTCGTGTATGTAACAATGTTTAAGATTTTAACGAGAGAAATTTATGTATTACTGAAAAATTATTACACCAGGGTTTCCGATATCACAAACTAGTCAAAACATTTACAAAATTTTATCATCGGTATAAGGACATCATTCGTAAATATGGCTCAACATGCAGACTTCTTATACGTTCAGGTATTTCACATTCAATATTTTATGGAAATATTCTTTATAAAGCACAAAAATGTCAGTATTCACCTCAGAAGCTAACAAAACCTTTACATAGACTCATTAAGAAGGGATATAGTTACGATACTATTGTCAGGTCATTAAAGATTGCATATTTTGGCGTTAATATTGATTCACTTATAGGGTCTTTGCCTCGGAACTAAACACATTTATTATTAATAAACCAGTTGTTGGCATGACACGGGTTATGTTCTTCTCATATATGTTATAATGGTATGATACTTAACCCCTCACGGGAAGGATTATGCCTGATGAAGACATAATTTTTCAATCAGTTTAATTGAAGTCCTGAGCTGGCATGTCAGTTAACTGCTAGTAGTCTGATGTTATTTATGTATTATTGTCATTTTGTTTATTTTCTTTGGTTACATCTTCTGACATCAGACTCGGACTTCTCTTGAACTGAATTTTAATGTGCGTATTGTTATGCGTTTACTTTTCTGCATTGGCTAGAGGTATAGGGGAGGGTTGAGATCTCACAAACATGTTTAACCCCGCCGCATTTTTGCGGCTGTCCCATGTCAGGAGCCTCTGGCCTTTGCTGGTCTTGTATTATTCTAACTTTTAGTTTCTTGTGTACAATTTGGAGTTTAGTATGGTGTTCATTATCACGGAACCAGTATATATTTGTTTAGGGGCCAGCTGAAGGACGCCTCCGGGTGCGAGAATTTCTCGTTGCATTGAAGACCTGTTGGTGACCTTCTGCTGTTGTCTGCTCTATGGTCGGGTTGTTGTCTCTTTGGTACATTCCCCATTTCCATTCTCAATTTTATGTTATACAGACTATTATTTACATGTCTTTTTAATTATTAATGACTGATATGAAGGTCATGGCATGGTTTAATTTGCAATTTCATGACATTGATATCATATATAAACATGGAATATAAGTATCATTTAGCAAATAAGATTACAAATTATGAAAACAAGTTAAACGAAAAAGATTTCGAATATCTATAATTACGTACCTTTCCCGATAGACGAATTTTGGACAAACATTTTTTCCTTTTGGGTCCAAACATATTAACACAGGCACATTAATATAAATAAGAAACTGTGAAAACATTTTGAAAACAAAGCAAATCAACTAAGGTCCTGCCATTGTGAAACAACAAAGTATAAACAGGAAATATATTTTATCACAAAAAATGCAAAAGTTATATATTCACATATATAGCACTTTAGACTATTTTTTATTGGTTTTCATCATGGTAACGTACCAATGAAATCTACCATTACAAAACATCTTTCGGTGTTCTCAATATACATTTTGTACCCTTTCTATGACTATTAAAAACTATAATGAATAATTGCTAACCTACGAAATGTAAAAAAAAAAATGCGTAATAACGGTATTGGAAACAAACAAAAAGCATGTTCTTATAATTACTAAGAGTCTTTATTATTAACTCCGTTTAGCGTTTTAATAACATTTTCAATATTTTGTTTGAAATGCCTCATTCAAGACGCGTCTAACCTTAGACCTGTTAGACACTTATATAAATGCAAGAGTGAGTCGTCTGTTTACAATTTTGTTAGCTTTTTTGATATATATATATATGCATCATGAATGAAAAGACATTCGATCAAAACCGAAATTACCAAACAATTGCAAACTAACTAAAAATGTACCATTATATAGTTATATCGATATATAGATATCTACTTCAGTTTAGAAATGTCAATTGTTTTTTTTTTTTTCATTATGAGGCTGTGAACATGTTGTTACTGAACTGGCATGTTAGGTAATTTTCTTTTAATAGCATGTACATAAAACAAATGCACACAAGAACGATATTTTACTTTTTTATAAATACTTTTTAAAACATCGTAACTTGGATTATAAATTACAAGTAGCACATTGAGTGTGTGAGTATTTCAAGATTTCAAACTGAATTCTTTTGTCCTTTGTACATTTTAGATAGTATTTCATTCACAACAAGATGTTTCATGTAGAACACGCTTCTTGTTTGTGAACTAGCACCAGGTTAAGGTCTTGTATTTAATATATTTTATCTGATACGTTTTGATTTTCATATACAAAAGTAAAACCACCTAAGATATTGTCCAAGTTTTGACCACCTTAGATATTGTCCAAGTTTGGACCACCTTAGATATTGTCCAAGTTTTGACCACCTAATCGGTGAAATGTGTCGACTGCAGGACCGGCAAAGTTTCAATGTTCCTTTATAACCTATGTCAATATCACATCGGCGACGTCCCGTTAGCTTTCGTTAAAGTAGCAAGTAACTGTCAATTTGTAAAGCTGTTGTGTTTGATTAAGAGCCAGATTAGAAATCGAATGGTGCCGTGACTAATTGAGTTACAGAAGCTCATATCCATCAGAACAGGTAATCGTTACCAGACTTTTACAAAAATGTGTCGAGGCAAAAGAAATGTTTGAATTTGACAGAGAGGAGCTGTTAGCCACACATAAAAACTTTCATCTTCAGAAGAAAATACTCGACAAATAGAATGATCAAATTGCGAATGCATCTGAAACAGGATATAGAGACTGAAATCGTAGACACAAGTTGTGTTACTTAAATAAGACATTTTATGATATTAGAAGATAAAACTTCGAAACCTACTTCAAATCAAATATCACATTCATATGATGAAATTATAAAAGTCCATCGTTTGGGATAAACTAGTTAGCCTGAAATTGTACAAACACATAAAGTCTCCCTATCATTGTCACAGTAAAGTGATGTCGCTTGAATTTTAACAGAGACAGGCGAAATTGCAACATTAATCCCTACGTCAAGTTATGCTGTCCCGTCCGCTATATCGAGCAATTTCCGTCAATATATTAGAATTGCCAAGGTGTAGTTCAATACAATCCAACATTGATCAGACACAAGACACGAACGTTAATATATTTATTACAATAATAAAAAAATATCTAGCTTGGGAGGATGGTACGACAAGTAAACTATTACGAGTTCTTCGCAAATTTATATATAAAGAGATATGAATTGGAAGCTTGACAAGTTATACAGTCAGAAAGTAAAGTTTTACGTTCAACCTTTTTTTTGCAGTTGCTACATTCTTTGTTGTAAATCACATATAAAACATAATACAAGTACTAGAAATGCAAAACAGCATTAAACCGCTTAGCTGTGAATATTTTCAAATTGATTCGCCGGCCATTTGCCTAAGAATACGAAAATCAGATAAACGCCTCGATATTGTTAAACGTAGCAATTTATGTTTCAACTGCCGCAGTAACACATAAAGGTAGGTTTTAAAATCTGTCCAAATTTTAGATAGAAATTGAGAAAATATAATATACTAAATTTCGGTTTAAATTAGAGCCGGTTTTATATGGAAAAAGGTTAGAGATAGAGTTGTACACGGAAACGGACACATCGCACTTAAATGGAAACTAGGGTACTTACTTTATTCACCGTTACATTTAGAAAAATCACAGTTATCAACAGCGTATAACATTTTCAATGTAATTATTTCACACAAAACATTGGAAGACCACTTAGAAGCGTTTCTGAGCCTTGGAGCTAAGGAATTGTATTTCAAAAAGTACACAAAAAGATAATGACAGTAAAAAAGTTACAAAGAAAATTCAATTTAGTTTCGTGACAACATATATTATGTAAAGTTATCATGGAAACAAGGCAACGGTTAAAAGGAAAACAAATCTTTTTTCAATACGTTCGAAATAAAGTGAGCAAAATATTTGGTTCAAATTGAGTGACCCGATGAAAATGGGTGTTATGCGATTAAGTTTTATCAATTATTTTTGTTTAATTGCGATAGAACTGTGATTTCTTTTTACAGGAAAGACTCAAATCATAATATATATTGTATTTTAGTTTTCTTTTCTACGTAAAGTACTTTTTAAGGCCCCCGTAATGTTGAGAAGGCTGCAGGATTGGCAACGTCTCGAATTACCTTTATATTCAAGGTCGACGTCACATTGGCGACGTCACCTTAGATGTATCTGTAAATGTACAAGGCAATGTAATGTAAATTTATATGATTTTCTGTCTACCTTTGTTCAACTTTGGTGGTATCAAAATAAAATTAGATAAACATAGATAAAGTAGCAAGTAAACGTCAAACTGTAAAGCGGTTGTTTTTGATTTAGTCAGATAATAAGAACTCGCTCCCACATATATATCTTTTTAGAAAATCAGTGATATGTTATAGATATGAGTGGCTAACCATTCGTAAATTTTACGGACGCCATCAGGAGTTGGTTGACCGTTATTAAAAGACCGTTTCACAAATGATATCGGATATGCTCCTTACGTCGTAACTACAATCCCCTTCCCTTTCATGAATGTGACCTACCGCATTAGACTATTTACCGGATTTGTTATCACATAAGCAACACGACGGGTCCACATGTGGAGCAGGATCTGCTTACCCTTCCGGAGCACCTCTAGTTTTTGGTGGAATTCATGTTGCCTATTCATTAGTTTTCTATGTTTTGGCATGTGTACTATTGTTTGTCTGTTTGTCTTTTTTTCAATTTTTAGCCATGGCGTTGTCAGTTTATTTTCGATTTATGAGTTTGACTGTCCCTCTGGTATCTCACGTCCCTCTTTTACCCTACACTCATACTATACATGTCTATAAATAGATTGAATCTATTCGCACTTTTGTGAAATTGAAATGATATCTGGAAAACGAAAGACAACTCAGTCTGAGCTGTCAAATAATCATGCCAATAATAACTAATAACTGCATGATGTTCTTCTATACTATGATATCAATCAGAACATCTATAGTAAGTGTGATGAGTGTAATGAACAATCTGCAAAAAGGGTTTTCTGGTACACTACAACCCATAGTAGAAAAACACGTGATATTAAACAAATAACAGTTAAAAGAGACTTAAGTTCTCCAATTGTATGTGATTATAGAGAACAAATGCATCTTGATGCAGTCATTTTTAATCGCATTAATACAGCACATGGTGATACCAAATATGTTGATTCAATTGTTTCTGATACAAACATAAACGTAAACATTGATGCAAAAGGGTGAATGACTGTTGAACCGACTTGTCAGTTTTTTTATTACCAACGTTCATAGAAAACGAAGAATGTGTTTTAACAAAACTGTTAGTGACCTTTCCAATAAATGTAATAAACAATGAATTGGACTTTTGTAAAAATTCAAAGTGAGCTTCAAACCAAGATTAATTGAATCATTGAACCAAACAAATCGAAATTGTGAATAATGGTTAGAATTTTACGCAGAGAGAAACACCCAAGTGCAGATATGGATGTCCACATCTAATGACTTTTTTGTATTGTCCGAGGTCAATATGTTATGTATAAAGTCAGTATGAATAAGAAACAAGTCAGCGCAGTTGGTTGCCATGGGAATGTCAATCGTTTGTTAAAGATCACGTCCTCCTAATCTAACAACTACAATGTTATTTTATCATTTAGAAGTAAGCGTCACTACTTTTGATAGCTTGCGATGGCTAATCTATTTGAATATCATGACAATTTGATGGCGGAACTTTCTTTTATACTTAGTATTTATGAATCATATATGTAAGTAAAACATAGATGCAAATGTAACATATAATCATTATTATTTTGGACAGTCTTGCATATGTTGCACGTTTAGTCGTCTGTTATTTTGATGTTATTAATGGTTTATGAATTCCTACTTGCAAATGGATTGACTTGACCATACCTTTTCAATAATAAACCAATGAAATCGAATTAAATTTCAACGGTAGATTAATTCCCCCCAATTGATGTGGCATTGTGAACACATAACATGTACAAACTTCCATGCATGCATGCTAATAATTCTACCTTGTTGATGGTCTTTCACAAGCATTCAATTGTTTATAAGTAGATTGACACTTCTCGTTTTGATTTAAATCTTCTGTGTTTCGCAAAAATGACACTGTCGTATTGCAATAAAGTATATATAAGCGCAATGTCCTACTGAAGCTTTATAATTGCATAACACGGTCAGGTACAGCTATCATTCTCCCAATTAACTGAAGGAATATCTTACAATGTTAGCATTATGATGCTATTTCACAACATCGATGACGTGAATAGACGGATAAGAGATAGGTTATATATTCGACTCCCGCCTTTCTGATATATATTAAGAACCAGCTCGCCTACGATTATGCATAGTATTACTGGCTATATTTTATATACGTTAAGAAATGCATGTGATCGCATTTGATCATTTTTAAGAGTAGAAATGAAGATGCATAATCATAAATGAACATATATCGGGCTTTTATAGCTGGCTATGCGGTATGGGCTTTGCTCATTGTTGAAGGCCGTACGGTGACCTATAGCTGTTAATGTTTGTCAATCTCCGGCGCAGACTTCATATCCGTTCCATACATGCTTTGCAATACTGCACTTAATATGAGTGTAGTGTTACAAAGTATTGAACGGAACGGATACGGATATGTGATCTTTGCGCCGGAGATTGAATGTTTGTGTCATTTTAGTCTCTTGTAGACAGTTGCCAGCATACCAGAAGTGTAAGGAGATTTATCTTTTAAGTTTAATGCGAAGAGACACAGTGTACTCAATAGTAATCTATACAACATTGTGGTTGATTGAGATACTTGGAATTAACAAGTCATTGCAATGATATGTTTATCAACTTTCACAAAACATAAAGTGCAACTATATAAATGAATGTTCATGTAGCAAGTTAAATAAACAATTATATGTAATGCATACATATGGTCCATATACAATTTTGGTAAAAAATGCTTTGAATTTTGAATTTGGCATTATTGGCCATGGTATGTTCAACTTGCTAATGAGATGAACGTACAATGCTTTCTGTGTATATACACACTTTCACTAACTATGCACGACAATTGTAAGAAAGGCTATACTAATCTTCTGAAGTAAATGTACATGAATCGGTAAATATTTAAAAAAAAAAAAAAAAAAACAATAATTTTTATTCAATATTATACAATTATTGTAACAGTCAAATTAAGTTTGTTAACGTACTTCATGTAAATGCCTGTGAATAAACATTACAAGTTTGGTATTGACCATATTCATTTATTATCAACGACATAATTCACAAATGGTGTTTGACGTCGTATTAGCTGTTAACGATGGTTAAGTATAACTCGTCGTTTAAAATTAAGTCACTGTATAATTTGTCTTTATCTGCTGAAAGTAGCAGATATGGTCATGCAATACAAAGTTCTTGTGAAGTACACAAAAAACAATTTATCTCTTTCAGAATAGCTTGACAGCTGGCAATTTATTACTATATACGTAAACATCATCGAATTCGTGACTTAATTTAATGTATTGAGAATTCATGAACTATATGTTTTTAATAAGTATGAAGAAGTATTATATTGCATATGTTTCTGTTTGGTGATTGTTTCTTTGCGTGCCGAAAAAAAGAGACGAAAGATGAGTTAATTCACATACAACTGTGAACAACTGGTCGAAATATAACTGAGTGGTTGATCCGGAAATTTGAAGACGACATTTAACCATGTATTACTTAAATTGTCTCAAATCAAATAATGTTAATTTAATGTTCAGAGACGCTTTATTAGTGTAAAAGATTTGAAATAGCAATGTTTTATGTTGTTTTTTTACGTCCGATACAATTAAGCAATAACAAGACATTTTATCCAAATGGACAGCTAGGTTATAGCATTGGGATTTTATAGATTTGTATCTGCTAACTGTGTATTATGGCGTAACTTTTTATCAGAACACCTTCCTAAACGGTTCATTACCAACTTGAAAATGTATACGCAATTCGTGGTAGAGTTGCATGTATTCCGTTGAAGTTAACTTACATAATATATACGATATTGGCTAATAACATAATCTTTCTGCAACTGAAGAGTGAGGCTCTGGTTAAATCTAAGCAGTATTACCTATATTTTTGTAACTGCCCTTTGTTTTCCCTGAAAGCGGAATTGAATATCTTAAGAAATTCGTCTTGCTAATGACATGTTATCATAAACACTCCAATGACGTAAATGAAAAGATAATAGCTACTTAGTGTTTCTGATTCTTGCATTGCATTAACAATTTATTGACCAATAATGCAATATTATGTCTGCTTTATCGGCGTCAGCTTGGGACACATTTGCTCTACAATTGATCAATATAATGTTAACTTCAAATATAGAAGTCGTATATGAAAAAGATGAGGTTTAATATAGTTCTTAGATAATTATGTCTAGGTTTATGTCTTGATCTTTAATTTTTTTTTGCATTTAATAACGAGTGTGCAACTAAGTTTTATTTCGCGAGTGGCTAATGTAAGTGCAAAGTTGATATTATATTGATAAAAACTTATGTTTGTTTTTTTAATTTGAAATGACTAAATATTGCAAGATAATTGAATGATATAGTCCTCTGCTAATGCGCATGAAAGCGTATTGTGATTATATAGATATAAGAAGATATGGTATAAGTGCCAATGAGACAAGTCACAATACCTTAAAGTAAATCATTTTCGATTAAAGTACGGTCTGTTACACGGAGAATAAACTTACACCAAACAGCAAGCTATAGAGGTTCCTAGAAATATGTAGTTTAAATCAATTCAAACGGGAAAACCAACGGTATAATCTATATAAAAAACAGGAAATGAGAAACACGTACAATTCACATAGATGTGCTAGAAAGGGCCCACAAATCGCCTAATAAAAATGATCTTAATATAATCTAGCTTGCTCTGGAATTTTTAGACGTAATCTAAAAATTCAGTAATTTACATGAAACAGATGATAACCATTCCCACTTTTTGTTATTTTTTTTTCTTCATTTTAGCGTCTTGTACTTCTCTATAGCTTGTACTGCAATTGTTAGATAAAGGCAACAGTAGTATACCGCTGTTCAAAACTCATAAATCCATGGACAAAAAACAAAATCGGGATAACAAACTAAAACCGAGGGAAACGCATTAAATATAAGAGGAGAACAACGACATAACACTAAAATTTAACACATATAGACAAAATCCCACGAGAATAACAAATATAACATATATATATAACATCAAAACCAAATACATGAATTTAGGATAGACAAGTACCGTGACACGTCTTATCGCAATGTGAATTTACACTCAAAATCGCCTAATAAACATGTCTCAACATGTCTCAAAATTGCTTTCAAGTGATATCTAATGAAAACAGTTGTTATACATGTATCTTTCATTTAGCGCATTGGTCAAATTATCCGATAACCTAGTAGTATTTGCCGCCGCCCATGGTCATTTCTCACGTAAAAGTGACAGAACTTCCATTAAATTCATGTCATAAAATTGTCTGATATTTATAGCATACGTTTGTGCACAACATAATCAAATTTTTGGAGTTAACAACATTTGCAAATTAAACTAACTACTAGTAATGTGCGCCATGTTCTTTATGTACTCATTGACATATTCGAATAAATTGATTTGCTGGTATATTGGTTTATAAAACAATATAGTTTTTATGTACTCTATAGAACATAATAAATCTCAATGATTAGTTTTATCAACTTCTAAAGTTGTTAAATTACATGTGACTTCATGGGATTTAACAAATATTGCACGATACTAATAACTCTTCATTGCTTATCTCCGGTTTTTGAGGGGTAAATCTTAATAAATGTGTATTTTCTGGCTGTATTTTTCAAAACATTTAGGCATTTTGGTCGTCAATGCTGTTCAACTTCGTACTTTATTTGGTTAGCCTTTTTTATTCAAGCGTCACTTATGAGTTTATTGTAGACGAACGCGTATGGTGCAAATATAAAATTTTGATCCTGATATCTTTCATAAGTTTATTTTCATTACGAGTGCACCTCTGGTTATAATCAAACGATATACTACTGTAATTTTAAAACAACTCTTTTAACTTTTCCGTGTACAAAAATGTATCCCAACAACACAAATGTGTCGTCCTATTGGAAAGTTATCATAAAATTACCAATGACGTGAATGAAAAGATAATACTTACTTGTTGTTTCTGATTCTTGCATGGAAATAGCATTTTATTGGCCAATAATATATTTTTATGTCTGCTTTATCGGCGTATCTGTTTATTGTGTAATGTCACTCCGTTAAAAATATTGTCACATTAACTTGTTATTATCTGTCTAGGTTTATCACCCATTTGTTTATCAATATACATAACTATATACAAATATATAACCAAGTGGGAGATTTGGCTAGGTATAAATCTACTTTTTTATTTGTTCCATTTTTACTTGAAGTTCGATTCTGTCAGTCTTTATGTACATCACCTTTTGAATTTAGCTCTTTATGAGTACAGTAAGTGCAATCTATATAAAAGAAAACATTTGTAAAATGATGCTGATTGTCGTACTAGACTATATTGATTGCATGTTACGTTATATCTGTATAGTCAACTTTGCATTTCAAAGCAATATTGAGACAAAATAGGGTTAAGTGCAGAATATATTTTTTGTTTAATCATGTAAATGGAAATACATGATGTAGATCCAATGAAAACTCGGGGTTGCCTTGAAACCGTACGACTGAGAAAAAAAATATTATTTGAAAGGAAGAACAAGTTAACAACCTAACAATGCATCATTCCTAATAAGGATGTTTTAACCTTTAGACATGTAGTATACAGACGGGAGATTTTCCTTAGGTTTCTGGCTGAAACTAAAAAACAGTAGAATGAATTAATTTCTTTTTTATCTCCTTTTTCGGGTATGTTTAAGGATATATGCGTTTTTCTAGGGCTTATTTTGATTTGAATGCCTTTTTTACAGGCTTTGTTCATATTTGTCGTGCTGGTAAGGGATCAAGCATGATCCATAGTCTTTGATTTTCGTAGGTTTTACTCTCTTTAACTAGTTAATTAATTCAGGTGTACTGTGTATTCATTTATTTTCGTGGATATCAATTTTCGTTGATTGAAACAACCATACACTTTCGTGAATATGCGTGGTTTTGCAAATTCTTAACATATTCCTTTATGAAATTTGTAATTCGTTATCATTTAAATTCGTGGTTCACCTGTATCCATAAAATCTACAAACATTGAATCTACCGTATATCATGGTGTTTGACCTGACCGTAGCAGTTATGTTTCTGTGTTATATTTAACTTTGCCATTAAAGTGCGAGGTTTGGCATGCCACAAAACCAGGTTCAACCCACCACTTTTATTCCCCTTTAAAAGTGTCCTGTACCAAGTCAGGAAGATGGCCATTGTTATATTATTGTTCGTTTCTGTGTGTGTTGCATTTTAACGTTGAGTCGTTTGTGTTTTCTCTTATTTTTGAGATATTGAGATCAGACGTGGCACGGTACTTGTCTATCCCAAATTCATGTATTTGGTTTTCTTGTTATATTTGTTATTCTCGTGGTGTTTTGTCTGATGCTTGGTCCGTTTCTGTGTGTGTTACGTTTCGGTGTTATGTCGTTGTTCTCCTCTTATATTTAATGCGTTTCCCTCGGTTTTAGTTTGTTACCCCGATTTTGTTTTTTGTCCCTGGATTTATGAGTTTTGAACAGCGGTATACTACTGTTGCCTTTATTTAATAAGCAGTGAATCAATGTTTTACGCGAAATTAACAAAAAGGGATATTTTAAACACAGAACACCACAGCAAATTAAAGTATACAAATCCATTTAAACTGACACAATAAAACGCTATAATTAACTAGCAAGTGAAAAACAATTAAAAATATTTAATGATATTAAACTTGACATGCTACAGACATAATCCAACGTAAATTTTAGATTCACCCAGGTTTTATAGGTTTTTTTTTATCTATTTTAACTACCTCGCTGTTCATTGACGTAACAGATAGTTCGATTCACCTCAACAAAATTACCAAACAAGCAAAAAACACAGGTTACATTTTGTATAAGAAAACTGGGTTTTAAACAACTCAGAAGTCAAACTGATTTGTGGTGAAGGAAGACTGAGCAATGCTTAAAGTCACAATACATGTTGTACTTATTTATTGATAGGAATAAACATTTTTAGTGTAAAACAAACTTCAAATAATGTATCTTTATTAGTATTTAAAACAAAACAAAAAACGTTTTAACATGATTTTGTGCACATAAATCTACATAGATAAATGTATGTTTTATACGATAAAAAAAATATGCATTCGGTTGTAATACTACGTCGGGTTTGTTTCATTTAGCTTGAAGAAAATTCGTATTTACAAATTAGTTTCGGACGTGATTTTACCAGATGAAATCAAAATTGACAGGCGTATCTGGGTTTGCAGAATGTTTTAATCCTGTATAAATACCCTATGTTCTATGTTCATCTAAAACATTTTATCGACATACAGCATAATATTGTTTTTTGTGTATGCTTATGTGTGCATATGTTAAGCGGATACTTTGTAAAGCCGACTATACGGTATGTGTTTTTCAATGTTGACAGACGTACGGTAGCCAAAACAGGCTTATTCAATATCTGCTTAATTATATGTATTACGGGGTGTACTAATATGGGCAATACGATGCTATCAAATGTTGAGCAGGATCTACTGCATCTTCCAGGGAACCAAATAACGACCATACTTTACGGTGGGGTTTATGTTGCACAGTTTTCGGTTTTCTTTGTGGTGTTAAAGTTTTGTGTAACGTTGTTTTTATTTTTCTTAGCAAAGGCATCAACTTTCTTTTGGTATCTTTCAACTCTCTTTCTATATAGGAATTAGATGTTTCGGTAATTGAAATTCATTGCATCGACCAACTCAATAAAACAAAATACTGATATTAGAGTTTTAAACAAGTGTTCTAATTATATTCCTCAAACGAATAACACAAAAACAAGAGCTTTTTAACTTGAAATATTTTATTCAATTAGTATTCTATCATGTTTTTGTGATCTCTCATGTAGAAATTGGAATTTATGATCCTAGTCCGGTTTACCAAACATATATCTTATTAAATTGTGTAAACTATTGTAGGGCTACGTTATCTTTAAGTTACTATGTGAGATATTTTAAACTGTTTCAAATATCTGAAAGTAATAACATGTAAACTGGATAAGGTGTTGTCTATTATTTATAACCGATTCAAGACTGATATAGCTATGTCATTGACGATATTCCATGTAACTTAGACCTATTTATGACTAAAAAATCCTTGAATGCAAATGTTCAACAGATTGTCAAACATACGTCTAAATCATGTTAATAATGTCTTGTTTGGTTGTGGGTTTCTTTTTACGATTTTCAGTTAGTCATTTAGTATCCTGAATAGTTTCTTTTTCTTTGGTTTAATATTACATACATATGTATACAACTGTTGCTTTTCGATTTGGTTACTTACATAACATGATGTTCATATATTGATTGAATCACGTTTAAATTTTCCTTTTACCTAAATATTATTACGGTCAGACTGTTCTTGAATTAACCGATAGAAATATCATTTTTAATATATGTCGTCTTATCTTTCAAAAGTACAATTATCGATAATACTAAGTAAAAAGTTATAGTATTATTACTTTTGCTGAGGTTGTTATCCGTTAATAATGCCTTTAAGCTTCAAATTATTAGAAGGACTTCCTTTTTCAACCCTGAATATCTGTATCCAAAAAAAATCTATGTGATCTTATATCTGTTTTTTACCGCTAGCACTCTAATTATAGACCAACATTCAATGCACGAATGCACTTTTACATGTTAAGGGTCTATGGTTTTACTGCTTTCTTTTGTCAGTTATCACTTGAAGCTATGTGTACTTGCGGTTCGTCATTTGTATATCACTGTGTCCAAAGGTCAAATGGTGCTAAGTAAAATCAATTTGCAAGTCAGCAACTAATTTTTTTTTCTTATCTGTGTTTGAGGACAAATAAGTAATCCCCATGAAACTATAAACTAACTTTTTAAAATAAGGAGTAAATATTTTGATAGTAATTTTCTATTTAGATTAATTCGGAAAAAAATAAATATTTGCTTTTTAATAAGTTCAGAACGTTACAACGATCTAAGAATAGATAAACGAAAACAGAAAGTCCCTTTCTAAATATTCTTATAAATAACCTTACTTGTTCTAATCTGAATCGAAATAATTGATGCAAGCTGTACTTTACTATCGCAAAAATAATCACGAATATAATGCCTACCCATGTTTAAACTACAATAAAGTATAGCGTGCATTATTTATTTCTAAAGTATTCGCTAAATTATAGACAGATTATACTTAAAATACTTGACACGAAAAAAAAACTCAACAAATACATAAACTAAGAAGTGACATTTCTAATTGAATGGTTTGTTTAATTTCAAATTATCTAAGATTATTGTGTCTTTTTTTAAATTCAAATAAAGTTTTATTAATTGTCTTGTACAGATAAACTGAATTGTCAAACATCTTTAAACGTCCATGTATAATGTTCTGAATTTTTACCAAAATCATCATTAATATGAAAACAAGTCTTTTGATCTCATTACATATTGAACGATGACTTTGAACTAATGCAACACCAAACATAGATGGTTGTACATTGCTGTTGACAGTATTTGTAAAATGAAACGTACTGTACCAATTGGAAAGTATTTGTAAAAAATCATTTTTTTTAACTCCCTAAGCAAACAGCAGGTGTTTTAGTTAAAATATTGACACCAAAATAACTTTGAATCATGTCCTGGAACTATACATCTTTTCTTTTATTCTTCACATGTTTGTCCTTAATTCTTCATTGCATTTATTCAAAAGTCTTAATTGAGTGCTTGATTACGACAACAGTATCATCAGACATGTAAGTGCAGTACTGATTGCGACTTCTTTGTTTAGATGAATTAATGTCATTATGCAGTGTTAGCAGATATATTGCCAAACTTCAATAAATCTCTATTATTTCGGTAATACCAATTGATGTAAATCAGAAAACATCCTAATCTCCAATACATATTTTAAATGACATTTGATCCTGTTTTAGAATGGTTGTAATCTTGCTTTGTCTTCCGAATCGATTTATAAGTTTCTAAAAAATGGCAAATTGATGTTGCCTTAACTTATTTAATCATTTGTGTTGTAGACTTAAAAAAAACGTAATCTCTATTCACGACATACAGAGTAACTTGTTTTATCCGACACATTGGGGGATTAGAAAAAGATGTAGGATAAAGTTCGATGTCGGGATACTCAGAGTTTTTTTCTGCAGGATAGGCATATGTTGGACCATTAAAATGTGTCGGTTTAAGCAGGATGGTGGAATATCAAGGTGTCGGATAGCCAGGTTACACTGTAAAACATGCTTTGTTTAATGAGGTAGACCAAGTTTAAATAACAGGGGACAGAAATTTCAAAATCATTGATTTTTTTTTTGCGACAATCAATCTCGTTATTATGTTTTTAGCTTCTACTAAATACATACTATTGTATGATCGTATAACATGAATGCTAAAATTTCTGTTCAGAAGCAAGATAAACATACACATAGTTATTTTGGTAATGTAAGGTTATTTTGATTCTGTGTTTGTATGAAGGAATATTATCGATGGAGTGAATAACATATACCTCAATCAAACTGTACGTAGTATATTGTATAGCTTGTTCTGGAATTTGTATGCACCTTTTAAAATTCGTTATTATACATGTTACAGATGATAATCTCGCCAATGTTGCCACATGTCCCAATATTGCTCTCAGTTATATGTCTTAGGAAAATAACATATACCTTTTGTAGAGTTCCTAATCATAAATCAAATAAATTGTATTACCATAATGAAGTTTAAAAGAAACACCATTCACATATAGTGAAATATAGAACTCTGACAGTGTGTGGCTGTTTTCTCTGTACTTGTTGTATATAAGCATTTTACCTTGGAATGTTGATCAGTAGTTTAAATTTTTGACGCTTCACTGTTTTCATTTGTGACACCAGGCCTGTTAGGAAATGTTTGTTGTTTTTTTCCTTTTTTCAAAACCACATGTATTGCTTGAGATATATATCTATATAGTTCGCATATTATTTTTGGCTTTTAAAGTGTAAAATAGTCATACTTTTCTTATTACATTTACATGTGATAACATATAAGTATTAACAGGTCACCAATACTTTTACAGATATATTTCTAGTGATTCCTAATAACTTTAAAATAGTGATTCAGTTACAATTGTAACTAATTGTATCAGAAAGCACAGCCGTTAGCATACCATTGGCAGTACTGCATTTGGTTAAGATTAACTTGTTTACAACAAAAGCTGTACGTTAGCTTTATCAAATACTTCAATCTGTTGATGATAATACTGAATGTTTACTAAGTATTATAATTTTATAAGAACAGTTGTTTTATGGTGTGTAAAGTTTGTAAAGATAAATTGATGAATACAGTTGTATCTAATATTCCAAATGTTCCCTTGCTGTTATAGTGTGTTGACCAATCAACAAATTATACTTTTGTTAATCTATAATGAATAAAGATATGTCAATTATGTAACAAGGTAATCATGAACTATTTTGAGACACTCTTAACCTACGTAATACACCAGCATATGCAAATAGTTTTGTTTTGTATTGTCGGACTTTCTGGAAGATGAAAAACAAATGATAAGACATATAAGAGTTTAAATTAAATTACATCCAAGGAATGTATATTATCAAGTTTCGTGTGTATGCTTATCCTCATAAAAACAAATAAAATTATAAGGGATTACATGGAAGATAATAAACTAATCATAAAAACAGGATTATAATGTCCAACCAGACGCGCGTTTCGTTCACATATGACTTATCATTAACTTTGATCTAAAGTAGTATTTTTTTTAATATTCTTGTGAAAGATTTTCATGATGTAAGATCTTGGCTTGACGTTATTTGTATTAACACCAAAGAATTTTATTACATAAACCGACTGAACAAAAACTTCGATAATAGCTTTCTTCAAAACAGTTTACTGTTTTATACCGTGTCTTTAAGAATGCACTTATTGTACGAAAAATTAGAAATCTATTTTAACGGAATGAAATAAAAGAAATACTAATAATCTTTAATATTCAAATAATGAGAAGCTTCCTTTCTTAAATATCTTTTCTTTTATCTTAAACAAAGACAAATTGGAAGATACTTATTTTTCAAAAGTGCAATGTAATTACCATGGTTTACCTACTTTCTAAGAACGATACGTATAATATATAGAACTGCACTAGATTATTTTTTCAGCAGAAGTGTCCGTAAATAATTAAAATGACTGTAAGCTACAGATTTAAAGCAAAATACGAGAGCGACTTGCTTATGTATCCTTAATAATTAGATGTATACAAAATCGTCTAGTATGAGATGTAGCATATGCCATTAACTGCGAGCCATCTTGTTGTGATACAAAATTTGTCACTTTTAACGTTGATTCCATTGTTATTGTCTATCAGTTACCCCTTCAATCAATTTGTATTTGTGGTCTTAATTTTCATTTTACAATGAACCGAGGCGAATGGTTTGAAGTTCATCAAGCTTGAAATCAGGAATTATAATTTGATTTCTCATTTTATCTTAAGGATGTATTCTTCTGACTTTTCAGTCTCGTTCAGTCTCGTTGAAATCTCGTTCTTGAATTATTTCCAAAACATGTGATACAAGTGGAAAATATCAATGAATTTAAAAAATATTATAATCAAATATATCTCTGTGAAAGAAAAAAAACTGTGTATTTACAATGAACGGTTTTGGAGTAATCCAGTTTTCAAATTTTACGGCCAACCAAGTCTGTACTTTTAGTTAAAATTTAGAGATAATGAGGTGAGGGATACAAAAAATGATTTTACAGGAATCATGTACATCCCATATTATTTTGGTCTTTTCACATTTCTTAGATATGTGTTTTCTCAATTATTTATAACAAAAAAGTTGAAATAATATGCATTTCGTTCTTAAAACTGAGAAAAATCACACAAATACAAAATTGGCAGCATGGTAAAGGAGAAGGTTCAGCAACACCCCCTTTTGGCCCCACAATATAGCAGTTTTACAAAATTGTGAAAATGTAATAATTTAGCTATTTATTAGAAAGTAGAATGCTTCTGCTACACAAATATGGGCTGTTTTTGACAATACAATGGACATATATCGGATACTAACATCATTAAGTCATGCTAAATTACTGAAATCTTCACAATTTTAGCATTCTAGTTCGATTTTAGACGGTTGTCGTCTTAAATGAAAGTGGCCGTGTTCATTCATAATTTCAAAATGTAAGTTGAATTTGATGATAATTCATGGCATATATAAAGGTTGAGGATGAACACTGATGCGGCCACTTTCATTGTTGACAACAAACATCTGAAAAGTGGCGATTTTCTGCATATTTGCGGGATTTTTCATATTCAAGCTTGAATTGGAGCGTTTTAAATGACTTAATCAGTTAAAATATTTCACATAAACTAACTGAATCAATTGAAGTAGACACTCAAGTGTTTAAAAAGTGTCCAAAATATTTCGTTAAATGAACATAAAATTTAAGGTCAAAATCAGCCCTTACCGGACCTACTCCTTTTACACAAAAAAGCGGCAAATTATGATAAAACTTTCTTATATTAACACCTACCTATAGTTTTTTTTTTTTTAAATAAATTTATTCAGATTCGTCCATTTCATCTGTGTAGAAAGTATAAAAAAAATTTTAAATGTGGAACTGAGATTTTTTCAAGGATAATAGCCCCAAAAAAAGTAAAAATCAATGAAAAATGGGAAAATCATCAGAATTAGTCATTTTCAAAGGGCCGTAGCAAAAACAGAAATTGCACCGCCAAATGTTTTTTTCTTCACCACTCATTTTGTTATAGTCTTATTAACCCAAAAATCAGGTTAAGAAAAACAGTTTAATTCTAGAATTTTTTGCCTCCTCAAAGGTGTACATCCTTTATTGGAAAAGTATAAAAATATATATTTTATCGAAATTTAAATTTTTTTTGGTTATTTTTGAAATTATTTTTTCAACTTCTTTGTCAAAAGCGCCTTATGAGGAGATGGAAAACGATAGATGCATACACGTTTTTTGAGGCTATATTCAAGGATAATCGCTATTTTTTAGGCGTTTTTTTTTATTTTTACATTTTAGTTGTTGTCTTATACATTGTTATACAATATGAGAAAATCTGGAATGACTGCCAATAATACAACCATTTACTAGCGATCTAGTTAGAAGATAATTTGCAACAACTTAATGTCACTGGCTTTCAACAATCAGTATAACAAAACATTTATGATTACGACACTCACTTTGACAGATGCAAAGTCATCTGACCTAGAAATACCAGTGGCCTGCATGGTGATGAAAGCAATAACTAATAGCTAATATAAAAAAGCAACAACTAACAACCATAACTACATATCATATCATGAGACATTGGTCACATAGTAAGTAACATATTTATAATTGTTTGCCAGTACCCTACTCTCATTTATTATGGTATTCGTTCTTCTTCTTCTTCTTCTTCTTCTTCTTCTTCTTCTTCTTTTTCTTCTTCTTCTTCTTTTTCATTTATTTTGTCCCCGTCAATGTTTGTATTGTATGCTTATTATTGCTAATCCTATAATAGTTGTTATCGGTAAAGGAATCATAACTATTATATTTTAGTATTGACATTTTTGATATCCGTTTGTTAATGATATCATTTAATTATTTATAATTCTCATGACCCAACCAATTTACACCAATTCAATACTTGTAATATTGATGGTTTTCTAATTGAGGTGATTTTCCATGAAACCAATTGAATTAAATAAATCAAGATGATTGTTTAATTTGATTGTCTCTGTGGAAAGAATTTCCGGTGATGAGTCAATCTGTTATGCATGTCTTCTCATTACCTTATACACTCACGCTATTCAATTGCTCCACACTATGTCACAGCAAATAACCTATGGTTGTTTATGCATAAATATTTATAATTTACTAAACGGAAATTGTTTAAAGAAGCATAAGCTTCGAGATATGAAAAACGAACATGATTCAGTGTAGTTCCATAATAAAAGTGATAAAACAATAATTTGATTTCAGCAGTCTATTTTGGTGTTTGGTTTACATTTGTTAAACAAAGATAATAAATATCTCTGCTACAATATTAATTTGCCACTGATTATTCGACCCCAATAAATCCGTATTCATGTTACCCTCAGTTTGGTTACGCATGTTTAAGTTCTAATCAGCCTTTGCTAGGAACATAATGTGAACATTGAATTGAGACCAAGGTGGACTATTTCGTTGACTGATTCAATCCACAAACAATCATTCTCATACAGGTAAAAAATAATAAACTTTGGTTTTTGCCTTAAACATAAAAGCAAACAGAAGAGTTGGGTTGGCTGTCGATCTACATTTTTGTTTATGTGTATATTGGGTTTTGTGATCGTTGGTTGTTTTTAGAGTTCGGTTCTAATTCACTTGCTCAAACGAACATAAAGTATGTACGTGCACATCGCTACTTGATTTCTTAAATCTTCTTCTAACCCAAACTGTATACTATATCATTCTTGGTATGAAATAAGATACACATATCTGATTTTGTCCAGCACGGTTGCCATGTCATTTTATTAAACATTATACAAGCTAAATCATCAGTTAACTGTCCACAAAAACATAGGATTCACTGAATGCCAATACGTAACATCCAATAAATTTTTAAAAAATCATGGTACACTGGCCTTACAGAATATCTAAAGAAAACAAATATCATAATTAGTTCATATCCAATTGATCTCCCTAAATTACACAACAAGTCTACACTACTGTAAATATGTCAACACTGTAGTAGTAGTCAACGTGGTCACCGCCTAACCTCGATAATAGAAAAAAAAATGATCCTTTTTTATATATTACCCGCGAAATCCAAACCGGTTCTTACAACGTGACGTACTACGCGACTAAAAATAACTACGCGTAAAGCATATGTAATTTCCATTGATAATTAGATGGCGAATAGACTAAAATACACACGAGATTCTTATGAATATTTTAAATGCATTGTTAGCAATGTATTTTAGACTTGGTATTTGGATATACGTTTTAGTATGCTTTTGATAAAAGGTCCCTTTTAGAACGTGTGTGAATGAAACTTGTAAGATATAAGAATGTTCTCGTTCCAGAATATCATTTGTATCTTTCAGTGTTGTTTTTATGTTTTCTAGCTCTCCGGCTTTATTTTGTTTTACCTTTTGATTGGATTAGCGACATTTATACGTAGTTTTAACATTAACTAAATAACATTTTCGTTTCGTAGTATTACAGTCAAAATGTCCTAGTTGTATTTGGAAACAACCATAATTTATAGACGTTTTATTTTTTGAAGTTCAATTTATTGTTCCCTTTTTCTAACAATATTATTTATATATAGTATTGCAAAAATATTAGTTATCTCTAAGTTTTTATGTTCTAATAATAAGAACGCCTTTTAGCTCTATATTACTTGAACAAATTGCATCGTAATCAGGAATACTGATATTCATGCAAAATCTATGTTGGCAAAAAAACATTTATCTTATTAGGATGCAACATTGGACACCATTATGACATTTTAATATATTGAAGCTTTGTGATTCCAATGTTATCTTTTAATGATCACTTGAAGTAATTTGTGACTTGTAGTGTTTTTCATTCCGAACAAAAGGACAATGGTGCTATGTACATCAACCTTGGAAATCATCAACTATTATTTAGTTGGGTTTTTTTTTCTGACGTATCAACGTGTTCCTGTAAGTTATCTTCGGATCGATATTGATATGACAGGCGTAACATTGTTTGCAAAAATATGAATGCACAACTCTCCCTTAGCATTGCATTAAAGTGCCTTCTTCTTCCTCTGTTTTTGTATTGGTAAAGTATATGATAATAATAATTATTAGGAATATTATCATTATTATTATATTTTTGTATAACTATTCCAAAAGTCAATTATCTAATTTTATCATTAATTTAACATATTTAGCCCCAGCCGTTTGATTCAAACATATTCAATTAAATACATTGCGATATCGATGATTTCCTAATTAAGTTGATTGTCCGTGTAACCAATCAAGTAATGCTAAATGAAGATGATTGCTTGATATGATTGGCACTTAAGAAAACATTTCCGGTGAGAAGTCAATCTGTCAATATACGTCTTCTCTGAAAATTATACATTAACATGAGTAACACTATTCGATTGCTCCAATATAATATCATATCCACTAACGTATTGTAGATCTATAAAATAGCAGTTACAAAACTTCGTTTTATCTCTTACAGATTATTTATTTAGAGTTTGTCACATTTTTTTCAATACTAAAGTAATACAGTAAGTTTACAATGTCTTTTAAGTGGACGTTGATACCTACACAAAATATTAGAGTCAAGAACGATAATTTGTAGAAGTCGAATTTCGACACCAATAAGCATCATACATTTTCTTTTCACTTTCTATTATCAGATTATTACATGTCATATAAGAGCTGAACCGTTGTAGGTTATAATTTCTACTAAGCATACGGAAGACCGTACGGTGACCAACAGTTGTTAATTTCTATTTCTTTTGTTCTCTGGTGTCTCCTTTGCAATAATCCTACATTATTTTATTTTCATAATTACCAATAACTTTCTCTAAGCAAGCTTCGATTTAGTAACACCATCATGTTTGTTTTTTCCTTTTTATTTGAATAAACATCTTCTTCATTGTTATTTTTAGGAATAAACCAAGGTCTAAAATTACTTGAGTTTATATTATTAGGTCATTGCAGTATTATTTAATCAAGAACTATGTCAAAGTAATTAGTTGATAACAGGAATCCGAATAATCACGGGACCATGCAATGCAAACATCAATTACGACAACACTTATAAACCTCAATGAGCTAATCTATTTTCATCATGTTCATGATGCAGGTAGTCCCCATAGTACTATGTATCACAATAATGATTACTCTTCTGGAATAAGGTCGTGCATGCTATTACATTTTGAAGGTACAATACTAAACATGGAGTTTATTATTCATTGACCGACAATCACTCAAAAACATTTAGCGGATAGAATACTTAATAAAATGTTTCAAATCAAATAAAGTAGTCAGTGAAAGAGCACGGATGATCACAATTTATGAAACTAAAATTACAAAGAAGAATCTGTATAAAACAAATGAAAGTTCGGAGAAATTGAACATATTTTACTGACAAACATCGATATAAAAATAGTGGAATAATTTACGTATAGAAATATGACTTTAGTTATGTTTACGGTGACACATATGCCTGAAGTATATATCAAAATGTAAAAGAGACATGTACTTTAGCTTTACTAGCAGAAAAAGTCCTAACGTAAATACAATACACAACTATGAATATAAAGCGCAAAACAGTATAGTATATGTACCAATTGTTTAAAAAAAAAAACCTAACGTATTACAAAAGCTACATCCGATACGTCAATGTGTCTGAGTTAAATTGGTAGATTTAGCATTGTAAGTTCTCTTAATTAAATTGTTGTATACGAATAAGTATAGAAAGTTGATAAAGAAGAAACTTGACACGGGAAATATCTTGTCAAGAACATGAACTACGTGACATTTCTTAAATGTATAAAATGATCAGTGTTTATTGTGTCTTTTCTTGTTTTTCATTAACATTACGTCTAAGCAATTGTCTTTTACAAAGAAACTTAATTATCAGAGGAATAGTTGATACATCAAAATAACGTAAACATCTATAAACGTCCATGAATTATGCTCTATTCGGTACCAAAGTCATCAATATATAAGTCTGTTAACATGATCATAAATTGGATGATGACGATAAACTAGTGCAATAATAGCAATTATAATAACACGTTACTTCAAAATCATCTAAAAGATGAATTTTACAGTAATGATTGGATAGTAATTGTAGTATACCGCTAATTAAAAATCATAAATCAATAGAGAGACTATAAATCCGGGTTACAAACTAAAACCGCGGGAAACACATCGACTATAAAAGGAAAAAAAAACCGAAACACTGTAGTGCAACAAAATCAAACGCATATACAACACACATAGAAACAAACTATTTGACAACAGCTGACATATTCCTGGCTTGGTAAAGGACATTTAAAAAATGGTGGTTTGAACCTGGTTGATGGCTAATCATACTACTAAAATGACAAAATACATTCTATCGAGCAAACGTCAGGTTTTGCTTGTCGAAATGTTTACATCCAAACATATTTGATTCATCCCCTTTAACTGTATAACTGAACACGTGACTTTCTATTTATCCTTCAATTGGTAATACTCTTTCTTTATCTATTCATCTCCCTCCTTTTTTATAGGGCTGATCATGAAACTACCAACATCATAAAATCAACCCACCATTGGTTTCCAAAAAATGTCCTGTACCAAGTCAGGAATATGACCGTTGCTATCAAACAGTTCGTTTCTATGTTTGTTCCGTTGTTTTTCTGTTTTTCATGTTTCGCTCGGTTTTAATTTGTAATCCGATTTGTTTCTCTGAATCGATTTATGACTTTTTAGCAGTGATATACTACTAGTACTGTTGCCTTTAAGTGCAGAATAGTTTACAAGTTATTTAAAATAATGCCAACCTGCTGTTTAACCATTGCAAAAGATACTGCTTAACAATAATAAGTCTTCATTTACTAGATAATGTAGCTCAATATAAATCCTATTAGAGACATCTTAATGTCAAATAAAGCTTTTAAATTTCCTTCGCTTCTATCTTAGAATATTTGTCACCTTGAAGTGTCTTCTTAATCGATTTAAGAGATATTTTTTTTAGTATATTACTGTTGCCTAAACTTATGCAATATTTCCTATTTGACATTAAGAAATCAATGTATCTATTTACGAATTCAAGGTTTACATTTATTTAAGGTGGTATGTTCTTTTTCATTGTATATTTATCGAAGTAATAATATACTTGATTTGAGTGGTAGAGAGTGAAGATACACGTTCATATTTCAATCAGATTCGAGACTATAAATGCGAACATCAGGTTAGCTATATATCTAACGATTGTTACCTGAAGCAAATGTTGAGAATGATAAATCTTTAAGAGAAACTTTAATATTAAGTTATGCATTTAATTAATTTTTAGCAGAAAAAAAAACTGTCATTTTGAATTGTGTTGTGATGGTAGAAATAAACAAAATCAGCACGCAGTTTGCAAAAAATGAAAAAAATTAGCGCTGTTGTAATTCACCGGTGTATACATATTTCAAGGTTATGTCAACAATCAATGTCCATTTCGAAACGCCTTACTCACTGCTCTTTAACTTTGTCATGTATTTGTTGGTTTTTTTTTTTTTTTTTTTTTTTTGGTTTGAGGGTCACTGATGAGACTTTTGTAGACGAAACGTCATTCACAAATATAAAATTTCCATAAAGGTATATATCATTGTCTGTGATGAGTTTACTTACGTATAGATATGATTTACACAAGCAATTTGTCATATCTGTAATTCAAAAGAAATTACCCCGATCGTTTGATTCCAACATATCCAATTTAATACATTAGAATATCGATGATTTTCAAATTGAGTTGATTTTCCGTGACACTTATCAAGTAATATTAAATAAAGATGATTGTTTGATATGATTGACACTTAAGCAACCATTAACATTAGTAGTCAGGCTGTCAATGTATGTCTTTTCTTAAAATCATACAGTTACACTAGTTATTGCTTCGATACAGTATCATATCAAATTACATAGAAGTTACTGAACTTAGTTTTATGTTTTATAGATAATTAATGTTGAACGCAAGGAGTTGTGATGCATTAATTTATCATTTATTATATTTTCAATACTAAAGTAATACAGTAAGTTAATAATGTCTTGTTAGTGGAAGTTGATACCTACAAGTATGGCATCTAAATATACAAAATGATGATGATACTATTGATGATGATGATAATGAGGAGGGGGAGGAGGAGTGACTCAATGGAATTACAAAACCTACTAAAATCCACTAATTTTTCGTTCAGCAATCATTGGTAATCATTTGCTCATGCTGTGAATTGAAATTATAGTCACGATCGACAATTTCTAGAAGACAATTTTTTACACCAATGATCGTCTTATCTTTATTTTCACTGTCAATCATTACATGTCATGTAAGAGTTATCATATGAAGACCGTATATTGGTCTGTTTTTGTTAAATTGTATTTATTTTGCTATATGCTGAGATCATGGCAATCATTCTACATCTTCCTATTTTCATAAGAACCAAGTGCCTCTCCAAGCAAGCTTCGATTATGCAACAACATATTTTTCTGTTTCATTTGTATAAACAACTGCGTATTCTATCTTTTTAGGTAAGATGTAAAGAATTGTGATTTTATTTAATCAAAAATTGTGTCCAAGCAATTATCTGATAATACGAAACCAAATTATCAAAGGAACATTTAATGCGAACAACAATTACGATAAAACTTATAAACCACAATGAGCTAATTTATTTTAATGGTGAAGGTAGTCCCCTTAGTACTTTTCATTAGATTTGTAATCGCTGTTTCGAAAAGAGGTAGCACATGTTATTTTATTATGAATGTACCACACTATATATGGCCTTGCAAATACGTTTTGATCCCTAACATCACTGAAGAGACATTTATTGTTGAAATTCGGATCTGGTGTACTAAAAAAATATTGACACCGTATGTTTGTGGCATAACATCGTGGCCACAAGTTAATTTTTTTCTGTTTAGTATTAAATTTATATTAAGATCCATTTTGTTACATCTTGTGATCAATTTTATTCGCCAATGGCAGCCAGCAGGGTTAAAGAACATCAGTTGTTCGACCTGTTAGTCAAATGCGTTTTGTTTAAATATACTTTTTCACTTTTTTGGTCTTTTGGAAAATGTTGTTTGTGCTGTTTTTAGACCCTTCTACAACGAAATTTTTTTTACATGCACACGTATAAAAATTGCGGGTTTTATCGAATGCAATCATAGGTTTGAACGTAGTTTTCAATTTAGACTCGTTTATATATATATATATATATATATATATATATATATATATATATATATACAGTTTTTTCTACATTGATTAACATTCACGTAAAACGCTGGTTTAGCCTACAGAATACTCGATAAAATGTTTGAAAACCAAATGAAATATTAAGGTGAAGAGCACGGATGAACCTAAAATCAAATGAATTTAAGTCTTAAAAAAGGTAATGTTTATTTTGAAAACATCTCAAGAGTCTTGATAAATAATTAAGTCACGTACTGTCTTTCTAAAACATGTTCAGGTCAACCCACTGCAGTAATTCTGAGCTATTTCCTCGCAATAAATTCAGTATGATTTAGTTGCTTTAAAGACAAATGCAACGTAATGCTGATGTTAACAATTAAATTGCAGTTAATCTCAATAACCATAAAATAATTTGGAAAATAAGAAGCAATAAGTCGCACAAATTGAATACATAAATGCATCAAATAGCGAACGAACATTTCTCACACTAGTGCATTTATTCAATGTGTAAAGCTCTTATCACTGTGTGTGTGAGTTTTTTTTTTTTTTTGTTTTTTTTTTTAAAGACAAGACGTTTTATATGAATGGGATGAACAGTTATGATCACAGTATATGAAACTAAAATTACAAAGAAGCATCTGTAAACTGAATAAAGCAAATGAAAGGTCAAGGAAATTGAACATATCTTACTAAAAACATCGATA
Organism: Mytilus galloprovincialis; assembly: GCF_965363235.1. Lineage (NCBI taxonomy): Eukaryota > Metazoa > Mollusca > Bivalvia > Mytilida > Mytilidae > Mytilus > Mytilus galloprovincialis. The sequence goes on from NC_134851.1 coordinate 49,423,324, forward strand.
TAAAAAGTTGGAATAATACGTAATAGAAATATGACCTTACTGTGCCAAGTATGCCTCAATTTAGATGTCAAAATTTAAAGATACTTTATTCTTTACGTAAAGCAGAGGAAAAACACTAATATAAATGCAATACACTGAAAAAATAAAAAAAAAATAAAACAGTATAGTACCGATTGTTTACTAACATATTACCACATATGAGAAAAGCTACATCTGATACGTCAATGTGTCTGGGTTAAGATGGTAGGTTAAGCATTGTAAATTCTCTTATTAAATTATGATATAAGAAGAAGTACAGAAAGTTGATAATTAAGATACCTGACACGGGAAATATCTTGTCAAGAACATGAACTACGTGACATTTCTTAAATGTATTGAATGATCAGTGCTTATTGTGTCTTTTCTTGTTTTTAATTAAAATTACGTCTAAACAATTGTATTTTACAAAGAAACTAGTTATCAGAGGAATAGTTGATCAAAATAACGTAAACATCTATAAACGTCCATGTATTATGTTCTATTCTTTACCAAACGCATTAAAATATAAGTCTTTTGACCTTATCATTCATTGGACGATGACGATAAACTAGTGCAACGATAACAATTATGGTAACACGTTGCTTCTTATTCAGTTCTAAGATGAAATGTACAGTACCAATTGGATTTCATGTGTAGTATATTGCTGTTAAGAAGTCACAAACACATCAACTATAACAGGAAAACAAAGGAACAACATAAACACTAAGTGCAACAAAAACAAACGCCAATGCAACACATATTGAAACAAACTATTTGACAACAACTACCATATGATTTACTTGGTAAAGGACATTAAAACAATGGTGAGTTTAATCTGCTTTTTTTAATTCTATCAAGCAAACTTCAAATTTTGCTTGTCAAAATGTTTACATCCAAACATTTTTTATTCCTCCCCTTTAACTTTATAACTCAAAACGTGACTTTCTCTTTATCCTTCAATTGGTAATACTCTTTATTTGTTTATTCAGTTCCCTCCTTTAATAGTGCTGGTCATAAAACTACCAACATCATAACATCAACCTACCATTGTTTTCTAAATGATGTCCTGTACCAAGTCAGGAATACTGCCGTTGCTTTTAAATAATTCGTTTCTATGCATTTTCGTTGTTTTCATGTGTTTCCCTCGGTTTAAATTGTAAATAAAATTGAGAATGGAAATGGGAGTGTGTCAAAGATACAACAACCTAGATTTGTTTTTCTTAATCGATTTATGACTTTTCTACAGCGATATAACACTGTTGCCTTTAAATACAGAATAATTTATCCGTTATTTAAAATCATGCCAACCTTCTGTTTAACCATTGCGAAAGATACTGAAAATCAATTATAAGTCTTCATTTGCTAGATGAAAAGTAAAATCACAAAAATACTGAATTCAGAGGAAAATCAATTCGGAAAGTCCATAATCACATGGCAAAATCAAATAACAAAACGCATCAAAAACGAATGGACAAGAACTGTCATATTCCTGACTTGGTACAGGCATTTTCAAATGTAGAAAATGGTGGATTGAACCTGGTTTTATAGCTAGCTTAACATCTCACTTGTATGATATAGCTCGATATCAATCCTATTAGAAACATCTTCATGTCTTTTACTGGTTTGACTTGTCATTCGCTTCTGTATTATAACGTTGTCACATTAATTTGTTTTCTTAATCGATGTAAGCGATTTAAACTTTGGTAAATAACTGTTGCCTAACTTATGCAATATTTCCTCTTTGACATTAATGAATCAATATGTCTATTAACGACTGCAATGTTTACGTTTATCAGAGGAAGTTGACCTAGGTTAGAGGACAGGATGTAACCTTTTCTAACTTTTTTTGTATATTCTCGACAACTAGTTCCGTATTGATGTTCATTGCTTCCACGTAACATTACACTAATGCTTACAAATTATCAGCATATCAACTGACCCATTGATGAAAAACGAAAATATCTGCAATTTCACAGACTAAACTTAGAACTTTGACATTGTCGAAGTTTGTTCAAATTGATTACACACTGAGAAGGACCATTGCTGTAAACACACAAAAAATATATGTATATGTACATACCCAAACTACTTTATCATGGAACAAAAATTAAAAAAGTATAAAAACTGACCAAAATTTGTCTGTGTCTTCCTAGCTTCCGTGTACTGTTATATATTTTAGTTATGAGGCATATTAAACATAAAGTTGAAATACGTAATAATAAAACTTTGAAAATTTATTTCAACACTAGTTTCCGTATCACAGTTTATCACAGTATGTCAAACTATTTGAATGGAGTGCCCATAATAAATATGATATTGCCAAAACAGGCGCCTGGCATTCTACATTAATTGCCTTGAATCTTTGTTGTGTATATGTTGTGTTGAATTTATTTGTTTGTCTGTTGGTCTTCCTCTTTCTTAATTACACGTGGCGTAGTTTTTTACTTGTAAGTTTGAATGTCCATCTGGGGTGCGCTATGTTGGCGAGTTCCAGACGATCGGAGTGCACGGAATCAACCGGAAGTTCAATGAAACAAGACAGAACTGTGCTCTGAACAAGTTCCAAGTGTGCAGAAAAAATAGTAGAGTAGGTGCTAACAGAATTCAAAATGGCGGAGACGGGAACTGAAAGATAATGATACAATAAACTTTAGATTTCAGTGAAATAAAAAGTACGAATTGGCTATCTGTTCAATCAAAGATTTGTATAGTACGATTATACAAATCATTGGTTAGATGTATTTCAAGGTATTTGACCATATAAGCATTATTTTTTAGGGAAATATGCAATAAAACTCTCTGTTTTTTTAAGAATAACATTTTATAGTGGCCGTCTGATGTCTTTTTCTTATGATGATAATCGTGACAACTTCGAAGTCAGTCTTTTTATTTGGACACTAAAAAATGTTAGTTCGGAAAGGCCAAAAAGATTCACCCTACGGAAAAGTGATGTCAGTTGCAATTATGTCTTGCCACTCAAAAATACAAATTATTTATTAACACTTCTTTTTTTTATTATTATTATTATTAGAAATCAAGTGAAATAAAATAAAAGATTAAACGAACACAATAAGAAACTCAATCTACAATGACTTGTTCACTTCATTTTGTTTATTAATATATATACTAGCAGGCCGAGTTTAATATGATCCGAGTTTTCGATATGCCGATTTTGTTCTTTTAGGCCAAGTTTACCAGCAGTGAGATATATCCGGTTCCAATTCGTTTGATTGACGTCTTGATTCAGAACAGACATGACCTTATAGAACACGCCAACCGAGCGCATCCCTGGTAACTTTCGCCTCTCTTTTAAGAGGCATGTGTGCTTTGTTTTATTTAGCTTATAGATAATAAATGCACACATCTGATTTAGCTACATTTAACGATGATTGCTTGAAACAAATGATAGATAATACTGAGGTAAATAGCACTTACAAAAAGTAACTTTAATTGAAGTAAATACATTTCAGGAATAACAAGAGGAAACCAAGGTTTTCTTGTTATTTTGAAGAGTGTTGTAAAAAATATCTCTATTTTGTTGAAAGGTTTGCACATTTCTTTTTGTGCATTGCGTAAATATTGTAGAAATGTACAAAATCAACATACAGTACACAGTGCGCAATTCTACTTAAAATGAAAGTACGATGTTCTCATCCGCCAGTGTACACTTTTCCAAGGTTACGTTAACAGTCAATGTCCAATACGTTTACACCTTACTCAATGCTCTTCAATTTCGTAATTTAGTTGGCCTTTTACCTATTTTGGATTCGAGCGTCATAAATGAGTCTTTTGTAGACGAAACATGCGTCAGACGCAAATACAAAATTTCAATCTTGGTATCTTTGATTAGTTTACTAACGTACAGTTATGATTTACACATTTGTCATATCTGTTAATTATAAGGAAGGAAGAAAACATAGCAAGTAAGTAATATGTGTTCATCTTGTCAAGACGATATCCGCTAGGTTGACAGATTAATCGTATGTTTTTCATTAGAGCGGAGTTATTTTCGGGAAATGGATTTCCTCAAGGAATTCTGTAAGTAATATTCATATTAGACGATATTGAAACCCCATTAGCACAACATAATAATTCATATAACCGTAAGGTCAGTCCTCTTTTTTTTAAATACTTGATCCAATACTGTTTTGTCATCAGAAATAAATCCTATTAAAAAACAGAAATATACATATAGTAAAAGCGAAAGAACTTTAATTGGTGAAAAGCATTGCTTATTAATTTAAAAATTATTTTTTATTTTGTTTTTATATTAATGGGAATTTGTTGACTGAAAAACAACAAATAACGGTTCAGGATTAGACGTTAAACGCAACGTACAGGGACATTTATAACATGAAATATGTATATTGATTTTGTTATCAGTAAATTAAAAACTAACTAAATATTACTAGTATGTTATATGCATATACATATTCATGGATCTACAATCTGTCGATACCTGTAACCTGGCATTGCACAAGGTCATGTTCTTCTCTGGCTGTTTATGACGTCTTAACACTAAATCCATTGGATGTGTACTGATTGATAGTTTAGTTTTAGTTAACAGGTAGTTGTCTCATTGGACCACATTTCCTTGTTATATACATGTATAACTTTTCCTTTGATGCAATAAGAAACCTTGACCTTTGACCACCAACCTGAATATTATATTTGTACATCACAGTTGGAAACATTTTGTATTTTTTGGTTTAAATTAGACTATCTATTTATCTTTGTTGTAGCTACATTGTGGTATATAGATTGAAACATATATGTTAAACAAGGCATCTTATCAAAACAGACTCCAAATGTAACATCTGCTGAAATGTCTCACCTGCTTCACTGACCAGGATTGAATTCATGCTGAATGTCTTGAGAGAAAATGATCATACAAGTTTTACATAAAATTTAAATTATCAAAAATACAAATTGATGAGGCCAAGGTTAGATGAAACCTGTCTGACAAACATGTTAGTCTTTCAATCTTTCTATACACCTAATAAAGTTGATCTATTGCTTTTGTATGAGTCAAGTCATATCTAAGGTTTATATCAGATATCAACTAATTTTTTCATTCACATAATGGTAAACTCATCGTCCCAAGACACAAGTATAAGTGTATGGATCTCTTTGAAATTGTACCACTAGGATCCAAACCACAACAGGAAGTATAAGATTTAATTTGAGGGTATTTTGTCCCAGCTGTTCATGAGTTATGTCCCTTTATAAAGTTTTATGCACCTACTTATACAATATCAACCTGTAAGAGATATATATGAAAAAGTCTTGAAAATAAAATAAGTAATTTGATATATTCATATATATATATGCTATTCCTTGATGATTCCTGGTGTTAATTTTTTTCAAATTGGAAAAAACAAGTGCATGATTTTTTTTATTAGTTGTTAGTGGCTTTGACCCGTGTCTGTTGTGATGTTTTTGATTTTAACGAACGCAACCTATTTATTACTGGTAAACTATTAAACCAGGGATATTGTTACCATAAATTACTTAAAACCTTTACTAAATTTTTCCATAGATATAAATATTTGGTTTTGAAGTTTGGTTGTACCTATATTTATTTCAAACGGGATAGCACATCCTCATTTTTACGGAAATGTTGTTAACCGTGCCCGGAAATTTAGAAATGATCCATGTAAACTTGTCGCTCCTTTAAATAAACTTATTCTAAAAAGTTACCTATTCAACACTGTAATAAGATCATTGAATATTGTTTTTATTGGTATACATATTGATATTGTTATCAGTAAATAAAAAAAGGTAACTAAATATTACTAGTATGTTATATGCATATACATATTCATGGATCTACAATCTGTCGATACCTGTAACCTGGCATTGCACAAGGTCATGTTTTTCTCTGGCTGTTTATGACGTCTTTACACTATATCCATTGGATGTGTACGGATTGATAGTATAGCCTTAGTTGCATGGTTATTTTATTGGTTGTTAGCGGCTTTGAACTAGCTGTCAGATAACTGCGAGTACTCTCAGATCTGTTCATTGTGTCCTTTTGTGTCGGGAGGTATAAGTACCGGGCCACTTCCACTTGTATTTTTGTCCATCTGATGAGTTAAGCCTTTTTCAACTGATTTTGATAGTTCGTTCTTATGTTGAACTGTTATACCACTGTCCCAGGTTAGGGGGGGTTGGGATCCCGTTAACATGTTTAACCCCGCCACATTATTTATGTATGTACCTGTCCCAAGTCAGGAACCTGTAATTCAGTGGTTGTCGTTTGTTTATGTGTTACATATTTGTTTTTCGTTCAATTTTTTTTTTACATAAATAAGGCCGTTAATTTTCTCGTTTGAATTGTTTAACATTGTCTTCTCGGGGCCTTTTATAGCTGACTATACGGTATGGGCTGACTATGCTCATTGTTGAAGGCCGTACGGTGACCTATAGTTGTTAATGTCTGTGTCATTTTGGTCTTTTGTGGATAGTTGTCTCATTGGCAATCATACCACATCATCTTTTTTATATATATACCTAGTAGTAAAAAGTCTTAAAGTTACTAAACAGAACCAGGGACAGCATTCCGTCCGAAAGACTTTTCATTAGCCAGTTAAAGAACGAAAAAGGATAAGATACAATAAAAAAATTTCATGTTATAAATATTATGGAAAAAATTAGCAAATATTTACTCCAAACGTTTATTGTTTAAAGTTAGGACATGTCAGCCAATCATTCGACATTGACATTCGATTTGGAAACTATAAAAAAGTTTTGGTAAAAGGATCATAGAATTGGCTGTCAATTTTGAGTATTTATTTTACTATTATGACAAATTATACGTCGATTAGAGACATTACATTGGCCTGTATTAAGCATAAATCTATGTATAAAAACGCTTCAGTATCTTCGAACACACTTATGCCTATCTTGTATCGATTATGCAAGATCCTGAAATGTTAACTAATTTAAATAATGAGGATGAAAATACTAGACATACAACCATGTTTGCTTACATGTGGAGTGTTTAAAATTTGGAAGTATGGAGAAAGATATGACAATTTATCCATAACAGAAATGCAAATATTGAAAAACCACTTCTGATTTATAAATAAAGAGGAACCATGTGCTTTTCATTAATGTCGTCAGTTGTGGATTTCTATTCCGTAATTCAGAAAAAAATACCAAGTAGTAAAATCATTAGATTCCATTATAAGACGCTGACCTTGTAGCAACAGGAGTCGTCGATTACAAATACTGTACTTCTACGGTGAATAGGAATAATATCATATATGAGTTATTTTTTTAAAGGTTGACATAGATTTAAAGGGATCGGTCAAATTGAATACAAAATATAACAAACATCTATATTTCGATTCATGGTTAGGAATAAGAGCGTATATAGTTCGAATACAAAAGAAAAACAAATGTAACAATGGCTTCTCGTTAAGATTTGATTTCTATTTTCATCTTGTGTAGGCAATAACTTAATTTGCCTTCAGTCAAAGTGCATTGACAAAAGATTAATACAATCCAATACTGATCAGTAATTGACACAAATTTTACATATATTTAATTTCATTGAAGAAGCTATTTCAGTCCACGGTACTGATGTTTAGTTATCACTATCATTTAAATATTATGCAAACCAAAGTACTATTGAAAACCCATTAATTTCAGACGTATAGAGCGTCTTTCTAATTCAAGGGGGAAAATCGAACAATAAACCTCCAAGTTTGAAAAGTAAATTCAAATGTAAATCATGATGTATGAAACATATAGGTAATTAACAACTTCCGGTTAGGTAAATGGGTATACAATAGCTTAATACAAAGATACTTAAAGAACATATTCAACAAATATAGAACGACAACACCATGGATATAAAAGGAACAAGTACAAGTACGCAAACAACAACATGGGAAACAATGGAAAGCTAAGAAATCCAACGGGTCATCGTACATGTAGCTGCTCCAGAAGGGTACATTATTTTACAATTATTTAAGAAAATGTAAGTTTTTTAATTTGAATGCACTTTTGTTAGACTTTATAGAAATATGTTTGCTTCATCCGGTTAAAAAGTCTGATATGACAGTTAATGTATACTGATTATCAAAATTTAGGTCTTTTTTAGTCGGTTGTTTACCAACCCAATGCACAAAACAAAACTAAGGACTTTAGTATATTCCTGTATGTTCAATCATCATAAAGGTTAAAATCTATAACCTCAAATATACCTTTGACTTTGACATAGAATTCTTTGTCATAGAAATCTATGTCAACGATCCTAAATTTGAAAAAAAATACACTTATTTATACAGTTCATGATTTACACTTGTACATCACTTTTGTCATAATCAGCAAGATAATTAACTATCATATAGCATGAATACAGTTATAAGGCAGGATTAAAGAGAGTTAGCATGCCAAAATGCTCATTTTAAACACCTAAGTTAAGAAATTTCTTATATAAAGTATACGGAGGTTTTGAAGCGGCGATAAGTTGTAACAAACAGTTTGATAACACTTATATTTTCTAAAGGTTACTTACAAACTTTGAAATTTAAAACTTGACCCTGACCGTAAATCATTAATTATACAAAGATAAAATAAATACATAGGGGGTATTCACTGTTTGATATTATATACTATTTAACAAAGAGTCACAATGATAGCAAGTAGGCTCAATGATCATTATAAAAACAGGTCATAAACAAATCTGAATTCAGTTATATTGAATGGATCTTTTTTATGGCCCTGAAACGAAGTTACGGGCTTTGGACTTTGATAAATTGTTGAAAATCACAATTATACGGATTTTTTTTTTCAAATGCCTTCAGATTTGGAGCTGACTTTTTATATGTGAGTTAACCATGATGAGTTACAAATCAAGTTAACTTTTGTTCCGATCTGCTAATTTTTGCCGAAATTAGGTGCTTTGGACTTTGATAAATTGTTGAAAATTCCAGTTATACGGACTTTTTTTCTAAATGCCTTCAGATATTGGGCTGATTTTGTATATGTGAGTTAACCATGATAAGTTACATATCAAGTTTAAGTTTTGTTCCGCTCCATCAAGTTTAAGTTTTGTTCCGCCCTGCTAATTTTTGCCGAAATTACGGGCTTTGGACTTTGGTAAATTGTTTTATCAGTTATACGGACTTTATTTCTAAATACCTTCAGATATTGGGCTGGTGTTTAATATGTGAGTTAACCATGATGAGTTACAGATCAAGTTTAAGTTTCATACCGCTCCGCTAACTTTTACCAAAATTAGGGGCTTTGGACTTTGATAAATTGTTAAAAAACAAAGTAATACGGACTTAATTTCTAAATGCCTTCAGATATTTGGCTGATTTTTTTTGTATGTGAGTTAACCATGATGAGTTACAGATCAAGTTTAAGTTTTGTTCCGCTCCACTTATTTTTGCTGAAATTATGGGCTTTGGACTTACAAATTGTTGTAAGTCACAATTACACGGACTTTTTTTTATACGCCTCCAGATTTTGAGCTGATTTTTGATATGTGAGACTACCATCATGTTTGAGTCCACACGTGTTATTCAAATTGCAGATTTTTCAACTTTTTGGGACGGGGCCATGCATGTCGCTTTGACACATCTAGTTTTAACTATCCTATCAAATTATGATTAAGACATAACAATATTTGATCGTGCTACACATTTTTAACATGTCTTTTATGTCATATCAGTATTACATGACTGATAGTGACTCTGAAAATCATTTTCAGTTTCATCGATTGGTGGGTGCTTGCTTCTTTATTAACAAAAATATAATTGACCGGTATGTTTGTATCAAAATAATATACCATTGAAGGTACAGTATTAATTTTGATGTAAACCTCAGAATGAATATTACATTTTTGCACTGCATTGCCATACATTGACTATACCATATCAATAAAGATATATATATAATAAGTGCAGCAAGGGTACTACACCTTGAACTTTATAATCTGTTGTTTGTTATAATGAAAGCTGAACTCTGTATACTCCATTTTCCTTCTACAATTAACGTATGAAAAATTAGTTATATGAAGTAAACAGTTATTAAAACTGAATTAAGGAAGAACAGGGAAACTATGCGGCATTCAAATTTAGATATTGCTATTACAAAGCAAGACCCCCTTAAGCGCAATGCACTGGTACCCTCTAATACTAGACCACATCATACGGAAATTCACAATTTTCTTTTTTTAATAGGATAAAAGTGTTACTATAAAACAACAAATATTCGTTATATCAACTATACAAATTGGTGATTGACTAAGAAGCGATTGTCTTCTCAAATTGAAAAATTTTGAGTATTGAAAGAGTACATGTACATAATTAATGTATTTTATCTTCCCAATAAAGTAAAAAAATCGACTTTAAGTTTTATTATGATGCATTTAAAGATAACAATTTCTATAAAATATATGAATCTTATTGAAATTATAAATGTCATGCTTTTTCGTCTAAAGGCAACGCTATCAACACCAGAATGATATGTTCAATACAGTTAACATCGTTTTACAGCCATGATTGGAGATTGTCTTTTTAGAAAAGTGACAGCTGAAATGGATGATATAATCTTAAAGTATTTACCAATGTTATTAGGTTTTGTCTTCAACGGTACAGAAAGTTCAGACTGTCTTTCGATCCTACGTTATTTTTTATCTTATTCTCTGCACATCTGTATAATACTCTCTCGAGACGAGATTCGTTCATATAAGGTAACGTATTTACGAAGAGTGACCTTTGATCAATGTTTTTGTTCTTTGCAAATCAACATTGATACAATAATGATTTAAAGGGAAAGGCTTTATTATGTTTTTTTTCCTTTAAGAATAAAAGCTGACATACTTGTTGACTTAAACCAATCACTAACATTGTCCAATAACTGGTGCACATCTAAATTAGATATGTCAATTTTTTCTCTAATTGTCCGTTAGTTTAAAAGTCATTCGATTAATAATTTATTATTTCAAATTGATGTGGTGAGATTTTGTAAGTTGGTTAGAGTGATACCAACGTTAAATATGCAAACTATATATTTTTTGACTACATGCATGTTTAAACCTGGAGAAAAAATACAGCACGCACCGTCTTGCTATAAAACAATTGACAATATACAACAGTAAAAAATGTCTGCTGTCAACATATTTTATTTTGCGGACTTTTATAGTGTGTCTTTCTATGTTGTGATTTTAAACAATTTTTTTTTTTCAAATAAGGGCGAATATTGATACCTATTAGAAAATTTAAACCCGCGGCATTTGCTTACAGCTGTCCTACGTCAGGAATTTGATGTTAAGTAGTTGTCGTTTGTTGATGCTGTTCATAAGTGTTTTTCGTGTCTCGTTTGTATATATATCTATATATATAAACGAGTCTAAATTGAAAACTACGTTCAAACCTATGATTGCGTTGGATAAAAACCGCAATTTTTATACGTGTGCATGAAAAACAAATTTCGTTGTAGAAGGGTCTAACAACAGCACAAACAACATTTTCCAAAAGACCAAAAAAGTGAAAAAGTATATTTTAATAACACACATTTGACTAACAGGTCGAACAACTGATTTTCTTTAACCCTGCTGACTGCCATTGGCGATTGCCAGATAAAATTGATCACAAGATGTAACAAAATGTATCTTAATATAAATTTAATACTAAACAGAATAAAATTAACTTGTGGACACGATGTTATGCCACAAACATACGGTGTCAATATTTGTTTAGTACACCAGATCCGGATTTCGACAATAAATGTCTCTTCAGTGATGTTAGGGATCGAAACGGTATTTGGAAGGCCATATAAAAAGTACCCTCATTTTTAGAACAAGTTCCCTCATTTTTAGATAAACTCTTGAATTTTAAGAGTCAATATAGGATGAACGGATCATGTAAACCAGAGGGAAAATATGATACAAGCCCAAACTAAAAAATATAAACGAGTCTGAATTGAAAACTACGTTCAAACCTATAATCGCGTTGGATAAAAACCGCAATTTTTATACGTGTGCATGTAAAACAAATTTCGTTGTAGAAGGGTCTAAAAACAGCACAAACAACATTTTCCAAAAGACAAAAAAAGTGAAAAAGTATATTTAAACAAAACGCATTTGACTAACAGGTCGAAAAACTGATGTTCTTTAACCCTGCTGACTGCCATTGGCGATTGCCAAATAAAATTGATCACAAGATGTAACAAAATGGGTCTTAATATAAATTTAATACTAAACAGAATAAAATTAACTTGTGGCCCCGATGTTATGCCACAAACATACGGTGTCAATATTTTTTTAGTACACCAGATCCGGATTTCGACAATAAATGTCTCTTCAGTGATGTTAGGGATCGAAACGGTATTTGGAAGGCCATATAAAAAGTACCCTCATTTTTAGATAATATCTTGAATTTTAAGAGTCAATATAGGATGAACGGATCATATAAACCGGAGGTAAAATATCATACAAGCCCAAACGAAAAATTATAAACGAGTCTAAATTTAAAACTACGTTCAAACCTATGATTGCGTTGGATAAAAACCGCAATTTTTATACGTGTGCATGTAAAACATATTTCGTTGTAGAAGGGTCTAAAAACAGCACAAACAACATTTTCCAAAAGACCAAAAAAGTGAAAAAGTATATCTTAACAAAACGCATTTGACTAACAGGTCGAACAACTGATGTTCTTTAACCCTGCTGACTGCCATTGGCGATTGCCAAATAAAATTGATCACAAGATGTAACAAAATGGATCTTAATATAAATTTAATACTAAACATAAAAAAATAACTTGTGGCCACGATGTTATGCCACAAACATACGGTGTCAATATATATATAGATATAAGACCGTTGGTATTCCCATTTTAATGGTTAAACATTAGTCATTAATGTCATTTTATTATAAGGCCGTTTATAGCTTGCGGTCTGATGTGAGCCAAGGCTCCTGGTAGACGATCGTACTTTGACCTATAAAGATTTACTTTTACAAATTGTGACTTGCTAGATAGTGCGAGGGCTGTATAAACAGTCAAGATCGTTAAAAACTCCCATCATCATCACGCTAGATAGTTTTCTCTTTGTCACTCATACCACATCTTCTTATATTTATTGGTAAATAAAGGCAACAGTAGTATACCGCTGTTCAAAACTCGTAAATCTATGGACAAAAAAAAACAAAATCGGGGTAACAAACTAAAACTGAGGGAAACGCATTAAATATAAGAGGAGAACAACGACACAACATTAAAATATAACACACACATCAACGGACAAGCATTAGACAAAATCCGATGAGAATAACCAATATAACATCAAAACCAAATACATGAATTTGGGATAGAAAAGTATCGTGACACGTCTTATAGTAATGTGAATTCACACTCAAATATAGGAGAAAACAAACGACACAACGGAAACACAACGTAAAAATGTTACACACACAGAAACGAACTATGATATAATAATGGCCATTTTCCTGACTTGGTACAGGACATTTTTAAAGAAAAAAATGGTGGGTTGAACCTGGTTTTGTGGCATGCAAACCTCGCACTTTAATGGCATTGTTGAATATAACATTAAAATGACAACATAATAATACAGGAATTCAATACAAATAAATAGGAGAACGTATTAGTCAAAGAAACACATGAATAATAGATAACAAAAGGCATCCTTTATTTGTTACATTGGCCTACGGCAATCACATCAAACTTATAGATACACTGATATTTTACAGGTTATTACCATTCTGTTTTACTTTTTTGTTTGTTTTACAATTTTCTTTTTTTCGAACCACTTTACATATCGTTAAAACTCTAAATATCTTTCTTTCGTTTGATTTGACTTGTACAACATCAATTGTGTGTCTTTCTAACTGATTATAGTGTTATTTAAGAACATATGAGACTGATGTGAGTCAAAAATATGTAACAAAAATTGAAAGATAATATATGTACATGGAACAAACAAAAGGTGTTTTATCTTGTCAATATTTTAATCAAACATATACGTTAGGCCATTATTTTCCTTTGAATTGTGTAACATTTCTCATTTCGGGCCTTTTATAGCCAGCTATAATATATATATAGGCTTTTCTCATTGCTGAAGGCTGTACGATGAACATAAATTGTTAGTTTCTGTATTTTTTGGTATCTTGTGAAAAGTTGTCACATGTGGAATCATACCACTTCTATGTTTTTATCCCCATAGAGTATGATATGACTAATTGCTCCTTTAATAATTGCTATAATTTTTATTTTGACTGTTCATATATTCGTGTATTATTACTTAAAATCGAAAAAAAGGCAAAATTTTTTTTGTAAATTGATGAAGGCACGTTCGTCATAGTGACGATACGTGTAAAACAAACTGCTAAATGATATAATTGATTTTTTTTTTTATTAAACACTAATAACAAATCCGTTCGTGAAAAAAAAACACATTAAAAATTATTGGTCAAGAAAGAAATAACTTAAGAACAAACACAAGATAAATACACACTGAAGATAAACACATACACAAGATAAACACACACACAAGATAAACACACCTATCAATACCAGATATTTTCAAGATCAAAACAGCTAAACAAATGTAAACAACAAACCACTAATTCAAATTATTTGAATAAAAAAATTTACCAAAGTTATATACAAAACTAAAAGTTTCAAAAACAAAGCAACATGATCAATGCAGTAAAGAAACGTTGATGACACTATGCATTCGAAAACAAAAACAAAAGATTTATACTGCTTAAATAAACTCATCATAGATACCAGGACTAAATTTTATATATACGACATACGTGCGTTTCGTCTACAAAAGAATCATCAGTGACGCTCGAATCCAAAAAAGTTTAAAACGCCAAAAAAAGTACGGAGTTGAACAGCATTGAGGACCAAAATTCCTAAAAGTTTTGCCAAATACAGCTAAGGTAATCTATGCCTGAGGAAAAAGCCTTTGTATTTCAAAAAATTCAAAATTTTGTAAACAGTTAATTTATAAATTTAACAATATCAATGATAATTCATGTCAGCACAAACAGTGCTGACTACTGGGCTTGTGATACCCTCAGGGAAATAACTCTCCACCAACAGTGGCATCGACCCAGTGGTTGTAAATACACTCATCATAGATACTAGGACTAAATTTTATATATACGCCAGACGCGTTTTTGGTCTACAAAAGTCTCGTCAGTGACGCTCGAATCCAAAAAAGTTAAAAAGGCCAATTAAAGTACGAAGTTAAAGAGCATTGAGGACCAAAATTCCTAAAAGTTTTGCCAAATACAGCTAAGGTAATCTATTCCTGAGGTAGAAAAGCCTTAGTATTTCAAAAAATTCAAAATTTTGTAAACAGTTAATTTGTAAATATAACAATATCAATGATAATTCATGTCAGCAAAACAGTGCTGACTACTGGGCTTGTGATACCCTCGGGGAAATGAATCTTAACCAGCAGCGGCATCGACTCAGTGGTTGCAAATAAACTCATCATAGATACCAGGACTAAATTTTATATATACTCCAGACGCGCGTTTCGTCTACAAAAGACTCATCAGTGACGCTCGAATTCAAAAAAGTTAAAAAGCCAAATAAAGTACGAAGTTGAAGAGCATTGAGGACCAAAATTCTTAAAAGTTTGCCAAATACAGCTAAGGTAATCTATGCCTGATGTAGAAAAGCCTAAGTATTTCCAAAAATTCTAAATTTTGTAAACAGTTAATGTATTAATATAACAATATCAATGATAATTCATGTCAGCACAAGCAGTGCTGACTGTTGGGCTTGTGATACCCTCGGGGAAGTAAATCTCCAATAGCATTGGCATCGACCCAGTATTTGTAAATAAACTCATCATAGATACCAGGACTAAATTTTATATATATACGCCAGACGCGCGTTTCGTCTACAAAAGTCTCGTCAGTGACGCTCGAATCCAAAAAAGTTAAAAAGGCCAATTAAAGTACGAAGTTGAAGAGCATTGAGGACCAAAATTCTTAAAAGTTTGCCAAATACAGCTAAGGTAATATATGCCTGATGTAGAAAAGCCTAAGTATTTCCAAAAATTCTAAATTTTGTAACACTACTGGACGAAAAAACGTCTGTCCATACCAGTAACAGTCGTTCTAAGACTGATAATGTTTGTTAAAGTTGTAACAGTTGTTAAATTTCACTGCTGCAGTTTTTTTGTAACTGTCCCAACTTTAAAAGTGTTTGTCTACAACATAAATCGACTGTAACAACGCAAGAAATAACTGTCACCGTTATTAAAGGACTGATACAACTATTTCAAAGTTGTAACAGTTGATTTACAACTGTCCCAACTCGGAAAACGTTGCAACAGTCATAAATAAACTGATTAAACGCCTAAAGGGTTGTCACAGTCGTAATAAAACTGATGCAACCATTTGAAAGTTGTAACAGTCATTTAATTACTGTACCAACACGGAAAACGTTGAAACAATCATAAATAAACTGTTTAAACGCAGAAAAAGTTGTAACAGTTAAAATATGATAGCTACAACCATTGTATAGGCATAGCTAATTTATAAGCGTAGCAACTTCCAAAAATTGATCTTCATGTACACTTTAAAGTCACGGATACAAAATGTCTAACAGTCAGGGATATAGGTTCAATTATTTGTAAAAAAAAATTTACTGTGTGAAATATAAGGTTGTGACATAGAGAAACAACTATCACTCCAATGTAATATATTAATTTTAGATAGATATTGATTTTAAAAAAAAAGTATTTTGAAATATTTGCCGCTGAACACATTTTTGTATTCCTCGGTTATTTAGTGAATGTGCTGAATTTATATATTTTTTTAACACTTCCTCGCCCTAATCTCTTCGAACCAATAAAATCGGAACCAGCACTAGATACCTGCAATTTCACTAGATAAAAGATATATATACTAACAGAAAAATCGAAAAACGTTACCCAATATATTTGTTACCAAATGTATCTTTATAACTGAATTAAAAGTTGACAATTTTTATATCATCTAAATAACAATTTAATTATTTTTCTATTAAATTAGTTAGGTGTAAAATCATTCATGCATACACGGTTGTTTTCAATACCCGTAGTTTTACGAATCACATCACTTCATAATAACGCTGAATATACATGATATACTCTAAACCTAGCGAGGAACTCCTAATACACGCACTTGTCAAACTTATCCCCACATAAAACTGCTTTATATTTTCTTGAGGGTTTATTTCACACACTAATTTTTGGGGGGCTACATTTCTTGTAAAATTATAAATATTGCCGTATAATCATTTTGATTTCTATACATGTAAAAAAAAAATCAGACATTTAACACATCTTTTGCAGCTATGGAAAACAAACCTTAAATCTATCTGAATTTGATTTATTTTATTTTACCGTATTTTATTTTTGAATAGGTCAATATTAACTCGACTTTGTATTGTACATTGTACGGAATGGTCTATTTGAAGTTCAATTGTAATTGATACACATGATACAGGTAAATAGCACGTCAGCATTCATGATTGAGGTAAAAAAATATTATCACTCGCGAGAAAAATTCATATTTTCAACGGATTTTTCATTGTTTTTCGCAAAGAATTTACCATACATAATTTATGTAAATACTAGTAGATGGACGTACTGTTCAAGACCCGACAAAATAACTAGCGCAAGTGAAAGTTCAAATGTTCAAAACATGAAAACTCGCATTGTTTAAGACAGGGAAATCAAATCTTAATTCTTTTATTTTTTTCACATCACTTTTTAGAACTTGATGTACTTCTCTTTAGACTCCGGTCTTATTAAATTCTAAAGACTGACATCGGATTCTCTTGTGTGGTTTCAGTTGATCAGATGTACTAACGTTTATCCAAAATATTTTCCCATTTCAATTGTTCAAATTCAAATTATTTAATCCCATCAATGCTTGTACAATAATGACATATTATTCAATCAGTAAAGAAAACTAACAATGTTACTAGATAGATATATAGATAATTATGTACAGACAATATTTTGGGTCCCTTTATATTTTTTTGTTCGGTGTGAGCCGAGGCTCCATGTTGAAGGCCAAGGAGCTGATCCAGCCATTTTAAAAAGAAGTTGTTACTAACCCAGGACAAAGGGGGGTTCCAATTACATGTACCCATTCAAATAAATGCCTTGATCGTCCAAAAAAGGGGGGTTCAAACCCATGGACAACCCCCCCCCTGGATCCACGCCTGAGGCTATACATTGACCTATAATGGTTTAGTGCGTTATACATGTATGACTTTGTAATGCTTATTGTGTTTATGGAAAACAATGGGAATATGTTGCTTAACATCTTGGGATATATATTAAGAAGGCATTTATTCAAAAGCAGATAGAATTGATTTGTAGAAAAACATGAATATTAAAGGGCAGATGATCAACTATTATAGTACAAGTCTTTGATTAACCACAATATTATATTTGTCATCACTGACGTATCAATGTTGCTTTTGTATACATGGTATAAAAATCCAACTTGGGTTTCTCATCTGAACTTGTTTACACGGTGTTACATTATCTAATATAGCTAGGCCTGTTATAGGTTTTTCATTATCACACTTATGGGGAACTGATTTTGCTCATTGTTGAAGGATGTACAGTTACTAACAATTACATCACTTCACTTGAAGTTCCTCCATCGTTCAATTTTCATCCATGGAGATCCCTGTCTTGGTTTACGGTTGATGGTTGTCTTATTGAAATTCATACCACATCTCCTTATTCTGGTTATCATACAGTATACATGTTATACCAATGTCCCAGGTTAGTGGGAGGGTTGGGAACTCGCTAACATGTTTAACCCGCCACATTATTTATGTTTGTGCCTTTCCCAAGTCAGTAGCCTGTAATTCAGTGGTTGTCGTTTGTTTATGTGTTACTTATTTGTTTTTCGTTCATTTTTTTAAATAAATAAGGCCGTTAGTTTTCTCGTTTGAATTGTTTTACATTGTCTTATCATTGTTGAAGGCCGTACGGTTACCTTAAATTGTTAATGTTTGTGTCATTTTGGTCTTTTGTGGATAGTTGTCTCATTGGCAATCATACCACATCTTCTTTTTTATATGTTATACAAGACTAAAATACCTAGTATTATCAAATGAATTATAACAATTGTTAATAGTTGTCAGACTTTTGTTATCAAAAAGCAGCTACTGTACATGTGTATAATCAAGATGTACACATGATCACTGGTGTCAGATGTAAACAAGAGTGACTGTGCAAATGCTGAAATGTCATCTCTGCTTTGCCTACATGTATGAAGGTTTTACTACATGTACAAGTATCACATAAACTTTCAATTTTCATTAACCTTTGAAAATGAAGTTGCAGTCAAATTAACCATGCCAGACAGATGATGTACACCCTACAAACTGACATTCCATACCCATGATACCCAAAATTTAGTGATTTAAACTGTCTGTGAAATAGACTTAACATTCATAACATCCAAACCATGAAAACTAACTTATGAATATCCAATAATATGCCAAAAATAGTGATCCTATACATGTCATGCATGTACATGTAGTTTATACTGTAGCATCTGAGAAACATTTGGAAATAGATCAATCCACAAAAACTAAGCATTGTTCAATGAACCATGTAACTGAAGTGACCTTAATCACTGATCCATGAAATGAAGTCAGGATCAGGCCAACCCTGCCTGACAGACACTGAGACATGTACACCTTTCAAAATACCATAACAATTAATCCAGTAACTCAATTAATATACATACGTTATACATTTAAGACTTCAAGTGTATTTCACTGTGACTGTTCAAACAGTAATATTTTTTTGTAAACAGTTACATGTACATGTAGTGTACCATGAAAACTAGGTGAAGTGCAATGAACAAATCAATAACAGAAACTTCATAACATTTTAAAGGAAGTATCCAGGCATTTCAGCTTCTAAAATGTATCTGGTGAAGCTTAAAAATACAAAACGGTACGCTGTAGCCACTGCCAGATTGTAATACATATTTCTTGGCTTGCATGCATGTACAGTACGGGTAGGGACTTATTTTTATGGATGTCTTAATCCGTCTAGTCGGATATGAATAATCGGACATTTTTATGGTAGGTAGTATGGTCATTAATCAACAGATCCAGGTGTGATGGTAATATACTTTTCCTTTCATCTTAATCCGTGCTACTAGAATTACGGTTCACTGATTTCAGAATTAGGTTACCTGTAATTTTAACCACTCAGTCACTTTATTGATTATTTAAGTTCTACATCGTTTTTGACATAAAATATTTTTACAGGTGAAGTACTGGAGAACATTTTGTTTTAATAAAAATAGCGCATTTCTTTTATTTAACGGTTTTTATATTGCAACTGCTATATATTTTCTTTGTTTTTTTCTCAAAATTATTTTTATTTGTTGATTTGGGTTTTTTTTGTTTGTATCTTTTTTTTTATATGTTTGCATAAAAAATTTAAATATATTTTTATTCTAGAAGGTTATTTTTGTTTGACTGATTTATTTCCCATGTCATCCCATTGATTAGCAGAATTATTTGCGTACGTTTTAGTTTGACCCGGTAAATGCAAAATATTGCAAAGTAATGCAATTCCTCACATTTAAATAATTTAACGGTGCCGTATTGACTCTTAATTCATAATATTAATTTACGCACAATCCATGTATACTTGTATGTTAAATCTAAAAAAATATTTGCCTTGAAAAGACAATTCCATGATGCATATATTTTTAATTCACAGTGTGTCCACGTGGTTAAACTTTAACTTGACCTCACTCACAATATTGAATGCTAAAAATAGACATATTAATACAGATCGATTTTGTCCCCTGCACAAGATATTTATATGGCGGGAAATATCGTAACAGTAAACCCAGGTGACCTTACTGAACGACCGTGGGAAAATCATTCATGATTAAATTTGATGTGGAATGATTGACAGTATTGTGCGGTCTCTGAGGCTCTTGATCGAGCTCCATTAACAATTGATTTACGAGATTAGAAATTTAATCCATTTACATTCATGTAGCTGTAGTCTTCTTTAACTATTTTATGTTTATATTTATCAGTCATTTCCCGTATTTCCATTTAAATAATATATTTGGAGATCTGCTTTGAAGTTCGGAATAAACACGGCGTACGTTATATATATTGTATTAAAAAAAAAGATTGTTTCAAACAGATTAACGGGAAATATACATTGATACTTGTATAGTTTGACGTTTCTTTAATACTAGTAGTCAAGTTGTGAATTTTCCTTCTTTTTTTTGTGTGTCTGCCGGCGTAAGGTTGATGGTATAGTATTACTGAATAGAACGCAAATAATAACTCAAGAAGATTACGAATCAAGACCCAATATGACAATTTACAATGTATTTGAATATGGAATAGACGATCTGATTTTTTTTGTTTCTATGTCGTAATTTTCTGTTTTTTTGTCGTCGGTAGAAATGCAAATATTCTATTTAAATAATTGAAGAACAAGAATGGAACAAGTGAATATGAGATTTAATTCATTAATAAAACAAAATGTATGGCATGTAATGATGATGATATATTACACAGTTTAAACATTTTATGATTTAATAATGTCACACATTTTTACACGTTTTTAACACTTCCTGGTGGCTGGTTGGACTGGTCGACGAAGATACTGGTTCAACTTCTCAACGACTAAAGCATGATAGGCTGACTCTGTGTTGACTGATGGGAAGAGTGCAGTGACATACCTCTTAATCACATTCTTTCTGTTGTCTTCTAATGGCCTTTTGCTAAGTTTACCACCGCCCCTGTACGAATAGTGGATACGTAGTTGATCTGAGGTGAATAATTCCGGGAAAAAGTGCTTTAGCAATAAAACCCCAAACGATCCAGGGTTTGTTCCACAGTTGGAATACTTGCTGAAGTCATCTTCTGTTAGACGCATGTGCTCGGGAATGTCATTGAACAAATGCATAGGCATGACTATGCGTTGCATAATTGGCTGAGGTTGAGGCGAGTCTGGTAACGATGATGTAGGTGTAAGTGGCAAATCTGGCAGAGGTTGGGGAATTCTCGGCGTTGTGGGTGTAGCTGGAGTAGTTGGTAGTCTGATTGGAGCGAGGATTGGAGTTATTGGTAAAGGCGTAAGATGGGCAGTTCTCTGCTTTGTAGCTAGCTCTTTTATAATATTGCCTTGCTCTTTAATAATATTGCCTTGCTCTTTAATTATATTGCCTTGGTTTATCATTAGTCTTTCCATCTCGGCTATTCTGGTGTTGGAGAGTTGCATCTGTTTTTCAATAGCTTGAAGAGACTGCTGTATTGAAAAAGCAGGTGGGTCCTTGTTGGTTGGTGTTGTTTGAGTAGTAGCTGCTTTACACACTGGTGGCGGAGTTGCTGGAGTAGTTGGTGAAGGTGGTGTTGGAGCCAAGAGATGAGGTGGAAGTTCCGGCGAAACTGACGGCGACCTGTACTGATACGGGTCGCTGGTCCCCTCTCCTGTGCTCAGCATGACAGCAAGTTGTTTGACTCTTTTAACCTTAGGTGCACGACGAATCACCCTTTTTCTTTTGCGTATAGTATACTCTGTATCTGGTTGCGAGTCAGGTGAAGAAGCTGCTTTAGCTGGCGAATCTGGTGATGATAGTGGCGATGACGGAGCAACTGCATGCTCAGTTTCTTTCTGTTTCATAAGGATGTAATCACCCGTGTCTAATATCTCAGCTGTTTCTGGGTTGTCGGAGCTAGTGCCATAAATGACTGGGTACCGCTCGCCGATGCGGACACGGCCTTCTGTAACAATCTTTATTCTAGGACATGTATAGATAGTGTCATCATCATACTTTACAAGAAAGTGACTGAATTCTCGTGTAGCAGCTCTGATAGCCATACTGATTATAATGATTAATGAAAAAATATAGTTATATTTATATTAAATTATTATAAATCTTATTAATGAAAACAGCTCAAGTAAAATAAACAGTCTTTGAGGAAAAAATAAACAATCTTTGAAATAAAAACATTCTTTGAAGTCAGAATAATATTATGAGTTCATTTCAGGACATCAAACAATCGCACAGCTTGTGTGAATTTCCTTTGATATAATTATACTTTTATTCAATACTTAATTTCCAATTAAATTTCAAAAGTTGATTATTAATTAATAATTATTTAAGTATTTTTTATTTTAGGTCAATATTCGTAACACCTCATTTAATAACTCATATATGGAAATTGTTTCATTTTATTGTCGAAGTAGGTAAATTGCTAATAATTTTCAGCCTTTGATATACGCCAGTGACAAAACTTATGTAATGTATTTATGGGGGTCTAAATGGAGGTCCTTTGGTTTAATTTTTAATTCCATTAAATTTGTATTCATTTTCTCTATTCTTTAAATTTTTTGTCCATTATTCTTTATTCTTTATATTTAAGGACCTCATAATTCTCAGAATATCTTTATATTTATTTCTTTTTTTGTTTTTCCCCCGTTTTTATTTTAATATATATATATTTATAAATTAATTAGATAAGAAAGATACTTTCTATGTATATTTATAAATTATACATAGAAAGTATCTTTCTTATCTTTTAAGTTAAGATGATGGATAATGAATATCTTAATGATCTGAAATTAATATGATCAATTAAGAGTGAAAACAATATAGATTTATGAGTAAAATATCTACATCCACGCATTATAGTTTATTAATTTATTTAAAGTATATTTAGTTGTTTTGTTGTGTATCCGTTTTTTATGCATCTTTAATTGATATGAAATATTCTTTTACAAAAGTCGTATGGGGCTAGTGTCAGTAACACACGATTTGAAGTTCCAACTTTCTTTCTCACGATTAATTTGACATGTGTATTAATGTAACCAGATGATGGTCTACAGGTGTTCACCCAGACAAGTCGACTCCTGGTCATTTCCCGTGCAATACACATGCCATGTTAGGGGATGCATTTAAATAGCATTTGTAAATTTAACTTATCAGTATAGTTCGATATCTTCACATACCATGCCGAAGTTTAAGCTTACACATCAAGACAACCTAGAAATCATCGCTTTGTATAGACAGAGCTGGCCAGTTTATGCCATTGTAAATAAGCTAGCCGCCAGAAGCATAGATGTTACCTGGGGTACCGTTAAACATGTCATTAAAAGATACCAAAGTGGCAAGATAGGCTACGACAATTTGAGCAAGGAAGAAGAAAAATTACCAACTTTCCAATATATCACTGATCATGATGTCAACTTTGTAAAGAATGCTTTGGCTAAAAAACCTACTCAAACGTCTACCGACATTCAGCGTCTTTTAGCAGACAAGGGTACACACACCAGCAAATCAACTGTCAAAAAAGTCATTAAAGCAGCCGGTTATACAGCTTCCTCACCTAGATATGGACAGATGGTTCGAGAACCTAACAAGTTGAAACGGGTTCTGTTTTCTAAGGCGGCCATTGCCGACAACGATAACTTTGACAATATAATCTTCACTGACGAATGTTCCGTGCAACTGCACGATAACAAGGTTATCATCTACCGAGAAAAAGACTCCGTTGCTCCAGTTCTACCTAAACCTAAGCACCCACTGAAGGTACACGTTTGGGCTGGTATAAGTCGTCGGGGGACCACAAGTATTCTGATATTTGAAAACATCATGACATCAGACTTCTATATCAACTCGATACTGGTGACAGGCCTAATACCATTCATCAACCGATTATACCCTGACACTCACCGATTTCAGCAGGATAATGACCCTAAGCATACTGCAAATGCAACAAAAGACTTTATGAGGCAGCACAATATTAACTGGTGGGATGTTTGGCCAGCAGAGAGTCCCGATTTTAACCCAATAGAGATGGTGTGGAGCATGATGAAGTCTAGATTGTCCAAAAAAGAACCAAGAACAAAAGAAGATCTCATCAATGGCATCAAGTCTGTTTGGAGAGAAGATATGACCATAAACATCTGTAACAATTTTATCGACCATATCTTCAAAGTACTACCGATAGCAGTTCAAGTAGACGGGCGAGCTACGGGAGATCTACCCAAGAAGATATTCCCAGAGAGATCCAGTGGCAAGTCTCTCAAGTATTTTGATGACAAGCTGAAAACACCAGAGTACCAACTGAAAGTCGTGGGCATGAAGCTGAAATGAAGATGAATGCAAGATTACATCAATTCAAAACAGTCCTTTTAAGGGCTACTTATATTGTACGAAAAGAGTCTAACAATTGTTGTTTAATACATATCAAGTACCAATTTTATTTTATTAATTCTCATATCCACGATCATGTCTTTATTCGGACACCTCTTTTTAAGTTAATTAAGTTCGGAAATACCCATCAGCATGAAATTTAGTTTAAATGAATAATTCAAATACATTTTTTTTTAAATCCGCTAATCATGATTAATTTTAATTCCAACAAATAAACATCAAAATTAAAAACATTCGTGTATTGATTGGCACAATTCTTAAAAATTGATTTAAAAAAAGATTCACGTGTCAGCAAAATTGTTATTTCCATTACATGTAAATTTAGTAAAGTTTGTTTAATTTTTTTATAAATATTAATGTTCACGGCTAAAAAGATATTGTAATAAATAAAATAATTGTTTAAATAGCAAGCACGCCTGATCTGGCTGACCAAAATGTTTAACTTTCGAGTAATGATTGACAGGTATGAACTTTGATAAATAGATGTGGAGGCTCCGGCGGGGAACGTAATGTCGAATGGAAAATGATAGTTTAATTAATTTGTTTGTTTATAAACTTTAGAATACTACAATCAGCTTTTTAAACTTTTATATAAATACTAGAATCCGAAATATGTTCAGGGCTTTATAAATATTGTTATAAAAAGGTAATTGTTTTAAAGGTTGACGGAAAATAAGTTTAATAGTAAGTAAGCACGCGGGATCTGGTTTTAACATGCGGGTATGGTCATTGATAAATAGATGTGGAGGCTCCGGCGGGGAACGTATTAATGTCGAAAGGAAAATGATAGTTTAAGTAATTTGATACTGCAATAAACTTTTAAAACTATAATACGGGATCAAGTTTATTTTTGATTGATGGCTCAACATTTTTTATGAAAACTTCCATTGAAAATCGTCCTGGTTTTTATTATGTTGAATAATATGAAATATTTACGATTAGCAATACATTGTTAAAAATCGTATTTTTTCCATTTGTATAACAACTTCACATACATGTACATGTAAAAGTTATATATCTTATTCAATTTTCATAAGTTTATTGAAGTTTTATTCAATATTTAACATTTATTTATCCTCTATTAATAATAAAATATATGTACAGGTAAAATTCAATTCTTATCAAGGTGGGACATATTTACGACCCTCCACTGATATTGCACAGGTAATATCACAGCAGGTGTTTATTACACAGGGACTACTGTCCGACTAGTCTGACATCTAGACGGATTAAGGCTTCCATAAAAATAAGTCCCTACCTGTACTGTACTTCAACTTTTGTTGCAGGAGGGATAATAAAATTATACTTTAATGTACGTGCATGGTTTATTTGTTTCAAAAACCATGAACACTTGGCCACTCACATGACTAATCATGCTAATTAAGATTTTTATTTAATTCTAATTCAGACTTTAATAATTTAAGTACAGCAAGCAGTCATTTGACTCTAAACAATTGACACGGACTGCACGAGACCCTCATAGTTGGTTAAGATCTTTTTACACACCCTGGACATGCTGGCGGTAGTTAACAATTGCAATGCCAACATAAACTTCAGATGTGATATACATGTACTGTTTTGTTAATTTCACTGAAACTAGAAATTCACATTATCCATATTGTTATTATATTAAAATGACTGATTATCGACTAATTAAAAGTATTCATGAATTCAGATATGATGCACTATTATTAGTAGTATTCACTGAAACTATGCATTTTCATTATTCCAAATTGCTATTTCAAATGAATAGTTATCCTGGGTATTCTTGGAATTCAGAAATAATGTACATGTATGATTGCACTTTTAATATTCACTGCAACTACGAAATTTTGTTATTCCAAATTCACAATTGATCATGATAATCCAAGGTAATTAGTCCTCCAGTAACGTGGTCCTCCTTTAATACAATTTGTAATTTTCCTATTTGTACAAGGCACAATTTTCTTCTTGTCCAATTTAATCAGAACATCACATTATCATCATGGAATAATGCTGCACGCCATATTCATAATTTCCAAAAACAATAGATACCTAGCATTAAATAATGAATTAATCCATTGTTTCACAATTTGCAGCTATACAGCGACTCAGTGACATCTATATTTTCTATGCATCAAAGTGCACATGTACTAGCAGGTGTCATATTCTATTAAAGTGGGAATCATGGTCAAACCAATACATATTCAGTATGATTCTACAAAATAAAATATACATTTAGACTCAAGTACAGTAAATGTTTAACTAATAATAAATATATAATACTACATGTATATACATTGTGCAATAATAAGAAAGTTAATTACAATAACTGTATTTACCTAGATAAAACTAGCACTTCTCATTTGATTGACCAAAAAATTCTAGCACTAATACAATTCTATTTTCAAGTCACTATTAACAAGAAAAATAAATCTTTTAAGGGGGTCTAAATTCTATATAGTGTTGTCTTTTTTCCTGCATTAATGATTTGTTAAGTGTGATTGTGTACTTTCATTGAAGGGTTACTGTCTCATTGAGGCTCACACCATACTTTTTTTCATCAATTCTTTAAAGTCAGACATCATGGACATAGTTATTCCTCTCTAAAACACAACAGGTTATTTCTTTTGTTTATTTTAATTATGTTTATGATTTAATATGAAATATATTGATACTACAAACATGACAAAGAAAAGTTTAAGGAACGAAAAAATAAAATAAATAAATGCCCTGTTACTATATACATGTAGATGATATTGACTTTACCTTTGTCCAGTGCATATAATGAATAAACCTTTGTGATGTAAAAATATTGTTCCAAGACTTAACCATCCCAGTTAATGTTTTAAATCCTTGAGTTTAATAATTTTTACATCTTTTGTGTTACCCTGAATACTTTTTACTTATTCATTTGTTATAACAGCTTGCATTAAATAATGCTTTGCAGCTCACTTTTTTATTTAATTTAGTTATTTACCCAATTTTATTTTAATAAATCAATATTCAGATTACTTTTAAAATTTGCATTTTAATATCCAAAATAATATATATCCTGCTGTTTCATATTTTTCTTAAATTATAATTTGTTTTGAAAAAGTTATCAAAATTTTGAAGAGGACAATTTTAATCATGATAATTTGTGAACATTATTATAAAATTGTATCATTATACCAATGACAGATTAAATATCATCCCCCAGGGCAATAAACTATTGTGTCTTAATTTGTATATTAGCTAGATCATGTATATAAGAATTTCTGATTATTACCTATCGCATATCCAGTGTTAACATCCTGATTATTACCTATTTTAATGTCACATTTGCATGGTCATATTCAGTAAATACAAATATTTTAATTGTTAATTTTGAATTTGAATTAAAAAAAATTGTTTTAGACTAAATTAGTAGATACAACACATACAATGCAGTTAACACAGTAAATTTTATGAGAACTTACTGGATAATACATACTATATCTATAAAAAATATTTTGAGCTTCATAAAATACTTTAAAAAAGTTTATACCATGTTAACATAAAAAAATATGCATACAGATAGATTTTTTTGTTATGTTTTCCTGACATATTGAATGTTTACATAAAATAATTATCATGATTATGTAAAAAATGCAAAAAATCTGCAGTCGTATGTGAATGCACATGATCAAAGGAGATGTGGGATATATCAATGATGCATCAACCCAACAGTTTAATAGGCAACAATAAAGTAATCAAAACACAATTGAATGCGTGTCGAAAAATATATATGACTTATGATTAGAAGGTCCTTAATCATTGCGGAATAAATATAATGACCATTGAATGTTACTACTTGTAAGTTAGATAACATGTATGGCACAAATGAATTTTGAAAAACAATGCTAACAGGGCACAATTTATATAAAAATTTCACATGAAAATACATAGTTTGGGTTCAAAGTATTAACAAATTATAGTGATTTAATATAAATTCTATGTTAAATCTAAAAAGAATAAAATTATGATGCTAGCTTTGCTCTTTTAATATGTGTTTTTTAAACAATGTAGTACATGATAAAACAATTACTAATTGAATTAGCACAATTTGTTTAATCAACTGTGTTTAAATGGCAACTGTTTATGACTCTGTGCCTTGTTTCAGGAACATTAATTTAATAATATTGTTTTATTTTGATGATTAATGCTATTTTAAACCATTTTTAAAATGTTTATTCACTTTCAATGCCTGGCATATGCATGCTATTATCAAATATATTAATGTTTTGTTGTCCATGATTTGAGAATTATTTAAAATCTAAATGAAAATGGACACTTGCTAAATAAGTCACTATTTAATCTTAAAGGTAATAATTTTCTTAACATTTTATGATCATATCATATGTGTTTGTACTATGCATGTTTTTTTTTTTTTTTATCGAAATCGTGACGTCACAATGCATTCTAAATAGAACAAAAACTATCAGCTGATAAAGCAAAACTAGGGAAATACTAGTAATCCAGCATAAGCATGATAAGAAACACATTTATATGGATACGTACATGTAAAGATCGGTTGGTTGTTGGTTATAAAATGTCCAGTGACAAGTATTTCATGCAAATTTATGACCCGAGTTAGCAATACATTAACATACAATATGTACACTACATGATGTATAGGTTAGCATGGTCAGTGGCAGATCCAGAACTTTTCATAAGGGACAGGGCCCCTGACTGCCCTTAGGGCACGGATCCAGTCATGCTTGAGTGATTCCCTATATAATCGACCAAAGGGCGGTGTCCTTCATGACTTTCAATGATTTATTATGAAGCACAACTTTAACATTGAAGCTTAAAGGTGGCTCAAAGCTTATATTTTCCCTGGAACATACAACTATGCACGAGTGTGGTAATATAGAACGTCGATTCATAGCTATATATAGCCTATCGGAGTATCTCAATATAGATTCCGTAGGATCAGTGGCGGATCCAGCCATTCTAAAAAGGGGGGGTCCAACCCAGAACGAAACAGGGGAGGGGGGGGGGTCCAACTATATGTCCCCATTTAAATGCATTGAGCGGCCAAAACAAAGGAGGTTCGAACCCTTGGAACCCCCCCCCCCCCTTTGGATCCGCCAATGAGAACACATTGTAAGGTCTGTAAGCCGACAAATGTGCACATTTTCCCTTCAAAATTATGAATCCATGATTATTCGATAGACATGCTTTAAAATATTGATAATTTCTACTCACCAATTGTATTTTCCAGCTCAGATTATTGAACATGTGGTCTAACATCTGTAGTTACCTGTGTAAAAATATAGTTTGCCGACCTGAGGTCCCGGTTTTTTTGTTTTTTTACCGACAAAAAATTAAAGTGGATAAATCGTTTACGGTGAAGAATTGTTTTCCGTTTTTAATGAAACTTGACAGATTTTACTAATTATTTTTTTAGTCATCGGAAATGTCCCTCTTGGTGTAATTCGAATTAAAACGGGTTTATTATGCTGTACAGTATTGGTAACTTAGTCATAATCTTTAAATTTATTTCAAGTACACCCTTGTACATTTTTCTATTGCGCAGAATTTATCAAATATGAATTTGAATGAATCCATTATCATCTTCTCATTCTTCTGCAATAATATTAAAACTCTATTTTAAACGAAAGCTTCTGGTTTTTAAAACCAGTTATGAACGAAAATGTTATAAAACAGATATTATAAAATAAAAAGTAAGGATATCAAAAGGATTATTTAAAGTCAAACGCACATGACTGTCAAAAATGAACGGACAATGCTACGGCAATAAATGTAAAACGACAAAAGACAAACAACGATCGCAAAATAAGTGAATAAACAGCAAAACAAGTTTACAATCGCACGATAGACGATAATAGTATAAGTAATGGACTATTTCACAACAAAATCAAATCTTGAGAGCCGTGTGAGACGTGATTTTTTTTTTACACTGATGGACTACCGTTACGCTAAAATATTTGTATTAAAACATTTACCGACTGTATCAACCTATGAAGTGTTTGTTTTAAACATTTAACGACTGTGTCAACCTTTTATAAGTTGTAATAAACATTTAATGACTGTGCCAACCTTTACAAAGTTGTAACAAACATTTAACGACTGTCCCAACTCTAAAAACGTTGTGACAAACATTTTTTGACTGCATCAACGTCTGAAAAGTTGACAAAAACAAATTTTAACTGTCCCAACTATTAAAAGGTTGGGACGGACATTATGCAACTGCCACAACTATTAGAAAGACTGTAATAAATAGATTTTGACTGTGACAACACCGTAAACCACTGCAACAGTTCTGAAATGACTGATGGTAGAATTTTTTGACTTTCACAACCCGTAGAAAAGTTGGGACAGACATAAATGAACTGTTGCAACGAAATATGACATATTTGACAGTCATTACTTGTCTTTTACAGACTAAGACAGTCGTACAACGACTGTTACTGGTATGGACAGTTGTTTTTTCGTCCAGTAGTGTAAACAGTTAATGTATTAATATAACAATATCAATGATAATTCATGTCAGCACAAGCAGTGCTGACTGTTGGGCTTGTGATACCCTCGGGGAAGTAAATCTCCAATAGCATTGGCATCGACCCAGTATTTATAAATAAACTCATCATAGACACCAGGACTAAATTTTATATATATACACCAGACGCGCGTTTCGTCTACAAAAGTCTCGTCAGTGACGCTCGAATCCAAAAAAGTTAAAAAGGCCAATTAAAGTACGAAGTTAAAAAGCATTGAGGACCAAAATTCCTAAAAGTTTTGCCAAATACAGCTAAGGTAATCTATTCCATGTATTCCTGAGGTAGAAAAGCCTTAGTATTTCAAAAAATTCAAAATTTTGTAAACAGTTAATTTGTAAATATAACAGTATCAATGATAATTCATGTCAGCACAAACAGTGCTGAGTACTGGGCTTGTGATACCCTCGGGGAAATAAATCTTAACCAGCAGTGGCATCGACCCAGTGGTTGCAAATAAACTCATCATAGATACCAGGACAAAATTGTATATATACGCCAGACGCGCGTTTCGTCTATAAAAGACTCATCAGTGACGCTCGAATTCAAAAAAGTTAAAAAGCCAAATAAAGTACGAAGTTGAAGAGCATTGAGGACCAAAATTCTTAAAAGTTTTGCCAAATACAGCTAAGGTAATCTATGCCTGAGGTAGAAAAGCCTAAGTATTTCAAAAAATTCAAAATTTTGTAAACAGTTAATGTATTAATATAACAATATCAATGATAATTCATGTCAGCACAAGCAGTGCTGACTGCTGGGCTTGTGATACCCTCGGGGAAATAAATCTCCAATAGCATTGGCATCGAACCAGTATTTGTAAATAAACTCATCATAGATACCAGGACTAAATTTTATATATACGCCAGACGCGCGTTTCCTCTACAAAAGACTCATCAGTGACGCTCGAATCCAAAAAAGTTAATAAGGCCAAATAAAGTACGAAGTTGTAGAGCATTGAGGACCAAAATTCTTAAAAGTTTTGCCAAATTTATATATCTCAGAAACTAGTTATCTTTTATACTCTAAAAATAGCAACAGTTATTCATGTTTTATTGACGCAAACAAACTTCATATTGTTATAATGTGTTTGATAATTGCATGTCACACCAGACTTAATCAGCATTTTGTTGTTTATTATGATTTGTTCAGCGGATCTATACATAGTAATGATTTGTTATGTGTCATTATGTAAAACACGTAGCAGGTCATAAATCAATGATTTACTGGTATTGCAACAATACATTGTGTGAAGGCTTCAAAAGATCTTAGAAGGACAATTTGCATATACAAAATATCTCCTCAATTCATTTTAATGAAGATTTGGAAATGAGATTTTGTTGAGAAATGTAAAGGGCATATCTCCCATGAGTTGCACGACACTTGTGATTCAGCAGGAAATAAAGTATCACATATATCATCATTTATTTTGAATGAAGACATATGCTCTTATAAATTAAACATCCCAATGTATGATAGTCTAAGAGTCATTAAGCTATAACATTGCTGAAAATATAATCACTATTTGAATTATGCATTTCAGTGTTGGAATATCGTAAGTATCTCGTAAATTTTCAGTTTTTTAAAACCGGTTTAAAAGTATTTTTACAAGTTTGATACATGCAACGTGTAAATGATGTTTTTTTTATTTTTCTGTATTTCATTATACAGTATACGGACTTAATAAAACTGTGTTTCAGATTCATTACACTTATAAAAGAAATCTCTCTGTTGTCAGTGCAAATAACGATTGACGATATAATTTAATACATTATTTTTTTTATATATCACATATTCAATTGTATATCACTGTTAAATTCCGTGGTATTGTAGTGATGTTATTTTATTTCAGTTTGGGGAAAATAAATCCATCTTAAACTGGCCAATATCTTCAGAAATAATTGCAAGAGAAGACGGGGGGAAAATACAGTCAGTTAATTACAGTTATTAAAGAATAAACTTAATAACATGGATGTTATAACGACACTCACTTAAACTGGCCAATATCATCAGAATTTATTGTAAGAGAAGACAGGGAACAAATACCGTCAATTAATTACAGTTGTGGAAGTATATACTTGATTACTTGGATGTTATAACGACACTTACTTTCGAAAATATCAATAAAGGACTGCAAAATGATGTGATTTATTTAGTCGTGTTAACATATGTGATATATACGGATTGTTGCGTTTTATGTTAACTGCTTGATACTTTTATTTGTCATAGTTTTTATTACGGATTTTTATAAAGACAAAAAATGCGTAGGTAATAATGAGATATGACAACTTAAATCAATTGCAAACGTTATGTTCGAGACATAGTCTAAGAAGTTCATGTCAGTGATATATAGCAATGTTTTAAACATTGGTAAGTATTAACTTTATAGTCTTTGAAGGAAGCATGTTGCTCTTTTATCAATGATATGAAATATTATAATTTGTCATTATAATATTTTCATCGGACATCTTTAAAAGATTCATTCGTTTTTGTCGATTTTTGTTTTCTTTCCAAATATCAAACAAACTTTAATTGGTATAGTTATTGTACACATGCATGTCAACTCTGAAGTGACAGTGCACGCATAATTCAACATGACGTAGTAAATACAACTTTGTTTATTCAAAATGTGTCTATATTTCACAGTTTTTGCCTAAGTATTTCATGATCATATCGTTTTAATTTTTTTATAACCAAATAACTTCCGGATTCAACGATGGAAAGATCTGAGGAACTTGGCAAAGCTTTAAATCTATCTATGTACTAAACATATATGCCATCTTCATTGTTTACCTTATCGTCGCTGGGCTTCCAAAATGTTGTAAATTCAAGAAAAAAATATCTCACACACAGGTTTTGAAAATATTGACAAAATGCATGCTTCCAAAATCTCGTATATGAACTTGAACATTTCTGTAGATAGCAGTGAAATGAAAACGTTGACATTTCCGGATTATCCGAGAACTTAAATTATTTTCACAAAAATAAAACAATGTACAATTGTTTGATTCCCAAAGCCATTATACAAAGATTTTTAAGTTTTCATACACCATTTTGGAAGCAAACTTTAAAAATAACTGACATTGGCAATTTTGTAATATGTCTTATCTCAAATGTTTTGGTTGGTCTAACTGTATGCTTTTTTGTAATATCAGAGATT
Source organism: Mytilus galloprovincialis (assembly GCF_965363235.1). Classification (NCBI taxonomy): domain Eukaryota; kingdom Metazoa; phylum Mollusca; class Bivalvia; order Mytilida; family Mytilidae; genus Mytilus; species Mytilus galloprovincialis. Next base: position 49,458,251 of record NC_134851.1, read on the forward strand.
TCCTCCCGCCCAGACCATTGGTGTTAAAAAGTATTTTTAGCCAAAAAAGTCATATACGACATTTTGGAAGCCCAGCGACGTTATGTATTATTAACGTACTGCATTTGATTAACTCAACTATTGCATTTGTTTTGATTTTGTATTTTTCTCTGTAAACTTGTATTAAGTTTTTTTTTATAATAGCATATCTATCTAACTATCTATCTTCTTAACTTTTTTCACGATTTATCTATCCCAAATCACAAATATAAAAAAACTGATAGCTAGGTCAATATCTATTGTTTTTTTCAGAGGCGTATTATATCGATTTATTTTCTAAATGTGTAATTTACTTCTTAAAAAGGCTCATTTAAGTTGTGCCATAGAAAACAATTATTTCCAAGTGTATACTACCGATGATGTTCTTATCATTGTTTTCTCTTTGTACCTATATTTTCTTTTGACTTTTTGAATCTTGTACTTTTAACACACTGTGGGCAACAATTGTATACCGCTATTCAAAATTCATAAATCGATTGAGAAAAACACAAATCCGGGTCAAAACTAAAACTGAGGAAAACACATCAAATAAAGTGGAGACCTACGATCAAAAATACAACATTAAAATGTAGCACACATAGAAACGAACTGTTCTATAACAATGGCCATTTTCCTGACTTGGTACAAGACATTTTAAGACCAATGTTTTCTGATTTGATTGACATGTTATGTCCAAACAAATCTACTTGTCCATTCTCAACGTTTTTTTCGAAACAAATAACTAGATTTTAACTCATGATCTAGCAGCAACACTTACAATGTTTCAATAAGGAAGATGTGGTATGAGTGCCAATGAGACAAACCTCTATTCAAGTCACGATTTGTAAAGAAAAACATTATAGGTCAAAGTCAGGTCTTCAATACGGAGCCTTTTCTCACACCGAACAGCAATTTATAAAGGGCCCTAAAATTACAAGTGTAAAATTATTCAAACGGAAAATCGAACGGTCTAATTTATATAAAAAAAACGGGAAACAAAAAACATGCATGCATCACATCAACAACCAGTTCTTTGTTCCGTTTTGTGGAAATACTGTGGATCAGTGTTATTCCTGCATACATTTTTCATATCCCAGCATATGCACATGTTGTTGTCAGCAATGAAATCCTTAATTCATTTTGGTGTACTCATCCAAACAATCAAGTGGTTTAAACATGAGCTAAAATAGTGATAGCACAAACATGGACATACATTCTGGTGCATAAATTTAGAATTTCAATTTTGAAATCTTCAGGCGTTATTAATTTTTTGAGTTTCATTACGTTCAGGGTTTATTTAAAAAAAAAAATCACCAAAAACTAAAAGACTCCATTGAATGTCATTCTGAAAGAGGCTTTTTGTAATCAGCAATATTTTTTGTATACTTATAAATTTTCTTGATTATGTTTCGAATAACAAAAAAACAATAGTTTTGCTATCGGTGTTAAATTATAAGACGTTTCTCTTGTATTGCAAGGTAGAAGTGTACGTACAATTGTATTATTTTTCTCATCTTTCATGAGGTCACATTATTTTTTGGTTTTTCAATTCAACATATTGAAATATATTTTTCATCATCGACTACAATATGCCAACTCAAACCATGTAGAATAAGGATACGTAGTATGATTGACAACGATCAAAACTATCCAACACAGTTAAAATGAAGTTGAAGTTAAAGATAACAATTATAATCAACTTTCGGCCTTCGACAATGGTCAAACACTCAGAATTCAGAGTCAACTTGTTAAGGGCCCGCCAAGTAAAATATAACAAACACTAACAACCTAGTTTATGACAAAACAATTTACGAAAAGTAAAACTGTTGTATAGAATATTACGGTCTTATATTCAAATATTTTCTTCGTACTTTGTATCATTTTTTGTTGAAAAAAATCATGGGAAATATACCTGCTAAACGGTCTCCCACGTTGATTGTATATAGTTAGATTTTAATATGCAAGTTCAAATTATAGATCCAGATCAGATTTAGAAAGCAGTCAATATTAATCTTATGCATTATATATTATATACTGTATTTCATTGAATGTAGGACCTGTTTCAGTTTTAGCGTATACAAAGATAAGAGTGTATGTAGACAATCCCTCTACATTAAATATACATATCAAGATGACGTTAATGACAACAAATCCGACACTACAAATCTTATCTTACTTTTATATTGCATTAAAAGATGCCAGCAAAAATCTATATCCTACATGAAGATCCTTGATTTCAATATGACTTAGGGAATACGACACGAATCGTGATATGATACTTAACATTTTTTTACAAACTATGTGAAATAAACGCATATTGTCAAAACAAACATGTCTTGTCTTTTATTTATCTTAACTGTGTATCAATGTAATTGCTATCAAATAAGTAAAAATAATTATCATTATCATGATTATCATGTATGATTCTCATGAATAGACATTAGTTGAAAAGACCAAGTCAAATAGACACTAACAAAACCGAAATTAAAAGAATCCATTCCAACTTGTATTGATGCTGTAAAATACATATCTTTAAATGCAGTTTTGTGCAATACAATAATTTATATACTACATGTAAATATTCACACAGGTGTGATCATCACTGTCCTTTTCGATAGTATCATCACGAAAATAATGCTGGACCTACTAGTGAATTGACTATCCCTTGTCATCCAAAGTCTACTTAACTGTTATTAAGCTCCAATGATATTAGAAACACAGTGCGCTAGTGAACTTTAACGATAAATATGAAAATACCTGCGCGGATTCAGTACGTGATACTAACTAAGTAGAACTTTGACTATTAAAATCTTCTTAACTGCTACTGGAGAAAACTGTTAGTATCAGACAATAACCCAAGCCAAGTTATAGGTGCTTCCCACCAATATAATTTTCATCAATTTTCTTTGTGTTTTGTGTTGATAAATGAAAAAAAGCATGTCTCTGTAATACATATCCTCTCGTTCCCGAAAGCAATTATTTGATTAAATCGATTATCGTTTTTTTTTTTTTTTTCAAGAAATAAAAATGAACAAGATTCATCATCTAAACCAAAATTATTCGAATACTCCTTTATAGTATATTCATATAAATCAAATGAATTTAAAAATTAGAGTTTTTGATAATGCAGTTATCTCAAATTGTAATTGAAAAATGTTTACAAGTCCTATTTAATGATGTATTCTTTATCATTGTTTATGTAATTTCCTCTCTTTACATGAATTTGAGAATGTTAGTCATTATTTATACTTATATAGGTATCCGTTTTGTGACATTTGGTGATCACATAAAGCTGGTCAGTCAAGGAAGTACATACATCTGTTTGATTTCAGGGGGGGGGGGGGGGTGAGAGAGACAATAATGGTCATGAAATGCATATCTAACATTTGACGGACATGAATGGGATGACCAAATAAAACTAACGACCCTGAAAGCTGTGTCTTTCCAATTTTACCGACATTGGTGCAAAAATCTATGCTATTCTCTCCTTTAGTGAAACAGCTAAACGTTTAAAAAACAGTAAATTGTCGTCTGCTTCATATGGAATTAAAACTTTTATCATTTCTATGGAAATTATTGGATAAAATATTGCCCTAGCAAACGTACAAAAGGTACACATTTGTACATATGCCAACATTTCTAGCAATCAATGACAATATGATGGCTAAATGTTGTCTAAAAGTTAAGAGCAAAATTCCCTCTTAAAATCCAAATGATTACATGGCTTCAGCGTTAATTATGACGTCACAGAAGGCGTCAAATTAAGAAAATAAATAAAAATAGCCTTTCAAAGCGTCATCTTTATTTGGATTATTTTATTGCCGATTTGTCTTTTATCTTAATGTTTTGGTTTTTTTTTTTTTGTTATAAGATTCTGTCAAATATTTCATTTGCCAGCTGATAACATTCTCCATTCTCTGTGTTTGGAGTTCATTCCATGCATATGCATTTTGTTAATCTTATTACGCATTCTTTTAGAAGATCTACTAGTTTTGACAATCAGGCCACTTGTCATTCTAAATTAGTAAAATTGTTTTGTAGATTTGAAAGTTATGGAAACAATAAGTTCTTTAGTTATATACTTTAAGTATATATATTGTTAATTCATTGTTATGATAAAATACATATTGGACATCAAACCAATCGTTTAACATATCGTGGGCACAAACCTACGTTTTTATCACTTGAATCATTGTATTACCGGTATATCTCACTTTTCATAAAGAATATTCTTATCTGTATTCAGGCCGGTGTTTAATATAAAAAAATAACGTTGTATTATAGTTCCGAGCTTGACAGATTAAATCCAAATGTAATTGATAACCCTTTATGAATAATGCGATATGATATGTTTCAGATCTTGTTTCGGAAGAAACATTGAAATTTCTTTGTGAAACTTCATAACTGATACTGAAATTCTCACTTAAAGAAACAACGATTGAGATTTATGTTAAGAAAATATTCAATTTATTGGCGGCGGGGGTATACTTACGTTCTAAGTAAAGCTTATTATTGTATTTTACTGCGACTTTAACACACAAGAGTGTTATAAACAATAGATAACTAAGCTTTAATCTAAATAGAAAACTTAATAATTATTAATCGATGCATGCATACGATACACGGTGTATCTCTATACAACACACAAACATATATTGAGGTTCTTTATTTTGTTAGTGTTTTTGGATTGTCTGAAGATCTGTTTCAATTATTTTATCTCTTCGTACTTTATCTCGGCAGTAAAGAAGGAGAATGTCGTGACCGCCATAGGGTTTGGCGATATAAAAACGTTTTTTTTTTTGTTGTTAAATCTAAAGTACAAATATGTATTTTTTGTCAAATTAGGTTCCAGGTGCATATTTGATTGATATTTTATTACGTTTCAAGGTATCAATTTTAACTGCTTCTGATAACGATAATCTATACAAGCTGTTCTAATGCACAAATCACGAAATTCCAGATAGAGAAATAACTTATTACAATCAATGTTCGTGGCGGGGTTTTTTTTTTTTTGTTTGCTTGTTTGTTTGTTTATTCGTTTGTTTCTGGGTTTACTACTTTTATTGATAAGCATATGACCATATATGTATATATAATTCCAATAAGTTTACCAAATTAACTTTGCCTTAATCTATATTAGCAGGATATAAACTGGCATAACGGCGTTTGGCGTTCAATATATATTTTTGTAGCTTTTTAATCCATGGTAATGATGTTTCTTGCTAATGAGAGGATGTTCAGATCCGTGTATAAGTGCGTCGTCATTTCTTCTGGCCATAATAATGGGTAAATTCGTGTACAGGTGTCTAAAATCAAAGTGCAGTCTTCCGTTTTATATATACATAATTTATAAATAATGTTTAATTACTTCGATTTTTAATGTTAGCTTGTATTATTACTGGGGCACTTGGATAAATGTAGGTCGTCTGTAATGCAGGGTTCACACATTGCCGATTATTGCTCCCGTTGAGATCAGACAGCGATACGACACGAAAAATGAAAAAGTTGAATAACTATCCTCAATTATCTGGAATGTCCTACCATTGTCTGAACGCAGTCGTTTAAGTTCGTAACAGATTCCTACGGGTCAGCAAGGTTCCGAAAAGTTTCGCGAAGCACCCCGACAATTAGGTGCGTCCCGTAGCATTCGGAGAAACTTAGCCGATTTTGTCTAGTCGGAAAACAATCGTGTCTCTGTCGTGACAGATTCTGCTGTATCAGATCAAAATCCTAACAATGTTCTGTGTATTCTGGACGGTGTCCTGTGGAACAGGAATGATCAAATTATAGATCCAGATCAGATTTAGAAAGCAGTCAATATTAATCTTATGCATTATATATTATATACTGTATTTCATTGAATGTATGACCCTGTTTCAGTTTTAGCGTATACAAAGATAAGAGTGTATGTAGACAATCCCTCTACATTAAATATACATATCAAGATGACGTTAATGACAACAAATCCGACACTACAAACCTTATCTTACTTTTATATTGCATTAAAAGATGCCAGAAAAAATCTTTTATCCTACATTACGATCCTTGATGTCAGTATGACTTATGGAATACGACACTAATTGTGATATGATACCCTGTCTAGATGATACCCTATTTAATGATGTTTTCCTTATCATTGTTTATGTAATTTCCTTTTTTTACATGAATTTGAGAATGTTAGTCATTTATTATATATACTTATATGGGTATCCGTTTTGTGACATTTGGTGATCAAATAAAGCTGGTAAGTCAAGGAAGTACGTACATCTATTTGATTTTATTTGAAAGTCGTTTGAGAGGGGGTTGAGACTCAATAATGGCCATGAAATGCATATCAAAAATTTGACGGACCTGAATGTGATGACCAAATAAAACTAACGACCCTGACAACTGTGTCTTTCCAATTTTGCCGATGTTGTTGCATAAATCTATGTTATTCTGTCCTTAAGTGAAACAGCTAAACGTTTGAAAAACAGTAGATTGTCGTCTGCTTCATATGGAATTAAATATTTTATCATTTCTTTGGATATTATTGGATACAATATTGCCCTAGCAAACGTATAAAATGTACACATTTGTACATATGCACACATTTCTTGCAATCAATGACAATCTGATGGCTAAATGTTGTCTCAAAGTTAAGAGCAAAATTCCCTCTCAAAATCCAACTGATAACATGGCTTCAGCGTTATAACGTCACAGAAGGCGTCAAAGCAAGAAAATAAGTAAAAATAGCCTTTCAGGACGTCATCTTTATTTGGACTACTTTATTGCCGATTTGTCTTTGATCCTAATGTCTTGGTTTGTTTTTTTTTTTTTTTTTTTTTTTGTTATAAGATTCTGTCAAATATTTCATTTGCCAGCTGATAACATTCTCCATTATCTGTGTTTGGAACTCATTCCATGCATATGCATTTTGTTAATCTTAATGTGCATACTTTTAGAAGATCTACTAGTTTTGACAATCAGGCCACTTGTCATTCTAAATTTGTAAAATTATTTTGTAGATTGAAAGTTCTTTAGTAATATACTTTAAGTATATATATTGTTAATTCATTGTTATGATAAAATACATATGGGACATCAAACCAATCGTTTAACATATCGTGGGCACATACCTACGTTCGTATCACTTGAATCATTGTATTACCGGTATATCTCACTTCTCATAAAGAATATTCGTATCCGTATTCAGTCCGGTGTTTAATATAAGAAATAACGTTGTATTATAGTTCAGAGCTTGACAGATTAAATCCAAATGTAATTGATAACCCTTTATAAATAATGTGATATGATATGTTTCAGATCTTGTTTCGAAAGAAACATTGACATTTTTTTGTGAAACTTCATAACTGATACTGCAATTCTCACTTAAAGAAACAACGATTGAGATTTATGTTAAGTAAATATTAAATTTATTGGCAACGGGGGTATACTTACGTTTTAAGTAAAGCTTATTATTGTATTTTACTGCGACTTTAACACCCAAGAGTGTTATAAAGAACCAAAAGATAAAAAGGCTTAAATCTGAATAGAAAACTTAATAATTATTAATCGATGCATGGTTACATCTTCTGACATCAGACTCGGACTTCCTTGAACTGAATTTTAATGTGCGTATTGTTATGCGTTTACTTTTCAGCATTAGCTAGAGGTGTGGGGGGAGGGTTGAGATCTCACAAACATGTTTAACCCCGTCGCATTTTTGCGCCTTTCCCAAATCAGGAGCCTCTGGCCTTTGCTAGTCTTGTATTATTTTAACTTTTAGTTTCTTGTGTATAATTTGGAGTTTAGTATGGCGTTCATTATCACTGAACCAGTATACAATTGTTTAGGGGCCAGCTGAAGGACGCCTCCGGATGCGGGAATTTCTCGTTGCATTGAAGACCTGTTGGTGACCTTCTGCTGTTGTCTGCTCTATGGTCGGGTTGTTGTCTCTTTGGCACATTCCCCATTTCCATTCTCAATTTTATGGATACGATATACGGTGTATCTCTATACAACGCACAAACATTTATTGAGGTTCTTTATTTTGTTAGTGTTTTGGATAGTCTGTAGATCTGTTTCAATTATTTCATCTCTTCGTACTTTATCTCGGCAGTAAACACGAAGGAGAAAGTCGTGATCGCCCTAAGGTTTGGCGATATACAAACTACAGCTGTGTTATACGATTGAAAAAATCTAAAATTTTGTTGCAATAAAAAGGCGGATACTGTCATTTTCTAAATACAAAATGCATCTTACGTAATTGTATTTGAATTTGAGGAATATAGTACTTAATGAATTCAAAACATTTTGTTTTTTGTTGTAAAATCTAAAGTACAAATATGTGTTTTTGTCAAATTAGGTTCCAGGTGCATATTTGATTGATATTTCATTACGTTTCCAGGTATCAATTTTAACTGTTTTTGATAAAGATAACCCATACAAGCTGTTCAAATGCACAAATCACAACATTCCAGATAAATAAATAACTTATTACAATCAACGTTCGTTGCGGGTTTTGTTTGTTTGTTCGGTTTTTTTTTTGTTTGTTTGTTTATTCGTTTGTTTCTGGGTTTATTACTTTTATAGATAAGCATATGAACATATATGTATATGTTATTCCAATTAATTTACCAAATCAACTTTGCCTTAATCTATATTAGCAGGATATAACTGTCATAACGGTGTTTGGCGTTCAATATATATTTTTGTAGCTTTTTAATCCATGGTAATGATGTTTCTTGCTAATGAGAGGATGTTCACATCCGTGTATAAGTGCGTCGTCATTTCTTCTGGCTATAATAATGGGTAAACTCGTGTACAGGTGTCTAAAGCCAAAGTGCAATCTTCCGTTTTATATATACATGTTTTATAAATAATGTTTAATTACTTCGATTTTTAACGTTCGCTTGTATTATTACTGGAGCACTAGATAAATGTAGGTCGTCTGTAATGCGGGGTTTACACATTGCCGATTATTGCTCCCGTTTGAGATCAGACAGCGATACGACACGGAAAATGAAAAAAAAATTATCTGGAATGTCCTACCATTGTCTGAACGCAGTCGTTTAAGTTCATAACAGATTCCTACGGGTCGGGAAGGTTCCGAATAGTTCGGCGAAGCACCCCGACAGTTAGGTGCGTCCCGTAACATTCGGAGAAACTCAGCCGATTTTGTCTAGTCGGATAACAATCGTGCCTATGTCGTGACAGATTCTGCTTTATCGGATCAAAATCCTAACAATGTTCTGTGTATTCTGAGCGGTGTCCTGTGGAACAGGAATGATCTGGAGACATTTTTCATTGCTGTTTTTTCTGTCGATTGAATCCAGATTGCATCCAGATCTTGTCGATTGCGAACCGTTTTTGACGAAACCGTTCCGGAACAGTCCCGTTATAAATACGAAAATTGTCAATGATACCCACGTCAGAATCTCGAAAATTACAGAAAGTAATACGACTTAGACCAGACATAGGCGTTTGCAATGCGATATAGCGGACCGTGATAGGATTACATTCTGACAGTACCTGCTCATTCCGATTATGCCGACAGTTTTCGAACGGATAACATACGTCAGCGTCGGTTCCCTGTCTGGTCACTGTCTGATCTCTGTCTGATTACATTCGGTAGAATCGGGACGCAGTCGTAACAAACTCGGTCGAATTTTACCTGGCGAAAGATACAAATTGGTTTAGAAGTGGATTGAGAACGGGACTATCGGGATAATTTCGTTTGGAATCGGTTGAATGTCGACGCTTCCTGAACATTAACTGATTATTGTCATGATTAAATTATTCGTTTTACAAATTTTAATTAAAGTTTGAATTTCCATCCACGATTCACAGGATCTTGATCAGACTTTTGACAAATTTTAATCGGGAAAAGGTCCTGTCAGGTACGGCAGTAAAAATTGTGAATGTGTGATCCCAGCTTAAAACGGAATAAATCTTTAAAACAAATGTAGTGCGTTAGAGGCAATTTTTTGGAATAACCATTTCCAACCGCTATCTTTACCACTTTTCATGTAATGATGACATGTAAAATATTTTGCAAATAATAATATTTAATAGTTATCAAAAGGTACCAGGATTATAGTTTAGTACGCCAGACGCGCGTTTCGTCTACATAAGACTCATCAGTGACGCTCATATCAAAATAGTTATAAAGCCAAACAAATACAAAGTTGAAGAGCATTGAGGATCCAAAATTCCAAAAAGTTGTGCCAAATACGGCTAAGGTAATCTATGCCTGGGATAAGAAAATCCTTAGTTTTTCAAAAAGTTCAAAGTTTTGTATACAGGAAATTTATAAAAATGACCACATTATTGATTCGATGACCTGCATTTGTTACATCCATCCTTGTTCTTAGGTCTATTTGCCAGTTCTTGTACGATTGACAATTAAACAGAATTTCCTTATTTTCATTTTAGGATTGATATGTTGGTTACGACGATTAACTTAATGTTTTTATCACTAAAAGTGATGATTTATTAGCACATATATTAAATATTAATCTTTTCCAATACTAAAATTAGCACAAATTCCGTACTTCTTTATTTCTTGAGAAATCAGTTGTTATTTTATGTCTCAATATGTCGCTGATCAAAGCGCTGGCACTTTAATAATTATGTAACATGTATTTCTATTAGCTGCGAATGCTTATTTGAAACATTCAAGCCTCATAAAGTCAATGACACCAGTTGTGTTAATGCTTTCAATTACTGTCCCTTTTATGCAGTCAATTAATAACGCCATATCGTATTTATACTTTTGATTTGAATACAGCACAACTCTTTATTAAAGTGAAATTGAATTCAAACGAAAAATTAAATCTAAGTAGAAAATAAACATGTTGATACAATCCATCCCCTTTTACGTCAGTTAATTGAAAAATGAAACTATTACATATGCCAGTTGCATATTAGAAACTCAACTATATCATAGATTTAATTCTGAAAGGAATCACACATAAGAGAACATATCATAACTAGTGTGCACAAACAGGTTAGTTATTATGCTATCTTTTTAATTTTATCTTTTTATTGCAAATACTGATTTTGTGTGCTACTAAATTTGTTTTTACAACATTAAGGAAATAATTTGAAACTAATGAATTTTAATTGTATCTCCATTATTTAACGGTATGATTCCTTGACTTACTTTGGATTGAATGTGTTCTCGTTTTTTGACAAGCTTTTTGTGCTTTAAGTGTTATATTATCATAAGATTTTACCTCCCCTTATCAAAAAGGCATTGTTAATCGTTATACTAGTAACCAACCTGTGCTGGGAAATTGGTACCGTTTATGTTGTTTTATTAGCCTATACGTCTGTGAACAGTGTTTACTGAAACCAGAATTTCTTATGACATAAATTTGAGAATGGAAATGGAGAATGTGCCAAAGAGACAACAACCCGACCATAGAGCAGACAACAGCAGAAGGTCACCAACGGGTCTTCAATGCAAAGAGAAATTCTCGCACCCGGAGGCGTCCTTCGGCTGGCCCCTAAACAAATATATACTGGTTCTGTGATAATGAACATCATACTAAACTCCAAATTGTATTATTGTTTAGTATATTACTTTTTTATATGGTTCGCGATGTGTCAACCTTTGAATATAGTGGCTTCCATTCTGTTATAATATTATCATAACAGAGAAAACATGCCTTCACTAAATTATATTTAAATAACAACACGAACACTTTTCTTTCATTGACATTATTTGTAAATAAGTTCTACGTTAACTTATTCAACACTGCAAGTTACATCAACACTGAGTCGATACCTCTGCTGGTGGACTATCGGTTCCCGAGGGTATAATCAGCTCAGTAGTCAATACTACAGTACTGACATAATTTAACATTTTTTTCTAAAATTGTCTGTTTATAAATTATAAATTATTAAGAAACTAAGGTTTCAACTCCCTCAGGCAAAGTTAACTAAAAATGAATTTGGCTATCAATTATAGGTATTTTTGTCATATATCTCTTCAACGGTTTCGGTACTTTTACATCCTCGGATTTCAAATGTTTGGCTTTGAGTGTTCCTGATGAAGGTAAATCCAGAAACGCGCTTCGGACGCATTGAAAGTATGAAACGTGTCGTTTTCATTTTTTTTTTTTTTTTTATATATAAATAACACTCTTTTAGGGAAATATGTAAAATGATGATCGCCAAAACTGTATTAAGTCACATAACAAAATCCTGAACGCCATAGAAAATTCAATTCGAGAATGTTATTATTCAACGGTTTAATCAAAGGCTCAACGATGTCAAACGAATGGAAAACAAATGTGATATTCCTGAACTGTTACAGACATTTTCTTTATAGAACATAGTGGATATACTCTGGTTTGATTGCTAGCTTAACCTCTCACCTGAATGCCAGTTGCATTGAACTCTATTTTATGAACAATTCAAGTTTTGATCAATTTTAAAATTGTGTCAACCAATCTAAACTGAAGAAACAACGGTATATAACGTTGATGTTATTATAATTGGTGTCAAACAATGTCCGAGTAGTTCCATTATAAAATATCAAGTAATTATACAATGTTTATATTGAACGTTAAGTTTTTCACGTAGCTTAATCTGAATCTGTACTATCTTGGTCTTTCAATAGAATTCTAGAAACAATCTTTGTCAGCTTTTGGATTCAAATTATCAAATGAAACATTACTATTTAAGGAATGACTGTAATATTTTTTCTGTTTATGAAGAAATAACATAAAAAATTTGGTGCACACACGCGCTTAGCGGGTTTTTTAACAGTGTGCACCACATTTTTTAGGATATTTCGAATAGACAGAAAAAATATTACAGTCATTTCTTATAATTTAATTCTAAATTCCATTTTAAACCGTAGAAAACCATGAAAAAACGTTGATGACATCACGGTCACATAACTAAATTATGTCTATGGGCTCATAACAAAATAACGTCAGCCAATCAGACGACGCGTTATATCCAAAATTAAATCATTCTGATTTGTATCGTCTCTAGCACAATATAGTCGGTCAGTATTCGTTATATTTTTTGAATTGTACAGCCTTGATATAGATTAACTTTTGTGTGACTATATCGCAAATTAGTATTGAATTTACCATAGATCTTAATACTCATACTCTTAAGAAAACATAAGGGAACACATGTGTCGGTGGTATCTATCAAAATGCCACACATTTAATCAAATGCTTTTCATTTATAAATTGAACAGTATAGTTATTTATAACAAACATGATTCATGGTTAAGCAAACTAGACTTAAAGGCGAAATGTACGTAATTAAACTACTCAATGGATTTTTTTTTTTAAATTTCACATATGAATTCTGCTTGTAAAATTACACCAGAAAATAAAATTAAAAAAAGGGGTAACCTTTTTCGTTTTTGAGATACGAGCCGTTGAAATTAATAGCATGATACGCCAAAAATACAAAGGATATATAGGGGAAAATCATCAAAATTAGCAGATATTTTTACATTATCAAAATTTTCTATTTTGTTGATCAACAGATTTTTTTTTTTTAAATTGATATATGATTCAAAAATGACAGACGAATCCATCGGTGCAAAAAAAAAAGTCCTGAGCAACCGTGCTAGTTTTTACGCTACTCCTTGATGAAGTTTGATTTTTTTTTGCCGGAACATTGAAATTAATCGGCGACGTCATTGTCTACAGTAACGTCGCCCCAACTTCTTCGTCGTAACTCTATTATACCGTACAATGTCTTAGCAATGTTGTGCATGTGAATCATAAATCTTCCTTTGTATTACAAATGATCTAGCGTTGTAAATTGATAAGAAAATAAACTAACTAATTTTAAAGAATATTTCTGTCTCAAAAAAATTGCAAGTTTGTAATCAAATTTACCGCAAATGAAAGAAAGTTATCGTAGATTTTATTCTTTTCTATATAAGAGTGGTTTCCATACCTTTTTTAAATGCATGCATGGATCGTATTTTTTTTATGAATCAAATATCGAGTTTAAATTTGTCCCGGTTAACAAAGTGTTGTCAGAATGAATCAATCGGTTTCAATATTAGGATCAAATGTTCGGCCTTTCATGTTCTATATCAAGCTTAATCCAGAAAAGCGCTTCGGACGCTTAAAATTTGAAACGTGTTGATTTCATTTAATCTTCAGAATTTTTTAGGCCGTAATGCGGTTAAAAAGAAGGACTCCCTAATACCTTTTAACAAAATAGAAAAGAGTAGTTGGTATAACTTCCTGTCGCAAATATTTCATACATATTCAAGATGAAAACATACACCTAATCGACTTACTTGGTGCAATTACGACAGGACCATACCCAGTACTGTTATACAATAACATTGTGTATAGGGAAATGCTTAAGCAATGTATATAGTGTAATGATTTTAATTAACTGGTGTAAAATAAATGATATAGAAGAAAAAACCAAAGGCAACCTTATGGGAATGTATCATGTTCGGTGCTTTAAAAATTAACCTAATGAAATTTAATAAGAATTTACTCAGTGTAATGCACGGCGATTATTCATAATGTTTGCTACACGGGTTTACCTATAGCGTAGTGCCGTACGAATATTGTTTCTGAATAATGCAAATGCATAGCTTCCCTATTTATATAAAATGAAAAAAAATAAAGAGATGTGGTATGACTTCCAATGAGACAACTACCCGCCACTGATTAAATCAATTCGATGTAAGCAAACACTATAAACAACCATACTGTTTTCAACAATTGAAGGAAAAAAAATAATGTGTAGGCCACAAAAGACTCAGCTGACAAAATCCACCGCCTTATATAAAAATATTTACAGAAAACTAATACCATGTTGTGAAGTAACATAATTAAACCAAAGTGAATTACATTCAGCTCTATGATTTCGCCTTGTTCATGATCATACAATAATTGAGAAGACTGTGGTCTTATCGAATATTTCTATTTTATTTATTTATTTTTTTTTGGGGGGGGGGGGGGTTCAACATTGATAGTAAAAAAGAAATAGACGACAAAAACCGTTGAATATAAATGATATGAACTTTCCTGACCTCTTTTCTTCAACCGTAATAGAGGGAGGCGGAAAAGAGGGGTCCAGAACCCGAAATCCCGGGCTTATAAACCTGATATCCCGAGGTCCCGAATTTAAATAAATTTAAATCCCGACATCCCGAAATTCGGAAATAGAATTCCCGGATCCCAAAAGGGTCAATCCCGAAACCCTGAGTTTAAAACACCCGATCCCGGAGTCCCGATAAAGGTCCTATCCTCGTAATACTATACTCTATTCTCATTCATAATCTTGAATTGAGACTTTTTACTTCAAAATTGCATTCTCTAATTTTGAATGATGCACACAGGCACAATGAAAGAAAACAGATTTCGTTTAATATATCTCTTCGAAATTTGAATTTGATAAAGAAGAAATCACATGTTATATTTTATCTTATATGTGTACTTTCAATTTCAATTTGGTTCTAAATTTAGATTGAGTATTCCCATAAATTGCGGACGGAATAGAAGACACCTGTTTATTTTCTGCACATGTAGAAAAAGTTAATAACTAGGAGTTGAATGCCATAGTGTTTACTTATTCTAAGATAAATGTTAGAGTGAGACAACTTTTAAGTTGCTGAGTAATTTTTTGGGCCTTATTGTTTTCCGTCTTTGTTCTTCTGACTTGTAAGTGTTGCACTAGTGATGAAATTATTCTCTTGGTATTGTCTTATTCCTTATATGAATATAAATCATGTCCTAAAATTTTCAATTGCACAAAATACGAACGTCTATTTAATTCAACAAATAAATGCAGACGCTTTTTATCAATTATTTTTAACCTATTATAAAACTTTACGTTGAGTACTGTGTTTTTCGTTCAAAACTACGGCTTTTTAAAACGATATTGTTGGGTCAATTCAGGTTTCATTTTAATTTTAATTAATTTGATATCAATAGAAGTAAAATTGTAACATGTTTATTTGTTTATTTGTTGATAATTTTCTTGTGATGTGTTTTTTTTCTTTCTGTTGATATCATAAACACGAAATGCCTTCTCTTACGCGTCTAAAACAACAACAAAAAAACAGTATTTTAACAGCTGCACACAGAACAACGTACATAATGCTTTGATTTCTAATTGGAGTAATTCAGATAATTTCTATGAGGTTTTGAGACAGCACGGGTGTGCTTGTTGCATTCATGATGACCGCAAAAAGTAGTTTCTCTTTCGTGTGTCCTTTCTTGGAGTAAAGGAGATAACTTGCGTAACTAACGACAGACGTTTTTCATCCCGTATTCCGCTAGAGGCTTGCAATTACGTACACTTCGCCTTAGACAAAATGAGTTTCAAAAAGTGTAAGTAATTTTTTAAAGTAAATTCCTTACAAGAAACCAATAAACGTATTGTCTAGTAAACGTGAATGTTATCCCTTGCTTGTAAATTCCAAGTTTTCGAATATTTCCATTTCACATTTTGTAAGAATTATATTTTGTATACCATGATTTTTTGCATGTATTTATAATACCTGTTGTATCATGTGTATATGATATGAACATTGGGAAATAAAATCCATCGATAGCACCACAATTGCACAATGTATATACCGTATAGCGGGTTTTTTTCGCGGGGTGTGAATTTTCGCTTATTTTCTCGGATAAAACAAAATCGCCAAAATAAATTCCGCCCAATTAAAAGTGAAAATCCAAAGGTATTAATAAAATTTTTGAAATCGCCAACATGGTAAACCTCAAAATATTTCGTATACCTTATTCAATGGAAATCGCGAAATTTTACAACCGCGAAAATAACCCGCTATACGGTAAATATGTAAGCCAGATTGAAAGTGCATTAATTTTTCCCTTTACAAGAATTGTTCAAGGCAAATACTGTGTTTGTCTTTAATATTTGATAGATACAATTACTGTTACCTTTTGTCTTTCAAAATATGACATTTATAATCATAATAAGTATACACATACATTGGGTTTTTTAACAGTTTGCCAAAAAAAAATCCATTAAGGGTCAGCAGAATACCATTTAACTTACAATAATACTACAACTTATCATCAAGGTGAAAGTTTAAAGTTCATGTGTTTTCGTGAATAACAGTAGCGTATGTTTTTGCATTGTTGATATTAACTCAAGAAATGATAACGGGCGGTCTTTAAGTGGCATTTTGATTAACGCTATTCCTGTAATTCACGTTAACATGAGTCTTCTATGTATTGAATATTATTAATGTTTTTATATTTTATATTTACATCAAAACTGTCACTCGACATTGACTAAATCTAAGTGATCTGAAGTGGTTCATATATTTATTTGTGTTGCCGTTATACATATCATTAGAAAACCAAATGCTTTGAATTAAGCAAAAGATCAGATGTCTTTTCCGAAGGAAGAAACAATTTGATATACCACGCACTTTACTTCAAGACGTATGGTAACCCATACAATTACAATTGACGCAGGAATTTAATTTAACACACCATTGTTGTTGGGTTAACGATGGGACACAATCAATTTGAATTACTGTTTTCTTTGCCTTCAAAAGCGTAGTAAAAATCTTTACATGTTTAATGTACGTTTGTAGCGAAAAACCTTGTAACCTCGTACTTCTAAGGATAGACTTTCAGAAACATTCCAGGCCCCGTTTACAAAATAAAAACATACAACTGACAGTGAAAAATATTTCACTAACAATTTAGTTTTCTTTAAAGCATTGTAGTCGTTATGTTCACATTAAACCTAGACATTTTACACACAACTTAAAACTAAAGCAAAAGAACAACATTCAATGGACATATTTCATTTGTTAAACATTAATAACATATTTAAAGAATTCCATATCTATCAACACGTGACACACACTGGAAACGCTAATAAAGATTTTTTTTTAAATGCAAGACATGTACTTGTTCACGGCCGTAAAATAAAGTATCAATGAAAATGTAATGAACAGTTATTTTGGTAAATTTTACATAATTAAAGTTGTTGGTGTCAACAGGAAATTCACGAATTTGCTTCATCAAATACATTAGAATCATCCCAATTAAATGATTCCCCTGGAGGACATGGAGTCAAACGTACGCCTATGCCGTTACTATTTAATGTTCTATGTTGTGTCTTGTGTACTATTATTTGCGTGTTTATCATTTTTTTCTTCTTTTAAGCCATAACGTTGTCAGTTTATTTTCGATCTATGAGTGTGAATGTCACACCAGTATCTTTTGTCCCTTTTCTATGTTATCTTCTAGAATTAAATTTTTAAATTAATTTCTATTTCATCATTTGACACAGATGGTAACTTCCAGAAACAGGATACTGGTTGCAGATCATTTTTTATTTTAATGTTTAGAAATATTGTTTAAGCACATGCCCACGATTTGTCTTTGAACAAGTGATCTGTCAGTAATGCAATGATAAGGTTGCAAATATGATGCAGTAGTATTTGTAAAATCTAAAATCTGATAATTCATTTAACAGCATAGTGATCTGTGATTCAACAAAGTATCTTTTAACAAAAACACAACTGTTTTCCAATATCTTCAAATGTTGTAAAAATCTCATAGGATATTGTGTTTTTCAAAATTCTATTAACCAACAACTCAACTGTCCAAGAGATATACTGTAAATTAAGAAATTATTGCGATAATTTTTTTATTATTGCAAAAATGCGACAGGGTAACAAAAGCAATAATTTAAACTCGCATTTTGAATATTTTTTATGAGTTAAACAAAAAAAACAAATTCTTATCGCAAAATTTCAACTATCATTTTAGTCTTAAATGACGAAATCCTAATCATAAATGCACGTAATAATTCCTGAATTTCCATTATATTATATGACCTCAATGACTTAAAAGGAATCACACAATCGCTGTTTGATTAGAATGCATTCAGTGTCTACAATTTTTATTATTTTTTATTTCATTTGTTTGTTCTCATGTTCCAACATTCCTCAGTCAATCCACGATAATCATTGTCGTTCATTTCTAATAATAAGCTAGAGTGTGTTACCTAGTAAAATGCTCAAATAACTAACCGTTTGATTAACTCACTTTTTTTTTGCACGAGTAACAACAAACAGCTTGATCGTTAACTCCTTCCCTTTCATATATTTTTAAACTGTTTCATGAATGTAATTAATTCAATATTCATAATAAAAGTAAGATAACAAAAATAATACCAAACAATACCTAAAATTGAAGACAGAAAGTCCCTTATCAACCACTGGGTCGATGTTTTAATTCCCCGAGGATTCACCAGTCCAGTAGTCAGCACTTCTTTGCTGACATAAAATATCATTGATATGGTCATACTTATAAATTAACAGTTTACAAAACTTTTGATTTGTTTAAATTCTAAGGCTTTTCTACCTCAGGAATAGAATATTTTCAGTAAAACTGTAGTCCTTCTCTCAACAGTATGTGATTGTTTAGTATATATCTGTGTTAGTTGTTCAGAATGCGTCAAAATATTCGTCTTCCCTTTTGTTTGGGTTTGTTCGTAACAGAAGATTTCAGCTTTCTCCAATTCAGCCAAATACATGTTTTACGTTTACAATTGAAATCGACTTGGAAAAAATTCCGTGAACGTGTATGTACGCCCCCTCCCCCCCTTCTATAATAAAACGTGACACAATGATGTCATTGTTACATGAAAAAAAGCTTTTTTGAAGTTATATTCCTCTTCATCTCATGCATGATATTGTTATTGATCATAACGTCCATTTTTAAGTAAAGTCATATAATGTATTTGTTTTATTCAAAATTGTGGACATGAAATAATTTATTGTATCAATTTTGGGCTAACTGTCCTTTTACACATATAACGGATATGTTGCATTCTAATTTTGAGTTGTTTCCCTTGTTAATATGACAGTTGTTATCCATTCGTTTGGTGTGTTTAAGCTTTTGATTTTACCATTTGATTAGGGACTTTTCTTTTTGAATATTCATCGGAGTCCAGAATTTTTTGTGATTTTACTTTTGTTGATCGTTAGTTATCGAATATTTTCATTTCAGAATTATCAAGAAATCATATAACATTTTTATTAGTCAGTTCATTTTTTTTTTTTTTTTTTGTATGTATACTTTGTTATCAACACTGTTTTTTTTATATAATTTTCATTTAAAATGCTTCAGAAGCCAGAGTTAAGAGTACAGTAATGTTTCTCATTCTCATTAAGAAAAAATTCACACACCTAATTAAATGGGCATTCAAAAAATCAGAATGTGAATATATATGTTCAAACTCTTTTAGGTCATTTTTTAGTAGCAATAAACAAAAAAACTATGTTAATTGGACATGCTTTGATACTATATATGCCCTTGAATTTTTACTAGATAACATTTTTGTTCGCTTTGGAGATTCCGTATATCGTCAGATTATCGGAATTCCAATGGGGACTAACTGTGCACCACTTATTGCGGACCTGTTTTTGTATTGTTATGAGTTACAATTTATGACAAAAATAAGCAAAGACCCATCGAAACAACATCTGATAAACAAATTTAATAATACTTTTAGATATTTGGATGATATTTTGGCTCTCAATAATAACGACTTCAGTATGTATATTAATGAAATTTATCCTGTTGAACTTACTTTAAATAAAGCTAATACTAACAATGACCACTGCCCTTTTCTCGATCTTGATATCTATATCACTAATGGAAAGCTGAATACTAAAATTTATGATAAAAGGGATGATTTTTCATTTCCTATCGTTAATTATCCGTTTTTAGATGGTGACGTTCCCTTGTCACCATCTTACGGTGTTTATATATCTCAACTTGTACGATTCGCTCGTGTATGTAACAATGTTTTCGATTTTAACGAGAGAAATTTATGTATTACTGAAAAATTATTACACCAGGGTTTTCGATATCACAAACTAGTCAAAACATTTACTAAATTTTATCATCGGTATAAAGACATCATTCGTAAATATAGCTCAACATGCAGACTTCTAATACGTTCAGGTATTTCACATCCAATTTTTTATGGTAATATTCTTTATAAAGCACAAAGGTGTCAGTATTCACCTCAGAAACTTACAAAACCATTGAATAGACTTATTAAGAAGGGATATAATTACGATACTGTTGTCAAGTCATTAAAGATTGCATATTTTGGCGTTAATATTGAGTCACTGATAAGGTCTTTGCATCGGAACTAAACACATTTATTCTAAAAACAGTTGTTGGCATGACACGGGTTATGTTCTTCTCATATATGTTATGATGGTATGATACTAAACCCCTAAAGGGAAGGATTGTGCCTGATGTTCATATGATGAAATCATAATCTTTCAGTCAGTGTAATTGAAGTCTGGAGCTGGCATGTCAGTTAACTGCTAGTAGTCTGTTGTTATTTATGTATTATTGTCATTTTGTTTATTTTCTTTGGTTACATCTTCTGACATCAGACTCGGATTTCTCTTGAACTGAATTTTAATGTGCGTATTGTTATGCGTTTACTTTACTACATTGGTTAGAGGTATAGGGGGAGGGTTGAGATCTCACAAACATGTTTAACCCCGCCGCATTTTTGCGCCTGTCCCAAGTCAGGAGCCTCTGGCCTTTGTTAGTCTTGTATTATTTTAATTTTAGTTTCTTGTGTACAATTTGGAAATTAGTATGGCGTTCATTATCACTGGACTAGTATATATTTGTTTAGGGGCCAGCTGAAGGACGCCTCCGGGTGCGGGAATTTCTCGCTACATTGAAGACCTGTTGGTGACCTTCTGCTGTTGTTTTTTATTTGGTCGGGTTGTTGTCTCTTTGACACATTCCCCATTTCCATTCTCAATTTTATTTCACATTACAACAACTGCTCTAGGCAAACTAAAGTGGTTTTGTTTTCATTTAATTGATTTAATAACTGTTTCCTTTTTGTTTGTAATAGCATATATATCTGTTATCTGTATACGCATATACACATTAGTTTTTCAAATTAAATGATTGGCAGGTTTTTAAATTGCAAAAGACTGATCCATTAAAAATAGTTGTTTCCCTTCAATTTACCTGCATAATTTCAACACGTCTTTACTTGCAGTGACGCATGTGTAAAATGTATCGTATATAGTTGAGTGATTTGACTGTTAACTACTCCTTCTGGAGTCTTATGCAAATGTTAAAGTTGTAATTGGTTTAATACTGCCACTTTGAAAAGCTTGTGAATGTGTGGCTGTCAGTAGATTTCAAAGGGTATCATGACGTCACACATCTAATGTAAATTGGGACACCACGTTTTATTGGTTGTTTTAATACTTACGTTGGTTGGGAAAGTGCTGTGCAAAGAAGTCGTTATTCTTTTCTTTATTGACCCCATGTGGACCAATAGAGAGTTAGTAAAGTCTATTAAGGGCGAGAAGCAAGTAATATGGCTTACAGTAATAATACAACTAATCATACAGGAGAACTTTGAAGATCGTTTATTTTGAAGAACACTTGCTAGGTTTCAACAGATGGGTTTTATAATGAAATCGTTATACAATTTACTTTTTGAAGACTCTTTTAGTTGACTCTACGATATGTGGCTTTCTAATTGGCTGTACGGTTGCGTATAACTGTTACATCAGCTTCATTTGAAGCTAAGTGGGTTTTTTGTGTCACGGACAATCATACCAAAGCTCCTTATTTTCATAATTATGTTATTGACTTGTTGGTATCAAGTTTGGCACGGATACGGAGCAATATCTAATATCTCTAATTGACACGTTAGAATATAATTTTCCTGTCAATCTAATAAGCATCACCCTTCTATAAATGGTATACTATTAATGTCGTTATTTTTATGTCAATGTCAAAACTGTCATTTGATGTTAACTTAATCTCAATGGATCTAATATTCTTCATATATATTACTGTTGCCGGTATATATGTCATTGAAAACCGGATTGATTTGAATTCAACAAAAGTTCAAATGATCTTTTGAAAAAAAGAACAAATTAGACATAGCGCGCACGTTAGTTTCACGCGTATGTCAAACCATATAATGGCAACTGACATTGGAATTTAATCTAACATAATATGGTTTTTCGTGTAACTTTAACACTATTTGTTTGTCCATTTTATTCATGTTGACATACTGTTTTATAGTCTCTAACTATTAGTTACATTGGAATTGCAGTATTATTTTGTCTCTATATAGTCAAACCCGTATTCAGCAAAAACCTGTGTTAAAGACCACCATTATTAGATCCCTCTGTCGTGCATTTCATATAAATTGAACCTGTATTAAAAGACCACCTGTCTTAAGAGGGCACTTGTTTACTCTCCCGTAAGTGGTGTCTTAACACAACACAGGTTTGACTATAGTTGTACTAAACCCACTTCACATGCATGTTTAATATTTAACAAAGAAAGCTAGGAATCGTGAACTTTTAACAATTTATGATGGGGTTCATCTTAGATCTTGAATTAGTTGTGTTTTTTAGACTGAGTTTTGTGGGTTTTTTTTTCAAGTTTTGCGTTTTGACATGGCTTGTGAGTTGAACTATAGATTTGGTATTTAACACCTCCCATACACCAATGAACATGCAGGGCATGACAGCAGAAGCTTCAAGCCCAAGAAGGAACAGTTTAACAGTGTTCAACAGATTTCTTTTGCACTTGCTACCTATTCAATACCTTTTAATAAGTGTCACACATTTGAGAAACTATTAAAGTTTAAGAGATAAAAATCAGGGAAATTTCTTTTCACACAACCAAAAATTCATGTTTTTAAAAATGTGTATTAACGTGTGTTAATTTCTCTGGCCAATTATGCATATGTACTGATGTACTGTCAAACTACAACAACTATAGTTCGGTGGTATATCCTGTATTAATAAGATTTTTTTGTTTGTTTCCTGGAGCCCAATAAGCCTCTTTAATCGACTTTAACTTGACGCGGTTGGTAACTATTTTCACTTGAATGTACTGAAAGACTGTCTCAACACGCACTCATGAGTAATTACTCTTGAGACAAGGAATATGTCAGTATTAGAGAGTAGTACATGTTTTGTCTCGAGAGATGATGTATATCATTGATTATTTCGATCATCAATCATTTCAATTGTCAAAAGATGCGTTTTAATTCTAGGTAAATCAATCTGTTTAAATCTCTCGATTAATGGAGGATGAACATGCATCTTTATGCCCCATGGGCATTATGTTTTCTGGTCAGTGCGTTCGTTCGTCCGTTCGTTCGTCCGTTCGTCTGTTTGTCCAGCTTCAGGTTAAAGTTTTTGATCGAGGTAATTTTTGATGAAGTATAAGTCTAATCAACTAGAAACTTTGTAAACATGTTCTCTATGATATGATCTTTCTAATTTAAATGCCAAATAAGAGATTTTATCTCATTTTCACGGTCCACTGAACGTAGAAAAATATAATGCGGATGGGGAATCCGTGTGCTTAGGACACATTCTTGTTTTTTATTGAAAATAATAATTTTTTGAATATATTTTTTTCAAAATTTTTTAAATCTTAATAATAACCAATTTGCAAACTTTAAGGGATTCTTTAGTTTAATATGAATTTATACTTATATAAAATATTAAATGTGTTGTCAAGTCCATAAGTTGATTATTATACACAAGTAGATATTAAGTTGATTTCTGAATAATTCTGACGCGAGTTTTTTTCGGTAGTCTTTGCTCTTCAAATTCTTACTGTATTACTTTTTATTCAAACCGTCATCTATGAGTCTCTAGAAGACGAGACACGTATCTGGCGTACAAAATTTTAAATTTGGTGGGTTTTTTTTTTTTTTTTTCTTTCTTCGCCTATGTAGTTAATAGGAATTCTCTGTAACCACCAACCAAGTTGCGGCACGCATAGTCTCAGATTTTCTTGAAACTTGGTCTGTTGGTAGCTATCGATAAACTAACAACAAAAATGTTGACAAAAAATTTGTTTATGCCCTTGTTGCCATGGTTACGGGTCCCTTTGGATTTTGGCTCAAAAATGCATATTTTGAGGATTAAAAATGACTCGTTTTAAGCAGTTATCATGCATACATTTCAAGTTTTTTGAATATTTTGACTATAATTCATTAAAATATGACACTTTATGAGTAAGATGAAAGTTATAATTTATTTCTGACAAAAGGGAAAGAAGGGGGCAGCACTGGTTCAAATAGTGGAATTTTCAATGTATTCAAAAATGCAAATTATAGGCATTTTGCATAACATAATTTTACCCTTTTGCATCCACAACCAATTATACTAAAGTGATAAATATAAATTATGACTGTTGCTTAGGATTAATTTACCATTAAAGGTTTGGGGAAATAGGTTGCTAGGGTGGTTGCTATGGGAACATAAAAGTGTCATTTTTTGGTATTTTGAAGAAAAATTTTGACATTCTTATTTGAATAGTTTAAAAACAGTGACAAATACAAAATAAAAATCACATGGGACATATTGTGCATTCAATGACCTGAAAGTTGACCTCAAGGTCAAAGGTTATTTATGACCTTGACTTTGACCTTTGGTCTTTTGGTATTTAATTTTGTTAGAAATTTTATCAAATAAACCCCAAAAGTATTTAGAAAAAGTGTTTAGACAAAATTTTGCCTACATTTCGCTAGAAAGCAAAATGCCAGAAGTCAAGGTCATGTTAAAAGTTCTTAGCAACGACCCTTACTTGATATAAAAGTACCTAGCAACCATACATAGTTGGGTTCAGATTGATATTAACTATGATATACATCCTAACTAAAAGTTGAGGGGTCAATATTTTCAATATAAACTTTACCAGCCATTCTCATATAATCAGAAAATGCATAGCAACCAGCCTCGTATTGGTGCTTTACTAAAGTTAAAATTCATTCTTCCATTTAGACTCTCAAATTTCTTTAAAAAACAGGTATTGTGTTTCTTAAATAATTCACCTACATCAGTTTACTCTGTTCTTAATTATAAATCTTCAACGCATGTAAAAAAGTAATGTAACAAAATATTATTTTTATTAAATCTTATATGGATAAATGAACAATTTAATAGTAAAAATTACCAACAAGACTCAATCATTTAATCAAAATATTCGAAAATATCATTTTACTCCATATAGGCGTTTTGCCTTTTAACGAATACTAGTACTAAAGGAGAAAAATTCAAATTAGAGCATTTTGTCCTGTTTCCTAATCCCAGTTATGTACTCTTTTTTTAGTTACTCTTGTAGCTATACTTAGCTTATTCTATATTAATATATATTTATGTTGATACTAAATGACGATAGTTATCCCAAATTGACTTTGAAGGGTATTTACTCTTATTAGGGGTTGTCAAATGATTTTAAGGTAGATTAATGGTATACCGCCATCTAAGATTGCACAGTCACAGTACAAATTGGTCTAGTTATTTGCCTAAATCGCAGAGGAGAAGGTACCTATGATAAGGGGCCTTTTTGGCCCTCTCTCAAAAGAAGTCTTAATTCATACCATTGTTAGCCTCAAAAAAATGATTTTTTTTTGTTCCGGTAAAAAGAATATTGCCTAGCAACCATTTTTACTACATAATATAATTAGCACATACGAATGGATGTATCTGTACAAATAACAATATTTTCCAGATAAGATGGTTGATTAGAAAACAACTTGAAGTTACAAATGAATAGTCACTTCAATTTGAGTTCACAAATTGCTTAGCAACTACTTAGCAACAGAAAGATTCCTGAGCAACGGTTAATAAAAGGTGATTTGTGACCGCTGAAGTATGAATCTAGTAACATAAATTTATTTAAAAAACAATTGTCCTTATTTATTTTACTACAATTATTCTTTTCAAGTGAGTCATTTAAGGGGAGATAATTCTTTCAATAAAAAAAATATACTGGACTAACAGTGGTTTTTTTTAATTATTATTTGTAGCTAGAAAACGAGTTCAGTAATACCATTGTTTCTTTTTAATTTCTTAAAACATATGATGAACATGTCTTCACACAATTATTCAAAATTCTATTTCAAAGAATTTTATATGCACACAAGTGTGTTTTTTCAAGAACAATCTAACCAAATATAGGCAATTTTCAATGACTCGTAGCTTGAAAAATAGCATGGTGACCCAACCTTTTTATCATATGTTAAAAAAAGCATAGTAAAATCTTTATTTTAGCAAATAATAAGAAAAATTCTGTCTCAAAAAGTCTATTTAAATGATCTACCTTAACCATGTTACATTATTTGTAATCGTGTCTTGTTGATAATTTGTGAATTTCTAGATTCCTTCTGCTATAATATGGTATTTTTGATATTAGGCAAAAACGCACACACAGTCTTTATAGGACAATAACTGCAATAAAAATCAGCTGACGATTTCGACGAAGAAGATCTAGTGCTGCTGATAATCTATTTAAAATCTGTAGATCGATTATACAAATATTTTGAAGACAGATTAATTTCAGATGGATATTGATTAGTATTTTCGATTAAAACAGCTTGTTTTGTTATATGAAAGATGTAGAAAATAAATGCATAGTCTAACAAAGCAGTCAATGTATTAATTATGTAATTATTCGCTTGAAAGTGACAACGTCATATTTAACAAAAGGCAATTCGGAGGTTGGATTGATACATTCTGTCTCATTTGTTATAATTCAGCTTTGAAATTGACTACAAAGCTAGTTGTTGGAAGAGATCTTTTCACACTGATTTAATTCTGTATTAATTAAAACATTTGTTTATATAACAAAGAAGATGTGGTATGATTGCCAATGAGACAACTGTCCACAAGAGACCAAAATGACACAGACATGAACAACTATAGGTCACCGTACGGACTCAACAATGAGCAAAGCCCATACCGCATAGTCAGCTACAAAAGGCGCCGATATGACAATATAAAACAATTCAAACGAAAAAACTAACGGCCTTATTTATATAAAAAAAAAAGATAACGAAAAAGAAATATGTAACACATAAACAAAGGACAACCACTGAATTACAGACTCCTGACTTTGGACAGGCACATACATAAATAATGTGGCGGGGTTAAACATGTTAGTGGGATCCCAACCCTCCCCTAACCTGGGATAGTGGTATAACAGTACAACATAAGAACGAACTATAACAATATGTTGGAAATGGTTTATTTTATTTCTAACCTAGTGTTACCTTTTGTATTGTACAAACACATATTTATATTATGATTAATTATGTAAGACAATATGTTGCTTATTTGTTGTTGTTTATAATAAATTATTACACTCATGAAAAACGACATGTCTTGTTAGGTGAATAAAAATGAAAACAATGTTAATGTTTATTTTAGCAGAAGGAAGTTACACAGGTTATAAAAGTTTTTGTTCATCTAGAAGCAAATGCATTTAGGTAAGTTAAAATCATAAACTATTAACTATAATTATGATAATTGCTTTATTTGATAGTTTAAAAAGTCGGAAAGTGAAATTGCTTCCGTTTCGCATTAAATTGTATTATATTCGCTATTCCGGTTATATGTCGTTTTGCCATCATTCATCAACATATTTCGAAAATATAATTTGCTATCATTGCTATGATGCGTATTAATTTAACACATTGATATGATGTAACTGACAATCGATGTATTAGTCTATTGATCGGTAACAATTAAAATTATTTCAGATGGGTACTTTTCACGTCATCTGTCATGTCTGATTTGATGACGTGTATGTCTTTACAACATTATTATACTGAGACATCAAATTCAAAATCTCCGATCTTTTAAGTGGCACATTAAAGATCAACCATGTCAATTGTTAACAAATTGATTGTTAACTTCTACACGTATGTTCATATATCCTATCTTGTTTAGTCGCAAATGCAAAGCTTGCAGAAAGTTGGTAAATACCGCAGGAGTATAATTGGTCAATAAATGGACAATTGATCAGGAACAATGTAAATGGTAACTGTTGTGTACCCTTTTTCCTTCACATGGTCTGACGAATATATCTTCATAATAATATCTCTATTGAAATGAGACGTTAAATTCACAATCGGCAATTTGTGAATGGTACATGAAAGATCAACTATGCCTATTGGCAACAAATAGATTGATTGATTGTTGGTTGCTTAACGTCCAGTGGCAAATATTTCATGCATATTCAGGACGATGATTGTTTTCTACTCGTACTTATTATAAAGGAGGAGGATTTTAGAAAACACCTAATTATATTTCGTTTTACTTTGCTAAACATGCTAATCTCATAGTAAAAACGGTATAGAGGCTAAAGAGTACGGGAAATATCAAAACAAGAACATAGTGACCAAACATTTATCTTGATACTGAAAGTTGATAATTCATATTCAGAAATGGAATTTGAAGTAATTTGTATGCATAATTCATGCGCTACAGTCAGTTAAAATTGATATGTTTTTTTTTACTTTTGTATCAAATAATATAGAAGTCCTATTATGATAAAATATACATTGACAATAGCAGCAAATATAGAAAGAATTTTAACTGTTCTCTAGTTAGTGGTTAGTTACATAATGTATCATTCTCCTGTCATTATAAGTGTTACATATGACGTATAGTTCACCTTGATCTAAAAATTATGATATGTGTAATATGATTTAACCATGTGGAAAAGGTGAAACAAAAGATGTACTGACAATGTCTCTATTGTCAGTTATTGTTCTCAGTATTTAAACAACACTATACATGCTATATGTAGTGTGTCTTATATTTGTTGTTGTAAATATTTGTAAATGTTAACATTGGCATTGTTAACTATTCGTTATTGAAACTTAAATAATTGAAATTAAAAAAACTTTTAAAATAAAATATTCGTAGATATGATTACAAATTACCGGAAAATATTATGAAACTGCGTATAACTGTACGGCACAAAATAAATGAGCCAGTCAATGCGAAAAGGTACAAAAAGTCCTTTTGATAAACTTTACAGGACACGTTATCAAAGTTTGTTATGATATTTTCGAAAAATGATTTTATCCGAAAAAAATTACATAAATGTAAACATTCATAAGATTGTCAATTCTATCCCGATTTTGTCAATTAAAACAGCAAAAGACGTAGAAATATCTGATTTTTTGGTATTTTAGCATGTGTGCAATCATTTGTTCCACGGACAAATGCTATACCGACTAGAAACTTTAAATTTTACGACACTAGAGAGACAAAAGTCAATAATTTTCTTCAATTTTACCGGTTTAAGGAAAGTAAGACAACATTAAAACATGAGGGAACATACAAAAACTATGACCTCTTGTGTTTTAGAAATAGAAATTTAAGTTAAGTTAAGTTATTTAATATTATATAAATCAACCGTCGATGCACGGGATTCGAACCGTTGCCCAGTCTGATTGCATTGATATCAGCATCGTAAGCGAGAACCTTATCCAAACTGCTACCGGGGTTAACATTATCAATTGGCAAATCAAGCATAATTCATCAAAAATCTTGATAAAACTAAAAGTGTGTGTGTGTGGGGGGGGGGGGTTCTCAACACTTGCAGTTGCGTGTAGCTCACAGCTTAAGGCACTACAAACCATTAAAAGTCTAAAATGGCCTATATCTGTACTCGACTGTACTGATTTTTTACTCGACCAGTCTGAATTCGTCTGAGATTTACTTGATAATACTCGACTGTAGTCTGAACCATACTTAACAGTCTGAATGTGTACTTGACCAGTACTTAACCATTTTATTCGAGTCTGAACCGTACTCGACCTAGTCTGAACCGTACTCGACCTAGTCTGAACCATACTCGACCTAGTCTGAACCATACTCGACCAAGTCTTAACCAACCTAGACCTATTCTTTGTATCTATCAACTGAATTTTATAACTTTAGGATTTTTTTTAATTCAAATGAAATTTGAACAACAACTTGAAATTAAAAATGTATTCAATACAGTATTGAAATTAAAATTTCACAATAATCAATCATAATATAATATTAATCAACACTTACATAATAATATATATCAACTTTTAAAATATGAATAAAACAAGCTGCAAATAATCTAAAAAAATGAATTGTGACTAATATTTTCAATACTTTTCAAAATTTTATGAATATTTCGGAAGTAATTTATGGTAACTGGACTATTTTCACCATTGACTTAAGCCTAGTATAGATTTATGGTGTCAGTTGAATTCAGGTAATTATGCAGTGAATTTTTTTTTTTATTAAGATATATATAAAATAGTATATAAAACAACTTAATGAATTTAAAAAAAAAAATGAGAGCTTAAATGTTTTATTTTATTAAACCAAGAATTTAATATAATCATGATAATAGAATTTCCATAGCAATCCTTGATAACCTTTTTAAAAAAGGAAATGTATTCCAAAGTAACAGTATAATTTTTTTTCAATTAATTTAAGTATTTTTTTGTCAAATTAACATGGCATACATAAAGTACTTTAATATGTTCTAATTACCTCAGTGCATGTGTGTTTTACAGGTAAAAAGAAAGCCCTATTATCTTAAATTCGTGTATTACTTATCTAGTACATACATGTATATTCGAAAGGCCTTGTTATTTAATTTAAACAGGATGTTGCAATTTTGAATCAATATTATTTAGAACTAAATACCTCTGACCAGGTGTGATCTTATTTATGAGTTTGCCCCCAAGCAGAGGTTATAATTCATATTTCACCACTAATCAGATAAACAATTTTATTTTATTTATTTAATTTTATCCCTTTTTGATACAAGTTATATACAATATATTTTTTTTTTATCCTAAATATAATCAGAGATATATTTCTTTTATAAGGTTAAATTTTTTTATAAATTTTGTTGGCTGTTAAAAAGAAATTTATTTTAACAGTTAAAAAAGTACAGTTTTTTTGGTCTAGTATGGTTCAGACTGGTCGAGTATTGTTCAGACCTTTGGTTAAGTATGGTTTAGACTGGAAAAATAGGTCGAGTACATGTCGAGAATGGGTTAAGACTGTTTCAGACTGGTCGAGTAATAGTTCAGACTATTTTCAACGGCAAAAATAAGGGTCAAGTACGATTCAGTACAGTCAAGTATGGTTCAGACTGGGGTCGAGTAATGTCAAGTAAAAGTCAGACCAATTCAGACTGGTCGAGTAAAAATCAGTACAGTCGAGTACAGATATAGGCCATTTCAGACTTTAATGGTTTGTAGTGAGGATATGAGGAAAAGTAAATGTGTGTTTATAAATAACAAGTCTACTACCAATAATTATGCACACTTTTTAGAATTTCGTATAATTTTCGTTTTTGTACCTTTTCGCATGGACTTGCTCAAATAATAAAATCCGAGAAAATTGATAAAAATCCTTAGCTTTTTCAAAATGTCGAATATGGATAACAAAAAAAAACGAATGGCTTGATAATACTGAAACAAAACAAGAGGAACAATCTAGACAGACAGCTTTCAACACCAACTACTTGAAAATACGTTGGTGATTTAGGACATACTCCCATTAACAGTGACAGTGTTGATCAGGGTTTTTGGGACAAGCAATGTCTATTCAACCGAGACAGTGATATGATAACTCCATGTAATAACGTGAAGTAACTAACTAACAAAAACATCAACTACAAACAAACCAACTGAAAATTATATATGTTTGCGTTTGTTTTTATTGCAGTTTAGTGTTTAGGTTGTTCCTTTGTTTTACTTTTATAGTCGGTGCGTTTACCTCAATTATGGTTTGTTTTCACTTAATCCATTCATGACTATTAAACAGCGGGATACTTCTGCCTTAATGAAATTAATGGGTCATCAATAACAATACCATTACAGCTTGTGTAATTCACGGGGAAATACAATGCATGTTTAACAAGAATACAAAAATAAAAGTAAACAGGATGCTATGTAAAAACTTTGACATTAATAGGTACACAGCTTGTAAATAAAGCGTTGCGTAATATAACAACATAGCTTGTTAATCATGTGCCGATCTAAATACATCATTTTGATAACAGTTTATGACACCAATCTTTGCTATAGCTCGCTGTTAGCGGTAAATTAGACATGTTTCAACGACTATTTTTTTTCAAATTTTTATGTATGATGAATGCTGAATTCTGATTTATACATTTGGCAAATTAAACATAACATAACCTAAATGAGACAATGCGTATATATTATTAAGAATTACGTATGAAATAAAAGTAGATGCCAAAATGCGTGTGTCTTGTTTCCTGTTAAATAATTCTGGTAAAAAAACATCTGGATTGAAATCAGTACATTCTATTAAATGAAAATTAAGCAAAACATAAAAAAAAATTACTAAAATCATAGAATATATATGCAGGACTCGGAGGTGCGATGGGGACGCTGAAGTGCGATGGTCACGCTGAAGTGCGATGGTCCACGCCGAAGTACGATGGTCCTTTCGCTGAAGTGCGATGGTTTGGTCTGACGTTAGCATATTGTGACGTTTCGCCTTAGTAGAATACAACATAGATTCGCAGGCAGGACGATAGGGTTGTGTAGATGAAGGTTTCATGTTAACAAAGGAAACGAAAGGGAAAGGAAAGTACCGAACTATTTAAGTTCCGAAGAGTTTTGAGCATTATAAGTTGAGGTTAAAAACAAGTCGTGCAACAAATCATTGCGAGCAAAGCAGCTGATGGATGAACTTGGTCTGCACATCGGAAAACCAGTGTTAGGAATTATGTCACAAATCTTTTGCATGATAAATAAAGCATATTGATCTAAATATTAATTTGGATTTACCTTTAAGTAAAAGTCTCGTGATTCTATGTCGACAATTTCATAGAAAAATATTTGCTATTGTACTAGTAATGTTTTTGCTATATCATGTTGCTATAATCTTGTTTTTAACCCTAGATGAATCCGGATTTTTAAGAACACCGTCATTCTAGTCTTTTTTTATAGTGGTTGCAGTGTTGATGTTTTACAACATGTTTGGCCATAATTGACCTAAAATGTAACTGATCCCTAACATGTACTTCCTAATTTGTCATCACCTAATTTTTTCGTGGAATAATTGACAAGGATCGCTATTTGTCATATATAAATGAACAAAGTGGTTTTTTACTCCGTTGGCAATCGGGTATATATAAATGAATGAATAATTGTTGTGAGCAATTTCTAAGTTTTGTCGTAATATTTAATAAAATGAAATGGACCCTTCTAGGTACTATTATATAGACCTTCACGCTGTATCTTTTTTTTTTGTTGGACGGCATATTATTTTACTCTTAACTACTGCGTGCTAATCGGAGAATTAGCATATTTTAAAATTAGATTAAAAAAATCAAAATTTAAAGCCTTAAGTTTTGTTTGACATAAACAGAAAATTAAAATCTTCATAATTCGAGGCTAAGGGCTATACTTTTACTCAAATCGTTATGATAATATTACATTTAACCAGCTCGTATACACATTTTGCTTTTTTTCCAATGTCACAGAAGACCATCGTACTTCAGCGTAACCATCATCGCACTTCGTCGTATAGTTATAAACAAGTTAACGTCACAATGTCACCATCGCACTTCAGGGTATTAACCAACGCACTTCAGTGTGGACCATCGCACTTCAGCGTGACCATCGCGGTTCGGAATACCATCGCGGTCCCGAGTCCTACATATATATTTGGGGAAAAACAAAAACAAAGAATAATCTTATTTTTTCTGTAATAGAAACATGATACTAGTTGTCGTCTGTATATGAAGTTCATACGTGTACTCGTTTCTCTTTTTTTATATAGATGATACCGTTTGTTTTCCCGATTGAATGGTTTACACTAAATTTTTTAGGGCCCTTTATAGCTTGCTGCTCTATGTGAGCCAAGGCTCTGTGTTAAAAGCCGTACCTTGACCTATAACGTTTTACTTTTATGTATTGTTACTTGGATGGAGAGTTGTATCATTGACACTCATAGGTCCGTGTATATCTGCGTCCATTCGTTTTTCGTTTTGAAATATCAAAAACAAAAAACGAAAGTGTTTTCATTTTTCGTTTTTGATTTCATAAAAACCAAAATGAAAAACGGAAGTGTTTTCATTTTTCGTTTTTGATTTCTTAAAAACCAAAATGAAAAACAAAAGTGTTTTCGTTTTTCGTTTTTGATTTCACAAACAAAAAACGAAAAACAAAAGTATTTTCATTTTTCAATTTTGATTTCTCAAAAACTAAAATCGAAAAATGAAAGAGTTTTCATTTTTCATTTTTGATCTCACAAAAACAAAAAACGAAAGTGTATTTATGTTATCTTTCCAACACAGTTTAATTGTCATTCAAAAAATGACAATGTTGTCATTTGTCATTCATTTTAAGGTCGTTAAAGTATACATGTACAGCGATTGTCAAATCAATACTACTTTAATCGAAGATAATGTCGACAGATGCAACAGTCTTTATCAATCTAAACAATAAGGGTGCGTGATCTTTACTTTTAAGTTTGGAGAGGTTAATCTGAGATGATAATATTGTAGCGTAACTAGCCTCTTTTACAAATAAAGCAAACTATATATTGTTGGCGAGGGAAGGTCTCAAGGACTCCAGAAGAACTGGAAAAAATGATACAAAATCTTTCACACCCTTTCTTAATCTAAAGCGCAAGTTTTAATTTATCTATTTTATTATGTTCTGGTCTCGGAGCAAAATATATAGATACAGTGTAAAACTTTTAGTATTTACATGACTTTGTATGAACAATATCAAAAGACATATTTAGGATAATGAAAAAAAATAATGTAATCCACAAAGTCAAGTGTGTGGCTATTGTTAGTTTAAACATATTTATTAATAGTGGATTTGAAATTTTCTCACCGGAACGGGGATCGAACCAGGAACTTATGTTTTTTTATAGTCCGATGCACTAACCTATGTTACTTTTGTATAATGAGGATCAATGGTCTAGTTCCTCGTTGAAGACCCTCCAGCTCCTTTCAAGATGAAGAACAGGCACAAAAGGCCTGTTCATTAATAATTTGTATTTTTTCTATATATTGTGTGCGATTTTGTCCCGTGTACATTTACTCCACATCTCTTTATTTTCTATTTCGGACCTGGACACGGCTCAATGCTAGTTTAGACCTCCAATGTTAAAGGTCATATGGTTTTTTTTAAATTATTTGATGCCGTGGGATTGGGATTTTTAGCTTTAATGTAATCCATGTCAGGTTTTTAACTTGTATTTACAGCAAAGATAGCCAGTTTTGTGTTCTGTAATATACTGTAACAGTTTAATTTTACTTGTCCGGTCGCATCGGAACTTCTCAAAACATCTTCCGAACAATATCTGGACGTCGGTTTCGTGGGCATGTACAATTGCTAAACCACACATGAACGTTCTTTAGTCTTCGTAGATCTATTCCAACTTGAAGTCTTTTTGAATCTACGACAAGCAGAATATGATATTTTAAACCATTAAATATTGAAGCCATAGTCATGAAGATCGATTACTTGATTGATGTTCCGTTAACGTAGCCGCAGAACAAAAACGCAAGAGCTACTTTTGAATATTTCTACAATTTTAAGTAGTTTTCCACTCACAAACACAATAATATTTTCAACATTTATTAAGATATTTTTTTTTTACACTTTTTAACTTTTATGTTGTTTTAAAATATCAATTTGACTTGAACTTGGGATCCCACTAACATGTTTAACCCCGCCACATTCAAAATGTATGTGCCTGTCCCAAGTCAGAAGCCTGTAATTTAGTGGTTGTCGTTTGTTTATGTGTTACATTTTTGTTTTTCGTTCAATTTTTGTGCATAAATAAGTTAGTTTTCTTGTTTGAATTGTTGTCATTTCGGGGCCTTTTATATCTGACTATGCGGTATGGGCTTTGCTCATTGTTGAAGGCCGTACGATGACCTATAGTTGATAATTTCTGTGTTATGTTGGTCTCTTGTGGAGAGTTGTCTCATTGACAATCATACCACATCTTCTTTTTTATATTTATATGAGTATATTAAATAAACATGTATATACCAAGCTAAGTCAGTTTATATCTTGTTTTTCGTCTGACTATACAAAAGGCGAGAAGAGCTACTTGATAGATCAGGTTGACTGATAAGCTGTCTATATAAAGTAATGGGACAATGCATGGCATGAAGACATCACCAAATCACCGTATGCAATACTCAAAAAGACATCCAGGGCTTACCATATAGTCACAACTACCCACCAACAGGCCGTGAGCTTTGGTTGGCTCTTAACTCAAATCAAAGAGCACAGCAAAATGTCAAAATATTCTATTCAAACCGGGTGACCTGGGAGAAAAACATTGAAATTTTCCAAAGAAACACACACACACCTCAACTTTTAATAAGGAGATTTGGTATTAATGCAAATGAGTCAACTATCCAACAAAGTTCAAATGTAGTGGATGTAAGCAATTATATATAGGCGACCATATAATCTTCGACAATGAGAAAACACATACGGTATTATTCGTTTTGTGTAGTTTCTTTTGTTTACTATTTTGTCATCGGACTCGGATTTCTTTTAAACTGAGTTTCTCTGTGCATATTGTTGTGTGTTTGTTTATTCTACATCAGCTAGATATAATTGTATCTGTAGCGGGAGGGTTGAGATCTAACAAAGCATGTTTAGCCCCGCCGTATTTTTGCGCCTGTCCCAAGACAGTAGACTCTGATCTTTGTTAGTTTTTTATGTTTTTTTTTTTCTAAGTTAAGTGTGATGTCCATTTTCACATTACTAGTATATTTTTTTATTTAGAGACCAGCTGAAGCCCGGATTTTCTCGTTGTGTTGAAGACTCATTGTTGGCCTTCGGCTGTGCTCTTTGGTTAGGCTGACTGTTGTTTCTTTGACACATTTTTTATTTCCATTCTCAATTGTATTGATTGATCAATTGAATGATTCATTGATTGATTGATTGATTGATCATTTTACTACAAGCAAAAGTCATGATCATTTGAGAATCCTTTATGTGTATTGTAGTGTTAATTTCACCAATGAAACTCGACATTAATGTTTGTCTTAATATTAAATTTCTTTGTAAACTCTAAAATTACCGTCTGATTATAATAAGACACGCAAGAATAAAAAAAATATTTGGCCTTCAATGTCTCAACCTTTTTTAATGTGAGTAACTTCATTGTTCACTTAGATTTCGATTTTGATATTGTTTTTGCAAGTTTCCATAATAGATTTCCGGTAATTGTTCTGCATAAAACCCTATGGGAAAGCACATTAACTAAATTTTCCAAACGTTTATTGGAACCTAATGATTTGGCAAGGTGTTGCAACCTGTAATGTAAAAAAGTTACAGCCGATTGCACTGAGTGTGTAGGCAAAGGTAGCCTATCCTTGGTTAGCTTGCTTGTATTATTAGGTTAGGTAAACTACCCTCCTTTAAGAGTATACTAGTTCGACAAATAACCAATCAATCTGTCTGTA
The DNA here is from genome assembly GCF_965363235.1 of Mytilus galloprovincialis. Lineage (NCBI taxonomy): Eukaryota > Metazoa > Mollusca > Bivalvia > Mytilida > Mytilidae > Mytilus > Mytilus galloprovincialis. The sequence continues at coordinate 49,496,569 of NC_134851.1, forward strand.
GGACTAGGCTCCTTCTACAGGAGGGTGGTATACCTTACCTAGTTACTTCATAGTTCAGCTAACAAACATGTCAAGCGATCCAAAGATATTACCTTTGTCAACACACTCAATATAATCGGCTGTAATGAAAATGCGGAGTTTGTGAGAGCAGGCTCAAGCAACCAGTCGGTAGCAGTCAGTTTTCAAATATATAAAAACAAATATTGCATAAGACTCAAACGTACTTAAAATGTTTTTATTAATATATAACCACTATATCATCAGTTTTTAAAATATAATTAAGTAGTCAAAGACACTTTTCAATGAATTTTAAAATTTCATTTCTGGTTTATTTAAGAATTGAATGCTTTTTTTTGTTACTTCATTGAGGTGTAAAGCGATGACCGAAATACATTTTGTATGAAAAGCGGAAGAGCTTCATTCTGAAAATGTACGCACGGTCAACGCTTTTACATCCCTATGAAGTTACAAAAAGAAGCATTCAATATTTATAATTACATGTTTTAGCTAGGATCATGAAAACACGATTTTTATCAAGTTTTTATTAAATTCACCTTTGCACTTTATTGTGGGACCTCGTGTCATCATGAATAATGATTTTCGTTGTGTAATGTAACATGAGATATGCAGTTAGCCAATCAGAATAACGAATTATAATGAAACATACCTCTTATGTTATTATTAGTTATATAAAGCCAAAATCAATCGCTTTCGATATATTACACAGCGTACTGCCCGCTTTACATTTTAAATAGTCAACACTTGGAATGTTTATAGAATCGTAAATAATTATGATTTTTTTTAATGATGGCAAAATTGCACTATTAGTTCATGAAAAGTAATAATAATTCTGCATTACAGTGAGTTGACTGTTAGTGTTGCTCTCCACCAATAGCAATTCATTCAAAATTTTGACCCAATTGCAATTTGTTTTATAAAATCAAATTGTTCAACTGGTCAGAATTTTGAACCAACTGCTGTCGAAAACAACAGACCAGTCATGAAAGTGCAAGGTGATAAAATAAAACATACTTACAATCCTATAAGACTTTAATCCACTTTAATGATGTTGTGACAAAATTAGTTTATCAGTTTGTATAGTTATATTATATTCATTTCCATGCTGAAGGGGAACTGTTTATTTTGAATTGCTATTAAATTGTCCAAACTAAGCTTTCATATAGTTTTTCTTTCTAAAAGTATTCTATATTTATAAGAATCAGATATCATTTTAAATAAAACATCATATATTCAGTAAAATATGTGTGAAATAACAATATGCTATTGATAAGTTTTCAGGGGAGATAACCTAAAATATTATTCTTTTGAATAAAGACTTTTTGAAAGAAAAGTTATTATCACCCCCATGGAAACTTCCTACAAACATATATTGCAATTTTACACATATTTTACTGAATATGAAATGTTTTAATTCACATAATGTCTGATTCTTATAAATATAAAATTGAGAATGGAAATGGGGAATGTGTCAAAGAGACAACAACCCGACCATAGAAAAAACAACAGTAGAAGGTCACTAACAGGTCTTCAATGTAGCGAGACATTCCCGCACCCGGAGGCGTCCTTCAGCTGGCCCCTAAACAAATATATACTAGTTCAGTGATAATGAACGCCATACTAATTTCCGAATTGTACACAAGAAACTAAAATAAAAAAAATACAAGACTAACAAAGGCCAGAGGCTCCTGACTTGGGACAGGCGCAAAAATGTGGCGGGTTAAACATGTTTATGAGATCTCAACCCTCCCCCTATACCTCTAGCCAATGTAGAAAAGTAAATGCATAACAATACGCACATTTAAAATTCAATTCAAGAGAGAAGTCCGAGTCTGATGTCAGAAGATGTAACCAAAGAAAATAAACAAAATGACAATAATACATAAATAACAACAGACTACTAGCAGTTAACTGACATGCCAGCTCCAGACTTCAATTAAACTGATTGAAAGATTATGATTTCATCATATGAATATCAGGCACAATCCTTCACTATTTTAGATTATCTCCCCTGAAAACTTATCAATAGCATATTGTTATTTCACACATATTTTACTGAATATATGATGTTTTATTTAAAATGATATCTGATTCTTATAAATATAGAATACTTTTAGAAAAAAAAACTATATGAAAGCTTAGTTTGGACAATTTAATAGCAATTCAAAATAAACAGTTCCCCTTCAGCATGGAAATGACTATAATATATCTATACAAACTGATAAACTAATTTTGTCACAACATCATTAAAGTGGAGTTAAAGTCTTATAGGATTGTAAGTATGTTTTATTTTATCACCTTGCACTTTCACATTTTGACTGAACAATTTGTTCAATATTCTGACCAGTTGAACAATTTGGTTTAATAAAACAAATTGCAATTGGGTCAAAATTTTGAATGAGTTGCAATTGGTGGAGAGCAACACTAACAGTCAACTCACTGTAAAAGAAAAGAAAGTTGCACTCGTGCTTTAACTTTTTTTTTGCCACACAAAACTGTTTTTACAAAACATTCTATCTCTGAACTAGTGGATTTCGCTTAAATATGACTGGACAAAAGGTTTATTTTTTGTATTCAAAGTATGGTGGGCAAGTAAATTATTTATTAGCTTAAAAAGGATTGATCCGTGCTATAAATTAACTTGTAATTTTGATCAAATAGGCCCTAGATCTCTAGCTTACGTTCTCACCAAGAGCAGATAAAAGTATTGCCGCAGAATTTTTTTATTAACTGTCTGGTAAGGATTTTTGTAGGGTATACGACCTGAACTTTAGACCTACTTTAGAAAAAAAACTAAGCAGAACAACACCCTGGATTTTTCTACTGTAGACCCCAGCTGCCAAGCTTCCCTTTGCACCTAGTGAGGACAATTTTTATTAAATTTTCGGTAAGGATGGGGTTCGGTGTTCGACCCCAACTTTGGACCTATGTTTGAAAAAAAATAAGCTAAAGAGCAACCTTAATTTTTTTTCTCCAGCAGCCATCAGCTACCAAGCTCCCCTTCACACATTGTTCGGACAGAAGTATTTCCGTAGACATTTGTTTATTAACTTTTATGTAATGATGGGGTAGGGTGGGTAACTGCGGTCCACTTGAAAAAAAATTACAGGGACTCCAATGTGGTGTGGTCTATGCAGAACAATTACCGGAAATCTATGGTAGTTTGCAAAATAATAATCTTTTTTTATAATGTGATATGTAAAATGTTGGTAAATAATGAAAGCATGCTTCTGAATTAATAGACATAGAAATAAAGAGAAACCATATGATAACCAATAGCAATCTCCCAGAGACAAACTAACGTTCGTTAAGGCAACTAGTATGATGGTCTGGATTCGGGGTTCTTAATTTCTGTATTCTGTGATTTTTTATGCCATATTTCTCTATTTTTTATACTTTTTGACAATTATTCTCTTATTATTACATTTTAATACCATTATTCTAGCTATTTTATTTATTTCTTGGTCCATTGTCTCTATTATTTATATTTTTTGTCTACTATTCCCAATTCCATAATCCCCCATCAACGACCTCTAGTTAATGTCACCTTATAGTCTTCACAAATAAGCAAAATTAATACCTTATAGGCTCCTAATGACAAACCAATTTAATATCCCAGTTTGAATTGTGAAATTGCAGAAATTTTGAAAATTAAATCAAGCAAAATACATTATCGTCCTCGTAGTTCGTAAAATACTGGCAGATGGATCTTGGTCATCAATTCTAATAATCTTGGATCGACCTTTCTAAACTTAAAAGTAATAAAGTTCACGCATCCATATTGTTCCGATTGCTAAAGACTTTTGCATCCGTCGACATTATCTTCGATTAAAGTAGTATTGATCTGACAACCGCTGTGCATGTATACTTTAACGACCTTTAAATGAATGACAAATGACAAACATTGAATGACAATTAAACTGTGTTGGAAAGATAACATGAATACACTTTCGTTTTTCGTTTTTTGTTTTTGTGAAATCAAAATTGAAAAATGAAAATACTTTTGTTTTTCGTTTTTTGTTTGTGAAATCAAAAACGAAAAACGAAAACACTTTTGTTTTTCATTTTAATTTTTAAGAAATCAAAAACGAAAAATGAAAACACTTTTGTTTTTCGTTTTGGTTTTTAAGAAATCAAAAACGAAAAATGAAAACACTTTCTTTTTTCATTTTTGTTTTTATGAAATCAAAAACGAAAAATGAAAACACTTTCGTTTTTTGTTTTTTGTTTTTGATATTTCAAAACGAAAAACGAATGGACGCAGATATACACGGACCCTCATACCACATCCTCCTATATCTATGATTTCAACATGTTCAATGCAAACATGTTTGCATTCCTTATATGTGATTGAACTGCTGCTAAATTGGATATAGATTATTTGCAAATGATTTTGTCAAAACATTCGAAAGAACTAATAACAAATTACTGCATATCGGTAATTTTGATATTTAACGGTAAATTGCTTTTTGTAGATTGAGTGAGCGATAAAGTTAAGTTAAGATATCCGTTACTTGCGTATCCGCTTGCTCTGTTAAGATATAGAATGTTTATTTTAACTTCAATTGTTAAAGCATTGATAGGATTCTAAATTCTTTACTTGTAGATGCTACAGTTGAAAACAGCTGCAATGTCATCAATGAATATATCGGATAATAACTCATTCTGTGGAACCCGTGGTGTTATGATAAATTTTCCAGTAAGTTTATTTGTGACCTTTGCTTTCTGCATTAAGTACCATGTCCTCATATTAAAAGACTGTAATCAAATCTTAATGTTGGGAATCCTGTTTTTGTCTATCACTTTCGATATTTACCGCCAAAACACGCGAGGGGTAATAAAAGTACAACTTGAACATATAGTTTGTATTGATACTTAGTTTTCTAGTTTATTCACATCAAATATTATCGATAGCTCGATGAAGTTTATTTGCAACATACTGATAACTAGTGTATGTCTAGTGTATTTGAAGTTAAAGGCTTTGGAACACTGTGAAAGAAGGATGTAATATACAAAACTCATAAGCTGACAACACCATGGCAAAAAGTGGAAAACGATCATAGATCCTAGATTACAAGTACTCTTCACTTTGCACTTAATATATACGCTACCAAATAAAAGTCTACATCGTTTTACACTTATGCGTGGGACGTGTTTTTTTAAATACCAGTTTCCAGTATCTTCTTTTTGACCGGCTCTACATTGTTGAATAAAATATTGCAAAGTCTATCTAAATTATTTTTCAAATACTTTATCTTATTTGACAAACACTTTCGCACAATCGAGTGTAAAGGTCCACTTCAAATTTGCAATGGGTTGAGAGTATTTTCGCTCCGATTTGCAGCCCTCACTGTTACTTTGAAATGTAACTTTCATTTGTGTTTTTTATGCATGTTCTAGTTTAGCGCCATGGATTGATTAACTCATATCCTTTACTTTTTTATCAGCCTACAAAACACATATTTGACCTTGATATTGAGCAATACCATTTTCTGTTGTCATTTTCTATGTTATTCATTTATATGAAGTGTTTGATAAAACATTTTAACTATTAAAAATCGGACAAAATAAAGATCACTTAAACCATAAGGCTATTAGTTCTTTCTTTTATTATACTGTTACACCACTGTTCTAGGTTAGGGGAGGGTTGGATGCCTTCTTACATGTTTAACCCCACCACATTATGTATGTATGTGCCTGTCCCAAGTCAGGAGCCTGTAATTCAATGGTAGTCGCCTGTTTATATGTTACATTTTTGTTTTTCGTTCATTTTTTGTACATAAATTAGGTCGTTAGTTTTCTTGGTTGAACTGTTTACATTGTCATTTTGGGGCCTTTTATAGCTATCTATGCGGTATGGGATTTGCTCATTGTCGAAAGTCGTATAGTTGTTAAATTCTGTATCATTTGGTCTAGTGTTGAGCGTTATCTCATCGGCAATCATTCCACATCTTCTTTTTCATATTAAAAATTGTAATATCTATCTGTATAAGCTAAATTCGTTATATATCTTGTCATTGAAATGTACAGTCAGGAATTCTCTGCAACAAACAGTGTCAAAGTAAAACAAAATATACAGAAAAACAACTCTTAACAAAAATCTACATTTTAATGATCAGAATGTTCAGATATGATAAGTTCAACATGATCGATTGAGACTAACTATGTATGTGCATAGCATCTCTACAACTATGCTAAGCCAACAATGGTAAACTACACACCCCCAACCAACGCATATTTTTATCAATCAACGAACAAAAATGACGTTTTTAATGATAACAATTGTTTGCATCCGATAAAAAACACCAATGTAATATTTAAATTAATCTAACGACAGCTTTGATGTTTGTTGACTGTGCATGTCGATTTCTAAATTGTTTCTCTAGGCTATGCATATGCAGCTTTGATAGTCTATGTCAACTTTGAATATACTAGTACGTGTATGGAGACCGTGATGTATCATGGTAAATATGGTAAAATTGTTTTGGAGATGTGGTTTAATATGCGCTAATTCACTGTGTGCTATTACAACTATTCACATTAACGATGTTTGTAATTTAACATTGGATGAAAGGGTAAAATATTGCATTTCACTTTTTTTACTCATATCTATTATTATTTTTGAAATTTTCTGTTATACAGATTGAATGGGAAATAGCCAAATGGATTCGTTGTACAGAATTTGTTGTGACAGTGGTATTGAATGTGTCATTGTGTATTCTACTACAAAAGAAAGGAAAGAAGTCAAATCTCGTGTTATTTGTTTTCCATCTTGTTCTATCAGGTATTTTATAATATGTTTTATATAGATTGAAAAAAGAAGGAGAAAGATTCCAGATAGACAATCAAACTCATCAAACTCATAGATCAAACATAAACTGACAACGCCATGGCTAATATTAAATACAAACCGAAAAACAATAGTACAAAAGACACAGCATAGAAAAACTAAATAACAGGCAACACGAACCCAATGAAAAACTCAATCGTATATATACGTAGTTACGACATCAGGAACATATCTGATATCATCTGTGAAAAGAATATCCTGTATCGGTCAACCTACTTGTGGTGGTGTCCGTAAAATAACTAAGTGATTATTTCGACTTCACCATTTGTAACTCTTGATTAAAAAGCTTCTTTGTAAGCAGAATCCTCAATTAAGAAAAGCATGAAGTTCGGGAATATCGTATCAATTGGAATGTTGCAACATAGAAATGGAACGGTCACAATTGGAAAGCTGTAAATCATTTCTGTTGTCGAAAAGGTTTTTTAACCGTTTCTTATTGGCAATTGCTAGATGTAAGTCAAGATATGGGCCTTTCTTGTGACTGTTTTATCCTTTATCTCTAGTTCGATGGGATAAAAGAGTTCACATAGTCACCATATTATAATTTCTGTAGTGAGAGAACATCATCGAGACAACTCTCAAGCCAAGTCACAATTAGAAAAGTAAAGTATTATAGGTCAAGGTACGGTCCTCAAAACGGAGCCTAGACTCACAACGAAATCTATTCTTTTATACATGTGAGAGGTTTGGCTAGCTTTAAAACTATGTTTAATCCACCATTTTCTACATCAGAAATGATTGTACCAAGTCAGGAGTATGACAGTTGTTATCCATACGTTTAAGATTTCAAATTTTTATTTTGCCATTTTATAAAAGATGTATATGGAACTTTTCGTTTTGTATTTTTCCTCAGCGTTCAGTATCTTTACGATTTTACATTTTACAGGACATAATCGACCTAATTTTAAAATATACTTTTCTTTGTAGATATCGCCGTAGCAGTTTTTCATATATTTCCTCTGATTATCAATCATTTCTTTTCAAACTGGATGTTAGGACTTACCATGTGTAAGTTGAAGTTTTACCTCAGTAATGTTTCGTTGTTCGCCTCAACATACCTTATAGTGACAATAGCTGTGGACAGATTATTATGTGTGTTACATCCACTTGCAATTCTCCGTCAGCGACGAAGATACAAAACATGGATGATTACAATACCCTGGGGCCTGTCGTTTTTAGTAAACATTCCAATTCTTGTTTGGACCAAAATATTTACTATTTGTGAATGTAATATATGTACACCTGATCTCAGAGGCATTCGAGAGGTAAGTATGAAGATTAGTTTCATTTTCATTTATTTTTTCTCATCTCTTAAACTTTGTACTTGTTTGACTTTATAACTATTTTGATTTGATCGTCACTGGTGAGTTTTATATTCCCGAAACGCGCGTCTGGCGTAGTAAATTATAATCCTGATACCTTTGATAACAACTTATTCAAACGCAATCATTTCTTTTGTCAAATAAAATGAAATGTGATTGAAATATTATTTGTATCGTTAATTTATTCAGTTCGTTCAAAATTAAACAAACGTCATATACATTTTAAATAGTTGTGTTGTTGTTATCTTATGTTAAAGTATTATATATATATGCATCATGTAACAAAATAAAAACATATAGAGTATTTTATTTATACAATTAAACTGTTGCCGTAGTAAAGACTGTTATATCGATGAGTTAAAGCATAGGCATACTCCATATTTGAACAACGTATTTACTTTACCGAGGTAGAAGAGTTATATCGGTAAACAAAAAAGAAAGCCAATGTGATATACAAGTATAAGTCGAAGAACGACCGCAATCATATTATTAAAAAAATAAAAGAAAAAAAAACTTGATTTAATTGTACAAAATAAAAGATTCATTCGGCATCAACTTGGATGAAGTGTATGTTCTAGAAGGGTATAGCCTATTGTATTTTACCTAAGTCCGTCCAAAAACGACAATTTAGGGAATACATAAATTTTATGTCTCCTTTTAATTTTATAACCAAACAACAACGAATGGTCAAAGTAAAAATGACTGTGTGTTCCATATGCTATTGACACCTTTCGAAACCAATATTAAGTTGCTTGAACTTTTAACTGATATAGTGCTGGTCTTTTGAAGTATTTTTGATTATTTTAAGTAGTGTCAAATAAGACAAATTCTACAAAAAATATCATGTTTTTTTTCAGATAGCGCTCTTGCTCAACGCTGCCTTCCTGTTATTTATTCCATCACTAGTTCTTATATTATGTTATAGTACGATAATGTTCTTCATTTGTCAGAAACTTCAAATAAAACATGGTCAAAGATTGTCAGAAATAGGTAAGAGCTATTGTTCCTATACTGTAATCGTGATTCGTGATAAAAATTAAATCATCACGTTTTATGAACTGTTTTTAAATGACAGCCTGGAGACAGCAAATAAATATTTATACTAATGATTCGAAAACAAACCGACATTGACATCAAAAGAAAACAAAAACGACCAAAAGATAAACAGCAGCATTTAGAACACAACATAAAAACTTAGTAGACACCATCAATAGTTAACACCAATTATTTTCTGTATATCAGAATTAATTTCAATCCAGTTGACACCGGTTACAATATGGTGTTGGTTACGGAAAATATTTAAACTTATTATAAATAGTAGATTTTGGAAGCATATAATGACTATAGTGTACCGTTAATTTGTCTTCAAAAACTAAAAGGAAAATTGAGGATCCTTTCCATTTCTTATTATTAGATTGATAAAACTATAAAGAGACAATATCAGATCAAAGTATTCTCTTGTCCGCGATCTGATCCAAACCTAAATATATTTTCTTGAATATTTAATATTAGCATGTCGTCGTTCGCATTTAAGTTCATATATCATTATTATGTCTAGTTTGATAATCTGATTAAACGACACCTATTGTTAATGTTTTTATAACTTTGATTTTGATCTAAACCTAAATAGATTTTTTTGAATATTTGATATAAGCATGCCGTCGTCCGCATTAAAGTTCATATAACATTACTATATCTAGCTTGATTATCTGTTTTTATGACAGCTATAATAATTAATAATGTGTTTTATAGGTTTAATAAGGCAAGCTACAAACAACTGTCGATGCCGTGTTTTTTCCAAAGCAAATAGGAGAAGTACTATCATGACATTTGTAGTTAGCATCAGTAAGTAGCAGATTACATTGATAATAAAATTGAAAATGGAAACGTGAAAGAGACAACAACTCGACTAAACAGTACAAAAGAACTCAAAACCACTTATGGGTCTTCGAGAACATCCCGCACTTGAGGCTGGTTTTAGCCGTCGCCTTACTATAAATGTATACAAGTTCAAAGAAAGTGACGACATTGAACTAGAAATCATCTAAATGAACTTAATTATAAAATACAAACAAGACTAACAAGGGCCTAATGTTCTTGACTTGGGACACGTTCAAACATTGAACATGTGTATACTGCTGATTATAAGCTTAATCAAAAGTAGTATGCATTAAATGAATTTAACTAACGCTATTCATTTTCCTTGATTTTCGACCTAAGAATAGCATAACATTGAGAATTAAAGAATAATTGAAAGGGGGTTGAACGGAATATTTTCATGTCACTGTCTAATGTCAAAAATATTATCAGTTTTCGTACTTCCTATTTGTTTTTGTTATTATTTTTTGTGAGGTCTGATGTTGATTGTAGATGTTTTAAATTAAATTTGCTAAATTGATTGAAGTTGATTTTATAGCATCTTTTATAGTGTCACGTGTTAAGGACGTTGTATTGTGATCCACACAAACCATATTTTACTTGTTTGGATTTATAACTATTTTCATATGAGCGTCACTGGTGAGTCTTATATTCACGAAACGCGCGTTTTTGCGTACTAAATTATAATCCTGGTACCTTTGATAACAACTTATTCAAACGCAATCCATTCTTTTGTCAAATAAAATGAAATGTGGTTGAAATATTATTTGTATCGTTAATGTATTCAGTTCGTTCATTAATTTGTAAAAAAAATAATTGTACATAACAAAGTGTTATCATAAAATGATTATAAGTTGTTCTACTTCTAACGTATTTAACTTGCTATTTAGGTTTTAAAGACAGGTTCATGGTTGGCGCTCAAATTGGTCCCTTCAATTGTAGTGTTTAATGTATTGCATTAGATGATTTGTGTTATAGCAGTCATATCAATTTAGCAATAATTTTTAGTTCATATACAGTTCGAGAAATGTATGTTAATTATCATTCGAAATATGAAATTCAGGTTTTCCTAAATAAAAACATATTTATCTTTGAACAATGCCATTTTGGAAACAAACATGACAGAAAACATGTTCTGACAAATTGAAGTCGACAAAAAACTTCAAACACCATACATATATTTTGGATATCATAATTCCACCTATATATCAAATGTCTCTATGCACAACTTCTATAGATGCATTAAAGCAGTCTTCATAAAAATATGCATAGCCTTTATACCAACGTAGGTATGGTTAAAGGCAAAATATTATGAATGGTTATATCTTTTATTGACTTCTTAAAAGTAATATCAAAAAGATAGGTCTAAAGAAAACAAATATAGCAGAGTTACGGAAGTATATTGTATAATATAGAGAGTAAAAGTTACCATAACTTGACTTAGCTGTATTTTGCAAAACAATGCTCTGCAACTTCGTACTTTATTTGGTCTTTTTAACTTTTATGGATTCGAGCGTCACTTATGAGTCTTTTGTAGGCGAAACGCGCGTCTGGCGTATATATCAAATTTAGTCCTGGTATCTAATGAGTTTATTGACAACATCAATTCAAAAACAACCAACGAAACCTGGGGAAAAACAACTATGTTATTTCTGACGTCGTTCACACATTATTTAGAATTTCATCAATGCCATTTGATTAGCAAATCAGTTTGATATAACTTTAGTGTGCATATCAAATTCAAAAGAAGTTATTCATTATATAAAACGTAATATCCATGCAATCAAATTTTCCCGTGATTCAAGAATGAAAAGGGTCTTTCAAATACTTGTTTATTAACCTTCCCTACCGAAATGTAATTTCATTATTTTATAGATTGTATTGTCGTATTGTCCTTTTGTCGTATTTTACAATGCTAGAAGATTGCCATTAACGATAACAGCGTTTCTCTTTTTATTTTTCGTCAACAATATTTTTCTTTTAAAATAAAATGGGTCATCCATCATCATAGAGTGTCAAAATTAAAGGAAATTGAAAGTTCCTTATAAAATTTACTATAATCAAATTCATTCAATAAAAGGACATACAAACTCGCAGGATTGATTTTCAGATAGTATTTTCTTTTATTTATCGCATTTTATTGACAAACATTCAAACTTGGCTGTAAATTGAATTAGAAAATGGTATTTTAACACTACATTTTCATCGCACTGTGTATTACTGCGCAAATGTTTGAACATCGGATATGAATCTATAATGTCATTGACTTCAATGCATCGCCGGTTTTATTTTATTTCGGATTTATTTAATACACCATTTTGTAAATCCATAGATTTATATTTCGCATTGAACTGCTGGTATCGTTAACATTATTAACATTAAAAATTTTTATCAAATGTTTTTTTTGGGGGGGGTTTATTAAGGTTTTTCATTATTTTTTTCAAATTTACAATAACAAAAAATGTCAGGAAAAAGAATAGATTAATAAGTCTGTGTACATAATTTGCACTGAACAACTGAGCTACCAAAAGGATAATCTGTAACCAGATAACTCCTGCAATCTCCTTATGTATTGAAAATGTATTTAAATAATTGAAAATTTCTACGGCGTGTGATAATTAAATATTCGTAAATATGCATTATTCTGTCAATCATAATTCAAGCGGGATAAATACACTCACGGTACCCTTATCTGATATTTCATCTAGTTTCCTTGAAAAAATGTTTACATCACCGTCATTTGAGTTTGGTAATGATCTAAAACATGTAAGTCATAATATATGAACCATTAGGAGATAACTGTAATGTCTTTTAAGCTTGGTTTTATAAACTAAGATTTTATTTTGAATTAAAAACAATCTTAAAACAAAATACTGTTATAATTATTAAAATGCAAAAAATTAAGATACATTCGATTTAGGTAAATATTTTTACATTTAAATGTCATAAATAAAAATACCTCTAATCTGTTACTTCATCTTTGTCATCTAAACAATGTGACGGAATAGGTATACCCCGGATGTCAACGATAAATACAAAGCGTATCTTTATTTTTCGTACGCTTCTGAATGTTAGAAATATTGACACAAAAAACATTTCTGAGGCATAACATGTGACCTTTTTCTTTAACTTTGTTCAGCAATTTTAATCAAAAGAATCGAAAACCACAATAATGGTGACTATCCTTTGTTAAGGACTGGTAGGGTTAGAAATCTAGCAATCCATCGTCCAATAAAAAGTGTCGTTCTAAACGATTCGCATTAAAATGATAATTTTATATTGGACGTTAGTCCGTATTTATTAGGTTTTACTGAACAAATACATTTTCGTCACAAACAGAGACGCATTATTCCAAATTTTAGAAGGCATAATTCTATCGTGCTTTCAATATTTTTCAGTCTAAGGCATTTCAAATCAGTATTAACTTTAAAAGGTTCTTCTTCTTATAAGATCAAGTGCAAACATGGCCTTAATCTGTCTTACCTTCATTGCCGTTATTATGCTTCCTTTATAATTGATATCCCATTCACGTCTACTAGTATACAAGAGCGACAAAGGGGAAGAAACTACAATTTTACATACCCTCTCAAATGGTACAATTTGTTTGTTGATGTTGATGTTGAATGAAAACTATATACTGTATTGTATTGATGCATTTAACTTGATGACTTCAATTTTTGAGGATTTTGATGTCCTATCCTGTTTAATATACATTGTGATATTTTTGATACTTAAATACCTGCATTTATAGTTTGTACCTACTGGTAAAAAAACCGAAAATGTGTGTAAGAATGTATTCGAAGGTTCCATTTAAATCGGTCAATTTGATTTGCTATTATGTATACATTGTAGTTTGTTCCTTGTCGGTATTTTTTTAAAAACTTTTTTATGAAGTATGATTGTACCTAAATATTACATTAAATCAGCGCATTACCATGTTTTCTCTTTCATTTCAGCTTTTATCGTTTGTTGGATGCCTTTTATCCTTGCCGGGCTTTTGAATCTGTATGGAGATCTAGGTTACGGCGGATGGTTTGATATTCTTATAGCACTCGCACCACTCAACAGTATGGTAAATCCGATCATATTTCTAACTTTTAATAACAGGACGTTTATCTCAAGACGGAAAAGTACGTTTAGACGTGCAGATCAGTTGGAACTGATGAATATATCTTAAAATCTCTGAGGGAATGAACATCAACATAAAAAATACTATTTTTTTGGAACGAATTCATGACGAATGTTATCCTCAGTCGTATTACACGAAGATGAGAGAGAGAAAGTATAAAAATATTGCTCAACTTTCTGGACTGTCAATCCGGGAAACAACCTGTTATTTATAAATTTACCACGGATATACATAAATTGTGAATATAATTGTACGGTAATATGTTATCCTGAATGCGGGTATGAATTCCACTTCTGTTTACCGGAATTTAAAAAAGAAATTTTCGGAATTATCAAAAATATAATGGACATAAATCAAAGAATGAAATAAGTTGAAATGTGAACAAAGTATTCGCTGAAACAATCGAAGAATCTTTGTTTATAGCAAAGAATGCATATGTATAATTGACAGCTAAAAAATAGACATAACCAACAGTTAAGAAACGCCTGTCTTTAAGGAGATAACTCACAGCCTTTGATTGGTGAACAAATATATGTTACATCAAGTATGACTGTTTGATTCGTTTATTATAAAACATTCTTTGCTAGACATTTTATTATGCGTAAAGTGAAATCATAACGTGTCGATTGCAGCAATATAGTTGTTAAATAAACCATGTAGTGTGTAGTATTTGAATATATATTTGCGAGAAAGAAATGTGTTGCATGCCCCTCAAGGCAATATCATTCCGTTCTTTACAGAAGTATTGTTACTGTTTCGATATTTCCCTGTTTTGATTTTTCAAAGTACAAAGTCTTCTAGTTTAAGAGAAAAAACATTGACCTTATTCTAAATTAAGATGATTTTAAAAGAGAACATTAAAATTCAACTGGATTATTTCCAAAACTATGAAACATTATGTGTAAAGAAATTGTTTCAAAATAACAAGGTTATCTAAAACAGTCTTATGGAAAGAGTATTGAAAAGGATGTTTATCTTGTTTGGTCGTTCTTACCGTTTTGATTAGTACCAGTTGTGTCACATTACTGATTGCGATATATTGACTGAATATAAATGTGCATGGCAAGTGACGAATACACAGCAGGAGGCGACTAACCTTTCAAAGTTCCCAGTCTCACTTCTTTTCGAATTTTTGTTGGTGCCTTGTGTTGTGTCTTCAGGTCAATTCGATTGAAAAGACTTAACAATCAGTTAACTACTGACGTCTGTTTATGGCCCCGCAATGTATGTAAGTTAACTATGATGAGTTACAGATCAAGTTTAAGTTTCGTTGCGCTCGATTAATTTTTGCCGAAATTACGGGCTTTGGGCTTTGATACATTGTTGAAAGTCCCAGTTATATGGAATCATTTTACTAAGCACCTTTAGATATTGGGCTGATTTTTTGGATGTGACTTAACCACGATGAGTCAAAGATCAAGTTTAAGTTTAGTTCTGCTCCGCTGATTTTTGCCAAAAATAAGCGTTTACAACTTTGAAAATTGTTAAAAATGACAGTTATACGGACTTTTGTTCTAGAATCCTTCAGATTTTGAGCTGATTTTTTATATGTGAGACTACCATCATGTTTGTATTCACATGTATTATTGAAATTGCAGATTTTTCAACTTTTTGAGACGGGGCCATCCAAACAAATGTATATATTATATAAATTCGATATCAAACAAGTGATCTCAATTTGCCATCCGACTACCGGTTTGTATTTCCTATATTGCATAGAGGTCTAAATGGATTTTTTTTTTTTTTTTGGTGTGTTGAATATCAGTGCAAAAACAACTGTGTACGGATATCAAGCGATATTGAACGGCTTGCGTTTCCTATAAACAAAATCTAGAAGTAGGGTCCTAACCTACACAGAAAAAGTAGGATCACAAAAATACTGTTCTCCGCAGCGAATTGAAAAAGGTAAGATCTAATGGCAAAAATCAAAATCTCAAACATCAATTGAATGAACAAATGTCATATTCCTGGCTTGGTACAGACATTCCGTATGTACAAAATGATGAATTAAACCTGATTTAAAAGCTAGCTAAACCTCTCACTTGTTTAACAGACGCATCAAATGCAATTATATTGACAACGATGTGTTCACAAAACAAACAGACCTTATATATACAAATGTCATAAAAAAGGGGTACGGCAGTCAACATTGTTTATATTACCAATCACTATAGAACAAACAAATATTTAATAAACAAGCACACTGGCATATAGACCAAGCACATTAGCAAACATTAAAGACAAGAATACAAAATTTACAATTGCAAAATTAATGTTAATACATTCCTTCGTTACCAAAAAGAAACCTCTCACTTGTTTAACAGTGGCATCAAATGCAATTATATTGACAACGATGTGTTCACAAAACAAACAGACCTTATATATACAAATGTCATAAAAAAGGGGTACGGCAGTCAACATTGTTTATATTATCAATCACTATAGTACAAACAAATTTTTAATAAACAAGCACACTGGCATATAGACCAAGCAAAATAGCAAACATTTAAGACAAGAATACAAAATTTACAATTGCAAATGTTAATACATTCCTTCGTTACCAAAAGAAGATAGCAAATTATTTACTGAGTGTCATGCAACCAGACCCATTAGTTGAAACAATTGGTTAAAATAATTGCGTAAGAATTAACTTTGACATCAAGATGGAACTTAGTGATGATCGAGGTTAGAGACTTGCCTGTTGTTTTTTTTTCGTATCCTTATTTGTGTAGAAAAAATATTAAATATTAAACTCGTTCAAATGGTATCTATTCGTCTCAATCTTCAAAACCGCTTATCTAAAAATACTACCATCGCTAACAATTTTAACAATAAAAATCGTGGTTACCCTTCAATCGATAAGTGTAATGCCAAAAAACGACTTACATGTCCCCGCCTTTCCACCAATAATACGGTAAGGTCGACTTTTAATGGTCGCACATTTTCTTTAAATTTTGAAACTGACATAACTTTAAACAAACAGTACTATTTATTTACTCATATGAAACACGGAGGGATGCAGTATGCAATACGTAGGTGAAACTGGACGATATTTACCTAAACGCACGTAAGAACACCTGTGTCGTTTTAAAAAACACAATAAATTCAAAAGTATAATTCATCAACACCTTAAGAAGCACAATCATCCTATTAAATATTTAACAGTTAAACCTTTAGAAGTAGTAAATAGGCAGCCTGGTGAATCTCATTCAAAGTGTGTACGATCACGGAAAATAATGTAATTAAATTGGATTAAAAAATTACAGACAGTCTACCCTCTCGGTCTTAATGATAATATCATGTGAAGTATTAGTATATCAAGAACCGATTCTGTTAACATTTTGGATATAGTTTCTAAAACTGTTCGTAAAAACCGTTCACATGGTCGTAGAAAAAATTGCAATCAACGAAAACTTCGGACCAATCATATTAATATTTCGACTCATCAGTGACGCTTATATCAAAATATTTATAAAGCCAAACAAGTACATTACAAAGTTGAAGAGCATTGCATATCCAAAATTCAAAATAAGTTGTGCCAAATACGGCTAAGGTAATCTATGCCTGGGATAAGAAAATCCTTAGTTTTTCAAAAAATTCAAAGTTTTGTAAACAGGAAATTTATAAAAATGACCACATTATTGATATTCATTTCGGTGTTGACTACTGGGCTGGTGATACCCTCGGGGACGAACGTCCACCAGCAGTGGCATCGACCCAGTGGTGTAAATAGTTATCAAAGGTACCAGGATTATAATTTAGTACGTCAGACGCGCGTTTCGTCGACATAAGACTCATCAGTGACGCTCATATCAAAATATTTATCAAGCAAAACAAGTACAAAGTTGAAGAGCATTGAATATCCAAAATTTCAAATCAGTTGTGCCAAATACGGCTATGGTAATCTATGCCTGGGATAAGAAGATCTTTAGTTTTTCGAAAAATTCAGTTTTGTAAACAGGAAATTTATAAAAATGACCACATTATTGATATTCATGTCAACACCGAAGTGTTGACTACAAGGCTGGTGATACCCTCAGGGACGAAACGTCCACCAGCCGTGGCATCGACCCAGTGGTGTAAATAGTTATCAAAGGTACCAGGATTATAATTTTTGATAACAGAGATGATTTTTCATTTCCTATCGTTAATTATCCATTTTTAGATGGTGACGTTCCCTTGTCACCATCTTACGGTGTTTATATATCTCAACTTGTTCGATTCGCTCGTGTATGTAACAACGTTTTAGATTTTAACGAGAGAAATTTATGTATTACTGAAAAGTATTTACACCAGGGCTTTCGATATCACAAACTAGTCAAAACATTTACTAAATTTTATCATCGGTACAAGGACATCATACGTTTCACATCCAATCTTTTATGGTAATATTCTTTATAAAGCAAAAAAGTGTAAGTATTCACCTCAGAAGGTAACACAACTTTTAAATAGACTTATTAAGAAGGAATATAGTTACGATACTGTTGTCAGGTCATTAAAGATTGCATATGTTGGCTTTAATATTGATTCATTTATAGGGTCTTTGCATCGGAACTAAACACATTTATTTAAAAACCAGTTGTTGACATGACACGCGTTATGCTCTTTTCATGTATTTTATGATGGTATGATACTGAACCCCTAACGGGAAGTATTGTACCTGATATTCATATGATGACGACATAATCTTTCAATCAGTTTAATTGTGGTCTGGAGCTGGCATGTCAGTTAACTGCTAGAAGTCCGTTGCTATTTATATTTTATTGTCATTTTTTTTGTTTTCTTTTATAACATCTTCTGACATCGGACTCGGACTTCTTTTGAACTGACTTTTAATGTGCGTATTGTTATGCGTTTACTTTTCTACACTGGCTAGAGGTATAGGGGAGGGTTGAGATCTCATAAACATGTTTAACCCCACCGCATTTTTTGCGCCTGTCCAAAGTCTAGAGTTTCTGTCATTTTTCAGTCTTGTATTATTTTTACTTTAAGTGTTTAAATGTGTGTATAATTTGTAGTTTAGTATGATGTCCATTATCACTGAACTAGTATACATATATTTGTTAAGGGGCCAGCTGAAGGACGCCTTCAGGTGCGATAATTTCACGCTGCATTGAAGACCTATTTGTGGCCTTCTGCTGCTTTCTGTTCTGTGGTCGAGTTGTTGTCTCTTTGACACATTCCCCATTTCCATTCTCATTTTTATCTTGAAACGAAATCAAACCTCTCAAGAGATCAAGAAATATACATGCTTTCTTTTGTTTTATTATTTTGATATATATTTAGTTCGGGGTTGGAAGGGGGTAGCTTACCGTCTCTCCTGTACTCTTAAATATAGAGATGGATGTATTCTAGGATAAATTGATCTTTTTTTCATCAAATGTCAATCTTCTACAAATATGCTTTATTTTTGAAATTTTTGTAAGTGACTTTGACTGCCAAATATCTCCCTGCTCTTACATCACCATATTTCATATAAGCACAGAACATCTGAGCAGTTGTGACTTAGTTCAATAAATATAAACAAATATTCACACGCGTACATAATGTATAAATGAACCCTGTTGTGTCTAAAAGCAAAGGAAAAAACAAGAAAAGGATCATCAATCTGAAAATTTTAAACATATTTTGCCTTCTTTAAAGTCAAAATAATTGTATATAAACTAGTGAAAGACCATACCATAACGAAGGATGACAGTGATGAAAAAGCAGCTATACTTAAATGCATCTACAATATGTAAGAAAACCTTTTTTCGAAGAAAAGTTCCAAACATATTTTATTTTCGAAATAATAGGATTATATACATAAAATATGATTAATTTTCTTTTATTTTCTTTTCCATTTTCGGAATTGACGCAATTTATTTTTTGTCGTTTTTCCCAAGATACTGCTCACTATTTACTCATCTGATTTAAAAAAAGATTTAAATACTAAGAAATAAACCAGGTAAAATTCATCATTAGGTCGCATTTATAGCAGAATCTATATAAATATCATCAGAATTCAACGCCATGTTCGAGTTGGCGTTTGGGTTACACAGTCTTTTAGTGTGCTTATTTGTTTTGTTTTTTGTCCTTTTGTCAATTGTTTTAGCATGGTGATGTTGTCTGATTTTATAGCTCCATTTCTCTTAACCCACTGTCAGTTATTTCTTTTTCATAACTGCTGATATATTCAAATACAATACACATGTCGAGAAGATCCATGACAAAAATAAAAGTCTAAATATTATTCATATATCTTTCTATCACTACTCTAAATATCAACTAAACAATGTAAAATCGAAAATCTCTAAACTACAAGATTATTTAAAACTCCAATGAAATGCATATAAACGAAACAGAACAAAGTATTGATATGGAATGAGAGCTTTAAAAAAGGAGATATGTTCCTAAATTTTTTAATGTCTTTTATTTTATTTTTTTGAATTTGGTAACAGTTACCTAAATAAACATTACATATTGCAAATGCTTTACAAATCAGGTCTACACTCTGATACATAGTCTGAACAACAAGTAGTACTGTTGGTCGAAATGCAATTATCATGACACTCACAATTACATTGTGTACAGCCACATCCATTCGTCTCACAAATATCGACGCAGGATGGCGTACATATAGCTATTGGTTCTGTAAAAAAGAAAAATATTCCGTAACATTTTTTTAAATATATAAAAGGTAGGTGACATTTTACAAGACATGCGGGACATAACATGTTTTCGAAATAATCTGAAATAAACATAGTTGATTTTCTTCGCGTCCCTGTTGAGTTTTTTTATCTGCTAAATTGTAACATTCTTGTATAATAAAATATGGGCTAACAACCATGTGGAGTTCAGAAAAACGTTTAATACTCACACAATCCCAAAACTGTTTATTTTTTATAATTTTAAACCATGTAAACCTTATAACATCAAAAACAACAGTTATTCAAACAAAACATCTTCAAGCAATTAATATTCCAACACAATTTTGTTTTAAATAAAAGAACATTTCCTTTTGTTTTTACAAATAATTAAGTCGCCAAAACGGAGTTTTGGGGACTTTATGTTTTTGTCCCGTTTCTTATTATGGCACCCTCAACGGAGTTGGGGTGACATATTGTTATTGTTCGTTTCTTTTTTTCTTATTATGGCACCCTCAACGGAGTTGGGGTGACATATTGTTATTGTTCGTTTCTTTTTTTCTTATTATTATTATTATTATTATGTCACCCGATCGACAATGTCGGGTGACATATTGCTTTTCCTCTGTTTCTTTTTCTGTATTATTATTATTATACTTCCACCTATTTTGTCCGGCAGTTTTCTCGGAGCCAATGGAACCAATCTTAATGATAGTTAACTATATTGAGGAACACCAAATTTCGGGTTGCAGTAGGGTCTAAGACCATGAAAAATGGGTGCCGTTACCATGGAAACGGAACAATTGTGAAAAATTCCAGATTTTGGTTTTAAGGAATTATTTGGAGTTGCTTTAACTTAGAATCATAATATTTTGATACAATGTAGGTGGCGGGCATATACTGGTTTTGGATGATTTTGGCAATCATTGGAACTATCATGTTGCCATGGAAACTACACCAAAAATTTCCAAAATATCAAAATGCTCCAAATTTAATAAAACTCCACAGTAACGATGAGCAACATTGGTAGATGTGGAATTTGGCGTTGGAATTTCGAAAATGTCTGCCGTTACCATGGAAACAAGTCAAAAATGGTCAAAATGCTTCAAAAACCTTAAAGTGGCATTTACTTTCATAAAATGGTAGGTCAAATCCATTGAAACTTTAATGGTATGTTCCTTCTCATATACCAATGTGGTATCTGCCATTAGAAATTTGGAATGGTATCTGTTACCATAGTAACCAGCCAAAATGTCAAAAATTTCAAAATGCTCCAAAATTGATGAAACTTAATATATTTGTTAACTGTCAAGTCTGCATCAGACTTTTGAAGTTGGAATTTCCAAAATGGCCACTGTTGCTATGGAAACTGCAGAAATGTCAAATATTTCCAAAATGCTCCAAACTTCATGAAACTTAATGTTATTGTTAACTGGCATGTAAAGATGAGACTTTTGCATTTCGGAATTTTCAAAATGGCTGCCGTTGCCATGGAAACAGCAAAAATATGAAATCTTCTAAAATGCTCTGAATGTCCTGAAAATTTACAGAAAGATATATCGCAATGCGTTGATCTGCATTCACTGTTAAAGTGTTTTCAAATGGATGCCGCTTAGTGGCAATAGGGGAAGGGTGACATCCGCTATTGCTTGCAATGGCAATTCTAGTTATGTCACCCGATCGACAATGTCGGGTGACATATTGCTTTTCCTCCGTTTCTTTGTTATTATTATTCTTATTCTTCCAATGATTTTTGTCCGGCAGATTTTTTGAAGGCAATGGAACCAATCTTAGTGATAGTCAACTATAATGAGGAACACAAAATTTCGGGTTGCAGTAGGTCATACGACCATTAAAAATGGCTGCCGTTACCATGGAAACGGAAAAATTGTGAAAAATTCCACTTTTTGGTTTTAGGGAATTATTTGGAGATGCTTAGACTTAGAATCATTATATTTTGATACAATGTAGGTGCCCACTATATACTTGTTTTGGATGATTTTTTGGCATTCATTGGAACTACTATGTTGCCATGGATACTACACCAAAAATTTCCAAAATATCAAAATGCTCCAAATTTAATGAAACTTCACAGGAACGATGAGCAACATTGGTAGATGTGCAATTTGGCGTTGGAATTTTGAAAATGTCTTGTGTTACCATGGAAACAAGGCAAAAATGGTCAAAACGCTTTAAAAAACCTTAAAAGTGGCATTTACTTCCTTAAAATGGTAGGTCAAATTCATTGAAACTCTGATGGTATGTTCCCTTCCATGTACCAATGGAGTATCTGCCATTAAAAATTTGGAATGGTCTGTGTTACCATAGAAACCAGACAAAATGTCAAAAATTTCAAAAACTTCAAAATGCTTCAAACTTGATGAAACTTAATATATTTGTTGACTGTCAAGTCTGCATGAGACTTTTGAAGTTGGAATTTCCAAAATGGCTACCGTTGCCATGAAAACTGCAGAAATGTCAAATATTTTCAAAATGCTCCAAACTTAATGAAACTTAATATTATTGTTTACTGGCATGTATAGATGAGACTTTTGACTTCGGAATTTTCAAAATGGCTGCCGTTGCCATGGAAACAGCAGAAATGTCAAACTTTTGACAATGCTGTTATTGTATTGAAAATTTACAGAAAGATATATCGCAATTCATAGATCTGCATTCACTGTCAAGTTGTTTTAAAATGGGTGCCGCTTAGTGGCAATGAGGGGAAGGGTGACATCCGCTATTGCTTGCAATGGCAATTCTAGTTATGGCACCCTCAACGGAGTTGGGGTGACGTATTGTTATTGTACGTTTCTTTTTTTTTTCTTATTTTTATTATTTTTCTTCCACCTAATTTTGTCCAGGAGATTTCTGGAAATCCAATGGACCAAAGTTGATGGAACTCTATTATATAGAGGACCCTTAGGTTAAGAGTTGCAGGCACCATGGAATGGTTCAAGATGGCTGCCGTTACCATGGAAACGGAACAAATGTGAAAAAATCTAGTTTTTTGTTTTGGTGAACTGTTTGGATATGCTTTAACTCAGAATCATTATATTTTATTACAATGTAGGTGCCCACTATATACAGGTGTTGGATGATTTTGGCATTCATTGGAACTACTATGTTGCCATGGAAACTACACCAAAAATTTCAAAAATCTCAAAATGCTCCAAACTTAAGGAAACTTCACAGTAATAATGAGCAACATCGGAAGATGTGCCATTTGGAGTTGGAATTTCCAAAATGTCTGTAGTTACCATGGAAACAATGCGAAAAGGTCAAAAAATTAAAAAATAAATAAAAATCCTGCAAACTGGATGAAACTTAACAGAAATGTTCACTGGCATAAGCAGAGTTGACTTTTGAAGTTGGAATTTTCAAAATGGCCGCCGTAACCATGGAAACAGCAAAAATGTCAAAAATTTCAAAATGCTCCAAACGAGATGACATTTTACAACAACTTTAATAAACATGTGTAAAAGCGCTCTTTGACTTTGAATTTTTCAAAATGGCTGCCACTCGCCTGGCAATGTGGGAAGGGTGCCATCCGCTATTGCTTGCAATGGCAAATCTAGTTATTCTTCTTATTCTTCCAATGATTTTTGTCCGGCAGATTTTTTGAAGGCAATGGAACCAATCTTAGTGATAGTCAACTATAATGAGGAACACAAAATTTCGGGTTGCAGTAGGTCATAGGACCATTAAAAATGGCTGCCGTTACCATGGAAACGGAACAAATGTGAAAAATTCCACTTTTTGGTTTTAGGGAATTATTTGGAGATGCTTAGACTTAGAATCATTATATTTTGATACAATGTAGGTGCCCACTATATACTTGTTTTGGATGATTTTTGGCATTCATTGGAACTACTATGTTGCCATGGATACTACACCAAAAATTTCCAAAATATCAAAATGCTCCAAATTTAATGAAACTTCACAGGAACGATGAGCAACATTGGTAGATGTGCAATTTGGCGTTGGAATTTCGAAAATGTCTTGTGTTACCATGGAAACAAGGCAAAAATGGTCAAAACGCTTTAAAAAACCTTAAAAGTGGCATTTACTTCCTTAAAATGGTAGGTCAAATTCATTGAAACTCTGCTGGTATGTTCCCTCCCATGTACCAATGGAGTATCTGCCATTAAAAATTTGGAATGGTCTGTGTTACCATAGAAACCAGCCAAAATGTCAAAAATTTCAAAAACTTCAAAATGCTTCAAACTTAATGAAACTTAATATATTTGTTGACTGTCAAGTCTGCATGAGACTTTTGAAGTTGGAATTTCCAAAATGGCTACCGTTGCCATGGAAACTGCAGAAATGTCAAATATTTTCAAAATGCTCCAAACTTAATGAAACTTAATATTATTGTTTACTGGCATGTATAGATGAGACTTTTGACTTCGGAATTTTCAAAATGGCTGCCGTTGCCATGGAAACAGCAGAAATGTGAAACTTTTGACAATGCTCTTATTGTACTGAAAATTTACAGAAAGATATATCGCAATCAATAGATCTGCATTCACTGTTAAATTGTTTTGAAATGGCTGCCGCTTAGTGGCAATGGGGGGAAGGGTGACATCCGCTATTGCTTGCAATGGCAATTCTAGTTATTTTTATTCTTCCACACTTTTTTGTCCATTCTATTTCTCGGAATTGGCTTGAACAAGATTGATGGAACTATACCATAATGTAGATCACCACATTCTATAGTGCAGTGGGGTATGGCACCATCAAGATGGCTGCCGTTGCCATGGAAACGAAACAAATGTGAAAAAATCCTGTTTTTTGTTTTGGTGAACTGTTTTGATATGCTTAAACTCAGAACCATTATATTTTGATACAATGTAGGTGCCGGCCATATACAGGTGTTGGATGAATTTGGCACTCATTGGAACTACTATGTTGCCATGGAAACTATACCAAAAATTTCAAAAATATCAAAAAGCTCCAAACTTCATGAAACTTCACAGTAACGATGAGCAACATTGGAAGATGTGGAATTTGGCGTTGGAATTTCCAAAATATCTGTTGTTACCATGGAAACAATGCAAAAAGGTCAAAAATTTCAAAATAAATAAAAATGCTGTAAACTGGATGAAACTTTACAGTAATGGTCACTGGCATAAGCAAAGTTGACCTTTGAAGTTGGAATTTTCAAAATGGCCGCCGTAACCATGGAAACAGCAAAAATGTCAAAAACTTCAAAATGCTCCAAACTTAATGAAACTTAACAAATATGATAATTTGAATGTGTAGATGCACACTTTGACTTTGGAATTTTCTAGATTGCTGCCGCTCGCCTGGCAATGTGGGAAGGGTGCCATCCGCTATTGCTTGCAATGGCAAATCTAGTTATTATTATTATTATTTTTATTCTTCCACACTTTTTTGTCCATTCTATTTCTCGGAATTGGCTTGAACAATATTGATGGAACTATACCATAATGTAGACCACCACATTCTATAGTGCAGTGGGGTATGGCACCATCAAGATGGCTGCCGTTGCCATGGAAACGAAACAAATGTGAAAAAATCCTGTTTTTTGTTTTGGTGAACTGTTTTGATATGCTTAAACTCAGAAACATTATATTTTGATACAATGTAGGTGCCGGCCATATACAGGTGTTGGATGATTTTGGCACTCATTGGAACTACTATGTTGCCATGGAAACTATACCAAAAATTTCAAAAATATCAAAATGCTCCAAACTTCATGAAACTTCACAGTAAGGATGAGCAACATTGGAAGATGTGGAATTTGGCGTTGGAATTTCCAAAATATCTGTATATACCATGGAAACAATGCAAAAAGGTCAAAACTTTGAATTTTCACAGAACATTCCAGAACATCAATGTTAAATGTATTCTAGAGACATCAAATGGTATATGATGGTATATATGATTATGGAGGAAAAAAATTGCAGCGGGGGTTTGACTTTGGAATATTCAAAATGGCCGCCGTTACCATGGGAACAGCAAAAATTTCAAAAATTTCAAAGTTCTCCAAACTTAATGAAACTTTACAAAATTGACAATTGGCATGAGTAGATGCACTCTATGATTTTGGAACTTTCAAAATGGCTGCCGCTCGCCTGGCAATGGGGGAAGGGTGCCATCCGCTATTGCTTGCAATGGCAAATCTAGTTCTTATTATTCTTATTCTTCTCTTTCTGACCCTTTAAACTGTCGTACCATTTTCTTTTAAGCCGCAGAGGATGGAAACTTTATATTTATTCTGGGTAAAGGTCTGCATCATGGGAGTTGCAGAACCCAATGTCCATGATACCAGGGTGTCATCTTGGCATAATTATGGGGGCTCAAAGATGGGTGGGGTCATTTTTTTTTAACATTTTCTAAATTTTCTGCTGTATGTAGAGTAGATGGAATTATAATTTCTTTTATGAATATTTAGAGACACATGTCTGCTTTGACTTGGAACTAATTTTATTTCAGTAGGGGGTCTCCTTGGCATAATTTTAGTGGGGTGAATTTTCATGGAACATTCCAGAACATCAATGTTAAATGTATTCTAGAGACATTTCATGGTATACGATGGAATATAATTATGGAGAGAACAATTTGCAGCAGAAGTTAGACTTTGGAATTTTCAAAATGGCCACTGTTGCCATGAAAACAGCAAAAATATGAAAAACTCCAAAATGCTTCAAATTTAATGAAACTTTAAACAAATGTTGCCCAGCTTATGTAGACTTGACTTTTGAGTTAGGAATTTTCAAAATGGACGCCGTTGCCATGGAAAACTGCTAAATTGTGAAATATTTCAAAATGCTTCAAAATTGATGAAACTTAAAACAAATGTTGCCTAGCAGATAAAAACATGACATGTGACTTTAAAATTTCCAAAATGGCCGCCGTAACCATAGAAACAGCAAAAATGTGAAAACAAAATCAAAATCCTTTAAATATAATGACACTTTTGAAAAATGTTCACTAGCACTATGGATACCGCGGAACAATGAATTGGGGTCCGTTTTGGTGACTTTTGTGTTAGCATCCTAACACAGGATTACTAGTTTATATTTTATTTATATAAAATAATAATTACCGTAACAACATTTCTTATGATGACAGCAACCACGTCCAGTCAGACCTATTTCTGTTGATAAACATCTTGTTTTACACTTTCCATTCATTGCAGAACATCGTGTGCCATATCCTTCTAAACAATAATATCAAAATATATGATTTAAATTGAATTGTTGTTGTTTGTTTTTGAAAAAGTAAAATCACAGAAATCCTGAACTCAGAGGAAAATTCAATCGGAAAGTCCATAATCACATGACAAATTCAAAGGACAAAACACATCAAAAACGAATGGACAAGAACTGACATATTCCTGACTTGATACAGGCATTTTCAAATGTAGAAAATGGTGGATTAAACCAGGTTTTAACGCGCTAAACCTCTCACTTTGATGACAGTCTCGTAAAATTCAGTTATATTTCAAATGATGCGTGAACTAAACAGACATAATAAATAAAATAGTCAAAATATGGGTACAGCAGTCATCATCGTGTAACATTTTTAAAGGGTAAAATTTAACAGAACACAAAAACATCGATCTACAAACACATTCATTGATTCACTGAAACCTATTGAACGTTATTACCTTCAAGTTAGTTGTTGTGTTTTCACAGGAGCTATTTTCAATCATACGAAGAGACTGAACTGTGGAATGCGTGAAACAAAAGTATTTTGAGTAGTTGTGGTCCTCTTTATATCAAGTTAAGCGATTTTACAACCTCAAAAAATGCATCATATTTTCTTTTAAAAGTAAGAGGAGGATTTTTGTCAAGGATTCTTTTAAAACATTAATTTTATTTTGTATCGATAGTAATACGTCTATTCAAAAGGGTGGGGAGTTATTATTTTGAAAACCCTGAATTGCTACCAAGCTTATTGTGATCTTATTTACTTGATATATTTTTTACAGATGTCTAAATGTATGATATTTTTTATTTGTCAGTATGTTAAAAAATCAGGAATGACATACCATCATAGTATACTTAAAACATTTGACTGTTGGATAGAGTTACATATCACACCTATTGAACTGTTTGATAAATGACTAGTTTGAAAATAGGATCTCTTAACTGTAGGGGTCTGTCAGAGGAGGTGAAGAGAAGAGATTTTTTTTCAAGATATAGGAAAAGATATGATATAATTATATTAACAGATACACATTGTACAAAAGAAAAAGAAAAGTAGTGGGCACATGAGTGGGGGTATAAGGCATTCTTTAGCTCTGGTTCCAGCCGCTCAAGAGGGGTAGCAATTCTAATAAAAAATAGTTTTACATTTACTATTCACCAAGAAAAAAAGGATCAGGAAGGCAATTTTATCATTCTAGATATGACCATTCAAGATTATCGACTTTCTCTTGTTGCAATATATGGTCCCAATGGGGACTCTCCAGCTTTTTTTGAAAATATAAAAGGTCTAGTATCTGGTATAAAAAATAGCTCCATAATTATGGCTGGAGACTGGAATGTGGTGCAAGACTTTGATAAGGACACCTCACATTATAGTGCTAAAAACAATATAAGAGCACATGATAAAATTTTAGATATGATAGAGTCCCTGGACCTTGTTGATATATGGCGAGCATTAAATCCAGATACAAAAAGATTTACATGGCGTGGTCCTGGGCTTAAGCAAAGCCGTTTGGATTACTTTTTGATTTCATCTGATCTTGAACCATTTGTAAAAAATGTAGACATGGATATAAGTTACAGGTCTGATCATTCTCCAGTGTACCTTACCTTACAGTTTTACAATCAAATTAAAGGTAAAGGCACATGGAAGTTTAATAATAGCTTACTACATGATATGGTATATGTAACTGAAATAAAAAATTGCATTAGGGAAACTATAAATCAATACTCTCTGCCTGGGTATGACCTAGAAACAGAATTATCAGTAAACCCACACATGTTTTGGGAACTCTTAAAATGTATGATAAGAGGGAAAACAATATCATATGCCAGTTATATAAAAAAGAAAAACACAAAAACTGAAAATGATTTAGAACTCAAGCTAGCTAAATTACTTGAAAATTATGAAATAGACCCCTCAGAATTATTAAATTCAGAAATTAAAATTTTAGAAAATGAACTTGTTCAACACAGAGAGAAAATAGTAACAGGTATTATGGCAAGAGCAAAGGCAAGATGGGTAGCAGAAGGTGAAAAATGTACTAACTATTTTTGTAATCTTGAAAAAAGAAATTATAATGAAAAGATAATTCCAAAACTAATTAATGATAATGGGGAGGAAATTTTCAACCAAAGTGAAATTTTAGGAGAACAAAAATCCTTTTATGAAAAACTGTACTCCTCAACAAATCCTATTCTTCATCAAGAACATAAAAATCTATTTTTTGATGAAAATAATCCTTTTATCCGCAAACTTTCTGATGAACAGAGGTTACAGGCAGAGGGTAATTTGAATACTAATGAATGCTTAAAAACATTGAAAAATATGAAAAATGGTAAATCTCCAGGGATGGATGGATTTACAACAGAATTTTATAAATTTTTTTGGATAGACCATGAGTTTATTATAAAATCTTTTAATTATAGCTTCGAAACTGGATCTTTTTCGGTTAGTCAGAAACAAGGAGTAATAACATGCATTCCAAAAGAGGGTAAATCAAAATTTCAATTAAAAAACTGGAGACCTATCACTTTATTAAATGTTGATACAAAAATTACATCAGCTGCAAATAGAATAAAACCTTTTCTTGGGGATATAATTAGTGAAACCCAGCAAGGTTTCATAAAGGGGAGGTATATTGGAGAATGTACCAGGCTTATTTTTGACATTATGGAAAAGGCAGAAGATGATAATCTACCAGGTCTTTTACTTTTATTAGACTTTGAGAAAGCTTTTGATACTCTTGAGTGGTCATTTATAGACTTGGCTTTGTCTTTTCTAGGATTTGGTCCTATTTTCTGTAGATGGGTCAAGACCTTATATTCAGAATCTCAGAGCTGTATTATAAATAATGGACATTGCTCTCAATTTTTTAATATTGGTCGGGGTGTTAGACAAGGTGATCCTCTATCTCCTTATCTCTTTATATTATCTTTAGAGCTTATGAGTGCTGCACTTAAAAATAACCCAGATATAAATAGTATGAAAATAAATGATTCTGAGTATCTACTAAGCCAGTATGCAGATGACTCATGTCTCTTATTAGACGAGGATGAGAAATCTTTAGATAAATGTTTATATACTTTAGAAAAATTTTCTGAGTGTGCGGGACTTAGGGCTAATTTTGATAAAACAGAAGCCATATGGATTGGGTCAAAGATTCACTCAAGGGATAAACTAACAACTACAAGAAATTTGAACTGGAATCATTCAGGAAAATTTAAACTTTTAGGAATAAAATTTGATCTGTTCAGTGAAAATAAAACGCTTGTAAATTTTGAAGAAAAAATTAAAAAAAATACAGAGCCTGCTAAATTCCTGGGTTTATAGAGATTTAACATATATGGGAAAGATCACTGTCATTAAATCACTAGCTCTTCCTATTCTAATTCAATCATTGACAGTTTTGCCAAATCCTCCGGATGATAAAATAAAAGAAATTCAAAATATTTTTTTTAGTTTCTTGTGGTCAGGAAAACCAGACAAGATTAAAAGAAAAGTTATGATAGGGTTATTTGAAAATGGGGGGTTGAAAATGCCAGATATAAGATCCTTTTGTTATTCATTAAAGATGACATGGATAAATAAACTTTAAGACCCCTTGAATATATCCCCATGGAAAACATTGTTAATAGATCAATACAACAGATTAGGAGCAGACAAAATATGGTTGATGACCCCTGATGGTATCCAAAAGATTTCTTCAAATTTTAATAATTTCTGGAAAGATATTTTACTAAACTGGAATATCCTAAACACAGTCACTAATGGCATTGCTGAAGGGATCATGAAACAATCCATATGGCTAAACAAGAGTTTGAAAATTAATAATAAAACTGTCTTTTACCAGAGGTGGGTTGAATCAGGAGTTTTTTTTATAGGTGATTTACTTGACGAAAACAGTATTTTTTTTACTTTAAAAGAATTCTGCGAAAAATATAATCTTAATATTAATTTCTTGGAATACCATTCTTTGCTGCATATGATACCAAAAGACTGGAAAAATTTAATCACTACTTCAGAGAAAATTACTCACATATCTAACGATAAATTTGAATTTATAAAAAACAATAAAAAGTCATGTCAGTTCTTTTATAAAAAATTCTTGTCAATGTATATAGAACGTCCTACAAAACAAGAAGACAAAATGTGTAAGGAACTAGGCACTCATATAGAAAATTGGGATTTCTTTTATAGTTTACCTTTTTGTTGCACTAAAAACAACAAATTTAGTATGTTCCAGTTTAAGATTTTACATAGAACTCTCGCTACAAATGCATTATTGCAGAAATACGGATTAAAAGAAACTAACTTATGTAGTTTCTGTAATGAAACTAAAGAAACTATAAGTCACCTTTTCTGGGAATGTATGCTAGTTAGAAATTTGTGGTTAGAAATTGCAGCACTTTTTCTAGTTGAAAATAATTTAACTTTAATTCTTAATGTGGAAAATATTGTTCATGGGTCAGAGTCTTGGGATATTTCCCTAAACTTATTCACTATTCTGGTTAAATATTATATTTATACATGTCGCTTTAATACTTCATTACCGACTCTTAAAGGTGTCATAGCTATGATTAAAAATTCCTACCAAATAGAAAAAATATCTACCTCCTTTTACAGATCCCCTAGAGCAAGAGAGAAATTTGATAGTAAATGGGAATTAATTAAAAACTTAGTTCACATGTGAGGAGAGATCTTTCTATTTATGTACTTACTTAAGGCTTTATAATTGTTCATGTAGAATTAATAATATGTTGATGCACATCACAACTGGACAGTGATTTGTGTGCATCTTAAAAGTACTATCTATGTTTATTGCTATTGTTATATATATATATTGATATACTAGTTTTTGTTTGATTGTATCTGAATTATCTCCCCTTGAATTAGGTTGACATTTATTATGTGACTCTGTCCAACATGTTGTCCAATATGTTATCTGTTAATGATCTCTGGTGGCCTCTCCTGGTACCTCTCATGTTTTACATCACTGTATAGGCAGTGATGCATGTGGCTATAGGAGAGGGCTGATGCAATCATTAACCTTATCAGCATATTCAGGTATTCTAATCCAGAGTGATAAAGGATGTGTATGATCCAGTAGAAAATTTAGAACAATTAGCATAACTAACTTTTTAATTTTAGACTGTTATTGAAAAATTTAATATCATTATATGTATTATGAATTAATTATATAATTATGTATCACAATATATACTTGGTGTATTTTCAGATGAAATAAAAATAAATTACAAAAAAGTAATACGTCTATTTACCGTAATCACACCAAGTGTCTGGTGAAAGAGCTATTAACTCAACAGCTGCAGTGAATATATTCAAATATACCAAAGGAATCTTTAAAAGTATATTAGCAACAAAAAAAATGATAATGTCGAGGAAATAAGGCGACGAGGAGTTGTGTCAATGATTTTTTTTTTAAACATTTTTTTTTTATCAATAATCATATTTCTATTTACAGTAACCATGTAGGTGTTATCGTTGTAAACCTATTGACTTCATGACAGCTGCAGAGAATCGTTAAAAGGAAAAATTAAGGATGTACTTAGGTGAGGATTTGAAATTTGTGTCAGATGTTTGGACTCCTTTGTGTTTTCTATACGAAACAAGGTAAACTATTTCGCTCCATCACCTGTTTATCTTTTAATATAAGACTTAAGGTGGTACCCAACACCTTTACTAAAATTAATTGGCTCGTTTAATTTTCCTAAAATTTTGACAAAGTATTTACTTTGACTCTTTGACAACGTAACTAAACGTTTAACTGATTTAACAGAGTTATCTCCCTGTACTGTTAGGTACCACTTTCAAATAGCTCATTATAGGTCATTTGTCAAAATTTAAGCAGATTCTTGATTTTCTTTCTTTTAATTTAAGACCACAAAAAAACCAATGCAAATATAAGGTAACAGTCTGAGTTAGCCTTTTCCCGCCATATCTAATATCTCAAATCTCTCGAAAAGGAACTGCATGACCTATCAATAAGTTTAGCTAATTTTGATCCTTAGCTAATACTCTTTCAGCTTTTAGTTTCACTTATAAATTCTTGATTTTTTTTTATTTTACCTAAGCTCACCTAAGTTAATCCTTAAATGTATTAGTAAAAATAAAAATAAACATTGCTTGTCATTTATTTCGGGCCCTTTATAGCCTGTTGTTAATTGTACCTACAATAGGGTTTTTTTACACATTGTGATTTGGATGGAGAGTTGTCACATCTTCTTCTGTCGATATAGGCATATTTTGCTGATATTAATATGTTCAACGAGATTTTGAACAAATGAATGATGCAACAATGATGATTCATCTATAAAAGTATTTAAAAAAAAAAAAAAACGTCCTACCTTGTGCAACCATGATAACAATCAGGAACGTTAAAATTGTGAACTTCATGTTGAAATGCCGTGTACCATGTAATGCATCATGTGTGTAGGAGAAAAGTGCTTCTATACTAACATGTGGTGTGTTGCTTATACAAATAATTAAATTCGTTGAAATCTGAAAGAATGCGATGGAAATGACAAAATGATTTTAAGAGGCTATTTCATATCTATTTTACTGTTATTTTACTAGGATATAACACTTATTATTACTACTTGAACGCACATGTATATATTGGGATAATAATTAAATACATTGAAGGCTAGATGTTTCTACCTTTAACCGATATATAATTCAAATGAAAATGCTTTACGATTAAACGAATACTTATTGTATCCATTTATACATATAGATGATTATTTTAAAGCTTTGATTACAGCTCTATTGTATTGGAATGAAAACAAATGATGTGATTGCTATTTGGTTAAATGGGTCAAGATTCTTTTTCCATAGCCGATTATGTTAACATTTTCCTCTCTTGCTCAATCCATATCGTTAACTTAAATACAGTGAAACCTATGTAAACCGAACCCTGATAAACCCGAATTTCAGTTTAAATCAAACAATTTTCAAAGTCCCACAAAATTTCTCTATCAATTAATGTTAATATAACCTGAAAAAAACGAACCCTGTCAACACCGAATTCCGAACGTTTTTTGAAGGCTCGTTAATAAATATGTATTGAAATATCACTGTCAAAATCGATCGATAGCAATCAAAACAAAAAAGTATTTTTAATTGTTTGCATGATTGAATTAAACAAAAACAGGATGACAGAGTATCCCCGAGGGTATTTAAGGTTTAATGAGCTGGTGAGTTGTTATTACAAACTAATTAGCATGTTTGTGTCTAAGCATTCAGTGATCAAATGATTTTTAACGGTCACAAATTTGTAAATGCCATTCAGAAGCTAAACTGTTTAATTAATTATTATGTTTAAAGCATTTCACTGGATTAAGAAGTCGTGCAACACAAGGTCAATGACTTTCAAACTAAATTTACGGGATGCCGGATTCCCTTCGAGGCCCTATTTATAATTCAGATGCTAACGCAGACTTCCGTTCGCTATTTATCAACGATCAAGTCCGAGAATAAACTTGAACCCTGCTGTTGTTTCGTTCTTGTCTTGTGGCAAAGTATCAATCAGCGGGTGGCCAGTTCAGTTCTAAAACTCGTGTGTTCAAATAATTAAAAATGACGATCTCGATTCAAAAAGCAAAATCGCTCCACGTCGGACATCGTTGAACGATTAATATATTTACACAACGAGGAGCGTGATGGACGGAGTGGCGTTTGATTTATATGAAAAAAGATACAATACGTCTATCTTCATCTACCATGATTTTTACATTTCCATCTAATTCATCATAAAAATAAATTGTCGTCTGTTGTGTCACCTATGGTTCCTTGTCAGTAAGCGCCAAAATTATTTTGATGTCGACTTCAATCCGAACACCTGTGAAAACCGAACAAAACGCAAAGTCCCGTGGATGTTTGGTTTGGACATGTTTCAATGTATATATAATAGCTCATATCGAAGTTCCAACATCTATGTCTGGTTAAATTTATAAAACGCACGTGAATTATTTTTTTTACAACTTGTCGGACCTCGGAAAATGGTTAAAATTGTCACCCTTCTCATGAAATAATCCAAAAATTCTGATCATAATATTCAATTAAAAATTTGTACTTTCTAATCATTTATTTCAGGTCAAATCTACATATTTCTTTTCTCATCACTCTATAAAACAGGTCATATTGTAAATTTTTGTTCGGAAAATGACGGACTTTTTTTTTTAAACGTCATCCCAGTTCCTCATCTCAAGGTCCATTAAGGTTATTGACCAAATTATTCACTACTGTTAAACCCAAGTTTTAGCTGTTATTGGGCAATGTAGAGCCTTCAAAAATGACCCAAACCAATATTTTCAGAATTTTGTAGGTCTTGTGACAATGAATTTTACCAGAAACATTCTACAGAATCTGTAAGATATTCTATTGTAATATTATTTTATAAACAATTTAAATCAAAAGCAAAGGAATAAACTCAAAAACAGTCAAAACATTCTACTGCAATGACATATCATTCTATGTACATAATAGTAAGTATAATGTAAAATCAATGTTTCCAAAGATGATGTTTAGAGAATCTACTTTCACGATATACGTGTAAATAAAACGCACATATATTGCAGTTGTTGTGTGTGTGTGTGTGTGTGTGTGTGTGTGTGTGTGTGTGTGTGTGTGTGTGTGTGTGTGTGTGTGTGTGTGTGTGTGTGTGTGTGTGTGTGTGTGTGTGTTTGGGGGTTAATGACAGTTAC
The DNA here is from genome assembly GCF_965363235.1 of Mytilus galloprovincialis. Taxonomy (NCBI): domain Eukaryota; kingdom Metazoa; phylum Mollusca; class Bivalvia; order Mytilida; family Mytilidae; genus Mytilus; species Mytilus galloprovincialis. The sequence continues at coordinate 49,533,300 of NC_134851.1, forward strand.
ATGTAAATAGTTTTTCATTTTTCTGCAAAATCCAAAGGAGTAGGTTCAGTAAGACCCCTTATTGGCCTCAAAATATAGCAGTTTTAGAAAATTGTGAAAATGTAGTCGTTAAGGTATTTATTGAATATTAGAATGCTTCTGCTACATAAAAATGGGCTGTTTTTGACAATACAATGCACATATACATGTATCGGGTACTAGCATCATTAAGTCATGCTAAATTACTGAAATCTTCACAAGTTTAGCGTTTTAGTTAAATTTTAGATGGTTTCCGTCTTAAATGAAAGTGGCCGCATTCGTGTTCATTCATAATATTGACATGTAAGTTGTATTTGAGTATAATACATTATATATATAAAGGTTGAGGATAAACACGGATGCGGCAACTTTCATTTTTGACAAAAAACCATCTGAAAAGTGACGATTTTTGGCATATTTGATAGATTTTTCATGTTTAAACTTGAAAAGGAGCGTTTTCAATGACTTATTCAGGTAAAATCTTTCACATAAACTAATTGAATCAATTGAAATAGACACTTAAGTGTTTAAAAAGTAAAAAGTGTCTAAAAATCTTTCGTTAGATGAACTTAAAAATTGAGGCCGAAATTGGCCCTTACCGGACCTACTCCTTTTTTAACCGTTTTTCTTGGGGTTTTTTTTACTTCTAGTTTCAACAATAAACGTGTCAAGTGAGGTTAGAAACACATATATTTGTAACTAGAAAACGTTATTCAAATGTCGGCAAGGTTCGGCTGCATATATGTGTTTATCTTTGGCAGTCATAAAATTACAGTAAAATACAAATTACTTGCTGATTAAAATTCACAAGTTAATCTTAAGGATTGTTAACATATAACACAGTAGGCATTATATTTTGTACGAGCTGAATAAATATTTATATATTTTTCATTTTTCCTATGATTAACGATGTTCGCTCATCTGGTTTATAGGTTTTTGCCAGACATTGAGAATCCGCTGGTTTTACCCATGTATTGCCATAAAAATAAATCCACACTCACCCCTCCTTTTCTTATCATAATTTTATTACACAGTTAGTCGGCTCTCGTTATCTTGACGTCTGTCGGACCACCGAAATATTCCGAGATATCTATACGCTCTTTAATGTTCTTCAACTTTATACTTGTTTGGCTTTCTAACTTATTTGATCTGAGCATTACTGATGAGCCTCATGAAGACGAAACGCGCAAGATAATGAGAGACTAACTTTATAATTGATAAAAGTTATTCCCTATTTAAATTCTCATTTGATTAGTGATTTGCCATTTTAATAGTTTAATTCAAAAAGACTATTTTTTTGGCATTGTATAATGCCAAATTATGTTTAAAATGTGTATTGCTACAGAAGGTAGAAAAAATGTATAGACGTTTGTAAAATCAAACTGACCGGAATTCGGAGTGTGCAATAAAAACATGCACAGATATGATAGAATAAGTTAAGTGTGATAAAGCAATGAGTAAAATAGTTCAGTTCACCCTTGCACGCAAGTAATTACTATAAAGATACTTTCTCAACAAAACTTTACGACAAAAGAGATGATTTCAGCTTTCCAATTGTGAACTTTCCATTTCTAAGTAGCAACATTCCAGCAGCACCTGCATACGGGGTATATATCTCCCAATTGATACGATATTCTCGTGCCTGCATTTCCTATCATGATTTTCTTGATAGAGGGTTACTGCTCACAAGGAAGCTATTAAACCAACAGTTCCAAATGGTGAAGTTGAAATCACCCCTTCGTAAATTTTACGGACGCCATCACGAGTTGGTTGACCGTTATAGAATAACCGTTTCACAAATGATATCGGATATGTTCCTTACTTCGTAACTACAATCCCCTTCCCTTTCATGAATGTGACCTACCGAATTAGACTATTTACCGGATTTGTAATCACATAAGCAACACGACGGGTGCCACATGTGGAGCAGGATCTGCTTACCCTTCCGGAGCACCTGAGATCACCCCTAGTTTTTGTTGGGGTTTGTGTTGTTTATTCTTTAGTTTTCTATGTTGTGTCATGTGTACTATTGTTTTTCTGTTTGTCTTTTTCTTTTTTAGCCATGTCATTGTCAGTTTGTTTTAGATTTATGAGTTTGACTGTCCCTTTGGTATCTTTCGTCCCTCTTCTATATCTATGTTGTTTTCTATCTAATCTCAGTGTATAAAACGTTGTGTCAGAATGATTTCCATCCTTTACAAAGCATATGGTCGTTATCTTACGGTTATATTTTATATATCTTTAATAGGGTGAGTGTTGCATTATGATTTCAAAATATATTTAACTTTAGCAGGTTGAGCGTTACCTAAGACAATTCCATTACAGATTTGAATAAGCAATGTTAGCAGAGGGGTTCAATTCTGGATATAAAAAAACAATGAAGGGAGTTATTTTTAAACCTTTCAAAACAAATGCTTCACGTTCATCTGATCATATTTTTTTCATAGCTGAGACACAACAGTGATGTTAAAACAGTTATAAAGAAAAATAATCACAATCTATGGTTCTCAAAGATATATCTTAAAGCAGTTTTTAAACACAGTCGTGCTGGTCAATCTGTTAATACATCTTATGTAATGCTAGGGAAAATACTATTGTATTATAAACATAGCGTGTTGGTATGACTGAGGTGTATGCCGTTTGCCCAGTCCGTATATGCTGTATGCGATGTTTATATATTCGTTATGCACTGTTCATTCTATGGTGTATTAGTGTCCATGTATGATGTATGTAAATAGTATTGTGTATTTACTTTCCATGAATGTGCTATGCATTGTTCATGTATACGTTGTGCACTGTCGTCTATGTATGCTGTATTCACTGTCCATGCACGTTACATATTACGCACTGTTCGTGTATGCATCATGCACTATCCTTAGATACGTCATTAGCTCTCCTAGTATGATTTATTCACAATAATGTTACATTGTGTTGTAATGCAGAGTTTATATATGTGTTTCAGTGAATAGATTGTCAGGCACTAAAGCATATATAAAAACACACTTTCCTGCTGGGTAACTTAATACTCAGTCAATCAATTTAATTTTGAAATACTTTCCCTCTACGAATAAAGCGTATTGACAAATTTGTGCTAAATATTACAAAAGGAAGACTGCTGGCACGTAGTACCTTTTTAAAACTAGATTTAAAACAAAATAATACAACTATTATCCGTCGTATAACTGATAGATAAACGAACAATCAACTGAAGATACATCAGTTTTCGACATGCACATTTAGTTTGGAAGTGTTATTGAAATGATTAAACTTACTTATTTTTTTAAACGTTTGTGTTATGCAATACATATAATTGTTGAGGTGAAAAAACACAATAATGCATGTGCGTCCGAAGCACTATTGTGAATTTAACTGCATTAAAAAGTAAAATCCCACCAAAAACTGAAATCAAATGGCAAAATCACGAGCTCAAACACATCAATCGGATGACCAACAACTGTCACATTTTTGACTTGTTAAAGACATTTTCTTAAGTAGAAAACTGCGAATGAAACCTGATTTCAAAGCTAGCTAAATCTCTCACCTAAATGACAGTCGCAAAAATCCATTATATTGACCATCATATGTGAACAAAACAAATAGACATAATATGTAAAAATGTCAAAAAAAAGGGGTACAGCAGTGAACATTGTCTTAATATCTTAATCACTATAAAAGCAAATAAACATGTAACGAAGGCTCAGTGTTGAAGACCGTACATTGACCTATAATGGTTTACTTTTATAAATTGTTATTTTGGATGGAGAAATGTCTCATTGGCACTCACACGACATCTTCCTATATCTATGTAATTAAACATTTACCATGGTACAATAAAATCATGACTGGATGTATAAACAGAAGCAAGTTTTATATTATATTAACAAAGAAACACATAAAGGCATATAGACAATTGACACTAAGGCCGATTATGTAAAGACCAAAGATATACATGACCTTAATTTGTGAAGACATATGTGACCAGCCATGAGATTTTCAGGCTAATGGAGGTATCGGGACCAACATGATTTTTTTGCATTTTTATGAAGTATACATAGATACAAAACACCCAGAAAGTGTTTTTGGTCGAATTATTAAAATTAATAGAGTTATGGTCATTTTTGTGAGATGGGATGTTTTTTTTTAATAGTACCACTTTGCAATATTTCTAAGGTTTATCTAATTTAGTTCTCCTTGCAAGTTGACATATTGTTGTGTGTTTCTTTCTAGTCTTTCAAACTGTCACTTAAGTGAACTAAATTGATTGATAAGTGAATTTGAGTTTAATTAAGCAACCATTCGGTTTCCATAGCAACCATGGATCTACTTTTCAAATAAAATCACTCAAAACTTTTTTGGGGGGCTTTTTAAGTAGAACTTAAAATGTGTATGTCACTCAAAATAAGTGTGTTCATACATGTACATGTTTTGAATCAGTAATTAGTATTAATTTAAAAATAAAACATGATAACTGTACTTTAATGTGTCTATATTAACGTAAAATTTTATTTAGATTTCAGTGGACACAACAATTTTCCATTTCTACTTGTCTTGTGTCCAGTTTTTTTTACAGTAACTACATTTCCTTGTTTTATCTCTGTCCACAATTACTGTAATTTTTAGCTTTGGTATAGTGGGTTTGGGGCATGTAATGTCTTTGCTGCCATAACAGAGTGGTATAATCTGTTGGTACAAGTACCACTGACGCATTGCGTCTAACCCCTTTTTAAGCAATTCAGTTGGTTCAGATAATGGGTTAATTACAACTCTAGTTTTTAACAACCGAAACTGTTTTTCATCATTGTCACAATACTCCCTAACAAAAACTACTCCTGGTGATTCCTTTATCATCCGAAAGTTATGATATGTTGTTAGTGCTGGCAACTGTTAAAATAATTGCTATAAATATAACTTCCAGTCGCAAAATTTAACAGGGCAATCTTCATCATCAACAAGTTGTGCTATGTTATGGTGTTTTCTTGATGAAGCTGTAATAGATTTGGCTGAATAATGTCTCCATTTCACCTTAAAAAGAACAAAATGTAAATTAAATATCAAGTTTTGTTTGCCATAATTGTACCAGAGATTACTAAGATGGTAACTTGCAAAACATGTTCTTACAAGTTTGACCAAGTTTGACCATTCCCTTTTCTCAATCTTCTTTGTTTCAGACAAGTGTTCTATGTGATGCAAAGGGCTTAATGTTTGATATGACATGTTAAATTAAAAGTCAATGTAAGTTCTTAAAACAAGTATGAATATTCAAGTCACTTGAATCAAGTGTGATAAATATAAAACCATGATACATTTAGTTCTTATCAATGAAGTATAAAGTGATGAAATTAATGTATTACTCCAATACTTTCTTTAAAATGTTTTTTTTTATAGTTCTTGACACATATGCTAATTTTGAATACCATCCATAATCCAAAATACCAGTCTGGATGGAATTTGGTATGCCCAGCTTCCGTACAACTAATTTCCACACTGTTGTGTCTGCCTGTCAATACTATCCACATACCATACCTTGAAAAATAATATATTCTTAATCAAAGTAATGTTAATAATAAAATGATGTCTCAACTTACATAACAATACAAACATCTAGATTTTTGTATATTAAAATTAACAAAATATCAAATTTTCTTTTTTTTTAAATCAATCACGGACATTGATTTGAATAATTTTAATGTGTATTCATCCTGTCTGGTATCCTGGTTGAATATGTACAGTTAAATAGTTTACGTTTCAGTGGTGAATAGAAAGGAAAATGAAATACACTAATATTTTATAGAAGCCTATTTTAATTTATATACGGTACTTGCATGTAAAATTACATTTTTATACCAACACGTAGGTATTTTGCAACTTTTCACTTAATATTTATGACAGAAATAAAACATACCGAATTACAAAGTATTTCTTGGTCTGCACTGTACAGTTGTCCATATGAAGTTTGACTGTTGTTTTCTCATATGACTAATATTCAAAATGGTGGTGTAGCATGTTAATATCACTATTGACACCCTTTCCAGTTTTTTTCACTTTCATCAACGAGGTAAAATATCTGTGATCTTAAAAGGTCAATGAATAAATGTCATAATTATGTTTACATAATGTTAATTTCTGTGTCATTTGGTCTCTTGTGAAGAGTTGTCTCACATTTAAATTATATACACAAAAAAGATCAAACTATAAACATAACTGTACACAAATTACTGTTTAACCAAATGAATGTTAAAAAACATAAGATGCATGTCTTTAAAAGTGCAAACAACACATACAGTACGTGTATGTCTATATTTTTAACACCTGCTGACTGCATTGTACTAATATTTATTCACTAAAGAATACAAAATCAAAAATGTAGCATAATATTTACCTGGACCTTCTGCACAGACACCAAAACACTGACATTTCCTTGGAGTTTTGCAAAACAATGGACTCACTTGGTGTGCATAGTGTGGATAGTGTATGTGCTGTGCATAGTCAAAGCTGTAACGCATGCTTCCTTCAAATGAAAGTGGCGGTTGACCTGAAACATAATGTGTAACAATCAAAATAATGTACAATAAACCATAAATAATATATACAGCTTTAATTATTAAAAAATGTATATGTTTTTTGTGTGTTTTTGTTTATGAATGCAATTCAACAGGGAATGCAAATTTGGTAGTCGCCATAGTTTATAATGCATCAACTGGCTGATACATGTATACATCACCAAATCAGTCTCAAATTATCAATACTTTGAAAAATGTTCACACTCAAAACTTGAATGTGTCTTAAATAATAATATGCATGTATGCGAATGAAATTGAACATTTTACACAAAATTATATTATACGAACAACGGGAAACTAGAATAAAAACAAGTTTTAGTTCAATTTTGCCTGCGAAAGTTTGAACCGTAGTAAGAAATAGTACATACTTTGAAACTACTTTTATCGTATGGTGTTCGTGTTTTTGGTCCATATCTTTTCCTCGCGAAAAAGATACTGCATAAGCTACTCCGTTCCCGGTTGTTATTGTTCTTATTTCGTTCATATCTTTCACCCAGTAGTTAATATCAGCTGCAAAAACAAAACAAACAAAAACAAAGGCAAACACATATAAATTATTGCACAAGAAAACAAAATCAAAGTCAACTTATTTTCCTGAAATCATTTCCCTAGAAAATATCTTTAAGAAATGCAAATCAATACAAATAGAAAAAGTCATTTATCTTTTTAAAATCATATCTTTCTAAAAAAGAAAATCTATCAAAACATATATGCATTGAATTCTTTTTTAGTCCTTTTGTGGGTTTACATGAGTTCAGTAACGTTTGAATAAGGTCATTAAGTTTCAAATACTTTCCTTTAAAAATGTACCGTTACAGTTATTTTTCTTTACATTCTATTTTTGTTTTCTAATCTGAAAGGATTTCTTTTATAGTTTTTCATAATATTCTTCACTGAATGAACATACACTAAAATCCATACATTAAGATAATAAAGTAATGTAATTTAATCGTCTTCATAACGTTTGTTACGCATGTTTTTTCTTGTTAGTTTTGTGTAGATAAAATGGTAACCGCTTTTATAATGTCTAATTCACTGGAATTCCCTGTAAATATACTAAAACTCATTATGAAACAAAATATAACACATAAAAAATACAAATATATTCGAAACTCTTTTCAACTTGTTATTAAAATTTATTAGAAACATGTCCTTATAAACGTTTAAAATATATTCATATTAAGATTTAGACAGTTTCATGTTTTTTTTATGTTTCATTAATTTGACGTATAACACAATTTTAAAATCATTATATAAAAACATACAATCTAAACGTACAAAAAATCTATCGCCACATTAACATGAATTTCATAACATGTGAGACACAAGAAATTCATGGAAGCAACAGTTAAAAGTAGATTAACAGGATTAATTATCATGTTATATTTATAATCGGATAACCAATTAATACACATTAAAAGAAAAGAGTATATGCAATTACCAGTATATTTCAGAGATCTGTATACCATTAAACACAAATATATAATAGCAAATCATAAAACACAAAGCAACCATTAAATATTGTGTTTGTACTAATATTTTGCCAGTGCGTCTATAATGATTATAAAGCAAAACAATAATAAATATAAGAATATGTAACATGTGCAATGTTGATATACAAATAACAGCATTTATAGTAAAAAGTATAAGAAAAACATAATCATCCTAGAAAAGGTATTTTTTAAAGCTTTAAATGAGAAGCTGATTGAAAAAGGTCACCATTAACACTAAGTTAAACGTTAAATGTTAACATGAATTTCCACAGACATGCCTTATTGGTACTATAACCTTATTTTAATTTTATGTAATTATATGACAAAATTCATTGTTATATCAAACTTATTTATATCGCTTACCTTCTTGCTTAAACAACAAAAGTCCATGAACCCGTTCTGTATCTGTGTGCAAAACAATAGGAACTTCTCCTCCATTTGTGTTTATCTTTAAAATTTGTGTACTGCTTGTGTAGAAAATGAACTCCTCCTTGACATCTATTTCCCCGTTTAGCTTAAAGGTATTAGTGCTAACTATCGTTTGAATATCGGTCCCATCAAACAACGCCGATTTCAAATCTCCCATGAAATTGTCCATCCAGTAAAGTCGGGTATCATCTTAAATCAACAGAAAAACCTATGTTACAAGTTATTTATGTTTTATAAATCGACTTACATACATCACACTGAATTAGATATATTTCTTTTTTGTTGTCAGTTTGAAGGTTCTTGTTAGGTAAATTAATCGTTATTATTCTTGAAATTGGTATGATATTGATTTGATGATGAATTTGAAACATTATGCATTACTCAGTTGGATATCAGCTGTAAAAATATGACAAAACAACAGAGTTTAAGAATTAATAAATTTGAATAGATATATCAGGTTGTTATGAACTTTAACCATGTTCATATTGTCAAACACGTGAACTAAGATGTAACATCACAGCTTACCTAGAACACTAATAAAATATATAAAGTCTTTGAACTAAATAAAAGTATGTGCTTCTAGGACACATTTTTTGAATGACCTCTTTTAGTTAGATTGAAACTTGAAATTCACAAAAGATATTTATAAACGCTTAAAGGAAATAACAAAGAACAATGAACATAATCATTTGCGCCCAACTAAGCCAGAGAAAGTTGAAAGCTTATTTTCTTAAAATTTTCACTGAAGAATCCATGAATTATACAACTTCCGGGGCAAGCAATCCAAAGCAAAGGCGTCAAGCCGGGATAAGAACAATGAAAGTTACACCATATACTAGTAATTCATGATACCATAGCACTTCTTGGATTTACAATCATCAACCCGTGTCAACAATTTAATTCGATACATTGGACACTGGCTACAAATTGGTGTTCACAGGTTTGTTTCATTTGAAAACATGAACTAAAAAATGTATGAAGCTGAGAGTTTGAAAATAAAACTAACTAACAGGGTAAAAAAGATAAACATATAATGCGTTCAATATTTTAGCTTACTTAGTCATTTAATCACTTAATGTATCATTTTTTCAAATTGTAATTATCATATAATTGTTACTTTAGTTCAAACATTCATGGATACTGCACGACCTCTACAATCATTTGTTTTCATTGTATGCAAAGGTCATACCTGCATATATACCGAACACCCACGATGCCAGGTCATTTATAATATGGTGTCCCTCTCCGTCCAGTGACAATTTGTGTATTGTTCCGTTGGGAATGCCTTGACCAAAGTACATCCATCTGAAATTATATGTAGAAAAAGAAATAAACGCGAATGTTAATTTCAGGCAAGATGCTACATTTAGGTATTATTTGTTCAAAACTTACTAGCAGCCTGAACTTTATTACAAAAAAATATACAAAAATTAAATAGTACACATGTATACAACAACAGAGGACTACTTCTGAATTACAGGCTCTGACTTGAAATTGAAAGATATAGAAAGCGGGGTTAAACATAACACGAACATGATTAACAAAAAAATCGAAAACTATATGAATATCCATGTACATGTAGAATGAGTCCATGTCGAATCATGACAGTGTTAACGTTGTACATTTTGTACCAGCACGACATAAAAAAATAAACTATGATATAAGGGCAAAACTCACTAGCTCAATACCAAGTACAAACACAAATTACAAAAAAACAAACGACATTAAGTACATTTTGAGAATAATTGCCGTGATTAAAACTTAGTTCATAGTCAATAACAAATAATAAATCCGGAATCATGTATCTCAGACTTAAATATCAATATACAACATCATCAGTCAGAAAAAAACATGACCCAATGCAAAGGTACAGGTATCGACAGATTGTAAGACCGTACATGCACATTTGTGAACAGGAATAATATTTAGTTTTGGATTTTAATTTATAGATAACAATGAATGTTTATACCGAAACTAAAAAAAAACAAAGATCCATCTACTGTTTTTATAATGAGTTTATTCAAAGGTTTTATAAGTTTACACGGATCGTAGCTAAATATAATTATGTGAACTCTCCTGTTTATAAGACGTTTTCTTCAAATCTTTTTGACTTTTACATAATGAACTAGTTGTCAGTATTATTATTATTATCATTATTTACAGTGCTTATATAAATAAACATTTACTCTACGCGCTTTACAATGCATAAAAAACAATAAAACAAGTACATATAAACAAATTTAAAAATAAAATCAAAATAGAAACCGTTAAAATAAAAACGACTCAATATATGAAAATTGAAAATTATTCATCAAAATAAATTAAAAAATATAAAGAAATTTTGAAAAAAACAATATTAAAAGAAAATCAACAGAAGTGCTTCAATTTAAAAATTGGACTAATAGCTTTATGTCTAAAAATAAGAAGAGTAAATGAAATAAAAATGCGATGAAAAAAAGTAAGTATGAGAAATGCCTTTAAAAAAAACTGAAAGGTAATAAAAATACAATTAAAAGTTAGTATGATACATTAGATAGCAACTTTACCTGACCATATAGGAAAATAGGTATTTAGTCGGATCTTAACACGTACTTGTGATTTGGTTAAAACCGGTTTTGTTCAAAATATACGAAGAAATGTCGAAATGTTCAGGACTTAATTAAATCCGTATTTCGGTAGGATGGTGCAAGCATACGATTTTTATTGCGTCTTACACTTTGAGAAGCGAATAATCTTCAACTACTTTATTCAAATATTGTGTAAAAACGTTAATTTTGAGCTATGAAAGTCAAGTGGCTCGAATATTTTTCTGAGGAAGTTTTAAAAAATTGCAAAGAAATATTTTTACATTGGGTTAGCTTTCATTAGTCTTAACTATCTATAGATTAACAACTTTTGGTTATATTTATAATTTAGAATCATCATTGAAGGTGGGGGACGATTTCGCAGATAATTAATTATATTGATGTGCCATTTGTATGCAAGAGTGACATTTCGTTGTATTATGTGACAATTCGAAAAAGTTATGCGAGTATTCTCTCCCCTTAACAGGTTCATTATTTTATAATTAAGTTTAGGTTTCTGATATAATTTTGAATAATTACAAAATGTATCAATTGAATATATTTCAGTTTTTGTTATTGGTGTATCAAAAACATTGATGTACGAATATAATTTCATAAATTTGAAACGTTTAAAATGATTACATACCAATATAAAGAACCGTTCATCATTTTTGAAAAAGACTATGAACGAAAATCGAATTATTTATTTTCCCTTAGTGACAGATTGATTGGGAAATGAACCAGCGTAATATAATGGTAATCACAGAGAGGGACCAGCAAGCAATTTTTAATTGTAGCCTATTCAACGTTAAAACAATTTTCCACTATAAACGAATGTTACTTTATACAAATATAAGGACTTTGTTAGCTAAATCTACAAATTTTATTAGATATTATGATTTTTTATTGCAATAGATTAATATGCTACATTAGAATATATACTGAGATCGAATAAAAGTCTAATTCTGTCCGATTATTAATTATGTGTTTTTCTTGAAAGCATTCACAGATTCAGTGTTTCACAGTTCTTTGGGCAAGTCTTTCCATAAAACGGCGGCCGCTCTATCAAACCGTCTCTATCCGTATGTTTTTGTTCTTACTATCGGTTTGACTAGAAGCATGTTGTTTTCTGACCGAAGAGTTTTTGTTGGCTTGTAAATGTTTATTAGTTCTTGAAGGTACACGGGTGCTTCCTGTTTCAGAGCTTTAAACACATACATCAACAATGAAGAGATTTTAAAATTAGACTAACGTGTTCGTTTTTCTTCTTTCTTTGTCGTTTGAATTAGTAAGTAAATCATTTAATTAATCTTTCATTGTTTCTCTTACAAAAAAACATACCGTTGGTTTTCTCGTTTGAATTGTTTTCATTTCCAGGTCTTTAACAGGTGATTATGCGGTATGAGTTTTGCCAATTATTGAAGGTCGTACGATAACTTATAGTTTTTTACTCCTATGTCATTTTGTCTCTAGTGATGAGTTATCTTATATTACAACATCTTCTTACTTTTATACTAAAGGTTTAAAGTAAAGGTATGGTAGCAAAATCATTGACTTAATCATTACCAGTTATTGATAGACTGCGTTCATTGCAATTAAAACAAATTCACCACAGACAGATGAATATATTTGGATAATATAGACACTGTCCACAAAAAAAAGAAAAATAACAGTAGGAAGCGGAAAACGGTTCTTTTGTCTTAAAGTTTTGTGTTGTGTCTCTTTTGTAAAGGTAACACATCGAAATCTAGGAAAGGACAGTTAGTTATTATAGTTTATACATGTATTTGATTTATTTAATATCATTACCTTTTGGTAAATTTTGGTAGTCTTTTAGAGAATTCTTGAAAATATCATTAATATAACGGTAAGTGTTGTAAAATTTAACAATTAACTGGAATTCAGATGGTTCTTTTTTGACTGTCAGCCGGTACAAACACACAAGTCTTTGAGAGTACTTCAGATTGGTTGCTTTTTCTATAATTCCTGCAATAGGATAGGTGTATATCACTACCTGACAACACTGTTTCCAATCTGTCTTAGGCTGGGGATGATATTTGATCCTTTTTGACAAAACACTGTTGACCTCTCGGTCTTAAGCGCTGTTGGGGGTCATCGCACTTTCATGACAATACGGATCATATATACAGTTTGATCATTTGCAGATTTTCATTCTTACGCCTGTAGTACCTGACGTATTATTCAAAATACTAGAGTAACACTCATACTGGTTTTTTTCAGAATACGAAATAATAGTTGGTTCTCGGTTATCAAAACATGATTTCATGATAGAGTCGTTAAAGCATGTAAACAAACGTACAAGATAAATTAATAATAATTAAATTTTAATTTATATTCATACGTGGGGATATCCTTTGGTAACGAAATGCTTTAGTTTACTAAAAGTGCAATGCAGTTATGTATTACAATATGATCATTTTATTGTATCAGAGAATGCATATTCTTATAATAAGAAAGGTTACCAACCTATGCCCTTTGTCAATGGTAAGTGCAGCAGGTTCGACTGTGTCATTGAAAATTCTGGTTATATTTGATCCATCTGTATTACATCTCATTATCTTTCCTTCCATAGGTTCAGTCCAGTAAAGATATCTATGTTCGGAGTCAAAGGCGATCCCGCCTGGAATAATTTTCGAGACAACAATTTCAAACTCAGTGGTCTGATTACTTGGATAAGGGAATCTGAATCAAGTAAAAAAAACTTTGCTATTTAGCAAATACCAACAAATATAAAACACATTTTCCATTGTGAGAAGAAAGTGACTTATATAAAATACAACTATGGCCCGCTGAGGATGTGGATATCAAAAACGGTCATTCCGAGAATAGATTATTTCACGGGGCATAATTGTTTTATTAAACCGAACGAACATATTTTTATCATACAGATTGTCAAAACACTTACGTCAGAAAATTATTTTCTGTGTATTGACTTTTGGCGCATGAACAAGTACAACAAAGGTAGATTATTTCTATAAAATATAGATGGACCTGAAGATAGCCGTTTACAAGAGATATCGTCGACACTATAGATGAATTTCCAAGATTTGTATGGTCTTGTTTCTTCATCACTTGATGGACTTCTCACCTGGCCGTTTCCATATTTGTTTTTGTTTTTCTGACGGTAGGTGATGTCATAATTTAAAGGGATTCAACTCTTGATCATTGAGTACGACAAGGGTTTTTCCTCTGTTCGATGGAGGCTTTATTCTTTAAGGAAAAAACATCGAAATTAAACTATGACATATGATTTCTGTATTAGCTAATCAAGTATTTACTATTTAATGTAAGATATGATAATCTTTCTCTTTTATGAAAATAGTATCTGCATTTCCGATCTCATAATTTAAACTTACTTCATAATGTGTGTGGATGAAAGGAACATGCAGATGTGTCTGCCTGAATGTGTTCCAAACAAAAAAACATCTAACCACCTCGTTATACAATCTATTGACAAGAACTTGCTTATATTTGATTAATTATAAATTTATAGATTTAATGACATACCTTATTATTTCCCCCTGGGTTTGTCTTGGAACATATACATATTTTTCTTCATTATCGTATGCAAGTACAAATACCTCACTTTCTGCATTACCAAGTACTCTCACTTCCCCATTTATTATATTCAATTCTTTTATTTTTCCAGAATGAGTCGAATACAACAGCTTTTCTTCAAAACTTGCAGCGAACATTTCAAATATCACTTCAGACTGATATGTCAAAGCAAATACAAAATAATGTAGTAAATACATGAAAATAGACCTTTATCTTTTTGAAAGGGGACTTGAAAGAAGCTATCTTGCAATGTAAATATTGAAAGTATACCAATTTCAACGGACACAGCCGCAAATGTTTTGCTCAAACCCTAAAGATGCATTTCACTACTGTAAACCTGGAAATTTTGGCGACGATTTTTTTCGCAAATTACAAAAACATCTATATTTGTGCCGGTTTAAATAAGCAATGATCCGGACGGTCCTCGATATATATTTTTTCATAAATTATTTTAAAAATATACAGTGTAAATAAATCTATTTTTAAAAATCCAGTCATAAAACCTTTTTCATTGGTTCATATTCTAAACTTTTAGTCATTTTTGACTGCGAATACATTTTTAGAATAAACACAGAAGAATGACCTAATTAAAAGTGAATTAATGCTGATATAATAACTGACAACACGATTGAAAATTGTCTATCAGTGCACAGCCAATATATAAGGTGAAGCCACGACTAAGTAAATGTAACCATGGACAGTGCCATGAATTTGTGTATCTTGTTATTCATGTCAAAGAGGCAAGACAAATCAAACAGAATATGTCCAGAAAGCTTCTTAACGAATTGTGAAAATAACGAGATTGACAGGCACATCACACTCTTATGATATAAGCCTATACAACACTGATTATTGATTTACAAAGAATCTTCGTGGTAAAGAAAGAAGTTCTATACCTTGACGGTTCTGGACAGACATATGTACTAGTATTTAATATTGTTTGATAAACAGCATTTTAGTAAGTGAGGTGGTTTTTTTTTTAAGTTGTCAGCTATGAATCTAGAAAAAGTAAATCAGATAAATGTCTAGTATGGCTTTGTTTTCACAGAAATTTCAACTTTGGTACACATGCTAGTGTCTGTCAAATGAAAGACAGGGTAACACTTTAACTCTTAATCAATATTTACAAAAACTAAAACATAAGACCTTATTGATTGTCCTTATATTCAAAGAATTAAAATTCAACTGAATATTTGCAAATTCTTCATTCATGATCACGGTTTAAGGTTTTTGAACATCTTAATAGAATAGCAACATTAAATATGACAATCCATCAGTACGACGACGGTGACGGTGGTGATAAGGATGACAAATAAGAGGGGAAGATCCTGGAATATAGCATATACATTATTTTATACTGCAAATAGTTGTGTTTATTTTCTTAATACAGTGACATAGCTATATTTTGCGAAATATCAATTTCATCATGAATCACTTTTCTACAATCAGAGGCTCATTTAGCATTGTTTAGGGTTGATTATTAGTTTTAAATTAAATTTACAATGTATATAGCTATAGATGTATTAATTCTAGTTGCAGTATAAAAACATTATATGGTCATTTACAAAAGAATATAAACTTTTCGGTGTTCGGTACAAAACTAGGAAAAGGGCTCCGTATCGCCCTTCACCAGCTTCTCAGCATCATACAAAAAAATAAAAAAACAAATGTATGACATTGCCCTAATATTGTATTTGGTTAATACTTACAATAAATACCATTAATTATGTAAAGCAGCGACGTCATGCCCAACCAAATCTGTGAAAGCTTCATGTTTTTACTAAGGGGTCCACGGCACAATTCAGAAGACGTCAGTCCTACAATTTATATAATATGAATACACAATTGTGGCATTTTAAAAGTTATTTTTTAAGAATACATTACAAAAGGATCATGTAATATACACCTAATGGTATTTTGTACATACAGGTATATCAGACAGATTAAAATCTCGAAAAAAGAACCAAATTTTTAAATCAAAATTAATTCCTTTGAATTTTTTAGGATTTCCCTTTTTTGCTCTATATAAATATATCTGTGTCGACACACCGTATAATATTGAAGCGTTAAAAAAATCACCAAAGCTTTTAAATACCATTGTTGAAAGGAAATCAGATATTAAAACTTGTATGAAATACAACGATTATCAGAATGTTGTTATTTATCTTAACCCGGAGGAGACAGACAAACAGCAGTCTGCAAAACACAACATAGTAACAACACGAAAACCTAGAAAACCTAGAATGATCTCAGGTGTTCCAAATGGGATATAAATCGCGCATTTTGGCCCCAGAGGATTTTTCAAATATGAAAGTAATTGCCCATAAAAAATCATTATTAGACAGTTGATGACTAATTAAGCCTTCAAAGTAATTAGTTTTTAAGAACAGAAATATTATATTTTACCTGTCTAATATGCTATTTTTGTTTGACTGTCCGTAATTTCCGTATGTTTAGATTTTTTTGTAGTATAAAAATAAGAAGATGTGGCATAATTGCCAATGAGACAACTCTCCACAGTAGACCTTATGACAAACGGAAGTTAACAACTATATATCATCGTACGGTCGAATGATTACAAACACTTTTTTCGTACGGGTTTTGACGCAATTTTATAAAAGAAAAAAATGCAGCCGAAAGACAAATGATTTATAGTTGAATTCGTCACACAGTGATGGATATATGTAAACAGTTTCAGAAAAGGTCTCCTCTAGAGGATTGAAATTCTAATTTGGCCAAATTTTCGGAAAACATGTGACATCTTTACCACCTTTTTCGCAATATTATTAGTAAAAACAAGCAGGTTCTTGCCATGGATACACAAAAAAATATATATGGAACCATTCAACTACTAGATATCAGATCTATGGAAAATACTGAATACATATATATGCACATATATGACACAAAAAGTAGGCTTAATTAGTAAGGAAACAAAAAATGGGACGGTAAAATTTAGGTATATTGCTATCTAACATCAGTACTTATCTAGTGACAAATTAGATTTCGTTGTGCCTCTTTCAAGAAAAAGGATTAAAGCTCCCATAACAAATCAGCGTCCTACTTAACGTTCAGGATGTTTTTATACGCATTAGGGTCCTCTTTGTCGAGCTCCTGCAAATCTCTCATACTTTTGATTTTTGACATTTCATTTGGGACTTTCCGTTTTAAATTTTCCTCGGAGTTCAGTATTTTTATGATTACTATTTATATTGGCCACACAGTGGTCGCCGTGTCAGTCACTGCATCATCTAGATTCTCGGTACCCTTTGCTGTCTATCCCTTTTCCTCGTCTTCTACACTCTCTTCAAGCTCCGTCACAGCTATTAACCTGTCTATCTGAGCACTACCCACCTTGCTAAATATTCTCAGACATTCTGTGAACTACTGATTCTAACCAAATAAACACGAGAATATGTCAATATATGGGACACAGATAATGCCCCAGCAATATACGCTATAAAGAGGCATCACCCAAGGACGATAACAGTGACGCCACCCTAATCACACTTGATCTATGTTTTATGGTATTAAGCATTGTGTATACGTTTCATAAAATTTGATTGAGGCAAAATAAAATTAGAGAACGGAAACTTAGCGTTGGGACGTACGTAACCGTACAAGTTTAAGGACATACAAGGGTAACACCTAATGCCCCCTACGCTGCAACGGGTGATATCAAAAAATTATATGTTTTTATACTGAAATTGTACATACCCGACCAATGTCCGACTATCCCTTCGACCCCTATACGATCAAGTCGATCTGGTCTGGCCGAGATCAGGCTTGGATCGAGGATATTTGATATGGTTTAGCTATTCGGGTAAAAATCGTGTAGAGATCGTGAAATGGTTGGAAACATCGAGTATGTACTAAATTAGTGGTCGGGTTACAGTCGTGATGGAGTCATCAAGAAGTCGTGAATGGTCGAGTTAAGTTCGTGTACAGTCGAAAAGTATTCGGATAGAAGTCGTCAAGAATTTGGTTACGCTTGGTCGTGGAAATTTGGACAATCGGAATCATCGAGTTGATCTAATCGGCAGTGAGATCCTAGCTTTATTGAACTACTCATTGAACACATATATTATTGTGTAGGCACACAGGATATGATTGTCCAAGTAAAAACCAATAATGCCCATTAAATTTCTACAGATTAATTATTTTCAAGATAATGTTTGCAATTGGCAACACTTAATTTAACATGAATTTTATTTGTTAAATTCTGTCTCTTGTTGATAGTTTTCACATTCGCAATCATACCACATCTTCTTGTTTATATCAAACTAATTTCATGGCTGTGCTTAATCTTCTATCGTCGAACGAAACTTAAAAATCTAGTCTAGACTTTGTTAAGCATTATTCTAATCGTACATGATTTCTGTCTATTCAAAAAATACGTATTGGTTGTATTTTTTTTAAGTCGGTTAGACAGTTTATGTTGAAATAACCTGAAAAGAAGAGAAACTATTTTTATTTGTAAAACTATATAGTAAACAAAAGAATTTAAGTTATGAATCCGTTTGTTACTGGTTTCACGCTTTCAAACACACATTCAAAGACGTAAGCAAGTTTTTTTAATAAACAATGGTTCAGTATAACATTGCGTTCAATTTCAACAGGACATGACATTTATGTTTTTGTAAAGCCTATTATTAGACATTTAAAATCAATTTAAATTTGTTAATCTGTAATACATATTAATTCTTTCAAACTTTAAAGGAGAACACAATTACTGAATGCATAACTTTATATTAGGGTATCCACCTAACGTTTTCTTATATATAGATACCTGCATTATCCTTGTTCATAGTGTATAAAAGTCACACATGAAAAGCTTTGCTTAATCAAAAGGATTTCGGCTTATAGTTGCTATTTAGGGGAAATATTCTCAGAATACCCCATAATAGCTGAAAAAAAAATATCCAATTCGTAGATCTTTTAACAAAGATATGATTAGTGTATTGAGTGTTATGATGAAGGTATTTTTTGTTCATTTAACCAAACTTATGTTAATACAACAAAGATTAGTATTAAAAAACACTCTTTTTTTCAACGGGACATGAAAATATTCATTTGGGAAATTTTGTAGCAATTCGGTGTTGACATGAATATCAATAATATTGTAATTTTCATAAATTTACTGTTTGCAAAAGTATTATTTATTCAAAATATTGAGGATGTTCTTATCCAGGAATATATCCTTAACCGTATTTGGCACAACTTTTTGGGAAGTTTGGGTCCTCAATGCTCCTAAACTTTATACTTGTTTAGCTTTCTGACTAAGTTGATCTGAGCGTCGCTGATGAGTCTTACGTAAACGAAAAGTGCGTATGACGTCTTAAATTATAAGCCTGGTACCTTTGATAACTATTGCATACTTAAAACATTGTAAAATTATGTAAGCTGTCAAAAATGATACGTCATGCAATTTTTTAAGGATACTACAATCATTGAATATTTATTTTTTGCTCATTTACCTAAGTTTGCAATATTTGAAGACGTTTTCTCTTAACGGGTAATCAAGTGTTTTTCGTTTCACATTTTGTTTACACGTATAAATACCACGTGTTATTTTTATTTTCAAAACGGATGTAAGTAATGTATTGATTGTGTTAAAAATTAATAAACTATTTCCAAAGTTTTTCACTGATATAAACTGTCGTGTCTGTTCAAATGCAGACTTAATGAACCTAGCTTTGTTTAATATTGTTAAACTGTAAATTTCCTTATAGGAATAGGTGAGTACCTATCTAACATGTCTAAAGATAAAAATTAATTAATTCGCAGTCTTTCAGAAAGAAAACAAATTATTATCTATACAAACGCTCCAACTTTGCCGATAAGGGTAGAGATATTGGGGTATTGCTTGTATCAAAATGAAAGCTTAAGGACTTGGGTTGTTTTTAAAATCATAATCAAACATTTTTGTTATTATAAAAAATGTATTCAATTAAAATAGAAAGTCAGATCAGACATGTCTGATCTAATACTACCAAACTTACGCGAACCAGTGATCAATTATTGCAATTAAAGGAATGTCGAGTTTTTCAGCATAAATACCTCCTTGATATTTGAATTTAGAAAACGTAATTAAATTCAGATATATTTTGATCAATGTGATATAGAATATAACATCAATCATGTCAATTCAACACAATTTTCAGCGAGACTGTTTGGCCTGTTGTTTTCGAGAAATACAGAAATTTTAAATATACATACCTATCCAGTTGTAAGTAGAAATGTCCCACCAAATGAACGTATTCGTTTGCCTATATCAGTGTTGGTTCACAAGTGTTTTATTTACATGTATAAATCACTATGGTAACCGTACTTAACAATGATATTTCTTTTCATATATAATGAATAGTAGGATATTACTCAACGGCCACCTATAATTAACACATGCTAAAAATTATGTTTGACTTCAAGTTTTCACAAGTAAATGTCCTGTTTGATATTTAAAGAGATGCGTCTCATCTTACACGTATGTTTATATTTTAACGTATGCATTATCTAACACAATGTACTGTTATAATTTCCATAACAATAGTTTGAACAACAATGTCTTCTTTTTGTCATTTAACAGGATATAAATGACAATGTAAGCAACATATGATATTTCCAATGAAATAATTAAACCAATAGCTGACTACAATTTGAATATGAATTTCATAGATCAGTTTTAATTCAATTTCAAAATCTACCATTACTCATTTGGTTTCTATATAAGAAGTTCATGACGTGGTTTTGTTCAGTTTGTTTTATTGAAACAACAAATGACACAATACTCTATTAAATTTTGAATAAAATTCCAACATTTCATCCGAACCACCATCTACTAAATAAATTAGCTCTCAAAGTTGTAAATAGAATTAGCCAAAATAAGACCCAAGGATCAATAGTTTACCAATTTTGATCAGAACCGGTAATTTCATCTGAACAGCTTTTTTAAAACAACAAATACCAATAAGTAAACAATCAAGTTATTTATATTTATGTTAATTCTCAGACTCATTCACTGAAATATATTTTGTTTTATCCACCTAATCCGCATGCAGTCACTTCAGATTTGTTTACTCTATTCAGTATATGTTATTGACCGGTACATATCCACATTATATTGAATTGTCTGCAAAACTGCTAAAAAGTAATGAATTTGCTGCAACAGTATTCTAACGACTAACGTTAATAATCTGAATATCAAGTGAATTTATTTACTAAACTTGATTATATTTTGTATTGATTTTTGCTTGTTAAACAGTATTTCAGTTGATAATCTTTGCACAGTTTTCTTAACGTGAACATACTGGTTCGAATGCTATAGAAATAGATAATGGTGTCAAATCAAATCCATATTTTTTGGTTGGTACTTGATATTAAAGTCGAATTTGAAATTACGATAGGTTTTTAATTGCTTTAAATAAGTTAAAAAAAAAGTAAAATGAAAAATTCCGAGTAAATTTCAAAATGAAAAGTCCCTAAGAAAATGGCAAAATCAAATGCTCAAACACATCAAACGAATGGCTAACAACTATCATATTCATGACTTCGTACATGCATTTTCTTATGAAGAGAATGATGGAGTTAACCTTGTTTTATAGCTAGCTAAATATCTCACTTGTATGGCAGTCACATAGAATTCCATTATATTGACAACGGTGTGTGAATAAAACAAACAGACACAATAGGTAAAACTGTCGATAATTGGGGTACAGCAGTCAACATTGTGTTATCACCCTAATCACGCGAGAAACAAATTAGTGGATTAGAGTGATATAGAAAATTATTTCTAAAAACTGATGGTGCACTTGCCCGTTATCTGATCAATGAAATTAACAACCTCGTTATAGGTAAAATAATGCTAATCAGACATTGGTCATTTCAGCTATATTTCTTTGCTTTTGCTTTGAAGCGATAAACGATCATCTATAATTCCGACTCAATTACAAAATCCACAACACTGCAACTATTTAGTTTAAAACATTCGTAGGTCCTATTTCTATCTCCTCAGCATATGTCGTTCAATATTCTTAATCAATTGCATATACATAGAACCCCACTTGAACATATTTTTCAAACAAGTTATATGGATGGATGGAACAAACCTAACTATACGAAAAATTTAAGCGGACAAATGGCGAAAATTCAGATTTCCTGACATAAATGAAGCATGACAGCTAAAGGTCTAACTTTAACACACTAGTATCTTATCTTTCGTCCCTCTTTTATGACCCTGCCATCTAACCAATATAGACGCATTGGCTTAACATAAAACAAGAGGGTTTACTATAGAAGCAAATATGTGAATTGCAAAAGCATATCAATTTCAAACGGTCAATATAATTGGGATACATTTGTCAATCAAGATACCCTTTTGAAAATTTAAAGTTTAATTCATTTGGCTAAGTAGATTAACGGAGACGATATTTGTAAAAGATAGAAAATTTGCTAGAAATTGACTATAAAGGGTAATTACTCCTCATGTAGACCTATTTGTAGATCTTACTTCACAGCACAGTTTTCCTATAAAAAATGTTCTCTTTCTATACACATGGAAAAAAGTATTGCAACACCTTGATTTTTTAAAACTTGAAAAATCAGCCTCTTTTTTTGGATGAAATATAATAAAATATATGTATAATATTATTGAAACATAGTTTATGATAACATTGGCATTGAAACGAACAAAAAATGTTTGAAAAAAACATGATTTATATAACCACAATTTTAATAACAAAATGAAGTGTTTTTTGTACAAAAAAATGCATTTTACAACTTTTACTGTAGTCGAACTTTACAATGTCAGACATTTCAAAATTATTGTTCAGATGACTGTTCACATCATGGTTGTTCGTTATACGCCAAAGAATTAGTACTTTGTGCGCAGCCTCCATTCAAACAGATAACCGCATCTTAACGTCTTCTGATTCCTGCCATAAATCGACTAATTTGTTGCTAAGGTAGCAGCAACCATTTCTGATGAAGGGCATTGTTTATTTCATGATGTGTTTGAACTGGGGTGTCCTTTCGCGCACTTTCCGCCCGATAGTGTCCAAAATATGCTCGATATGGTTCAAATCCGGGCTACGATCGGGCCAAGGAAGATGAACCGAATTCCATTTGAACATTGGATCTTCCTCCACGATGCTGATTTCCAATTTTGGCGAGCTCTGCACTACGTTTGATACGGAAAACTGTGTGTCTGTTCGTTAGCAAAGGTCTCCGAAATGGTCTTGTCGCACGATAACCAGTAGCGATGAGTCGATCTCGAACAGTTCTTGTTAAAAGGCTCCTGTATGGCCACCACTCTCTTTTTAGGATTATCTTGTATGCAATGGGTTTCCTTCTGACCAACCTTCATTATGCTTGATTTTCCCTAGCAAATGGTATAGGGGGTCTTCATTATCTTGGAAGGTCTTTAACAGCGTTTATTGCCTGATTTTTATTCTCAAAACGACTTATAGTGGAATGGTGATGACCAACAATACGTGCAGTTGTTACAGCGACATCCCTGCTTTTCTTATGCTGATAATCTGCCATATTGCTGCAGTTAAGAGTTGTCAAGGACCCATTACAAGGTGTCAATCACATAACTTTAAAAACTTGGTTATTTAAAGTGTTGAAAACAATGAGAATGAAAACATCTGTTTTGCTGTTTACGGGTACAGTAGCTGCATGCGCAGATAAAAACTTATCGAGTCGATATCTATTGATTAAACTCATGTGATACTTAAATAATATTAAACTAGTTCTATTTTACCAAATTATATCACAAAAAAATAAAGAGTGTTTTTTTAATTTCAATTTCAATTTGGTGTTGCAATACTTTTTTCCATGTGTATATAATTATATTTAAGATAATAACCAAAAAAAGGCAAAATTTCCTTCAAATTACTCAGGGGAAGCTACCCAACAATGAGTTTCGGATTTGTCTGAACATTTCTAAACAGATAGATAACTGATGAAGATTTTAACACCAGTAGTATTTGGTCTAGATGTTTTAGTTTCAGAGATGTCAGCCAATAACTGCATTTTATCCATATATTCTATTTTAAAACTTTGTCGGCCATGCTGATTGGCAGAGGGGATCAACGGATACATTTCTTTAAAATGTTACCCTATTAATGATTGTGACCAAGTTTGGTTGAATTTGTCTACATATGTATGTCTAAGGAGAAGATTTTTATAAAGCATCACAAAACGACGGCGTAGACGACGGACGACTGATGCTAAGTGATGAGAAAACTCACTTAGCCCATAAGGTCAGGTCAGTTTAAAAAAAGACGTTGTATGATTGCTAATGTGACAACTATCAAAAAAGTTCAAAAGAAGTTGTTGTAAGCAATTATAAGACAACCGTTCGCCCAGTAAAACTGTTAAAAATCTGAATGATCAGCCTTGAATGGCCCTAACAAGAAGACTACTTTAAAACAATGATCACTGTTAACACTTCTTTTTGTAAGATGACATCAAGATTTATGATTTAAGGTTTTAAACATTTTAAATTCAAATAATACGCGCGTGAGGAATGTGATACAGGAAACGTTTACGCAGATAGGCGTCAATCAGTACGCGATTTCTTACACTTTCAAATTCTGATTTCTTGTTAGTATTAGACTAAATCAAACCTGTCATTGTAGGTCAAAACAAAGTGAAAAAAAAGAAAAACTGAAGGTGTTGTTGTTTTGTCCTACAAACCAGCTATTTTTCAAGGGGTAAAAGTCGGTCATTAACGAGTTACATACATACGAAGTTAAAATTAAAATATAATAAAAATATATACAATCTGTATTATCAAATTATTTATATTCACTGAATAAACTTCACTGGTATCAACAATAATTTCCTTTGTTTATCTTTCAAATGTACTGTAAATAATGTATAAGGGTAACTAATCTTACTTAACATGTTGACTGAAGTTTCTTTATAATAACAGTGTAAAAATCTTAGGTTTTAGATTTATTAAAATTTGTTAAAAATTCCAATAAAAAAGTGTTTATCACACCTTCAAGTGTTGAATTTTTTTTAATACATTGTATTCCCTTTGACCTAGAATTACAGAAGACATGTATATTCATGTCAACAAAAACACTATGTCCACCAAGCAACAACTTCAATATGTACGGTACATACACCAGCATTTATTTTTTTAGATTTGACAATGTTACATTGAGGCGACAGTAATTTACTGACGTTCAAATTACATTATTTGAGTTAAAACAACACAACAAACAAAGACACGAGGGAATTAAAACAGGAATCGCACAAAGTCTAATAATCTGAATCGTATATGGATTG
The DNA here is from genome assembly GCF_965363235.1 of Mytilus galloprovincialis. Taxonomy (NCBI): domain Eukaryota; kingdom Metazoa; phylum Mollusca; class Bivalvia; order Mytilida; family Mytilidae; genus Mytilus; species Mytilus galloprovincialis. Next base: position 49,559,241 of record NC_134851.1, read on the forward strand.
GTATACATACATTCTAAATTGAAACACTGAGAGCATTCATAATTTCCATGATGTTAAAACTTTAAACAATTCGTTTCATTTATAGAATTTCTTTAGTCAGTCGTGGTTGTTATCTTCCTTATAGAAGTATTCGTAAAAATGGCTGTATGGTATTGACACTTAGTGTGAATATGGTAATTTTTTGGGGAATAATATTAACATGTTATGTTATGAAATAATGATAGAAATTGACATATGGTTTTTTTCTCATTGTTGAAGTCGTACGGTTGCCTTATGAAATATCTTTTTTGACTGCCCTTTTTTCGTATACGTATTTTGTGAATTAGTGCTCAAGAAAACATATACATAACTTTCCTACAGTTTAATCATTTCTAAAAGATTGATAGAAAGTGATCATACTGCCAAATTGATTTAGTAAACCACATATTTGACATACGTAGCTTAAGTTATAAAACGAATATAACATGTATGAACTAGAGATACAGTTTGATACATTTTAATAAGTGTTCTTAGTAATTCATGACAAAGCTGTTGAAATCATATTAAGTTATCAACCTGATATCAGGCGTTAACATAAACATATAATTGTTATAGTCTAATTCTATAATGGCTTCATACAATATCAGATGTTGTCATACATATCATCTGAAATATAAATGTTAAATTTTAAGTTAGAAAATCAAATATAAAGAACAAAAAAAGGGCCAGTTTCGTTGACATATCCATATGTACATCGTAGATTTTATTGAGAAAATACTATTTCACTATTTATTATCAGAACATTCAAATAATGATAAAGATCACATTCTGTAGAGCTCTGATGGAAAAATGTATAAAATATTTTTTTTTCAATTCATATCATTCACTGTACAGATCTATTTCATGGTAACAGTATTTTGAATAAATCTTAGTATATTAGCATATTCGTCGGTGAATATAAAAATGTACATGCCAAAAGAAATTTTAAATCACATTAATAAAACTGAAGAGAGTGCAAACACATAATCTTAAAATGTATCTACAGGGGTAAATCCATGCTCTCTTGCGTATTGTTACATTTTTTATTCTAAATCAAGTACTGTCATTAACGACGAAAGGGGGACTTTGCTGTTACTCTTAATTTCAATAACTGTATCCGTGTTATTTTAACAGACAGGTATTTGGTCGATTGATGTCTCTCATTGATGTTCGATGACTATGTGGAATTTGTTGAAATATTCTTTTTGTTTTCTTTTCATATATTTTTTTTAATATCTAAGAAATATTGTCGATAGAAGTAAACAATCTCTTTTTCTTGGCATAAATACAATTTTGAAAAAAAATCACTCTTTCGCTAACCTATTTCAAAGGAAAGAGTCTAAAAATTGGAAAGTAATTTTGCGTGGCCTAATCATGTGTTAATTCGCTTTGGGTTTTTTTTCTTTAATTCTTTTAATGAAATTTCACTTTTTTTTTAATTTAATCGCAAAAAAATTAAAAGGAGATGTTTTTGTTGTATACTTAATAATTAATAAGACTTGGAAACATATCTTAATGCACTGCTGGTGGACATTTCCTCCCCGAGGGTATTACCAGCCCAGTAGTCAATACTTTGGTGTTGACAGGAATATCATTAATGTGGTCATTTTTATAAATTTCCTGTTTACAAAACTTTTTTCGAAAAACTAAAGACTTTCTTATCCCAGGCATAGATTACCTTAGCCGTGTTTGGTACAACTTTTTGGAATTTTGGATCCTCAATGCTCTTCAACGTTGTACTTGTTTGACTTTATAACTATTTTCACCGCTGGGTCGATGCCACTGCTGGTGGACGTTTCGTCCGCGAGGGTATTAACAGCCCAGTAGTCAACACTTCGATGTTGACATGAACATCATTAATATTGTAATTTTGATAAATTTCCTCTTTACAAAACTTTGAATTGATCGAAAAACTAAGGATTTTCTTATCCCAGGCATAGATTACCTTAGCCGTATTTTGCACAACTTTTTGGAATTTTGGATCCTCAATGCTCTTCAACGCGCGTCTGGCGTACTAAATTATAATCCTGGTACCTTTGATAACTATTAATGTTTAACGGATTAACCAATATTTATAGAAATGATTCTCGGAAAAGATACTTTACTCAGAGGAAGTTGTCAAAACGGAGAGTCCTTAATCAAATCGCTAAATCTTAAGCTCACACATATCAAATCAATGGATAACAATTGCCATTTTCCTGACTTGGTACTGGCATAAGATTATGCTGGAAATGGTGGATGAGACCTGGGTTTTTAGATAGTTAAACCTCTCACTATATATATTGACAACGATGTGTAAAGGACAAACATACATTATAGGTAAAAATGTCCAAAATAGGGTTAAAGCAGTCAACATTGTGTTATTATCTTCACATAAACGATCACCTTTCATCGCAATATTTACCTAGTGATAACATAAATAACTACCAGCCAATGGTTCATCATTTAAGACGTGGTCTACTTTTTATTTAAGTTTGTGATTTAGAAGGTGTTCTCATTTTACTTTGCTTACTTGTATTGTTTCGATCTCCACAGTATGTCCCTTAAGTGCTACGTAAATAGATATTGAATGTTGCATAATTATTTTATCCAAAGGATTTTGTCTTTTAAATGTTTTTAAAAAAATAATAAGATTTGAAGCAAACTTCTTTAAAAGAATTCACATTTTCACTATTTCTTTGCACCATTGACGCAGAACAATGCTAAGGTGTCACTGTATAACATAGAGATTTTAAAATGTCGCTGTAAATACCCTTTATGTTATAATATCTACTTGATATTTGTCCAGATTCAAGGTTTATCAAAATTCAATTTATCAAACATATTAAAATTGAAGAAAATAAAACAACAATTTCACCTTATTTTTGCATACACTTGTTTGATACAGAGAAAATAAACAATCTAATGAGACCCACAAAAGCAGAATATACATTAGCTTTAAACATGTCAAAACAGATGTCTCCGTTTTGTTTTTCAAATAATCTCAAACATTTATTTTATCAATATTAAAAACGACAACATGAGATTCCTAAATTTGTCGATTTTCACAATTCTACTACTTGATTCATGGTATCAAACTGATACATTTTACACATGATGATCAAACGATTTCACTAGCAAAGACGACAGATTTTAAGATATTTAAAATCGATTAATGTTTACCGATTGATATATAGCGTTTTAATCAATATACATGTTTCTAATTCTTACCAAATATATGTTTATTGAATATACGTAGGAGTGGTTTCTTAGCAATGACAAGTCCGTTTGTTGTCGACCTATGCGTTTGAAAATTCATTTGGTTTGTTTTACCCTTTTCAATCTTATGTATGCACTATATTAACACATTTTTGTTAATAAAGTAGTGCATTTTATTTTGCAGACGGTAGTCTTAAGATGAACTTACAATATGTGTTTTAATTTTTTGTCATTGTAGTAAACAATATGAATAAACACAAGAAGTCAACACATTATCAACACTAATGTGTTGACATGAATTATCATTGATATGATCATATGGATAAATAAACAACTGTTTACCCAACTTTGAATTTTTTACTACGGCTTTTCTACCTCAGGAATACATTTCCTTGGCTGTATTTTGCAAAGATGTTTGTACCTATGCTCTTCAACTTCGTTCTTTTCTTTGCCTTTTTAACTTTTTTATTCGTACGTTACTGATGGGTCTTTTGTAGACGACATGCGGGTCTGGCGAAGATACAAATTTCAATCTTGTTAACGTTTTTAGAGTTCAATCAAATTCAATGTTCCTACATTAAAAAGAATGAAAAATTGTTTTAGATGACAATGTTATTTGTCACAAAAAATAATTTTGATTGGATCATTGATCCTTTCCTTTTTTTTTCTTAATTTTGTTGTGTGTTTAAATGATATGCCTATGGAATTTTCGTTGCAAACAATACAAGTCAGTAATATTCACTTTTTAGATTTATGTTCACCTTTCATTTTTCTGGGATTTGTTCTGGGTATTTTCATGTCTAGATTATCTGTAAATGTACATAACATAAGTTTTCAATCCAATTAGAGCTCATTAAAAAATGCATTTTCCCCATTAGAAAACAATTTAATATATAGCGTCTCAAGGTGTAAATGGATACCTCAGGGTGTTTAAATATCAACATCTAGACAAACGACAAAAACAGAGACGGATACCATTAAGTTTTTTTCAAACTTGTTTCCGAATCCCAGTTTGAATTTCATGTAATATTGTGATACCTAATTGTAATAAGTTAATAAATAAACATGTTTAACTAAATAAAAACACACATACGTATAACTTTATATCTCGAACACATTTCAAAAAACGAACTATTCACTTATTTCCCTTCAATTCAATATCATATTTATATTTATTTCGTTATAATAATTCCAGTAATTTTCTATCAAAATAGATGATACGTGTCAGCAAATATTTTAACAGATTGAGGTCATTCGTTTTATTTTCTTTAAAATTCTATGTCAGATGTAATTCTCTAACGTCTAAAAGTAGAACATTGACTGATCTTGTTTTTTTTTCAACCGAGATCATGGGACAATAAAAAGAAATATTCAGCGTGTTGCAACCATGTCAAGGTAGTATCATATGACACGTTTTTTTTTACAAAACACAGCTTGACATTCTTAATATAACAAAATGTTGCTTTAAAAATTAATTATAAAATATACACAGTTTATTACGAAAAATCTAATTAAAACTTTGTCTCAGCTTCAAAGTAATCGCTGCCGATATATCTAGCGTCTACCATGACTCTCATTGTTACTTGTCGTAGTATCCCATACAGTCTTTGGCTATGCACGTAAGTGATTAACACATTTCTTTTTTTAATTATTACCGTTGCGAAATATCACGTCAATGAATAAAAGATGTGAGCGATTCATGATAACTTGTATTTGTAAATGTACATCATTTTGAATTGCTCATATACTCATTATGCTCTGGGGGAATTCTTAGCAGTCATAGATCCATGTAAGTTATAATTCCTCATTATTCATTTATGGTTGACTTTTTCTACTGAAAATTCCTCATTGCAAAAACAAAATGCAGGATTGTATTAGATAGATAAATGTTAAAACACAAACCTATTTGTAGAAATCCATATGTATTGTATGATTACCTAACTATATTTGTATTAAGCAACTCAAAAATAGTCAAACTTTTTTTTCCAACATATTCGATAAGATTAGATTAGATTATATTTACAATCTGATCAAACAAGGCATTAATCAATAGCATAGACAAAAAAAACACACTATCGTTCAATGTAAAGTTGTAAAGAGCTATGCGTATTTAGTGTTCGTTTCAATCTCATTAACCTAATATTAAATCCATTTTGTAGAACAAAATGATACATGTATAGAATAAATTATTGAAATTGAAGTTATTCCTTAATGGTTGTATCTTTTTTATTTGAATATTACACAACCGTTGTATTTTCCATAATAAGTTTAATTTTTTTGTTCAGCATCGCGAAACAAAGTCAAGATAAATATGCAAAATAAGGTATAAATATATGTATGAAATTATAAATGCTATTGGATGTTCATATCGTTGAAATTAAAGAACTGTATGTACTGCATGATATATTATTTGAAAATGCCAGTACCAAGTCAGGAATATGACAGTTGTTGTCAATGAATTGTCATTTGATTTTGCCATTTAATAAGGGACTTTCCGACTGAATTTTCTTCGGAGTTCAGTATTTTTGTGATTTTACGTTTTACTTAGAAGATAAGGGAATATTAACAATGTTTACGCTAATGCTATGTATTTCAACGTGTGTGGAATATTGCAAATCTCAATCAGGTCAGTTGAATTACGGAAATTGGAAAAACAATGGACACGTTGAGACTCCATAAAAAAATATAAATGAATTGATGCTTTATCATTGTAATGCTTTGAAATATACAATTATACAAATGACCAAACATTTGGATCTATTATTAAATTATTGTATGAATTTTAAGATTATATATACGTCACAAAAACGTCATTGTTTGTTGGGTCTGTCTTGTCATGAATCGAAGATGTCCTTTGTTATTATGTAGTTTACATGTTCTAATGTACTATTATTTTCTTAATTATTTATGCGTTTTTCCGTGCTAGTTGTGTTTGTATTCCTGTCACGTAGTATTGTCATGTTAGCGATATTTTGAAACATGATTGCTATATAAGCGGGATGTTTGGCTAGCCATAAAACCAAAGTCGACCCACATTTTTTTCTGTACATGACCTGTACCAATTCAGGAAAATATCAGTTGTTACCAGTAGTCCGTTTATATATGTTTTTGGTGTGTTTTTTTGTTGCAATTTAGTGTTCTTTTTTATCTGTAAACATTGAAATCCGAATTTGTTTTCTTTCAATCGATTTGTGAATTTTGAACCACGGTATACTGATGTTGTCTTGAATAGCAATTGAAGGGTGTTTTTTTTTTTTTAAATATTCAAATTAAGCCTCAGAAAGCCGGTGACAATTCCAATCGCGAAAAAGGGATGATTGTGGGGCCTACTTGTGGATAAAAATCTGCTTATTCTGGGAGTATCAAAAAAAATAATGATTTTAGTGGGTATGTGTTGCCTGGACTTTGGTTTCCAATGAAGTAGTGTCCCGATGACTTTCTACTGTTGACTTTATATACTCATTAACCTTTGTGTGTCTTTTCGAATGTTTTCGTTTTTTTGTCATGGTGTTTATTTTTTTCTTTGACTAATGACTTACTATTGACCAACTACAGAAAAAAAATGACATTTTGAGTCATTTGATATACAGATTTCAACTATTTACAGATTAACCCGTACGTTATGGAATAAGATTCTGTTGATTGAACAACAATTATATTTAGGAATAAAGTTTTAAAAGTATATCACATAAGTATTTTTGTCACTAATGAAATATGCATTTTATGTTTACAAAAAAATATTTATATATTCAATCAGATATTACAAGCTTAAAAATCTCATTATATTGTTTTATATTGCCTTTGCAGGACGTGCATTTGGAAAATGCAATAGTTATTGCAATCGTAAGTAAATATGTTTAGAAATTAGTTGATATTTTTTTATACGCAGAGAATATGCCTTTAGATTAACATTTTTATTTTAAAGTGTGGGACCAAAAAATCAGATTGTCACAACTTTAAAACAAGGACAATTATAAAGACCATGAAAGGAAAAAATTAATACACAAGACGGCTTCAGGTAACATGTGTATTTACTAATCCAATCAGTTTCTACCAAAGTCAATAATAACTTTAATGATTTTCATGTATCTGGTTAGTGACAAGTACGGTTGTCTCTATTTCAGAGACAATTTGGGATTATCTTATCCCAAGCACAGATAACCTTAGCCGTATTTTTGCATAACTTTTTGGAATTTTGGGTCATCATTGCTCTTCAACTTTGTACTCACGTGGTTTTCTTACTATTTTGATCTGAGCATCACTGTTGAGTCTTATGTAGACGTCTGGCGTATTCAATTATCAGCCTAGTACCTTTGATAAATATTTGATCTATGCATTACTTTTTGACATTATAATTGTGCATAGTTACATAAATTAAGTCATAGTTACTTGATTCACTAGCCTTAGTCATTGCACTTTTATATTAAAGGTTACACAAGACAGATTTGTATGACATGGTGTAAAAATAAGGATTATACAGGTAAATACGTAGTTTTTTGGAGTATTCAAAAGTAAAATCACAAAAATACTGAACTTAGAGGAAAATCAATTTGGACAGTCCGTAATGACGTATCAAAAACGAATGGACAAGAACTGTCATATTCCTGACTTGGTACAGGCATTTTCAAATGTAGAAAATGGTGGATTAAACCTGGTTCTATAGCGCTAACCCTCTCACTTTAATGACAATCTCATCAAATTTTGATATATTTACATTGATGCCTTAAACAAACAGACACAATAAATAAAATAGTCAAAATATGGGTACATCAGTCATCATCGTAAAACAATTTTAAAAGGAACAATTAAACAGAACACAAACACATCTACTATCTACGAACACATTCATTAATTTGAGTGTCTAACGTCAGAAAATTTTATACGTCACATAAATTTGTCGTTCAATGTGCATACAAACGATTTTAAAATTTTACATAGGCAATGTTAGTATACAGGGTTAAAAAAACAAAAGTATGTAAGAATAAATTTCAGAAATACACCGAGATTTAAACTAGTCCAAAAGTTATATTGTAGAATTTTAAAGAATCCACAAATAGTTAATTCCAATTTTCATAAATAAATATAATATATATTAAATAAAGTTGACATTCAACCATTTATACCAGTAATCCTCTTTAAACTTTTATGTTGTATAGTTCAATTGTGATTTCATCCTAACTTAATCAGCTGTAAAAACAAAAATTTTATTTCAAGGTCATCAATGATGTTAATCTTAACTTTGAACATGAAAAGATGACCTTCGATGAATTTGGCTATTTTTTTAGGTATTTTTGTCATATAGCTCTTCAACTGTTTCGGTATTAATAAATCACTTGGATATCAAATGTTTGGCTTTGAGCGTTCCTGATGAAGGTAAATCCAGAAAAGCGTCGGACGCCTGAAATTATTAAACGTGTTGTTTTCCTTTCTTTTTTTTTTTTTACTGTATTCGGGTTTTTCTAATATTGTAGGACAGGAACTACAGGACTGCGAAAAAGACTGCGTCCGTAAGGTTTTTTTTTTTTTTGTCATTGTTGTGTTCATATAACAACAACAATAACAACAACAACAACAAAAACAGCAGTTACATTAATGGTACCAATTGCACTGCTCCAGATACAAATTTCGAAAATCAATATGTGTCTTTTTAGAAACTTGAGCCTCAAATAGTAAAAAGATCCAAAACTAATTCATGAATTGAAGAGACAAAAATATCTGCTTGAGATTTTGTTTATGTGTGTGTTATTGTTTAGGTGTTGTTTTTGTTATTTTACTTTTATTTCTATTTATTATTTTTTTACTTATTTTTTTTTCATTTCTTGCAGACTATTTGATTCGAGTGTCACTGATGAGTCTTTTGTAGACGAATCGTGCATCTGGCGTAAATAAAAAACTTTAATCCTGGTATCTATGATGAGTTTATTTACTGTTTTCATGTCATTGATAAATAAACGAGGATAGCGATGTATCGATTTTAAGTAAATGTAAATATGCTATTTGCGATGAATAAAAAACTGAATAAAACATGTATACGCGTTATATTAAACATAACTATTGTATATATATATTTCAAAATTTCACATTGCTTTTATCACATATTCTGTTTCTTTTCACAGTGTTTGGATCTTGTCGTGGTTATTGTGGAGGTCCAACCCCAAAATGTTGGTGTGATACTCTCTGTGAATCCTTTGGTGATTGTTGTCCAGACTATTCCCATGAGTGTAAATACAATCTGATGAATCATTAACTTGTTTTGTTGTCAATTGATTATTGTCATAGACATAGTAAATAACTGATAATTTTTAGTGTATGATAATAGCATGACATTTACATGAGTTCTGTATTTGCTGAAATAGTGTTAGGCAAGCTGGTATTAAAAATTCATCACACATGTCACAAGCTATAATCACATGTCTTTTCATAACGTTATCGCATGGCATTCAAGATTTTCTTGGAAAATTCTCGAAATAAGTCATCATAGATACCAGAATTGAAATTTGATATTTGCACCAAACGCGCGTTTTGTCTACACATTAGTGACGCTCGTATCAAAAAGTGTTAAAAAGGCCAAACAAAGTATGAATTTGAAGAGCATTGAGGACTAGTAAATCCGAAAAGTTTTGCCAATTACTGCTAAGGTAATCTTTTCCTGAGATAAAAAAAAGCCTTACTATTTCAACCATTCAAAGTTTTGTAAGAAGTAAATTTATAATTATGACCATATCAATTATAATTCATGTCAAAACAGATGTGAAATATACACATCAGTGGTACAATTTTGTGAGATAAAAAACACAACAAAGTAGGATACAGAACAGTTATTAGGAAACAGAAAAATATTTAAAATGCAAAACAATTTTATGTTTGCACCAGACGCGTGTTTCATTTATACAGGCCTCATTAATGACGCTCGATTCAAAAAGTGTTAAAAAGGACAAATAAAGAACGAATTTGAAGATCAGTGAGAACCATAAATTTCAAAATGTTTTGCCAAATACTGCTAGGGTAATCTTTTCCTGAAGAAAAAAAGCCTTAGCATTTCAAAGTTTTGTAAGCAGTTAATTTATTATTATGACCATATCAATGATAAGTCATGACAACACAGAAGTGAAAAATTCACCACAGTGATATGTTTTTGAAAAAAGCACAACAAAGTAGGGTACTAAACATTTATTAGGAAACAGAAAAATATGTAATGTTAAATGCAAACCACTTACCATCGCATTTGCCATTAATGTAGAAATGTGGAAGTTAATACCAGATCTTATAAACAGACATTGTCTTATGTTAATGCCTGTACCAAATAAGAAACATGACAATCCGTAGGTTGCTATAATCGAGTGCTTGTTCATAAGATATGTTGTTTGCTTTTTGGTTTATACTCTGAACTTGAGCTTAAGTGGGTACCCAACACTATACCCCAAAAAATTCCTGTCGTTTAATTTTTCTTAATTTTTTTTCATTGATAAACTAGGCCAACCTAAACATCTTATAAAAATTTTAAAAGATTTGAACCATAGGTTTAAAAGATTTGGCAACTCAAATATAGCATCTTTTACATACTCGTATCGGCCAAAATATGGAAGTTTCTGAAATATGGGTATGGGGTTAAATATGTTAAAAATTTTAAAACTTAATCCTAAATTGACAATAGCATAGCTAATAATGGTAGCTGAGGTGAATATTAGTTCACTGATACCCTTTTCTTGTAATTTTTTTATTCTAGATTTAAAATTTTGCCCGAAATTTAATAGGGGGTGTCAGAATCAACCCCGAAAAGTGAATGCTGTGCCTCTAGTATTTGAAGAAGAATTTTTTAAATGTGTCGTTTAATTTTTTTTTAAAACTAATCATTTTGAGTGCTATACTAGTCGGTTGTTCTTACAAAATTTTTTGAAAATTTAACCGTTAGATTTTTTGGTTTTTAAGTTTAAAGTACCCCCCACCCTCAAATTGGTTCATTAAATAAGGACACAATCTATTCAAAAAGTACGTTAATGGCAATTTTTTTCCTTTTCTTTTGAACTAGGCCTTAGATATTTGGCATGTGGATGTATCATCACGGGGTTAAGTGTCTTGCATCATGATGACCTTATTGTGACCTTCAAATGTGACCTCAAGGTCAACTTTATATTGGTTTTTTTTCATGAAAAACACAACCATGTAGGCCATAACTTCTTCGCCCTTGACCTAGGTCTTACATCTTTGGCATGTGGATGTATCATCATGAGGTAGTGTGTCTTCTTAAAATTTTGACCTTCATGTGACCTTGAAGGTTGACCGCGATGATGATAATTGTGTTTTTTTGTAAGAAACACTTGTACGGGCCATGACTTTTATGTAGTTAAGAATTCATATTTATTTTAAAAAATCATATTACACAAGCTTTAATCGACCATACAACAATATAGACACATTTTATGACATGTCAATCCATTCCATGAACACAGAATACATAATGGACATGTAGTCACATAAAATTGTTTGAAAAGTGAATAGTTTCTATTGAAGCGCGCACTGTACATACTTAACTACTCAACAGACAGCAAGGTGAAAACTTCCTAGGAATCAAACAGTAGGAGGAGTTATGCCAAATATATACCAATAATGGGACGGACGGAAGGACAGACGTACAGGGGTAAAACAATACCCCCCCCCCCCCACCGACAATCAGTTGCAGAGGCAAAAAATTGGGTGTAACTGATTTTTGATTTGACACGTCAAAAAACCTATGATACATAGGGAAAAGCTTTAAAGTTGGCAGATGCTTTACTTGATCAAGATTTTCAATTTATTGGTCTACAGATTCAAAAATATACAATTCAAACTTAAGATCAAAACTATTCGTGCAAAGAATGACGGCTCATGAGAGATGAAATAGAGCTGACTGTGCAAAATCCTTATACTGTGAAATCAAGTTCGTTAAACATAGAACTTTTTTAGTATTTCTGCAGAGGTTATGAAAATAAGATACAACTGGTTTTTAGTTAAAAGCACGGCAGTTACAAGTTTCACATTATTTTTTGGGCCCTTTGTTATTATAGAGAAAGATTACTCTATTCAGTAATAACCTTGAATTGAGACGAAAAAATTTCACTTGTCACTTGCAATATAACACCATACTTTCTTTTTTATATTTATTTCAAAATTGCATTTGATAAAAAAAAATCGGAAAGATACACAAACATGACAAAAGCACAATAAAAGAAAAATAAGAAATTTTGCTATCCCTTCGAAATTCAAATTGATAATGCAAAAATAACATGTTCTATTTATATCATACATGTGTAGTTTCAGTTTCAACCACGATTCTAAATATAGACTTTTCTTTCCCTAAAATTGCGGACGGAATAGAAGACACCCGTTTATTTTCTACACCTGTCAGGATAAAGGTTGAAAAAAGATACTAGAAAGATGTAGTATTTTTTTATTCAGATGAATATAACAGTGCATACATGTGTGTATTGTCTTGTGGACTGATTGAGTTAAGTCTTTTTTGATTGAGTTAAGTCTGCCAATTGATATTTTATCGTATGTTTTTCTTTGTTGTGATGTTATGCTATTGTTTCAGAAAAAGGGAGAAGGTTTGGATCCATTAAAAGTTTAATCCCGTTGCAAATGTTTGCACCTGTCCTAAGTCAGGAATCTGATGTACAGTAGTTGTCGTTTGTTTATGTAATATATACGTGTTTCTCGTTTCTCGTTTTGTTTATATAGATTAGACCGTTGGTTTTCCCGTTTGAATGGTTTTACACTAGTAATTTTGGGGCCCTTTATAGCTTGTTGTTCGGTGTGAGCCAAGGTTCCGTGTTGAAGGCCGTACTTTAACCTATAATGGTTTACTTTTTAAATTGTTATTTGTATGGAGAGTTGTCTCATTGGCACTCACACCACATCTTCCTATATCTATGAATCGGATGTTTTGTTCTTCTTCTTGTCTTTGTTCCATGACATGTTAATGATGCATTGGTGGTTGATTATCCCCCTCGGTATCGTCTTACTTTTTACATGACTGATATAAATCATGTAATAAAATATTCAATTGCACTTCAAAAATATATGCCAGAAATTTTAAAATTATAAATTATTCATATCCTATTTAACATTACTACGTATATTAATTACTAAGCCCATATTTTATTAAAAACTACATGTATGGTTTTAAAAAAAGTATTGTGGAGTCCATTCAGTTTTGATTTTAATCAATTTTGTACGAAGATATACGAACAGATGCATTGTATAATTGTCCATGGTTTATTTTTTTAATTTAGTTAACATTTTATTGTCAGAGGCTTGGACAGCAACAGTAATTTGGCATAACAAGCATATTACAATCTATGTAAACAATTTTAGGATAAACTAATGAAAATTGCAGGTTCCTACAGAATGAAAAATTACAATTCAGGACAATGATGTCAGATGAGGGAGAGTAGAAGGGGGTCCTGATCCCGAAATCCCGGGCTTAAAAACACGAAATCCCGAGTTTAAATAAATTTAAATCCAGCTATTCCGAAGTTCGAAAAAAGAATTCCCTTATTCCGAAATCCCGAGCTTAAAAAAAAGATCCTGGTGCAATTCCCCCCTTTTCCAATGATTAGAAAAATGCAGGACAACATTTTAAATTCTAGCCCTTCCCCTCAAATGGTATCATCCTTAGACTTTTGACTTTTTGTACTTAATTTTATTTTATGTAAGACCTAGGTATTGCCATTGGCAAGTAAAAAACGAAAAAAGTTATGGTCCTTTCTGTTTCCCTACTTTTCTAACGTCCTGGTTTTCTTTAAGTAATTTTTTTTCACTCTGAAATTTGCCTTTTATGTCTCTTTGAAGATTCATTTATTGAAAATGAGTAACTTTAAATGAATAACAATAGGTGTACAGCTGCTCTTAGCAATAATGTAAACATTCTGATCATGATCTATTAAAAGCTTGCATATTGCACATGATTTTAAAACGTAGCAATGAATCAGATTATGAGTAAGAGTTATCTTATCTTAGGTGTTATGTACCCCCTTAACGTATACAATCATTCATTCATTGACACATTATAAGGGCTTTACTCTTTATACTGATCCTTTTTCTGCGAAGTCAACAAGTATGTCAATAATTGTCGTGAATATTATTTTCCTTTAGAATGAAAGATGTTGAATATGCTGAAAATAGAAGATAAGGAACTTAACGTATCGTATAAATACACAGGTGCACTACTACACAAATAAGGCCATACGTTGACCTATAAATATCTATTTTTAGAAATTATAAACATGTTTAACCCCGGCGCATTTTTGTGCCTGTCCCAAGTCAGGAGCCTCTGGCCTTTGTTAGTCTTATATTATTTTCAATTTTAGTTTCTTGTGTACAATTTGTTCATTATCACTGAACTAGTATATATACTTCATGTATCTTCAATTGCGTGAGTGTAGTATTAGGATTTCCAAATATCTTCAACTTGAGCATGTTGAGCGTTACCTAAGACAATTTGATTATAGAAATTGACATCTTGTGCGGTTAATAAATAAAAAGATATTTTGAGAAATCTATAACAATTCCTTTGATCAACAAGTCTACAATCGAAAATTATCACAAGAACAATCAAATAAGGTTTAATCATGTAAAAAAAAATGAGCTTTATAAAAACTGTTTCTAATTTGTTTGCAGGGTGCAATATTAAAATTTTTTATTAACATAGTTGTTCAGTTCTGGACATGCAAACAATGAAAGGAGTTATTTGTAAACAATTCAAAACAAATGCATCACGTACTTTTGAACAGTTTGTTGTTTATAGCTGAGACACATAACAACCATGATAGTAAAACAGTTATAAAGAAAAATAATCATAATATATAGTTCTTGACGATATATCTTTAAGCAGTTTTTTTAACACATTCGTGCTGATCAATGTGTTGATACATCTTGTTCATTGCTAGAAAAAATATCATTGTATTATAAACATAGCGTGTATCTATACATGAGGTATGAACTGTGCATGAAACGTTATGCACTATCCATGTATCCACATGCACAGTACACTAATAAGGCATGTACTGCGCATGTAAGCCGTATGCACTTTTCATGTATACTGTATGCACTAAAAATGTATGACGTATGCTCAGTCTGTGTATGACGTCTGCTCAGTCCGTGTCGAATGCAAAATCCGTATATGCGGTATACGAATTTTATACATTCTCTATGCACTGATCATTCTATGGTTTATGTACTGTCCATGTATGATGTATGAGTTATGCACAGTAATGTTATATTGTGTTGGTATGCAGAATTCATCTACATAAGTCGGTGAATAAACTTATCATATAGATACCAGGATTATATTTTTAATATACGCAAGACGCGCGTTTCGTCTACAAAAGAATCCAAAAAAATAAAAAGGCCAAATAAAGCACAAAGTTGAAGAGCATTGAGGACCAAAATTCCTAAAAGTTTTGCCAAATCCAGCTAAGGTAATATATTCCTGAGGTATAAACGCCTTAGTATATCAAAAATTCAAAATGTTGTTAACAGTTAATTTATAAATATAATAACCACTTCAATGATAGTTCACGTCAGCACAGAATAGCACTGACTACTGGGCTGTTGGTACCCTCGGGGAATTAAAACTCCACTAGCAGCAGAATAGATTGTAAGGCAACAAAACATCTTATCACATACACTTTCCTGCTGGGTACCTTAATACACAATTCAACAACTGTAACAAAAGAAATGTGTATTGACAAGTTTGTTCTATGTTTTGCAAAAGAAAGATTGCAGTCACGTGGTACTTTTTTACATTGGATTTAAAACAAAATAATATAACTATTCTCCTACCTATAATTGACCGACACAAAAAAAACAAGCAACTGCAGATACACCAGTTGTTGAAGTGCGCATTCAGTTTGGTTGTTTTATTGAAATGATAAGACGTACTCAATTGTCTTAAATAATATTTTAAAGAATCGTGTAAAGAATACATAAAATTGTTTTTTATAATGTAAAAAAAAATTAGTCATGTACGTCAAAAGTGCTATTATGAATCTAACTGCATCAAGCCCAGTTATGTAAAGAACTAAGATATATAAGACCTTAAGATGTGATGAACTATACGAACAAAGAGAAACTAAAACTGAAAAACTTATCTAATCTCAACTTTACCTAAGAAAGTTTAAATCGTACATACTTTAAAACTACTTTCTTTGTATGGTGTTTGTGCTTTTGTTCCATTTGTGGTCTTCGATAAAGAGATATCCCTTGACCACAACGTTTAAATCAACTAATGCATGTAGTGCTCAATATACTATTGTTTAACAATGCAATGATAAAAAAGAAAAGAAATAAAGGTTAATGCTTGGTAAGGTCATGTTAAATAAATTCCCAGATCTATATATATATATTTCCTCGCGTCTAACTTATTGTGATTACACTTTAGTGTGACAAAACAATTATTTGATTATAGATCATTTTCATGCCAAACGAAACTTGATCACAAGCTAAACTTTTTATTGAATGACTGAATCGCTTTAAATTAAATGACAAACATTGTAAATACATTATTAGGACAGCACTCTCGTGTTGTGTTGTAATAAGCTAGTATATGTAAAATTCCTTTGTAGCTGGTTTCATTTTGGAGGTTTCAATACAGCACAAACCAATCAGAATCCCATAAAACAAATAATGTAAACGAACACAAAATAATAAAAATATATTTTTCTTAATAGAAGAAAATCTTCAAAGATAAATAAAAACATACATCTTATCATTATATGAATTCTACATTTATCAATGTATGACGAATATATGTTGTTGATTTATTAGGTTTAAATATATTGCTATCATATGCTCGTCGATGCTTTATAATAGTCGAGTTAGCAAATTTCCGACCTCAAAAGATAACGATGAATGTTGGATAATAATTGGCATTTCATTATTATCAATGAACAAAAATCAGTCGCTGAAGTAAAACCTATTACAGGATTCAACGCAAACAATAACTGCTTAACTAACTATTTATATTATATGAATAAAATTACTCAACCCTTTTTCCTTTAGAACGATTTGATAGGATTTTAACTAATCACGTATTTCAGTTTTCGTTATTCCAAGCGATTCATCATTCAGGAATTATATAAGGTTGCAGTTGTAACGGTATTCCAATGATATTTAAAAAACAATATCATTAAATAGCAGTATCTTACTGTATTGATGGAACATGATGATCAAATGTGAATACTTAAAATAAGAAAATTGTAAATATCCTATCGACAAAACATTGACCAAAGAACATTGATCAAAAACAGAGACACGAATAACAGTGCGTTTGTACTCGTTAACAGTAAGATGTTGTACAGCACTGTGCGTACCCATTTCACTATCATGTGTATAACAGATGATACGCATATAAAACTACAGATTGACTTATTATACCTACTTTTTATTTATACTCTGTTAAGTCTATCTGTATTCATTCCGTATCTGTAGACAATCCAAGTTATAATAAGTCTACATAGTTAACACATTGCGAGTGATGCTATGTTAACTCAAAGTGTTCTGGTATGTTTAAATCTTTAAATTAGAAATTAAGATCTCAAAAATAATTAAATAAAGACACCTGTTCTAGTTAATTTGTTTTTTCTACGACAAGGTTTTGTAAGATTCTAAGTGTGCACAAATCTTTGTGATCTGATGTGAAGTGTGGCAGTCTGTGGAAATGAGGTCTAATTTATATTGAAACAGAAAAAGAAAATAAGTTTATGTAGCATATTTGGTTCATAAATAACAGTTTCTTTTTTCAAGACATTTTAAGTAAAACGTTAGATGATAATATTATCCAAGCTACTAATTCATGTAATATTCTTAATTCGGATATAATAACTCATTGACTACCTATTTCTGATAATCAAATACTTTTGATTTCAAACAATTTAAGTGTAACTTTTTGTATCGTCAGAAACTGTTTTACATGATATTAAAAGAAGTAATGAACCATATTTAAATTGTTGTTTATCAATTGTTTTATTCACGATAACTTCATTATTCTTTTTTTAAATGTCTTGCTATATAAGTATTTGACATTTCTTCGATTCCTTCTTAGTTATTCCCTGGAATATACAATAAAAATGGTAAAAAAACAGAGTAAATTATACAGTGTTTGTTAAATCTGTTGTTCGACGTAATTTATTCGATAATTTTGACGATAGTGTTTTGCATAAAAAAAAAAAAGGATTTGATTTTTGACAAAGTACAATATTCATGCTATTATTTCATATTGACAATAATAATGTTAACGAGTATTTTAAAACTTTTATAATTATGCTTTAAAGAAAAACATTTTTGCAGGGAAAAACATTGTCACATTTTAATGAAAACCAACAGCACCACTCAACAGTGCAACTTATATTGCTAATTACCTACAATAAGGAAAGCATTTGTTTTAAAACAATAAAAGCTTGAAAGCGTTAGTAGTTAAATACGTATATGCTTAATTTGTTTCAATAAATATAGAATACAATATTTCATAAAAACTTCAAACTATTTTATTGACATTTTTTCTCTCATGTATATATTCTCACCTTCCTGTTTATACAGCAAAATACCATAAATCAGTTCTGGATCTCTGTAAACAACAGTCGTATTTTGCCATAAACTTTTTCTCATCTTAAAAAGTGAATTCTGGTTTGAGTAGAACAAACTCTCATTATTGGAAGCAAGGCCCCAGTAACTACCCGAATAAGGGCTAACTACGGTTTTGACATCAGACCCATTGTACCAAGCAGATTTTAAGTCACCACTCACATGGTCTATCCAATAAAGTCTCTTACCGAAAACGTCTAAAATATAAACGATACAGTCTTATTAGTTATTGATATGTCTTTGCTGATTTGTGATTTGGTGATTTGTTTGTACAATACTTTTTGAAAGATGCTTATGCATTTGTTCTCGTACATTCTATTTGTTGACTGTATGTAGACTTACAAAACACAATTATATGTAAAATGTAAATTAGAAAACTTACCGAATTTCAAGAAAAAAATCAAAATCTCTAATCAACTGGTAAATCAAAACACATCTAAGGAAAACAACTATCATATAACTAACTTGGTATAGGCATTCCATTATGAACAAAATGTCGGATTAAACTTATTTTTATAGTTAACCAAAAATCCATTTAAATAGATTCGTCTTAAATACTAGCCTTAAAGGAGATGTGACATGATTTTTTTTTTTGATTTTTTTGAAATAAATATTTATTTATACATAATTACCCCCAAAAAACATCGGATAACAATATAATTATCGTTTAAATGGATAAAAAATAAATTTAAATGTATCGATCTGTCGACATACTTATTATGCATATTTCAATCCCGGAAGTCACTCAGAACGAGGCTGTGACGTCAGTGGTTACATCAATCATATTTGACTGACGGGTGTAAAGGCATAATAAGCGCAATTTCATATTCGAATATCTTCCAACAAAACCCATGACAGTGATTAAAAATGGTTCTGTGTTCTGCCAGTAGATGCAACAATAGGCATAAGGACAATTTGATAAAAAAAAATCCGTTTTCTGAGTAACCCGCAGACTAGTCCCAGGAAGAGATAGGACTTCCTACCAAGCACTAGTCATAGACTTTGTTCCGCCCACTTTACAAATGCATGTTACGATCGTGACCCAGAAGTTATGAAGAATCTCGAGGGATATCCTACCATGAAGCCAAAAATTCGTCCAAATGCGGTACCTGACATTCCATTGACACAACCAACAACAGCTGAGCCCCACCTAAGCGGGGAGCTTGTGAGAAGTGGAGAATGGCTGAGGGAGAAAAAAATCTTTTTCTTCTCAAATATTTTTTGCGTCCCTTATTAATAATTTGTTTAATAGTTTAGTCATATTTGTGTATAATTTTATAGCCAAATATATCTCAATGTTTAAAATTTGGTATTGTGTACTTCCTGCGTGTACCTCACTACCTGTTCACGTGTGCAGGTGTGTACACTGAAATTGGACATAACAAATTAAAATTCATCAACATCGATCAGAAGTTACAGGTATGCGGCACACTTTCTCTGCAGTGCTGGGTTACCTTTGAAGTTGAAAGCTACAGGTGTCATGCCCCGGGTGGTGATATATATATATGACATCGGCAATACGCACTATTGCGTAACATGCGTCGAATCTGTGTACATCCATGATCACCTGCTGGGTGCACAGGTGAGGTTGGAAAATATACTAGAGCAATGGTTACAGATATAATTTACGTAATGCATATCTGTTTGAATAAACAATAGTCAATACCTTACTGTCGGATATGGGGGTTTACAGAATAGAGAAAAGAGGACTGACAGCGCAGCTTAAAAAAGGGGGCGGATACAAAATAATGTGTTTGTGAATTTACTTAGTAAAGAATGGAGTATAATAATATTAGATAAGCAAAATAAATAGAGAAAAATAAATAGACTGAGAATTAAGAAGAAATGCTTCTAAAGTAAATAATTAATAAAAAAAAAAAGCTTGTCGGTCCCCATAACTAATACATAACCTGTAGTGGGTACATAAATTTCCCTCTGAGTTTTCTAATAAAAATTAGGCAGGTATGAAGGGTGTATTGCAATAAGTTATTAGTACTTACCTTTTCAATTTTTTTTATTAAAAATCATTTTATTTCTTAATAAAAAATAAATTGTGAGGAGATATCAAGTGATGCTTTTAAAATGACAGACCATTGATGCAAGGTTATCGTGGTGAAAAATTATATGCAAAAGGTGACTTGAATGAGAAACAAATATTTTGGCTAGTGAATGTATGCAAGTCTTTATATTGCATAAGACATGGAGATGAATAACATAGTTTTAACTTAAATAATGCAGATAAATCAATTGATACAGACCTGCGAGTAATAGATAATTTATAAGTATAGACTGAGTTAGTTAAAACATATTTTACTTGCTAAATTAAAGCAAAAAGGATTAGACACAAGTAAATCATACTTATGAAGTCTTCTCCATAATACAATATAAAATTACAATAATAGTATGATATAATGGACATGCATATAAGGAAAACAGTTTATAGAATAATACTAGCTTTCATACGTAAAAAAGAGAAAAAGAAAGTTTGAAAAGTCATATGATTCTGTGACGGTGACGTGTGTACTGATTATGACAATGATGTTCCGTGCCAGTAACAATAACCTCTATCAAGGCATAAAAAATCTGTTTGACCATTTTATGAAATTTTGAACATGTTTGAACATTTGAATATTTTGTTCATTCGAAAGCTCCATGTGTCCACAAATTAATAGTTTTGTATTTACAACAATGTTTTCGGATAGCCAGTTGAGATTATTGAATAAGGTTTTTCTACATAATGTGTATTTTGGACAAACAAAGAAGTAATGGTAGACATCATCAATATCTGACCCACAATGGCAAGAAGGATCATTTATAAATTTATAATATTAGCTCTAAATAGATCATTGTTTAAGAATGAAGGGGAACATCTCAATTGCGTTAGATGATATTCAATTTCCGTGGGCCGTACAAATGAAACGTTTCAATTTTACATAATGGCCTATCGTTTTTTTAATTCTTTCTGTTATGCATTACTACTCTCTGTTTTCTGTCGTGTAGATAATCCTGAAACCAATTCAGTAAGTTTCCGTCAATACCATAAGCTTTCATTTTACATATAAGGCCCCTATGCCAAACTTTGTCGAAGTTGAAGAGAAGTCACAAAATACAAAACAATTTATAGACTGAGGATATACCACACGGAAAAAATATCACAAAAAATAAGCCAGTACTCATAGAACATTTTCAATGGGATTATTATGGAGGAGAAAAAGACATATGAATATATATTACTGTTTTAATACTTCTTTAAATCTTTCTTATAATACCCCCCCCCCCCCCCCGGTTATGTCATACTTATTACACATTTATTTGGGACAGCTTTAGTAATTCAAATTTTACACCCAACACTCTTGGTAAGGTGATAGGTAATTTATGACGATTGTTGAGAATTGTTTTTAAATTATAAGAGAGTGATCTTGAAATATTTTATTTTATTACATTTATTCATTTTCGAGTTTAGGAAATTTTTCATGAAGCTTGATTAATGAAAAAAATTTAAATTTAAATCATGCAAAGGATATAATTCATGCCACAATGAAGCCATTTATAGATACCAAGCCACTTTGACATGTTGTTTTTATAACAATTATTTGATCATTATTGATATCTATTTTGAATAAATTTTAGTAACAAAGTTACTTAATATATAATAGATCAAGAATTTTGTATTTTTTAAAATTATTTTTTCTTGTTATATGAAAAATAATTTCGAAAATAAATTGTGCCTTTTTGTCCTGTGAATTTTTGTCCGTGACTTTTTGGCTGTGACTTTTTGTCCTGTGACTTTCTGTTCTACATTATTTATGACCTGTCTTTTTGTATTATTAAATGTAATTCAATTACCTGTTAAACGTAAACATTTTTAAGAAATATCTCTTTATTTTTGGTGAAATTAATTATTGATATATTATATCGACATTGCTTGAAACTGAGACTACTATAACATAGTAGTCTCAGCTTGAAAGATCGTCAATGTCGGATGACGAATTTATATCTTCTACTTGATTGTTTTCAACAAGTAACGGCTCAAACTGATACAGTTGAATATCTAAAGTTTGAGAATTGCCTTGAAAACTGCTGTCAACACCGTCCATTGTTTAATTTTACAGGAATATGATCGACTTCGTCCTTTTTGAGACATTTTCTCAGATTGTATCCACTGACGTCATCACGATCACGTGACCGGTATCTCATTAAAAATCAAAGATTACGACAAGCGCTGGATTCTTTGACCATTAAAAGGCCGTTAAATGAGGTTTTGACAAGAAAAAATTATTACAATATGTTATTTGACCAATATTTATTAATTAATTAAAAAAAAAAAAAAAAAAAAAAATTGTGTCACGTCTCCTTTAATATAATGAACAGCAGATGCTTGTTTATCCACCCAGGACTCATTAGTGACACTCGAAATAAATATCTGTATTGCAGAATAAAAAACACTGTTGAAGATCGATGAGGACCCAAAATTCAAATGTGAAGCAAGTCGCACACATGTTCAGTTTGTCTACACTATCATACAAATACATAAGGATCAACGCATGGTTTCTTTAAAAAGTCCGGTGTAGCTTTATGATTGCTATTTTAAACAAACAATTATATTTAAAATATTAGGTCCTACTTTTTTCATATTTCTCCTTCGTTTCAAAGATACAACTGTCTAAAAATAAACAAAAACATTTCGTGCTTTTTCATTACTTCAATTTATATTGATGACATACCTACTTGTATTCCGAACACATATGAAGACTGGTTATATATAAGTCGTCTTTCCGTTCCGTCAAATGTAAGCCTGTATACATTTCCATTACTAAGATCCTGACCATAATACATCCACCTAACAGTCGTAAACACAATTCAATTACATAGAAAAATTGATAGATTAACGTGTATATTGCTTCATATTGAAACAGTTTTTTTTCTCGGAAAACACCTCCTAATCGGTTCTTTGAAACCTTTTTAATGTCATTTACAATAACAATAAAAAAATAAATGTTCGGCTTAAATCATTTTTAAAGTAAAAAAGTAACAAACCATTTGAATAAAAGTAAATATTTTATATATTTCTTATTTTTGTTCATGCAGTGTACAGAGAATGAACATTCGTCCGATTGCTAAATTGAAGTAAATTATATGGCCTTCTTTATGACAGTTTCGATCCCTAACATCACTGAAGAAACATTGATTGTCGAAATCCGGATATGGTGTACACATTTTTGCACCTCATGTTTGTAGTATAACATCTTTGCCGCATGTTTATTGTTTTAAGTTTGGTATTAAATTAATATTAAGATCCTTTTTGTTATCTGGTGATCAATTTGTTTGGCAATCGTCAATGGCAGCCAGCACGATTTATGACCATCAGTTGTTCACCCTGTTAGTAAAATGTGTTTTGTTCAATTACATGTATATACTTTTTGTCGGGGGGGGGGGGGTCTTTTTGAGAATGGTGTTTACCCTGTATTTAGACAACTCTACAACGAAATTTGTTTTACTTGTACACGTATCTAAATTTCGGTCTTTATACAACGCAATCATACTTTTAAACATTGTTTTCAATTTAAACTTGCACAGTTTCAATGCTAAATCTTAATGATTTCAACGAAATCGGTCCCTTACAATAGAAAGCAAAATCACAAAAATACTGAACTCCGAGGAAAATTCAAAACGGAAAGTCCCTAATAAATGGCAAAATCAAAGATAAAACACATCCAACGAATAGACACCAACTGTCATATTCATGACTTGGTACAGGTAATTTTAAATGTAGAAAATTGTGGATTGAATAAAATTGAGAATAGAAATGGGGAATGTGTCAAAGAGACAACAACCCGATTTTATAGCGCCTGAAACTGGTTTCATAGCCCTAAATTTCTCACTTGTACGACAGTCGAATCAAATTGTTGTTAACATTAATGTGAGATAAACTAAAAAATTGCAAAACTTGATATTAAGTTAACACGATACTTGAAGCATTCTTACACAACACCAAAATGACTTTGTATTACTACATTCAAACAAATATAGTTCATTTTCACAACAAACCTATTTTCTATATCAATGGAAAGTCCTCCGGGTTGTACTTCATTAAAAATAGTTATTTTATTAGTTCCTTTTGCATTACATCTCATTATCTTTCCGGTTTCATCTTCTGTCCAATAAAGATGATGGTTCACTGAGTCGAATGCTGTACCTACTGGGTTGTTTGCAAGAACAACAGTTTCAAAATGACCAGATGGATTGTTTGGATAAGGAATTCTGAAGAAGAAGAGTACACATGTGCAAATGGAAAATACATGCACAACAATCACGAAAGTTTCATATAAAGTAGAAGATAATGACAAAAGATGAGATGAGTGCGAATATAGAACAATAAGGAAAAAAACAATATACATTTTTTTGTAATATGTAATTTAATTTATTTTAAAAATTCATGTATGTCTATGTGTACATGTACAACTAATTTGAATTAAACAGTCATTTTGAACTGAGTGTAAATGGCATAATTATTTAATCTCTATTTTAACCTCCCAATTAGCTAAAAGATATATTCCGAATTGTAAATTTGCGACTAAAAAAAATTGAACAATTTTCTCTGGACTATTTTAATCTATATATTCCCTCTTGTGACAACTGATTAACATCAAACATTAAACACGATTTGTAGTACTGATTATTATTTATTCAGCGAGAGTTCGTTACAAATAGTGAGCAGATTTTACATAAAAAGTATTCAATAAAATTAAGAATGGAAATGGGGAATGTGCCTAAGAGACAACAACCCGACTATAGAGCAGACAACAACAGAAGGTCACCAACAGGTCTTCAATGCAACGAGAAATTCTCGCACCCGGGAGGCGTCCTTTAGCTGGCCCCTAAACAAATATATACTGGTTCAGTGATAATGAACACCATACTAAACTCCAAATTGTACACAAGAAACTAAAAGTGAAAATTAATACAAGACTAACAAAGGCCAGAGGCTCCTGCCTTGGGACAGGCGCAAAAATGCGGCGGAGTTAAACATGTTTGTGAGATCTCAACCCTCCCCCTATACCTCTTACTTGTTTACTTATATGTATGTGAAGTTAGCAGCCGGTTTGTTGTTCGATATTCGATATTCAATATCAAATTGGCTGCTTTCAGTCGGTTCGATAATAAAATTTAGTTTAAGAAAAACTATTTGAATGCATTAAAAAGATATAGGAAGATGTGGTGTGAGTGCCATTGAGACAACTCTCCATACAAATAACAATTTATAAAAGTGAACTATTAAAGGGCAATGTACGGCCTTTAACACGGCGCCTTGGCTAACACTGAACAAAAAGCTATAAAGGGCCCCTAAATTACTAGTGTAAAACCA
Organism: Mytilus galloprovincialis; assembly: GCF_965363235.1. Lineage (NCBI taxonomy): Eukaryota > Metazoa > Mollusca > Bivalvia > Mytilida > Mytilidae > Mytilus > Mytilus galloprovincialis. The sequence continues at coordinate 49,585,444 of NC_134851.1, forward strand.
TTCAAACGGGAAAACCAATGGTCTAATCTATATAAAAAACTAGAAATAAGAAACACGTATAAATGACATAAACAAACGACAACTACTGTACATCAGATTCTTAGAACTTAGAACAGGTGCAAACATTTGCAGCGGGATTAAACATTTTAATGGTACCAAACCTTCTCCTTTTTTCTGAAACAATAGCATAACATCACAACATAGAAAACCACACGATAAAATATCAATTGGAAGGCTTAACTCAAACAAAAAACTAAAATTAACATACTATGAACGTATACATTTGATCTGCGATACCTGAATGCAAATGCACAGTTAATAATATATTAGGGACACATTCAAGGCCAAAAAGCAAACACACAAGTCCAAACAAAGCCATGGAAGACACCATCGCGAAATATTTAACAACCCTTTGCCCCGTGTCCTTTGTCCTGAAATTTTGACAGTTTTTAGTTTAAAAGTGACAATCTAAGACATCCATTATTCTTGGAAATCATTTTGATACGACCTTTATATATACAGACTCTATCATATCATCGATCTTTATAGACATTGAAAGACCAGTGGGTCTCACCGTCATTTACAATGTATATTGAATATCCAACTGGCACATTGGGCCCTCCGTAAACATAAAAAACAGGAAGTTTACGCAAACTACGTTTTGTCACGTTTGTTTCTACACATTACTAGTTTCTAACTGTCTGTATAATATTAGGAAGATTGCGAGATAAGAGGTGTCTGATCATTGCATACTTTGTGCCCTTTGTCCTGACCGGAGTTTTAAGTTTTAACTTAAAAGTGACATCTAAGACATCCGTAGATATCGAAGATTGCATTATTCTGAAAAATCATTTTGATACAACTTTTATATATATAGGCTTGATGATTTCGTCGAATTTGCTGGACATTGAAAGACTAGAGAGTCTCATCGTTATTTAAGCGATCTCCGGTAGGTTTTCTCTATACATTTTTTTCGTGCTTTTCAATTTGAATTTTTTAAAATACTAAGGCTTTTCTACCTCAGGCATAGATAACTTAGCTGTATTCGACAACACTGTAAGAAATTTGGATCTCAATGCTCTTCAACTTCGTACTTTATTTGGCTTTTTTTCTGCTTTTTTTTGGATTCGAGCGTCACTGATGAGTCTTTTGTAGACGACACGCGCGTCTGGCGTATACATATAAAATTTAGTCTTGGTATCTATGATGAGTTTATTCATAAATATATACTATTTATATTTATTTAAATGTTTGAACAGTGATCGGTTTTTGTTTTTGCTCTAAGGAAAATTGTGTATAAAAAAAACATCATTTGTGTCGTCATATTGATAAAAGGCTACATTACAAAATGACAAATATGGAACATGCATAAGGATTTATATTTCAGGACAACGAGAATTTACAACAGCTTGAAGGGGTCATAAAACGTTTCCGTACGTACCTTGTTGCTGCTCTTAACTATGGAAATCATGCTTTTAATATTATCAAATATTTTATTCTTTTATAATTTCCTCTTAATTTGAATATCGAACCGACTGCTTGCAGCCGTTCGGATATTCAATATCGAGTAACGAATGACGAACCTGCCGCTAACTTCACGTGTACATATAAGTTGTATGATGTATAAATCTCAGTTTGTTTGGGGTTTTTTTTCCGAAATACCACTTAAAGACTCTTCATAGTATTATTCTACTGTTCATACATACTTCGTCTGGTGAGTATATAGTTAGTTGGGTCATAAGTTTTGCCCGCCGATTATTGATTTTAGAAGGGATGAAATGAAAGGAAAAAACATACAAATGAAATAGAATTATTAAAACATAATTAATTGAAGATTCGTTTTTAATATTAAAGGTGCATTTTAAGTAATCGAAAGTCTAAATATTCATGGGCCTCCGCTGCATTTGTTCCTATGAATATATAGTTACAAGGTACGATAAGGGTAATTTAGTCCTTCCCAAATAAGTATATTATTATATTATTGATAGCCTTTGAATAAAAACTTATTTAAAAAAAAAGGAATGTGTTTATCTTCCGGTGAACGGATGGTTGCCCAGCAATGTAATAACTTTTGTTTCACTTGTAAATGGCAATTATCACAATTCGTTATTGTGTAAGAATACTTGAAACTAAGAATAAGAAGTCACTTCAATTTCAGTTTACCAAATGTTTAGCAACAACCCAGCAACGACCTAGCAATACATTTATTCCATAGCAACGGTACATATGTTTTGGTCATCTGAGGTAAACATACGTCAAATGTCTGAAGATACAGCTTCCATGACTGGTATTTTATTCTTGTTTTCAAATTCCAATAGGGAACATACCTTTTATAATTGTATAAATAAACCAATTCTTCAGACGTTTCGGCCATTGGCCTTCTTCAGTTATTTATTATTCCTCTAAACTACATGGCTGACATTTCTTTTTTCAATCATTGAAAAGATGTTATAGATAAAATAAAATATGGTATTTTATTGTTATATGATATTGTAGTTTTCTTTTAAGAAGATCGTATTGGCTTAGCAACACAAAAGTTGACGAGCAACAACCATATATACTTAAATTAAACTATAAAACTGAATCTATTTGTTATTTCATTGTACATAAAAGGTAAGTCCATGTTACTCAGCATTAGCAACAAAAACAGTGCTTAGCAACGGTTAAAAAGGGGCTTTCTATTATATGAAGTTTGAATTTCAGCTACAAAAAATGTCGTATTTTGATAACTGCTATTTTTACAAAGTAAATCAAGCATAGGAACACATATGGTGCTTAGCTACTGCAAACATGTTTTAATTAAAGGCACTTACAAATGACACATAACTTGACAAAATAGATTATAAAATTGAGAATGGAAATGGGGAATGCATCAAAGAGACAACAACCCGACAATAGAACAGACAACAGCAGAAGGTCACCAACAGGTCTTCAATGCAGCAAGTAATTCCCGCACTCTGAGGCGTCCTACAGCAGGTCCCTTAATAAATATATATATACTTGTTCAGTGAACTAAACTCCAAATTGTACACAAGAAACTAAAATTAAAAATTATACAAGACTGACAAAGACCAGAGGCTCGACAGGCGCAAAAATGCGGCGGGGTTAAACATATTTATGAGATCTCAACCCTCCCCCTATACCTCTAGCCAATGCAGAAAAGTGAACTGCCTATATTGACATAAGAAGATGTAATATGAGTGTCAATCAGACAACTCTTCATCCAAGTCCACATTTTAAAAATAGATAATTATAGGTCAACGTATGGCCTTCAATACGAAGCCTTGGCCCACATCGAATACGACGCTATAAAGGGCCCGAAATAAATGATATACCTCTAGCTAATGTAGAAAAGTAGACGCATAACAATATGCACATCAAAATTCAGTTTAAGAGAAGTCCGAGTCCAATGTCAAAAGATATAACCAAAGAAAATAAACAAAGAAAATAAACAAAATGACAATAATACATAAATTACAACCGACTACTAGCAGTTAACTAACATGCCACCTCCAGACTTCAATTAAACTGATTGAAAGATTATGTCTTCATCAAATGAATATCAGGCACACTCCTTCCCGTTAGGGGTTTAGTATCATATCATCATAACATACATGTATATGAGAAGAACATAACCCGTGTCATGTCAACCACTGGTTTTTAAATAAATGTGTTTAGTTCCGATGCAAAAACCCTATAAGTGAATAAATATTAACTCCAAAATATGCAATCTTTATTGACCTGACAACAGTATCGTAACTATATCCCTTATTGATTAGTCGATTTAAAGGTTTTGTTAGCTTTTGAGGTGAATACTAATGTTTTTTTTGTTTTATAAGAATATTTCCATAAAATCATTGGATGTGAATTCCTGAACGTATAAGAAGTCTGCATGTATATTTACGAATTATGACCTTATATCAATGATAAAATTTAGTAAAAGTTTTGACTAGTTTGTGATATCGATATTGCATGAATACAAATCCGATTGAACAATTTGTGTAAAAATAAGAGTGTACATGTTAAAATGTCTCGCTTTTTTACTAGTGTCATATAAACCAAGAAATACATGTTAACCTTACAATGATTCAATACACTTAATATAGTTGACCTATTGCTGATAGTTTCTAAGAAACAGACTCAACCAAAACAATTAAATATTAACCATTGAAGCAGGAAAATGAAGTCAAGGTCATGTAAACAAAGCAGGTCAGACATGTACAGCTTACAACCCTTCCATAGAAATATAGTTGACCTTTTCTTATAGTTGAAAAAATCAAACCAAAACAAAAACAACTTAACACTGAACAATGACCCATGAAAATTAGGTCAAGGTCAGAAGACACCTGCCAGTTGGACATGTTAACCTTACTATCATTCAATTTACCAAATATAGTAGACATATTGTATTTATATATGTCATGAACATTCTCATTCTTTCCCTCTCATATAAACTTTTGTTATTCTATCCAAAAGAACTGGCTGTGTTTTTTCTTTTCATTTATAACTTCAGCCATTTATGTTGTTCCAAAAGTAAATCTTTTTAAATGTCACTCATTGAAATTGTCACTGCCCACCGATTTCGGGGAAGTTTGAAATGAGATGTTTACAGAAACTGCCGCCGCCGAATTCGATTGACAAAAAGTTATAAGAAACCCTTTTATGACCCTTTAGTCCAGGTGAGGCTAATATGAATATACCACTTATGCCTTTATAATTTTAATACGTGTATGAAAATAATGTAATGATGGAAGTTTTCTATTATGTGGACTACCAGCATGCATCGTACGACAGTATCGCAGACATATGAATATACCACTTATGCCTTTATAATTTTAATACGTGTATGAAAATAATGTAATGATGGAAGTTTTCTATTATGTGGACTACCAGCATGCATCGTACGACAGTATCGCAGACATATTTAGTCTATTCTGTTTAGATGTCATTTGATGTAGACTGTTTTAAACTCTTACATTAATTTGTTAATTTAACTGCCTATTCAATTTTGTTAGACCGTTTTTATCTACTACATGAATCACCAAATTATAAATTCCATCCGTATGTCAGTTATGAATTCACCATATAAGTATGATTTCAAATGACACATGAGATAAACTGCAATTATATGATTTGATTAAAGTTCGATTGTAGTTATTTCTCCTGAGTTTCGCATTCCTCATAATTTCTTCCGGTTGTCGGCTCCCTCAATTTTATTAAAATAGGTTTATGAATTCTCTACCAACAAGGTAAGATTAAAGTTTAATTGTTCTGAATTTCAATCAGATTGTGCCTCCCTCATTCGCATAATCTCACCTTATGAGATTTGCGGAAATTAGAAATTTTAACTAAAAACCAACACTATTCTTCTACGCAACAATATCGATTTATTTTGCATTGCTAAAACATCTATAAAATAAGACAACAAATCACTTAAAGAGAACAAATACCGTTTCTGAACATACCACATGTATACAAAATTACTTAAAAGTAGAGATCATAATTAGAAGAAAAAAAATGAAAGAAAGAAAGTAAATTACGAACTTCAAGAAATTAATGATAATGTCAATAAAAAAGAATTCAAAAAGTTCGAACTCTATAAATCTGCTTGTCCACTGCACCACTGAAGGGCATTGTGAATATGTAGTATATAATTCATTTCTACAAAAGCTGTAGACATAATGTTTTACTTGTATGCATGATTTTTAGGATTTTGTACTGTAAAGTTGTTCATGTTTTACCAAATAGAGCCAAGAAATCTTCTCATAAACTCATACTTCTTTTTCAATTTCGTCGCATATCGTCTGCCGTTTTTTATCATTTTTTGTTATATTGTACTCATTCTTTATGAGCAGTCACAATTCCTTGACTGTATATTTCTATGTCATATATAGTCACTGATCTGATATAGTTTTTACTCATGTATATTTGGTTTTGAAGTACATCCAAACAAACTTCAAACATCAGGGAATATTTTCACATCATTAGTAGCTCCTACAACTTTTGAAAATGGGAAAATAGGAGTGCCAAAACAGGTGCTTATCGTACTTTGTCCTTTCTCTATAACTTTTTTTTTGTACACCAGGTTGGATACTTTTATGGAATATTGTTATACGTTAGCAGTTTTTGATAGAGATTCTTCGTCAATTAACATTGTTTTATGTAAGGCTAACAATACAAAGTATGGCTTTTACGTCGGAAATTATCTGACAAATGTTTAAACTGTACAACTGTAGGTTCCATAATTTAAAAAAAATACCTCATAATATCTCCTTGCGTTCTTGGAATATACAGATATTTTTCATCATAATCGTAGGTTAACGAATATGCAAGGCTGCCTGTTTCAATAAGTACTTTCACGACTCCACTATTCAAATCTATCTCTTTCACATAGCGCTTAGTTGAGTACAGCAGTTTTTCCCCTCTACCTGTAATGTTCAGATCATATATGACTTTAAGATAAATGTTAAAATGTTTATTATTGTTATAGATGATTCAAAACAGATATGACGAAACAAAATTTATCGCTGACACAACAAAACAGAGATATTGTGCATGTTGTGTTCATCTTAAAACAACGTATGTTAATGTTTTTTTGAAATATATGCAATTCAATCTTTTTAAATGAAAAACATCGTAAACACAAGTTGATTTAGTTTGTGAATATCAATTTAACAGTTTAATGTAGACTATTCTCAATGAAATGTGTCACTAAAGTACGGATGTTTTAGCGTCACTGAATCATATCGTTAAAATTGAAGCCACGAGTTGAGTCAAAAATTGGAAGAAAGACATAATCTTCAATGTTGACAGGCTGACTTCGTCTGCTGAACAAGCAGATACAAATTAAGTGAAATTTTCACTACACAAAATAGGATACAGAAAGTAAATTAACAAGTTAAACAATAATTCGTGTTTTTGAAACAAAAAAGATTGCATGCAAATTTCAGTAACGAGTTGGAACACTAACGCATCGTATCGGTCCATTTATTCTTGATGATAATAGCAAAACTGATCAGTTCTTTTCTCTATTTTTTGTGATATTTTCACATTTACTGACCAGTGTGAGAAAAATGTTTCCCCTCACTAGTGAAAAATCTGTTCTCGGCAAATATTTGGTTGAAATTTAATTGTGACGTGAATTTTTCTTGTTTTCTTCTTAATTTTCTTATTGTGACGTCATGAAAATGGCGACCATGCCTGATGACGTCACACCAAAAGTACAAAACTTTCCTCAAATCTTTAAAAAGGAAGGATAAGAATCATTAGAGAAACATATTCCACTACTGTAACTCGTGTATAATGATATTTCTCCAATCTGAACAGTTAAATTTAAGTTATTTAAAAAGCTCGACAGGCCTCGGGCTTTAAATATTAAAATTTAACTGTTGAGAGTGGAGAAATATCGTAATACACTTGTTACAGTTCTGGAATCTATATGTTCATAACTCTGATGGAGCAGTCTTTTTCCTGTATCTCTGTTAGTAAAGTATGTAAAGTGTTGACACACACGAACGTTTTATAATAATTAAAACACCATACGATGATGTAGAGAATATTATTGTAAGGAAATGAAAACTTGACATTTAAAAATTTCGTAGTTTTTTACTTTAATTAAAATTTTCCCTCTGTCAAGTATTAAGATTTAATCATTTAGCATTTTAAAGATCAATTTCACACATTAAGATTATCGTCTGCTAAACTAGAGTTAACTTTTCTTTAATTTTGATGGACTTGAGCGTCTTTCATTTACCTACATAATTTCATAAGTGGTTTTCCCACTTTTATTTGGTATAAAATTAAATGCTTTTCGTGATTTTTTCATTGCGTGATTTGAACTGAAGGAACACAAAAACCCACCCTATCCCACCCTTGGTATATATTTCTGCTGTTTGTTGTATATTTTTAAATATTGTTAAAAAAAAAAGGCTTCATGGATTGGACATAATGTGAACTGAATATATTGCTTTACTGAATGGCTTAATTTGACACAGTTGGCGTCTGGTAACCCAGTTGCCATTTGGAGAAAACATATGATACTTGCCTTTCAATGTTTTTATCTTGGACATTAAGGAGACGTTGTCGATGAATGAAAATGTATAGGCCGGTTGATATATAGTTGAACTGTCCAAATAAATCCATGCCAAAAATGCCAATATTCAAACCTACTATGTGTTGTTTTTTATTATGATTATTAATTAGTTTGTCTTACAATTTCTCTACATTTGTATAACGAAGGTAACCTGAAATCATTGGAAATATTACGAGTGATTTTTGTTATCTTGTATATCGAATTCCTGAATTTATATCTGTTGGTTTCTTTCGAATATTTAATAATAAGATAACAAAAAAAGCTGCATATTAATCTGGCAGACCTCCTTTTATAGTAATAATTGCTTATCTCAAGATCTCTGGGATATATGAAATGCACTTTTTTCAGAAACAATGACTTTTTTGAAGAAATAATAAAAATTGATAGTGAACACATAGAAGTGAAACATATCTTTAAATGAATATTAGAAATTTAAAATGCTAGTAATACATTTGATAATTAATATATGAGCTGTCACATAGGATTGAATTTAGCACACGTATGACTGGAAAAGGTATCTAGATTAAAAAAAAACGAAAAACCCATTATAACATGTAGACCAAAATGTATAAGATTAGATTGTCTAATTTCCTTCTTAAGATTATATGATTTTGGTGATGGATGGCGATATGATATGGTTATCATACTTACAATGCACAGCACAATAAATGAATACCGATATCATGACCAGACAAGTCTTGTGTACCTTCATGATACTATCAAGGTAAGTGCACATTATTTATGTTATTAGGAATACGAATGTCCTGAAATATACAAATGAAAATGTTGTTAGATTTAGAAATGTGTATGATAGTAGACTATTGCAAATATGATTTTTAATTATAGTAATGCATTATTATTTCAGAAACTTCTGTAAGGTATTTAATTCATTCGTTCAAAGTATAAATAAATATTAAGTGAGGTTAGTGCCATACTCGATACTAAATATTACATCCTTTATTTTGAGATAATATATGTTACAACTAAAGGTGGTTAAGATGTCTTCCTCTATTTGATTTTGAAGTACAAGATAACAATTGGTCTAGATATTTGTTGATATTTGCAAACTTTGAGAGTTGTGTGTTATTTATGTTTTATGACATTCATGTTCTATGAAACCACTGGTTGATTACATCTCATCGCATTATTTTTAAAGGCTATCTTTGTAGAAAAAATAGTGGACAACACTTTGGAAAGATGTTTAGTCGAATGTCTTTATGATCCAGATATGTATCGTTCTTTATGCGGAGTTTATGAAGTTTTGGTTGGTATCCAGTATAATAACGGTAGAGTTCCTCGTTATTTTGATGCTGCTACCAAATAAAAGAAGAACAGATCGTGATTTTGTAAAATTTCATTCTTTGTAAAGGATATTACAGAATATGTAAGATTAGCAGTTGTGCTGTTTATTCGAAGCTCTTGTATGTGGTAGTTTTACATACGAAGACTATAGTTTTGGAGGCTGTATCTGCTGAAACAACGACATACTGGTATTTGTCAAACAAAGAGGACAAAGCATAATCTGATTTCTTGAAAAGGTTAGAAATCCTTTTTCTCATAACACATCGTAGATTCTGAATGCACTTCTGAATGCATATTCAAACAGCTTTGAATAACAACGTGTCCAGTTCTTCTGGTTTTCTAGGTTCGCACGCTACACATTTTCTCAAATACTCTTCAATTGGATTCATAAGTAACCTGAAAGACATGTATCTTAGCTAACAACTCTTTTAGTTGTTCATTGGTAACGATGCCAAGGTCACCAGCAAAAACATGACCAGCTGACTATAATTGTATTTTGATAATGGACATAAGCAATCGGAAGGTTGGGATTCCATATCTTTGATGTTATCGGCCTCTAAAACCCTCTCATGGTTGAATATGTTAGATACAATATACTTGACTCTAAATATCAGCACAACAATGTTAAATCAGCTTTCCTCTTTCCGCGCTTGGAAATGAAGTCATGATATTTGGATATCGAGACGTCGTACTCGAACGTGTCTCAACTTTAACTTTAAGATTTTCGTGTAAGAAAATGTGTGTTCTTCCCTGAGCAGGATTTGTATATATGCATAGCAAGTGTAAAATTCACATGTAAGTTTATGTAACAATTTGGATGCAAGTGTTTTCTTGTACTACGTATTTGGTATGTTTTGGTCAGCTTTTGTCATTAAATTTCTAAACTTTTCACTTTCACCTGTTGCCAAACAAAAGGACAATGGCAAAAAACATCACAATAGCATCTGTTAATTTTGGTAACTGCCTTTGAACAGATCAGTTGAATTTTCTCTACTTAAGGTAGTTAACTTAGTTTCAACACTTATTTGCTTCTCATTTCCTCGAAGAAGGATTTCTTTGTAAATTCATTAAAAAGTTATATGTAAAACTTTAAAATGTGAACAAAAAAAAACATAATGCTTAATATATTTTTAATTAAATAACATACATGTAGTAGTTGCATTGTCCTTAATAGGGGTTGTTTTATTACTTGTAAGATGTATTTCATTTGTTTCTACATCTGATTATTTTCAATTCTGTAAAGTTATTGTCCAAACTAATTTTACAAAATAATTGTCTGAAAGAATTTACAATATTTATATTTATATTTCAGACGTACAATGATGACAATTTGTCATAAAATTTTATGCGAATCTGTGGATTTCTCATTAATATATGTTAAATAAATATATTTCACAATTAATGTTAACATAATTTCTTATGTTTAAGATCAAACAAGGACACGTAATTGAAATGTAATTGAAAAGTAATTTATCATTACATGTTTTTTCCATGTAATTTATAAAATTAACAGTACATGTAAAATAAAAATGCTTAATAACAATTATCAGGAACATTTTGATGAACTACACTTTATTTCATGTTATTTTCAATGACAACATTCCTGATTGAGACAGTGGATATATAAGTGAATACCAACTGAAGCTGAATAATAAAACAAAATAGTAGTCTTATTGTGTATCTTAAACTAACCTGATTTTCTGTTACAGATCTCTTTCCCTTCACGTTTTTGTTACAAATACTTCACGTACGATAAACGTACTCATTTCTCATCTGAAAATTAAATGGACAGGATTTATATTACTGATAACATCATAACAAGATACACTTTCGTACTTTCTAAGTGAATGATTTTGATATCGTGCAGTATACGATCACTACTATCAAGGGACAGTTTTGATATAGATGCCGTATGTTGTTTCCTTAATTTTTATATCAATGTTGGTTTCGTTTCTGAACAACTATTCACTTCATTCGAATTTGGTGGATAGTAATTTCATTTATAATCATATAATATACCTTATTTTTATATTAATATTGAGAATGAAAATGGGAAATATGTTGAAGAAACAACAACCCGATCAAGGAGCAGATAATGACATCATACTTAACTCTAACACATATAACAAACTAAAATTAAAAACATGCAAGACTAACAAAGGCCAGAGGGACCTGACTTGAGACAGGCGCACAAATGCGGCAATGTTAAACATATTTTGTGAGACCTCAACCCTCCCTCTATATCTCTTGCAAATGTAGAAAAAAGAACCACACAGCAAAACGAAAAGAAAAACTCAGTTTTAAAGAAGTTCGAGTCCGATGTCGGGATAGGTAACAAAAGACCCTTAGCAAACTTACAATGATACATAAATTGGCAAATGACTACTAACAGTAACTGACATTTAAACTGATTGAAAGATTATGTTTACATCAAATGAAAACCAAGCATAATCTCTCTTTGGGGGTTTAGTATCATACCATCACAAAAAAATATATATGAAAAGAATATAGCCCGTATCATGCCAACAAATGGCTTTAGTGAAATGTGTGCATATGTATTTAAGATGCAAAGACCCTATGATTTAATTAAGATTAATAATAAAATAAGCAATCCTTATACATGTTATAGCTATATCCCTTCTGAATAAGTCTGTTTAAAGTTTTTAAGTAAGTTCCGACATGTTTATGCTTTGTAAAGAATATTATCATAACATATTAGATGTGAAATACGTGAACGTTTAAGATGTCTACATGTTAATTTATATTTACGAAGGATGTCCTTGTAACAATGATAAATTTTAGTAAATTTGTTGACTAGTTTGTGATATCGAAAACCCTGTTGTAATAATTTTCAGTATTACAGAGAATTTCTCTTGTTAGATCAAATACGTTGTTTCATACATGAGCAAATCGAACAAGTGGAGATCTATTAACACCATAAGATTGTGACAAGGGAACGTCATCATCTAAAATGGATAATTATCAATAGGAAATGAAAAATCATCTCTTTTATCATAAATTTTGGTAATGAGCTTCTATTTAATGAGAAAGATATCAAGATCTAGGAAAGGGAAGTGATCATTGTAAGTATAAGCTTTATTTAAAGGATAGGATATATCTTTTAAGCGTATATAGTGCGGTTGTCATTAATGAGAGCCAATATATTAGTCAAATATTTAAAAGTGTTATTATCGAGGCTCACGGGTTCAAATATTTCAGCAAATATTTAAAAAAAATAATTATTCATTACACATTGTATTTATTACACTACTAGTTGTTACTTTATGATATGGTACAGAAATCATCCAAACAAATCAAATTCGTTTTGGCCCCAAATGACTTTTTAAATCTTTACATCATTTAAAAAGCTCCAAATTGTTTCCCTTCCGTGCAAAAATGTCATAATTTTGCATTAAAATTGAAATATCTTGTTAAACTCATTGTTGACCTATATTTTTTCATATAAGCTGTACTAAAGCTAAACTATTGTAACATTTAAGCGATATCTGTGATTTATTTCTTTTTTATTTCGATATTTCCTATATTTCTGTGCTCAAATGAACGGAGACATCGTTTTTATATTTTATTTTTCTATTAAGTATATGATAAAGTTCATTTATAGAAAAAAATACCAAAATCATGTATGAAAAGAAAATAGATTTATACCCTCGAGCTAACTTAAATTTTTGAATCAGAGGTTGTTTCGATTGGTCTTTGCTGATTGTACTCATAAATTGTAACACATAACACTACAAAAACAGGTCCACAATAAGTGGTGCACAGTTATTCCCCATGGGAATTCCGATAACTTCGAGATATACGGAATCGTTATAGCGAACACAATGTTATCTATGATAACTTCAAGGACAGTTAAAGTATTAAGGCAGGTTAAATTGACATATTTATTTTGTTTGCTGTTACTAAAATGTTCGTTTAATCAGGCTTGTGATTTTGATTATGATTATGAGGCAAAGTGGTAAATAGGATAGAAAAACTTTGAACAATTTTCAACATTGTTGTTCTGTTAAATATAGCCATAATGATGAAATTATGTATAACATGTATTCTCAGGCGTGTTTCACTTTCACCAGTGATCCAATGTAGGATCTGTCGTATATTTGTCAGTTGTTTAGACGTACTTATATACTCTAGATATCAACACAACCATGTTAAATCAGGACATTTGCAGATGCAACTTTTTTATTTTTCCATCGTCGGTATTCACACTTATCCTATTGGGATATCGAAACAACACCGCCTTCACTGTGTCCTGTGCTCTAGACCAGTCGGTCAACTATACTGAGCTAAATAATTGACCTATATGTGGCCTAGTGTTATCTCTCCTCGTCAGTAGATCTAAAATCTGAAAGATACATTATACATTATCTACTTTCAACTATAAATTATAAACTGTGTTACAACCCTTGATACAACCGACAAGAACATTACATCGACCGCCGAAAGCTATATTGATGTGAATCCTAGGTGTTCGAGTGCTGTAGGAGGCTGAGCAGGGTGTATGTGGTGTTCCCACGAAAGGGTTCGAATTCCGCTGGAGGGGTTGGGAGTGTGAACAAAACTATGCTTACGAAAATAATTAGATGTGTTGGGCTAAAAAATCGACTCTGTGTTAATATTATAAAATATCATAACATTGTCTAACAATATCATTAGCATGATTAGTGCACGATTATTTCGTTTCTAAGCATTTGAAAAGTTTGAAAAGATCAATCTAAAAATATTATTTGAAACACATTTCCATATAATTTTGAAAACAAATGTTTATTGACTAACATGGACTAAGCAAGCAGTTCTGCAAGATAAGTTTCCAACAATTTATTTCCTTATGGTATTTATCTTGCCTTTAATTGAACATCATATCTTTAACGTGACAATTTCATTTGCCCTTACTCACAGGGGTGTCGTACTTCAGATTGATATCAGTAAAAAATAAAGACTAATTGCAGTCAATGAAATTATTATAATACAGAAACACATAAGGTCAGGGCTGTTCTTTTAAAAAATATATCAGTCAACATATAAATCTTCTCACTATAGGGTATGCAGGTGTTTCATTTGACTTATTCAATTGTTTAGACATTTAAAACATGTAGTGTGTTGACAATTTTTATTGTACTAAACCGGAAAAAAAGATATCCAATTTCAGATTGCTGTTCACAAAAATAGGTTTAGTATTTTTTTCCTTATAGCAATCTGAAGTACGATACCCTTGTGAATAAACACAAATGAAATTGTCACGATTAAGGTCTGATGGTTAATTTCAGGTAACATAAATTTTATAAGGACATAAACAGCGTTGAATGGGTGAATATAAAATAGAAAAATAAATCTATATATAAAAAGGCAATGAACGAGGTTGTTAAATTTGATATATGCCTTTCTGTGCTTCTTTGAGTTATCATTGATATGTTCATTATTAGAAATTAACTGTTAGGCTTTTAATTATTGAACAGCTCAGGCTTTTCTACCTCAGGAATAGATTACCTTAGCTGTATTTGGCAAGACTTTTTGGAATTTTTGGTCCTCAATGATCTTCAACTTCGTACTTTATTTGGCCTTCTAAACATTTTATGATTCGAGCGTCACTGATGAGTCTTTTGTAGAAGAAATGCACGTCTGGCGTAAATATATGTTGTTCACACATCGTTGTTAATAGAATGGAATTTGATGCGATAGTCATACAAGTGAGAGGTTTAGCTAGCTATAAAATCAGGTTCCATGCACCATTTTCTACATAAAAAAATACCTGTACCAAATCAAATTTATGACAGTATTTATCCATTTGTTTAATTTGTTTGAGCTTTTGATTTTGCGATTTGATTAGGGAATTTTCATTTTGAATTTGAATTTATGTTAAGAATATATGAGTAGTTTTAACGCTCAGATTGCATTTATCAATAGGGTCCTCAACTTCTTAAAATTGACAAACAATATAATAGCTAAAGGAGTACTAGCTGTCTGTATCTTTATCTGTATAATACTAGAAATGAACTCAAAATACTGAGTAAAGCTTATCCAGGCAATGTGTTTGCGCCACTGATGTAACTACTCGCGCGATATAACTGCATATATTTGAGTTATAACTGTCAAATTCATGTTCACTGATTTCACTCAATTCATAATATTTGATTAATAAAAATGTTGAACATTGTTATCCTGCTATACAAATATCGCTTTAAAGCTCCACCTTCTGCCGGACTACGTTTGTGTATTGCTGTTGATGAGTGTTGTATGAACCAGTGTGATTTCGGAATGTGTATTGCACTCGCATTCCTATGACGAATTTTGTGACCTTATTTGTACTGTTTTTTCAAACATTTCTTTAGAGCAGTAATTAAAAGAATTAAACCAATTTTCTGAAAGACAAACATGAACTGCAGTATTTTCTACGTCGACAATCTTCGATTTCAAAACGTGAACGTGTACATGTGTAACAAAATCAAACATGTCAATTTCACCATGAATGTTAAGTGAATGTCATGTTCAGTTCAAAATTCTGAAGCGTGGGACAACTCGTATACTTCTGTGTCAAATTGGACAATATTTTGTTATTTGTTATTACTATTGAAATTTTTGTTATGTTGAAATGGATAATTATTCACCTTGTTTTTTTTTTTGCGAAACCGTCATCAGCTAAATGGGTGATTTTAATATTACTATGTGGGCCTCAGGGGATTTCATATCGAAAAAAAATGCACAAAATGTGAGTTTTTGTGTCTTTCAAAGCACAAACAATATACAGAATTAATACAATAACTGTTTAAAGCTCGCATTACACCTTTAAGTTAGACCGTACAAATAAAGCTGATATTAAAAGATACTAAACAGTTATTGTCAATCTCCAAAAAAAACGTCTGAAATAAACAATTTTAAGGGCATTGTCTCGAGATTATGTAGCTTTGTTTAATGATGTTTTAGTTTATACGACATCTAATTTAAAACTATCAAGTTGACCTCACAATACCTCCAATGAACATATAAGTGATATAAACATAAATGAAAATATTAATAGATAAAGCGAACTCGTGCACTTGGAATTTTCGTACCATCAGTCTTTGATAGAACAATGCAAAATGATTATAAGTGGGTCCACATCCCATTTCAAGCAAATGAAATGAAATTTTGCAAACATGTTAGGATAGTCAAGAGAGAAAAAAAAACATTTTAAAAAGGACATTCTGGGCATGTTTTGGATACTAGGTGAAAAGATCAATAAAAAGACATGAAATCTCTTGAAGGACTATGATGTTTAAATATTTCTATAAAGGTTTACATGTGTACTACAACTATTATGATTTTTTTAGCTAAGGTCTATTACACCGTTACCAGGACAACGGAATACAAATGGGTAGTTTTCACAATAATCTGTGTATTTAATCATGAAAACCTATTTATCTTTTAATTTGATAGAAACTTTTGAGTTCTTTTGTAAAATTGTTTCTTTTAAAATTGTAACACGGTGATACTGCTGTACCCATATTTTGACTATTTTATTTATTGTGTCTGTTTTATTCACTCATCGTTGTACATATAACAGAATTTGACGAGACTGTCGTACAAAGTGAAAGGTTTAGCGCTATAAAACCAGGTTCAATCCACCATTTTCTACATTTGTAAATGCCTGTACAAAGTCAGGAGTATGACAGTTGTTGTTCATTCGTTTTTCATGTGTTTTGTCATTTGAATTTGCCATGTTATTAGGGGCTTTCCGATTTGATTTTCCTCGGAGTTCACTAATTTTGTGATTTTAATTTTTTTTTTTTTTTACACCGTCATGTCAGACAGTAACATTTAAGACAGCGTATCTTAAAATATTTTAACGCCAAATGATATTGGCGTTTGATATCGTGGTCAATAGTTATCAAAGGTACCATGATAATAATTTAGTACCCTAGACGCGCGTCTTGTCTACATAAGACTCATCAATGGCGCTCATATCAAAATATTTATAAAGCCAAACAAGTACAAAGTTGAAGAGCTTTGAGGATCCAAAATTACAAAAAGTTGTGCAAAATACGGCTAAGATAATCTATGCCTAGGATAGGAAAATCCTTAGATTTTCGAAAAATTCAAAGTTTTGTAAACAGCAAATTTATAAAAATAAGCACATTATTGATATTCAAGTCAATACCGAAGTGTTGACTCCTTGGCTGGTGATACCCCCCGGGAACGAAACGTCCAACAGCAGTGGCAACGACCCAGTGGTGTAAATAGTTATGGAAGGTACCAGGATTATAATTTAGTACGCCAGATTTTTTTTCTTCATTTTCTAGATTAGAGCACACATTTTTCTCTTCTTTCAAGGACTCTTTTAAAACTGGACACACAAGCTCAGCATCTCAATATGATGTGTTGTGTACCTTGGATGATGACCTTGATATTTGACTTAAAAGGTCAAATAAATAGTCATGGTCAAATATATAATTGTATATACGTCAGTCTAAAATAAACATATTTTTTCTTGCCATATCGATATGAAAATGAAGAGATGTGCCCTGATTCCTTATGAGACAACTATCAAGCACAGTAAGAATGAAGAGGTAGTAAGCAATTTATAGGCCACATATCTTTGTAGTTCAGCTAATGGTTTTTATACGCCTGTCAAAATTTTGACGGGACGTATTATGGTATACAAATGTCCGGTGTCCGTCCGCCTATCCGTCTGTACGTCTGTCCGTCTGTCCGGCGTAAACAAGTCGCACCGTCACTTGAGAACGACTTATCTAAATTTCATGAAACTTTATATAGTTGTTTCTTATGATGGTCAAATGATCTGTATACTTTTTGGTGAAAATAAGATTTAAACTTTTTGAGATACGGCACTTTGTAACTAAAATAGTGGTGTGATTTTTTTTTCACATGTCGTACCGTATCTCAAAAATTATTCTTGATTATTGCTTAAAACTTTACACACTTCTTAGTTATATTAATCTCAATATCTGTATACTTTTTGGTGATGATTCAAAATTTCATTTTTGAGTTATTGAGTATTTTGTAAAAAAGAGGGAGGGGTTTTTTACATGTCGCGCTGTATCTCAAAAATGATTTATGATTATTGCTTTAAACTTCACACACTTCTTTGTTATATTAATTTAAAGATCTGTATACTTTTTGGAAATGATTCAAAATTTCATTTTTGAGTTATTGTGTATTTTGTAAAAAAAGGGGGAGGGGATTTTTACATGTCGTGCCGTATCTCCAAAATGATTTATGATTAATGCTTAAAACTTTACACACTTCTTTGTTATATTAATCTAAAGATCTGTATACTTTTTGGTGATGACTCAAAATTTTATTTTTGAGTTATTGAGTATTTTGTTAAAAGGGGGAGTTTTTTTTTTTTACATGTCGTGGTATCTCAAAAACAATTTATGATTATTGCTTGAAACTGTACACACTTCTTTGCTATATTAATCTTAAGATCTGTATACTTTTTGGTTTGATTAAAAATTTTATTTTAGTGATATTTAGTTTTTTGTAAATAAAAAACAGGGTGGGGGGTTTCACATGTCCCGCCGTGTCTCAAAAACAATAAATGGTTATTGCTTAAAACTTTCTCAGAAACTATTTATGATTATTGCATAAAATTTCCATACAAGACGTCGGGCGTATCATGCGCTCATGGTGCAGCTGTTTATTTTCTTTGGGTCATGTACACCCTCTCATATAATGATGTTGCTATTTTGATTTATCAAAAAAGAAGGTTCAGAACCAATCCCTAATCCATATTTAATCTTAACTGACTTTCTAGTTCATCATTGGGGACATGCTCTGCTCCCTACACAAAATTGATGGTAAAATAACTTAAAATATGTTCATATTCCTGCCTCCTAATCATATATATATATTTTAGTTTCTTGTTTATAATTCGGAGTTTAGTATGACGTCCATTATCACTGAACTGTGTTTAAAGGGACAGCTAAAGGACTCCTCCGGGTGCGGGAGTTTCTCTCTACATTGAAGACCCATTGGTGGCCGTCGGCTGTTGTCTTCTCTATGGTCGGGTTGTTTTCGCTTTGAGAAATTCCCCATTTCCATTCTCAATTTTATTCTCAATCAGCCTGACAACACCTTTGAGTACACCATATATGTTTTTTCAAGGGTTCGTGCACCTTATTTACACTGTTCAGATACCCACCATATTCATATACGTTAGTACTCTAATGAATATATGATTACTGGACCAATTAAGTGTACCATATAGTTTGTTTCTCATGCCCTAACCCCTCGTTTCATCAATTGTTAAATTTATAAAAAAAACAGTGCATATTTCCTCGCATGAACCGTAATATTCTTACTTAGGCTTCAGTTTTTATTACTTTAGTTCAATTCAAAAATATTCGGTAGAATTTTGACTTAATGCAGAAACGTTTGAAACACTGCAAATTCAGAAATATAGTTGCGTGTAATAATCTTATTGCGTATTCATGGTGACTGTCAAAAATGTAGATTAATTAAATCAAATTTAAATTATACTGTAATTGAATATTGTAAAAACGAAAAAGTTATGTCACATTCTGGGACATATAGTGCTACCTACATGGTTTGGGGCTTTCACGTTTGTTACAGATCGTGTGGCGACCTATGTGTGTACATATTTGGTTGGTTAACTTCTGAGATAACATGGTATATCTTTTACATATACCCTATATCAATTCTTGTTTTCCACCTCAGCACCACATTGCGGCCAAGGATATATAAGTGCTGTTCGTTCGTCTGTTCGTCCTAGCATCGGTTCTGATTGTAAACTTTCAAGCATTATTAATCGTTATCTAATTTTGAAACAAATTAAGCATAGCTATGGATAACCGGGCAAGGCTGAAAATGAGCCCTGTTCAAACATTAAGTGGGTTGGGGGGGATAGAAAATAAGTTGTGTTAAAAATTAAACATATTGCAACAATGGTTGAATTCACAGAAATATATTTTGAAGGTCTCGATCAGATAGTTTCAACGTACATTGTACATTTAGAAGTCAGCTTGTTAGATTCCCAAAATCAACTAACAAAATCATGAGGAATTGATAAATAAAGGCTGGGTTGTAAAATTTCCTTACAATTTGATAAAGAACTTATCATAATACCAAATCTTCATATGTTTATAGTGTAAGATTTTTTAAGCAAGGCGGTAAAGACTGAAAATGACCTCGTTACAAAGGCATAATTATAATTTATGATCGGTTTAAAAACAGTTCCTGATATCACTACAGTAAGTACACCAACAGAATGGTTATATGAATTAGCGGACAAATCAAATAAAGTTGAAATAAGTTATGAAGCAGATAGAGAACATAATTTAGACTACTTCAATGAAGCCTTACTGTCAGATATTGAGTATATTGAATTAAAGATCAGTTAAAGACATTGTAACGAAAAATTTTGCTTCTCTTATGTCTAAATTGTGTTTAAAAAAAAGAATATAAGTGAATGTATTACATGTATGACATGCATCTAAAACGCATCACAATTCAGCAGTAAACTAGTATTGTCCCAGAAGTTATGTGTAATTTTCTTTTGTAAACACCTGCTTTTTATCTAATGCAACAGATTGCCCATCTTTAAGAATACAGTCTCTGAAATTATTTGAAGTACGATTCAATAAAGGGCCAGCGTGAGCTTTTTCTAATCAATTGATGTCAGGCGTTCATTTAACTTTTACAAAAATCTTCTCCTCTGAAACTTTAAGGCTTAATTCAATCAAACTTGGCCACAATCATCAATGGGGGATGGAGTGTTAGAAATTATGAGCGATGAAACACCACCACCACCCTTTTCCGCCTATTTTGGCCAACACGGCTAAAAGTATAACTTAGGGAGTAAGATGAAAGTTGAAGTCTGCTGGATGGAAAAAAAATCTAACAGGGGTAAGAATTTCAAAATGTTGCGATCTCCGTTCCGTCTATTTGCGTCAAAACTCTCAGCTGAGGTCGTGTTGGAGTTGTTGCCCTTGAATAACACAATGTTTGTCTATTATTTTAAACTCTTAAAACTAGATAAAAACTTTACACAAAAGATATCACAAGAGGTTCCTATGAACCCTGTGCCTAGCCTGTGATTATTGCTGTCAGTGTAAAAGTGTAATATTGACATAAACAGTATGTCCATATATCAGTAAAATACAGAATTTAAAAAAAAAATCAATTATTTCCTAAACATACATGTCTACATATCTAATATCTTGACATATTGAGCGAATTCGACAGCCTCGAAATTATTTTAGCCAAACATTGAGATATATAATTTGGTTGGTTCTTGTGTGCACTCTCTTTTTGCAGATCCAAAAAAAATTGAAAATGGAAATGGGGAATGTGTCAAGGCGACAACAGCCCGACCATAGAGCAGACAACAGCCGAAGGCGAACCAATGGGTCTTCAATGTAGCCAGAAACTCCCGCACCCGGAGGCGTGCTTCAGTTGGCCCCTGCACAAATATGTATACTTGTTCAGTGATAATGGACGTCATACTTAAATACACAAGAAACTAAAATCAAACATCATACAAGACTAACAAAGGCAATTATACACAAGACACTTAAATTAAAAATCATACAAGACTAACAAAGGCCATGATACACAAGAAACTAAAATTAAAAATCATACAAGACTAGCAAATGCCATTATACACAAGAAACTAGAATTAAAAATCATACAAAACTAACAAATGCCATTATACACAAGAAACTAAAATGAAAAATCATGCAGGACTAACAAAGGCCAGAGGCTCATGACTTTGGACAGGCGCAAAATTGCGGCGGGATTAAATAGTTATCAAAGTACCAGGATTATAAACATGTTTTTTTAGATCTCAACCCTCCCCTTTACCTCTGGCAAATGTAGAAAAACAAACACAACAATTCGCACAGTAAAACTCAGTTTAAGAGAAGTCCAAGTCCCATGTCAAAATATGAAACAAATGAAAATAAACAAAATGACAATAAAAGATAAATGACAACTATTTGAAATCTATGTTTTTAACAAAAATATTGAGAATGATCTCTTCCTGACACGCGATAACACAAAGGCATTCTGTGAGACGTCACTACTCGATTTCAGGTTTCCTGAGCCAAAACTTCAAAATACAAATGAACCTTAATCTTAAAACAAAAGACTAATTTTCACTAACAATAAACAAAATAAGGCTTTTATCGCACTCTGTTTTTACTCTATTTTAATAGTGATGAAATATATGTTATGCTTGCTAATACAATGTCAATAGTTTGTTTTGTTTTTTTTTAAGTGTAACCGTACATGCAGTTGTAATGTTATCCTAAGCTATGCATGAATACTACGTAGTCTCGTCAAGTTTTATTGTAATTACACAACGGGTAGATTTTAATTACCGATGGCGATATGTTTATTAAAGTAATAGATTACGTGTAACTCTCTGAGTACTTCTTTAGCAGAAATGTAAGTAAAATTATCATAGATAATTGTAGTTTTGTCGTTATCATGTGAAAGGGATTTTGAGCTAGAATACCATGATAAATATAGAGTTATCAATTATATCTGTATTGTATTGTATTGCATTGTATTGTATTGTGTTGTATTGTATTGTATTGTATTGTATTGTATTGTATTGTATTGTATTGTATTATATTATATTATATTATATTATTTTATATTATATTGTATTATATTATATTATATTTTATTCTTTTCTATTCTATTCTATTCTATTCTATTCTATTCTTTACTGTTTCTATTCTATTGTGTTGTATTCTGTGAAAAATAAAAATGGTCATACGCCTTTAATTATGACTCTTTAACAATGAAATGACAGATGCATTTACGAATAAATTGTCGAAATACTTAATTAATCAAATTGACATTCAAAAGTAATAACCTCTGCAACCTAAAGAGTCAGTGGATGTGAAATACGATCCAAAAAAGTCGATGGTATAACAAAAATATCTATTAAAATATGATACCTGTTATGAAGCTGGTTATTAATAAGAAAGATATGAAACAGAAATTGAAGTAGACCAACTGTTACTACTGGCTGCAGTTAAGACGATTATAAATGTTCGCTACTTTGTTTCAATATTTCAAGCTTTGTGAATGACTGTTATCAATTGATAGTATATAAATAAATAAACTTAAAAAGAAGGGTCAGTGTACTGGTTTTTGAGAAATAAACCGTTACAAACTATGCGGGAAATTATTCTGTCGTTAGTTTTCATACATCTAACATTGACAGCTTTTGACTTTCAACAGCTATGAAAAAATAACAAGGATGTTTAAAGATTTCAAGCAAACATTCAAAAACAAGGGGAGCAAACATACGTATTAATGGTAAGATAATTCACAAATAAAGATGTCAGATAATAGATAGGGTGACCTTTAGTGCTAGTGACAATTGATAAAAGGATATGACTGATAAATGTCAATGAGAAACAAAAAAATCGAAAAAAATAACCGGATGACGTCTCGATGGTCATGTTTTTCTTTGACTGTTTATGACGCCTATACACTAAATTCATTGGCTGTTGCATTTATACTGACCGATAATTTAGTCTTAGATGCATGATTTTTTAATAGTTGTTAGTTGCTTTGAACTAGCTATCAGTTACTGCGAGTACACTCAGATCAGTGTCTTTTTGTTGTTGGGATGTTATATACAAGTACCTGATCATGTCCACTCGTTGTTTTTTCTAAATGTATTTCTATTTTTATCCATCTGATCAGTTCAGCATTGTTGAACTGATTTTTATAGTTTGTTCTAATGTTGTATTATGTTATGGAAGGGTTGGGATCCCACTTACATGTTTAACCCCGCTACAATATGTATGTGTGTGCCTGTCCCAAGCCTGTAGCATGTAATTCAGTGCTTGTAATTTGTTGGTGTGTTACATATTTGTGTGTTCATTTTTCGTACATAAATAAGGCCGTTAGTATTCTCGTTTGAATTGTTTTACATTTGTCATTTTGGTGCCTTTTATAGCTGATTGTGCGGTATTGGCTTTGATCATTGTTGAAGGCAGTACGGTGACCTATAGTTGTTAACATCTATGTCGTATGGTCTCTTGTAGAGAGTTGTTTCATTAGCAATCATACCACATCTTCTTTTTTATAAACAGTAGTACTCAAAAACAACATAGAAAAATTAACCAGCACGAACCATAGACAATGTAAACAATGTAACACTGCAGACAAGGCGCAATTAAAGTGTGTCGGTCGATCATAATTCAAGGTAACATAAATTAAAGAGACACATGAATAAGATTGCATTTTAGAAAAAGCATAGAGTATGACGAATACAAATTAGGTTGAATCATAGCTCATATCATAAGGTGGGCAAAAACAAGAAATCAGTGTCCGCCCTTCATCATGCGATATAAATACCAACAACGTACTCATTAAAAAGGAAAATTGTAAAGGCAAGAATAATTAAATGAAAAATCCATATGATGTATTTCTTAGATTTTTTGCCAGTTCGTGGTTTTTGCAGATTTTTATCCAAAAAAATGATTGGATCGAGCAACAGACAATGGCTATGTTCGTCCTTTCCATGGAAATGCTTGTTGAGCTGTCTCTATAATCTATATTTCTCAACAACGCTCACACCTACACATTTAAAAGCAAGAAATGCCAAGCTCTGACGAAACTTTAAACACTATATGACTTAAAAGAGCTTGAACGAACCGATCTACTAGGGTTACATTTCATAACGGGATGCAACCTTACTTCTTTTATATCTCTGTCAGAATCATAACAAACGCCACAATTAAAATTGCCTTTTGACTTTACTATTTGACAAACTGCAACTCAAATTGTCTTTTTAATGCCAAAGTATTGTTCTCCCTTTCTTCGTATTCTTCTATATATGTCTTGAGACTTTCAAATCTATCCGACATTTGTAGAGTTTTCCAAATTTCAAAAGAGCATAGTTCAATTTCTTTATCGTTTGAAAGTTCAAATGCTTTTTGTAAAAGCTCATATGATGGAATCAACAATAGAGTATTCATTGACTTATTCGTGTCTTCTAGAACGACCCGTTTAAGTAACTGCAATGCAGATCGAGTTTCCAGTGACTTTCTTTGCTGACGGTTATATAAAAATTTAAGATAATAGAACAACGTATGTGATTGATAACTTTCAAACTTTATGGTATCCGGAAAATCTGCAGTTAAAAATTGGAATTTTTCTGAACAAAAACCCATCGCATCTTTCGGTTCTACTCTCGAAATTCTGTTATTTTTTAAAGACAACAAATACGATGACAATTGTAGAATGTAAGCCATCTTATGGTATTCCTTTGTGGAGTAAAAAAACGCTGCTAAAAGTAACCACCCAGACACGATATCGTAAAATGTATTTATCAAAATCCGAGAGAGACATCCTTTGTAAAGAAGGTAGCGACATTTATTTTTCCCATTTAAAACATCAAACGATGATAACATTGTTTTATTTCCTTGTAAAAACATCGTGGTAAGCATTCTTTTTGCAGAATAAGGTAGATTTTTTTGTAAAATCCTATAAAATATACGTTTACATTGGCTATCCTCTATGTAATAATCTGACAAAAGCATAGCTACAGTACTTAATGTCTGCAGAGGTCTCACTGCTGCATCAAGTTCTGTCAATAGGGGCAATTCTTTTGAAATACTATTCGGTTTGTGTTTTAGATTTGAAAGTGAAGGAGCAGAAAATATAATTTTCCAACATCCAGGTTTATTAATGTCGTCTAAAAACAGTGAAAGATACGAAAGACCATCATGTGAGAGTTTTCCGTCCAACATATTATGTTCAGGTATCAAATAATTTGGAATATATTCACATGAAATCCAATAATGAAGACGTTGAATGCATGAAAGAAAGCACTGCAGTAGATTTTCTTGAATCCAATACAAATGTTGGTCTTCCTCTAAAACCCAAAACAGCACGGTTTTCATATAATATGAACATAACTTATCTTTAAGTATGTTATTTTTATTCAATATTTGCTTCAGGAAAATTTTCAGCAACGAATAGCATAACAACTGACAATGATTCAATGAACTAACTAACAGTTTTTCTGACTGAGAAAAAGAAAATCGCCATTCTAATGGGTTACCTTCGTTGTTAGAAGACTTGCTTCCAATCGGTACTAATAAAACACCTGCGGTCACTACTTTAGAAATGATATCATGTGACGGCCACCCCGAAGGTCTATATCGAAGTAGCCATTTCTTGGCAACATTCGGCCATGTATGGCATTTTAAACAATGCACCATGTCTACTTCAGAGAATAACGAATGTGATAAACTTGGTCCATGAATTTCGGTTAATGCATGATCGCGTTCTTCTTTGCTGTAAAGGAAATTCATAAAATCATCACTGGCTATAACATTTCCATGATCAGTAATTGTTGGTAGGCATATAAAGGATACATCATCAGCAACTTTTAGTAACGTAAATCCTGGTAAGGCATTCTCTGTGTCAAATATAATGACTTCTTTTTTATTGTCAGCTTCGTGAGCTTCCCAAGTTTTTAACAAAAGCATCATATCAATATCGCTCCCTGGAAGGTCTACACCCTCAGCTTTGCTGCCGCTGCTTATTATTTCTGAATCATAATAAATCAATATGTCATCATGTAGCTTGCAATATAACCGTTTATATCTGACAATATTTTCAGAACCTACTATTTCGTCACATAGGTATTTGTATAGCCTCAGTGACATTGCCTTCAGTTCTAGTGCATTCTGCATATTAGTAGACACCTGTTAAAGAATAACTAATGATTATAATTGTATTGGCAATCATTCTACATTTCATTATCTCTATATTATTATTGTATGATATGTAATCATAATTGGCGGTCATCAAAGGGTCCATTGTAAATCTCAGTTAACTTAATTATAAACAAATACTTTCAAACCAGCTGACAAATACGAAAGAAATGATATTTGTCAAACTCCATTAGTATCGATGGCGTCATGTTGTCCCTATTGACACATTGAGCAAGTTAGGTTTTTGAATTTATTGAGCAGCATTTGAATCATGCATGTCATGTCCAAAATATTGTTGCAAATTTTTTTAACCGAATGTTTACCACATTGAAATTGACCGTTCAAGTGCTGAAAACAGTAGATATAAAAAAAAATAACCTGAATATTAGTATACTGCCTTATACACTGCGTTTAATATATAAACAGTTTTATTTTATTCTTTTGTTTAAACATAGCAAGTTTTGCTTAATATACTGGTTATAATGAATATTAAAAACATCTTCAATCAATAAAATTATTGTCAATAAATTCATTTTTTTTGGTTTGGATAATTTAAAAATAAAATCGCCAGTATCAATTGTGTGAAATTAAATATAACTGAAAATAAAATACTTATATTGATTACGATATGTATGTTTGCAAAGGATAACTTTTTATGGCTATTGATCAAAATCATAATATAATAGAAAATGCCAAAACATTAATGCAACACTTTACCAAACTTCATTAGAACTGCAAAAGTAAAAAGCATTTATTAATTGCTCATTGACATACCGTACAGGTTATTTTTCAAATTTCCAAAATGGCAGACAATTTTTCACAACATTAGGTAAACAGATTTAAATCGATTTATCTCTTCAGTATTGAATGGCATGCATCGTTGGTTACTTTACATAACTTTTTATATTTGATAAAGGCATTTAAATGTTATTGATTACGCACTTCATTGAGTGAACATATCAAGTAACTTAATACATAAATAACATTATTTAAACAAGGTGTACAAATGTATATCTTTCATTACGTAAGAATTAAAGTAAACTTCTCATTAGTAATTCTCTTATTTGCTGTACCTCAAATAATGACATTTTTACCTATTATGTATGTTTGTTTAGTTCACACATCGTTTTCAACATAATGGAATTTGATGCCACAGTCGTAGAAGTGAGATGTATTGCTAGCTATAAAACCAGGTTGAATCGATCATTTTCTACATACGAAAATGCATGTACCAAGACAGGGATTTGACAATTGTTATCCATACGTTTGATGTGTTTGGGCTTTTGAATTCATCATTTGATAAGGGACATTCCTTTTTCAATTTTCTTTAGAGTTCAGTATTTTGTTATTACACTTTTCGCGATAATCATAAAAAGGAAGATGGACATGTCGATTTTTTTCTTCTTTTTTTGCAGGATTACACACTGCATGAGCAATTTCCATGGGTTTTGATGTTGTGTTGTAATATAACTGCAAATGTTAGGAAGGTTTGAGGTCACAAGCATGTTTCACCCCGTCAAATTTTGTTTACAAATTCTAGAAATATTTTATACCAGAATTAAATTTTATATTTGCACCAGATGCGCGTTTCGTCTACACAGGGCACATCAATTACCCTCGATTCAAAAAGTGTTAAAATTGCCAAACAAGGTATGAATTTGAAGAGCATTAAGGAGCAGGGGTTCCGAAAAGTTTTACCAATTACTGCTAAGGTAATCTTTTCCTGAAGTAGAAAAGCCTCACTATTTCAAAAAGTTTTTTAAGCAGTTAATTTATAATTATGACCATATCTATGATAATTCATGTCAACACAGAAGTTGAAAATACACCTCAGTGGTACAATTTTGTTATATAAAAAAACAAAACAAATTAGGGTACAAAACACATTTATTATGTAACAGAAATAATATTTAATGTTAAAAGCAAAACAATTTCATGTTTGCACCAAACGCGCGTTTCGTCTACACAAGACACAGCAGTGACGCTTGATTCAAATAGTTAAGAAAAGGTCAAATAAAGTATGAATTTGAAGATCATTGAATACCAGAATTCCCAAACAATTTTGCCAATTACTACTAATGTACTCTTTTCCTGAGGTAGAAAAGCCTTAGTTTTTTAAAACTTCAAAGTTTTGTAAACAGTAATTTATAATTATGACCATATCAATGACAATTCATGACATCACAAAAGTAGAAAATACACCTCAGTGGTACGTTTTTTTTTTAATAAAGAACAAAAAAGTATGGTACGAAGCATTTATGAGGAAACAGAAAAATATGTAATGCAAAACAAAAACCAAACGATACAATAAAAGCATTTTTAAAATTTTCAAACATAATTAAGAAAGTTCTTTTACAAATGTTGACTATTCAAAATCGTGTTCACTATGTTTTGTTAATTTTTTAAATTTTTGTTCGTAAACAAATATATATATTATGCTGTTGTGTTTCTTCTCTATTAAGGCTTAAGGTAGAAAGATTTCAAATCTGATGTATTACATTTGACGTCCGACGTCCGTCCACTTTTTTAACTTCTTCAACTTCAGAACGACTTAAAAGGATCAATATAATACTATTATTTTCTCTATTCTTGAAGAATATGATTAAAGATCATTACATGTCATTTTCATATCAGATTTATTACCAGCCATTGTTGAATATTAGCAAACAATTTTGCCGCTGTATCCCACTTATTACGGCATTTGCCATTAATGTAGACATGTGGAAAGTTAATACCAGAACTAATAAACAGACATTGTCTAATATTAATGCCTGTACCAAATAAGTAATATAACAACCGTAGTAATCGAGTGCGTGGTCATTAGATATGGTTTGTTTTATGGTATATACTCTGATCATGAGCTTAACGTATACAATCAACCATTCATTGACACAATATAAGGGTTTTACTCTTTATACTGATCCCTTTTTCTCTGAAGTCAACAATTGTGTCAATGATTGTCGTGAATATTGTTTTACCTTTAAATGTAAGATGTTGATAGCTAATCAGTGAATATGATCAACAGTGAGGACAGGGAAATTAACGTATCGTATAAATACACAGGTGCATTACTACACAAATAAAAAATGTTGCTCATGGAGTCTTTAGTTTTCTATATTTGGTTCTATTAATTATTTGTGTTTGTTTGTTTGGTTGGTTTGGTTTTTTTCAGTCAGATCGTTGTCATTTTCTATTGGACTCATGCGTCAGAAAGTCTTTTTGCCTCTCTTAAATCATGTTAATTACCTACTTGAATTAGTTGATCTTAGTGCAATTTGAATGTTTCCATCAATGTCAACACACTTGTTGATCTTTAAAGTTAAAGTTTACTTTGATAAAAATAGGTATAATATTTTAAATTCTGGAAATATTTTATATCAGAATTAAGCTTTTATATTTGCACCAGCCGCGCGTTTCGTCTACACAGAGTACATCAGTGACTGACCCTCGAATCAAAAAGTGTTAACAATCCCAAACAAG
The DNA here is from genome assembly GCF_965363235.1 of Mytilus galloprovincialis. Lineage (NCBI taxonomy): Eukaryota > Metazoa > Mollusca > Bivalvia > Mytilida > Mytilidae > Mytilus > Mytilus galloprovincialis. The sequence goes on from NC_134851.1 coordinate 49,616,047, forward strand.
GTATGAATTTGAACAGCATTAAAGACCAGCAGTTCCGAAAAGTTGTGTCAGTTTCTGCTAAAGTAATCTTTTCCTGAGATTGAAAAGCCTTACTTTTTCAAAAAATTAAAGTTTTGTAAGCAGTTAATTCATAATTATGACCATATCAATGATAATTCATGTCAACGCAGATGTGAAAATATACATCAGTGGTATCATTTTATGAGATAAAAATTAACAAAGCAAAATAGGATACAGAACTGCTACAAGGAAACAGAAAATATTTAAAATCTAAAGAATTTCATGTTTGCACCAGACGCATGTTTCGTTTACACAGGCCTCATCAATGACGCTCGATTCAAAAAGTGTTAAAAAGGACAAATAAAGTACGAATTTGAAAATTAATGAGAACCAGAAATTATAAAAATTTTGCCAAATACTGCTAAGGTAATCTTTTCCTGAGGTAGAAAAGCCTTAGTATTTAAAAAGTTCAAAGTTTTGTAAGCAGTTAATTTATAACTATGACCATATCAATGATAAGTCATGACAACAAAGAAGTGACAACTACATCCCAGTGATGCGTTTTTGTGTTTTACAACTGTCCCACATGTGAAAAGTTAATACCAGGTCTAATAAACAGACATTGTCTTATGTTAATGCCTGTACCAAATCAGAAATATGACAATCCGTAGGTTGATATTATGGAGTGAGTGGTCATAAGATATTATTTTTGCTGACGTTTATACACTGACCTTGAGCTTAACGTATACAATCAATCGTTCATTAACATAATACAAAGGCTTCACTCTTTATACTTATCCCTTTTTCTTCGAATTAAACAATAAAATTAACGGTACCAATTTTCTTGCACCAGATGTGCATTTCGACAATACATGTCTCTTCAGTGATGCTCGTGGCCAAAATATTTGAAATCCAAAGCTTATATAAAAGATGAAGAGCTATAATCCAAAAGGTCCAAAAAGTATAGCCAAATCCGTGAAAAGAATCAGAGCTTTGCATGAGGGAGATACATTCCTTTATTTATAATAATTTATTATATATTGTAACAGCAAATTTTAATAACACAAAAAATCCGCATTTTCATGCCAGTACCGAACTACTGGCTACTGGGCTGGTGATACACTCGGGGACTAACAGTCCACCAGCAGAGGCATCGACCCAATGGTAGTAATAAAATTAACGGTACCAATTTTCTTGCACCAGATGCGCATTTCGACAATACATGTCTCTTCAGTGATGCTCGTGGCCAAAATATTTGAAATCCAAAGCTTATATAAAAGATGAAGAGCTATAATCCAAAAGGTCCAAAAAGTATAGCCAAATCCGTGAAAAGAATCAGAGCTTTGCCTGAGGGAGATACATTCCTTTATTTATAATAATTTATTATATATTGTAACAGCAAATTTTAATAACACAAAAAATCCGTATTTTCATGTCAGTACCGAACTACTTGCTACTGGGCTGGTGATACACTCGGGGACTAACAGTCCACCAGCAGAGGCATCGACCCAATGGTAGTAATAAAATTAACGGTACCAATTTTCTTGCACCAGATGCGCATTTCGACAATACATGTCTCTTCAGTGATGCTCGTGGCCAAAATATTTGAAATCCAAAGCTTATATAACAGATGAAGAGCTATAATCCAAAAGGTCCAAAAAGTATAGCCAAATCCGTGAAAGGAATCAGAGCTTTGCAGGAGGGAGATACATTCCTTAATTTATAATAATTTATTATATTTTGTAACAGTAAATTTTAATAACACAAAAAAATACGTATTTTCATGCCAGTACCGAAGTACTGGCTACTGGGCTGGTGATACCCTCGGGGACTAACAGTCCACCAGCAGAGGCATCGACCAAGTGGTAGTAATAAAATTAACGGTACCAATTTTCTTGCACCGGATGCGCATTTCGACAATACATGTCTCTTCAGTGATGCTCGTGGCCAAAATATTTGAAATCCAAAGCTTATATAAAAGATGAAGAGCTATAATCCAAAAGGTCCAAAAAGTATAGCCAAATCCGTATGTCAATGATTGTCGAGAATATTGTTTTACTTTAGAATGTTGCTCTATCACCCACTCACATTTATTTAAGGAATGACTGTAATATTTTTTCTGTCTATGAAGAAATAACATAAAACATTTGGTGCACACTGAATAACGCCCGTTGCGGGTGATTTAACAGTGTTCACCACATTTTTTATGTTATTTCGAATAGACAGAAAAAATATTACCGTCATTTCTTATAGTTTAATTCTAAATTTCATTTTAAACCGTAGAAAACCATGAAAAAACGTTGATGACTTCACGGTCACATGACTAAATTATGTCTATGGGCTCATAACAAAATAACGTCAGCCAATCAGAAGACGCGTTACATCCAAAATTAAATTATAGTGGAATAAACATAACAAGCAAAGATCAATACACTTCAACGTCAAAACAACCGTTGACCTTTTTTCTTAATTTCAAGATCAAAGGTCATAGATTTCAAATGTTAAGGCCTCATGTCTCTATAGTATTTGATTAGAAGGTATTCTTTGAAACATTTTCCTATGGGATTATTGTAAATTATGTGAATCTGATTTTGTGAAACATTAAGCAAATGAACAAATGTATTTTGTTACTTTTAACGATTGACTATTCTTGTTTATGTGTTATAATTATTATTAACATTAGACCATTTTTGAGAATATAATTGGTAGAAAATAAGAAACATATAACACTCTGAGGTTAATTGTAATTAGAAGTAGGAATTCGGATGGCATCGGGTTTTTTCTAGGTTTTGTTGTGCAATTCTTGAACATTTCTAAAGTTGACAAGTTTTAAAAAAATATCATTCCTTTTTTTTCAAAAAAAATCATTCATATAGCATAGGTGTGTGAAGGAAGAGCATTCTCTAAGTGTGTTCAAAAGTTAAACAATTCATGATTGTAGATACTCAAATTCTAAAAATAGTTATATGTCAAATCTTGGTAAATTTGTCTCCAGTTCTAAACACCGAATGTATAATTTGTATTTACCTTTAGGATATCCCTAATTTGCAATACTTAAGATTTATCGGGACATGTTATCTTGATCCTTTTAAAGACCACAATTAAATAACCAACTTTCTTTTGAAACAAAGAGTTACGTATTTTCTAGACCTGCCTTAAAACCGAACATGTGAAAATGTATTGATTTAGATGTGAATTATAGGTACGGGGTAACTATCGAGGGAAACAATATCACGAAAATATATTTCAGAATTATAAAACCAACACCGCGCTCAAAACTTAAATTGTAAAGCAATTTACCGGTGACGATTGAAAAATTTCTAGATTATTTCGATGATGAAACGTGAGCATGGCCATATTTAACGAGATAATGTTGCCTGGGTTTTTTTTTTTTTCTTTATACGCATAATAGCCATACAAAGCGGACCATCATTTATTATGCTTTTGATCCAAATGGCGTGAATACCAAACACTACACGACGAATTATAAACATATAAGAAACACTAACTTTTGTGATTAAACATGGTTTAATAGTATAAAATTAGTCATCAATTTGTTTGACCATTTACACATTTACAACATCCGGGCATATAAAATAGATCTATTTCCATCTGATCAATGCTGTCTGCGTTATTTTTGTTAAATCCTTGTTTATATACTACTGCTGTTACCAAGTCCATTTGATGCATACATGTACATCCGGTACAACCAACTGCTTGACTGAAAATTAAACACAACAGGTGTTAGGTTATATCATGGTATAGAATTTATTTATGCTGAATGGATCAGTTGGACCCCTTTTTCAAAAATGACTAAGTGCATCGGGAAAAAAAATTCGTCATCAGTTTTGTGAAATTTGTTTCATGAAAATAGTTTCAAAATTCAACACCGGTAACGTTTACCTTCATAATAAACCCATCATCACTACCAGGATGAATATTTTGTACTTTAAACCCACGTTTCATAAACTAATGACGCTTGAAAAGGATTGCTGCAAACTTAAAATTCAACATTGTACTTATTTTTAATATTATATACTGATTTTGGAATACCTTCAAAATCAGTTGTTCTCAAAATATTCTTTGTTTTTTTTTATTACTTCGCAAGTCACGAAAAGTCAATCCAATGAAATAAAATTAATCTATGCTTTATCTTTAATGTTTGTATTTTATCATAGATTACTAATGTTAAATGCTCAAAAATTGCGTTGAAGTAGAATTTAGAACAATCTATGCAAGCTAGGAGAAAAGGAAAAACATCGGGCTTTCGAAGGCAAAACCATCATCAATTGTATAAATAGCAGAACCGTAGTTATTGAACTGTTTTCAAAGATACTCGGATCTTGCATTCGGAAAAAAGGATATAAAAAGGACAGTCACACCTAAAATTAAAAGTCACGAGTGCAGTTATCATCTACATCAAAACGGGGAAGTACGTGTATAGCCTCGTTAAAACTCTTACAAATGTTAGACAAAACAATATATGTCGATCATGATGGTTCTCTACGTCCATCATTCGATTACCTGTGGCTTGTATTGGTTACTACACACAGTATAGATAACAAGATAATTTCCTTTAAGGGTAATCAAAATATGTTATTGTTCTTAAGAGATAAAATCAAAAAGCTAACAGGTAAAATATCATTTGTACATTATCAGTTCTTCAATGGATTGAATGCTTAATACAAATGTATATGAAAAATTTATCATCAAACATCAACTTAGAAATAAAACTAAAACTAATATAAAACATTATATATTTAACTTGTAACAATTAAACTTTGAATTAATTTCTCATGGTTTATTACGTTATTAATCTTTTTGTATTTTTCTTTGATATTAATTGTGTGTTGTAAAAAATCAAAAAGTGTCAAATTCTCACGAGAACAAGCTGCCAAATAGAGAATATGTGGTATAGTTATCAAAGGTACCAGGATTATAATTTAGTACGCCAGATGCGCGTTTCGTCTACATAAGACTCATCAGTGTCGCTCATATCAAAATATTTATAAAGCCAAACAAGTACAAAGTTAAAGAGCATTGAGGATCCAAAATTCTAAAAAGTTGTGCCAAATACGGCTAAGGTAATCTATGCCTGGGATAAGAAAATCCTTGGTTTTTCGAAAAATTTAAAGCTTTGTAAACAGGAAATTTATAAAAATGACCACATTATTGAAATTCGTGTCAACACCAAAATGTTGACTACTGGGCTGGTGATACCCTCGGGGACGAAACGTCCACCAGCAGTGGCATCGACCCAGTGGTGTAAATAGTTATCAAAGGTACAAGGATTATAATTTAGTACGCCAGACCCGCGTTTCGTCTACATAAGATAGCATGATTGCCAATTCGACAACTCTCTACAAAAGACCAAATACACAGAAACTAACAAAATTTTCACCGTACGGTCTTTAACAATGAGCAAAGCCCATATCGCATAGTCAGCTATATTGTTGGACATATCTTATGTTTATAATTTAGTAGAGTGTGTCACCGGTTGTATTGTATGCGAACACCATCCAGTCACCGTTTGGAGTCATTTTGTTTGAGATTGTGGCATGTCTCTTTTTCTATAGAGTCGAATGCCATATTTGTTTGAAATAGTGGCATGTCACCTTTTTTAGTTTGTTTATTGTAAAAAAAAAACATATCTAATATTTTTGTGCATGTTGTTATCATCAATAATATGCGAATGGTGCTACATACGACACTTCCGGAGCAGCAGAGATTATCCCAGGTTTTCATTAGCAGTATTGTGTAAAATAAACCCCTATATTATCGTGTGCCTATTTATCTAATTAGTCAACTTTGTTGCATATGTATCCTTTACAAAACACACATCAAAGGTAACTCCGATAGCCGTTATCCAACAGTCATGAATGTTGAAAATTTTAGAAAGCATATCATTTTATAGCAATTTAAAAATTGCTTGTTGAGTACCAATGTGTACACTAGTAAACCAGATTTGAACTGAAAAGATATTTTTTTTTTTTCAGAACAGCTCTTAAAATACTAAAAATTAAATTATAAAAAACATGTTGAGTCTTTCAGTCAATTTCAGTCTAAACAACTTGCAACTGTCAGATCATTTTATCTATTTTCGATTTATGGGTTTGACTGTCTCTCTGGTATCTTTCGTCCCTCTTTTATCATGTTTATATTTTCAATTTATGCTTATTTACTTGTACAAACAAAAACAATCTGAACTGTCAGAAAAACAACCAAAAGGAAATGAATTGGCTGCAAGCCAAACATTTGCATAATACTATATTTACAAAAATGTATCTGAATACCTTTAAACACTTAAACGAATTTAACTGTGTAGGGTTTGCATGTTTTTTTAGAATCAAAATATGTGTTTAAAATTTAAATCCTATAACTAGTGTTTTTGGGGTTTATTCTACAATATAAATTTATCATCAACATACTGTATTGTCATAGAAAAAATAATTCCAGACATGGGCGACACAAAATCAGTTATTACCTGCAGTTGTCATTTTTGAAGACTTGACGAAATTTGTTTAGATGAACTAGCTCTTTTTGAACCATTAATATATTATGCATCTTATCTGGTGATATGAAATTTACATTCCTGAAATTAGAATCATAAAGTGCTTAATCATACATTTATATAATATGCAATGTCACACAATAGCAAAGTGAAAAATTGAGGTTCGGAATAAATGTTGATAGGAATTGTTCCTTGTTATCGAACTCTTTGTGAGAGTCAATACACCTTATCGGTTTTTGTCCGCCATTACTTGAAATCACAAAGGGTCCCGTATAATGTCGACCACACAATAAAAAGTATCTGACGCCACGATAGGACAGTTATTGTTTTATGTCATCAATAGCTCAGCGGCTCAGATTCTTGTAATAATGGAGAAATATTAAACGACAAGCGGTACATTAAAAAATGAAAAAAATCTTTATAAACTTCATACGTCTTAAGCGACCAAAAGTTGAATATCGTAATGCCGGGGATGTATAAGAACCGAAGCTGATAAAAATAAGTCTCTGATGCATGAGTTTTTATTATTAATTGTTTTTGGCTTTTAACTAACTGTCAGTAACTGCGAGTACTCTCAAATCGTATTTCTTGTTAATTCTACGTGTTGATACTTTTTATATGTTTTTTGTTATTTTATATTAATATGGATCTTGTCTATATACCAGCTTTGATTATTTGGAATATCTCCTTATTTTCACTTCTGCATACTACATTTGTATAAACGTCAAGATTATTCTCCTTAAATCTGTACAGGGAAGTTTTAGCTAGCTTAAATTGTATAATTTTATTGTTGATATTCACTCCCATTTGTATCTAGTGTTAAATTATGTATTTATATGACAGAACTTTGTTGGTATTCCTAGTTATTGGAAGAATTTTATACACATAACTAGTAAACCTAAAACGACAAAGTTATTTTTCATTTACCTGTAGATATTGTTAAAACCGGCTTTTTTCAAAAGTGATTATTTTCGAAAGGTTAAATATTTCGCGATGGTGTCTTGCCATGGCTTTTTTTGGACTTGTTTGTTTGCTTTTTTTGCCTTGAATGTTTGTCCCTAATATTTTACTAACTGTGCATTTGCATTCATGTATTGCAGATCAAATTTATTCGTTCATAGTGTGTTAATTTACGTTTTTTGATTGAGTTAAGCCATCCAATTGATATTTTATCTTGTGGTTTTCTATGTTGTGATGTTATGCTATTGTTTCAGAAAAAGTGAGAAGGTTTGGTACCATTAAAACGTTTAATCCCGCTGCATATGTTTGCACCTGTCCTAAGTCAGAAAGCTGATGTACAGTAGTTGTCGTTTGTTTATGTAATTTATACGTGTTTCTCGTTTCTTGTTTTTTTTCATATAGATTCGACCGTTGGTTTTCCCGTTTGAATGGTTTTACACAAGTAATTTTGGGGCCCTTTATTGCTTTTTGTTCGGTGTGAGCCAAGGCTCCGTGTTGAAGACCGTACATTGACCTATATTGATTTACTTATTATTAATTGTTATTTGGATGGACAGTTGTCTCATTGGCACTCACACCACATCTTCCTATATCTATGAACGAACAGAACCTACAAATAATAGTCAAATCAATATGAGGTCAACTTTGCCGGAAGCAGTTGAAAACTCATTTTCTTAATAATCTATAAATTTAGAGACGCCAAATTACTGCTTAATACAGGTATAATTATACTTACGAAACACAACACGCATGAAAAACGTCGTTTGTTGTTGCACGTTTCTGTCGATTTAATGTTGTTCCATTATAGTTGTTACATGAAAATGAGCAAGTTTTGCCATCGTCAAATGTCTGATTAACAGGCTGCAAAAATATTGCTCCTTGTAAAACTAAATTTTGAAAGTTGATACGATTTTCATACATTTTGAATATTGCAGGAAAACGTTTGATAAGATTATCCTTGGTTATATTTGTATCTGTATTGATAGTTATCGTATTGATGGTGGTAGTTCTATGTACACTGTAAAGTAAAACAAAAAAAATGATTTAAGACACATAAAAACAACGTTCAAATTATTTCTTTTCCGAATTGTTTACAAGCCACAAATTATAAGAAATAAGATCTAAATTTGAACCATAGCTTCTTGCATCTGTAGTATCTCTAAATTTATATTCAAATGTATATGAAATATAAAAAGTCATCCAAAGCAGATGTCTAGTAGTTTAATTGAAACTTTCATAATCATGTGTGAACTGAAAACTACCATGTAAAATGCTAATAATTTTCAAGACGGTGTTTATTCGTGAAAAAACAAAATAGCAAATGTTAAAAAAAATGTTTTCCACTTATGCTTGACTATATTTAAAGTGCAGTATGCTGTTTTCCCTTACTCTAGATTGAACTGATAAATAAAAAGATGTTAAATGGTACATACAATACTTCACGCCAAACCAGGACGCCCACTGCTGCTATTGTTGTTAGCGTGAAGAATGCAGTAAGTCCTGTCTGTAAATAAAACAATGTTTTTTTTTCTCTAAATACTGGAATAAAGAACACTTAAACAAAAGTACAAAGAAGACGTAGACAAAGTCAGTGAAAGCATATTAAAATATTCAATTTATAGTTCAAAAATATGTTTCTTATCTAGCAGGGAAGTTCTAAAGATCGCTTTATAATCTATACTACATGAACAAATCATAACAGATTAGAAGTCTATTCTAGTTTCTGACAAGATATGAAGTATGTTTATTTGTCAGAACTTTCTACTCTATATTACATTTCGGACCTTAAACATGTTTTGTTCAATTGTGTTTTTTTTAATCGACTTACTGTTAAAAACATGTCCTGCTATAACACAAAATAGAACAATTTTTTGTATATTCCATTATCATTTAAACAATTTCTTAGTTACCTCCTATTCATTTCGCAAAGTTAAAAGAAAATTGAAAGAGCAAACAATTTGAACTTTTGACAAATATAAGTAGTCAAATAAGATGACATTAAATATATTCATCTAAATGAAACGCTTCCTAAGTACTTTCTGTGTTTATGACTTTTGCATTGTACAAAAATAAACTCCTATACAACCTTACTACTAAAAAGTGTCAACATAAATAAATCGCATGCGCAATATTAATGTTTAACTAATGCAATATCTATCACATGAAAGGCTACACTTCTGTGCAGCCGAAGACATATATTTAGCTCTTTTCTCTTTATAAAGAACTGTGACATCTTTGAGGATATAGTCTAGCCTTATGTGTAATGTTTGGTAAAATGTCTTAGAGAACTGTACTGGATATGTTTAGTGCATATATCATCTGATTCATTTAAACGATAAAAGGAGGCTTATGAACATGTGTTTATTCATTTAGTCGAAGTTATATTCAAAAGCTTTCAAACAACATTAAACAAAACACAAAATGAAAAAAGATTTTATCAAAAAAAAACATGAAAACAAAACTAAAGCAAGAGCGCTAGATGTAACCTTTCACAACAATAGAAAACTCTGCCTTCACGCATTGCGGTTGAAAGACAATGCAGTACTGGTCCTATGAGCAGTGACTTGATATATATCCGTTTTTTTATTGTGGGGTTTGTATTCAACAATTGCCATTTTCTTGTGAAAAGTGTTTAGGACTGTTGTTCGTCTTTTTCTTCTTAAGGAATTTGTATTGCCCAAGGTATCGTTCATCTGCATTGACTGAATATGTATCTGCCTACTAGATATGCATTAAACTTACGAATATCTTATCACACTTTGGTTCCATTTCTGTAACATACATTTATCATAAAACATTAACACTGTCATTCTGAAATATAATTCAAAATATTTCTTTAAATAGCTATGTACTTTCCCTTTTGTGTGTTTTTTAGCTCTAAAAGAAATATTTACGTCCTCTTATTTCGTGGGAACTAGCTGATAGCTTTTTAACAAATGGTTGTATTTGTGTACTTTGAAGATTAGAAGAAAAAAACTATTTTAGCTCTATTGGACATCTTAAACATGTTAATTTCAACCAAATGTTATTAAAGAACATATCAATAATCTTCTCACGAGTATATCAATCAAGCTTAACATTTATCAATGGCAAGCTTTATCTAGGTATTAAAATAGGTAAACATACAAATAAAGTCGGCAAGTACAATGGTTTGTTATGCACTTTAACATGATCATCTTTAAATATTCTCTAATACTTGTTTTATATTTATTTTATTAACGTTTTTCCTCGTGTTTGAAAATTCCTTTACGCGATAATGGATTGGTGCTATTTGCATTTGAGCACGTTTACATATACTAAATAATACTAAAGAAGGAGATGTCTTGGTAAATCTATAGTTTATTTACTGTTTAATTTTCCAATCAAAAGTTGCTTTGTCATGCCTTTTTGTTGGCCACTGTAACTTTAATAGTGATGACAAAAGATAGTAGATTTTTTTAATGAAACGTAGTATCAAAATATTCGTTTCTGTGTTGAAATCTCACATACGAATAAATCACAATTGGGGTTGTCTTTTGAGTGTCTTTTTATAAAATAAGAAGATGTGTTGTGATTGCCAATGAGACAACTCTCCACAAGAGACCACAATGACACATAAATTAAAAACTACAGGTCACCGTACAGCCTTAACAAAACTACAGGTCACCGTACAGCCTTAGGCAAGCCCATACCGCATAGTGAGCTATGAAAGACCCCTAAATGAAATTGTAAAACAGTTTAAACGAGATAACTAGCGGCCATATTTATGTACAAAGCATAAACGAAAAACAAATATGCAACACATAAACAAACGACAACCACTAAATTACAGGCTCCTGACTTGGGACAGGCACATACATACATAATGTAAACTGATCGTCAGGTGATTATTTTCTAAATATTTATAACTAGGTCTCATAAATGAGACTTGTTTGCAAAGTATATTGTTTTGCATTGAATGATATTAATTAACTCCCTCATGATTTTATTAGAAATTTAATGTGCCGTTTGAATACACACTATCATAAATATAGGTTTAGTTTTAGTTTAAACATATTTTATTCGCTCAAAGCAAAAAGGATCAGACACAAGTAAAACATACTTATAAAGTCTTCTCCACAATACAATAAATATAACAATACAAACTGAACTTGAGCATGCGTTGTATAATATAATATAAGGTTTAATTATAGGTCTGAGGTATAATCAAATATTTTGGAATCAACTTTGGGGTCTTAAAGAGCAAGTCTCTGTACAACGTTTTGTTTATAAGCATGCACTTTAAATGAGTAAAGCGACCACTTTTCTTGAGATGGAAAACTGTAAACAAAATATTTTGTTTCAGATATGATTTCTTTTAATTCTATTGATGATCTTCAACAATAAAATCTGTAATATCATTTATTCTGTAACGCTTGTTTGGTTAGAATTACTGATAGATTGAGTTCCAATCTTGGAAATTATTTAAGCATAGTATTACTAAAGGTGATTTTGATAGCAATCGTTTTCGCCAAAAAATTCTTGAATAACAGTGGAGAGATAAAAGTAACATAATATGTTTTCACTGAATTTCAGTTGCCAAGATGATACAGTAAGTATGCGGAAATGGAAAGTGGGAAGTTGGAAAAATACAAAAAAATAAAAAAAATAAAATTGTATTATAGTTGTGTAGCAAGATGATACATTGACATAGACCATTGCACCTCGGTCTCAACTTTTTAGATTTTTCATTGTGTGTTACAAAATAAAACATAGAAGACTCACACGACGATAATTCAATTTAATTATTACCCTTTCGGTCCTCATTTAACTATTCGTTGTAACATATTTCTATTTAATGGTTCCAGATTCATTTTATCACCTATCATATACATTTAAACGCTACATTAACTAAAATGTGTCATTTAAATATATACATTCAGACGTTAAATTCCGGCTTTTTGATCCATATAAATGATCACAAATTAAATTTCCTCATAATTGATAGCTCTTTGACAGCTTTATTCAAATAACTTTTGGGGTTTTGTAGTGTGTTAATTTTGGGAATTTAATCAGTCAATATCTTGAAACTAAAAGTCATACTGTAATGTTATCTATTTTTTGTCAAATATTTAAGAACAGTTTTTGCAAACATTCAACTTGAAATGCGACATTTTGTCTTCAAATAAATGAAAGTATAAAGCATTTTGTACTATTCAAGAATAAAATATTTCTTGAATAAACATTAATTTCAATTTCTTTTTGTCTGAATACTGACGAAAAGATTTTACAATAATGATCAATATCTATAACTTGCTAGTCTTCAAAACGTTGACCATTATTGTCTGGAATATGCAGATCATTTTATATTTCCAAAATTAGCAAAATACATTTTGTTATGTGATATATATTAAATAAGCTTACCTTTGTTTAATAATTTAGATACATATAACTCGTATCCAGTACATGCATCTATATTCTTCATCAAATCATGCTTGTTTTATCATAGATCAAAAAAGTTGTATTGCCATTTATCCCGGTCTATCAATATAAATCATCACCTGCTTAAACCTTCCCTTTTGGTAGGCCTAAATACCTCTTGATCATAAAATGCGTCTTATCGTCATTAAAAACTATTATCTAGTACATTGTGGAAATTCTATAAATGGATGTTTATGATATGATTTTTCGATAGATTTTATTTTTTGAAAAGATGCGGATATATTATGAGAAATGTTTTATTACATTTATTATTTTTATATTACCTATCAGTTCATTTATTATTCGGTAATTGTTTAAATCATCATATTTAGCCATCCAATGATATAACGTCTCATATTTTGTTATTTAATGCAGTTCCTTTGAAAGTACTTTTTATGCATACCAAGTATGGAAATATTTTTTTTTATTTTCGCATGATAATTCAGAGAAGATGAATGAACACTTCGTCATCTCATATCATCATCAGAAGTAAGATTTTTATGGATCACACTTTTCATGAGAATTAAAACGTTAAAAAGATGTACAGTTTAGAATTTGAATGGACAAAATTCTGACTAAAGTTGTGTAGTTCATAAAACGTTTGCTGTTATTGGATGTAATCTCAAGTGTATTTTCCCGTATCCATGAAGTCATACCTACCTGGGGATCTCTCCATGTCCAAATTTGGCAACAGTAATTATATTATTTTCGTTGGACACCCGAATTCGTAGTTAAAGTCACTTGCGAAAGCTATGAAAACTATGCAAAGTAGAACCCCATGAAAAGAAGTTTTAAGGTATCTTAACTTTCCCTGTCTCGTGCTTTTATTTTCCTTTTTGTATCCTCTCCTGTTCATATTTTGATAATTGATATTTGATGTTAAAAACCACGTTCAACACTTCTGATTATTTCGTTCAGGCCAGTTTTATATAGTGGAGAAAGCCGTGGTTTTCGGCCAGAACCTCCGACCTTCGGATGTAAAATGACAATCCTTACCACCAATTAATATTCTTTTCCGGTGTGACATTTGAGCACACAACTGCAGTGTTGAGATGTTTATTTGAAACCAAAGTTTTAATGTTAAACGTATTTCAATACTGATGTAACATTTAGACATAAGGAAAGAAATATAACACTGAAGAATTTTCTTAGTTTTTATTGTGATTTCTAATTTGAATTTAGCCAACAGAAGTAGCTCTGTTCGTCGATGAATGCGCCATTGTGTCTTTGAGATTTGACAGGACAATTCATGTATTTCAAAATATGAATCTTTTGTAATTGTATTTTTTCGTAGGTTTGTGATTTCACAGTTAAAACAATAACAAACAATGTTACTTGTAAGGGTGTTCGTAGTCGGATATCCTTGTTTAATAAATACACATTTTTATTTCCGTCATATCATTAATTACATAAACTGACCAATTTAGTGAGGTTAGTGCAATAATGTTAAATAATTGTTAAGGCATTTTATTGATGGCAATGAATTGAATATTATGGATTTCATAGATGACAACATATATGTTCTAATTATTACAATATCCCCTTTTCAATGAATATGACCTTCCATTTCGACTTATCACTTGGGATGAACTCACATGCGAATGACGATGGGTTACACATACGGGGGGGCGGGATCTACTTACCCTTCCAGAGCACCTGAGATCAACCGCAATTTGAAAATGGTCTTGTATGGTTCAGTCTGTAGTTTTCTATATATTTCTGTCTTCTGTTGTTTGTCTCTTTCCTTTTTATTATTAAGATATGACATTGTCAGCTTATTTTCAACTTATGAGTTTGAATGTGCCTTTGTAATCTTTAGACTCTAACCTGTACAAACATTACAGCTCACGACGATCACTTACGTTTACACTATGAACGCATCTTTGATTGTGTACTTAAACGAATCAGATATCTTGTGATTACACGTATTTTTCCTTTACCCATATCGTCTCTATTTTCTACACACTTTTCTGGATGTGTTCATATAATGTTTAATAATCTATCTGTTTATTTAAATGATTTAACTTTTGGTTCTTAGCCATACCCAATATTATGATAACTTTTAGAAATAATAATTCTTCTTTGATAAGTTTTTTTTACGAAGAACATACTGTTATTAGATATGGTTAGTAGGTTTCTTCTGTCATTCTTGTCCATGGTAAATATTATAACGATTACCTTTTTTTAGTATTTTGTTGAGGGGTATAATTGGATATATAAGAATGTAAAAATTTTCATTAAAAACACAAATACAGTTTTACTGGATTATGTACAGTGTCACTTATTGTAGACGTGTTATACGTTAATGCATTTACAGCATCCATGCAAATAAAATATATCTATTTCCAAATGAGAAATGTATATGGCTGTTGCTGACGTGTATCCTGTTTTGTAGACAACTGCTGAAGTGGCTTGATCAATGTAGTGACAACGGCAACCAGTACAACGCGTGGCTTGACTGAAAGAGAAAACAGTACAATAAATAATTTGGTCCGAGACCACAATTGTCGTCCCTTGATTTTCGTTGTTCACGAATATAGTCCCTAGTGTTAACAGTGGGTTACTTGCCAATAATTTTTATACCCCTTCCAAATTTATTTCTCCATGTTTAATGCCTCAAATTGTAAGTAGGGGGGTGAAACTACACTGTAAAAAAATTTGGGTCCAGAATTTTACAGGAAAGTAGTGATTTGGTCCAGCTGAAAAAGGTTAAAAATTAGCACTTCGGAAGCTGTCAAAAGATTTCAAGACACCCTAAACACAAAATTGTCCATATTTTGAGTTAGAGGCGATGAAGTTTTCTATATTTTTGATATAATTTGTCCCAAAAGTAGTTCAACACACTGTAAAAATTTCATTGAGAAAGCGCAGGTGGGATTTTTTTTATTTTCATTTATGTTCTAAAAGAAATGCACTACGAATTAATTGTGTTCTCGGACCTAAGAGGTGAAGTCTGTAAATATAGAATCTGTACTTTGGCAACTTCCCTAAATGATTTGGTGGTTTCAATTTGTCAAATAGCATGAAACTAAAGGATTTACACTTTTATATTATAGAATTTCTGCAAAAATGACCAATTTTGGCATTTTATGGTCAAAATAGGCATTTTAAGGCTTTTTCAATAATGATGCATACATGGCATCCTGACTTTTTATCTGACAGGTTTTCATGTGTCAATACTTGTGTTTCTATGCCTCTATCTAGTTCTTTTGCTTGTTTATGAACTCAGAATCTACAGAAAAGAACATTATCTCAGACAATATGTACAAAATGTGTTGTATAAATGACCCTTGTCTTAACGCCCTGTTTGGATGAAGTCAAAAGTGGGGTTCTTGGTACATAAAATTTGAAGTCCACAATAAAGACCTCACTAAATTTGTATCAAAAGCACTTTGCAATGTCTATTGTACCTGTTCCATCTCACATAATATCTTTCTTTTCTTCTGTAGGATAGCAAGTGGTTTAGATATAAGCCTGTTGAGACTAAAATTGCATTCAAGTTTTTCATTAAAAAGGCAAAAATCTTTGTATCATACCATACTGTCTGTAAGAAAAGTTAATTGCAAGAGCCTTTTTGTGCTCAGATTTGTTGTATCATGTCACATGAGTATAGAAATGATAAAAAAGACACAATTTTTTATTTCTTATAGCCTCAATATGCATTTTTTAATGTAAATATGTGGCACGGCCTAAATTGACCCTTATTTCTTTCCAGTCTTACTTGGCTTAAGACCCTTTTAAAGTAATATGATATGTTATTTGTGACTTTTCTTTCCATTTAAAGTACATTCAATACATATGTAAGGATTATTTATAACCTAAAAGCTTCACAAATTTAAAATTGCTGGAAAATATTACATCTTCATGTAAGGCCCCCTTTCATTGAAAAACCTCAATTTTTAGGCCCAGGCTGATATAAATTTGACTTTTGAATAATTATGCTAAGTCTGATATATCAAATGAGTACTCTATTGCTTTTAATACATAATAAATGATATATTAGGGCATTTAAAAAGTATTTTTTTGCAATATTTTAATTTTCAAAGCCCAAAATGTTGATAGTTGAAATTATTCAATTTTAACGTCAAAATTAAACACGCAAAGATGAGTATAGAATTTAGCATATTGTCTATAATATATATCCTATTGTTATGAAACTTTGCAAGCAGTGTTATAATTTATTAAGCTTTGGTCATACCAAGTTTTTTTAAGATTTGTCAACTCTTTCTATCCTATTAGGTCCGAGACCACAATTGTCGTCCCTTGATTTTCGTTGTTCACGAATATAGTCCCTAGTGTTAACAGTGGGTTACTTGCCAATAATTTTTATACCCCTTCCAAATTTATTTCTCCATGTTTAATGCCTCAAATTGTAAGTAGGGGGGTGAAACTACACTGTAAAAAAATTTGGGTCCAGAATTTTACAGGAAAGTAGTGATTTGGTCCAGCTGAAAAAGGTTAAAAATTAGCACTTCGGAAGCTGTCAAAAGATTTCAAGACACCCTAAACACAAAATTGTCCATATTTTGAGTTAGAGGCGATGAAGTTTTCTATATTTTTGATATAATTTGTCCCAAAAGTAGTTCAACACACTGTAAAAATTTCATTGAGAAAGCGCAGGTGGGATTTTTTTTATTTTCATTTATGTTCTAAAAGAAATGCACTACGAATTAATTGTGTTCTCGGACCATTTGTCTGAAATAAAAACCAATACAATCAACGTCAAAAACTTTTTTGAAAAATAAATCATTAAAACCAATGGCTTGGTTAAATTGAAATCATATTAATTGATAGCTTGTCTACACAGACAACAGAACAACTGATTGTTTTTCTACAAGAACAAACCAATACTATAAATATCTAGTATGAAAATTAAACCAGTACAACAAATAGTCTCTCTAACATGAAAACCATAACAACAAAGAGAAACCAGAGCAGCACAAATCTTGAAACATAATAAATTAAGCAACGGAAAAAAAGCAACGGCACGCTACAATATGCAGTGTGTAAAAATGTGGTTTTTTAATTGCACTAAAAGAGGGACGAAAGATACCAGAGGGACAGTCAAACTCATAAATCGACTCTTAACTGACAAAGCCATGGCTAAAGATGAAAAGGACAAACAGACAGACAATAGTACACATAACACAACATAGAAAACTAAAGAATAAACAACACGAACTCTACCAAAAACTAGGAGTGATCTCGGGTGCTCCGGAAGGGTAACACTAACTTTTCACAGGTTTAAAAATATACAAATAACTCGATATGCTTATTTAAAGAGCTAGGTGATTGTTTGTCTCTTATAAAAGTGTAACCTTTGGATTATATTTTCAGTTATTTTCTGCTTATGAGTTTGTGGTATCTTCAGCCTCTCTTCTACAGTCATTAGTATTACCTGCATTCTTCTTTCCAGAATACCTGCGGCAAGTTTATCATCTGTTGTGTATCATTGAACTGTACGATTGCCCTAGTTATGCCATTTATGTTTCGATAGAATGCAGGTGATTCAATGGCTCGTTTTCTGAAAACAAATAAATGTAAAAAGTTGATGACAATTGGTTATAATCAATTCCCTCACATGTGATGGCATTACGATTGAAAGAAATGACGTTTTCAGTGATTTTTTCGGCTAATGTCTGGGTGTCCTTTTTGTATATTTCAACTTTCTTTTAAGACAACATTCTTCAGTTATAACAGTATTATACGTTTGCTCTTGGTATAAATGAACAATTATTTATATCCTGACCATAGTTGTATATATGACTACATACGTATAACCGGATATCCTGTGCACAAAACAAATTCAAGGTTAAGTCTAGAAGTACATATTTTATAAATTAGTTTTATTTTTTTTTTACTAGCATTTAGTAACTTCGAGTATTCTTGAAACAATGCTTAGAATCTTTTGTTTGTATACTAGTTGTTTTAATGCGTTGTGCCGATCTTTTACGTGCAGTTTTTAAATGAACTTTACTTTGTTATTCTGTAGTGCTTAAACACATCTGGTAAGGGCAGGCCGGGATTGCTCTCACAAACATTAGATATGTACCTGTCACAATTCAGGGTCCAATAATATCGTGGTTGTCTTATTTTCTCATTTTTGAAGGCGTGACTATATTGAATTTTTCGAAAAACTAAGGATTTTCTTACCTCCAGGAGAATATAACCTTAGACGTATTTGGCACAACGTTTTGGAATTTTGGGTCCTCAATGCTCTTCAACTTTGAATTGAATGTTTTACAATGGTAAAAAGATATCTTGTTTGAAATCATACCACACGTCTTAATTTTAATAATGACTTTTTGACAAGAATATACTAGTGTTTGTCTAGTTTCTATAACAAGGACGTAAACTCACAAAAATACGGAACTTAGAGGAAAATAAATTTAAAAAGTCCACTCTTAAAAAAATGGTTAAATATTTTTAATCAAGACAGAATGATGCCATTGTATCAATGCCTGCTGTCTTAAAATTACAAAAGTGACTAAACAATCAAAACATCACTTACGATTGACAACATCCATGGTTGTAAACACCTGCACGGTTGTGGTCCGATTTAGATGCACGTCCTACTGCATTAGATACACACTTGAAACTGCAATTCTTATTAGAATTGAAATATTCATTAGTAGGCGTAAGACGTTTCGCACCTTTTAACAATATCTCTTCGTAGGAAATATTAGTTGTATAAATACCATATATGGTGGGATAGTATTTAATAAGATTTTCACGAGTTATTCTTGTATCTGTTTCCTTCTCCTTCAATCTGAAATGCAGATAAATTTTAAACAATTCTATTCGCAGATGTGTGGTTAATTATAATGTGGTTATCTTTTTTATTAAGGTGACGTGCCCTTGCCCGATTTATGGTACTCATATATCTCAACATGTACGTTTCGCTCGTGTATGTAACAACGTATTAGATTTACGCGAGAGAAGGCTATGTATAACTGAAAAATAATTACATTAGGGTTTCCGAAATCACAAACTTGTCAAAACATTTACTATACTGGTACCTTTGATGACTATTTACTAAATGTTATCATCGGTACAAGAACAATCATTTGTTAATTTAACTTTACATGCAGACTTCTTATACGTTCAGGAATTTCACATCCAATCTTTTATTGTTATATTCTTTACAAAGCACAAAAATGTAAGTATATAGCTGACTACGCGGTATTGGCTTTGCTCATTGTTGAAGGCCGTACGGTGATCTATAGTTGTTAATGTTTGTGTCATTTTGGTCTCTTGTGGATAGTTGTCTCATTGGCAATCATACCACATCTTCTTTTTTATATTTTCCCCTTAATAGCTAGCAAAACCTTTAAAAAGACTTGTTAAGAAGGAATATAGTAACGATACTGGTGTCAGGTCATGAAAGATTGCATATTTTGGCTTTAATATTGATTCACTTATAGGGTCTCTCCGTCGGAATTAAATACCTGTATTCTAAAACCAGTTGTTGACGGTTATATGTTTTTCTCATATATTTTATGATTTTATTATACTAAACCCCTAACGTGAGGAATTGTGCTTGATATTCATATGATTAAGACTTAATTTTTCAATCAGTTTTAATGAGGTCTGCAGCTGGCATGTCAATAATTGCCAGTAGTCTTTTGTTATTTATGTATTATTGCCATTTTATTTATTTTCTTTTGATACCTCTGACATCGGACGTTTAGATTGACGTCCATTTTCACTGAACTAGTAAACATATTTGATTAAGGACCAGCTGAAAGACGCTGCATTGAAGACCTATTCGTAGCTTTCGGCTGTTGTCTGTCTTATGGTCGGGTTAATGTCTCTTTGACACATTGCCCATTTCCATTCTCAATTTCATTTATCTTTTCAGTTTTTCTTGTGATGACACTGTGATACCTGCAGTTTTTAATGAGTCCTTTTATTTGTATTCGGAATTAATTTTAGAGATTTGAACATCGGCATCATCATATTGCCTTAGTTTATCACTGAATACAAGTGAGAGGTTTATCTAGCTTTAAAATCAGGTTTAATTCATTATTTTCTACACAAGAAAATGTCTGTAACACGTCAGGAATATGAAAGTTGCTATTCATTCGTTTGATGTGTCTGAGCTTATGATTTTGGCATTCGATTAGGGGTTTTCTTTTTAGAATTATCCTCGGCGTTCAGTGTTTTATGATTTTATTCTTTTATCAATGATTATGACCCTTGAAAAACAATGATAATGTTCCCCTTCCATTATCGTTGATTTCCTGATAAAATCGTTGCATCGTATATCTGTTTGGAAACAACCACTATTACTTTTTATCTTGGAAACTCATACAACATGTATCGCCTTAAAATAATTTTTATCAAAAGTGTATCATAAAAAAAATGAAACTTGCTTCATATTAGGCAATATAAGACTTTAAAAAAGGAACTTACAGAAACTCTCTCCAGCAAATAATGCCAACCAGTGCCAAACTTATTCCAATGAATGTTATGGCAAGACATACCTTTAAAACAATGATAGTTACATTGATGATGTGTAAAATATAAAAACATACTTCTACATTCAGAATAAATGTTAAGATCTTTTTAGGATTTTTGCAAAGTTCTATATGTTAGCCTGTGACAAATAATTACAACAAATCACCATGTTTACATTAAAACAGATATTTTACAAGAAATGCAAAACATATTAAAGGAATATTGAAACAAATCAATCGAAAGCAAACTAACAATGCCACAAACGTTACGCAAAACGCGCAAAATTGAGCAACACGAACCATACCAAACAAGGTTTGATCTCAGGTGCTCTGAAAAGTTGGGAGATTGTCAAGTTATTTAACCTTCAGATGACGACAAGCAGTAAATCACCGTGTCTGATTCTTTTTCTTTTTGCGTCTAAGTTTCTCCTCTTTCTTTTGTTGTTTTTTTTTTAAGTTTTGTTAGACTTTCAGTGTATAAATCGTGTTTGTGTTCTCTACCTAATTAACAATATCAAAAAAACTATTTTTAATATCTGAGATGATAAATAAAGGCAACAGTAGTATACCGCTGTTTAAAATTAATAAATCGATGGAGAGAAAACAAATCCGCATTAAAAACTTAAACCAAGGGCTACATTCATCTATTGGAGGAAAACAACGAAACAACAGACACAATGAGGTGCAACAAAAAACAAACGACAATGCAATATACATAGAAAGAAACTATTATATAACAACTGCCATAATGATAAAACATTTATACAAAAGTGGAATCTAGTTGTACAAGTGAATCCTGATAACGTAGAACGGTTTTGGTTTTGGTTAAAAAAAAAAGGAATGCTGAGTCAGACGAGTGTAAGCCTTTATTGAAACACTAACAAAAAGAGGGTTTCAATGCATACCAAGTGATTTGAACATTATACTTAGCGTAATTCATTTCAACTTTCTGATTGCAATTAATATTTAGATAATGAAGTCTTAAATGAAGTTTTGGTATACATACAGTTGTTAATGTCTGTGTCATTTTGATCTCTTGTGGACAGTTATCTCATTGGCAATCATACCACATCTTCTTTTTTATATATACATTTAGTTTATAAATATTGCATACTTGTATATGTAAATGAGAATATAAAAAAGAATAATCTATAGTTGCGTTTAAGCTATCGAAAATTGAATGGTTGTTGTACGTCATCCTTGTACTCCGATCCTTAATTGTTTGTTGTCTGTTTGGCACTCACGGCATATATTTTTGATTTTCATAATGATGCTAATAGCTTTATATATGGTAGTATCCAGCTACAATAATGATACATGATAAACTATGTATTGAACTTTTACTTACCCATATATTAGCACAGCGGTCTCCCATTCTCCAAACGTATTTCGTACGTAATTCCTAAGTTAAGATGTTTAATATCTTTGGATCTTCCTGTTAACTACGTATAAATGTACCTAAATGGAAACAAGTATAATAAAAATCATACCGTTTTCATTTTCTCTCAAATATTTAATACCGTACAAAAAATACTTGCTTTGTAATATATGTTTTCCTTTTAGTTAATTTGTGTTACACCAATTAAAAAAGAAACAAAAAAAAAACGACTATATAAATTAACTTAAAACGGAAGTATAGATTTGTTTTTAAAATCCTGCTAACTTGCAATGTCATTTCATTTGCAAAATATTAACTACAAAATCATAAAGGCAGTTTAACTTTTAAAACATGATGTCAAAGAGTTCATCTTTATGTTGATTACTGTCGATATCATTGTGTATAACAATTAAAAAATACTAAATTATTGTAATGGTACCGATCTGATAAAGATAAGTTTAACCCCAATTTATTTAAAACATGTAACAATAGGTACCGTTACCCTGTCGATATTACTGGTTTAAAATTTCAAGAATTCACTAAATATACTGTAACAACGACCATGTAAAATTACTTTTAAAAATAACTTCCTTCTAGTTATTTTGAGATTGTTATTTTTCGGTCGAATCTGTACATGCTGTACAAGACACCATTACCAGAAATATCCTATTTTTCGTTTCCTATATTTTCCCCCCTTTTTTGGGACATTAATTTTCTTTGGTCTCATCTAACTGTGTTTATATTTCATAGGATTCTTTACTGAAATGTACAAAATCTATTTGACGGTATTTGTTTGTTGATACACTATTAAGGACTATGAGTAAATACAGCATTTCTTAAATGTTTTATTGGTAAATCTAAAAGTTAGGAATTTCGTTACCACAAATAAGCACAAATAACTAAAGCCTTTATTAAATTGTTTCAAGGATACAATGGTTTGGTTTGCGAGTTAAGCTGTTTCTGTACAAAACATATAACAAATTGCATATTTAGATATGTTTATGAGACATTACACACAAAATGAATATGCATCTTTGTTTTGATCAATAAATATACTATTTTTCATTAATTAAATATAAGATATACATACATGTATTTAATTTTGTTACAGTAGAACATGTGTTATTTGAAGCTTGCTTACACTTGAATCTTTTTATCAACATGTTTTACATATCTACTGTAAGCTGTGCACCGAATCTGTAATGCAACTAGATCAAATCAAAATCAAGTTATTGTGAATGATAGTTGTATTCCTGCATTGATGACATTCATCGTAGAGTATTCGTGACATGTGTTATAAATTCGTTTCTCTAATTTTGTTGCAATTTGACCCATAAATAAATTTAATTGATGATCTCAGAAGATGATTGAATGAGTTTACAGGTCATAACTTTTATCAGCTTACCGAATGAATCAAAATGTTCTAACAGTGTTGAATGTGTAATGCACTCGAAGAGTTTTTCGTTTATCAAAAATTAAAAGTTATTTGATAATCCTTAGAGAAACATATTCTTAGATAGTCAGTCATGGTTTATTTATCCAATCTTGATAGTAAAAATCTCATTTTAAAGTTATCGCCAAGAAATATCCCAATTAAAGAAATCCGATAATCCAGTAGTAACAATTTAAGAAATTATATATATCATACGAAATAAGTATATAGATAGATATTACACAAATGTACGCATCATTTACATTTATAAGACTTTAGTTGATTTTAGAATAGGTATAAATGAAATAAAAGATGGAAAATTGTCTGTTTTGTAGGGTTTTGATACCAACTTATTATTCAAACTTTTAATTGCATAATTTTCGTCGGGTTTTATTCAATCTGAATAAATTAACAGATGTAATGATATGCATTTGCATAATGTCAATTTCTATGCGACGCAGTATCATAAAAGAGGGACGAAAGATACCAAAGGGACAGTCAAACTCATAAATATAAAACAAACTGACAACGCCATGTTCTGTTTAAATTTACAAACTTGGTGTAATGGACTTTTCACTATTTTTTTTACATTTATTTTTGTCACTACGTTTTTTTACATTTTATGTTCATAAAATGCGGAGATTAATACATACATCTTATCCTTTGGATCTTCTTGTTTTTTTTTACCTAAAGTAAGATATATTATGTTCCTAATGAAAGTAAATGAAAAAGCGTATCGGACAGAAAAAAAATGTTTAAGTAGGGTTTACTGGATTATTTTTAATATAAACTAGTATCATCCTTAGGATAAAATTCACAATAAATGAGAAATCTTACCTGATTGTATAATCTCTATTTTACAACACAAATTTATCGTTTCTGTCAAAGTTATCAAATAAACAGTGTCACTGAGGCAAGAGGGTGCATTTGCATTGGTTAATGAAGGGGGATTGTTCTGGTTTAAATTTACAAACTTGGTTAAATGGACTTTTCACTATTTTTTTTACATTTATTTTTGTCACTACGTTTTTTTACATTTTATGTTCATATAATATTATGCTATTAACAAGTGAATTTAAATTGAACAATAATGTATTTTCACTTCAAAAATAATAAATGGTTACATAAAACTAATACTAAGTATTCGGTCTACTTACACTTATTACCATGTTTTAAGGCACATTTTATAAAAGCATAATTTAAATGTATCCTACATTACGGACCTTGGGATCAAACATTAACAAAAAAGTAGTGAAGCATTTCTATTTATTCCACAATAGATTAGTAACTAACGATACAAAGAACTGAAA
Source organism: Mytilus galloprovincialis (assembly GCF_965363235.1). NCBI lineage: Eukaryota > Metazoa > Mollusca > Bivalvia > Mytilida > Mytilidae > Mytilus > Mytilus galloprovincialis. The sequence continues at coordinate 49,641,536 of NC_134851.1, forward strand.
GTTTCCTTTTCATATTATCAACATTTGATCCGACATTTGGATTGGATGATTTCAACGAATGATGTTTAATGAACTACGTATTTCATTTTTATTTCAATTGGAAAGTCCTAAATCAGTGTTTTACATGGAACCAGTGTAACTAAATGAAACAGTTACGTCATCAATAAAGTTCTTATTAACTGATCTTATTTCAGTATACTCCAATACGTTTACAAAAACAAACGTCAATTGTTCAATTTTGTAGTTGACGAAAACTTTTGACTACATTTAATCTTTTTATAAGGTAAAACAGCGTTTGATATTAAAAGCCTATTTTCTGTCAAAATAACAAAAAACACCCCAATATTTAGATGGTACCAAACACCTTGACTAAAATTAATTTGACTCGTTGAGTTTTCATGAAATTTTGACACAAGATCTGCTTTTACCTTTTGAGAAAAAATGTAAAAATGTCAAAAACACTTTTACCACACACTTTAACGAAAAAAAATCATTGGATTTATATAGTCAGTTTCAGTTAGTCTATTTGCCATTTTGTTTGTCTTTGTACAAATCGTCAAATGACTGTCACTGTACATGTAAATCCGGTCATGGTTTGCTATGGTTATTTTTTTGTATATTTGTCATTCATTTTGCTAATTTGTTTTGTCTATATGTCTTTTTGTGTTTCTTTGTTACATATTTGTTTGTTTTTTATAGCGATTGAGATTATGACAGAATGATAACTGCTGTATCCTTTTTTTTGACATTTTTTCCTATGATGTCTGTTTGTTTTGTTAACACATCGTCGTCAATATAATAGAATGTAATGCGACTGTCATACAGGTCGGAGGTTTAGCTAGCTTTAAAACCAGGTTTAATCCCCCGTTTATTTTACATAAGAAAATGCCTGTACCAAATAAAGGCAGCAGTAGTATACCGCTGTTCAAAGTCATGACTATGACTGTTGTTATCGATTCGTCGGAAATGTTTGTACTATTGGTTTTGCCATTTAATTACGGATTTCCTGTTTTGCATTTTCCTCGGAGCTTATGTTTTTTGTTATTTTACTTTTGACAAACTCTAATTTGGTTCATTGAGAAGCTTCTGGTCACCTTAACAACAGAACGTGATTAAAACTTTCAGCTGATATATCTCTCTGTAGTGTTATGTACCACCTTAAAACTATATTCAATTTATCATGTTTTGCATAGGCAGCAATCATTTTATTTCGAAAAGAACAACTCTACAATTGACAATTGAACCCAATTTAAGTAAACACGTCATAACAGAATCAAATCGATAATTAGTAACAAGGCTGTTCATACCTCATTGTATTACATTGTAAAAAAGCTTCGGTGAGTTATATAGGTCTTTAAATTTAAGAAACTCGAATACATGAGCGTCACTGATGAGTCTTGTGTAGACATAATGCGCATCTGGCGTATAAAATTATAAACCTGGTACCTTTGATAACTAATTAGACATGTTCATCAAGTACGGACAGACCAACATTACCTCCGTAACCTAATATCGTCGATATGAAGTCTGTTTACCACCGTCGAAATATTGGAACAGTAGCAAGGAACAGCTTTTACAAAAGGTAAAATTGTTTGACAACAACTGCGATTCCATTCGATTTGACACAATTTCCAGCTTCTTATTGATGTCATATGCAAGAAAGCATCAGCAACAATGTGAACATATGCTGTATCGTCATCTTTGGTGTCATCGCAGATGAGCACGAACAAGCCAAAGTTGACATCATGGAAATGTTCTTTCTTTGTTTCAACATGTAACATGTTTAAGTATGATTTATCAAGACAATTCATTACAGACCGTACGGTGTCCAATAGTTGTTAATTTCTGTGTCATTTTGTTCTCTTGTGAAGAGTTGTATCATTGGCAATCATACCACATCTTCTTTTTTAAATTAACAGCACGATCATTGACTAATACCAGCACAAAGTCAAAATCAGAAAGGAAAAGGAAGAAAAAGAGAAGCAATAAGGAAACAGTTTTCAACAAGCGTATACAGAATTTTCCTCATCACTTGTACCTTCTTTCCCAAATTGTCAAAGACTGTTTTAGTAACAAACATGTTGGTGACCTTCTGCTGTTGTTTTTTCTATGGTCGGGTTGTTGTCTCTTTGACACATTCCCTATTTCCATTCTCAATTTTATATATCAGTGTCTTGGTTCAGGTGCAGTGATGTATCAAGAGAAAACATTTCAAGAGTTGTTGCATGTATCATCAGAGGATTAATCCAAGTAATGAAAAGTATCCTGCCTACAAAGGGGAATTCCTCGCCTAAAAATGAGTTATTACATATCAGATCCATGGTTATTTGAAAAAAAAATGTGGTATTAGTAACAGAAACCTAAATCTGACTAATGTGTTCACATCGAAGACATAGAATGCAGACAGGGAAATATAAAAAGACTGGTGCACTATTCAGATAACAATAGTTTTAAAACAGGAAACTGCGCATTTGATGGATGTATCAAGGCGATCATTTAAATGTTTAGAACATCTCACAATGATAAATAGTTGTTAAACACGTTATCATAGACAACCATAATATACATTCAAGTGGAGCAAGAAATTGATATGGCTACAGTTCAACAGTCAATAACATCTTGAATTGTGAAGCCATGATCTAAATCCAGAAAAGGATAGTAACCACTCGCGATCGGCCATCTGAATCGTCAGCTTGACCAGATGGAATCAATGTTAAACAATTAGTCGTACTATCTATGCATGAACCTTTCGTTTGTCAAAAGCTGAAAAATAAGATGGGTCATTCCAGTGATATGCTAGTGTAGATTGTACAGAGAGAAACCGGAGAGGGACGAGGATGCACACTTCAAATCAATCTTCTTTCTTTTGTGGGTTACATGTACATTATTTATAGGGAGCCAGTTTCACCAATATATACTAGTAGATAGAACATCTTCACAAGGACAATTGGATAATGAGAGTAGTAAAAGAGGGTTACCTGTTCTCGTAATAGTAGATTATGGGAGTGAGAAAGACCCTATCCAATACGATACAGGTTGAAGACTCATAATTACGTTGGGAGTCCTACTTAACTTCAAATGCAAGTGCAGATTATTTTAATGTCTAATCCACTTAGAAGCACTTCTCAAGATCAGTACAATGAGGTTAAGGCACAAATAGAATCAGTAATGACAAAAATTATATCTAGTTTTTGTGTCTAAACATTTTATACAACTTCGACTTCAACCATTTATGATGCGCTTTAGACTCACGTGTTGGTTCACCAGGGGCCTGGTTTTCGAAAGTATCATAAGATATGTCATAAGATATATCTTAGGACATATTTTATGATGATCTTATGACTATCATATGATATGTCATAGAATGTAAATCAAAGCTGTCTTAAGAGAGTCATAGCTATGATGCTCTTATGACTGTCATAAGGGAACATTATTTTCTATTATTTTAAATAATGATTAAAAAGTGATGAATATAAAAATGAAAATGAAAAGTATGAGCATATTAATTATTACAATTCTAAATATTTACGAATTATTTTTTTTTTTCATTATAATGAACATGAAATTTTATGCAAAAAGGAATTGAAATATGAGTTGATAATTTGTTTAAATTTAGTTTGTAATATATAATAAATCTTGAACTTCGCTTTCGTGTATTATCATACATGCATTGTTATTTAACTGTGAATACTTTTTAGATTCGGTACATCGAGTACCCGCTTAACGAAATGCCCGTGCACCGTTAATAAAGTACAGTAACTGTCAAATATACTAGGAACGAAATAATATGTATATTCATTATACAAAACCAGGAGTTAAAAAAGAATTCCAAATTTTATGTCGCAGGAGATTCAAATTTTAATTCAAGTAGTTGAGAAAATAAAATCTTTACTATTTAGCATACTGAGAAACACAACAAATATTTGTATTGCAATTAACATGAAATTATACATGAAAAGTGATTAAAATTTTAGTTGACAATCATAAGACCATCATAAGTCATGTCGCGAGGGGTCTTAATTTTACGACAAAAGTTATGACAAATCGTAACTTGGGACACTTTCGAAAACATATCTTACGACTATGACATGTCATAAGACCATCATAAGACATGACTTAGTCATAAGATACTTTCGAAAACCAGGCCCCAGGTTGCTACTCATTTACAGTGACAGTGGTAATAAATATAGGCTATGCTTATATCGGAGAGCATGGAACATGGTTTAGTCCATCTATTGATGAAACAAGCAGGCGGTGCACTACGGTAATATCATACTTGTTATATGAGGTGGTTTCTGTTGGCCAATCGAAAATGGTTACCATTGAAGACCTATTGGTGTTCTTCGGCTGTTGTCTGTTCTATGGTCGGGTTGTTGTTTCTTTGACACATTCCCTATCTTCATTCTCAATGTTACCTTATTCAATACAAAAACAGCCAGTTCATAAAACTGTTAATCAACTGGGATCGGGTCGAAAAGATACAATAAATATTAACAGAGTAACGTCTTCAGTATTGAACATGCTTAGTTGTCCATATTATTATTAGTAAAGTTATAAAGCTTAATACAAAAACATATAAAACCTTTTAACATAAAATATTCATTTTAGAAAACATTTATACTTAGATTTTTATTTATTCTAAATAGGTTCGAATTTCTTCATTAAATATCAGATATATATAATTTGCAATGACGAAACATTATTGGTGTATGTTTTCTATTGCAATAATTGACTTTCATAAGCATGATAAGTAAAGAAGAGACGTTTGTGTTGCGATTTGATTTGTCTCATCTAAATGAGGATAATGCTATAAGAAATATTTCGTTCTGCACAACTTTTCAATATAATTGATTATTTGGGCAATCCTCTATATTAAACTTGTATAATTAAGATAGTTATAGCATTAAATTATTTTTTTAACATGTTTATATCTATGCAGTGTCCATACACTGATTTGCATTAAAGTCGAATTATATTGTTTTCCAAAAATCAAGATACCCAAATGTATACATTGTGCATAAATGTCGAGACCAAACCAGTAACGTACAGTTGAGCTGCATTATTTCCAGCTCCAGGCTTCACCTAAACTAAAAAACGATGATTTCGTCGTCATATGTAAATGAATAAAAATCCCACCCATTCGGGGTTTAGAATCATCATACCATTATGAAATATTTGAGAAGGGCATAAGCTGTATCATACCAACAACTGGTTTTAGAATAAATGTGCTTATTTCGGATGCAAAGACTCTATGAGTGAATCAATATTAGGGAGCTAAGTTGAATCTTTTTTTTTTTAAGGCAAAACGAGAGTTTTGAGTAAAAAAGGCTGGATGACAATTTATGTAAATAAAGTCAGGATAAAGTAATAAAAAATATGCAGGACAGAGTAGAGTGAAAAATAAAAAGGCAGACAAAGATTACAATTAAATAAATGTAGAACAATATTTTTTATCGTAGTCCCCCCCACCACCACCAAATAAAATCAAATACAAATATTATTTTGCAAAACGGCCTGAATCAAGCAATTGATCAGCCGACATATTTTTGCGAGACCAGTTCATCTTTACTGGATTTAATTTTAGTAAGCGACCCTGACATACTTTTATATACTGAAGTCGGTGATAATATTTTGGAAGCTAATGTACGATATCACTGTCCTGTGAGTGGCATAATAAACATTCAAAAAACACAAAATAAAGTTTTTAGTAGGAAGATTTGGGACTATGATCACGCAGACCTAACTAATTATAAATTTGATCTAAGTGAAGTAAATTGGGATAATATTATTAATAATAATGACGTAAATGTTGCCGCGACAAAAATTACAGAAACTATATTAAAAATAGCTTCAAAACATATACCTTGTAAATTTGTCAAGTTTAGATCTCAAGACCCGCCATGGCTAACTGGTCATATAAAAAAAACTAATTCGGCGCCGAAAAAGACTTCATAAAATGGCAAAAAAGAAAAATACTGCTGATTCGTGGCGACAATTTCGGTATGTTAGGAATCAATGCATAAATTTTATAAAAACAGCTAAACTTGACTTTTTCAACAAACAAATAAATATATTAGAGAATCCAGAAACCAATGTTAAGAATTGGTGGAAGCTTTTAAAAAATTTATCTGGACAGCCTTCGAAAGCGTCAAATTATCCCCCTTTGTTAGTAAATAATGAATATATAGAAGACGATAATGAAAAATCAAACGCATTTAATCTCTTTTTTTGTAAGCAAGCTACCGTGGATGATTCTACAGCGTCTTTTCCTAATACCCCAATGTCCGATGATATACCAATTTTAAACAATATTATAATAACCGAAGAGGAAGTGTTTGATCATTTGTCTTTGTTAGACGTCACTAAAGCGACGGGCCCTAATGAAATTAGCGGTAGGCTTCTGAAGTATGCTGCTCTAGAGTTAAGTAAGCCCCTGGCTCAGCTTTTCAATAAATCTATACGTGAAGCTGTGTATCCAGAAACCTGGAAATTAGCAAGCGTTATACCAGTTTTCAAAAGTGGTGATAGAGAACTGGTGTCAAACTATAGACCGATATCACTTTTGTCGATCATTGGTAAGAGTATGGAACGTTGTGTTTTTAAACATTTCTTTAACTTTTTAAGAAAACATAATATAATAACAAGTGCCCAGTCAGGTTTCATGCCTGGAGATTCTACAATTAACCAACTCTTACATATAACAGATTTATTTGGCAAAGCTCTTGACGCAGGAAAAGAGATTCGTGTTGTCTTTTTTGATATAAGTCGTGCTTTCGATCGAGTTTGGCATGAAGGTCTAATTTATAATAAACTTAAAAATATTGGTATAAGAGGAAACCTATTAAAGTGGTTTATGAGCTATTTATCAAATCGAAAACAAAAAGTTGTTATTTCATGTCAATCCTCGGATACTTTTGGTGTAAATGCTGGCGTCCCTCAAGGATCAATATTAGGCCCCTTACTTTTTTTAGTATATATAAATGACATTGTAAACGACATAGACTGTAATATAAAACTATATGCTGACGATACTTCCCTTTTCATAGTAGTTGAAGATGAATATGCAGCAGCGAGTAAACTTAATTCTGATATAGAGACTATCAACAATTGGTCAGTACAATGGCTAGTAAATTTTAATGCAAAAAAGACTGAAGCTATGACAATTTCCAAGAAATCAGTAAAACCCCATCATCCACCTCTTTATATGAATGATGATATGATTTCAGAAGTAGAAAGCCATAAACACCTTGGTTTAATTTTTCATGAGGATGGTTCATGGCATTCTCATGTCAATAAAATAATTGAAAAGATAACACCTACTAGATTAAATTTATTTCGTGCCTTGAAATTCAAATTGAAAAGAAAGTATTTACAAACTATATATTTAAGTTTTATCCGACCTTTATTTGAATATACAGATATCATTTGGGACAACATTCCAGATTATTTAAGTGATAAACTAGAAAACATGCAACTTGAAGCGGCTAGGATAGTAACTGGTGGTACTAAGTTATCGTCCATAAATAAATTATACGACGAAACAGGATGGGAGTTACTATCAGAAAGACGTAAAAAACACAAAATTATAAAATTTCATGAAATGTTTCATAACAAAACCCCTGATTATTTAAGCGATATTATCCCTCAACAATTGTTTAATATTCATAATTATGACACAAGACGAACGAATGACACGCAACATATAAAGTGTAGAACTGCATTTTACCAGAAATCTTTTCTTCCCTCAGTTATTCGATCCTGGAATGCTATTCCGGACGATATCAGACTAAGTCCATCTAAGTTTACACTTAAACGTTACCTTAATCAAGATGTAAGTAAGTAAAATACCAAATTATTATTTTTATGGAGACAGGAAAGGACAAATACTTCATGCCAGACTTCGGTTGGATTGTAGTAATCTGAACGAGCATTTATTTAAGAGAAATCTTGTAGAAAGTAAAAACTGTACCTGTGGTAGAATCGAGAGCAGTAAGCATTTTCTTCTCGAGTGTAATAATTACTCCCTTGTCCGAAAACGTACGATAGAAAAAATTCCGTTCCCATACAATATAGAAACACTTCTATTTGGCTGCAATAACCTCAATCAAGAGGAAAATCTACTCGTGTTTAAACAAGTGCAACAATTTTTGGTAGATTCGAAGCGTTTTGGCTTATAGCTTCCTTCGTGAATGATTAGGATCGTAATTGGGTGAGACAGTCTTGACAAAGTCCTGTAAACACACTCCGCCGTCGGTACATATATATATAGGAAAGATCTGACGAAAAAAAAATCAACTTTTTTATTTGCAGTTATTTCCCTTTATCTTTTTTCTACAGGGAGACGGATTAATATAAGGGAAACCTTGTTTCCGAATCCCTTTGTAATATTGTATCACTGTATTTATATGTGTATGTCATGTACATGATTTTTTTAAATAAAATATGTTTAAAGTAAAATCAAAGTGAGAGGGTTAGCACTATAAAACCAGGTTTAATCCACCATTTTCTACATTTGAAAATGCCTGTACTAAGTCAGGAATATGACACTTCTTGTCAATTCGTTTTTGATGCGTTTTGTTATTTGATTTTGCCACTTTCCGAATTGATTTTCCTCTAAGTTCAGTATTTTTGTGATTTTACTTTTTTTTCAAACGGTAGCTCCCTTAATACCAAAATATGCCAAATGTAATGACCTGACAACAGCATCGGCACTAATCCATCTGGATGTCTGTTTGAAGACTTGATTAGCTTTAGAGGTGAATGTCAACATTTTTGTACTTTGAAATAAATATAACAATAAAAGGTTGGATGTGAAATACACCTAAAAGAGTTTGAACACATATATTGTCGCATTTTGACTTCCTAAATGTCTATTAAATTAGGTGTGTGCAATTTATCAAGTACTTCCAACGAATTTTTGACACTCCAAAAGTAAATAATTCCACTTTTGTCAAAGGCCTCATTTGAACAATTAATTACCAGGTCTGTCTATTGTTCCAAAAGTACTACTAAGTAAAATAGAGAGCTTAGTAGTGGAACAATGACTCAAAGACGAAATAAATCTATATTTGTAGGGTATTTTGGGAGTCGATTGAAAACAAAACTTTACGACAAAAGAGATGATTTCAGCTTTCCAATTGTGAACTTTCCATTTCTAAGAGGCAACATTCCAGCAGCACCTGCATACGATGTAAATATCTCCCAATTGATACGATATTCTCGTGCGTTTCCTATCAAAATTTTCTTGATAGAGGGTTGTTGCTCACAAGGAAGCTATTAAATCAAGAGTTCCAAATGGGCAAGTTGAAATCATCTCTTTGTAAATTTTACGGACGCCATCTGCTTCACAAATGATATCGGATATGTTCTTTACGTCGTAACTTCAATCCCCTTCCCTTTCATAAATGTGACCTACTGAATTAGATTATTTACCGGATTTGTTATCACATAAGCAACTTGACGCGTGCCACATGTGCAGCAGGATCTGCTTACCCTTTCCGGAGCACCTGCGATCACCTCTAGTTTTTGATTGGATTCGAGTTGTTTATTCTTTAGTTTTCTATATTTGTCATGTGTACTTTTGTTTATTTGTTTGTCCTTTTCATTTTTAGCCATGGCGTTGTCAGTTTATTTTCGATTTATGAGTTTGACTGTCCCTCTGGTATCTTTCATCCCTCTTTTGAGCAGGTTCTGAAGCTATTACATAGTTGGAAATTTCATTGCCTTTGGTTCTGCTTGTACAGAAGTAGTTAAAAATGTATGTCTGTTACAGATGGCATTTTTCAAAAATGGATTCAGTTGGAATGTTCTTGAATTCGGGAAGATATTTAGGTCCTTTGCTAAGGAATTATTTCAACTCTCTGCCACGAACGAATCGATGTTAAGGTTTTCTGTTATAACAAGGGAACTAGGGCCATACATGTTTTAGAAATTGTTGCAATTGCAGGTGTATTATCACTGATATTAACAACTTTATATACACATTTGGTTATAATTAAACACTTTGTTTCGTAGATTTGTTGTAAATATAACAAATAAGAGGGAGTGCATTATAATTAATAGCCAGGAATTCATTCTTTAACAGAGAGATCATTAAAAAATTCGACTATATTTACAAAATCAAAACCGTTATTGACATATTTGATTTTTATAAAATGTTCTGAGCGATCAATTTAATAAAACATGTTTAGAATAATGCAATTATAATTTGGACGATTTCAAACTTAGGACTGTAATATGGAATTATGTTACAATCCTGAAAAATTCGATGAATTATATTTTTGATATTACTTTTTCTTTTGGATTGTTTTATGTGATATCCATTTAACGTGGCTCGGTACTTATACATCCCGTCAATGTGTTTGTATTGTCTTTCATATTTTGCTGGTGTGTTTTATATATGCGACTTTTTGTATTTCTTTGGTTCTTATAACGTGACTCTGTACTTTAAAAGATCCCGTCAGTATGATATTGTTCTATTTTATGTCATTATGGTATGTTTCTATTATGAAATACAAAAATACGTTGAACCACAAACGTCAAAATCATTTAATCGTATAGTGGAATTAACTATTTGTGGATTCTTATAAATTCTATATAACATTTGCACTATTTTAAATCTCGGTCTGTTTCTGAAATTTATTCTTAAATACTTTTGATTTTGATTTTATAACCCTGTATGCTAACATTGCCTATGTGAAATTTTAAAACTGTGTGTATGTACATTGAACGACAAATATATGTGATGTATACATTTTTGACGTCAGACACGCAAATCAATGAATGTGTTTGTAGATATATTTTTGTGTGTTCTGTTAAATTGTTCCTTTTAAAATTGTTACACGATGATGATTGCTGTATCCATATTTTGACTATTTTATTTATTGTGTCTGTTTACAAAATGGTTTAGTTCATGCATCATTGTAAATATAACGGATTTGATTAGACTGTCATCAAAGTGAGGGGGTTAACGCTATAAAACCAGGTTTAATCCACCATTTCCTACATTTGAAAAAGCCTGTACCAAGTCAGGAATATGACAGTTCTTGTCCATTCATTTTTTAAGTGTTTTGTTATTTGATTTTGCCATGTGATTATGGACTTTCCGAATTGATTTTCCTCTAACTTCAGTATTTTTGTGATTTTACTTTTTACAGGTAAAGTACAGAGGGTGGTTAACAGATAATGTCTGCCGTTTTATTTTTAATTTTAATACAAATGCTACTTCATCTGCATACCAAATATCATTGAGTCCCATTAAACTGCAAATCGTAAACTAGTACATGTAAATAAATCAAAAGTTGAAAGTAGATCAAGTTTGAGAGAGCAGTGCCGAATCATATCCAATGTGCCAATGCTGATACAATTCCATGCCAAATATCTTTGACGTACCACAAATTATTTCCCAGAATCTAACGTAAGTATAAACTAATACATAACTGACGCCGCCGCTGGAAACAGCACGCATAAGTTTCGCGTTTTTCTACTTCGACGATGCGAGACCAAAACTGAAATTACGGTAATTAAATTGATCAATTGAATATAGTGTTATTATATTGACAACAAAGTGTTATATGTCATCATGATATTTAATGTTGACATGATCATGGTGATATATAAATAATAGTAATAGTAATATGGGTAAATCTAAAAGATAGTGAGCCTATACTACAAAAATACGAAAAGGTTATATTCATTAAATGGTTGTAGTCAACAATGATAAATAATTCGCCTCATTTTGAATTCAAAGTTACTTTTACTTATACCTGTTTATTTTTTTAATGTTCGTTTCATAATGTCGTAAATAAACTCATCATAGATACCAGGACTAAATTTCATATATACGCCAAACGCGCATTAAATTCATTATCCTTTGAGATTCGTACAATTTTAAACATTAACCAAAAGTTGTGAAACATTTATAGCGGTGTTACGTCTGACGCGACCTACAGTTAACCTATGGTTTAATATTTCATAAATCAAAATATCAAACTATGAGTACACAAAGGTACATATTGGATACCAATGGCTACCTTAGGCATCAATCTAAAATAAAATGATTGATAGAACAAATCAATAATTTGATGTAACAGACTATCAAATTGATATTACAATTTAGAAATTTCTCTTCCAATCGTATGAATTTTTAATCATAATAGTGAATGATTGAAAGATGCGTACGTAGCCTAAATAAAGGCAACAGTATACCGCTGTTTAAAAGTCATAAAACGATGAGAAAAAACAAGTCCGGGGTACAATCTGAAAATGAAGGAAAGACGTCAAATGTAAGAGGAAAACAAGGAAACAACAGAAACACAAAAGTGCAACAAAACACCAAACGAAAATGCAACACACACAGAAAAAGTAAATCCCCAAAATACTCCAAAACTCCAAGGGAAATTCAAAACGAAACGATGGCTAAATCAAGATCTGAAACAAATCAAACGAATGGATAATAAATGTCATATTCCGGACTTGGTACGGGCATTTTCCTAAATAAAAAATAGTGGATTGAACCTGGTTTTGTAGCTAGCCAAACCTCTCACTTGTATGACAGTTGCATTCAAATTCAGAAACGAACTATAAGATAACAGCTGCAATATTCCTGACTTGGTACAGGAAATTATTAGAATAAAATGGTGCGTTATACATGGTTTTGTGGCTAGCAAAACCTCCCGCTTTTATGACAATGTTAAATATAATATTAAAATGACAACATTACATGATAGGGCTAAACAAAGTGATGTATTAATAGTAATTTTTGGTCTGTTTTATACAATTGCCAAATAAAATTGATCATTATGTAACAAAATGGATCTAAGTATAAATTTAATACTAAACAGAAAACAATAAGCTTGTGGCCAAGATGTAATGCCACAAACATGAGGTGTCAATATTTATTTTTTTTAGTACACCAGATCCGGGTTTCGACAATAAATGTCTCTTCAGTGATGTTAGGGATCGAAACGGTATTTGGAAGGCCAAAAAATTCACCTTCAATTTAATATAGACTCTTGAATTTTAAGAGTCAATATAGGATTAGCGGATCATATAAACCGGAGGGAAAATATGATACAAGCCCAAACGAAAAAATATAAACAGGTCTAAATTAAAAACTACGTTCAAACCTATGATTGTGTTGGATAAAAATCGCATTTTTTTGGATGAATTTCACTTTTACACATCAAAAGATGATTCTCTTTCGCTTATTGAAAAAAATAACTGTGGCACGTTAACGATTCAACTTCCCAAAAGCTACACATTGGACGGAGAATGTGCACTGCTAGAGTTATCGTTCGTTCCAAAATTTCAAAAACCAACGAGACAGGGCTTTTGATCTGACTTCATGATCATCACGTTCCTCCGGGAAATTTCTCTGCCGATACTTCAAAGAACGATGATATCGCAAACATCATATATAACAAGCCAATTTACCTTAAAGTCACCATGAACAGAGTGCACCGAATCGAATTCGTCTTTAGGGACTATAATCTCAAGGTATGTAGCCCGAAGGGTGATCACCTGTTTCCTTTGCTGCATTTTCGCATTCGCCATTGGTGTCCAGAAAGAATCGTGTGGTTGTACAAGAAAAGGCAGCCACTGTTTGGAGAAATACAGAAACCCGTGCTTCCACAAGTCATTTTTTTCAGCGGTTTCCGAGGTCAATTTAGAAAGTGACGACTTTTGTCGAACCCAACAAAAAGAATATGATCATTTTGGTTAATCTGATGTCTACGTCGGCTAAATATTCAAGAATCAACGATCTATAGTTATTTACAAGAAGCCTTCATATTGTGCCCAACAGGTGATATTCACCATAGCACTATGCAAACAATGCGTCTTATGGAAGTGTTTCTTTGTTTCACAACAAACTGGAAGATGATTTGATAAGTTTATGTCAACTAATAAACGTCAGTTCAAACATTATGACGTCGCTGATATGTCCGGGTCAGAGAAATTAAAGCCGGGTCGACGCATTTGACGTCACAAACCCATGATATGCAATTTTATCAAGAGATGAGCTGAGTAATTTAGACACTTTGACAACCGATATATACAAGTAATTATTCATTGCCATTGAAGTAAATGCATTCGGTCAACATTTTCCCCTTCATAATGTGTATGGAAAAAAGCAAATTGTGTCAATATTTGTGGAATTGATATTATTTTTGGCTGTAAGATCACTGCAAATATTTCAAATATAAACTCATATTTATATAGCTTTTACTTTTCAGCTTAAATCACCTGGATGTGTAATAACATCAGTTTTGTAGAACGAACCGGAGCTCATTTCAATATCGGAGCACAGCTGTGGAGGTATCTTCCAATTAAGGGTCTGGATATTAGAAATAGACATAAATACTCATAGAAATAAACAGAACAGCCGAGACCATCTAAAAAATGAATTTCACATAAGGGAATTTAAACAGACCTATGATATTTTGTGATTTATATAGTGAGATGTGGAAGGATTGCCAATGAGATAACAAACAACTACTAAAATGCAGGCTCCTTACCTGGGACAGACATATATAGAAAACGGCGGTATTTAACGGGTTTGTGAACGCTCAACACTTCCGACCCTTTGCCATAAACGGTAAAGCCCAACATATAAGAACCATTTGTAAGAATAAGCTGGAAATGGCTTCCATCATCATATTATCTCGAATCACACACATGACACAACGTACCGATCTAAGAGTACCAAAATTTACTCACAATTCCTACAGTTCACAGCAACTAATAAAACAGTCAAGTTTTTGCAAGCTTTAATATTATTCAGCATACATTTAACCTATTTTATGTAAATACGTTATAACCAGTTGAGAAAAGCTCGATGTAAAAATATGAATACCGACAGGATATATGACATTAAGTGTAATAAAGACAGTATTCAAATAAACTTACTGTATATTTCATTTCTCAACTGATACAATGTAACCTATTCAAAAAAGTTTATTTAATAGATCTAACGGTTTATATGGATAGCATCTGAATGTTAAATCATAGACTTCGCTTCAAATACAATACAGTTATCTCCTTAGCACTATGACATGGATGATCTTTCTTGGTATACAACATGTTATCAATCAAATAATGTCAATTTTTACAGTTTCCAAAGACAACGCCTTTAAGTTTGATTAAGGTTAAAACATTTGCAACATCCATGTAAATAAAACAGGTCTATTTCAAGGTGTGACATATATATAGCTGTCGTTGAACTGTAACCAACTTTATAAACCACTGCTGTAGTCGCCTGCTCAACGTATTCACAAGTACACCCAGCACATCTAATAGCTTGACTGAAAGAAATAAAACAAAAATGGTATGTAAAACGACGGTCAAATTGCAACAATCGATTCAGAAAACAAATCAAGGAAACAAAACAAAACTGAAAAAGAAATCGCATAAATTTCAGAAGAGAAACCACGTGCGATGAC
Organism: Mytilus galloprovincialis; assembly: GCF_965363235.1. Taxonomy (NCBI): domain Eukaryota; kingdom Metazoa; phylum Mollusca; class Bivalvia; order Mytilida; family Mytilidae; genus Mytilus; species Mytilus galloprovincialis. The sequence goes on from NC_134851.1 coordinate 49,656,976, forward strand.
AGGGTAAATGAAATCATCGCACAAGTATATGGGTCATTATAAAAAAAAAGTGCAAATTTTGACGAGATAATATTTTGAAAAATGAAGTCATTGTTTAAAACATTTAAATTTGTCCTGCTATTCTATAGTATGGTAGCAACGATATTCAGAAATATGCAATGGGGAAAAATGAAGAATTCCTTCAATTTAAACAATTTTATGTCATCCTTTGATAGGATCGTTTCAATAGTGTTGCCAATTTAAAGCATACATTTAGGTACTAAATATTATTTTAAATTACGACTTATTGCCATTATTCATATAGCTGTGCATTCTATTCAAACATAAATTTCAGAATACATTGTCGTAAAAAAGTTAGCTGTCCTAATTATGGCCGTAGTAAATACTAAAAAATACACTTAAGCTGAATATATGTGAATTGTATAAGATTAAATGATAATAATATACCTAATCCTTCGTACACGACCAAAAAAAACACTTTTATTTCTGAATAAAAATAAAAAATGTCGCATTTTTGTAAAGTAACACCACTGACCCTTCAGTTACACTAATGACACAAAGACATCACATTTTAAATTTTACCTTTATTATGTACTCATACCTGCCAACTGTCACTATTAGCGGGGGATTTCCCCCATAGAGGCTCCCATATTGAAATTTTTAAAGAGCAGTTATGTCCACAATTTTAACAAAACAATTATTTTTACAATGAATTGATGCTTATAAAAGTATGAAGAAGCCAAAAAACAACATTACACTGTATTTGAAGGCCCCTTGAAGTTTTTTTTAGGAGTATGGCATCCATCTTGCACACAAAACCCCCACGGGCATTTTGAAAACTTGACAGGTATGTGTACTGAACACATTAAAGTCAAGAACACCGAGCAATAGAAAAAGATGAAAAAAATAAGTCTTAGACTAAAATATCTCAAATTATGTAAAATAACATCAACAACTAAAATGTCAATAGTGTTACTAAATAATGTCATTGGTGTTACAAATGTTAGCCAAAAAAAAGTCCCATGAAATTGTGTCTTCTTGAACTATATTTCACAGTTCATCTGTGTAATTTCGTTCACGGGACAGAATATCACATTTATAAATTATAAAATAGTGTCTCCCTTGTTGAAAAATTGTCCCTAGTACTTGGACATAATTTCATGGATTTTATGAAAAATTAATAATTTTGCAATCATTGAAATGTTTCTTTAATCAATTAGTTAAATCATAAATGAAATTTAAATCAAGACAACACAGATGTAAACACAAATGGAAAATGGTCAATATAAACAGCTATATGACTTTTTGTGTGATGGTCAATACCCTCCATAGTTTAATAACAATGAAAGAAGATCATTCAGGAAGAAGGCCAAGCAATTTAAAATTAAAAACAATGAAATGTTTTATATACATGTTGACAAAAAAACACAGGAGAAAACATTAAAACTTGTTATTCATATAAAGGACAAAATGAAACAGGTGTTGTACCTATGCCATAATGAGAGTGGATGCCACCTTCGGGTTAATAAGTCCTGTTAAAACAATTCATTGTTTCCTACTGTATATTTAAAAAAAATGTTGATTTAGTCTTATAATTTTTTGTAAATTAAATTATATGGTATTAGACAAGACTTTTATGCAATTTGGACATGATTTCACTTTGAAAAAAATTCAACAAAGGTCAAAATAGAATATCTTTTCAAAGGACACTTTTACATAGAAGTGGGCAATATTTTATAATAAAATTCTGTCCTGGACAAAATTTCACATGTCATATTCGTAACATTTTGTCCATGGGACATCATTTCATGGGGGACACTATTTAATCCATTACCAGCATACATCAGTTTGTGAAAACTTTGTATATGTAATAAATGATATTGTTAAAACATTGTTAAATAAGTATAGTCTTTCATAAATCATATGATGTTTCGCTTGTTAAGTATGAAAGAAACACAAAACAATGCTGAAACAAAACAAAAAAACTCTATGGAAAATCTGAAACTAAAAATTGATATGTAAAAAGAAAGTCTACAAATTAAACCATAGTTCATGTTTTATATCGTATTTCAATATTCCAGAATCATGAAAGTCACATGTTAAATATGTGAATTTGCATAAGATCGATTTATGCCAGACGCAGTTGATCTGGCCCGTCTCGGCTTTACATTCTTTATAATTTAGAAAGAAACATTGATAAAACAAAACTTAATACTAACCTGCATTGTTCCTGGAAGAATATTTGTAGCAATGGATATCCGGAGTATGTGTCATTAAACTGTACTATCTCCCTCAATCCGTTAGATATACTGTCCCAGAAGTGAGGAGCTCGAATTACAGGAAATCTAAACAAAATATACAAAAAGTTAGAAAATGAAGTGGTCTACATTTAATACGTGATTAGTTACTTGAATCACATGAAATTATTAAATAAATCTGAAAAAAAAAATAATTCAATACCCAGACCATTTACATGATGTATTAGTAAACGAACGATATTTTATTCTTGATATCATCTGATAGTCTGAAAATAAATTTGTTTCCAGTATCTACTTGTTGTCAATTCAGTACTGTTCAGAAATTTGCATGCTGTCAATCAAGCACTGTCGATAAGGAAATGTCTGATCCAAGTCATGAATATGACAGATGTTTTCCATTCGTTTTAAGTGTTTGATTTTGTCATTTGATTAAGAACTTTCCTTTTTGAATTTTCCTCAGACTTTGGTATTTTTTTTTATTTTACTTGTTACAGCTTCTGAATAGTCTGAACATACACTGAAAATATTTCTATGGATGGCAAGCTGATTGTCTGAACAGTAATAGATTTACAGCAATGGATAGGTCTGAAAATTGACAGAAAACTGAACATGACAAAATACATTTGTATGTCAATATGTTTGAGACATTCAACAGCTGTGCATGTCAAAGTTGTTTTTTAAGTGCAATCTTTAATTTTGGGTTCTTTTTAATGCTATTTAAAATACTGCTTCAATATCTGTGAAGGCTTCATTTTGATATGCATTTCATCATCAGATACACTAGATAATTAGGAGGGAAACAGAATAGATGACCCTTCTTGAGCAATGACAACAAAGCCGGAGGATGTAGAGGGCCCCCTTTTGGATCTCAAATAAAAAATGAAAAAAACACGTGTTTCACGAAGTATAATAATTTTGGTATAAAATCTTCAAAAATCATTTTTCGCCACGATCCTCTCGGGCCAACCATTTTTTTCATTTCTTTCCTAGAAAGCACATTATTCAATAAATGCAACATATAGTACTTTACACGCATTTGATTTGTTTAAGCATCTATTTTATTAAACAACTTACGATTGACAGCAGCCATGATTGTGTAGATTGGATGGTGTAGCTTGACGTTTTTTCCTGCCTACTCCTGCCAATGTGTTATTGCAGTTAAAACTACATTCATTTTCGGTCTGGAATCTTTCTTTCGTCGGTGTACGTTTCCTTGCACCATCTAGTAATATCTGTTCATACCTTGTACTGTCTATACTAAATATGGACGGGTAAAATTTGATGAGATTCTCACGTGTAATTTTGGTGTCCTCCGTTTCCTTGTGAAATCTGAAAATATGTAGGAACAATCAAGGAAAGCCTTCTGTAATCATAAGTAAAACGTGTTCGCTATTTACAGTTATCATAAGTAAAACGTGTTCACTTTCTACAGAAATCATTAGTAGAACGTGTTCACAATATATAACAATAACGAGTATAGAACGTGTCCACTGTTTATACAGTGGAGATTGCTTCTAATATCTCATCAAATCTATCAGAATCTGTCTGCCTGACAGATTCTGACAGTGTCAGGAGAAATGTTCTATGACAGTATGTGTCCATTGTTTATAGTAAACATAAATAGGAAGTGTTCATTGCTTAAAGTAATCATATTTAATAAAACGTGTTCATTGTTTAAAGTAAACATAAGTAGAATGTGTTCATTGTTTAAAGTAATCGTAGTAGAACGTGTTCATTGTTTAAAGTCATTATAAGTAAACGTGTTCATTGTTTAAAGTAATCGTAAGTAGAACTTGTTCATTGTTTAAAGTAATAATAAGTAGAACGTGTTCATTGTTTAAACGATCATAAGTAGGAAATAATAGTTCATTGTCTAAACTAATCATAAGTAGGAACAGTTCATTGTTTAAAGTAATCATATTTAATAAAACGTGTTCATTGTTTAAAGTAATCGTAAGTAAAACGTGTTCATTGTTAAAAGTAATCGTAAGTAGAACGTGTTCATTGTTTACAGTAATCGTAAAAAGAACGTGGTCATTGTTTAAAGTAATCATAAGTAGGACGTGTTCATTGTTTAAAGTAATCATATTTGACAAAACGTGTTCGGGAAGACATAAGACTTGTAAGTAGGAAGTGTTCATTGTTTAAAGTAATCGTAAGTAGAATGTGTTCATTGTTTAAAGTAATCGTAAGTAGAATGTGTGCATTGTTTAAAGTACTCGTAAGTAGAACGTGTTCATTGTTTAAAGTAATCATACATGTTTTTAATAAAACATGGTCATTGTTAAAAGTATTACAGTTATCATACGTAAAACGTGTTCGCTATTTACAGTTTTCACAAGTAGAACGTGTTCACTTTCTACAGCAATCATTAGTAGAACGTGTTCACAATATATAACAATAACGAGTATAGAACGTGTCCACTGTTTATACAGTGGAGATTGCTTCTAATATCTCATCAAATCTGTCAGAATCTGTCAGGAGAAATGTTCTATGACAGTATGTAGAACTGTCATCCTGACACCTTTTAGACAGTTTTAGCTAGAACAGTTCTAACCTAGAACTGTTTGGTCAATTCTACCTAGAACATATTTAGACAGTTCTACGACTAGATTATTTGGTCAGTTCTAATTATTCTAATTATAATTGATTTAGTCAGTTTTATCCATTGAACAGTTTTTTAAAATACCTCTTCTAAAATATGAATAAGTCAAAAGAATATAATATATGTTCAAAAATTCTCATCACAGCACTGTTTAAACATTTCTCGTTTTTTAGAACTTCTCTATATAATCGTGACAGGTTTGGTCAGTTATACGGCTAGAACAGTTTTAGACAGTTCTGCTGACAGTTCCGCGACGAGATTATGACAGTTCTACCCTAAAATTTATCCTGACAGTTCTAATAAGAACAGTGCTAGGGTAGACAACAGTTTAGAACAGTTCTATGGCAGGTTATTCTGACAGTTCAAAGAGAGGTTAGAAGTGATCTCCACTGTAGCAATCATAAGTAAAACGTGTTCACTATTTATGGTGATCATAAGTATTACGTGTTTATTGAATTGTCTACATCATTCATATATGTAAGTAGAACGTGTTCACTGTGTACTGTAATCATAAGTATATAGTATATAAAGTGTTTATGTCAATCAGACACAGAACTAGAACATGATTACTGAATTGAAAGTGATATCTGCAATCATAATCACAATGTTTAAAACGCAACAACAAAACAAATTAACATAGCATGGTTACTTACATAAACTCTCTATAACAAATTATTCCAACTAATACGAGTGTTGTTGCAATAAAAGTGAAAGCGACACCAACCTGTAAAGAAAAGAAAATGATGTGTTTAGTTGTCCTAATATATGGTGTCTATTTTAATGTAATACAGAAATACCGTTTCATTTTATAAAAAAGCTATCATAAATAAACGTATGGGTATCTTCATGAAATAATATCGGATTTTGGAACAAAACGAAAATTTGATGTGGGCATTTGACGTTTTTATGACTGCTATTCTTGATAAATTGTTTGGCTTTTTTTTTTTTGGAGGATAGAGTTTTAATGTAATGTCTTGATACAATAGTTGCACTCCTCAAATAATAAAGTATTTGTTCATATAACGTTGAAAAAAAAATCTAAGAAATATTTCTTTCATTACTGTTTTCCGTTTGCGTGTCTTATAACTGTTTATCCGTATAGTTTTTTCGTACAATTTGTCTGCACATTTTTTATTTTCCCTTCTTATGTATAACACACTGTTTGTGCTTACTTCGTCTCGGTAATGATTGTTATTACATTTTTCTCATTACCGTGTATGCGTTCGCTTCCCTCGCTAATGATTGTTCATAACCGTGTATCATACAGTGTGTGCGTTTGCTTGTCTCGGTAAAGATGGTTCCTTCATTTGACTCATTACAGTTTATGTGTTCGCAAGCCTCATTAAAGATTTCCTTACGCGTGTATCATATTTCGCGTTAATGGTTTCCTTATAGTTGTCGCATGTCAGTTTATGCGTTCAATTGTATTGTTAATGCATGTATTATACAGCGTTTTCGTGCATTTGATAAATTGATATTGGTTTCTACTTATATTGTTACAGACCTGTGTAATCCTGTCTGTCTCATGAATGTATGCACATGTATAACAAAGTGAGTGCGTTCGGGTGACTATTTAGTATGCGTCTCAATACATGTAGATGCCAATTTGTGTGTACATTTGTCTAATTACTGTTTGTCCGTCTTTTATTCATCTTTGTCACTTGAAATAGCTTGCAACTGTCTGGCTCTTTTTTCTCTATATTTGTTATATTTGTATGGAATATGAATGTTTTTATATCTTTCAACAGAAAAAGTTCAATACTTACCCATATTCTTCCACAGCATGAATCTCTCATTCTGCTTATATGTTTGTATTTATGCTCTTGCAATATCTAAAATATATTTGAATATTTTTTAGATCTAACATATATATATATATCATGATTAACGTGTACAACTGCCGTTGTTAGACAGGTTAGAGGGACTAATTACATATTTTCATACAATCATGGGAAGGAAGAAAACCAATTGGTCCAAACTGGCTCTAATAGCTCCCTGTTATAACATCCAGACGGAATATTAAATTTTGATATGAAAACCGGCAAAATATTAAAGGAAAACATAATATATCTCTTCTACATGACTAATGTGTTTAAAATAGAAAATGGCTTTAAATGTAAATTTATCTAAATAAGGTAAATAAGGAGGGTTTTGACATGACATGTTACAAGCTGACCGTATTTAATTGAACACATTCAAGATATTGTTCTTCTTTTCTCGTTGATAACTGAACACCACTTTTGACTAAATTCATGAGCAGCACTAGCTACAGTTTCCCTCGCGAAAAAAACTGGGATCTTTTTTCAATTTGTTACCCTTGTTTTCAAGAAGATTCCTATTATTTTTTAGCTAAATTGTTATGTTTCACACATGCTGTTTTTTAACCCTGTTTTACTATTGAATATTTACTTTTTTCTCAAGTGAAAGAAAAATTCAACTTCTATTTAACAAAAGAGGTTTCTATAATTGAATGGGGGATGAAATGGAATGAAATTTGACATATATCTTAGTAACAAGGACATCAACGCCATAATATGATTGATATTCTACTAATTAATGTATAATATTGTCTTGTATAAACATTTATGATCATCTTGGTATATTCTTATTCCCATATAATTCCATACATGTATTTGTACTTACTGTTTTTTGTTTGATTTAATTTTTCCAAGTTTTACTCGAATTCATCAAATATAAATAAATATGTCGCATCTTCACTAACAGTTCAGAAATTTTAAACATTTGTTCACCCGTGACTCAGCAATAAATGACTTTTTTATATTAACAATCCTATTACTTCCGAAATGTTTTTGAATGTTGGTTGGATGTATTTTTCCGTTTTGAAACATCTGACGTCTTTAAAATGATGTGAATTGTTTACGGAAATTTAACAATTATATTTATTGTTTTCTTACTTACATCCGGCTGTAACCGAACTTAATAACACATGTTTACGTTACCCTAGCTTCATGGTACATTAACTATTATTGTTATTCGATGAAGTGATAGATATATATAGAAGTTCACAGTTGGATGAAAACTAATTTGATGGGAATGAACAATCGATTGTATATAGTTTGATAATATTAGCGCACTCTGAACATGAAAAAGCCATGTTGTTGAATTGTTATTTTATTATTTAATAAAAAAAATTCAAAGTTTATTTATTAACTTCATTTTTTATATTTTTGCTTTACTGTTATAATAAGAATGGAATGGTGTTTTGAAAACTTTGAAATTGTGACAAATAGAAAAGAAAGGATATCGTCCTTTCATTACACAACATCGGTACTTGCACAACAAAAAACATGTAAAAGCAAAGTAACAGAGCTTTTATTGATGTTCTTCGTCTAAAATGTCTTCATCTCAAATGTCTTCATCTGAAATGTCTCCATCTCAGTCACAGTTTATTTTCCGTAAGATTTATTAGTAGATGTCTTATCTTATAACTTTTGTTTGTCTCCTTGGTCTTCGAATTTATTTTATTTTTAGATTTACTATGATGGTAAAGTTTGAACTGTTATTTACATTCAATATATATCAAAAATCATGTTATTATAATTCTTTTTAAATGTTTTTAAGTTAGCTTTTTATTAGTTTAAAAGGATTCTCAAAATCAACATATTCTTCTTTATCAATATGGAATTTTGTAAAAATATACCTAGTTTATATTCTTAATTCAGACACTGAATTTATTACTTTGAAAGATTCTTAAACAAAAGTTTTATTTCTTGACAAATTCTATAAAATTTAGATATAGTCTTACCGTTTTTCGAAAAATATTTATGAAACGATTGGAAATGTACGGACTTTTATATAAGTAGTTGCTATAGAAACTTTTCTACAAACATACCCACATTATTTTAGAAATTTTGAAATCACTTCTAAATTTGGTATAGAAAATCATCAATAGGAATAGGATTTTCAGTGTGGGACGATATAAGAGCTTACGAACCTAATTTGGGAAACCCTATTACACACGGGTTGTTAATTGTCCAAAATAAATATCAAAATTAGAAGAAAAAAAATATATTTCGCGAATCAGCATTCAAATAAGATTTATTTGTATCTTGAATGCCTTTGATCATGTGCATATATGATTCAAATTAGATTATTTAAATATTTTCATTAAAATACTCAAATTTGGCTATCACAATATTTTCTATGACACAAAATGTCATTTGTAGTTCTTCACTTATTCATCGAAAAACCTGAACCCACCAAACTACATATAACCAATGGAATTGTTTGTTATGACCCGGAAGAAGACGTAAAAATAATGTGATCATTAAATAAACATCCGTAATATGTGGGAATAATGATAATAAATATACCATAACTTTCCATTCTTACCATTTACCCTATGGAAATCCATATCATAATATATAATTTCTTAATGTAATGGATATGGAATAAGTATGTGATACAATAACACAGGATGAAATCCCCTCCAAGGGTGACTGGGGAATAGAAATATGGTCACTTGGTCTTCTTCCAACCGGCAGTAAAACGCTTGCCGAAGTGAGGCGTTTGTTCGGCTGTGCGGGATGTATCAAGTTCGCAGTCACGTCCGGTCAGATTGGGGACGTTAAATCAGATGCCTCGTGTAAAAAGAGCGCCACGCTCTTTGCACGTTAAAAACCCTTGTAACAACTCTTTGAGGGGTCCGTAGGTTACCTGTTGCAAGGCAAAATTCCTCTCTTTATCCAATATACATGTACCCTCATTTTCCAGTGGCAGTCCAAATTTCCAGGACCATCATCCCAGATGACCTCTATATTTCAAGACCTACCTATTATAGTATTTATTGTGAACTTTTTCTCGTCCTGAATATGCATGAAATATTTGCCACTGGACATTAAGCAACCAACAATCAATCAATCAATCAGGATGAAATCTTTATCAATAAAATTGAGAAAGGAAATATGTCAAAGCAACAACCCGACCATAGAGCAGACAACAGCCGAAGGCCACCAATGGGTCTTCAATGTAGCGAGAAACTTCCGTACCCGTAGGCGTCCTTCAGCTGGCCCCTTAAAAAATATGTTTACTAGTACAGTGATAATGGCCGTCATACTAAACTCCGAATTATACACAAGATACTAAAATTACAAATCATACAAGACTAACAAAGGCCAGAGGCTCCTGACTTGGGACAGGCGCAACATTGCGGCAGGGTTAAACATGATTATGAGATCTCAACCCTCCCTTATACCTCTAGCCAATGTAGAAAAGTAAAGGCATACAAATACGAACATTAAAATTCAGTTCAAGAGAAGTCCGAGTCCGATTTCAGAAGATGAAACAAAAGAAAATAAATAAAATGACAATAATACATAAATAACAACAGACTACTAGCAGTTAACTGACAGGCCAGCTCCAGACCTCAATTAAACTGATTGAAAGATTATGTCTTCATCATATGAATATCAAGCACAATCCCTCCCGTTAGGGGTTTAGTATCATACTATCATAAAATATTATGAGAAGAACATAACCTCTGTCATGCCAACAACTGTTTTTAAATAAATGTGGTTAGTTCCGATGCAAAGACCCTTTAAGTGAATCAATAATAATGCCAAAATATGCAATCTTTAATGACCTGACAACAGTATCGTAACTATATCCCTTTTCAATAAGTCTGTTTAAAGGTTTTGTAGGTTTTTGAGGTGAATACTGACATTTCTGTGCTTTATAATGAATATTACCATAAAAGATTGTGAAATACCTGAACGTATAAGATGTCTGCATGTTGAGTTATATTTACGAATTATTTCCTTATACCGATGATAAAATTTAGTAAATGTTTTGACTAGTTTGTGATGTCCAAAACCCTGGTGTAATAATTTTTTCAGTAATACATAAATTTCTCTCGCTAAAATCTAATACGTTGTTACAAACACGAGCGAATCGTACAAGTTAGATATATAAACACCATAAGATGGTGACAAGGGAACGTCACCATCTAAAAATAGACAATTAACGATAGGAATTGAAAAATCATCTCTTTTATAATAAAATTGAGAATGGAAATGGGGAATGTGCCAAAGAGACAACAACCCGACCATAGAGCAGACAACAGCAAAAGGTCACCAACAGGTCTTCAATGCAACGAGAAATTCTCGCACCCGGAGGCGTCCTTCAGCTGGCCCCTAAACAAATATATACTGGTTCAGTGATAATGAACACCATACTAAACTCTAAATTGTACACAAGAAACTAAAAGTTAAAATAATACAAGACTAACAAGAGCCAGAGGCTCCTGACTTGGGACAGAAAAATGCGGTGGGGTTAAACATGTTTGTGAGATCTCAACCCTCCCCCTATACCTCTAGCCAATGCAGAAAAGTAAATGCATAACAATACGCGCATTAAAATTCAGTTCAAGAGAAGTCCGAGTCTGATGTCAGAAGATGTAACTAATGAAAATAAACAAAATGACAATAATACATAAATAACATCAGACTACTAGCAGTTAACTGACATGCTAGCTCCGGACTTCATTTAAACTGATTTAAAAAGTTATGTTCGTTCTTATGTTGTACTGTTATACCACTGTCCCAGGTTAGGGGGAGGGTTGGGATCCCGATAACATGTTTAACCCCGCCACAGTATTTATGTATGTGCCTGTCCCAAGTCAAGAGCCTGTAATTCAGTGGTTGTCGTTTGTTTATGTGTTACATATTTGTTTTTCGTTCATTTTTTTACATAAATAAGGCCGTTAGTTTTCTCGTTTGAATTGTTTTACATTGTCTTATTGGGGCCTTTTATAGCTCACTATGCGGTATGGGCTTTGCTCATTGTTGAAGGACGTACGGTGACCTATAGTTGTTAATGTCTTAGTTATTTTGGTCTTTTGTGAATTGTTGTCTCATTGGCAATCATACCACATCTTTTTTATATGTCTTCATCATATGAATATCAGGCACAATCCTCCCCGTGAGGGGTTTAGTATCATACCATCATAACATATATGAGAAGAACAAAATTCGTGTCATGCCAACAACTGGTTTATTGATATTAAATGTGTTTAGTTCCCATGCAAAGACCTTATAAGTGAATCAATATTAACGCCAAAATATGCAATCTTTAATGACCTGACAACAGTATCTCTCGTTAAAATCTAAAACATTGTTACATACACGAGCGAATCGTACAAGTTGAAATATATAAACACCGTAAGATGGTGACAAGGGAACGTCACCATCTAAAAATGGATAATTCACGATAGGAAATGAGAAATCATCTCTTTTATCATAAATTTTAGTATTAAGCTTTCCTTTAATGATATATATGTATCAAGATCGAGGAAAGGGCAGTGGTCATTGTTAGTATTAGCTTTATTTAAAGTAAGTTCAACAGGATAAATTTCTTTAGTATACATACTGAAGTCGTCATTATTGAGAGCTAAAATATCATCCAAATATCTAAAAGTATTATTAAATGTGTGTATCAGATGTAGTTTCGATTGGTCTTTGCTGATTTTTGTCATAAATTGTAACTCATAGCAATATAAAAACAAGTCCGCAATAAGAGGTGCACAGTTAGTCCCCATTGGAATTCCGATAACCTGACGATATACGGAATCTCCAAAGCGAACAAAAATGTTATCTAGTAAAAATTCAATGGCATATATAGAATCAAAGCATGTCCAATTGACATAGTTTTTTTGTTTATTGCTACTAAAAAATGACCTAAAAGAGTTTGAACATATATATTCATATTCTGACTTTTTAAATGCCCTTTTAATTAGGTGTGTGAATTTTTTCTTAATGAGAATGTGAGGCAATGTGGTATATAGGGTAGAAAAATCAAAACTTTGAACAGATTCAAAATCACCAATATAAGCATGCAATTTATCAAGTACTTCCAACGAGATTTTGACACTCCAAAAGTAATTAATTCCACTATTTTCGGAGGCCTTATTTAAACAATTTATTAACAGGTTTTTGATTGTACCAAGTGTACATACATTTTTGTATTAAGCTTCCCGTTAATGATATAGATATTATTGTTAGTGTTAGCTTTATTTAAAGTAAGTTCAACAGGATAAATTTCTTTAGTATACATACTGAAGTCGTCATTATTAAGAGCCAATATATCATCCAAATATCTAAAAGTCTTGTTAAATGTTTGTATCAAATGTTGTTTCGATTGGTCTTTGCTAATTTTAGTCATAAATTGTAACTCATAGTCAATACAAAAACAGGCTCGCAATAAGTGGTGCATAGTTAGTCTCCATTGGAATTCCAATAACTTGACGATATACGGAATCTCCTAAGCGAACAAAGATGTTATCAAGTAAAAACTCAAGCGCATATATAGTATCAAAGAATGTCCAATTGACATAGTTCTTTTGTTTATTGCTACAAAAAAATGACCTAAAAGATTTTGAACATATGTACTCGCATTCTGACTTTTTAAATGCCCAGTTAATTAGAGATGTGATTTTTTTCTTCATAAGAATATGAGGCAAAGTGGTATATAGGGTAGAAAAATCAAATCTTTGAACAGATTTAAAATCACCAATATATGCATGCAATTTATCAAGTATTTCCAATGAGTTTTTGACACTCTAAAAGTAATTAATTCCACTATTTTCAAATGCCTTATTTGAACAATATATTATCAGGTTTTTTATTGTACCAAGTTTACTAGTAAGTAGAACAGACAATTTAGTAGTGGAACAATGGCTTGAAGATGAAATAAATCTATATTTGTGAAGGTTTTTTGTGAAGCTTCGGAAGCCAGTACATAGTTGGGACTTTTATTGTATTTGTTTCTGCTTATAAAGAAGTAGCTAAAAGTTTGTGTTTGTTACAGATGTCGTTTTCTGAAAATGAAGTCAGTTGGAATGTTGGTTAATTGTATGCTTAGAGACGTCGTAGGATACTTGTTTCACATACTGATAAGAAAGTTTTGTTCTGCAGAACATTTATTTAACTTTTTTCTCTTTGTAAAGTAATTGTATAACAATTGAAGTATGTGGGTTTTTTTCACATGCAACCTTTCATTTTGATCTGCATGTTATAATTGAGACTTAACGTTATGATTCTGGTAAAAAAAAAACATCCACTTGTTCTATGTCTAACACCAACACAAATATAATATTTTACAAGCTTTGGACTTCTTTTTCTAATAACATGAATTAATAATGAGTAACGGTTCCAGGATTTTTTAAAAATGAAGAGTCCATAGAAATACTAGTAAGCCATCGATTGGAAATCTTCGCTAGCCAAGGGTTACGATCAACTTTTGGCTAGCGAAGATGTCGATTGGACTGATACACAAAATAAACCACGCTCTGCTATTTATTTGTCTTTGTCCATCAATACAAAAACAAGTAGAAAGCATAGGTTCTTTTATATAAAAAAAAGTCATTAGCACTAAGGATAGGGGACTCATAATTGAATTACAGTTGTTTGTTTAATTAAGATTATACATGCTTTTTTCTCGTCAATATGTTAATGTCTGAAGCGATTTGTCACCCTAAATCCGCTTCTGAATTAATACTAGAAGCAACCCAACAAAACACAAACACATGGGTTTTGTCACAAATCTTATAAGTTGGTTTATATGGCAACAAAAGTATGATTTGATTTGATTTGAATTTTAAATTTTTTAAAGTAACACATTCATCATAATATTTAACTCCATAAGGAGGCTCCAGTCACCCTAAATCCGCTTCTGAATTAATACTAGAAGCAACCCAACAAAATACAAACACATGGTTTTTGTCACAAATCTTATAAATTAGTTTATATGGCAATAAAAGTTTGATTTGATTTGATTTGAATCTTTTTTTTAAAGTAACACATTCATCATAATATTAAGCTCCATAAGGGGCTCCCTGTCACCATAAATCCGCTTCTGAATTAATACTAGAAGCAACCCAACAAAACACAAACACATGGTCTGGATATAAAAAAAAGGAGAAATACCAAGCGATAATCTGAAAACCATAATCCTGTTTAGATAAATCAAGGCCATAGTCCAAAGAAAAACGACGAAATAGTCCGGAAACACTACATAGTAACATAAGGAAGACACAATAACAGAGCCCGGTATCAACTCAGTTGCACAAGAAGGGTAAGTTATTCTTTCTTCGCCGTCATGATTCTCGTCAAAATCGGATCAATGCTTATTTAAGTAACTGTATATGTATGAACGTAAATTTAAAGAACTAATTGTCTTCTGTAATAGATAATAGTCAAATTAGGAGATAACTCCAAATTTGAAAAGTAACTGTGAAGTTAGCAGATAACATTCAAGACAACGGATAACAGCTAAGTAATCAGATAACCGCCAAGTAAGCAGAAAACAGCTAAGTTTAAAAGATAACAGTCAGGTTTATGAGATAACAGTCAAGTTTGTAGATAACAGTCAAGTTTGTAGATAACAGTCAAGTTTGTAGAAAACAGTCAAGTTTAAGAGATGACAGTAAAATTAAGAGATAGTTGTCTAGTGCAGAGACAACAGCAAAGTATAAGAGATAGCTTAGTTTAGTTTATTTTAAACATATTTATTATAGTGGATTGGGAAACACGTTTTGCAACGTATATTTATCCTTTCCATTATGCGGGATCAAGTGCTGCCTTGTAGCGACATTAGCCTGCTATTTTTCGAAATCTACAAGGGTGTCTTTAACGTGCAAGATATATGACTCTCTTTTAACATGGGTCAGCCATTTATCGTCCCCTGTCGAGGGACTATCCTCGTTTCCTCAAGACCATACTCGCAAATGGTGTCAAGGGAGAACCGAACATTCAGTTCCTGAAATGTTCATCCCGGGACGGGAATCGAACCAGGAACCTTTGTGTTAGTAGTTTGATGCAGTTACCACTACACCACGGCTCTCTTATATAGACGAAACGCGCGTCTGGCGTACTAAATTATAATCCTGGTACCTTTGATAACTATTTACACCACTGGGTCGATGCTACTGCTGGTGGACGTTTCGTCCCCGAGGGTATCACCAGCCCAGTAGTCAACACTTCGGTGTTGACATGAATATCAATAATGTGGTCATTTTAATAAATTTACCGTTTACAAAAGTTTGATTTTTTCGAAAAACTAAAGATTTCCTTATCCCAGGCATAGATTACCTTAGCCGTATTTGGCACAACTTTTTGGAATTTTGGATTCTCAATGCTCTTCAACTTTGTACTTGTTTGGCTTTGTAAATATTTTGATATGAGCGTCGCTGATGAGTCTTATGTAGACGAAACGCGCGTCTGGGGTACTAAATTATAATCCTGGTACCTTTGATAACTATCTCTAAGAGATAGTTAGGGATTACATGCCTCCGGAGCTCTTTTCTGGATTTACCTTCACCAGGAATGGCTAAAGCCAAATATTTGAAAGCTTCATTCTTGTAAATACATTTATATGCTACAACATTAAACTTAATAGTTACATATATTTTTTTCGTTAGTTTCCAAATGCATGTTGTTGCGTTGTAATGGAAATACGTGGTGTGATGAATGTTGAGTTTTATTCAGATATAAATTCTAATTTTAAACATTCGATCATTGTTGTCAGTCATTCAAAATTACCGATTCTGGTGAATATTTTATCCATGTGATACATGTATCATTACTGTCACTCCACGCTATTTTAACATCAATATTTAATTCTATATTTTTGGAAAAGGTCTACGTCCTACGCTTTCACATGAAACAGACAAATGTTGAAATGAACATATTGATAGATGAATCACCTAAATGTGTCTTGATAATTTTAAACGATATAGATCTAAGCGAATTATAACACACCTAATCGCTATTTAAAAATCTGCCCCCCCCCCCCCCCTTGACACGAGAATCTGTCCCGCTTGAATTTTTGACGGAATACAACAATCACTTATCCATTTATATGCAATAGAAAAGAAAATCCTACAATGGGAACCAGAAATTGAATAGAACTTCATAGAATCATTTATAAACAGAATTGGAAAAAAATAATAAATATATAATTGGAAATTGAAATGGGGAATGTGTCAAAGAGACAACAACCCGACCATAGAGCAGACAACAGCAGAAGGTCACCAACAGGTCTTCAATGCAGCGAGAAATTCCCGCACCCGGGGCGTTCTTCAGCTGGCCTCTAAACAAATATATATACTAGTTCAGTGATAATTGTTTGCCAAAAGATCTTATAGAAAATCCACCATCAAAATACAAATGGCAAAATATGATGAAAAAAGCCATACTTGTCAAATATTTATAGAGAGGAATGCTTAACAAAAACAAAACATATGAAATACGTGTCATTCCAAGAAAACCCTACTTGAAACCCACATCATATCTGGAAATCTGTCAGAAACAATCAGAATGACATTCGAAAAGCATAATTCAAAGGTAGGCTAATAACTGGAACCTACTTGCTTCAAACATCGTACGCACAATTTAGCAAAAATTAACCTCTGGAATATGTGAGCTCTGTACCAAAGATGAAGAGAATATTCATCACTTTTTGCTGGAATATGAATATATGGAGAGTATTAGACAAAAATAGATGAACAAACTTCTATCTTTAATGCAGATGACCTGATAGAAATAGGAAAACATTCTCAGAATTTCTGCCATTAAATACATAATAGTAGAAGACTGGAAGACTAGTATTATCATTTTTAGAAATTGAGTGAACCTCTTGAACGAACATAAGTAGTAAATATAAAAAAAAGAAGATGTGGTATGATTGCCAATGTAGTTTGTTGCCAATATTTCACTTAATTGCATTTAGTGCACAGAATTTAGTATTTATTATAGGAAAATAATTGAGCAATTTTAACCTTAACACCGAATCATTATGATAAAATAAGGGTGTATATCCGGTGATAGTATTGCATATAACTTCTGTGTCAGTTGTTGATGCATCCAATGTGGTCTGAGAACAAAATGTAAGCATTTTGATAAATACTTTTTTCGTTTTTTTTTTATTTGATATCAAGTCATTCGATTTGACCGAGTACACTGCTTAGCTCTTTGTTGTGTGTGTCTGTGTTTGTGTTTCCTACACTCCTTATGTTTTTTCAATGTAAAACATATAGTTTTCATCTTGTTCAGTACATTACGCCGTGACAGTACTAACGGATACAACATCTCGTTTAGGCTTAACTGAAACTACTTTATCGATTGAAAAATAACATTTTATATCGCTTCAAAGACAATAACAATTAAAACCAAGGAGTAAACAGAAATCAGGTGATCCGGAAGGGTAAGCATTTCCTGCACCGTATACGGCACCCGCCGTGTTATTTCTTTGTTCAGTCCGGTAATGGTGGAAGGTTATTATGACTGAAGAAGAATATCAGATATGATTTCTGACACACTTTTGTCATAATGGCCAATCAGCTCATGATGGCGACCGTAGAATTTCTTGAGTGATGACCTTAATTTGATTGATTCATGTCTTAGCTATATTATTATAAGATATATTATTATTATAAATGAAATTTGAAGAACATTAATTTTATTTGTAATATTGACATGATGTTGTGAGAAATATATATCTTATCCGTGTGAACTCGGAGTTATTATTTAAATCGGTTTTGTACCATAAATACACGAGGATGAATTTCTCACTTGATGACGCATCAGCTTCAGCAGTCAAAGTTAACATAGACTGGTTATCTAACAAGTTTGACAATACATGTATCGAACTCCATACATCGATATCAATCGTGTCATACTTCTCTTTCTCGACAAATGTAAAGAAGCGTTACATTATGTCATCACTGTTTCGGAGTTTGGTTCTGTATTGGCTAATTTTACGTTTTGAAATAGCTGATCTTGAACATGCACAGAGTTTCGCTTATTTATCGATGCGACTGTCATATTCCAGATATAACAGCTGGGCCGCGTTCAATATCGTAGCTGCTACGTAGTGCTACGTAGATTTTGACTATTGAACGTGTAGCTATAGACTAGTTTTTACATAGATATTGATAGCAGCTACGTAGCTGCTACGGTATTGAACTCTACCCAGTTATCCTTTCGTTTGATGTTTTGGGGCGTTTATGATAAGAATTTTTACTTTTTGAATTTTCCTCGGAGTTCAGTAATTTTTAAAGTTTACTTTTTGCAAGGCAAAATTTGTGTCCCTTCGCAACATGCATGAAATGTTAAACTTTTCCGTTAACAGTTAAATTACGGGCCGTTGATTTGTATCTTTGTAAAATAACTTTCCATGCCTACATGTATCTATTTAAAATCAACCTCTTGAACGCTCATAGGTAGATTGTTTGTCGGTATTTTACTTATTTGCATTCGGTGCAAAACAAAAGTAGTATCTATTTATTGAAAATGATAACACAGTTGTAACCTTTACACCACATCACAATGATAAAATAAGGGCGTTCTATCCTGTGATAGTAGTGCATATAACTTCTTTGTCGGTTGTTGATGCATCCAACTCAGAACACAATGTAAGTATTTTGATAAATATATCTTTTTTTATTTTTCATTTAATCTGATATTGAATCATTCGAATGAATTGAGTATAATGATAGCTCTTTGTTGTGTGTGTCTGTGTGTGTTTGTTTCCTACACTTCTTATTTTTTCCTATGCAAAACATATATAGTTTCCATTACATCTTGTTCAGTAAATTACGCCGTGGCAGTACAAAAGGATACAACATATCGTTTAGGCTTAGTTGAAACTATTCTTTTTTCTATGTTAAATTTATTCACAGGAATATGAATGATCAGGCCTTGATGCTTTTCGTTTGTATTAGAGTGACCGTGAGAGGTCATCTGTAGTATTGTTATTGCCAAATTCTTAGTTTGCTTTTAAACGCGCATTACTGCGAATCAATATATAAGGCTATACGATACAGTTACAGGGGAGGTAATGACGTTGCTAACGTAAAATGTTATTTTCGCGACGTCAAACTGTGACTTATAGGGAAAAGATGCAGTTTTCGACTGATTTTTATCATTCAAACTGATTTAACTTGAAAACGAGTTCATTGACCCCCCTTTTTAAAATGACATTTGGCTCGATTTTCTAAGAAGGTTATGTGTACCAATTTTCATGAAAACGTAAATAGTGCATTTTTTTTTTTAATTTGATAAATATATAGCAAAAAATGACGTTTTTTCTACATTCATAAATAATTGATAAATTTGAGTTATTTCTTAACAAATAAAATTATAAATTTATGGGATACTTATATAAAAGAGAAATTGCAAATAATTTAACAAAAAACAGACCGTGTTTTTCTTTTAAAACAAAAAAGTTATGCACTTCTTTCGGGAAAAAAAATACGTCCACAAATCCGAATTTTGAGCAAATATCTGAAATTTCGACATCATTTTACTCAAAAAGTAGCACATGAAGGTATATTTTTTATTACATATTTGATTTAATCAGGCAAAAAATTGCCTATATGCAAATTTTTATCAACATGTAAATACGGGATCAAAACTGTATCGTATGCCCTTAATAAATATTGGTTAATTTAACGTTTTGAAATAGCTGATCTCGAACATGCACAGAGTTTCGCTTATTTATCGATGCGACTGTCATACAAGTGAGAGGTTTAGCTAGCTTTAAAACCCGGTTTGATCCACAATTTTCTACATAAGACAATAGCTGACTATGCGGTATGGGCTTTGCTCATTGTTGAAGGCCGTACGGTGAAATACATTGTATAGTTGTTAATTTCTGTGTCATTTTGGTCTCTTGTGGCCAGTTGTCTCATTGGCAATTCTACCAACCACATCTTATTTTTTTATACAAACGAAATATATATTGATAGGGCATCATCAATATATCTGAAATTAGAATTAAAGAACTTATCAAAATTCAGACGTTTCTTCTAGAGGTCTTTATAGAGATTGTTTGCGAATTGACAAAAGCATATTGGATAACATAGCTGTACAATATCTCATGAAAACATCTATAAGGACGTTTCAGCAATACAGTTTATTGGCAGGTTACAGGTATGGCTATCTATGGGTATCAATAGCACCCCTGTGATATGATGACATACTTGTTTTACACATTTGTCATATCGGGGCCTTTAAATGTTTGCCCTTATGTAAGAGTTTTGCTCATTACTGAAGAACGTATGGCACCCTATAAAAAGTCTTTGTTTGAAAATTGAGTCATTGGCAAATATTTCAAATTTCCTTAATTTTGATATACATATATTATGAGATAATATACTAGATGTTCTGTAAATCAAAATTATTTTTTTGTCATTTTTTAATGATTAACTTATAGATTTTTTTTTACCAGAACAGCTATCTAATTTTATTGAAATTCTACCAAATTATAATATCAATTTGCCAAAGACAAACACTTGTTTGAGTTCATAAGATTCCCTATACCATGTATACAGTCTTTAAGTTATCTTGATTTGTATATTCTGAAGAATTTACGAGATCTGAAACCCATAAACTACTAATGCCCAAGGGAAACCCTGCACTTACAGAATCGATAGTTGGGATCACTTAAAAATTCATCATAGATGGGCAAACATGACAACACCTTTTTTCAGAAAATTTCAATTCAAACATTTTTGTAACTTATAAATGAGGGACGAAAGGTTCTCACCAATGTAGTACAGACGACGAGTTGAAGGATTCGGGTGTTGTAAGTAGAAAGTGTTGACCAATATATTATATTGATAGACCATCAACTTAAATGCATGGCCCTATTAATTTTACTCGCGCATGTAAAGTTTGGCATGCTCCAATGTAAGAATAAACAATTGACTCAACCGTTTGATTACATGTGGAATGTGTATTGCCTGCATGCATAAACCATAACATCTTTTATTTTAACATAATTGGTGTAAATCTTGCAGCATACAACACTAACTCTCTCCAACATAAGACTTGTTTTAGTTTTATGTTGTTTGATTGGTATGTATTAGCAAACATTTCATGAATGTACGTATCTAAATTTGTTTATGGTTAAATATTTTTCCTGAGAATTTAAATTTAAAGATTTACGACATAATCACTGATTACACTGAGATGACATTTTAAGTGTTCGAAAACAAACATAAACTGTAAGGTAGTATATGTAGGTGGTTTAACATGAATAACTTGATTAAAAAGTAATGTCAGATGCAAAATATAAAAAATATTTTGTTATTTCATTTGTTAGTATTTTACTTGTATGCTTTAAACATTTAAACATTTTCAAAGAACTTGCAAGTCCTGAATCCAGATCATTCCCCTTACACGATCTAAGAATATCTAAGTACCATGATAAATTACTTTTCTCAACTTAATGTTGAACCAAGGGACAAATTGTGTCATGTTTGACCATAGAAACAGGAAGGTACAAAGTCCTGTCAGATTCAGCCCATGGTAAGTCCTCCCCCCCCCCCCCCCCCCGGAAAAAAACAGTGATGTGCAAAATGCTTTATATTTCTTACAAGTCTAACCAGGTGCTCCGCAGGGGGCAGCTTTATACGACCGCAGAGGTCGAACCCTGAACAGTTGGGGCAAGTATGGACAAAACATTCAAGAGTGATACAACTCTGAATTTGGATTGTGATCAAATTTTTGACATTACATGGGTTTTTTTTTACACAAAACAAATGTCAAGATTTTACAAATCAATTAAAGATTTCTTCTTCAAACTTATTTAAATCTAAAATTAAATAGTTGACACAGCATAGGTTTCTGACACAGAATGAATGTGGTCTAATGAACTTTTTTTGCCTTTGAGCAATTCACTATGCTGTTGAATATTAATCCTCTCAAAAAAATGTTTGAAGAAATTTTCTTTTTATTTATGAAATCTGAAATGAGAAAAATTTAACCCCCCCCTTTTTTTTCACATCCCCGTTTCCCTTTTCCCAAAACTGATATCAATTCAAATTTCTAATGGAGTTTGCAACAATAACTACTCTTTTAAATACATCATAAAATACTAAAATGTAAAATAAAGTGCTTGTTATCACTGAATGGTAAAGATTGGTTGGTAGTAAAAGTGAATATACATTGTTTATTGTATAAAACAATAAAAAAAAACTTCATCAGCAACATTTTATATTGGCAAATTTCCAATGAAGTTATTTACATAAAGTTATTGGCAAATAAAAATAGAAAATGACATCATAGTCATGTCTGGCAAATGTCCAACATACATTATCTAAAAACATTTTAGATAAGATAAGGAAAAAAAGCTTCATCAGCAACATTTTATATTGGCAAATTTCCAATGAAGTTATTTACATAAAGTTATTGGCAAATAAAAATAGAAAATGACATCATAGTCATGTCTGGCAAATTTCCAACATATATTATCAACTACTATTCTATACAAAGAAAGATAACTCCAATTGAAAATTAATTGCTATTGCACAATATTGTGCAATTAGATATTTCTTGCTATTGTGCAATACTGTGCAATTGAAAAATGCTATTGCACAATACTTGATATGGAATCCTGATTTGGACCAACTTGAAAACTGGGCCCATAATCAAAAATCAAAATACATGTTTAGATAAAGCATATCAAATAAGCCCAAGAATTTAATTTTTGTTAAAATCAAACTTAGTTTAATTTTGGACCCTTTGGACCTTAATGTAGACCAATTTGAAAACTGGACCAAAAATTAAGAATCTACATACACAGTTAGATTTGGCATATCAAAGAACCCATTTATTCAATTTTTGATGAAATCAAACAAAGTTTAATTTTGGACCCCCATTTGGACCAACTTGAAAACTAGGCCAATAATTAAAAATCTAAGTACATTTTTAAATTCAGCATAACAAAGAACCCCAAGGATTCAATTTTTGTTAAAATCAAACTAAGTTTAATTTTGGACCCTTTGGACCTTAATGTAGACCAATTTGAAAACGGGACCAAAAATTAAGAATCTACATACATAGTTAGATTCGGCATACCAAAGAACCCCAATTATTCAATTTTTGATGAAATCACACAAAGTTCAATTTTGGACCCTTTGGGCCCCTTATTCCTAAACTGTTAGGACCAAAACTCCCAAAATCAAACCCAACCTTCCTTTTATGGTCATAAACCTTGTGTTTAAATTTCATAGATTTCTATTTACTTATACTAAAGTTATGGTGCAAAAACCAAAAATAATGCTTATTTGGGCCCCTTTTTGGCCCCTAATTCATAAACTGTTGTGACCTCAACTCCTGATTATATGATATATGGGGAACTTGGACGATTCCCACTGGATATTTTTATTAAATCACGTACTATTAATTATTGGGAAAAGCTTGTAACTGGGGAAAATAAGAAATTCCTGTTATTCTATACAATCTTGTTACTGGTAGTTATAATGGAAATATAGCTTGGTGTAAGAATGTAAAATCTGTGCTTGATAATTGTGGGCTATCAAATATATGGAACACTAAATATTTTATAAGTAAAAACTGGTTGTATGATACTGTTAAATTAAGATTAACTGACCAGTTCAGACAGACATGGTATGCTACTGTACAGAATTCTCCAAAAGCTCTAAATTATAAATTATTCAAAAAAAGTATAAATTTCGAAACCTACTTTGATATTTTAGATGACAAAAATATTGCTTCTTTTTGTAGATTTAGAACGTTGAACACAAAAATTCCTATCGAAATTGGTAGATGGCAAAACATTCAGAGAGAAAATCGTATTTGTACTTTGTGCAATTCCGGTGACATTGGCGACGAGTTCCATTATATTTTAGAATGCTCGGCAATAGACGATAGTAGACAACTGCTACTAAAGCATCATTTTATAAACAGACCAAATATTTTAAAATTTCAAGGTCTAATGAATAGTAGCAACCCGTCTGAACTAAACAATCTGTGCAAGTTTATAAGAATTATTATTAAATGCCTAGAATCTCCTGGGTAATCACTTTATGTCTCTATTTTACATTTGTATTTAGAATTTATACTATGTTAATTTATTTGTATATGTCTCTGTACCATTGTACTTTGGTTTATGAGAATAAAGATATATATACTCCAAAAATCAATCCCAACCTTCCTTTTGTGGTCATAAACCTTGTGTTTAAATTTCATTGATTTTTATTTACTTATACTAAAGTTATTGTGTGAAAACCAAGAATAATGCTTATTTGGGCCCTTTTTTGGCCCTTTATTCCTAAACTGTTGGAACCAAAACTCCCAAAATCAATCCCAACCATCCTTTTGTGGTCATAAACCTTGTGTCAAAATTTCATAGATTTCTATTCACTTAAACTAAAGTTATAGTGCGAAAACCAAGAAAATGCTTATTTGGGCCTTTTTGGGCCCAAATTCCTAAAATGTTGGGACCAAAACTTAAAATTTTTGCGGTCGTATAAAAATCACTAGAACGTAGCTATGAAACTGTATTGAAGATTATAGTAGGCGAATGAAGAGGCAAACATAAATATTTATGGGTTCTCTTAATGTAAGAAGTAATAATTTCATCATGTTACCACTACATTTCCTAATTTAATTTGAGTATAAGCTATGTAGCATACCATCTCCAACTATTTTTTTCTCCCCAGCCCTTCTGTAACTTTCCCTAGTTCTGCCTTTTTTTTTCTTTTTTTCTTTTTGTCAAGATGGACATAAATCAAGTCAATAACTATTTTTCATTTTTTTGTTTGTTCTGGAAACGTTTTTTCACCCAAACACACCTGGTTTTGGTGGTTTTTCCCCTGTCATGCTTTGTGAATTGTCTCTTTTTCGTTATTTTTACAATTGTGTTTGGTGTTTTCTTTCTTCAAGATTCAATATTTTATTATTTTCTTTGACTTGTCATTTTCTAATGTCCCATTTTTGTTTTTCTTTTCTATGTGATATATGATAACGATCTTTCAATGCTTTATGTGTACTACTTGTCAATGCTTTATGTGTACTACTTGTAGCACAGATCGAGCTAAAGTTCCATATATATTTAGTTCACCCACAACTGTGTCAAAGTTATGCCCCTTTATATTCATAAAAATGTCGTCTAATAAAAAACTCTTTTACACACATGTACACAAACATTTTTATAAACATCAAAATGAAGAAAACACATACATTGTAAACATTTTAATCATTCATAGTATATACAAATACAAAAGGAACAATTGAAAATCTTAATTGTTCTAAATAGCCAACATGGCCAAGGAATGCCCTAAAACGTCATGATATATATGATAACAATGGCGGGTCTGGGTTGGGTGAACAGAATAGTGAATAATGTACCAGCTAAACAGAAAATTTGTATATAAAAACAAATAAAAGAGAAAAATAGACATACAAAAGACAGATCAAAGAAAATAAGGTACGAAAATATAAAGAATAGAATATAATGGGCAAAAACATAAACAATATAGAACAATGACATAAAAAATACAGACATGGAGAAACCCGCTCCCCCATCCAAACCCTCATAATGCAATAGCTGGCAGTACAACAGTTTATAAAATATATTTGTCCAAATTAATGTAACTTGTCCCCATCCAGTCATCTAGATCATCGCCATCTTCGAATTCTGGCAGTGGACTTGTGATGTTCGATGGAGCTCGTTCCTCCATTTGTATTTCTGAACAAGAATCTGTCGGTACCTCCTGAGAACTACGAAAGTAAGTTAAATCTTCTATGTCTCTGTGATCCTCCTGTTCGCCTGCTCGTGAATACTCTATGGTGTCGTGGCTATCTGTTTTATCCTCAACGGCTAATGCTTCATATGTTTCTTCTTGTATCTGCATTTCACACATATTCACAGATGTAACGTCACAGTTATTAAATTCTGTCATTATACAAGCAGTGTCCATTGTCATTTCTGGACCCATTGCCGGATTTTGTACTGGCTCTTCAATGTGATTTGTTAAAACACCGACGTTTCCAAGAAGTTTTTCAGTAATCCTCATCTTTTCTTCTTTTAGTTTTTTAACCTGTGCCTTTAGTTGTAAATTTCTTACTTCCAAATCGTCCTTCAACTAAAATAAACAACATCCTAGTTAAAATCAATTGTAAAAGTAAGCCACATCATCGTTGAAAGTATTATGTTTATTGCATTATGTATATAAGTCACCAATTGTTTTTATATTTTTTTGTTGATTTCTTAGTGTAAGACCAATAACAGAGTACGTCAGTCTGGTATAGTTGTCTAACTGGCAACAATAAGTGCATGTACAGAAAATAACTGACTAAAGAGAGGTAACTCAATTTTGGTTTTTTTCTAAGTTATTTTGATATTGTAGGAATTATTATTAGTTGTAAAACTGTTTCGAAGCTTTAGTGTATTACAACATATAGTTACGAGCAGCTATATAAGCATTAAAGGATGTGGTATGTCCAGCAATCCTAAGGGAGCTACCATTTGATTTTTATGGGGGGGGGGGGGGCTAGGATGAAATTTGAAAAAAATAGGCAGGACAGGAGTTTTGAGTAAAAAAAAAAGGCAGGATGAGACACTTGCAAAAAAAAAGTCAGGATGACAATTTATGTAAAAAAAAGTCAGGAGAAACTAAAAAAAAAAAAGCAGGACCGAATAGAGTGAAAAATAAAAAGGCAGGACAGAGATTACAACTAAAAAAAAATGCAGGACAAAATTTTTCATCCTAGCCCCCACCCCCATAAAAATCAAATGGTAGCTCCCTAACAGTAAGTTTATTTTTCTGGAGAAAATAATATTGATAAAATATTATCTATGACTGCATAAATAAAAGAACTAGTCTGAACGCTCACCTCATCCAAGTAATGATGGTACTCGGCATCACTCGTATAAAAACACTTACTAATGTGCCACCGTACAGACTTCACTCATGAGCAAAAGCATGCATGTTATTAGCTAGTGAGTAATTTGTTTGTTTATGTTAACAATTAACTCTGCACTAACTTATTATTTTGCTTAAAGACCGATATATGCATGGATCGATATAATATCAATTAATAAATACAAAATAAGAAATCGTTTAAGCAACTCGTTTTAACCTGATCAAGATTGACTCTTTCCATCTTCTTTTTCCCCCTGCACTTCTTTGCTGCGACCCTGTTACTAGCTCTCCTTCCTCGGGCTCTCTCTTGTTCATCTTTGGTTAACTGAAAAACACAAAATTTATTGGCATGAATGATTATTTTGCTGTGTAATGTTTATTGATGCATATGTAAGCATGCCATTTAAAATTCGGTTTAAAATAATCTGCTGAACATTTTTTGGCCTTTCACAAAATATGTCCGTCTGTCATAGCTTCTCAAACTGAAAAAAAATAAACGGTAAAAAAAAAACATCTTTCAACGGAAACTACTACTACGGAATGTATAAGCAAATGGAGGACATTATTCGTTACATTTTGTATTTTAAATTGTGACAAAAATTTATGCATGCTTGACTCATATGTTACTTTGAACCCATTTATTTAAGTGTATTGGATAGTAGTGACACTCAATATCCATAATCATTATATCAATGAAATAAGTGTGGTTGTTGAGTGTCATTACTATCCAATACACTTAAAATGTTTGAAAATTTTTTTAAAGGATCAATTGTATGTTGAATTATTTTATAAGTTCCTATTTCGCTAAACATTTTTATCAAGTAAAGTATTTGTCTTTAGCTATCATAGTTTCTCAGGTTGAAAAAAAAAACACCACTGTCTTACAAGGGCAATAACTCCTATGTGTCATCAATTAATGAATTTTGCTTTTCGATTTGATTGGAAGATCTTACTTTGTTGAACATTCTTGCTGTCTAAAATTTCCGTAGTTTTCTAGGTATATAATAACACAAAAACTGCACAATACCATTACATAGGCAGTAACTCCAAATCTGGTCTAAACTAAAGTTTCAAGATTAATAGACCACAATTAGGGGGGGGGCGAAATAATAACAAAACACATGAGATGTGCTACTTGATTTTCTTATACAACGGCATTCCAAATATCATCGACATACTACTAGAAGTCCTACATTGTTTACGCCTCACCGTCGATGCCAGATACAGCACACCTAAAAAGTCTGGCTTTTTCGACCTCGTTAGACAAACAAAAGACAATTTCGGATAGGCACATGAGCATGTGGAAGGGTAGTATTAATATTTGTTAAACCAACATCTTGTAGTTTGTTCCATTTATTTGCATTTGGAAAACAAAATGTATCCATCTATGAAAAAATGTTTTAGGAAACGGTAATAACTATAAATAAGCCTCAGAAGATGTAGTACATGTGTATTACTATAAATGCCACATACTAGAAGTCCAGAGTTTAGATTCTTCACTTGAAACATTTATATTCGCATGCACGACATGTGCCCTGTTTGAGAAAAAAATCAGAAACTCATTATATATCAAATTGTTATCCGTATACCTGAGATGAGTAGTTGTATTTTTTGTGTTTCCGTCTGCAGCATGTTGCCATATAAATTGACCAACAATGTGCATCAGCGGGAGTACATGTACATCTAATATGTCCTATCTCAATGCATCTATATATCCCGTAAACTTTCGAACTAAACTCTTTACCGAAGGAGTGAGTAACTTGGAGGGATAACATTGAACGAACGCAAGTTCAGGAGAAATTTCCTTCTCTGCCAAAATATATTACAATCAAATGTGCTGCTGCGTACATTGCGGTCCGCCACGACACTTCTACCGTTGTAAATATTATAAGAACATACCTCAGTACAACTGTGAGGACTCTTTTCAAAATCAACTTGCATCTCCTCTTTACCCTCGGACAATCTTCTTGCTTGAATCTTGGCCCACAATTCAACTTTTAACAAGGGCGTTATCCTTCCACTCTCCAGTGCTTTCTTGCTGGCGCTCATCACTTCCTCGTCGGGGCATACATGTGTATGAGTTGAAGTCGTCATCTTCTTTGCAAATAAATAAATTATAATTCAGATATATTTGAACATTTATGTATTAACAAACTCTAATTTCCCCTCCGAACCAAAGGGTTAATGCCTTTTTCTCCCTTTTTTAGTTTTTTTCTAATTTTTCTCTGGATATTTCAACTTATTTTCCCTTTTCATATAAGTTCTTGCCTGTACAAATATCAATCTTCCGATACCATGGATACATTTTTTTCGAATCTGAATGTTTGAGACTCGCATCACACCATTTTAAACTCGCAAATGTATATCGATATTCAACGAAAAGAAATACATGTATTCATTGAAAAAATAAACACTCCTATCATTTTAATGTTATTTATACTTCATTTCAATGGGTGTTTGCTTACCATACAGTGGCAAATATTTCATGCAAAACCTTTTTAATATCGACATTTCTATGAATGGAAATAAATTAAAAACTTAAAGTTAATTTACAGTAAAGTATGAATTTGGGAAAATCTTTTATCGAATTTATATAAAAATGATATTAAAAACTACACCAAAATAAGAATAAGGGCCAGCACGCTAGCTATTAAACGTGGTATGTTTAATAAAACAGCTATAGAAAATGTGTCCCCTATGGGATAAAGAGTTGGAAGAGAAATTTCATTTTGCAATATTGTGTACACAACTCAATTTCTCAAAAATGAATATGTTAAATAAATTTATGACATAATTCATAGTTCTATGTTAATGAGGGGGTAGGGACATTTTATTCTCCCTATTAAAGAATTATGTTTATAACGTAAATGGGTTGATTAATTACTGAAACAATAGAATCAATAATGTATGAACTGTTGATGTTACAAGTACAAAATGTATATCATGTTTCTTAATTAAGAAATAAATGTAAAATGTTTTTGTATCTATGAAGAAATAACATAAAAAAAAAAACGAATAACGCGCGTAGCGGGTTATTCTAAAGTGTGCACTACATTTTTATATTATATGCTACAGAGCTCCAGATAAGCTGCGTATTTGCGTGATCACGCAATAAAAATAATAAAAAACCCAATGCAATTGCCCATTGCAGGGTTCAATAACCCAATTATTTCAAAGGAAAACCCAATTATATGCCCAAACCATGAGTTCTCAACCCTTTAATTGGCTACTGTTTGCGTTATTTACCCTTATCTGTTTACAGTCGTCGCGTAAATCTATGTTTATAATATTTATAATTGGAAATTTCCTTTCGTTCTAAAAATAGATCCCTGCATCAAGTAGCTGAAATGGGTCCCTGTTGGAGTTTTCCGTTGCTCAATATAGGTACACGTGTTTTTGAAAACATTTCGGTCTTAGCGTGTGTCATTTAGTCATATTTTTTTTGCATTGCTCGAGATTTATCATAACATACATTGAATTAAAATGAAAGTGAATGTCCGGTAAAAATATTAAACAGAAGCATGTTTTCTGCTTCTTTTGAAAAGCTGAGGGAAAGTTATGATAAGGCAGCAACCATTTGATTTTCTGGGGGGGGGGGGCTATGGTTTTTTTTTGGAAAAAAAAGTTTGTTTCCAGTTTTTGGAGAAAAAAATAATTTGTTTTTGATTCTGAGAAAAAAAAATTGTTTGTTTCACCCTCAGCTGCCACTATATGTAATGCTAAAATTGAAAGAAAAAAATTGTTTTCGACTTGTCGTGAAAAAAAAAAGATTGTTTTTCGCCGCAGGCGAAAAAAAAATTTGTCCAGAAAAAAAAAAACCATAGCCCCCCCCCCCCCCCAGAAAATCAAATGGTTGCTGCCTAACAAGACTCAGCAAGTGTTTTAGGAAGCGTCCATCGAAAGCACGGGCGTGTGTGCGTACCTTCTAACGAGAACATTGCTAATAAACACGGGGTTTCGTCAAAAACGGAATCAGTTGGAAAAAGTGAAAGCCCAAATCAATTATGACATGATAAAGCATGAGAAACCAAAAGTTCTAATACAAAATGTAAAAGACAACTAAACCCAGATTTATATAAATTGAATAAACCAAAATCATTCAAGTATAATTAGAGTTTATGTAGTATTTTTTTTTCATTTTACGGTTAATTAATGAATACACACACAGGCACTGGTCTCAGAATTTATTATATAAAGGTGTAAGACGAGTGCCTGTGAATACACATATCCGTTTTTGTGAGAAAATACAAAACTGGCAGAAGGTTTGGAACGGGACACAAATTAAACCTACAATTGCTCCTCAGTGAATAAACCAAATAAAACAGCTAGCAAATAACCCTAACCCTAACCCTAAGCCAAATAAATCAGCTAAACAAAGAAAGAAACATATTTAAGATGGAAAAACATCTGGGGTTGATATTGCCTAAATATTCAATATTGTGTTGATGAAAAAACCCAAATCATTCAGGAGCTTGGTGGTGAAAAACCCAATTTGATATTAACATGAGGGGTGAATTGGAATTGATAATGCAATTAAAAAACTTTATCACCCAATTATATAAGAAAATGGTGGGTAAAAAACCCAATTTGTGAATTCTTATCTGGAGCTCTGATGCTACGCGCGTTAATATTCAGTGTCACCACATTTTTGATGTTATTTCTTCATAGACAGAAACAAGAATGTGTCCCTAGTACATTTTCTATGTTCAATGGTCCGTGAAAACGGGGGGATCTCTAATTTGGCATTAAAATTAGAAAATTCATATCATAGGGAACATGTGTACTAAGTTTCAAGTTGATTGGACTTCAACTTCCTCAAAAAACTACCTCTACCAAAAACTTTGATCTGAAGCGGGACGGACGAACGGACGGACGCACAGACCAGAAAACATAATGCCCATAAATGGAGCATACAAATATTACAGTCATTTCTTAAATACAAAACGTACAACACTAAACAGGTGACAAACTTCAATCAAATCACGAAAATTGATTGACTGGTTGACAGATTACAGCCCTGAAGCAGACATATGTTAGTCATGGCGAGTTTCAATAGTGAATACGAAGAATTAAGTCGTAACATAAGCTCTAAAATTAGCACGAGAGGAGGAATACTAAATTTGATTAAAATGTCTTAATTGTTGATTGCTTAATGTTCAATGACAAACAGTTCATGCATAATAAAGATAATACTAGTACACAAAATATGTGAATATAACTGATTGAGTGTCGTTCGGCGCACACCAAATGTCTAAAAGGTGTATCAAATAATACATCGATTGCAGTCAATTCTGATTATGAACTGAAAATAGGGCTGACACTGGCACTAAGAGGGCGTGGTGGATAGTGGAAAAAATGTTAGAACTTTGCAACCGAACAGATCAGTTGCAACTTAAGATTCGTATCGATGTCCACTTTTAGAACATCGTCACTAGCCTCGTGGAGAGGTGGGGAGTGGATCGTAATTACCCTTGGCTACCGAAGATGCTTTTAGAATAGCTACCTGCCCCTGACATTTGTTTATTTTCATATTCTAATAAAGAAATACAAATCAGTCGATCACAAGCATGTACTGCCAATCTATAACTTCATTTTCCAAAAGCCGGGTTTTTCTTCAGAAATGAAACGAAACTAGATGTGTCAAAGCGACACGAACGGCCCGTCCCAAAAAGTTGAAAAATCTGCAATTTAAATATAAACACATGTGGACACAAACATGATGGTAGTCTCACAATCAGCTGAAAATCCGTATAACAGGAACTGTGATTTTCAATAATTTATCAAAGTCCAAAGTCCGTTATTTCAGCGAAAATAAGCGGAGCGGAACGAAACTTAAACTTGATCTATAACTCATCATGGTTAACTCACATACCAAAAATCAGCCCAATATCTGAAAGCGTTTAGAAAAAAAGTCTGTATAACTGTGATTTTTTACAATTTCTCAAAGTCCAAAGCCCGTAATTTCGGCAAAAATTAGAAGAGTGGAACGAAACTTAAACTTGATCTATAACTCATCATAGTTAATAAACATACCAAAAATAAGTCCAATATCTGAAGGCGTTTAGAAAAAACGTCCGTATAACTGTGATTTTCAATAATTTCTCAAAGTCCAAAGCCTGTAATTTCGGCAAAAAATAGTGGAGCGGAACGAAACTTAAACTTGATCTGTAACTCATCATGGTTAACTCACATACCAAAAATAAGCCCAATATCTGAAGGCGTTTAAAAAAACTCCGTATAATGGTTCGTTGCGGAATGACGGAATGACGAAATTACGGAATTTCGGACAAGGATAAGTTGCGGGGCCATAAAAAACATCTTTTGGTTACGTTTTGCAACTGTTCAAATTCATCTCTTTATGTATATTTCGAACAGGTCGAACTGATGTTCTTAAATCATGCTGACTGCCATTGACGATAGTTCTTTATATATATTCATATTTCATATAAAACTACTGCTCAATACTTTGAAGGCATTTAAAATGGGATTTTAAGAAGCATGCATCCGTTATAATTAGAACTACCACACTTATATTTCATTTTTTTTTTTGGGGGGGAGGGGGGGAGGGGGTACATTTTTGTAGTGAAAAGAATATTTCATTTTCCGATGTTATAAAGGCAAGTATTATAATTTTTATAATTTTAGTCTTGCAATTTGCTGGATATTTCAACAAATTTAAATTTAAATCATTATGTTCAAATCAGGAGAAAACAAAAACATCTTTAGACAATCTAATGACTTAACTGTCAGATTTGAAATGTTTATGATATTACATGTATTTGCAAATTAAAATAGTGTTAAAACTAACAAATCGTGTTAGCAGGGATAACAACACATTGAATAACTGAAAATAAATTTAATTATGAAAGATTAAGTTACTTTAAAAAAATCTAAACACAAAATAAAAATCTAGAAAAAAGGGGGTGTCTATTCCTGAAGTGCCTTCGTGTGATTTAGAATTACATATATTGAGGAAATCCAAACATAAACATGATAAGTAACTTATGAAAAATATATTATGCTTTAAAGAAATTTTTTGAAAAATAAAGCAGATATCAAATACTTATCATGCGTATTGAATAACAACATCATCAAACAAATTTAGGTTTGAATTATTTTATTTCAAGAATAAAGAAAATAGTTAATTTTAAGGCACATAAATCACTATGAATCTTATATTTCTTTTTTTTTTTTTTTTTTTTTCTTTTAATGAAAACGACCAGCGCATTACTGTGGATTCATTAATTATTCGTTGAATACTAATTTTCGTGAATTTCGTGGGTACAGGTAAACAACGGTTCAACGAATGACAAATGTTCTTTCAGCTTGTATGCAGACCTCGACAAAACAACGAAATTAAATATCCACGAACATACAAGTTTTCCTATATCCACGAAAATTGGTAACCACGAAAAACAAATGAATCTACAGTAATATAAGTTTGCCATTCTTCGTTTATTTATAAATAAAGTGTGTCCGTGTGTCTTTTTAAGACTTGTAATTAGTAAAATAATTAGACTTGCATCATATTTTAGAAAGTCAATAAGTCAAGTGAAAAAGCAGGATTTACAAGGTTTTTATTCGTTGAGCTCGAAGTAACAGTACGTTTTGCATAATAAGTAAAATAACATTAGGGCATATATAGGCTTTGAGTTACCCTCCCCCTTTTACACAAATAATAAATTACTGCATACCTCCAATGTAAGTATGATCTTACTCTTACATGTGAAATCTAAATAAATATAAGCTTTAATGCTGTTATGTATTCATAATTAAACTCAAATATATTAAAATAATATAGATTGATTATCAAAGTAACTCTTTTTGCTCAATAAAATTATTTTTTTCATAACACCCCAAAACAAGTTTATTTTTTTCATTTTGAGCTTAAATAAAATTAGTATTATTCAATAAACATGATTTTAATCAAAAAATCATTGAATTACTTAATAAACAAGCTTACCTTGCAAGCATTTAAACCACGTTGTTAATTTGTCGATCTGGCAAGTCCTGACATGATCTCAAGTCGGTAAAATTCAAGCAATCTGATTGGTTGGTTTCGTTACGATATATTTATAAATAGTACCTGACAGTGTTGAGAGGCAATAAATAGAATTAGGTGTTTTCCACAAGACAAGTGATTTAAAAATACTTAACTTTTTGACTAGCTACTGTGTTTATATATAAATATTTATGTATTCAAAGGGGAACAACTCAGGGGTGACTTCAACAACAAAAAATATTAAAGAACCGAATTCGAAATTTACATATTTTTGTATGCATATCTGAAAAAAATGAAACTATCTATAAGCATGTATACATTTTTAAGAAAGCATTAGGGTTATCTAGACCGATAATCTCACTATCAACAAAGTATACGACAGTTTATCCTTCTGTGATGGAGTTGGATATGGGTCATTGGGTTACAGGGTTAAAGGGCAACTGAAGGGGTGTTGATAAATTAATTGGATTGTTTTACAAAATTTCTTTCATCTCTCAGATCATTGATGAAAATTTTCTCTCAAAATTTACTCTAGACTTGAGAATATGCAAAGTTCAAATATTTTTTAATCATTTTTTAAAGATATTAATTTTATAAATATGTACTCCTCTGTTGTTCCCTGGAAAGACAAGTCTACGGAGAATGGAAAAATCAAAACGCTGTATTACATTGCATCCTATATATAGCTGTGCGCTCCGCCCTAAAAGTTTGTCCTTGAAATCGTTTTTCCTATGAAATAGTACATGTATACACAATGACACATATTTACTTTAACATGTCATAGCTTAATTACAACTAGCACACATCGTCATAGCTTATACAGTAACAGTAAAAATAAGATTACCAAATTAACACATTGTTCTTAAACTTCAAAGCTGACTCCTCTTTAGCAGACTTACCATGCATATGATTATCTAGCCGGGCCATGTTAGATATGATTAAGCCAACGTTTGACTTACGTCCAGTGGCAAATAGTTCATACATTTTAGGACCATCTGAACATCACATAAACAAGAGCAATTACGTACCAGAAGAATTGACAGACTTAATTATGTTATCATTATATACAGTGGTCATAACAAAATATATACAGTGGTCACAGAATATTTAAGCATTATATGCAGCGGTAACATGTATGTGACGATTGCATATAACTTTGTGACCACTGCATCTACTGCTGGTACTACTGCGTATAATGATGTTGTGAACTCTATCAGAAAAATGTAGTTAGAGCTGATGCCTCGTAAAGGTTGAGTGCCAAGTCAAAGAACTCTTTTAACAACGTTTTTTGAACGCATGAGGCCTGTTGCAAGGTATATTATCTGACCCACTTTTTCTCCGGTTCCGATCTCGAAACTTATTGTGAGCATTTAAGATCTTTAACATATTCTGATTATTTCCCTCCTTTATTTATTGTAAAACATTTGAACAATAGGTTTTAATGAGAATGTCAAAAATGCGCATGCGATATTTGCCACTGGATGTTAAGCAAATACCAGTCAATTAATCAATCAGTCAGGGGAATGTACAGAATGCAGCGGGGTGAACATATATATTAGCTGGTGCTAAACCCTCTACTCACCTAGGACAGTGGTGTAACAATACAACATCAGAACAAACTACAACAACCAATTGAAAGGGGATTGACGCGTCAGAAATGTAACAGAAAGAAAAAAAAACATCTATTTTAGCAACCTTTAAACCGTCTTTGTTAGACTCTTACACTGACCGTTTTTATCACCGCTCAAAATATTAGAAAAAATCGAATTGTCTCTCTTTGGTTTTTTATTATTACTCACAATCATGGTGTCTCCTCCTGCGGTGGGGTCGGATATCGGTTATATTGTTAAGAGTGAAAAGGCCGACTGATAGGCGTTGTTATGTTTGGCGGTTTTTTTTACCTGATTTCGTTAATTCCTCAGATGATTAATAATGTTTATCTTCCCTCCAAATTTACTTCAAACTTGAGAATTATATGCAAAGTTCAAATTTTACTTTTTAAAGATATCATGGATATTGAATTGTATAAATGTTAACTCCTTCGTTGTACCTTAGAACGATAAATATACAAAAATGGAAAAATCAAAACGTTGTATTTCTTGTATCCTATTCATAGCCATGCGCTCCGCCCTTAAGTTTTGTCCTTGAAACGTTTTCTTATGAAATAGTATAATTTTTAAATACAATGTACATTCCCATATCAAAGCTTACACATTAGTGCTTATATAATTACATCATTATATATTATAGGGTCTGTAAATTTTACTTATCCGGATCCGAACTTAATTTGCCAATCAAATTTCATTTTGTATATGAGCATTTACTTTAAATCTATAATTAACATTGTTTTTTCTCCTTTCTATATTGCATATTATCTGAACATTGTAGTGACATATTCCCATGAAATATTTGCCACATTAATCGATGGGTGTTTCAAACTTTCATGGAGCTGTTAGTTATGTTGTTTTTTGTTCCGTGTTGAAGGGTCACTGTGACTTTGAGATGAAGAACAGTGATACATCCGCTGTTCCTTTGCTTTTTGTGTGTTTTTACTGTGTATACATGTACTGATTTTGTATCGTGGATTTTCTTTTATCAAAATCTTTTGAAAAGGGATTCAAGAAGATCGGTACAAAGCAAAAAAATAATTAAGAAAATACAACATTAAGTACAGATCTGAGTATCCGCAGCTACTGAAAGTTAATTCAAGACCAATAACAACTATTTTCGTAACTTTTGATCCGTCATACAATTACTACTTAAAATGTCATAAAACAAAATCGAGTTGTCTCTCTTTCAATTTTTAATTATTTAACTAAGACGATTAATAGACGAAAAGCAGCTGACAGACTTATCCTAACACATTATTACTTTTCTATCTATTCGCAGATCACACCCTTGCAGTTACGTTTGAAAAAAAAACAAGACTTAATATTTCTGCCCCTATCCACATACTTTCACTATCAAAACCCGGGCCCAATTCCGCGACCTTGCCACCTTTCGGAACCTACATGTACCTATTGTATTGTTTATTAATTTGTTCTCGACCAGAATATTCATGAAATACTTGCTCCTGAATTTTTATCAAGCTATATCCACATACTCTGATTTTTCAAGGCCAAATTCCCATACCTTAATCATAATCCAACTGCCTTTCAAAATCTACCTGTTGTATTGTTTGTTAATAATATCTCGATCTGAATATTCATGAATTACTTGCTACTGAGCATAGAACATCGACAATCAATCCCAGAGGCGGATTTAGGGGGGGGCAGGGGGCCCGGGCCCCCCCTTTTTGGGAAAAAAATTGGTTGCTTATATAAGGAATCACTGAAGCGTGACTGGAACGGGCCCCCTATTAGGTCAGTCAGTGGGCCCCCACTTTTGAAAATTTCTGGATCCGCCACTGAATCCGTCTATGACATATTGTTTATTGATGTAAATTTATATTCACAAATTCAAGTTATTAAGGGGGCTCGCGGGTCTAAATTTGTTTTCTTAATATAGGATTTAGCTATATTTTTCTATAAATGAACTTTAACTTATACTTAAGGTGGTACCTAACACTACAGGGAGATAACTCTGTAAAGTCAGCTTAACGTTTTAATTACGTTGTGTTGTAAAGGGAATATTAAGCTTCTCAATGATCAAAATTGGTGTTTGTCAAACTGCTATATAACCAGTGTAATTTTTCTGACAAAACGGTTGGTTCAAAATTTTTGAAATTTTTATATTTTTGTTGAAGGGTTTAATTAAATACTTTGACAAAATTTTATGAAAATTAAACGAGCCAAATTAATTTTAGTGAAAGTGTTGGGTACCACCTTAATAGAAAAATAGAATTAAAAAATGGGGTCACCGTTCATTTACGCTTACAATCAGCCTTCGAAAAACGCATCATACATTTTTGTAAAAGAATTTTTTTTGTATTGAACTAATGGAGAAATAGAGGTAATATCGAAATAAATTAGAGGCTCCAATGAGCCGTTGTCGCTCACCTGATATTTTTATAAACAATTGATACATGAATTATGCAACTGGTATACTTTTGCTTTATTTTCAGAAGACTTTTGTAAAAGATTAACAAATATTTATAAAAAAAATTGTTAAAAAATTACTTTAAAGGTCAATAATTCCTTATATGGTCAATTGACCATTTTGGTCATATTGAACTATTTGTAGACCTAACTTTGAAGAACATTATCGCTGATTTCAGTTTATTTCTATCTATAATAATAATATTCAAAATAACCAAAAACTGTAAAATGTCAATAAAATTACCAATTCAGGGGCAGCAACCCAACATCAGGTTGTTTGATTCATTTAAAAATTTCAGAACAGATAGATTTTAACCTGATTAACATTTTTACACATTGTCCAATTTGCTCTAAATGCTTTAGTTTCAGAGATATAAGCCAGAACTTTACCCCTATGTTCGCTTTTTAGCCATGTCGCCCATATTGGTTGGCAGGCGGGATCATCGGACACAATTTTTAAACTACATACCCTAATGATCATTGAAAGTAAGATTGGTTGTATTTGTCTCAGTAGTTTCAGAGGAGAAGATTTTTGTAAGATTACAAAAATTTGCGAAAATTTGTTTAAAACTAACTTTTAAGGGCAATAACTCCTTAAGAGGTCAATTGTGGTCATGTTGACTTTTTTGTAGATATTACTTTGCTGAACATTATTGCTGTTTAAAGTTTATCACTATCTAACAGTTTCCAAGATAACAACCAAAAACTTCAAAATGTCCTTTAAATTACAAATTCCAGGGCATCAACCCAACAACGGGCTGTCTGATACGTCTGAAAATTGCAGGACGGATAGATCTTACCTGATGAACAATTGTACCCTTGTCAGATTTGCTCTAAATGCTTTGGTTTTTGAGATATAAGCCAAAATCTACATTTTACCTCTATATTCTTTTTTTAGCCATTGCGGCAATATTGGTACGTAGGCCGACTCATCGAACACATTTTTGAAACTAGTTACCCCAATGATGATTGTGGCCAAGTTTGGTTGAATTTGGCCAAGTAGTTTCAGAGGGGAAGATCTTTGTAAAA
The DNA here is from genome assembly GCF_965363235.1 of Mytilus galloprovincialis. Lineage (NCBI taxonomy): Eukaryota > Metazoa > Mollusca > Bivalvia > Mytilida > Mytilidae > Mytilus > Mytilus galloprovincialis. The sequence goes on from NC_134851.1 coordinate 49,697,597, forward strand.
GTTAACAGACAACGACGACGACGGACGACGAACGCCAAGTGATGAGAAACTTGGCCCTTTGGGCCAGGTGAGCTAAAAAAAAAGAACTAAATTACAGAAATCGCTCAAATTTTACAATAGTTTAGTTTAAGTACAGCTTATTTGTAAATAACAATAAAAAAATATAGGTCGCCGATGAGTTATAAAAAAAAAGGTATTTCAATTTTAATGCCAAAAAATGGCATTTTTGGACCAAAGGGAGATAATTTGGAGCTTATTCAATGATATATAAATTTTAAAAGTCATCTGGGACCAAAACGAATTGATTTTTTGGAATGATTTTTGTACCATATGACAAAGTAGCAAACCAATGAAGTAATAAATAAAATTTGTAATGAAAAAAAAAATGTTTAATTTTTTTCTGAAATTTTTATATCCTCGAGCCTCCTTTTAAAGTTAAGAGAGCAACCAATAATTGTGGTTACGAGGAAACTGTTCTGGTATTGAACGATTGGGTTGGCGAGGAAAAGGTTCAGTTCTCGTCTTACAGTGGGTGTGAGGGAAAGGTTCAGTTCTCGTCTTATCGTGGTTGCGAGGAAATAGTGCAGCTATCGACTTATCGTCGACTTATCGTGTTGGCGGCGAAAAGGTTCAGGTGTCGACTGATCTAAAGTATCGACTAGTCATGGAAACGGGGAAAAGGTTCAGTTATCAAATAATTTTGGTGGCTAGGAAAAGGTTCAGTTATCCACTTATCGTGATGGAGAAGTAAAGATCGGTCCAGGAGGTATCGACTAATCATGGTGATCAGAAAAAAAGGTTCTGACTGTGAAACTATACAGAATGTACTTGAATAAAGAGATTTGACTAAAGTAGTCAGGCTTTTGTAAATAGATCCATTTAATAATCAAGTTATGACCACTGTGATATTTTTTTGACATGGTTGACTTTCAAGGCAATATATTTAGCAACTAGTGTGACGAAAGTCCTTGCTATAACATTGAAAAGATATAATTTTTCATTGTTTACAGGGGAGGTAATATTTAGTCACGACATTTCCCACTGTAAATCTATCTTATTCTCGTTTGCATTATCTCCCTTTGAACAAGGACAACTGCCGGAGAAACTGTAAAAGACGTCAAAAGCACTTTTGCTGTTTTGATTCTTCATTATGTTAAAATTTTTCAAAAAATTGTCCGATGGTATTTAATTGTCAATCAAAAATCTTTAAAGGTAAGCAATGTAAATAACTTTTGAACATTTAATGTAAAAAAAAACCATCTAAATTGCAATTTGGACGTGACTTACTTTTTACCTTAGTTAGAAAGTAGAATGACTGTGTAGGAAATAATGCATGTTATTGAATATTTATGTAATGAGATTTCAAGGATCGTTTTGCTTACTTAAGGAATAACTGTAATATTTTTTTTTTTTTTTTTTTTTTTTTTTTTGTCTATAAAAAAATAACATAAAAATGTGGTGCACACTGAATAATAGTTATTTAAAGTGTGCACCACATTTTTTATGCTATTTCGAATAGGCAGAAAAAATATAACAGTCAGTTCTTATGATTTTATTCTTAATTCCATTTTAAACCGGAGTAAATCATGAAAAAACGTTGATAACGTCAAGGTCACATGACAAAATTATGTCTATGATCTGATAAACAAAAAGACGTCAGCCAATCAGCAGACGTGTTACATCCAAAATTAAATTATAAGTAAATAAACTCATCATAGATACCAGGCTTGAAATAGTGTACGTCTGATGAGTGTTTCGTCTACAAAAAAAAACATCAGTGACGCCCTAATAAAAGTTGTTATAAGTCCATTTAAAGTCCCCGTTTCATGACTGTGACCTACCGATTTAGACTTGTTTCCGGGTTTGTATTAGCTTGACTAACACGATACACGCGAAGCATTTTTTGATCGCTTACCCTTCCTGATCACCTGAGATAACACCCAGTTTTCGGTGGGGTTCGTGATGCTAAGTTTATCTATGATGTGTTTTGTGTACTATTGTTTGTCCATTTTTTTTTTTACTTTTTTGGCCATGGCGTTGTCAGTTTATTTTCGATTTATGAGTTTGAATGTCCATTTGGTATCTTTTGCCAGGGCCGTAACTAGGGTTCGAATTCAGGGGAGGCAGGGGTATGGGGGCCGCCGATTGAGGCCCTCAAGAGAGGGGGTTTGCCCCCCCCCCCCCCGTCGATTTTTTTCTCAGTAAAATGGCTAAAAAAGACCCATTTTCCTTCGATTTCCTTTAAGAAACGACAGTATTGCTTGAACCTGGACGCAATTTATATGCAAACAACCTTTCTTTGACCTATAATTATTAACATTAAATAATTTTTTTCTCAATATGTCTAAAAATCACCTGTTTTCCTTCGATTAAGAAACATCAGTATTGCTGGATCCTGGAAACAATATTTATGCATACAATTGTTATTTGTTTTATAGATATTTTTGTTAGAAATCAAACTGGTAAGTTAAAAAAAACATATAAAGATATTTTTGTTAGAAATCAAACTAGTAAGTTAAAAAACATATAAAGATATTTCTGTTAGAAATGAAACTGGTAAGTTAAAAAACATATAAAGCAAGATCATAGAACGCAAGATATTTTTTTTTTATCGAGGACCTTGAATTTCAATATTATTGAAAGCTGAACAGACATGTATATAACTACAACCAGGGACTTTCTATATATATATACTATTCAGCTGGTAACGAATTTCCGATATCATAAAAGATTCACAATAAAAAAGGAACTTACTGTGCTTAATTGAGCCCCTAAATAAATGTGAATTATTATTATATTATTATAGTTGAGTTTTATTCAAAATTGTCGAAAGCAAAGTCTCATATGCGTTCTCGTACGAATACTGAATAACAGCCGGACGACCACACGAATTAAAAATTAAAAACAATACTGAAACGGTACACTTTCGATCAAAAATCCGCAAAATGACAGATATATCACATATCATGATAACACTGTTAAAACTGTAAACTTGTGTTGTTTATGATATTAATTCAATTTCTTCGTGTACATATTGGCAATATTTCATTTTGTTACTTCAAAAAACAAATTGGTATAGAAAATTCAGGGGAGGCAACTGCCTCCCCTGCCTCATAGGTAGTTACGGCCCTGTTTGCCCCTCTTTTTTAAGAACATTGATGAACAAAGAATCATGAAGGTTTTGCCAAATACAGCTAAGGTAATCTATTCGTGGAAGTAAGAATTACTTGGTGCATATTTTACATGTGTGTCTTTATCTACTAGTATCACTTCTGTTCTTTTTCAGATGGAGGCAAGATAATTCAGATTTATACCCAAAATTACCAGATATGGATAAAAAAAAACACAGTTAAGATTAGGAACTCACAAACAATTTAATAAAACCACAATTTATGGGCCCGTCTAAAACAGGTATTCCATTAAGTGCGGTAGTTTTTTCCTCGTCTGTCGCACTCGGTCTGGAAGGAATCTGGTGTTGCTATCAGATAGCTTCAACCGCACTTGAATTATTCATTTGCACTTTCCTACAAATAGAATTAAGTATTTATCATACGACGTAGATTTGTATGGTGTACGTCAATAAAACAGCAACCTAGCGAAAAAGTATAAAATCAAAAGACTATCTGGAAGTCAAAATACGACTTACAATGTAGCATACACAGTGATATTGTTGTTGTTTTTCAAAACTACCTCTACCCTTTTTTATTGGGAAAATATGCGTAATTTTCATCAAATTGGAAAATTTAGAATTAACCATGAATTTGACTGAAACTTAAATTTACAGACCCCTTTCAAGAGTGAAGCCCTGCTTTGAAATAAGACCCCGTTTTTTCATTGATGATCCATAAATATACCCTCAAATCTGCACATATAGTAATTTTAGGCATAAAAAAATGTATAAATGAGTATTTTTCAGTTTGTATTCATGCACAATTACTACTGTCACTGCACTGTTTGGGAAAAAGTTGTCTTCTTGGGAATAATTATCAGCCATTTTTTTTTCAAATTGGGATTCTTCTCCAGAGGAAAAAGCCTTTATTCTCCATTAATTTAATGCAAACAATATCACTGATACATGACATACACCAGTCTGACAGCAACCCTCGAATACGACGCCAGGAAGACTCATGTGGTCACTCGTTTACACCGAACTAAATGAGTTTTTGCATAACACATGTTGTTGTGTTGCTGTCTCACTGTCGTGTACACGACATCTTTGCTGACCACGTGTTAGATCAAAATATTAACCGTGGAATGTTAATCACCAAAATTTAATGTATGTTTTTAAATGTTTTTAATTGGCAGAAATAAAACATTTCTCAAATTGAATACGGGATGAAAAGCTACAACTGTCTACAGCCTGTCATGTGATGTGATGAAAGATTCCAGATCCTTGTCAGAACAATTCAATTACCGTCGTTATCTCGCATTTTCTCGCGCCATTACTGGCATTTTCGTGAATATATCTCTTTCCTTATCTTAGTTATTAATCAAATGTAACGACTTGTTTTTCTTTTATCTTATGACAAATTAGAACCTATAATAAAGACAGAGGTGCCCCGAAGCGAACAAAATGGACGACAGTGTTCTGTAATACCTCACTTCTTTCAGCATAACGTATCTGTAAAGATAAGATAGCGAGGAGATGAAAAACGAATTATGTATACTGAATGATCGGTAGAAGAAGAAATGTTACTGATATTAAACATTTTATGTAGAAGTTGATGCATGCTGCATTATTGTTGTTGGTCCGATCAATTATTTACTTACAGATACTCAGATAGTGCATCCAGCTTCAGGTGCACAAGTATTAAAACTAAGTTACTCTGATTAAGCATCAACCATTCATCTTTTGTAAGGAGAAGTACTGTCTTCTGATTTTGTTTTGTTTGTTTCTATTGAAAACTATTTAAAAAATAAACACAAATTTGATTAAAAACTTTGCTGTTCATGATTGTTTAAAAAAGATATTTTTGAAAATTGAGAAAAATGGTTTATTCTTAGCTAGAAAAAAAAATGGATCAATGTTTGTATGCTTGTATCTATAATTTTCTCAGTTTTTAGCTTATCTGTGTGATTATAAATTATGAATTACATAACATAACTAGTGTAAATTAGTTTACAATGCACCAAAAGTAGCACATCTCTAAGGCTTAATAGGTGCATATTTATTTAGACAAATTACCAATCTGCGTTTTAGAAACTCAAGTGACCCTTTTCGGACATATTGAAACATTACTTTTATTACAAAAATACTGTTATAAATGTAACTTTCTGCTGATTATTTTGTTATTATTTTTTACCCTTCTCATTCATTTAAGTTTCGAAATTTCAATTGCATATGAACGAAAATATAAATTACATCAAAATTTTAATTTGGTATATAAATGGGCTGTTAAAATTTTGAAAACGTTTCAAAAGTATTCGGACTTTTCAGAATGAAAATGACGCGAGTGAAAGCTGTCTTTTTGTTTGAAGCATTCGAAACAGCAAATCAGTGACGTTATCAATGCGATGTCTATTAAAAAACATAAGAATTCGGGCTTCCCAAATGAACCTCGTATATTTATACAACAAAAAGATAGATATATTTTTCAAATTATCATGACAATTAACATGAACCAGATATAAGCAACTCGAGTTTCACAAGAAAGAAGTTTTGTTCCGAAATATAAAATGGGACAGTACGTCATGGGCGTGAAGCGTCTGTGTGACTTGCTTATCTTTAAAACGTTCCTGTGACTTGTTTATCAATGTCAGTTGAAGTGAAAGATAGCCCGTTATCTGCATGTTTGGAGCCAATTTGTAGTCTGTGGTTAAAAAGAAATGTTATATATTGGAAATATTTTCTGCGTTGGTGATTACAGAAGAATATAAAGCTGTGAGTAGTTTTTTTCTTTTTTCAATATAAAATGAATCGAAAAATTACGGCATGCACCTGCTTTACGACAATCTATCGCAATAAAGCATACACCAAATCAGTTATTAAAATTTTATTGTCGTAGATTACCAGGAATAACCAAATTCTGAACATTTTTTAATTGAAGGGACTTCTGCAAAATGAAATCAAATAGGGAACTACTGTTACAGAATCAAAAAGTACAATGACTACTTAAAAATATCAAATATAACTTGTTTGCAATTTCCTTACCAGATTCACTTATATATTGTCCAATATTTCGTACTCTGGGGCTGGATTGACTTTACACTAGCTTACGTAACTGCTCGATCGGTACGTTGTGTTATTTGTCTTTTTATGTCCCCGATTCATCGAATAAATAAGGCCAAATAAAAAAGTATGTGTGGTTCCAGTTACATCTGAAAAAAAGTTAGGGTAGGTAGGTAGGGATTTATGTTTTTAGGCCAAATAAAAAAGTATGTGTGGTTCCAGTTACATCTGAAAAAAAGTAGTATTGCTTCTTCTTCTTCATGTTTTTCTTCCTCTAGTGGTCATACCACCCCTGCACGGGCCAAAACTTTTTGTCTGTTGAAATTGACACATTATAATCAAGATAAATTGTATTAATTTCCATGAGACAGTGTGTCGCGTATCATCTTGACCTTTAAATTTGGACCTCGGGGTTAAAATGGTTGATTTTATGGACATTTTCTTGTTCTGAACGTAACCTTGTTATTCTTTGGCATATAGTTATGATATTTGTTACATTGGTGCACCACATCAAGATGATGTCTCGGATTCTCCGAAAGTTGATATATGACCTTGACCCTTTTGACCTCAAGTTGAAAGATTAATTTCATTGTCATGTCCTCTCAAAATCACAGTATAAAAACCTTTTTTAGTACTCAGATTTGTGATCCCGAAAATAGGGGCCATACATCATCCCCTGGATTAATCAAGTGTAAACAATATGATTTTCTTAATAGTCTTGATTATAAACCTAGTTCACTATAAATTTTATACGACCACAATTTTTTGGCAGCCGTATAATGGTATGACATTGTCTTTGTCTGCGCTGTCGTCTATGTCGTCCGAAGCCGTAACTGTTTTGAAAAAGGGGCAAAACAGAAGATTGTTTCTTGTTTCTGGACAACAACATGTACATCAATATATGGATCTCTATGATAACCACAAGGTTGGATATATCGCAAAAGAAAGGTTATAATTGAGTTGGGGTTGTGGTCCTAAACCATTTTGGAGAAAGGGTCCAAAACATTACTTTACTAATACAGTTTGTTGACCAATTTCAATGGGGTTTAAATCAAAGTCTTGAATTCTTGGGGTTCTTTAACATGCTGATAGTTACCGTGTATTTATATAGATTTGTAATTTTCCCCCGTTTTTATAGTGGTCCTTATTTAGGTCCAAATGGTCCTAAATTTAACTTTGTTTGATTTCAACAAAAACGGGAATCATTGGGGTTCTTTGACATTATGCTGAATCTAACCTTAGATTTACAAAATGTATAATTTGTACTTTGGACCTGGTTTTTAAATTGGCCCACATAAAGATCCAAAGGGTCCAAAATTAAATTGAGTAGAAACTTAGTTTATTCTTTTAACAAAAAATGAATTAAACAATTAATTGTTCACAAAACGCTATATAAAAAAAACATGTGATTTGGAAGGGTGGACAGCGCCAGTTACACATGTGGTATCCGTCGTATTGTTCAATATGACAAACATGTCTATCCATGATGTCACACTCGAGAAAAAGAGAATGGGATTGTTGCTATGACGATTGGAAAATACCTCTTGATCATCTGTGACACATGCAGATATTCCATAACAAACCGAAAAACTTTCGAAGGAATCACTCTAACTCTACCACTATAATACCTTGGTTCAAATTATCTCTATATGTCAGAAGGAAATCATGATAGGAAACGCAAGCTTTGGAATACCGTATTAAATGAAATATACTCCAAATGCTGTTGCGCTGATGTCATTTCGCTACATATAGAGATTGACATCTTTTTGTGCCCCTCCCCCCCCCCCCCCCCACCACCACCACCACCACCAAAAAGCGGAGGGGGCATTAAGGTTTACCCATGTCCGTCTGTACGTCTGTATGCCATCCTCTAGCTAAAGTTTGCCTCACCCAAATGTTTTGAAACTTAAACACAACTGCCTGTTACCACAAAACATAGATCTAGTTTGAATTTGGGTAGTGTCACTTTTACCATTCTAGAGCTATGCCCCCTTACAAATGGAAAAAAAATGCTGATTTTTATTTAGTTTCGTTCCCTAACTTTAGTTTGCCTCAAACAAATGGTATGAAACTTATATGCAATGTTTATTACCACAAAACACAGATCAAGTTTGAATTTGGGTAGCGTCACTTTTACAATTATAGAGTCATGCCCCTTTGCAGACGAAAAAAATGCTAAATTTTTCGTGTCCGTTCTCTGACTTGTCTCAAGCAAATGATATGAAACTTATACATAATGTTTCTTATGACCTCTGAAACTGGTTTTAGAATAGCTAGGCAAAACACGTTTTCTTTCTTCTTTTTTTTTTTTTTTTGACTTGGCACCAGTGTCTTGCGACGTCTTATTTTTACATGTTTATCATGATGATATTCTAAATTCTTAAATTCTATTCATGTACCGTATATGCACCACTCACGATAACGATGGGGAGCATTATGTTTTTTGGTATGTGCGTCCGTCCGTTCGTTTACATGCATTTAGAACCTATCCGTTTCGTATCCCAATTTCTAAAAATTATTTCTTACATGATATTTTTAATGTGCATTCAATACTTTTAACAATTTATCTCCCTTGGTGATTGGGTCAGTATCAATAGTATAAATGTTATTATATGTATTTATTGCGAATTGATGAGTGAAAATTATACTAAACGGATCAACATGTGTGGTAAATAAATATGTACAAACCAACCATAATTACTTTTTCTCTCTAAACGTCATGTTCGATTACCAGAAATGAACACAAAGTTTGATGAGGAAAAACACGAGTCAAGTTCGATTTTGGAAAGTATACATAACAAGTGATGATATAAAACATGAGTTTTATACTGCTATACATAGGTAATGATTTATAGCAAGAATTTAAATATGAGCGTTAAATGTTAATGACCCGCCAACTATAGTTCAAGGGGTATTATGCTTTCTGTTATCTGCGTCCGTCAAGTATCGATTTTTTTTTTTTTAAAGTTAGGTTAAATTCTGGTTTTAAGTTGATTTACAATGAAAATGTGGTAAAAATCACTTGAAACTTTGTATATACTATTCTATAGTAATGCTCCTTCCCAAATGGAAAAATAGGAATATAATATTTGTTGTAAAAATATTAATGATGTAACTGTTATAATTAATTTTTAATATTGGATTTATCCATAATTGTAGTTGAATCAACTACAACCAATGCTTTATTCAATGCAATGTTCACTAAGAAAATTAAAACATTTTTTACACTTTGATTAATGTTCTTCAGTTTTGTCACTTTGTTACTTTATATGATATCCAAGCGGAGGCATCTGTGTTCCATGGACACATTCTCCATTTTTTGAAGAAAACTTTCTAGAAAATAGCTAAAGCTCTTACCATTTCTAATTTGTTATTTTTTTCAATTGAAGGAGCAGGGTAAACCATATTCGCCGAGGGTGAAACATATCCGATTCATGCTACTGATTCTCGCACTGTTTATGCATGTGACAGCAATCAATCCACTCTAGCAAAAGCAATAAAAACGAAACATGTCAAATGATTTCATCATGACAAACTATATTCCCACCTTTTTTCAAATTGACATTAAGATGTCTCAATTAAACAGGTGCATGCATATGTTTTAATTGTTACCCATGACATTTCTTTACTTATTTTTTTCACTCCTTCTAGTCTAAGAAAAAAACGTCTGGAATCTGCTATATGAACCTAAAAACCAGTCCATTAGCCTCAGTTTGACATCTGTATTTTAACTAGCATGTAGCGTCTATTTAAGATTAATTGCTTCTTAAACAAAGCATAAGATGATCAAATTAATTTAAGTGATTTTTAACGCCTCATTTAATTACTTCCATTTCAAGGGGCTCAACCCAGTCCATTCTTGATTCTTCGACAGGTGAAAAAAATGTAAGGTAAAATAAGTCGCAATCCATCTTCATCAATAAGATCACATGAAAGCATGGCCCCTCAACCTGTTGCACTATATGTTCTTAAGATATTTGTTAACCTAATATTCTGCGAATAATGTACATAAATGAAACTTATTTATGTACTACAGTAAACTAATGAATTTTATTTCACTCTTTAAATTTATCCTACTTGCGAAAACAATTATATATTTTTTCAAATATATGTACCTCCATTTTCCCTTCAAACTTTTATTGTTTCCCATTTTGATAGACAATGCATTATATCTGTTTTGATATATTGACGAAAATCTGTGTGTTATATATACTTGACAATAAATAAATTTGTTGTTTTTACTGTCTTCTGATTGGTTAAAATTATTAGTTTCGCGGATTATTCAATGTGAAGAGTCAAAAATTAGTTTTATGGTTCGATAAATTCAAAATAGATAATAGCCATTCATTAAATATGCAAAATTCAGGGATACATTGTATATAGTTGGGATTTTTTTAAGACACATGAATTGTATTATAATTGTTTCATTTTATATAGTAACTGGTACAACTGATGTATTTTATGTAGTAAATATCTTCTATAACCAGACAGATAATTCTACAAAACAATGCTAGATTTTTTTTGAATTTGTGTTCACATTGCATTCCAAAACTATGATGCACTGTACCATATTTTCATCATCCATCATCCAAGATCTAGCTTTATAAATAACTTTACACAACATGAAAAGCTTGATTGTGATTCCCTTGCACATGTACATGTATTTCCAATATATTTATGTTTGCATGTATAACAATTCTTACCAGTTTGATAAATTAAGATGAAACCACACATTGATTTTAAAATTTCCCGCCATATATACATTTGGAGTATTGCACTCAGCAGTTATCATAAAATCATTAACAGAAACCTTTATTCCGTTGACTACAACTTTCGGTAAACCTCTCATTTAAAATTTTGAAAATATATTGAGTTGATGATTTTCACTAGAATGTATTTTAAATTCTTTGGATTTATTTATGTTGAAGACAAAGAGTATTTAAAACTGTTTAATGGATAGAACTGACTACATCAATTATAGCCGTAGAACTGACTAAATCAGTTCAAATCGTAGAACTGTTTAAAACTGTTCTAGGGTAGAACTGTCAGAATCAGTTCTAGGTAAAACTGTCTTAAAATGTCTAGGGTAGAACTGAATGTCAGGATCATTTCTAGGTTAGAACTGTTCTAGCTAGAACTGTCTAAAAGGTGTCAGTGTGACAGTTCTACATACTGCCCTAGAACAGTTTTCTTGAGAGATTCTGACAGATTTGATGAGAGGTTAGAAGTGATCTCCGCTGTATTACTAAAGAAGAAATAATTCCATGCTATCGATAAAACAGAATTTGATTGGATATGTACAATCGTGGACAATAAATTAATAAATAGGTTATTTTTAAGATATTTTGGCAAGGCATATCTTTGTTCACTTAATTGGTATACAGGCGGTTTTGTATCGTCTTTTGTTTATGATACTCAAAATTGAATTTAAGAACCTCAATTTTAAAAATAAATCTATAAATCAATTTTGCACACGAGTTATTTGAATAAAAATATATTGAACCGTTACTTTATTCATATATATCGTAGATTCATAAAATTGAGAATGGAAATGGGGAATGTGCCAAAGAGACAACAATCCGACCATAGAGCAGACAACAGCAATGCAACGAGAAATTCCTGCACCCGGGGGCGTCCTTCAGCTGGCCCCTAAACAAATATATACTAGTTCAGTGATAATGAACGCCATAATAAACTCCAAATGGTTCACAAGAAACTAAAAGTTAAATTAAAGTAATACAAGACTAACAAAGGCCAGAGGCTCCTGACTTGGGACAGGCGCAAAAATGCGGCGGGGTTAAACATGTTTGTGAGATCTCAACCCTCCCCCTACACCTCTAGCCAATGCAGGAAAGTAAACGCATAACAATACGCACATTAAAATTCAGTTCATGCTTTTCATTTCAAGGACTATTGGCACTACCCTTAGCATTACTAACTTTATTTGAGAAAAGATCGTTATCTCATCCGGACTAAAAATAGTCAAGATAGTTACTTTCGATATCCTTTTTTTCAAGGACTGCTTATTTTCAATTTTATTGTATTTGTTAAATTTTTGATAATATTCAACTTTTTTTCTCGAAAGATAATGATAAGATCCTATTTTAAGTTGGTATACTGTTAGTTTCCATTGTGAAATTTTGAGTATCATTCGTTTAACGATATTTGAAATGTTTTGCCAGACATTATATGATCTCACTTCTCTTGCATCCGTTTTACGATAGATAAGTATATCAGCTTATATCAACAATAATCATCACATGTAAACACGACCAACTTGCAAAACATCAGGATTTTATCTCCTAAATGAAGAGCGTAATCATACCAGAGAATCATTCGTACTGCATAGTGATTCATCTGTGGTCAGAATAAAATCAGATAGGATCATCCTGAGAAAAAAAACACAATTCGGGGAAACTATGGTCATCGATATGCATGTAACACTGGCCTTGAAAATTAACCTTTATTAACAAAAAAATTCAAACTGCAAAGGATTTTGTCAACTATTTTGAAATAAATACAAAAAGTGAATACCCGCGATTAGAAACAATATGGGTGAAATTATCTTTAAATGCCAGCAGCTTCTGTTGTAAGGGTGTGGGCGCTACTCTGGGCCTAATTAGATCATAGACAGTGGTCCCTAGACCCATTGTACCATTTTACTCCTCGCCTAATGCAAAATCCTGAAACCGACCCTGATATTCGCCCTAAAAATGCACGAAATATTTGTCACTGGGCATAAAGCAATCAACAAACAATTAATGAATCTTTCTGTATTCAATTAGTGGCAATTTAACAGATATAACAAATGTACGAAAATACACGGTTCATGACATATGGCTAAGTAATGGATTAAATGTAAAAAATGACATCGCACTCTACATATGTAAAATGAACATGGCATGGGAAACTGACAACGATGTAAATTTCAAGTGTCACCTTCGGCAGGGAAATAAATCACTCAACACATTATGTCGTCATGGGCTTGTAAAGAAGGTGTTCACTTGGTACATAAAATGACGGACAATGTATAATAGGTAAGGTAATTGTTTACTTATCTATTTGTTAAGAAAATTATCTGGGTGGGAAAACAAAGAAGCGGGGTGTTGTCTTAGAATTCCTATGACGATCCTGAATGCCGTTCGTTTTGTTTGATGTCCGTCCGTCAATCCTTATCATCATGTCTTTCCAATGAGGTTATATGAGATAATCTCCTTGGTCTGTCTTTAACAAAACATATCGAGCGTCTAGTTTATGTATTTCATACATGTAATTTTTTTCCAACAAAAATAAAGTCGATAGGATTAAATGTTTATTCGTACATTCTTGGCAATATGCAAACATGCTATTTGATGCGTGTGTGCTGTGGATCTGAACCTAAATAAAGGTTTAGTTATCTATGATATTTCATACGACTTGACGCGTGCAAAGCATTTTGGTGTCATGAAAGGGCTGAAAGCCAAACTTTACAATACGTAAAATTTATTTTATGTGGGGAAGACATGCAATTGCATCCCTCAGCGATTTTCTCTTAATCCACTTATTATAAACGTTAAAGGTTGACCAGTGAAAAATTGGATTCTATTCACTTTGAGTGTTATACCGTCATTAGTCTTGATCTTGGCATGAATATTTAATTCCAGTTTCGAAACTCAAATTCCAAAAAAATAGTATCTCTTTTGCAATTTCGTTTAAGTTATAAAAAAGGAGTTATAAAAAGAATACAATGTTCACATTTAATGACTTATCCGCAAAAAAAGGGATGATTATAATATGCGATACGCTCAAACATTTTGCTCGCCTAAACTTGCCCGCAGGTTCATTGTTTTGATTTTCAAGGATGCATTGTATAAAAGAAATAACGTTCATAGTCATAAGTCTCGCAATCAGACAGCTACCAAAGCAATTTGTTATGAAAACAAATGCGTTAACGCTGGACAATCGGAATGCATCGTCTATAAACAACAATGCATTAAGAACATCAGTTCCGAATATCTGTTTGGCATCGCTTGTCGTCTGTAGTTGGTCGCCAGCTGGAAGTGATTACTTGTGCAAGTGTGTCATAATTTGTTTATAATTTAGGATTTGCAGAAGTTTTGATCAGTTATTATAGATCAAATTGCAGTCTTCGTGCCCCGCACAGCAAGAGGGAACATAAATTTATAATTAAAAGCAAGTTCGATAGTAATCAAGTTCACCGTTTTACGATAATGTGCTAACAGGAAGATAAAATGAAATATGCTACGGATGTTTTTACGATCTTGTTAGTAATTCTAAATATTCATTTTATCAACAGTTTTAATCCCATTCAATAGCCTTTTATATACGCATGAAGGTGGTCTTAAATCTTAAATTTGTAGAAAGACTCCAATCATTCAAATTGTTCTTCTTTTATTTTTGAAAAAGGGGGGGGGGGGGTATAATAAATTTTTCCACAACATTATAGCTAATTTCCATCGACAATTAGTACAAAATGAAAGCATTTATTCTTATTTTTGTTATAATTTGTACTTGATTAAAACAAGTATATACGACTCCTTCAAAATACAAAACTCAAGAAATATTTGACGAGAACGGACTCTTTAAAAAAGCATAGCCTCGTATCATCTCGACAAACGTGTGTTGACTTGGTTAATAATTTCTATTAAAATGCCTAATTTGATAAAGTGTCGTTTTTATTTCTTATTTTTTTTAAGGCTTTTAAAGTGGCATTGGAATACGTTGACATAAGAAAAATTCTATAGTTTGTGAAATATAAGATGAGGAGGAACACTTTTTCCTTCATTGTCAAATTGGAAAAAAATAGAATATTCCCTTATGAATGAAATTGAAAAGGTTGACCCAACCTACGAATGTAAAAGCTACAAATAATTTGAATTACAAGTAAACATATTATATCTGATGTTGTTGACAATGTAAAGGAATCCACGAAGTGCAGAAATGAGGTCCACATTCGGTCTCGTATCTGAATATTCTATATTTGTATACACTTGATATTTGTGTTGTTTGTACCTTGTGTAAAATTATTATTGATTCACTGTCAAATTTTTATGTTTTGTTTAACCTCTCAGGGTTTTTTTTGCAATAAAGTTATATAATTGTACAAAAATGAAAAAAATCTAGAAAAACATTAAACATGCAAGATTCCGAAAAATGATGTTAATGAATTGATGCTGTGAGCTATATAGTTAACGACTCCGATTTCCACATTGTTTTTGAATGGAGCAACATACTATAGAACAAGGAAATATGTTAAACATGCATTAATTATCGAATATATGCAAAATCTAATTATAACTAATTATTCATTCAAAAATAACGATGTTCCCACAAATATTGCACTTTAAACTAATTTTCTGTTTAAAACACAGATAGATCCCCTGCTGTAAAACAAATAAACGCAGATTCAAAACGTTCATCTCTTAAGATAAAGATGTATTCCCCTCGCTGTTGTTATTACATGCTTGTCAAACGCACAATTTACATTGATAGATAATATAGCTAATGTCTTTATCATTGGTCCCGTGCTGTGTTGGAGGTGGGGAAACCGATTATCGATAGACTGTAATCATAACATTGTGAACGCATGTTTATTTCTTAGTTGTTCATTTCAATGATATTTATTTTATGGATTATCTATTTTGAAATTGATTTTAGTGTGCAAAAGGGGTAAGCAAACTTTTTTATTTATTTTTGTAGATGTTTTGTCCGATACAACTATTAGACTACTCCCCTAAAGTTATGATCAAAGATTATATACAACCTTATACAATGTAAATGACCCAAAGATTTCCTCTATCATACGGTTGTTTATAGCAGATTTTCAATTATTCACATTATTGAGAATTACATGCATATTCATCCTATGAGAAGATGATTATATATAAATATATATTGATAAGTATAGATGTTGATTGTTCTGAAAGTCGAACTGCAAAATTATTTGATATAAAAGATAAAGTCCTCAGCTGCAGTTCTGATATTAACCGAGTCAAGAGTTAATTTCTCGGTTACACGCCATTATTCCGACAGCCCATTAGTCCGACAGCCCATTAGTCCGACAGCCCATTGGTCCGACAACCCACTAGTTCGACAACCCAATAGTCCGACAACCCATTGCTCCGACAGCCCAATACTCCGACAACTCATTGCTCCGACAGCCCAATACTCCGACAACCCATAAGTCCGACACTTTTCAAGTCAAATATCAGGGTATCAGGGTAAAATAAAATTTGTCTGCCTGTATATTATTACGTTTATGTAATAACAGATTTTAAGAAATAACTACGTATATATTACATAAGACTAAGATAGTTCGAATACTTTCTATATACTCAATTCGAAATCTGTATATACAGAATAGAACAGAAAAGAATATTTCATTTTCAAAATTACAGGGTATTAAGAGCATAATATATAAATCAAGACCAACCAGTGATGGTGCGAGCTACTGACGATACCCCGCTAAAATATTTCGGTAAATAGCCGAAAGTTGTTGATTTGTGAATCTGTAAAGCACCAGACAGTATAGCGGACTTATATAAACATTGAAACCAAATTTCAGAAATCATTGTTTTGTAGTTTCTGAGAAAAATATGACGAGAATTTTCAACTTGGCTATCATTTGAGTTATAAATCTGAAAACGCATCACACAATATAGCCGACTTCAACATGTTCAATAAACCCTGAAATCGGAGCCTAAACGAAATAGGAAAAAAGAAAAAAACTTACACATTGATATCAAACAACATTCAGTATCAATAGATATAGGAAGATGTGATGTGAGTGCCAATGAGACAACTCTCCATCCAAATAACAATTTACAAAAGTAAACCAATATAGGTCAATGTTTACCCATACACACAAGACAGATGCATATAGTCGGAATAATGGGTTGTCGGAGTAATGGGTTGTCGGTATAGTGGGCTGTCGGAATAATGGGCTGTCGGAATATTGGGTTGTCGGAGTAATGGGCTGTCGGAATAATGGTTGTCGGACTAATGGGATGTCACCAATTTCTCTTATTTTGGCCGCCAGGGACAATAGAAAGGCTATCAATTATTTATTTATCTATAATTTAAGGTCCAATTTGATCATCTAGCTCCTCACATTATGTGTGTGTACATCAAGGGCTTTCAATCCAGAAAACCATCCCATTTATATTTAGATGGTGCTATTTTTTTACCCCATCATACCTATACATGTAGTATATACTATCCATGTTGTCAGCCTTGGCCTTCGCTTTGCAATTTTATTCTACGAAGTTTATACGAAGTTTTAATGTCTTGTATACATGTGACTACAACATTATTACACGAATATGCAAACAAAAAATGGTCTGTTTATTGTTTTTCGTCAGAAATTACTTATAATAGTAATGTTATTTTTGAAACTACATAATTAGTAATAATTGTAAAATTGTCGGGAAATTCCCGAAAGACATATCACTTACACAGAAAAAAAGCTTGGCAGTTTGTCTACATCTTCTTAATTTTTTTCTATCAAAATACTTATTAATAAAGTCGCCATTCAGTGACGCCATTAATTTGCAAGACACTAAATCAAGCAGATTGTTAACATAACACTGTGGGCGCGGTGAAGTTTTCCAACACAACTTTTCATCATTCTCTCAAATTGAAGACATCCTTCTTTATGTCATTTCTTCAGATTGGATGCATTTTTTGCTGTGACCCGAACCTGTCACCTGACAAATGTCTTGTATTTAATGCTTTGTGTATTGCAAGTGTCATGCTATTTTTCTCATAAATAACACAATTAATATTTGCCAGTTACAAATTAGTAAGTTTTTATCTCGTTTGTCTATCTAATATAGTATCTCGCCTTCACAACAAATCTATCGAGGTCATCGGGGTCAAGTAAGGAAAACATAGACTATTTTAAGTTGATAAAGTTTTGACGGTTAGAAGTAGCTGCATACATTGTGATTAACTTACATTTTGTTTCATATTTCTGTGGGTGTCTTTAAAAATGTAGTTCTTTACGGGTTATATTGTATAATTTTTGGCTTTGATCTCCAAAATCAATGTTTTTATAGATACATGTTTCATTGGTTTCCACAAAATTAAGTCATACATATCTTATATATAGAATCATATTCAAAACAGTGTAGCTGTGGCCATTGATTAACAACCTTAAATTATCCCATTGACTGGGGCAGATTATGTGAACGTTTGTCTGTAACAACCGCTGCTCACTATGTACTTGTTAAAGGCACTTAAACTGTGGGGTCACAAAAGGTTCTCAACACCTAAATAAAGACATTAGAAAAACTAATCAGGAATAACACGATGTTTTGATTTATATCAATAATATAAATCAAAACATAAAGTTATTCCTGATTATTTTTTCGAACTATTTTAATATTAAAGGCGTTAAGAACCTTAAAAGTTTGGTGACCCCACAGTTTAAATTCTATAATAAGTAAGTAGTGAGCAGTTGTCGTTACAGACACACGTTCACCTAATCTGCCCCAGTCAATGGGATAATTTAAGGTTGTCAATCAATGGTCACAGCTACACTGTTTTGAATATGATTCTAGTTATATTTCAAATAACGTTGTCGAAAGGAGACAACTCTTACAGCAATAAACGAAAGGGAGACAACCTTGAAAAAGGATAAGACTTATTAAAATGGAGATGCGGTATAAGTAGACAACAATGCTATGACACAAAATAAAACACATTATAAGTGGTACCAGTGACATCATTAGTAGGCAGAAGTCGAGCGCTTCCTGGTTAGGATTCAATTTCACATGAGTCGATTGAAAAGTTAAAGATAGTAAATTCGCAATTAACCAAGAATAAAAAAAACATACGGAATTTAAACCTTGCATACTTAATTGTCTGCACTTTATCATACATGATACCCTTTTGACTGTGACACTTCAAAACGCATACTTATCACGTGACCTATTGACTGTGACTCTTCGAATGCTTACTAGTCACGTGTTATATACAGAAAGAGTTGTCCTTGATGTATCGGATTTAAAATAAATTGTTATTGAGACAGAAGTATAAAATATATCCTCATTTACTAAAGGTTAACACCCATTGTCCTGTGGTTGTTTTTAATAATGTTTTGAATACACCCTCAGAGCCCATTAAACTAAAGTAACCAGATATACAGAGTATATAATGTATTACTTATCTGACACTGAAGTGTAAATTATCGTTATGTAAAACTATATCAAGAGTTATCGTATCCCAAATAGAAAAACTTTATCATTGTCAGTATGGAATTTGCCACAAAAAAAATATGTAAGGAGAATATACACGAGAGGGTGAATTATGTTTTGTTGAAAAAAGGTGACGGTTTTTACAAATTTGACTTTATGATGTAGTTCGTATATATACATGCAGACGGTAAGTAGAAAATTAGAAATATTTGCTTAATAATGCACTTTGCCATGTTTAAATTAAATACAAGGTGAAATGAATTTACATAATTTCACTTGATTAACTGTCATGCAGACTGAGTACTCAAAGGTCATGTTTACAAAACTGTCACTCGACAAGGATCGCTGTTCATCTCTAGAAGATAAAAAAAAATTAACACGTCAACATAGACTTTGGATCCGAAGCTAGAATATAATCAGGGGACGGAAGGGTTTCACCAAGGACGTATAAAAAGCATATATATATATATATATATATATATATATAGAGAGAGAGAGAGAGAGAGAGAGAGAGGGACGGAAGGGTTTCACCAAGGACGTATAAAAAGCATATATATATATATATATATATATACATAGAGAGAGAGAGAGACGTATAAAAAGCATATATATATATATATATAGAGAGAGAGAGAGAGGGACGGAAGGGTTTCACCAAGGACGTATAAAAAGCATAGAGAGAGAGAGAGACGTATAAAAAGCATATATATATATATATATATAGAGAGAGAGAGAGAGAGAGACGGAAGGGTTTCACCAAGGACGTATAAAAAGCATATAGAGAGAGAGAGAGAGAGAGAGAGCCTTGGTTTCACTAAGTTGTTACCCAACGTTATAATGTATACATGTACCTACATTTGATACATTTGTAACAAGTAAAAATCTGGTGAAAGACTCATTCTTGTAATAGTCAAACATGTCCTCCGTTACATCAAAGTCTGAGTCAGTGGATAATTCAATTTCCAATGTCCTTGTTTATTTATACTACATCATTTATCTGTAGTCAATTTGAAATCTACAGTATATTAATTCAAAAATTAAAATATGCGGTCGGTGTGACAGTCTTATTTTCGAACTGGTATTGAAATATATATATATGGGCCTATATATAGTGTCAGTCTTGTAACGAAAGCGGTATTGAAATATGTGGGCGTAGCAGGAGTCTGGTTCTCATGCCGTATTGAATTTGTGGTATATATATATTTGTGGCAATTCGGTTATCGTTGCGGTACTTGTGACAGTCTTGTTTACCTGAAGCAGTAAGCATGGTAATATATAGGCCAAGTAGCAATCTTGTTAAGAGGGCGGTTTTGAGATAAATGGGTGTAGTGGCAGTCTGGTTCTGAAGGCAGTATTGAACTGTATGGTGTTTGTATTATTTAGGTTAGTAATATGCGGTCTTATGGCAGTCTTGTTTTCTTGAGGCAGTGTTGTACTATCTGTGGCTGATTGTAGTCTTGATATGGAGGCAGTATTGAGATAAATGGGTGTAGTGGCAGTCTGGTTCTGAAGGCAGTATTGAACTGTGTGGGGTTTGTATTATTTAGGTTAGTAATATGCGGTCTTATGGCAGTCTTGTTTTCTTGAGGCAGTGTTGTACTATCTGTCGCTGATTGCAGTCTTGATATGGAGGCAGTATTGAGATAAGTGGGCGTAGTGGAAGTCTGGTTCGAAAGGCAGTATTGAACTGTGTGGGGTTTGTATTATTTAGGTTAGTAATATGCGGTCTTATGGCAGTCTTGTTTTCTTGAGGCAGTGTTGTACTATCTGTGGCTGATTGCAGTCTTGATATGGAGGCAGTATTGAGATAAGTGGGCGTAGTGGAAGTCTGGTTCGAAAGGCAGTATTGAACTGTGTGGGGTTTGTATTATTTAGGTTAGTAATATGCGGTCTTATGGCAGTCTTGTTTTCTTGAGGCAGTGTTGTACTATCTGTGGCTGATTGCAGTCTTGATATGGAGGCAGTATTGAGATAAGTGGGCGTAGTGGAAGTCTGGTTCGAAAGGCAGTATTGAACTGTGTGGGGTTTGTATTATTTAGGTTAGTAATATGCGGTCTTATGGCAGTCTTGTTTTCTTGAGGCAGTGTTGTACTATCTGTGGCTGATTGCAGTCTTGATATGGAGGCAGTATTGAGATAAGTGGGCGTAGTGGAAGTCTGGTTCGAAAGGCAGTATTGAACTGTGTGGGGTTTGTATTATTTAGGTTAGTAATATGCGGTCCTTGTGGCAAGGCTGTATTGTAATATGTGTGCCTGGTGGCAGTCTTGTTATGGAGGCAGTATTGAGATAAGTGGGCGTAGTGGCAGTCTGGTTCTGAAGGCAGTATTGACATCATCTGTGTGACAGTTCGGTTATCGAGGTGGTTAATAATATGCTGTCCTTGTGGCAGTCTTGTTTTCTTGAGACAGTATTAAAATGTGTCTTGATTTTGAGGTGGTATATTTAAATATGAGGTCCTTTCTTGTCATGAAGGTATCTAGACGATTAATACTTGTCAAATGCTCGGACAGCAACATTTTTCACAAAGAGGTAATTTGAGTATTGAAGAGTAAATGGAAAGAGTATCTATTCTAAAAATTGAGAGAGTATTTATTTTCAATATGTTGGTTAAAGTAAGAGGGGTTACATTTTCTAGTCTTGTCAGTTTATTATTTTTTTTTTTTCAACGTCTTTGAACCGGAATATTTGTTTCCAACTGGCTATTGCCTGAAATTCAATTGGTCTGGCCGTTAATTCTCATGATTTATATAAAATTTATAGGATTTAAACGCCTTCTTTTTCCACTTTTCTGGCTTCACACGTGTTAATTATATTTATTGCGATTTACGAGGAGAAAATATCTTATGTCATTTTGATTATAAATTTATGTGAATATCCTTCAAGATATATTCATGCAAATGTTCCTATCAACATGCTTTCTGTAAAGAATGTTTCTATTATCGGTGTCTATCTTTCACTGAATTATCTTCCTTTATCATGTTTATCTCATCCAGTATATATAAATATGTTAATAATGTCTCACACTTAGCAAGGTGTTAGTAGAGTAAATGCTTTGCTTGCTGTATACAAATTGGGTGATGATATATGCTTAAATAGCTATCAAAGGTAACAGGATTATAATTTAACTAGACAATGTTCATGCAAAGCTAGCTGCGAAGTTCTGCTTTCAAGTGGACAATTTTAGCCTCATGTAACGAAAAGAAACATTTCCATAGTTTTCAACAAACCAAAAAGTGGTATAACTTCGGTAACCAGTGGCGGATCCAGAACTTTCCATAAGGGGGTTGGGGCGCTTCAGTCATGCTTCAGTAATTCCGTATACATCCTTTTTTTCCAAAGGAAATGGAGGACACGGGCCCCCTGCAGCCCATCCCCCCTGAACCCCTATGATAACCTAACGACTTAATGGAGTTGCATCTTATATTGGTACGTGCTAAGAATGATTAATCAATGTGGCGGCTAGTTTTTCATAGGTCAAAAAACCAGAGAAACTTGAAATAGCCACAAAACATCGCCATGAATTTATTTCTATTTGAAAGCTCATCTCTGCTACTCGCCACCTATTTACTAAACTTAACAACGAGTGAAAACGAGTAAAAGATCAACTAGTGTTTTCTGCCTAGACCCCTTAACCAGACCTGTACTGTACATTCGGAAAAACAAGGGTACTATCTACATATAAGTAGTAGGATTGCTGATTTCATTGATAGAAAAATACTGAACTCCGAGGAAATTTCAAAAAGGAATTAAAATCCAAAATCAAATGGCAAAATCAAAAGTTCAAACACATCAAACGAATGGATATAAACTGTCATATTCCTGACTTGGTACAGGTATTTTCTTATGTAGAAAATGGTGGATTAAACCGGGTTTTATAGCTATTAAACTAAACCCCTCACGAGTTTTGTTTGTGAGGATTTTATATCTACTTTTCCTCTCCATACAGCCCGACCTCAATATCGTTCTCAGGAGAAACACTTTACTCGATCATTATAAAATTTATAATTATAAGCATTGAGCATTCAAAGTTGTTAATGTGCGGCATTTCAAAACGTCGTCTTATGTCTAGTATATAAAGTTATCTGATTATAATTTTACGTATTCCTAAAGTAAAAAAATTAAACGAAGAAGGATGACTTAAATGTAATGAAAGATGCACTCTGTGTTAAGAGTTGATTGTATACAATGTATACAAGTTCAATTCAGTTTACTTATCTTACAGACTCATACAGGTGTTATATAAAGCATATGTAAGACAAAACATATCTATCTAAACATGGGTTCAACTTGGTTATGTTGCAAAGGGTGGTCTTTAGTTGAATCTAATAACATGGCGTCACAAAAGATGTCGAAAAATCTCGCCTGACATTCGGAAGGTCTTGTACAATTAACCAGATATAAATATTGTGACATCTGTTTAGATGAGGTACTTAAAACCGCTAATTCCTGCTGATTTTGATAGCATCTGTTTTTTGAATAACATGGATTTTTACTGATAACGCTAATTTGTCTGATTAATGCCTTCGTATGTCCAAATCAAGTTCGAGTGTAAATTCCGGTTACAGGTCATTAAACTGTATTTTGTCAGGTGATTAATTTGGTGAAATCCGAAACTATAAACCTCAGAAATTTAAGACTTATATTGTGTAACTATTGTTAAAGTGTGAGTATACGAGTCTTTAGTGTATAGATAACGCTTCATATAACAAATCCGCGCATTATAATGCTGTTAAAGTGAAGCCGTATCGTATTTACGTCAATGATGAGACAGCAGCCCAACGGCATGAACAAGCACTTTTAGAATGAATAGAAAAGATATGGGGCATACGTCAACAACAAATGTGGTAGATTCAGGTGGGATTGAAAACATATCTCATTTTTTTTTTTACATCGTCCACAAAATTCTGCAAAGGTGCCCCCTTTTAAAAATTTCAGGACGCCAAAGATAGAAAGAACATGTCCAATACTGTTGTTCGTCTTCCAAACATTATGTTCGTCCATTCTATTTTAGAGATTGTGTTGTCAGTCTATGCTCATTTTGTATTTTCTTATATATCCGTCTACATGCATGTCGTCAAGTTTTCTGTATTACGCGTCAGTCATTTTGCACCTCGTAAATCAAAATCAGGAAGGGAGATAATTAGTTTTGTCATAAACATGACAGAAATATAGATCGGGAAAATAATTACAAGTAATTAATGTCTACATAATACTTGTCAACAGACAAACATTCGGGATTACCGTTGATATAATTATTGTTCGAAATTACATGAACATGTACCACTGTACATATCTGTCTAATTTTCCCAGGTGCTATATCGACATATAAGGCGTTTAAATATACCATTGAAATTCGTTATTTGATTCCAGATCATCGCTTTTATAATATTGGTCTATTAGTTCAAAAAACGTTTTAACTTTAGCGCGTCCGTACATCCCATAATTAGTTCTCTAACTAAAAATTGTCTCAACAACATTTTATGAAACTTATACACAATGCTCCTTACCACCAAACGCAGGTTTAGATAGAATTAGGATGGCATGACTTTCACTGTTTTCGAGTTATGTCGTTTTATAAATAGTGTAATTCCTTAATTTGTAGTTTCCGCACTCTTAACCTTAGATTTGATCAAATAAATGTTATGAAACGTACACACACTACTTATTACCAGATAACACAGATTAAGTTCGAATTAAGGTGTTGATACACTGTTCTTGAGTTGCGTCCCTTTATAAATTCAAATTGTAGAATTTACCGTATATTTAATAACGGGTGCATCTGTGTCCCATGGACACATTCTTCATTTTTCACATTTATTCTTTTCTTTATATAGGATGTGGAGTCAGTGAAAAATCTATGGTAGCGTTTATTTTGGTCTGTTCACAGTTATTTTAAACTTGGTGCGAGTAGGAGATTGAAGAATTGTTGCACATCTCATCTTGAACTTTAGATATCTATTTTTGTTGGGGTGTCTTCTTTTTTTTTAGGTGTGTATGCTGTCTTTTACGTGCATCCACATCTCTAGTAATCTTTAAGACTGTGGCTGCTTTTTCGTGGTTTTATCTCGTCGAATACGAACTACAAAACAGGCTAATAACCCAACTTGTATGTATTTTAACAGCATTTTTTTTTAGTGATTGTGTATCCGAATGATCATTTACAGTGTATACTGTTTTTTTACGACCGCAAAAATTGAAAAATTTTTGGTCGTATATTGGTATCACGTTGGCGTCGTCGTCGTCGTCATTCCGAAGACCATTTGGTTTTCGCACTCTACCTTTAGTAAAAGTAAAGAGAATCTACGAAATTTAAACACAAGGTTTATGACCATAAAAGGAAGGTTGGGATTGATTTTGGGTGTTTTTGTCCCAACAGTTTAGGAATTAGGGGCCAAAAAAGGGCCCAAATAAGCATTTTTCTTGGTTTTCGCACAATAACTTTAGTATAAGTTAACAGAAATCTATGAAATTTTAACATAAGGTCTATGACCACCAAAGGAAGGTTGGGATTGATTTTGGGAGTTTTGGTCCCAACGAATAAGGGGCTAAAAGGGTGCAAAATTAAACTTTGTTTGATTTCATCAAAAAATGAATTATTGGGCTTCTTTGATATGCCAAATCTAACCGTGTATTCAGATTCTTAATTTTTGGTCCTGTTTTCAAATTGGTCTACATTAAGGTCCAAAGGGTCCAAAATTAAACTTAGCTTGATTTTAACAAAAATTGACATCTTGGGGTTCTTTGATATGCTGAATTTAAACATGTACTAAGATTTTTTATTATGGGTCTAGTTTTCAAGTTGGTCCAAATCGGGGTCCAAAATTATTATATTAAGTATTGTGCAATAGCAAGAAATTTTCAATTGCACAGTATTGTGCAATAGCAAGAAATTTCCAATTGCACAGTATTGTGCAGTAACAAGAAATCTTAAATCGCACAGTATTGTGCAATAGCAAGAAATCTTCAATCGCACAGTATTGCACAATAGCAAGAAATATCTAATTGCACAATATTGCGCAATACCAAGAAATTTAAAATTGCACAGTCTTACGCAATAGCAAGAAATATTCAATTGTACAGTATCGTCCCATTTTCAAATTGGTCTACATTAAGGTCCAAAGGGTCAAAAATTAAACTTTGTTTGATTTTAACAAAAATTGAATATAGGGTGGTCTTAAATATGCTGAATCTAACCATGTATTTAGATTTTTAATATTTGGGCCCGGTTATCAAATTGGTCCACATTGAGGTCAAAAGGGTCTAAAATTGAACATTATTTGATTTCATCAATAATTGAATTCTTCGGGTTCTGTGTCAGGAACCTGTGTTGTGTCAACTATTTAATCATAATCCAAATTCAGAGCTGTATCAAGCTTAAATGTTGTGTCCATATACTTGCCCCAACTGTTCAGGGTTCGACCTCTGCGGTCGTATAAAGCTGCGCACTGCGGAGCATCTGGTTGCATTTGACCTTAACACATTATGACATTTATAGATTATTTGAGTGCGAGGTCATCCGCTTTTGACCTGGGGCAAAATTAAATCCTTTTATATTCCTTACCCGGACTTTTAAACGCACCTTTTCCAGAGTTGTTTCCTGATTTTGAAAGGATTTGCAGAAGAACTGTGTGTGTTCGCTATAATAAAAACTGCCATTGGTTGAAAAGCTAAACAAACAAAAACAACAATGTTTGTCTGATCAAAAATTCTATTCTGATGTTACATAAATGATGATAATCAAGTAATCAGTGGCAGTTAATCAGATAATCGTAAATTAATTCATATAATTAGAACCTTGTGATGAACCTATATATAGTTGATACGTGTAGCGTGTCACAGGAACACGTGGAGACCAATTGCTCGTCAAGAAAAAACACAAGGGCAACTAATTTCCAAGTTTCTTTAAACTCAAATGCACCAAACTTCATGAATTTAATAAACTGCAAATTAGACATTATTTGTGGAGGTCTTTCAATATAACACCTGTGTTGATGTTTACATTAGTGTATAAAATAAGATAATATTTGCACTATTGTGAAGAGTGACATAATATAATCATAAATCATCAATTTTTAATATCCGTTTTATAGTTAGTAACAAGATAAGGGCAGCAGTTGCGTAGCTACATCTTTTATGCGAAGATAGTTAATTTTATTCGAAGGAATGTTCTTCGCTTTACTCAAAGAATAAAGAGAGATCACTCGAATTTTATTTCGTTACTAAAAAAGCAATCAGATTTTTAATAAAAACTAACCGATTAGCGTTTATTTTTAAATAAAAATGTTATTCAGTTTTGTCATGTACCATTCAATCTTTGCTTTCTGTAATATATACCAAATATGTTATGAGTTTGGGAACTGGTATTTCGCTCAATTAGAAATATGTCTATGTCTTTCATTTTAAAAATTGGCCGAAAAAACGATTAGTTATCTATTGTATCAATCAAATAAGATTATCAACTTTCGATTGTAGTTTTAAACACAGTATATATCATGTTAATGACGATTATAGTTTTGTTGTATCTACAAACATGTGACTTCTATTAGAAAGTATACCAATTTATAATACTGAAAATGACCTGATAGTTAAGAATTGTATACATGTGTAGGAAATGTGTTGGTTTTTGTTACCTTTTTGCTAGTTCTATCAAGGCGGTTACCTTCTTGAAAAAGCAAAAACTGGAAGTTGTACACCACTTTTATAAATACAATTGAAAATATATGACTTTATAAACATAGCTTGTTTATACTCACAAACGGTCTTTCTCAATGAAATATTGGATCAATGCAATCAGTGGCGGATCCAGAAATTTTCATAAGTGGGGGCCCACTGACTGACCTAAGAGGGGGCCCGCTCCAGTCACGCTTCAGTGATTCCCTATATAAGCAACCAAATTTTTTCCCAAAAAGGGGGGGCCCGGGCCCCCCGGCCCCCCCCCCTAAATCCGCCTATGGCAATATTGGATTGAGGAAGGCTGTTTGTGAGTAAATCCAAATCATGAATCATATAGTGATACATAACGGAAGTAATCGCTCACTAAGTTTGTTAAATTTAGACAGAACGATTTTTTTTTTTTTTATTTATAAGCACCGAAAGCCTATTTTAACTTAGTTACCCTGAAAGGGTAAACGGAAGAGGAAACACATGAAGTTACCAATAGCATGCCCACCGTGAGCTCGAGAGATAATTATAACGCATTATTTGCGATATTTTCCCGTTTTATTATTTGCTTTAGCCGTTTAACATTTAAGAATTTTAAAGAAGGAATTATACTCTAACTTGGGTTTCCGATATGTCACGGTTGGTTGTGAAAAATCCTTTCTTCTTGTAATGAACAACTGCATATACGGGTGTTGCTAAACAGCGGAAACGGAAAACGGAACGGAAACGGAAAGAAACTTTAATATAGACGGAATTTAAGGGGAGAAATAAAGAACTATGCAAATCAATAGATCTTGTCTTGCTAATTTTTGCTATTAAACGTTTTATCTATTTACCATATATTTCAATATAACAAGTGAAAATGCAAGCAGAAAATTCGTCATATAAGGTCGCTAACTCCTACAAGAGGTCATTTGACTGATTTTACGTGAATGGACATTAGGTAGAGTTCAACATTCCAATAAAATTGAGAATGAAAACGGGGAATATGTCAAAGAGGCAACAACCCGACCAAGGAGCAGACAACATCTGAAGGCCACCAATGGGTCTCCAACGCAGCGAGAAAATCCCGCACCCGGAGGTGGTATCAGCTGACCCCTAAATAAAAGTGTGTGCTTGTTCAGGGAAAATGAGCGTCACACTTAACTCCAAAACATATAAATGAGATTAGATTAAAAAAATGTACAAGACTAACAAAGGCCGGAGGTTCCTGACTTGGGACAGGCGCAAAAATGCGGCGGATTTAAACATGTTTTGTCAGATCCCAACTCTCCACCTATACCTCTAGCCAATGTAGAATAAAGAAACACATATGAAGCATACACACAGTAAAACTAATTTTAAAAGAAGTCCGATGTCAGATTAGACATGTTTTTCACATCAGGTTTTCGTTATTCATAACGTTTCTTAATCGAAAGCACTTGCATTATATCCCTATGTTTTAATTTAAGCCATGTTGGCTAACTTGGCTGACAGGCAGGGTTATCCAACACAGTTTTTGTCGAGCCTGCAACTTTTGTTGCAGAAAGCTCGACATAGGGAAAGTGATCCGGCGGCGACGGCGGCGGCGGCGACGGCGGCGGCGTTAGCTAACTTCTTTAAAGTTTTATATCTTAGAAGGTAAAAGACCTGGATGCTTCATACTTTGTATATAGATGCCTCATGTAACGAAGTTTCCGTCAGTCACATGTCCAATGTCCTTGGCCTCATTTTCATGGTTCATTGACTACTTGAAAAAAAGTTAAGATTTTTTGTAATGTTAAATTCTCTCTTATTATAAGTAATTGGATAACTATATTTGGTATGTGCGTACCTTACAAGGTCCTCATGCCCGTCAGACTGTTTTCACTTGACCTCGACCTCATTTCATGGATCAGCGAACAAGGTTAAGTTTTGGTGGTCAAGTTCATATCTCAGATACTATAAGCAATAGGTCTAGTATATTCAGTGTATGGAAGGATTGTAAGGTGTACATGTCCAACTGGCAGGTGTCATCTGACCTTGACCTCATTTTCATGGTTCAGTGGTTATAGTTTAGTTTTTGTGTTTTGGTTTGTTTTTCTTATACTATATGCAATAGGTCTACTATATTTGGCGTATGGAATGATTGTAAGGTGTACATGTCTAGCTGACAGGTGTCATCTGACCTTGACCTCATTTTCATGGTTCAGTGGTCAAAGTTAAGTTTTTGAGTTTTGGTCTATTTTTCTAATACTTTATGCATTAGGTCAACTATATTTGGTGTATGGAAATATTTTATGATCTATATGCCTGTTTTATTTTACCTTGACCTTATTTTCACAGTCCATTGCTAAGAGTTAAGTGTTTGTGTTTTGGTCTGTTTTTCTTAATTTATAAGCAGTAAGTCAACTATATTTGTTGTATTGAAGAATTGTTAGCTGTACATGTCTGCCTGGCATGGTTCATCTGACCTTGACCTCATTTTCATGGTTCATTGATCAATGTTTCGTTTTCTTGGTTAATGTTGAGTTTATGTGACAGTTGTAATAAAGCTTTATATTTAGGTCTATCATTATTATATCAATGATTAGTAAGGAAGGCGAGACATTTCAGCGTGTGCACTCTTGTTAAATTAGATACACCAATGGTGATTGTTGCAAAGTTTAACCAAAACTATCAGGCGATTCCCTAAAAAACATATGTTCAATAACATTTTGTCCATTAGTTTCAGAGACTGCATATATTGAGGAATTTTGTAAAAGTTAACAAAGACGAAATCGGACGACGACTAAAGCAGGTCTTAGTACCAGCAGAAAACGACCATGACAGAGCAAAAACATTGAATGAACATTTCACTATAATTGTATCAACCAAGAAGATATCAACTAAATATGTACCACTAAAAAAAACGTTACATCCAAAATTGAAAGACATACTAACTTAAGTATGGGCGAGTACAAAATTAGAATATGGATTCAATACATAAAAAGTATGAGGGCCAGAAGAAATAGGCCATAGAATGTTAAAAAAAAATAGACCTACAAAATATAAAATGAATTAGAAGCTATCATATTATTATTCACCATTTTTTCAACAATAATATCATTCATCAATGGTTTACGTCTTAGATGCATGATTTTTTTATTAGTTGTTTTAAAATGGCTTTGAAATCGCTGTCAGTTAACTGCGAGTACTCGCAGAATTGTATCTAGTGTCTTTTCGTTATTGGGATGTAGAAGTACCCGGCCACGTCCAATTGTATTTGTGTCTATCTGAGGAGTTACGCCTTTTCAACGGATTTTTATAGTTAGCTCGTTCTTATGTTGTAATGTTATACCACTGTCCCAGGTTTAGGGGGTTGGGATCCTGCTCACATATTAAACCCCGCCACATTCTGTATGTATGTGCCTGTTCCAAGTCAGGAGCTTGTAATTCAGTGATTGTCGTTTGTTTATGTTTTACAACACAACATTTGTTTTTCTTTCATTTTTTTTTTGTACAAAAATAAGGTCGTTAGTTTTCTCGTTTGAATTGTCATTTCGGGGCCTTTTATAGCTGACTATACGCAATTGAGAGGAATTGAATTTTCAGAGAAGAATTAAGCGGCATGATATTTGAAGCAGCGTAGACAATTTGATTTTGAAAACCTTAAGACATGACTACAACTAACTTGGTGATGGCACTGTGCAAATCGTATATATCAATGTAAGCTACTAATTGTTCGCCACTTTTTGCACATCAATTCGTATTTTTTAAATTTAAATTCTAGGAGATATAATGCTTTTCCTATGTAACTCCAAACATCATCGGTTGACTTCAGTATTGCAAGGATTTACTAAACAAATTCAAGAGTATTGTAAAAGGGTGAGAAAGGCTTTGTATAGTGAGAGATTTTCTCACTTTGTTTTCATAAAAATAAAGTATATACAAGTTTCTATTCTGGTTCCCTGGTTTCCATATCGGATTTTGTCCATACACCATTGTCCTATTAGAATTCTTTTACGTTTTCTTTCCATTATACAAGAAAAGATACAACGAAAATCACCAATGCAGAACAACGCAACAAGATACACCACAACACTCATCTTGATTCAAGGCAATTAAAAAAAAAAAGAAAAAAAATGATGCAAAGGATTTCCCCAAAAGTTTATTACTTCACAACCTATTTATAGAATCGAGACTGACGTCAATCTTTTTTAGGCCTATATAGATTTATTTTGTGTTGTTGGGTTGCTATCTTATTGATATTGATCAAACTTTAAAAAAGAAAAGAAAAGTCGAACAGACTATCCTGAATCGTATGAACTACGTACACATGACTTTATCAAATATTTCAAAAACATAGTCTCAACATCTCCTGGTAATTATTCCAATACTTTATGCTTCAAAATCTTTTATTTTAAATTCATTCCTCTTGGTTTTTATACGACCGCAAAAAATTTAATTTTTCGTCGTATATTTGCTATCACGTTGGCGTCGTCGTCTGCGTCGTCGTCGTCCGAATACTTTTAGTTTTCGCACTCTAACTTTAGTAAAAGTGAATAGAAATCTATGAAATTTTAACACAAGGTTTATGACCACAAAAGGAAGGTTGGGATTGATTTTGGGAGTTTTGATCCCAACATTTTAGGAATTAGGGGCCAAAAAGGGCCCAAATAAGCATTTTCTTGGTTTTCGCACAATAACTTAAGTTTAAGTGAATAGAAATCTATGAAATTTAAACACAAGGTTTATGACCACTAAAGGAAGGTTGGGTTTGATTTTGGGAGTTTTGGTTCCAACAGTTTAGGAATAAGGGGCCCAAAGGGTCCAAAATTGAACTTAGTTTGATTTCATCAAAAATTGAATAATTGGGGTTCTTTGATATGCCGAATCTAACTGTGTATGTAGATTCTTAATTTTTGGTCCCGTTTTCAAATTGGTCTACATTAAGGTCCAAAGGGTCCAAAATTAAACTTAGTTTGATTTTGACAAAAATTGAATCCTTGGGGTTCTTTGATATGCTGAATCTAAAAATGTACTTAGATTTTTGATTATTGGCCCAGTTTTCAAGTTGGTCCAAATCGGGTCCAAATTAAAGTTTGTTTGATTTCATCAAAAATTGAATAATTGGGGTTCTTTGATATGCCAAATCTTACTGTGTATGTAGATTCTTAATTTTTAGTCCCGTTTTCAAATTGGTCTTCATTAAAGTCCAAAGGGTCCAAAATTAAACTAAGTTTGATTTTAACAAAAATTGAATTCTTGAGCGTTTTTGATATGCTGAATCTAAACATGTACTTAGATTTTTGATTATGGGCCCAGTTTTCAAGTTGGTTCAAATCAGGATCCAAAATTATTATATTAAGTATTGTGCAATAGCAAGAAATTTTCAATTGCACAGTATTCAGTAATAGCAAGAAATCTTCAATTGCACAGTATTGTGCAATAGCAAGAAATTTTCAATTGCACAGTATTGCGCAATAGCAAGAAATTTTCAATTGATTGGAGTTATCTTTCTTTGTCCAGAATAGTAGTTGAATCAACTTAAATCATTGTTTTTTACAATATACAATGTATATTCACTTTTACTACCAACTGATAAATTAAAACAATCTTTACCATTCAGTGATAACAAGCACCTTTTGTTACATTTTAATATTTTATGATGTATTTAAATGAGTAGTTATTGTTGCAAACTCCATTAGAAGTTTGAATTGAGATCAGTTTTGGAAAAAGAGAAAGGGGGATGTGAAAAAAAAATGGGGGGGGGGTTAAATTTTTCTCATTTCAGATTTCATAAATAAAAAGAAAATTTCTTCAAACATTTTTTTGAGAGGATTAATATTCAACAGCATAGTGAATTGCTCAAAGGAAAAAAAAGTATTTTAAGTTCATTAGACCACATTCATTCTGTGTCAGAAACCTATGCTGTGTCAACTATTTAATCACAATCCAAATTTAGAGCTGAATCCAGCTTGAATGTTGTGTCCATACTTGCCCAACCGTTCAGGGTTCAACCTCTGCGGTCGTATAAAGCTGCGCCCTGCGGAGCATCTGGTTTCTTGTTAACATGTGCAATACTATATAAAACATACCTATGTAGATATAATAACCAAAAAGAAAAGACGTTAATTCTTTGTGTTTCCGTTTTCCGTTTCCGTTCCGTCTTCCGTTTCCGACTTTTAGCAACACCCCTGCATATACATGTATAATGCATTATGCGTCACGTCTCTTGGTTTTCGCACCATAACTTAAGTATAAGTAAATAGAAATCCATGAAATTTAAACACAAGGTTTATGACCATAAAAGGAAGGTTGGGATTGATTTTGGGAGCTTTGGTCCCAACAGTGGAATAAGGGGCCCAAAGGGTCCAAAATTATACTTTGTTTTAATTCATCAAAAATGCAATAATTGGGGTTCTTTGTTATGCCGAATCTAACTTGTATGAAGATTCTTAATTTTTGGTCCTATTTTCAAATTGGTCTACATTAAGGTCCAAAGGGTCCAAAATTAAACTAAGTTTGATTTTAACAAAAATTGAATTCTTGAGCGTTTTTGATATGCTGAATCTAAACATGTACTTAGATTTTTATACGACCGCAAAAATTGAAAATTTTTTGGTCGTATATTGGTATGATGTTGGCGTCCTCGTCTGCGTCGTCGTCGTCCGAATATTTTTAGTTTTCGCACTCTAACTTTAGTAAAAGTGAATAGAAATCTATGAAATTTTAACACAAGGTTTATGACCACAAAAGGAAGGTTGGGATTGATTTTGGGAGTTTTGATCCCAACATTTTAGGAATTAGGGGCCAAAAAGGGCCCAAATAAGCATGTTCTTGGTTTTCGCACAATAACTTAAGTTTAAGTGAATAGAAATCTATGAAATTTTGACACAAGGTTTATGACCACAAAAGGAAGGTTGGGATTGATTTTGGGAGTTTTGGTTCTAACAGTTTGGGAATTAGGGGCCAAAAAAAAGGGCCCAAATAAGCATTATTCTTGGTTTTCGCACAATAACTTTAGTATAAGTAAATAGAAATCAATGAAATGTAAACACAAGGTTTATGACCACAAAAGGAAGGTTGGGATTAATTTTGGGAGTTGAGGTCCCAACAGTTAAGGAATTAGGGGCAAAAAAGGGGCCGAAATAAGCATTATTCTTGGTTTTCGCACCATAACTTTAGTATAAGTAAATAGAAATCTATGAAATTTAAACACAAGGTTTATGACCATAAAGGAAGGTTGGGTTTTATTTTGGGAGTTTTGGTCCCAACAGTTTAGGAATAAGGGGCCCAAAGGGTCCAAAATTGAACTTTGTTTGATTTCATCAAAAATTGAATAATTGGGGTTCTTTGATATGCCGAATCTAACTGTGTATGTAGATTCTTAAGTTTTGGTCCCGTTTTCAAATTGGTCTACATTAAGGTCCAAAGGGTCCAAAATTAAACTTAGTTTGATTTTAACAAAAATTGAATCCTTGGGGTTCTTTGATATGCTGAATATAAAAATGTACTTAGATTTTTGATTATTGGTCCAGTTTTCAAGTTGGTCCAAATCGGGGTCCAAAATTAAACTTTGTTTGATTTCATCAAAAATTGAATAATTGGGGTTCTTTGATATGCCAAATCTAACTGTGTATGTAGATTCTTAATTTTTGGTCCCGTTTTCAAATTGGTCTACATTGAAGTCCAAAGGGTCCAAAATTAAACTAAGTATGATTTTAACAAAAAATGAATTCTTGGGTTTTTTTGATATGCTGAATCTAAACATGTACTTAGATTTTTTATTATGGACCCAGTTTTCAAGTTGGTTCAAATCAGGATCCAAAATTATTATATTAAGTATTGTGCAATAGCAAGAAATTTTCAATTGCACAGTATTCAGCAATAGCAAGAAATCTTCAATTGCACAGTATTGTGCAATAGCAAGAAATTTTCAATTGCACAGTATTGCGCAATAGCAAGAAATCTTCAATTGCACAGTATTGTGCAATAGCAAATATTTTCAATTCCACAGTATTGCGCAATAGCAAGAAATATCTAATTGCACAATATTGTGCAATAGCAAGAAAATTTCAATTGGAGTTATCTTTCTTTGTTCAGAATAGTAGCTGAATCAACTTAAATCATTGTTTTATACAATATACAATGTATATTCACTTTTACTACCAACCAATCTTTACCATTCAGTGATAACAAGCACTTTATTTTACATTTTAATATTTTATGATGTATTTAAAAGAGTAGTTATTGTTGCAAACTCCATTAGAAATTTGAATTGATATCAGTTTTGGAAAAAGGGAAAGGGGGATGTGAAAAAAAATGGGGGGGGGGGGTTAAATTTTTCTCATATCAGATTTCATAAATAAAAAGAACATTTCTTCAAACATTTTTTTGAGAGGATTAATATTCAACAGCATAGTGAATTGCTCAAAGGCAAAAAAAAAATAAGTTCATTAGACCACATTCATTCTGTGTCAGAAACCTATGCTGTGTCAACTATTTAATTTTAGATTTAAATAAGTTTGAAGAAGAAATCTTTAATTGATTTGTAAAATCTTGACATTTGTTTTGTGTAAAAAACCCATATAATGTCAAAAATTTGATCACAATCCAAATTCAGAGCTGTATCACGCTTGGATGTTTTGTCCATACTTGCCCCAACTGTTCAGGGTTCGACCTCTGCGGTCGTATAAAGCTGCGCCCTGCAGAGCACCTGGTTGATTATTGGCCCTGTTTTCAAGTTGGTCCAAATCGGGGTCCAAAATTAAACTTTGTTTGATTTCAACAGAAATTGAATCCTTGGGGTTCTTTGATATGCTGAATCTAAACATGTACTTATAATTTTTATCATGTGCCCAGTTTTCAAGTTGATTCAAATCGTGGTCCAAAATAAACTTTTGTTTGATATCAACAAAAATTGAATCCTTGTGGTTCTTTGATATGCTGAATCTAAACCTGTATTTAGATTTTTGATTCTAGGCCCAGTTTTCAAGTTGGTCCAAATTGCGGTCCAAAATTAAACTTTGTTTGATTTCATCAAAATTTGTATATAAGGGGTTCTTTGATATATGCTTAATCTAACCATGTATTTAGATTTTTGATGTTTGGGCCCGGTTATCAGATTGGTCCACATTGAGGTCTAAAGGGTCCAAAATTGAACTTCATTTGATTTCATCAAAAATTGAAAAAAAAATTCTTGGGGTTCTTTGATATGCTGAATCTAACCATGTATTTAGATTTTGGATATTGGACCATAATAGATAATGTCCAATTTAAAATTTAAAGTTTTTAAGTTTAAGTTCTTAGACCACATTCATTATGTGTCAGAAACCTGTGTTGTGTCAATTATTTAATCACAATCCTGGAATCTCATTTTTCCCCCGTGGGAGATATTTGCCCTTGTAGTATTGAACACTTTTTTTTTTCTATGACGTCATCATAACGCCATAAAAACGAATACAAGACCGAAGGAACCTTTCTGTTAAATAATGTAAAAATCCGCTTTTCAAAATATTTTAAAATAGTTTAGACGAAAATCATTGTTTAGTGGTTACAAATTACAATAAATGAAATATGTTGCGCGGGAAAGCCTAAAAATTGCCGGGGTTTTTTTAAATGAAGCTTGTCTCTTTCAGCATAAAACATAGTTTCAACAATTTTTTTTTCATTTTTAATTTAAAAAAAAACATTATTTTTTAAAATACGTACAATAGCAATGAATATGATATCACAAAATTATATATTTTGGACTTTCATCTTGCCAACTACACCGATTTTCCAATGAGGTACGAACATCGCGCGTAACGTCACTCTATTTAGGATTTCGACGTTCACAGTCACTTTACACTAGATATTAATGGTTATAGCCAAGCAGACACCCTGCCATTTCTCACGTAAGCATGAGACTATAGGTTGAGGGAAAGAAGTATGTACATATATCAGTATTAACTTTCTATTTTGATAGGATATAAGTCATATTAATATATATGAATTTGGGATTAAGGAAATGGTTTAGGTATAAGTGTACTACAAAGCTCGTTACATTCCCCTTCTGATTCTTATTAATAAAATGCATTTATATTAAACTTTAGCGACATGACAAAGCAAGAATTAAGAATCAAATTATGAAGTTTTATCAGTATTTTAATACTTGAAACTATAATAAACAATTTCTTTTGTTTACCTTTAAAATTCTACCTGGTTTGTTTGACAGGTGTCACAAGGTAAAATTACAGCCAACATTACGATAGCTGTACATTTTTGATGCAATCTATATGCTAAAGTGTCAATTTACGCACAATCTTTTAAGTAAAGTGTAAATTTACAAACTTATAAGTTGCACTTTGCAGTACTGATTGCTTAAATCTTGTGTGGGGTTGAAATATGAAACATGAAATGAATTATAGTTCGTATTATTTTATTATCAAACTACTTCTAAAATGAGCTCTCAGCTTAGTACAAGTACCTCCTAAATGGAACTTCCAGTTATTTAAAAATTAATTAGGATTCTGATTTAGTTGTTTAGGGAATTAAATTTCAAAATTTTCTTCTTATGGGTAAGTTAATTTTAATTTACATATATGCTTCTGAAATTAGTTGAAATAGAGTTGTCGCCCATGTATTTGTCCTTTTTGAGATGAATGGGTGATTGTTTGCAGTGAAATGGCAATAATTATATTCATACTAAGCGAGGAAATGTTAAAGAACGTGATTAGAATGTGAATTATAGGGAAACAATACAAATTGGCACACTGAGTCGATATTTTGTTTCACAAGAAAACAGTACACATGAATAATTGTTCCTTATTCGTACGCAGTCTTGCTCCTGCTACTAAATACCCCTTGCTTCCAGCGGAGAAGCATTTTTTACGGTCCCTACGTATGAAAGTCTGTTGGTCCTTTCGTCCTTCCGTATCATGTTAAAGTGCATGTTGTTTTAATGTAATAAGTAATTGACAACAAGGTTTGATCACATAATATTGAAACCTATGTTACCCATGTTTATAACGATGTGGACCATAAAGAAATGCCAAAATAAGATTTTGTTTTCCCTGAGCAAGAAAGTGTTGTTTAATGAGCGTGGCATGGGGTCCTATATAGTTTCCTATTCTTTGTATAGTCTTTAGTTTGATCTGATCGCCGATTGAAACTTTGATCACTGGCCCACCGAGACGTTTTTAAGGTATATAACTGAATATCATTATAAACCGAGCATGTACAATGTATGCAATGTTCACATGACGAATAGGGAAACTGACTGGGAAAACTGAACTTGAGAATACTGCAATGTGCAGCATTGGGGTAGTATGTTTTACATTACCGACTTGTGTATGAGTAGACATGATAAAACTAGTAAAAATCGCACCATATTGTGAGAGTTTTTCTATTATAGCTACATGTATCTGCATTATATGTGTGTGTTTTTTATACTTTGTCCTGCAGTTGGTGGTTAATTGGGTATGTGTGATTTAGTTACAGTATCTAGTTTGAATGCATTGCCACTCGAAGTAGCCTTTTCCTAAAGTTTATAAATTCGGGATGCTTATACTGTAAAGCAATCGTTTCTTATGTTAGTATTACGATAGTTTTCCTGATAACCATGGTTTATTGTATTTTGATTCATTTTAGAATTTGGGTGGTCAAATATTGCGTGCATTCAATTTTTGATCATTTGATCAGATTTAAAGATATTTATGAAGGTGCATTATATTCATTTTTTTTTTTTTTAATTACATAATACGGGAAACGAAGATTGTTGATTAAATAAATGATTGTGTGTAAACAAATATATTATATTGCTGCAACAGTTGTCTCCTATGCAGATATAGATGGTAAGATCGGGCATTTTAATTTTATTTACTTCAGAGTGAACTTTACATTTAAAGATACCAAACATAGCATTTATTTTTTACAATTATTTGGGTTTTTTAAACTACTTGTAGGGTTTTAGTCAAATCGAAAATCATAATTGTGATTTATTAAACAAATTTTAGCAACATAGAGCAAACATTAATCCTAATTCAAGAAATTAAAAAAAAAACAAAAACAAAAAAACATGCTGCATATGTCCAGTTCTATTTATCGACTATAGATTTTACTTATTAAATATTTTTACACTTTATAATTGTATATGTGTGTAAATTTCCAATAGGACACGTTTCTCGTATTCAAATCCATTGACTAGTTTGGGAGGCGTATTTTCCCTTTGAACTTCATAATATCGACCCTTCTCGTGAAGTTTCGTGAAACATCGGCTTATATAGTACAGGTATATAGTTTCGGATTAATGTGTCAGTTTTGACTTTTCAGTAACAAATGTCACTCGTTTTCAATTAAATATATATCTTGACATTTATAATATGAAAAAAAGAAACATTAAAAAAAAATCAAAACGTTAAATAAGCCATGTTACAAGTCAAATAAAAATTTTAATTTGAAATAAAATCTACGAAACACTATCACTTTGTTCAAATGTCAACTAATCAAGATTTAAAATTTGAATGAAATTAATTCTGACACAAAAGAGAAATATTTCAAATAAAAAGGTAACACAGACCCTTCTTTTTAAATCTTTCGTTTCGTAAAAATTGTATTTATTGATAAAGGTTAAATTGATAGACTGATGAATGAGTGACACGCGATCAATACATAAAAAAGAGTTCCGTTTCGTTTTGTCGAAATAATTTACGAGGGTCGAAGATGATTATCAATTCTCTTATCCAAGGAAAAATCTTTCTTTTATCTGATAAACTTTGGTTTTCTAAAGTTTTCAATGAAGTGAAAGTGGTCATTTTTTAAATGTCTATAAAACAGATCTATTTTCTCACAGGCGATTCATTTCCGATTTATTGTTATTCCTTGACTTGTCAGGTTGTTAACTCATTCATTTTTAACCGAACTTACGAAGTAAAAATTAAAAATTGGTTATTGATTTAGGGATGTCCGGTGGGCGGGCGGCTGTCAAACAGTTTTTCGTTCTTTACATTGAAAGGCTTTTTACAAAAGATATGTTATTTTCTATGTTCTTTATTATTGGTTATTTAACGGCTGTTGCATCGGAGTAGTCCTTCCGGTCTTGGATGACTGAATGATTGTTGTTTGTCTAACATAAAATATTTCAGTGGCAAATATTTCACTCGTATATCAATGAAATCATACCTGAAATTTTAGTTTCTGCAAAGTAGCTAGACTGGGATGAAGGACTGATGCCAATGTAAAAAGAATATACGTAAGATATGGTCTGAACTTTGCTTATAAAAACTAATAGTTAGCCGCGTTATAGCTATATGGTCACATTGGCTTCTCTCTCCCTTTTACGACAAATAACGCCTGTCTGTTTGATCGTGCGAGATGTATTAATACGCGGCCACGCCCTGTCAGAAGTTCCGTATGTTAAATCCAATGCCGTGCATGGGGAAAGTGTAACGTACTCTATAAAATTAAAAAGACCTTAGGCTTTTATAACTTCCATATATAGGGTTCCCTTTGTGATGCAACTTCTTAAATCAAAGTTCTTTATTATCATTATGATCATATAGATGCATTCCAATATTCACATCTTTCCTCATTGGTGGATTCGATATTTAGAACAAAGTAAGACTGAGATGACCACTTATAAATTGTGGAGGAACCTTTTTTAATCGGACAAATGCATTAAGAAACACAGAACTTTTGCCATTACTTAGCCATCTCCGTTTTGATTCTCCCTAGTGATGTTTGTATTGACAAGCTTTGCCTGAGGTCAGGTCTGTGCCGCTTGAGTACTGCATATATCGTGATTACTTATGTTGTGAACGTCCGTGCTTTTCAAAGCACCTTTTGTGCTGTTTTTGTCAGCATGTTTATTTTCTTCAGCATTGATTGCATATTGCTAATGACCATGTAAACAAACATTAAACAGGGAAACGTTCAATGGTTACATATAAACTGAATGATCTCACTAATATACCAGGCATTGCATGTATAATGTGTTTGATGTGTAAATCAGGAGCCTGCAATCAAGTGGTTGTCGTTTGTTTATGTGTTACATATTTGTTTTTCCTTAAATTTTTTTACATAAATAAGGCCGTTAGTTTTCTTGTTTGAATTGTTTTACATTGTCGTATCGGGGCCTTTTAAAGCTGACTATGCAGTGTGGGCTTTGCTCATTGTTGAAGGCCGTACGGTGACCTATAGTTGTTAATGTCTGTGTCATTTTGGTCTTTTTTGGATCGTTATCTCATTGGCAATCATACCACATCTTCTTTTTTATATAAACTATGGCTTGATTTAACGAAAAGAAATTGGGATTATATGCTCTTAATATTAACAAAGATAGTATGGATTTTGGTATGTCTATTTTTTTATTTTTTTTATTTTAACCAGTTGAATCGAAGCAGGCCTCGACAATAACGCTTGTCCGATTGTCCGGTACCAGAGGGAAAAAAGGTCGGACAAGTAAAAGCTGTATCAAGCTTGTCCGTCGGGACAAGTACAATTATTCTGCAGAAAATAAATTTAATAAAACTTTGATGAACAAAGTACTTTATTGTAAACAAAAAACAAGAAAACAAATATTAATTTGACATGTTTCTGTATTCTGTTTATTCAAATGCAAAACCTTTTCCTTCAACATGTTTACTTGAAATCGATAATTTTTAACTGGTTCTTTGTCAGTTACTTTTTAACAGGTAAAAAGTATACTATTCTTGGAAACCAGTCTTACTGATCCGAATCAATGATGGGCTTTGTAGATAAGGTAACTGGTCCGAATCAATGATGGGCTTTGTAGATAAGGTAACTTTACAGGACAGTTCGTCACCTCGAAAGATTCAGCTCCAAGTTTAATAGACAGTTTGGCACTGTAGGAGACATGTTTAGTAGACATGATTGATAGACAGTTTGACAAGGCAGGAGACATTTCGGGACCAAGACAAATCAGTACCTCCTTTTGCTATTCTGTTCCTTATAATAAATACCATACCGTAATTTTTTCACAATTTTTTTTTTATTTTCCATAAAATTCACAAAATCATATTTGATCATAAGTAGAAAAAAACAATAATTGCAATATGGTGACCTATAGTTGTTAATTTCTGTGTCATTTGGTCTCTTGTAGAGAGTTGTCTCATTGGCAATCAGACCTTATGATGGATTATCTTCTTTTTATTGATTGCATTTGAATAAACTTTTTTCAACTTAAAGAACAAAACACAATACAAATCCAATGAGTGTACAGGCCTATCAGATGGTGCCTCATGTTTGGATCTTGTGAGACTAGTATTGATGAAAACTAGAACCTAATTCCTGTGATATGACAAGTTTCGCAGTTGTACTTTTCAAAAGAAATACATCAAATTCTGTTATATTGTTTAAATTCGTTTTGCTCCTTTAATCAACTAAAAATGTAAAAAGTTTATTTTTAATAGAT
The DNA here is from genome assembly GCF_965363235.1 of Mytilus galloprovincialis. Lineage (NCBI taxonomy): Eukaryota > Metazoa > Mollusca > Bivalvia > Mytilida > Mytilidae > Mytilus > Mytilus galloprovincialis. The sequence continues at coordinate 49,740,978 of NC_134851.1, forward strand.
TTTTTTTTTTTTTGGACAAGTAACAACTTCATTCGGACAAGTAAATTTTGGTATGTACTTGTCCTACAGGACAAGTTGAAAAAAAAGTTATTGTAGAGGCCTGCGAAGGAGAGAACTGTATCACTCCTGGTATTTCTTTTTTGACGTTTTCATGCGAAATTTCAAGCGATTCTATAGTTTGTACATTTATAACAACAAAAGGTAAGGTCAGTCCTGTCAAGATTTGATATTGTTTCGGGGCAAATTGGCATCATCAACAATCTTCAGATGAACGGGTTTGATATGTTCTCAATCCGGTGTTTCTTAAAGTTGAAAATGAGGGAGACCATCTATAATAGTCGAGACACGTTTGTACAAGAATTTAAGGACATAATATTTGAACCCAATCTATTCTATAATTATTATGATATTATATTTAATATTGCACTCAATCAGTGACAACAATATCACACGTGAGCAGGGGTTCTATCTTCCATTGACTATCTTTCTCTTATTACTGATGTCGGGGTTCTTTTCTCTAACAGCTCGGGATCAAATTGTCTTCATATAATTTTATGAAATATACTATTATACAGGTGCTAAATAGGTGGGATAACAAGAATTTGATAAATTATGCAGAAAATTGATCCTTATATCCCTTTTATACTAATGAAACTCGACCCCATCATTACACGGGAAAACAGATGATTCCATTGTACGGTTGTCACAAGGGGTGAAAGATTGACAAAGTAGATGTCACTTTGACGAGTATAAATTACGGAGTCAACCCCGACCTTATATACTGAATATTCTTCGATAGTCACTAAATGACATGCACGTGCAAGTTACGTATAGGTACTGTTTTTTCAATTCAATTCAACTTTATATTGTCATTATTCAATCGCACATACAAAGACATATTCAAAGACATAGAAAAACACAAAATCACCAAAAAAAAAAAAAAACAGATACAATAACAGATTAAGAAAAATATTTCCCTGTCCTGATTTATAATGATTTTTTTTTTCACAAACATATAAATGATATCTTTGAATTCAAATAAAATGTAGCCAAATTCTCTTTCATTCTGTCTTTGAACAGGAAATAAGAAAAGTCCAACATTGCATGTTGTTCATATATTTGTTGTATAAATGAGTCAGTCTTTTTAGTGAAACAGCATTTTTTTATATAATTAATAAGCCTCTTGTACAAACTTATGACCTTATCATGCTAAGTAAACAAAAAAATCTTTTTATATTATTCTCTTTTTAAATTTTGAATTTCTAATATTTGACAACTTAATTCAAATAGGAAAGCATTTAATTTTGAAATGAAATGTTTTTTTGTCAAATTTTGTTTTTATTCCAATGTCGTAAATTTAAAAACTTCGAGTTTGCATTGATCTATTGGCCTTATCGAGATCAACGCTTGACAGTATCTGAAATTTAAATTCCAACGCTCAATGAACTAATGTTTTATCAGAAATCTTGAGTAGCGATCAAATGAGTTTTACGAAGTATTTGTTGAATTAAATGGGAAAAAATGTCAATTCGAACAATGATATATTTAATCTTTGTACAAACTTTTACATGGAATTGACGGGTAGTGTTTTAACAGTAATACAGGCGATATAAAATGTATTAATAAACATCATGTTGCTCAATAGTGACACGAAGATTGTTTTCGTTAAGAAGGGGAAAACTGTATTTCCCCTTATAGGTATATCAAAAAGGTAAAAGGAAAATATGAAATAAATGTGCAAGAAAACAACACAATCCATTAAGGGCGTTACCAATGAATAGCAATTACAAAACATAAAAAGTATAACAATGATAATTGTTCTAACAGGTGTTTGACCTATACATACAAAATAATGTATAAACTGAATGGACGAAAAAAGATAGCATTTTCCAATACAATGAGACAAAACGCGGCAACATATTTTGTCTTTGATGCATTGTGCTTTGTTTGGGTTTGAGAGGAGAAAAAAATGATTTTCGCGAGATAAAAAAAAAACAATTTTGTTGTTCCATTTTGCCATTTTGTGTCAATTCTAAAGTCTCTTCAGTAATTTTATCATTTGATATTAAATGTTCCATGGTAGGATATCTTCGTTCATTAACTGTTCTAAGGGTGGCAATACATATGTTCTAGTGTTTGTTCTGTAACAGCTCACCGTACAGCTCTTCATTCAGTGTCTGACACATTTTTAGTGAAGTTAGAACTGGCCTCAACTGTGTTTGCGCTTATCTTTTGACACATGAATTTGAATATCAGCATATGCTAGCTATCGGCTTGTGTGATGGAATAAAGAACAAAGACTATACCAATTGTTGTAATGCATTAATAGACGATGAAAAACACGTTTTAGTTTAGTTACCGTCGAATTACAATATTAAGTACTTTATAAACAAACAATTTGTCTTATCAAACAACATCACTATTTGTCAAAGACTTTTTGTTTATAAAGTTTACGTGGCAATACAAATTTGAATTTTCAATATAGTATAACCAGAATACCACTCAAATAGACAAAGAATAAAACAAGGTCTTTTTATTCTAAATCATCAGCATCATTTCAAGTATAAAATTTAATGTTCTAAAACTGAGGAAAGTGGAAAAGGCTCATACAGTATTTATTGCTTCTTATTATATTTCTAAAATGTATGCGTTAAAGTGTATTTCACATATTTTTATACGACCGCAGAAATTGAAATTACATTGGTATAACTTTAGTATAAGAAAATAGAAATCTATGAAATTTAAACACAAGGTTTATGACCATAAAAGGAAGGTTGGGATTGATTTTGGGAGTTTTGGTCCCAACAGTTTAGGAATAAGGGGCAAAAAGGGCCCAAAATTAAACTTTGTTTGATTTCATCAAAAAATGAATTATTGGGTTTTTTGATATGCCAAATCTAACCGTGTATTTAGATTCTTAAAATTTTTAATAAAGATTTTAATTTAAAAAAAAAAAAATTGAAACTACATCATTTTATCAAAATATTGTACGCCACGCATGTATATGTATGGTAATGTCAAACAATAAAGATTTGAATTAAAAAAAAAATAATTGAAACTTCATCACTAAAGATATCTGTGGCACTGATGTGCAACATGGTGTATAGTAATGTCAAAAGAAGTAATCGTTGTTTAACATGTCAACTGAATTTCTACTGTTTGTTAAGGTCTATTATCTTTGTGTATTCAGGGTCTAGTGCATATGTCAATCGCCTCTTAAAAACATATTCAATTTGTGTTTGAAGGCCAGTCAAATTATTTATTGGTTTTAAAAATATTAAACAACTGTATATTATATACGTTTTTTGTAAGTGCATATAGTTATTACGATCGTTTCTTTTTCTTTGTCATTTAATACCAGTTGTACTTTCCATGACATTCAATCTGCGAATTACTAGTTAGTAGTAGTTACTGTTATGGATTTCAACTCAAATTGGTGCGGATGTGGTCTCAAACTGTTATGAGGTTTAATATGTTGTTCCATTTTGAAAAAGATGGTTTCTTTTGCTTAAAGTGAACTCAGGCTCTAATAAGTTGAATCAAGCTCTGGGTAAATCTCGGAAGATCGGTCACGTATAAGTCAAGCGGACTACTCCACTTTTGAGCTTTCCAGTATTTGAGTCCAGTATAAATTTTGGGGATGATGACCAGTCTTTTACCTATATATTCAGTATGAAGATTTATAGTAGCTTTGGAGTTTTTGTGTCTTTAAAATCAAGCTCTAGGTAAATGGTGTTTTGAGTCACTTGAAGTCAGGTTTTGGTCATACAGTATTGGGAGTTGCGCGATTGTTTTGGCCAGACGATCTTTTGAGTCATTTTAAAACTGGCTTTTAGAAGATGTTTTTTTTTTTTTTGAGTCCTTGAAATCAAGTTCTGGGTAAATGGTCTTTGAATCACTTGCAATCAGTCTTTTGGGAGATGTGCCTTTGAGTCCCGTTAAATGACACACTGGGAAGATGATCTTTTAAGCCCGTGAAATCAAGTTATTGGTAGGTGTTCCTTTGTGTCATGTGACATCAGCCTCTAGGACGACGGTCTTTCCAGTCGCGCGGAATGAGGCTATGGGAAGATGTATGGTCGTTTGAGTTCGTCAAATACGCCACCAGGAAAATGTTTTTCTGAGTCACCTGAAATCAATCTGTGGGTATTTGTTGTTAGAAATGACGTAAAATATATAGCTCTGCGCAGATGGCATTTTGAGGTATTTTGAATCGCATGAAATCAAACTCTGGTCAGACAATTTTTGATTGATATGAACCTAAGCTCTGTGCAGCTGGGCTTTTGAGTCCAGTGAAATCGAGCTTGCAGTAACAGCTTTTAACTCTTTCGGTTTTGACGATGAAAGAAATAATTGTAATCTTACGATCTAAATAAATTCCCATTATAGCTATTTTCAGCTCAGATTGAAAATATACATGCAGTTGTGCAATTTTCTATTGTCAAAAAACAAATACTGAATTTAAACTTGGTAAGGCCTCACATAAGGTATTTCAAATGATTTACGATTTGTAAATTATTTAATCTATGAACCTACAAAGCATGATAAATAAATATAATAAAGTGCATGTTATTTTGTTAAAAACCATGATTTTTTTCAACGTCGTATTTTTCTTTACGCCCTAAGTTCAGACAAGGTTACCAATTATTTAAAATCCTTTTGTTAAATTGTTAAAATGTGACACTTTAAGTTGACATCTTGGCAAAGTTTTATCTTTTCAAAGTGCAAAACAAACCAAGTTGAATATAATAAACCCTAGTTGTTATTAAATAAACTGAACTCTCTGCCATTAAAATTTAAAACGAATGTTGGTATTTGTGACATTTTTTTTTAAATGTTTCATGTAAACTATATTTTAGTTTAGAGCATTTGATTAATACCATTGCGTGAGAATCGTAATATTGTGTATATGCGGTTTTGATCAAACCGTTTTTGAGGATGTTTATGAATTCGTGTTTGTTTGCATTTTACAGAATGTAACGTTATATCAAGAGGTCAGAGGACAGACTAAAGTTCAAAATATCAGTGAGTATGATTAACATTTTTTCTTTATTTACCTAATAAAGTGCGACACCTTCAGTTTGACAAAATTAAAGTTTCAAAGCATAAATCAAACCGTTCATTTGAACTTTTTAGAGTGGAGATATGTGATTTTGTATTAGAAAAAAGATATAATATTTCAAATGTACATTTATACCCAGTATTTGTTTATGGCATCATCTTTTTAACAAACAATACAGGTATAACAATGCTAGTATACAGATACAATGAAATATAAAACTTCAGCGTAGCTGTATATTTATCACAAACCTGCATGAATATGTGTTGTTTTAAAACTTTATACAATAAATACATACTGCTGTGTGTAGTATTTTAGATTATCCCACTTCTGAGCTGCCCCCGTATTTCAATCAGTATTGAATTTTAGGCTGAATGCAAGTCTTATATCTATGTATTCATATCTAGAATGCAGATTTATCGTTTGCTTTGTCAATTGCTTGTTGCTTTTTTAACGTCCAGAGGACAATTATACATGCATATTAAACCTAAAATTGGAGCTTTCAGAAGTTATGGAGTAGATCACCGTCTATAAAAGCTACAGATGTCTTTTCTGCATATGTCTTCCTTCTATATATAAATATGAAAGAAGGACGAAAGATACCAAAGGGACAGTCAAACTCATAAATCTAAAATAAACTGACAACGTCATGGCTAAAAATGAAAAAGACAGACAAACAATAGTACACGTGACACAACATAGAAAACTAAAGAATAAACAACACGAACCACATTCATGGAATGGATTTTTTGTTTGCCGTACCATATATTATGTACCTTAAGATAGGAATTTGAAATTTGAATCAGTCAAACCAGTCGGAATGAAAATAATAGCTTAGTAGATACTTCGGATTCTTGAGATGATATTGAATTGAGTTTCCTTTTTTCACTTCTTTAGATAACACTTACTATAGTATATATTAATATACCATTTCAATAGTGAGGGGTGCCCTGGGATATTTTTACAAACTATCTTTCTTATCTGTATCCGCTTTTGCAGTTCTATCATTTGTGTGTGGATTATTGTCACATTTTCCCATAATTTTTGTTCACTTGTTTTCATATTTCATATCAAATACAGTTGATAGAAATGAATTATATTTGGTTTAACATTAAAAAAAAACATATCACTATAAAACATAATACTCTATATCCCCTTCTCTCATCATAAAACGCTTGCTGTCTGGAATGAACATTAAAACAACTGTATTATAAGTATATTATAAAAATGTCATAACTTTCAAGATCTTAACAGGTTGATATCATTGTATGAAATTCTACTTGAAATAACACTCCACGTCGAGTGGACCCTTGTGAAAAACAAAACTTTCATCATTTTGCTGCCAAATACATATTATTTATATCTTTAATGGGAAGTACAGGTGGGTCTGAGAGTCATTGAAAACGACACAATGTTACAGTTATATTGAATTAATGTATAATTCCAAGATCGTTTTTTTAAGAGATGTTGTAAATATTTTGAAAGAAGCAGTTTTACAGACTTCCGATTAAGACATAATATATATGGACCTCCAAGACAGTGTAGTTTTGAAGAGGGAAAGATATTTATTTTTCCTTCAATATTGTTTATAAATTTGTCATTTCTCATTTATATAACACTGTGCTGACTGTGCCAATTGTTTTTAATATTTTCGCATACGTTTTAAAAGGCGAATGAACAAGCAGAACGTTGTGCCTTCAGTCGCAATATTCAGATCCATCAATGAGGGAAATTATGGACATTTTTTTTTTGCTATTTTATGCCAGCTTTTCTTTTCATGTGTATTTGCCGCAACAGTTATGTATTACTTTAAAAATTACAAACCAAGTGTTTCCTGATGAAACTATCTTCTTAATGTGTGTGTGGGGTATTTTTTTTCCCTTTCCTGCAAAGTTGGGCATGCAGTTATACATCCTTTTCAAGATAAAAGAATGCAATTTCGGGAATAATTTACGTTCTTACATCTTATAACTGATGTCGTAAGAGGAGAAAAACTATGGTCCCTTTCGCAGAGCACTACACCATGCACGATATAAAGAAAAAAGAATAATGATATGCTTCAATATAAAGAATATAGAATAAAGGGGGGTAAGTGAAAATTGGCCTAAAATATAAAAGAACACAAAAATGAGTTATGTCCCTTTAATAGCCTTATAATTAATGCAAGCGCGGGCATCACTTGTGTTCCATGGACACATTCTCCATTTATTTTAATATATAATAGATATATGGAAAATATTTCAAACGGGGACATCATCTATTCCCCATGGACACATTCTCTATTTATTTTGATATATAAAAGATATAAGGAAAATATTTCAAATTGAGTAAAACAGCTGGCATACTTTTCAAACTGTATTTCTTTATCACATATTTAATTTATCAATTAGCCAATTAACCACAAATTAGTTTTTTCAAATGTAAATTATTCTGGCATTCATGATGGATATTCCAAAGCTGTGTTAAGTTTCTACTTCCGTAAAATTCGATTTTATTTCAAAATGAATTTAAAGTGTCAAATAACTGTCCATTCTTTGTTTTCATTCATGGATGACAATTTAGAAAGTTAAAAGTTTAATGAGTTTTTTTTACAAAAGTATTAAACCATAATTGGAATTATCTATTGATAATTACCTATACACATGCGAAATTATGATATCTCGAACCTTTTAACCCCTTGAAACGATGTCATTTTTCTTCAATATGAAATGGATTATGTCAGAGATTTAATTTTTGAAAAACAAAAAATCTGTTTTGACACGCGAATAATACAATACAAAATAGCCACTACGTCTGGCAGTAATCTGATTTTGTACCAGTGAAAACGATTTTTTTTTTGTAAAATCGAAGATATTTTGGACCCGTTAACATTGTTGTGACATTGAATTGAGTAGTTTTATACATGTCCTTTTCAGTTAAAATCTCCAGGTTTAAATTGTCAACAAAACCACACACACATGTTTTTATTCGTAGCATTTTAATAAGAGTTAAGATGATTATTGTTTCAATTTGGAGGCTCAAAAGGTTGTATCACGTGACATTTGTTAATTTATGTTACTAAAGGGAGCAACCATTTAACTTTTTTGTCATCAGAATATTTTTTAGAAAAAAAACATGACCCCTTCTGGAACTTAAATGGTCATTCCCTTACATACATCATTTTTGGTGGAGTCTGACATTTTCTGGTCGCATGATCATATATATATAGATAGACTCTGGAACAGTTAAAATAGTATATGTTTCCTCGATCGTCATTCTAAACTTTGTTTTTGCTTCTATGTACAACCTATTTAAGTCTGTCAATCCGATTTCCATTGCAATGCAATTTTTGCATTCAGAACAAACAAATTGGACTGTGGTGCCTATTGCATCTGCAGCACTTATAGCAGGGTGGTATTATAGCATTGCACAAATGAAAATTCTATGAATGCATTCAAAATTATTTTTAAATTGTTAATTTTAATTTCATCAAAAACAATAATCATAACAAAAAGGATTAACTGAAAAAACATATTCCTCTTTTCGCTTTTGGTTTTTGTTGGGTTTTATTGTCCATGTAAAATTGAAATGAAAGCGTATGAAAGGCTTTAAGTTGTGTAGCAGTACTTGTACTCAGTTTATCTAGTCTTTTCTGTAAATATAAACACAGACTTTAAAATAAACCATGTTGTACTTTGTCTTAATTTAAGGAGATTACTGCACGCTGTGCGTTTTGACATGCATTTGTTTACTTTTCTAACTGTCTAAGTTGAAAAGGTCGCTTATTGTGGTATTTCAAATGCTTAATTTCCTGCCTGGAAAAGAGGCTTCCGCCAGCTTTAGATATAGGATCTCGACGGGTTCAAATCTCGAAAATCATGACAAGCTATATAAACAAATATCGCATTGTATCTTGTATACCAAATGACAAAATAGTACTTGACTTGTACTTGTAAAATGTTGTCATGTTTTGAAAGCTGTCAATTGTACAGTGTAACCTGGTGCACTTTAAACCAAACATTTTGAAGCTTAAACCAAACAACTTGAGATTATTGTACTGCTATCTGTTAATCTTATTTCTTGTTTACAAAGATTAATGTTTTTAAGGACTTTTTAAAAGGTTTGGGTGGTCTTTTGTTTTAAGAAATGTATTAGATTAAAGTAAAACCCAACTTCTTAAACATGTAAATTTTTATTCCAAACGTGCAGCCATAAATCTCTCAGTGAATATATGTTATTGTACACCCATGTGATATTCGGTTTAGGGGGGATTCTCGCGGATTTAACATTATATAAAAAATTTATCTTTTGCTACACATGCTAAGTGTTTTGTTGTTTTGCCATGAAAGACTCGGGAACCCAGGAACCCCTTAAGTTGTTACTAGTACATTGAGCTTTTTGTGCAGTTTTCTCTTAATGGTTGTGATGTTGTCCCAGAGAAAAACTGGTCTCGAATGCAGCTCTTTGGGATAAGTTTCCGTTAAATGTATGCACGTTTTATTTAAACTTATACTGTCTCCTTAGTATATTTGAAGACTGTATTCAGATCTATTTATGATGGCTTTTAACGACGGAACAACAAAGCCCTCTCTGTCATTCATAAGTTAAGGATGCAGTTGAGCATTGGTTTTGCAAACATTAATAAAAAATACTCAAATAAATTGCATTTCAGTCCTTGGATACTAAATATTGAACAGAGACGGTCTTATATTCCGGAGGTTAATTGGTTTCCTTGATAGTAAGATGTCTCGGATAAATAATCATTTAGTCTGCCCTCGTCCCAGTACTTGGGTGGTACCAGGAATGTCACAGAACAGGTACCAGTTCATACAATGTTCCTTGATACATTATACATTTTCACATGCAAAACAGGAATTTGGCATGTAACCTCGAACTCCGTAATCAAATCTCAATTTAGATATGCTCTATTATTTAAATCATTTTGCAGATCGGTATCTTCGAAAGTGAAATATCTAGAGGTCGAACAGAATAAAATTATAACATCAATTGGCTGAAAAAATATGTAAAGTTAAAATTTCATGCATATTTGACTAATTATTGATTATGGATATAATAGCTTACGTGTGACTGTCCCTTGTTTCTAGATTATTACTTGTTTTATTTGTTTGCCCTCACCATTCGAAACGGGGACATTAAGTGTTACCATTACCGTCTGCCCCTCCGTCTTTCGTTACTCCTTCTGTCATTTTGTATGTCCCATTTAAGTTTCCGCTCTCTTACATAAGTTTTTCTAATCCAAATTTTATGAAACTCATGCTTAATATTGCTTGGAACCATAAAATGCAGACAGAGATCGAATTTGGGCAGAATGTCATTTACTGTTCTAGAATAATGCCCTACTTAACTTGAAAACTTGAGAAGGGGTATTCATGTCCTCAGACTTATAATTCTTCAAGTTTTCTTAATGCTAAATTCTATCATATCATCATGCGGACTTATTGAGATTTATTCAACTCACTTCAGAATACTCAAAAAAAATATTTTGACGCTATTTTTAGACGATTAGTAAAAACTTTAATAAATGTCAATAGTAGTCTACATTAATACAATGTATTTCTTTATTACTTTGTGTATTGGCAAACTATTGATTGATAGGTTGAAATCTACATTAATCGTGGTTGTCTGACGCTATACTGGATTGATAAAAATCTGGATTTGTCAGAAAAAAGATTTAACTAAATTTCAACAGGTCTTTTGTACGGTAATTTTCTATATGTGCATTTTTGCACTATATATATACAAGATCGAAAGATGTTATCTTTCTTCGAAGTTATACATTAAAAGGCTAAAGTATAAATGTACTCTTTTAAAACTCGGCTGAATCGGATTTTAGGAGACAAAAAAAACATGTATAATAAATACAAATCAGCATTCATAACTTTTTTTTTAGATATTTATTTTCTTAACGAAACGAAAAAATCGTTTGAACTCCAAATTAAAAACATACTCACTCACTGAGTGATACTGATTTAGGGCTTGAAAATAAACTGATCATAGATATACCGGGACTTAAATTTTACACTTGCGCCAGACGCGCGTTTCGTCTACAAAAGACTCATCAGTGACGCTCGAATAAAAAAATGTTTAAAATGCCAAATAAAGTACGAAGTTGAAGAGCATTGAGGACCAAAAATTTCTTAAAGTTTTCCAAATACAGCTAAGGTAATCTACTCCTGAGGTAGAAAAGCCTTAGTATTTCAAAAATTCAAAGTTTTGTCAACAGTTAATTTATCATTATGAACATAGCAATGATAACTCAATTCAACACAGAAGTGTCTGTCAACTGGGCTTGTGATACCCTCGGGGAAATAAATCTCCACCAGCAATATTATTAAATTATAATAATATACATTTGTACAGTAATTGTCGTATATGTTAATCCTAGTGTGTTTTGTTATTTGGAGAAAAGGATCGGTTATTTGCAGATTTATAAACTTTTATATCTTTGAAACTGTCAGTATAATCTGTCAAAAAACTGTTTTGAAAAGTCCAACTTTAGAAGAGTTCTATCCTAGTCCTGTTTAAGGGTCGAATTATCAGTAGTAGTTCTAAGCAAAACTGTCTGCAGCAGTTTTAGATTAAAATGTCAAAATCTGTTCTAGAGTAGTCTTGCTCATCCAGTCCATCACTTGAGTTTTTAGTCCCTCTTCTTGTCCCCATAACCTGTAACAATTGCTTAACAACACAACATTATATATAGGACTAGTTCTGAAACTAGTTTCAAATGGTTTGACTCATCAGAATCCCCGGACACTAACACGAAACCAACTAATAGTAACATAAAGTGAAAAACACAAAGCAACGATACAAGAGTTCTCACAGTGACTGAAATCTAGTTCATTACCGATAACAACTAAATATTATCATGTTCTCCCGATCTCATGCGGTATGGGCTTTGCTCATTGTTAAAGGTTTTATAGTAACCTATTGTTGGTAATATCTGTGCCATTTGATCTCTTGTGGATAGTTGTTTCGTTGTCAATCATACCACATCTTCTTTTAAAATTAAGTATATCAATCAGCACACATCCAACCCATTTAGTGTAAAGACAGTTCGAGAAACGAATTACCTTGTGCAATCTCTATTTTTCGGACAAACTTTCCACAAACAGAACATTTGGTCTATTTGCCACCTCGTGTATTCATAAGAACTGTTTCCAGTGCTTCATCATTACAAAAAGAGGTCGAAAGGAAGAGTCTCTGAAAGTTGATAATAGTGGTTTTGAATTAACTGCAAGACAAAAGACAATGGCACTTTATGTTAATGATAGTGGTTTTGAAATAACGACAAGACAAAAGACGAATTATTTTCTACTCGTGATTTGATATGTCAAGAAATAAAACTCTTAATTTGTAGATCCATACCGCCCCTTGGATTATATTTTGATCAGATAAACGTGCAGCCTTTCTCCGAGTAATACTTATACCCAATTTTCCGGAAATGTTTTTCCGTAATTTCTCAATTATTATGTTTTCTTATCTATAATTTAAAAAACATAATCGCATTCTGATTGGAAGGCTAATTATATAGTTTATAGTAAATTGATTCTTTAATATTCTCCTTAAATGAAATGTTAGCTATTGCTGTCTTCGATCAGTGTTCGGAGAATTAGTCGTATCCGTTATTGAAAATTTACAGACATTTTATGGTTTAGCTTAATGTTGGGTATTATCATTATAATAATTATAGAGATTTTACTATTTTTTTTTGCCATCTGGATTGAGAATGCATTTTTTATCAATGACCACCGTCACAACATAGGTTCAAATATTTAAGTATAGTCCAAATTGAGAATGGAAATGGGGAATAATTATGTCAACATCCGAACAAAGAGCAAACAACAGCTGAAGGCCACCAATGGGTCCTCAACGCAGCGAGAAATTCCGCACTCGGAGGTGGTTCTTTCCGTCTTTACTTCAGCAGACTCTTTTCTTTATTTTATTAACGTGAGTGCAATACAGGAACCCCTTTTCCTCTAAATTGTTGGTTTTAAAAATTACAAATTGCATACATCTATTAGAAAAAGTAGATGTTGTGTGATTGCGAGTCAGTACAACTTTCCGCCAGAGCTCAGCATGACGTATAGAAGTCACCATGTAGCCTAAAAACCAATACCACATTTGCGATTTATAGACAGGCTTCAACACGACAAAATTACAAACAATTCAAAGCAAAGAACCAATGGCCTGTTTTATGTACAACTTAAATAAAAGAAAAAAAATATTATTTAAAGAAACAAATGACCACCACTTAATATCTTCCTACCTTAGGACTGGCACATACAAAATGTGTTTGCTTTAAACATGTTTACAGACGAACAGCTAAACAGGAAAAGTAATGTAACTATCATAGAAACGTACTTAAACAAGTGTTGTTAAGTAGCTGATGTAATGGCAACCATATGAAAGATTGATTGATTGATTGATTGATTGATTGATTGATTGATTGATTGATTGATTGATTGATTGATTGAGCAAAGTTGATATATGCACTTGACAAATTTTGCTTCATATTGAAGCTTATGCTTTGTGTGAGCATATTATAATTATGGTACCAGCAAATTAAGAGCATATTGTAAGTTCCTCTAAATCACACGGCAGCTGAAGATAAAAAAAAACACTAACAGTTTCTTCCTTTATTCTTAAATCTCATCACCTCTTAGATCTCGGTTTGGTTCTTCGTCGTATTTTTTTCTATACACCATTTCAATGGTATTTTCAAAATCGGTGTATGGTTTCCATCAGAGAAATTAAAATCATAACTTGAATTGAACTTTTATTTCCAGACAAGCAATTACTTAAAATTAATACCAAAAACAAGTCATTATTTCTTCTAGGTTGTAAACTCTTAATCTTTGATTATATTACAGAAATAGCCTTTTGTAATAAAATACCGGATTTCTGGAGGCGTCTCTAAATTGACTCCGTATATTATGCATTCCCGTGGATTTCGTTCCTAGAAGTTAATAGATTTCTTGTATTTAGACACCTGATGTCGTTAAAAATAATTAAAAAGACTGATTGATTTTCATATATTTATTAAAGAATATAATTTTGCACGACAACTCCTGAGGATTAGGATTTTGTTTCATCTGTTGTTTGTAGGCTTTTTTTTATAATAGTGATGTCTGCTTGCTGCAGAAAATATTGACCTGTGAAAAAAATATACCGTTCGTTGATTATTTCAAAATGCATCGTTTATAGCTCTAACGCCTTTTGAAAAAAATAAGTACTAGTCGTATGACCATATACTGAATTTAGATGAGAAATGTATGCTTTATTATCATGATATTTTCATACTATGATGAAAAGGAAGGGATGTTTGTTTTGTTGTATTAAGTCAGAAAAGCTTCTAGACTACAATCGGAAGAAAGATACAATTTTCGATTCCAGCAAAGGCATCTATGAATCTACCTAACGCTGCGTTAAGTTCTATAAAATATTCAATAGAGATAATTTTGGATAAAACGAAGGTTGACTTACTAGCTGGAAAATAGATATAAGAAGATGTGGTATGAGTGACAAAAAATTTGAGACAACTATCCATCCAAGTCACAATTAATGCGTTGAGTAAACCATTATGGCAAGTTACACTACAATTCAAGATTTTTTTTTTTTTCATTGTCTAATTTTTTTTCTATTTTGGTATTGACGTTTCTCATCCTTTTGTCTCCTAACACTTCCGGGGAACCAGAGGTAACCCCCGGTTTGGTGGAGTTTGTCTAGTTTTCTAAGAGATATTTTGATGTATTTTCGTCGTTTTCTTTTTTGATCCAAACAATATAGAATACAATAGTTCATACCAAACATTGAAGCTCGACTCAAAGGAAATGACAAAAGACATGGTCAGTACAGGAACAAAATGTGTTGGGGTTAACCATTTCTACTTACGCACGCGTATCCTCTTTTGCCTTTTTAAACCTTATGTTATTAAAATCATCAATACAATAAAAACCTGCAAACATGCACAGGACAAGTACTTATATATGGTGACCACTATCTAGAAGCACGGAAATAAAATATGATGTGCACATATAATTTGAAATATAGGGTAAAACTATTATCGCGTACCCATGACAGAGTATGAAAAAGTATCAAAGAAGTTCTGTTTCGTAGGCAATTTATGTGCAAAAATCCACAAGACTTTAAACAAGTTCGTTTACTCTTATGCTCTCCTATCATCTAAGATATATGTTCTCAGGAGATTTTTAGATGACCACTGCTGTTCAAATAATTGCATCATAACGATCTTAAAGATGTGAGAGATAAATTATTTTCAAGTACAAAACACGATATTTAAATGTCGAAATATATGCTCGCGCGCAGTCTTCGATTTCGCCTGTTTCTCCTACGTGTCCTTGTTATTTTATTAAGTAATACAACGTGACTAAGCGACTCCTGTTAATACAGACAAAACTTTTGTTTTAATTGTTAAGTATTCATACTCATTCGACGATTATGTGTATCTTTCCGAATGCGAAACTATACATTAGTAAGACTAATGGATTTTAATGATTACTACTTCCGGTCTATTTGTCCAACGTGACACTTCTCAGATTTCCGGTTATAATCGCATAAAATTATATATAACTCTGAATTGTCCATCATCTTATATAGACAGTAATCATCAGTTGTAAACTAATGGCTGTGATAATTAAGTTTCATTTTTCACGTCCATTTTTAAAGAGCAGTCCACATCATTATTGTGTCGGCTGCTTTCCTGTCCATTGTCTCGAAAACTGACAGGACAAAATGTCAGAACAAATTTCTCTGTTAATTTGCTGGAGTGGAGAGATTTTGAAGAGCTATTGTCTGTCACAAAGCTGTCAGAAAATTTCACAGAATGCTTTTATTTAAAGACGTAATGATTTTGTCGTTGGTTTTTGACAGGATTTTTCATCTTGATGTTTAATAGGATAGTCAGTCTCGATTGAGTTTCTACGGTTTAAGACGAACCATACCATATACTGGATTTCTGCCTCTTGTCACTGACTGAAAATTACATATATTTTTGAGAGACGGTATTAATCGCGCTTACCAAAAAAAAATATACATGCATTTGCATTCAGGTATCGAAGATCAAATGTATTGGTTCATTGTGTGATAATTTGCGTTTTTATATTGAATTAAGCCCACCAATTAATATTTAATAGTGTGTATTTCTATGTTGTGATGTTATACTATTGTTTCAGAAAAGGGAGAAGTTTTGGTACCATTTAAACGTTGAATCTCACTGCAAATGTTTGCACCTGTCCTAAGTCAGGAATCTGATGTACATTAGTTGTCGTCTGCATGTTTATTTTGTTCTTACGTGTTTCTCGTGAATCGTTTTTATATGATTAGACCGTTGGTTTTCCCGTTTGAATGGTTTAACATTAGTAATGTTTGGGCTCCTTTATAGCTTGCTGTTCGGTGTGAGCCAAGGCTCTGTGTTGAAGGCCGTACCTTGACCTATAATGATTTACTTTTATAAGTTATTATTTATTGTTATTTGGATGGAGAGTTGTCTCATTGGCACTCATACCAAATCTTCCTATAGATCTATCTATATACAGTGTGTGTTGGGGTATGCATACAAATTAAGATTGGACCGACAAGAAACAGAACCAATAGTTTGGTTTTTTTTTTAACTTGAATGATAACGAACTAGTCGATATTGCAACAATAAACCACACACTAACACTAATGACAATTGTTTTGGGTAACACGCCTCCAACTTATTTTTTTTCAAACTTTCCCTTATAATGGATTTTTTGCGACTGTCATTAGTGAGAGGTGAAGCTATCTATAAAACCAGGTTGAATTGACTTTTTTCTACATAGGGAAATGCCTGTATGACAGTCGTTTTCCACTCGTTTGATAAGACAATAGTTTTCCATTCGTTTGATGTGTTTGCTCTTTTTTGTCATTTGTCATTTGATCAGAGACTTTCCCTTTTGAATTTCCCTGCGAGTTAAGTATTTTTTGTTATTTTACTTTTCCCATACTATAGAGATAAGTACGGAAAACGTCATGCAATATTTCATGCCTATTCCTAGTGTAGATTTTGTTATCCAAATATATACTTATTTGTCATTTATACATCTATACAAGCAGATTCCTAATGTAGATTTTGTTATCCAAATATATACTTTTTTGTCATTTATACATCTGTACAAGCAGATTCCTAGTGTAGATTTTGTTATCCAAATATATACTTATTTGTCATTTATACATCTATACAAGCAGATTCCTAATGTAGATTTTGTTATCCAAATATATTCTTATTTGTCATTTATACATCTGTACAAGCAGATTCCTAGTGTAGATTTTGTTATCCAAGTATATACTTATTTGTCATTTATACATCTATACAAGCAGATTCCTAGTGTAGATTTTGTTATCCAAATATATACTTATTTGTCATTTATTCATCGATTCTCATGTATATTAATCTGTATTGATACTATGAAGAACCATGATCTTCTCTTTATAACAAACAGTTTATTGACAAGTTTTTATCTTAAGAAAAAATACAGCTTAATTGGCGTCTGTCCCAGCGACCATCGTTTAACAAGATAATGGCGCGTTAAAGTCAACCAGCCTGCTAATCCGATCACCACTTAATAATCAGGTGTCTTATTTGTGACAAGAAAATTCTCTTCTTATTAGTATTTCGTCTCTATATATGTGTGGTAAAGCTGCGGTTGTACGTTGGAGAATGGTTTAATATGAATATTATTAATATCTGATATATTTGTGGTTAAACTTGGATTTATTTGAAACGAGTGCTATAGTAAGTCGGCTAATTTTGTGTGCATCTATTTTGTAAAATGATTTTTAAGAGACTAATAATAAATTCTAACTTTACTTCAGACGTTCAACTCCATTAGTTAACGTCTTACTATTATACAGTGTAGCACATTTGGCTGTTTTTAAACATAATTTCTCTTGTTGTCAATATACTGGCAAATGATTATTTTAGCGATTGGTAGTGTTAAATATTATACTGACATATAAATGAGATTTTTTTATTTTTTATTATTTCAGACTTTTGTGAAAGAATACTGGCACATCGATGAAAATTTAGGTGAGTAAATTCAAAGCTTACATCTTTACACTGCGTTCAAAAACACTGTTGAAATATGTTTTATTGTACTTTTGTCACCTGTTTAAGTTCTCATATTGAATGATGATTCTCTGTTATGGATAATTGTTGGACTAGATGTTGTCCTTTACCTGTAGTGGATTCTGTTTGCTCTGTCGCAGTTGTTACGTTGGACAGCAAGTTTAGGAAAGATGGACGATTCAAGTTAACCTTGAAAACGATTAAATAAGAAGTGATCAAACAATGTCACATTCAAACTGTGATCTTTTGATGCTTAGTGTACGACCTTGTGACCAGTCCTTAAGACTCATTTGAAATGGCTTTAATTTTTTTTTTAAAGTTTTAACCCATAATCAGATCAGTTTAGAACTGGATGGTTTGCTTAAACGTGACTTTGCAACCTAAGTCAATTTTAAAACCTAAGCTAAGGTACCCTACTAGAGCCCAAGTAATTTAATCTTGTTGATTTAAATCAAATATTGGACTTTCAATTTTATTTACGGTGATGTCAGTATTTGCGGGTTTGTTCTTAACGGGTATGAAGGACTTCGAATTGGGAGGGAATTGAACCATGAAGAGTTATTCCCCTTATCTACATTTCCTATTATGTGACACTTGATGTCCTGCTACACTGGAGTAAAAAAAAACTTCCAATCTCACGGACTCATTATCAAATTGCTGTAGACTTTATTGAACTTCTATGTACTTAATGTCTAATTATTTGATTTTATTGTGCAAAAGGGGATAAAAGGTTCTATTTGCAAAGTTTGTATGGTGTCTTTAATGATTTATAGATGAACATCACAAGCAACTGAAGTGCTGATTTAAATTACTGCAGCTTTAAATAAATAATTTTATATCAATAAACCCTTCACAACATGCATTTGTTCAGCACTTTGTGAGACACTTTAATTGGCACTTGAAAATAGGTATACAAAAGCACGTGTCAGTTTTGTACGGAAAATCGATGCTCTCCAATCGTAATCGATTTGGGGATTACCTGCAGGTCTTTTCATTATTACGGAGCTATAGAAACGAAACGAATCACTAATTCTTTAGACAAGAATAGAAAAGCTCTCACAACAAAATACTTAAATGACCAGAAAAGTTGCTAATTAAGGGCGATAGACAGGTGTTTTTGTAAATCATAATCAAGATTAACCATCTGAGATGTCTTGTAGTTTTATTCAGGATTTGAACGAATAGCGTGTCAACATGGTATACCGAATTAAAAGAATCCTCATTTTTAACATGGTAAAATCATGGGTCAGAGGGCTGACTCCCTTCTGTCGTCTGTCACAGCTTGACATCGTGCAATATTTTCTATTTATTGAAATGGTATTTATAATGAAATCGACTTATTAGAAGCTTGTTCTTAAAGAAAAGATTGAATACAAGGTGGGTGTGAAGGAAACAGTGGACAGTTTCACAAGAATTATTCAACAATAATAAAAACCGTCTTTGATTGCAGTTCTTCATCTTGAAAACGAAAGATTTATCGGTCACTCAGAATCGAAAGGTTATAAAGTAGCACCTTTAAACAACTAAGAGTCAATCGTAGAGCCAATTCATAGAAAAGTATGGAAGATTATAGAAAGTTAGGGTGATAATGGCAATAGAAAAATCTCAAATCAAAGAAAACCGACAATAGCATCATCCATGTTTCAAACAACAACTATAATATATATATATATATGTAGTCATCAAAACACTACAAATAAGCAAAAAGACTTAAGCAACCCCAACAACGTTCTTTTCTTATAAAGAGTTACGAAACAACAGAAACACATCTGTATTTCTATTTGAGCTGCTTCTTAGTTTCCGTCATAGAAAACACTAATATATCTCTGCTTTATCTTAAAATTTTCGCATGTGAATTGACATTGCCGATACTGATGTTATGTTTCTAATTACTGAGCCAAGGGTGCGACTAGATAGGAATCCGGATTAAGAGTATATAATGAACTATAAAAAACTTGTTTGCTTTTGAAAACTTAATCCGTTCTTGACGTTAAATAAATACCGTGTCATCCCTTTTACTCCCAGGATGCAGCAGTCCTAGGGGCAATCTGGTAAACGTTTTAAGTCATCTCAGTAAATAACACGTTCCGGAGATTTGTAAAGAAATTGTTGACATTTCTATCTTACTTCAAGCATAATGTTTGTTTAACTATCGTAAATATTTGTTGAGTGTGTTAATTTGATAGACAAAAATCTTGCTTAATATAGTTTTGATGGGTTGTTAAACATTATTCCGGGTGGATGTCTCTTTCGGACAATTTTGTCCAGTTTGAAATTAAACTTTCCTGTATGATATTTCCACTTGAACACGAAAACGAAACCTCTGGTAAATTTAAAAATAAAATTACCAATCGAAAAAGTCTTGTGTATAAACATATAGTGCGCTGTGTCAATATTTAAAGAAAGATATCTCGTTTTTTGACATCAGTAAGCAAAGATATTTCACAGAATAATGCAAGTCTAAATTATGTGCTATTAAACAATCATGGAATCGAAAGTTACTGATTTTGTACAGGCACATAAAGAATGATGAAGGGTTAAACATCTATTTTCTATGACCTAGGATAATGGTTTAACAATACAGCATAAGAACACACAATAAATATCATTTAGAAAAGGCTTAACTGAACAAAAACACATGGCACTGATTTTAGAATACTCGCAGTTACTTTAAACTGTAGATCAAATGAAAAGAAATAAGAAGACGTGGCGTGATTGCCAATGAGACAACTCTCCACAAGAGACAAAATGACACAGAAATTAACAACTATAGATCACCGTACGGCCTTCAACAATGAGTAAAACACCTACCGTATATATAGTCGGCTATAAAAGGCCCCCAAATTACAAATATAAAGCAAAATAATTCAACGAAAAAACTAATTAACGGCCTGACTTATGTACAAAAAAATGAACGCAAAACCATGTATTAAAAATAAATCAGTTTACACATTCAATGGATTTACTGTAAAGACTAAACAACTGGTATAAGAAAAGCATGTCCTTGTGCAATGTTGTTCTTAGCCGTTGAAGTACATGTATAAGAACTCCATGCAGTTTAGTGCGTTTCTCACAATATTATAGATCTGGATCAGTTCTGTCACAATCTGATTAAACAACAAGTTATGTGCTCACGCCTCGTTTGTGTTCCTTAATGAATGCAAAATCATGTTTTTCAGATTTAAAAAATTAAATCAGTATACATATTCAATAAATTTAGTGAAAATACTTAAAACAAATAGTATAAGAAAAGCATGTCCTTGTGCACTGTTGTTCTTAGCCTTTGGATTTTGTAGTATAAGAACTCCAGTTTAGTGCTTTTCTCATAATATTATAGATCTGGATCAGTACTATCGCAATCTGATTGAAAACCAGATTCTGTGTTCACGCCTCGCTTAAAGTCTCGTAAGCAGAGCGTGAATACAGGGTTTGTATTTTATTCAGATTAAGTTCCCGTGTAATGCCTTAGTAAATAAATACTATGATATTATTACGTAAGTATTTCTGTATTGCCCTTGTTATTGGTCCGAGGCTTGCTGTATTGGCATGAGGCCCTATTTTGATGATTTTCCCATTTTTCATCGATTTTTACCTATTTTTGGGCTATTTTCATGAAAAAAATCACAGTTCCACAATTAAACTTTTTCTCATACTTTCTATAAAGATGAATTGGACCAATCTAAATAGATTTTACTTACAAAAACTATAGGTAGGTGTTAATATAAGAAAGTTTTATCATATTTTGACGCTTTTTTGTGTAAAATTTACCATGCTGCCAATTTTGTATTTTTGTGATTTTTCTCAGTTTTAAGAACAAAATGCATATTATTTCAACTTTTTTGTTATCAATGAATGAAAAAAGACATATCTAAGAAATTTCAAAAGACCAAAATGATATGGGATGTACATGATTCTTGTAAAATCATTTTTTGTATCCCTCACCCATTTGCTCAAAATTTTGGCTAAAAATACTGACTTGATTGGTCGTAGAATTTGAAAACTGGATTACACAAAAAACATTCATTGTAAATACACAATTTTTCACAGATTTATGTTTGCTTATAATATTTTTAAAATTCATTGATATTTTCCACTTCTATCACATGTTTTGGAAATAATTCAAGAACGAGATTTCAACGAGACTGAACGAGACTGAAAAGTCAGAAGAATACATCCTTAAGCTAGAATCGGAGCATTTTTAATGAGTAAATCAGTAAAAATCTTTCGCATAAACTTATCGTTGTTATTGAATCAACTGAAATAGACACTTAATTAAGTGTTTAAAAAGTGTCCAAAAATCTTTCCTCAAATGAACCTGAAATTTGAGGTCAAAATCGGACTTACTCCTTAAAAAAAAACAATAATAATCATCAGTGATGGATTAAGTTGAGGCGGAAAAGGACTACAGCACCCATCTTTTTATAATACTGGAAGCCCCCCCCCCCCCTTTTTTTTCCTTTCCACAAACCGAGGATCAACCACTGTTATTGACTAAATGAAAAGTGTAATGTCTGCCTCACTTGTTCACGTACTTTTTACCAACGATAAATTGGAATTATTTATATGATGATGTTATCAAAAGCTATAATTGAATCCTCATGTTTAGGCATTTTTCAGTTGTGTAGCTAGCCATATTAATCAAAAAGGGAAATAACTCTCTTACTTAAACTCCGTTCAGAAATTTGCCTTTAACAAAATCGGACATACAATGAACTTTTAATATGGCATATTCTAATATGTTTATTAACAATAAGAATGATAAATCTTTTAGGATGAAAATAGCAGGTCTTTTTTTTTCATTACACAAGCAATGCTCAGGTGTTTTTGTTTCGTTTTTCTAATTATTAATTTCATCTAAATCTGGATTATTCCAAATGATACGTTTTGACGTTACGTCTAACGTGAAACGAACATTACAATGTTAGAAACTATTTTCTAAATATTTTGAAGTATATCTAAACAAAAATAAATTATTCTACGGAAATTCCTATTATTATACTTTGATATTTTATGCGACCTTTTGTCAAGTGTTTTGCCTTCTTCTGTTTCTGCAGAAATTAAACCGCTGGATGAAGAAATAAGTCGATCGATTTTGCATTAAAGATACAAACTGCAAAACAGCAATTATAGCTAAGTATGTAAGAATATTACGGCATTGTGTTTCATTATCGAAATCTGATATTGAGATGTCCGCCATTTGTGTTTAGATTAGTTTACACATGACATTTTTACAAAAAGCTACGGTTACTGGATCGCGATAATTGCTACGTAGTACACATAATTATAAGGTTTTCGAATTTCACCGGAAATTAATTACGAAACTTTAATCATAAGTTTATTCTCTGCGTCAGGAGTCAACAGAAGCCAGAAAATTACATTTTCTATTTTGAAAAGAATCTTTATGATTTTATTATTTAATCTTAAAAGGAAAAACCTGACCCGACTTATGCTTGAGGTATTTTTTTCCAGTGTTAAAGGACATAAAGAAAATATTATTTTGTGAATTTGACAGCTAGCGGATTGAATTTGACAAACACAAGTCTTTATATTTTTTATAATAAAGATTATTAAATCATAATTACTTGTAATGACTTTACATATTTCATAATTTATGATAACAAATAAAATTTGATCAAGAGCTGATAATAAGAACCGCTTGATAGTTTGAGGGGATTTTATATCAATAATTATATAACAATTGTACAATATTGACATGGATTTAAAAACTTGTAAAATTTAAGATTCCCGTTATATAATAAATCACAACATGTTATGTTTGCTAAGTCGATAAAGTGAGTTAATTATGATTTCATATGTCAAATCTCCACCTTTGACCTGCAGATAAATTACACATGTTCTAACGATATTATACAGAGTAAAATTGTTTATGTAAGGCGGTATCCACAATAATTTTTATACGACCGCAAATTTTGAAAAAATTTTCGTCGTATATTGCTATCACGTTGGCGT
This sequence comes from Mytilus galloprovincialis, assembly GCF_965363235.1. NCBI lineage: Eukaryota > Metazoa > Mollusca > Bivalvia > Mytilida > Mytilidae > Mytilus > Mytilus galloprovincialis. The sequence goes on from NC_134851.1 coordinate 49,765,115, forward strand.
CGTCGTCGTCGTCGTCGTCGTCGTCGTCGTCGTCGTCGTCGTCGTCGTCCGGCGTCCGAATACTTTTAGTTTTCGCACTCTAACTTTAGTAAAAGTGAATGGAAATCTAAGAAATTTTAACACAAGGTTTATGACCACAAAAGGAAGGTTGGTATTGATTTTGGGAGTTTTGGTCCCAACATTTTAGGAATTAGGGGCCAAAAAGGGCCCAAATAAGCATTTTCTTGGTTTTTGCACTATAACTTTAGTTTAAGTTAATAGAAATCTATGAAATTTTGACACAAGGTTTATGACCACAAAAGAACGGTTGGGATTGATTTTGGGAGTTTTGGTCTCAACAGTTTAGGAATTAGGGGCCAAAAAAGGGCCAAAATAAGCATTATTCTTGGTTTTCGCACAATAATATTAGTTTAAGTAAATAGAAATCAATGAAATTTAAACACAATGTTAATGACTACAAAAGGAAGGTTGGTATTGATTTTGGGAGTTTAGGTCCCAACAGTTTAGGAATTAGGGGCCAAAAAGGGACCCAAATAAGCATTTTTCTTGGTTTTCGCACCATAACGTTAGTATAAGTAAATAGAAATCTATGAAATTTAAACACAAGGTTTATGACCATAAAAGGAAGGTTGGGTTTGATTTTGGGAGTTTTGGTCCCAACAGAATAAGGGGCCCAAAGGGTTAAAAATTAAACTTTGTTTGATTTCATTAAAATTGAATAATTGGGGTTCTTTGATATGCCGAATCTAACTGTCATGACTGTGTATGTAGATTCTTAACTTTTGGTCTGTTTTCAAATTGGTCTACATTAAGGTCCAAAGGGTCCAAAATTAAACTTAGTTTGATTTTGACAAAAAATCAATCAGTTAGGTTCTTTGATATGCAGTTTTCAAGTTGGTCCAAATCGGGGTCCAAAATTAAACTTTGTTTGATTTCATCAAAAATTGAATAAATGAGGTTCTTTGATATACCAAATCTAACTGTGTATGTAGATTCTTCATTTTTGGTACTGTTTTCAAATTGGTCTACACTAAAGTCCAAAGGGTCCAAAATTAAACTTAGTCTGATTTTAACAAAAATTGAAATCTTGGGGTTCTTTGATATGCTGAATCCAAAAATGTACTTAGATTTTTGATTATGGGCCCAGTTTTCAAGTTGGTCCAAATCAGGATCTAAAATTATTATATTAAGTATTGTGCAAGAGCAAGTCTTTTCAATTGCACAGTATTGCGCAATGGCAAGCAATATCTAATTGCACAATATTGTGAAATAGCAAATTTTTTTTTAATTAGAGTTATCTTTCTTTGTCCAGAATAGTAAGCAAGAAATATCTAATTGCAAAATATTGTGCAATAGCAAGATTTTTTTTTAATTGGAGTTATCTTTCTTTGTCCAGAATCAACTTAAATCTTTGTTATATACAATATACAATGTATATTCACTTTTTACTACCAACTGATAAATTAAAATAATCTTTACCATTCAGTGATAACAAGCAGTTTTTTTACATCTTATTTCCTTATCTTATCTAAAATGTTTTTAGATAATGTATGATGGACATTTGCCAGACATGACTATGATGTCATTTTCTATTTTTATTTGCCCATTACTTTGTGTAAATAACTTCATTGGAAATTTGCCAATATAAAATGTTGCTGATGAAGTTTTTTTTATTGTTTTATACAATAAACAATGTATATTCACTTTTACTACCAACCAATCTTTACCATTCAGTGATAACAAGCACTTTATTTTACATTTTAATATTTTATGATGTATTTAAAAGAGTAGTTATTGTTGCAAACTCCATTAGAAATTTGAATTGATATCAGTTTTGGAAAAAAGGAAACGGGGATGTGAAAAAAAGGGGGGGGGTTAAATTTTTCTCATTTCAGATTTCATAAATAAAAAGAAAATTTCTTCAAACATTTTTTTGAGAGGATTAATATTCAACAGCATAGTGAATTGCTAAAAGGCAAAAACAAACTTTTAAGTTCATTAGACCACATTCATTCTGTGTCAGAAACCTATGCTGTGCCAACTATTTAACTTTAGATTTAAAAAGTTTGAAGAAGAAATCTTTAATTGTAAAATTTGTAAAATCTTGACATTTGTTTTGTGTAAAAAAAACCCATGTAATGTCAAAAATTTGATCACAATCCAAATTCAGAGCTGTATCACGCTAGAATGTTTTGTCCATACTTGCCCCAACTGTTCAGGGTTTCGACCTCTGCGGTCGTATAAAGCTGCGCCCTGCGGAGCACCTGGTTTTAAATGGTAAAAGGTACGTGTAAAAGCTACAACTCCTAAAAACATGTATATCTCTTCTATCTGACATTTTTCTCAGGTCTTTATTTTTTGCCAATATTTTGTCTGAGTTTAATATAGTTTATAGTATTCTTAGATTTGGAAAACCCCATGTAGACCAATAATATATGGTGAATTTTATAGTAGCGTACATTCATGAAGAACAATAATCAACGACAAAGGAGAAATTTATGAAGCTAAAATTCTAAGAGGTTCTTGTTCGTTATCGATTGATCTGGGCGTTGTTAACTTTCTTTTCGGGGGCCTCGGGATTTGAACTAACGACCCATATCTTCAAAAATGTACAGAAAATCCTAAGAACTGTAGAAAGATATTCAATGGTTCGCGTTATAGTTATCAGAGTAGAAATAACGTGGAGTAATCTGTCAAGCAAGAAAGACGTCGATTTGTGGCGTAAATGAAATGGTAATTTACGCAAATGAAATGGCAATGTGCGCAAATGTAATGCACCAGTTTGGGCCTTGCCGTCGTAAGCGAAAAATCATTAATTGGCATAGCATACTTAGTAATATATTTAAGACAGAAAAGTTTCAGCTCAAACAATTAACAACTTATTTAATTTTAATATATACGTAAATCAAGACCAACCATATATGTATGTGATTTTAAACAGGTGTTGCGATTGCAACCTTTTGACCAAACTTAACATTTTATAAAACTGCTATGAATCAGACGAGAAAGACAAATTATGTGGTAATTAACTTGATTAAGATGTCCGTTGCAGTTTAGATGCCAAGACATGAGTCATGTGAATGCGTCTTTAATAACTTGGATAAAATTATCCGGAGGCAACTTTCACTTCAAGAAATCCTAGAAATATTCGTAAGATTGGCAAGGTATCTCAGGGTTATCAATTCTTGAAAATTTAGTTATGAATTTGAAATTCAGTTTTGCATCTACTTTTCTCTTCTTCAAAAGTAGTTCAGAAAAAAATCCGACTTTTGAATTAAATTTTTAAGCTTTTTTTTATATCTTCAAATATTTGACCCTGTAAGAAGCCTCAATGGCATATGTGACTCAGAGATTATGAAAATATGTTCTTTAGTGGAAAATAATGCAAGAAGTAAATTAATAACACATTTGCAGACGACAAGTTCATCAGAATTGTCTTCACTCTTGTTAATCAGACATCAATTTCCTTGTGTTTATATTAAGAGGTCAATGTTTAAAATCCATTTGTCTTTATTGTAAGTCCGAATATGAAAGTTCGGAAAAATAGGGGGATCGTTCTTATCATCATTTCACCATCTTTAAACCTAGATTGGTATATTTTGATGAAATTTGACCACATTATAAAAAATAAACACTTAAGCATTTTCAGGCTACAAGATAGAGACGGTTATGAAAAATTTATCACTCGTATTTTTTTCCATATCGACCTCGAGTGTTGAAAATCCCATTTAAGATTAAAGTTCAAATTTGAAAACATGTTTGAATTCCCACCCTGTTTATCAGACCAACTGTCCAAAATCCTCTTTATCAACCATTACACAATAATATTTGTAAACATCTGATTAACTCTAATATATTTGCTATCGGATTGTCGTAATAACACGTGTCCAGTCCGGGACCGGTCCTTTCATGCAATTAGAAGAAATGGCTTCAACGTTTGATTTGTGATATGTTTTTACTGCAATTTAAAAAGCATGCCACTCATGTGATTTTTATCAAGAGTTTTTTTAATCGAAGAAATAATCACCTTTGATCATTTCCTTAAATTTGACATAAAAGGGCTTAAGAGGTTAGTGCGCGGAATACAGGTAACAGCGGTCAACTAAATTTATCGAGTAAATGCGAAAAATGAATGAATATAACAATTCCATAAAGATCTAGTAGGTTTAACAAACATTACTTTTTTAGAATGTAATTAGCGATTCGTATATTATCTATGATATTTTATTGTGGTATAAAACTGAAAAAAACCTGTACTAGCAGAGACATATTGTATTATATGTATCTGGTACTAATCACGCTGAAATTACTCTCAATGTACATTCTGTACTAGTTCATAATTATCAAAACACAGCAAAAACATGCTTTTATTGCACGTATAAATTATTTTGAACCTTGTTCTACATGGCGGATGCCTATAGCAGAGCAGCATCAAATAGCATTTTTTTATTCTTCTGTTTGTTCCGGTTTGACAAATAACCATCCCTTGCAGTGCTTGGTTCGAACCTCCGAGACGGTAAATATTATTTGCATTGTTTTTTATTGAAATGAATATGCCTCTAAATTTGCCATTGGATATTTATGACATGTTGTTTCCAGTTCTCTCTGATTTGAAAAAAAATCACAATTATTATGATAATATTTGGTTAATTTGTTTACTCTTTTATATCAACATATTACGACTACGACTGTCGACGTATGGACAAACATACTTCTTGACCAATGTCCACATTCCCAAATCCCCGGGAGTAGCTTCGAGGGTCCGTCATCCTGGCCTCTTCGTTATATAACGATGTAAAGTTCGTCCATCCTTCTTGCAGCTTATCTACCCAATTGTCAACATGATGGTACAAACAGCGCTTTAACATTAATTAAAACTGTCGTAATAAGGCCTCTTAAAACCTGGACTGTAATACCCTTTACTTGTTCAAAAACAACGAGGAGATTTCATGGGTATTAGGTCTTTAGTGCCATATTTATAATAATTAGGTCTGCTTTCACGAGGATATTTTAAATATTATAATCCGACCATTTACCTAACAAGTCTGACACGATAGAGAAGTATAACCAAGGACCTTAATTTGCATACTCAAACATCAGGTACGTGTATCTGGTTCAAAGTTTTAAAGTTATGTTCAAATATTAATTTAATTTAATGATTAAATATAAGTATTAATATATTGGCTTGTCGGATATAATAATGATAATGAAATTTTCATGTGGTAAACTTTGAAAACCAACAAAATTTTATCGCTCACCTGACCAAGGACCTTTTCGGATAATTTTGTTTTGGGGAAAAAGGGGGGTTAAAGATATATATCATTTATTTTTTTATTGTTTTTTTTTTTGTTTTTTTTTCGATTTCGGGAAATGGACATTAATACTTTATAATTAATTTTCTTTTTAATACATTACCAGGAAACACTTTTCGTAACAAGTAAAAAAACGAAATATTTAGTTATCATGCTTGACATTCCACATAATATGGTAGGCTATATGTCCTTTTTTTGTATTTTAGTGAAATTCTCAAAACCAACTAATAAGGAAGTAGAATACAGTGCAATATTGAAAAAAAAAATCACGAACTACACTTGTAAACATGCATTCCCTTCAGTTTGACACAATAATTTAACATAGACTGCATTGTCCAACAATTGTATCCCCGTTTCAAATGAAGTTTATATATATACTGGTTTACGTGAATGCGTCTGTGTTAACTGTCCGTCCGTCTGGTACGTAAAATGTTGTTACCACTTTAATAGGGAACCGGAAAACAGAGCTCCGGATGTTGTATCAGGCTATATGTCATCAAGTTAAACTGTGTGATGCATTTACAGATAGATTCATGCATCGCTCATCAACTTCCAAATGAAATCTTACTCATGATGGACATTTGTGAAATTTCATCGCACTTTTCAAATGAACATCACGTTTTTTATAAAACTTTTGATGCGTTTTCTCAACAATCACACATCAACGTTCTGTTAACAGTATATACTTATAAAGTGGGAATATAGGTCAACTGGTTTATATAGCAAACTGACCAGCAATAGAAAATGGTTTTGAATAATGTCGGCTATTCTAAATTTACATTCGAAACACCGTATTTCTATGAATCTTCATATCTGTTATATATCGTCTGCGCTTGCTCGTACGTTCCATAGCATAATTGTAAATTGATGCCATGTAAATTATTGACGTTATCCAATCAAAATGAACGTTACAAACGTTGTTGCATTCGAATGAATATTTGTATCTCACTGACGCTATTCCCACATCATTCGAGTTGTCGCAATTATTGCCAAAAACATTCTTTCACGTTGAAAATATCAGGATAGCACTTTTTCGACCATTTCCTTTAAGGATGTACTTAGGTGATCTAAGGTAAAATAAAATGAATTTAGAATTCAAAATTGCTACTTTAAGCTGGAAGAGTATTCGTTCAAGATCAAAATAAGCTAAAAATATTGATAGGTCATGGAGCTACTTTTCAAGATATTTGATTAATAAAATATGGCTGGAAAAGGCTAACTCGGACTTTTACTTTATATTTTGCATTGGTATTATTTGGGTCTCAAATTTAAAAATAGGAAATTAAGAATCTGCTTTAATTTTGTTAAATGACCTTTTATGAGCTATTAAGACTTATGTTAAAAGATAAATAAGTGTTATGGGGCAAAATATTTTACCTTGTATCATATGGGAAAACACCAAGGAGTCCGAACATTTGACACTTATTCCACTGAAACTTCACCAAGGTACATCCTTAAGCGAATGTGTCACCGTTAGGATTCTAGATCGTAAGTGGGTAAACTTAATAATATGCCTGGTTATCTACAATTTTCTATAGTATTGAACGTAAAATACGTTTACAGCAAAGGTGAAAAATGTCAATCTTAAAATGTGGTAAACCAGGGACTTAGTATAGAAAGTTCCTGGTTAAAACAAATAATAATTCGGGAAGTGAATGGGATACCATCTATTTTCAATTAACGCAAAAATGGCAACTAAGATTTCAAACTTTGTAGGTACAACATGGAAATATAAACTTCAACAAATTTTTCAAATGTCCATAGCCTAATTGAAACTGACGTGTGTTTTATTTTGATAATTCTATATCTCCGCAATATGCGCTCAGTTTTTGTAATTAATAAGTTTTGGATGTTTGACGGCATCCCGGAAGACATTTCTGTTGTTCCATCTGTTGAAGAACCAAGTAAAAACAAAGAAACATGTTAAAATTCGCACGACACGTGCTGTTACGTCATGAAGTATCCAAATTACCAAAATTAAGGATCGGTAAGCATTTTAATTTAACTAATTACAAAATATAACGTGGATTATATTATTTTATAAACATAAAGTTTAGCAGGATAGGTTTGAGAGGTTCCTTATCTATAAAATATACGTATCTAACGGATTATAAGGGGAGATAATCTTATTAGTACATATGGATAATGGACGGATAACAAAAAGTGCCACTTTTTGATAATGATCTTTCAAATCTTTCCATTATTCTTTTCATGTCTTATTAAGGATAATCTTACATAAATTAATTTACAAACGAGGGGATTAACGAGTGTAATTGACATCTATTGTAATAGTTCCACTTACGATAAAATGATAATTATATTAAATATAATAATCCCATTGTATTTCATACATTTTGCGATTATAACAGTTTTGAATTGCTGCTCATGCCTGTTTTTTCACTCAGTACGCAAATCCTTCTATTGACAATGGTTAAACAAAACGGTCAGAATAATGAAAATTTTAGTTTGTGTACAGTATAGTGTACGTTGTGTAAATTGCAAGAATTGTATATGGATCCATCTAAGCATAGTTCTGAAACCAAACTAGGCTGCTAAATAAGGCAGTATATTATTCTCAATCTCCACAGTTCTCCGAAAAAAACGCTACAACCGTTAAAAGTTCGGGTTTTTTCATTAACACACCCAGTCTATATAAAATGTTGTGTTCTCTAGCTTTTACTGCCCGTGTACTAGAATTGTGTCCTAATGTTTTTAAATAACGTTTCTTTTTCCCGTTTTCTTTGGGCGGGGGAGGGGGGGTGAAAAAATTTCTCAATCTTATCCAGTGTGGCACATGCTGTGTTGTCGGTGTAATAGGTTGGTTTAAAAGCATCAATTGGAATATGTGTGAACAACATTTTCTCTATCTCCGATTCTCAACAACGACGTTTTTCACAGTAATCGTTCAAACTGTAAAATACGCACCATGATTAACTCTTTTAATTAGCTACCCTAAAGGGTATTGACAGAATTTGTGAAACACATGAATTTTAATTAACCGCTGTTTATCTAACCCCTGTAGTTCTAAGTTAATTATTGGCCTATTTTGCGTGTCAGAACATGTCATCATATGTTCTTTGGCAAGAACACCACTAATTCTTTTTAATATGAGTACTCATAAGTCAGTGCAAACGTAAGTAGCCAATATTTTCTTATACTTGTCATGACACATTGATAAACCTCCAATATCAGACTGAATAAAAGATAAAAGAGTCAGAATATTCACTTTTAAGAAGTTTTGTAACTTTTAAATTGTTTTCCGATGCGCTAAACGAAAGTCTTGTTTTTATTTTAGCAATTTGTTCGGATCTTTCATATATTTTGCAATTAGATCGGAACTTACTACGAAGATAATATATGCAATTTTTTACCGTTAAATATTGCTTCAGCTCAACTGACGCGAATATTTCCCAAATAACAAACTTAACATTTGAACTTTCCGTAAAGCAGGGGTACCGTATGCCTCTTGAAATCGTGAAATAAGTGTGCTGTCCCTTTTAATTGAATAGTCGGACTATTCATGATAGACACCAGATAGTAAAAAAATGATTTCAAACACGGCCCTATGAATATCTAACCTGGCTGCATTGTTTGTTATATATACCACCGCCGTAATGCAGGGGACATTAAGTTTTATCTTTCTCCGTCTGTAAGTCCGTCCGATCGTTTGTACAACCGTTCGTCCGTACGACCTCGAATTGGTTTCCGTATTTTAGTTTGCCGGAACCGAATATTACGAAATTTATACACATTGTTTAAAGCCACAAAACACAGATCAAGTTTGATATTTGCTGGCGTCACTTTTACCGTTCTAGAGTTATGCACATTTAAGAAAGAAGAAAAAATGTAGAATTTTTCGTTTCCGTTCTCTAACTATAATTTGTCTCAACCAGATGTAATGAATCTTATACAAAATAAATATTACCCCAAAAAAACACAGATCAAGATTGAATTTGGGTGGTGTCACTTTTTCTTCTCTTGAGTTATGCCCCTTTACAAATCGAAAATAATGCTGATTTTTTTCGGTTTCGGTTCCCTAGCTTAAGTTGGCATCAACCGAATGTTGTAAAACTTATATACAATGCTTATTACCACAAAATGCAGATCAAGTACAAATTAGGGTAGCTTTTACCTTCTTGTGTTATGCCCCTTTCATGGTAACGTTATATGCAAAGAGGTGACATCATCTTTGTCCGTTGGACACATTCCCCATTTATTTGTTTATCTTGTCCCTTTTGTCATCATTGTATATTTCACATACATAGTGTTTTTCGATTGTAAATACGGCAAACGGAGACAAAATCAATGACAGCTAGTAAGATCTTGTCATAAAATTGCAGAGTCATGTCCATATGTACAAGAAACACGAATCATACAAATTATTGGACAGGTTATTCAACCAGTGTTTATCACGATTAATGTAAAAGCTATGTCATTACTGCAAAAAAGAATTAGTATTTTGCCTGTCATAAGTTTTTTGGTTGTTTGTGGGGTGTCAGTTTCTGAAAAGGACAATGTGATCGATTTCTTAAGGGCAGGGCTGTGATACTTACCAGTGGTATTTACTGAGAACGGACATTAATCATTTACTGGTGTCAAAGTTACCAGTCTATGAACAGTCATATATAAGATGTACGTTCTTATGTAAGAAATAATTATAGGGGGTTCTATTTTACCGTATTACAGAAAAAATATGTGTTTTTATGGGAAGCGGATTGCTCCGTGCTGTGTAATTTTCTCAGTTTGATTTGGTCATTCTGTTCGGAATGTTTCAAATTTAATTAATAGATTTTTATCGCTGTAATTAGACTTTGTTGTTCACATTTTCTTGTCATAATGAACGCATAGAAATGTCACTAAATTCTTGCCCACTTGAAAATCTGAGATTTTGTCAAACAATAAAATGGATTTCCACACAGTTGAATTTAATAAAGCTATCCTGCAGCGTGCTGTCTAGAGAACACTAATTGTTTTGTTCAAATTTTGTCCAATTAGAGTATAAAATAAAACCCTTCTGTCCACGAGAAAAAAAATCAGCGGTCACGTACAGAGAGGCTATGGGAAATCTGATCATTAGTTTCGAATCTTTAACCTTTCACCACGACATAAAATCACACGCATTTTCATATTTACACTTGTCTAATAAATTTATATTTATTGTTTTTATTTCAAATCATTAATTTGGTTACAATTCGTTGCACAGATGGGTCTTAATTTCATTTATTAGTATCAGAGACATCATGATAAAATTAAATTATTGTGATGTCTCTGTTTGGAGAGGGAAAAACTGTGTCGGAATTGAAAATAAGTCAGAATGAAATAATATTTATAAGAAACAAGCAGGGGTGGAGCGCAAGCGATATAGAACAAAAGCATAATGAAACCCAATTTTAGATTTATTTTAACTTTCATATTAACTAAAACGAAAATTGCGAATCAATTATATAAATTTATTTATTTATATGTGCATAATTGTCCACATTTGTGTGTTACAATCAATCTTTCAATATTATGGAATTTCATGTGACTGTCATACAAGTGAGAGGTTTAGCTAGCTATAAAACCACGTTTAATGCATCATTTTCTACACAAGAAAATGCATGTACCAAGTCAGGAATAAGACAATTATTATCCATTCGTTTGATGTGTTTGGGCTTTTGATTTTGCCATTTAATTAAAACAAAATGACTTTCCGTTTTGAATTTTTCTGGGAGCTCAGTATTTTTGTGATTTTTAGTTTTTCATAACACACATTCTGGCAAAGATGTATTGCACAAGTGTTGGTATCCTGTAAAAATAAAATGATGTGCAAAATTATTTACTTTTTTATATTTCTGTATGTGCCAGAGTGGTTTCGTTGTTCATAATTATAATTCAGTAAACCAAAATAGAATAAGTAAATAATTATTCTTGTTTAGCATATTTAAAACAAATATATGTTTAATATGTTGCACGTTAAGTATGTTTAAAACGTTAACAGAATTAAAATACAAAAATGAAGAATATTTGTGTAATGAAGAAAAGAAATAGCGAGATGATTTTGTTTTAAAATGTTTATTTCAGGTTATAATTTGAATATGCAATGTTTGTAAATTAACATGAAACAGGCCGGCAAATAATAAGTATGTAAATTTGTAGTGATCTACTATTTAAACCTTTTTAAGCTTTTATTACAATTTTACAAGTTTATAACTACTATCAACTTTGCCTCATTAAAGAAACTGTTTTATTTTATTATATTATTAACTTGTTATTTATTTTCACAGGTAATATGATCTACGACTTTATTATTGACAAAGATTGACGAAAAATAACCAAAGGGCTTTTGATAGAAATCTTTCGTTTATTCATAATCCAGTGGGCGGAGTTAGTATTGAATGACATTTGGTAAACACGCTTATCCGATTGGACCATTTTGTTGTGATTGACATCCATCGTGTCAACTTATGTTGAAAATAATTCATATTTCTACCGACTATAAACCAAAGATTAAGCGATAAAGTCATCAAATCTTGATTGCGATATGACATGCTTGGAAGGACTTGTTTAGAACAAATTGAAGTTTTGACATAAGCTATTAAGGTGGTATTTAAAAAACAGAACCAAACCTCGCCTTGGGATTTAAAATTGAAATAACCGAACAACAATATATACAGAATTTAAACACTTTATGTTTTCGATTTAAATGCATCTTAGTGTACCGAGCTGTTTGGACTTAATTCTTATGGAACATTTTAATATATAAGAGGATTTTGTTACGGCGTTTCAAATAAACTGAAAAGAATTAGAACTCAACTCAACGGAGAACTTCTACCACGAATTAAAAAGTGTATGTATGGATTTTTCATAACAATTTTCGGTGTTTTAATATTTGTTATTTTCGTAAATGAATATTAATATTCAAATGTCAGCGGTAAACTGATTGACTCGTGTAATGAACATGGAGATAAACAGCGTCCTGAGGCCACCAAGTATTTTTTGTGTATTTTTATGTGTAATATTTATATTTTGGATTAACTTTGTGACAGCTAGTGGAATAGACGATGAACGAAAATGTCAAGAAATAACTATTCCAATGTGCAAAGGAATCGGGTACAATTTAACTCACTTTCCGAATCAGTTCAACCACGAAACACAAGAAGAAGCCGGACTAGAGGTCCACCAGTTTTGGCCCCTGGTGGAGATACAATGTTCACCCGATTTAAAGCTGTTTCTGTGTAGCATGTATGCCCCTCTATGCATCGTAAACTACAAGAAGCCGTTACCAGCATGCCGGTCTGTATGTGAGCGGGCGAAGGCAGGATGTGCACCACTCATGGCTCAGTACGGATTCGCCTGGCCTGAAAGAATGAACTGCGACAAACTTCCAGTCTATGGTGATAAAGATCAACTGTGTATGGATGTAAACCAGACGGATCGATCAACTCCTCTCCCTCCGCGAACACAGCAACCATATCGTCCCGGGGGCCAAGGAGGAAAACGCCCGGGCTCTAATATCAATCCGGGAATAAAGCCTAATACAAACAATAATCCACAAACTTCTGATCAAGAATTTCAAAATTTTGGAATAGATCATCTAAATATTCCTAGAATCAATAATCAATGTAAAAAGAAATGTGGATGCAGCATGGTTCAATTAGACGATTCAAGTGAACTGTATGGTAAAGTAAAAACCGGAGGGTTTCCGAACTGTGCTATGAACTGTACGAGTCCGTACTTAACACCAGATGAAGTTACGTTCACTACATTCTGGATTGGCTTGTGGTCGGTTCTATGCTGTGTATCAACTGCCATGACGATTCTTACGTTTTGTGTTGATATGCAGCGTTTTAAATATCCCGAACGACCGATTATATTCCTCAGCGCTTGTTATTTTATGGTCAGCATCGGCTATATTATACGCATGGCAGTTGGACATTCTGCGGTTGCCTGTGACGGCAAAATGATTCGATACGAAACGACTGGACCGGCTCTGTGTACTGTTGTGTTTCTACTGCTGTATTTCTTTGGAATGGCGTCATCAATATGGTGGGTAATTCTTTCGTTAACTTGGTTCTTGTCAGCAGGATTAAAATGGGGACAAGAAGCTATTGCCAGTTACTCTCAATACTTTCATCTTGCCGCTTGGCTCATTCCATCAATAAAGTCGATTGTCGTCCTTGCAATGTCGTCTGTTGATGGCGATCCCGTCGCCGGAATTTGCTACGTCGGAAACCAGAGCGTAGACAATTTGAGGGCATTTGTTCTAGCCCCTCTTTTCGTTTATCTTATTTTAGGTACTTCATTCCTTTTAGCGGGATTTGTTTCCTTGTTTCGAATTAGGAGTGTAATTAAAAGACAAGGACAGGGTAAAATAGACAAATTAGAACGCCTCATGATCAGGATTGGCGTTTTTACTGTGTTATACACTGTTCCAGCTACAATTGTAATTGCGTGCTATTTTTACGAACAACATTTGAAAGACAAATGGGAGAAATCATTAAACTGCTCGTGTCAATTCGGTGAATACTCCCCAGACTATTCAGTATTCATGTTAAAATACTTTATGTGCTTAGTGGTCGGAATCACTTCCGGTTTCTGGATATGGACTGGAAAGACAGTTGATTCGTGGAAGAAATTCTTTGGAAAATACTTTTGTTGTAAAAAAGCAGACGATAGTTTCCATTCAAGACATACGAAACTGTCAAATCAGTCGTATCCTGGGGTTAAACCGCATCCATTAAGTCAGGTTTAATTTCATTTTGTATATTTTATTGTATATTATAGTAGTTCTGAGATAAATAATCTTCATGGCCTTAAGTTCCATCAGATGAAGAACGAAGGCTTCAGTATTTCGATTGCTTCTTCTTTCAATTAAGATTTCAAGTTGAAACAAAAATTAGGAAAGTTCGTGAGACTTTTTTTTTTGGAATTAGGCTGAATCTTCAGATCATGTATTATTATTTACATTGTACATATACGTGAATTTACGTTACTATTTATTTTAAAACAAATTTCAGGAGAAAGTTAATTTGATTTTTTACATATTACAAACTACTTTTTTTATGAAAGTTTGTGTTTTTATAATTTCCCCTTTGTTTATGTTTAAATGAAAAATAACTAATATTGAATTCAATGTTATCCTTTTGTAAATTAATTACAAAACGGATGTTTGCACGTCGTGTTTGCAAAAAGATTTTAAGAGGTCAGATAGACCACTATTGGACTTTGGTTTGTTAATTAAATACTGGTACACAAACGCTGACTTTCATTATAAACAGTGACCAAAGAATTTTTAAACATTTCATTCTGTCGAAAAATATGATATTTATCGTGTTCTTATTGATTATTTTTTAATTATTGTTCGTAATTAATTCGTATATAATACTCAAAACTTAAAGGTAAATTTACAAATACTCCTTTTTCACTGATAAAATACTTAGTGAAATTAATTTCACAACCATTTTGTGCAGAAAAATTAGAAAGCACAATTGATTATTACTTGGATGTTTCTGTTTGGGAAAAAATGTCTTAATATGATTTTGCTAGGAAAAATAAGTTAATTAAACGGATACAGGTGTATTCAATAAATAAACACCAGCTACTGTAGTGTTTGCTACTGCACAACCAATCACATCAGCCTACATATGTAATTTACTTCTAATTGGTGCTGTCCATATACATCATACATTTATAAGTATTGTGATTATATAACATGTATTATATTGCATGTTGTTTTGTAATTGTTAAAATTTCATTAATTTATATTTTTCAAGATCATAACTCTTTTTGATATTGAGTAAGATAATAGAAAAAGGCTTACAGTAACATTTGTATAATTATCTTGATTCTTGGGATTTATTTCATTTATTAATTATTATTATTCGATTGGGGTATACATCAGAAATTTAGAGAAAATTTCATTCATTTGGTTTTATGTTTTAAAATTTTTGTGGTAAGATGTGTTATGTCATCTTTTAAATAATACAATACAATTTTTCTTAAAAGAAAACGATTTATGAACTCAGACAAACTTTGACCCCATCTACACTCAGTGCACATGTGTCAGTGATGTATTTTAAAATTCTATCTCCTTTTTTAATTGATAGTTCTAATTGTGATCGAAAATATCAGAAAATTACACAAAAAACCTTTTGTCCTCTTCAAAATGAATTAAACTTTAAATATTTACATAACCAAATGGAGGAGTTTTTTAGCTGAAAAGATATATTTAATCAATTCACCGTAGCACGGCGAGTCTAGTATTAAAATTGGATAAATTCACACAAAATTAATTATTATGGAAGCAGAGAAACTGACATTTTTTTGTTGAGTTTTATCGATGGGCGATTTGTGTTACGAAATGGATTGTATAGTAGAGTATTGGAAAGTTTTTTGCACTGAAATGCATTTCGATTTTTATTCAGAAAGGCAGTGACTACAATGTAACTCTAGGTCAATGTGATGGGGGAAAATCAATGTGTATGTTAGAAGAATGTTGGTTTTTTTTATGTTAAATATATATGTTTATCAAAACTACATATAATTATATATAGGCATGTAACATATTTCAATAAAAAGATAAATGCAGTTACATTATAAAAATAACTAAATATCTATTTATACAGTGGTATGCATCTGTCAAAGACTATTTGAATTTGATTAATGTTAATCATGGAACAACTATTACTCTATAGTGCGTCCAATTTTGATCTAATAAGAAACAGTCATTAATGTGCATTAAATATTTGTCACTGAAAGCTCAGAAGTAACAGTGGCGGCTCCAGCCATTTTAAAAAGGGGGTTCCCAACCCAGAGTAAAAGGGGGGGTTTCCAACTATATGCTCCCATTCAAATGCATTGATCGGCCAACCCCCACCCCCCTGGATCCGCCACTGAGTAAAAATAATATCAATATCATATTTGAATATCAGTATATCATACTTGAATAGAAGCTAAAGAGCAGTACCTTTTTTTTATTCGGAATCAAAAGTTTTTTTCAAGTTGATAAATATTAAATTAGAATATTTTAAGTGAAAAGGGAAAATCCCTACTCGGGGAAAAACAATACCAATTTGATGCATTTTTTTGTATCATTAGCTGTGTAATTTATACGTTCACACATATCAGATATAGGTTTTCCAAACAACGATTGCAATAATGTGATATAATATACAAAGATCTATTTTTTCTGGAATTTTGTATTTTTGATGAATCATTGTTAATTTTTGAAGCAAAACCCAAACATTTTATGAAGAGAAAAATGTCTTTTAATCACTGTTTCTTGAATAATTAATTTAATGTAAAATGAAAGTTTATATTAAATACGTTTATTTCCAAAAGTACATGTAGCAAGGAGCTTCTTATAAGAGAGGGACTCATTTATATAATTTTTTTAAATTTTCACAACTTTTACATTTTTTTAAAGAGATTTTCACATTTGTCTAGTAACTATTAGGTTTTCATAAAGTGGGATAACATGTATTTTTATTACATGCATGTAAAAGATAACATGTTTTATTATATTTTCCATTGAATTAGAAGGAACTGTTTATATACTTTTTCTGTTGTTGAACAGTTGTACTTAATTTCATGTACATACAGATAGTAGAACAAGAATAGTAAAACTGGGTTTTATTTTGTGGTTACAATTTGTATATAGTGGTTACACACCTTAAGAAAGTGATGTGTTTTCTGTTATTTTCGTTGACAATCAAAGATTTTTGTTTGTTGTCTAATGGTGCTATAAGAAAAATATTGCATGTACATTTCGTATGCCATAATTGTTTATGAAATATGATCTTTTGTCTGGACTCATTTAACCCTTCAAGATATCCTCGTTGAACTGTACTTTTTAAATAGTATTGACCTTTCCTTGTTCCTTTTTGTTCCTTTATAAATACAAACTTAACTTTTGAATTACTATATTTTTTGATAATCAAGATAAACCAAAATTTATTGAAGTAAAATCTGATTAACCTAATACAAATCATGTTAGATTGGCTTCTTTTGTGGGAAACCGTGCCCAGCTGACAAAATGGGTATTAACCGTTATATTCGTTTTTTCTTGGGTTTTTATTTTATTTTTTATTTTTTTTTTTTGGGGGGGGGGGGCGTGGTAGACATGTAAAACTGACTAATGAAAATTACGCTGGAAGTCGCCTTTTCAAGCCGGGTCCCTATAGAGGCCTTTCACACCATCTTTAGATCCGGGCCTTCTTTTCCCAATCGGACATGAATACAAATAGAAATAAATGTCTTTATCTTCCACGTTATCGTAATAAGTTTCAGAGAACCTATAAGAGGATTGTTATTAGTTCTTTGTTTTAATACAGCTTTAGATTAAAATCGTGTTACTTTTAGTACATGAAGTTATTAAAATTTGTCTTAGTGGGGATAATCTGTATTTATATTGCATGTGCTAACAGGAAAGTATTAACTGTCTGATAATTGTACCCTTTGAAGTGACCGCGGACAACAGCTTTCAAGAAGGACAGAATCTTTCCTAGTCGGATTCCTCTCAAAATTGTATTTTCTGTGTCCGTTAATTTATTTTTTGCGAGATTATCGTATATTAGCAAAAACCATTATGAGAAACCTTTTCTCAGTTTATAAAGTTCTTTTTTTATTTTTATCAAACTCCGTTAATATTAAATTTAAGATTGGCAATTGTATCTAGATTGTGGCTCACAACTCAATAGTGTTCAGACTCTTCTCCATTGGCAATTAATTCTTGATCATTTTTCAGACAAAAGATCATATGATATTATTATGTACAATCATTTGTTTTGTATATATTATTGTTTTTTCGTGTATACACTATAGTTTTCATGTATACACAATAGATTTTGTGCATGTTTTGTTTTATGTAAAAAAAGACAGAATCTATCATTTGCTTTTCTCCCGAGATTAAGAGACGGGTCTGTAAATGTTTATTATTTATGTATGCTGACGGCAAAGTCAGAGTTATGAGAAAAATACAAAAATCAAACCATTATTAATTTGTTTTTGTTTTATAGAAATGAAAAAAAAGTATATTTGAATAAATGTAGGTGTAGAAGAGGGTCGAAAGATACCAGAAAGACATTCAAACTCATAGATCGAAAATAAACCGGCTAAAAAAGAAAAGACATATAGACAAATAATAGTACACAAGACACAACATAGAAAATTAAAGACTAAGCAACGCGAACCCCACCAAAAACTAGGAGTGATCTGAGGTGCTCCGGTATAGGTAGTGTTTCAATGAGACAGCAATACAAACAGTACATCAGTACCATAAAACAAAAATAAAAAAGCATAAATAGTGAACAACTATAATTCAACGTAGACCAGCATTCAACAATGAGCAAAACCCACAAATGTAGTAAGCTTAGAAAAGTGCCCGTGTGCCTTATCACAAAATTTGAAACAATCAAAAAGATTAAAACCAACGGCCTAATTCATGCGTGTAGAAAATTTGGCGGGTTTCGGGTTTCTTGTTCCTCAGCCGACTTTTCTTGGACAGTGATGAAGCAACTATCTGTTAAAAAATTAGTCGGAAAGAGCAAGACTTATCAGATCTTGACAACTTTTGTTTGATTAAACAGTGTACAAAGTACATGTATCTTATATCAAAACCAACGTACATATTTCCAAGACATAAGCAAAAACAACTACTGAGGAGGTCAAAGTAACTTGTCGCAAGGTTTAACAGGTCTCATTGGTACAAATCCATAATAACTTTTAAGCTTACCTTGCTAGAGGCCTTTTGAACTGCTTCGAACACGTCGTCGTCTTTCTGTTTAACATTCCACATTTTGATCTTTTTGGGAAGCACCTAACTGGATGAAGGCTATTATAGCAGAAATATTCAATACACATGCTTAGTATTAAATATGCTTGTGTCCATTGGTTCACACGTATCTTGGCTGGTTCCAAAATTTATTCCGGCGAGGCTTTTATTCAGTTTAAACTTCACTTGAAGTTTCTTTTAAATTTTGAAGGTGTCTGCTACATTTTTATATGTATGATGGCAATATGAAAAAAAGAAAATGTGGCATGATTGCTAAGACAGACAACCCCAAACAGAAATCAAATAGCATAGAAGATATCAACTATAAGTCACCTTGCTGCCTCCAACAATGAGCAAAACCAATACTATATAGTAAGCTATTAAAGACTCCGAAATGAAGAAGTGTAAAACAATTCAAACCATTAAACTTGCGGCCTGGTTTATGCATATAAAATCTTTAAAAGTCATTTTAGTAATTTTTTTGTAATTTTATAGTAATTAATGCAGAGATACAATGTAGTACAGTCACTACTTTTATCCTTTGTTACAAAGAAAACATTGCAACGGGAAATAAAATCCTATGGAAAATGAGGTATGGACCTCAACACTGAGCATGCTGAGACGAAATAAAAAAAAAGCAGCAAGAGTATACACTAACGAGACAGTAACATCACGACACTGAACGCAAAAGGACGTCTACAGGTCAAACTAACGACTTTAAAAAAGACCAATGAAAATTAAGCAGAATCTGTCAAAGATCTCTCTGTAAACAAAACCAAATTCTAAAATTACATAGGAAACAAACTGTTACTGAAGAAAACTCTTGTTGCCTCCAATTTGCCAAAGAAAATAGCACCGAATACTGACATCATAGATAACAGAAATACAGGAACAAGAAAACAAAAATAAACAATATCGTATTGAAGAATGCTTGGAATTGCCATGGAGGTCGAGTAACATGAAACTTTCTGGTCAGGCCGGGTATATTGAAATAACAGATAATTCAAAAACAAATAATCCAAAAATGTGTAGTCGTGTTGTCAAAGAAATATACAAGTAAATTCACTAATCTATGTATTTATTAAAATTCCATTCCAGGAAACTATTTACATTATATACAGATTATAAAATGCATTGTTCAAATATTCATTGGCGCATTACTTTCACACATCACAAATGGATTTCATTACATTCCGCATCAGAATAAGCAACAGTGTTTAATACTGTGCACACCAATGAAAAACAACACACGCATAGTGTCCAAAACCACGCAACAGTCTGAGCGGACAAAATATCAAAAATACATACAGTTGAATAGTAATGAAATACAACTTTCTATGAATCTATAAACTCTCCCAAAATCGGCTAAAACCTGTCCAGAATAATAAATCTTTTTAAACGTTTCATATTGTATAGTTCCTTTCTCACCTTCAATTTTTTTTTCTCACTAAAACAGAGGGCTCTTATATACATATTGCCACCAAAAATGCACCAACTATGCACCAAGAATTTGATCTACATTCTACTTGTTTATCTGACCTAAATTGCCACCAAATATGCACCAAAAATGCACCAACCTATTTATACATAATAAAATCCTACTTAAACTATATATATATAACACATGCTAAAAAGGCCATGACCTTTATGAAATCAGATACATTACAAACTACTGATATGATATAAAAATAATATGTAAAAGAATGAAATAAATGACTTTAACAGATAAGAGAAATAATGTCATATTTACACTCTATCATTATTACAGAAAGCCAGCTCATGGTAATTAAAATACAAACGCAAAAGTTTACTGCACGAGATGAGCATTTCGTCAATTGATGCGCGAAACCAAAAATTTTGAAAATCCAATTCCAAATATAAATCCTTTGAGGAGCCGATAAAATCAAAAAGGACCTTAAATTAAAACCTATGTCAATAAAAACATCCACAGCCGCTTAGTAAAACAAGACATCCACAACGCCGTTTAGTAAAAAAAAGGATCGCCTGATGGTACAAATATGAAGAATGATTTATAACGCAACGACCTTTTTTTTCTAGGAAAAGACAACAACAAAAACTTTTGCTTTCAAGAACATGAAGAAATAGATTAATTTATTCAAACTCGAAGTTGAAAAAGGTTGATCTCTATAAATTATGAGGTCACTACATGTCCAGGTTCACGTTCATAATTACGAAAAATGTTCAGAAGTTTGTGAAGAAAGTGGTTATCTAATGATAAATCAAATACTAGAGGGATATCAAACATACGCGGATATATATGGTCACATAAAGTAAGAGGAAGGGGTTGTTATCGATTTTGAGGTAACTGCCCAAAAAGTCAAAATCAAAGTTGCTAGCAAAACTGACAACTGTTTTTGATGTATCCCCATCGAAGAGCTCGGTCAAAGCTACCGAAATAGGCTGAAATTTATTCAGACAAATAATTTCTGGGTGCTAGATCAAATACTAAACCTTATACTAAATAGTTGGTCACAAATAATTAGAAAATCTCCAAATTGAATTTAGGTCACCAGATCTTAAGATCAAGGTTAAATTTACTGAAAGTTGATGATAAGAGAATACATTAAAATGTTAGAAATTATTATAAATTAAGGAATGTATCTCCCTCATGCAAAGCTCTGATTCCTTTTACGAATTTGGCTGTACTTTTTGAACATTTTGGATTATAGCTCTTCATCTTTTATATAAGCTTTGGATTTTCAAATATTTTGGCCACGAGCATCACTGAAGAGACATGTATTGTCGAAATGCGCATCTGGTGCAGAAAAATTGTTATTTTCCCATTATTTTACGGTTTTCACCTTTTCATGCCCTTTTAAAGCCGACTATACGGTTTGAAATCTCTCATTGGCCTATAATTACTACATCTTCATTTATTGTATTGCAGATAGCTATCTCTACAAACACACATAAACGTATATATGTATAATACATGACAATAATAAATGTTCGGTTTTTTTTCCCTTAAATTGTATGATGCAACTAAGATTTATGATATCATATTAACAATTTTGTTGACTTTCGCTATGGAGAAACTGAACTGTCAGCTGAAATTTAAAGAAAGAAGCGTTGGGAAACTTTATCAAAAAGTGGTCATTGCAAGAGAGAGTCGTAAAACTATCGACGATTAACATTAAAAGAAGATCGAATCGAAAAAACTATCGCCGATAAACACTGAAAGAGAAAATCGTAAAACTATCGACTATTAACATTAAAAGAGAGAATCGTAAAACTATCAACGATTAACATCGAAGGAGAAAGTCGTAAAACTATCTACGATAGACATTGAATAGAGAGACGTAAAACTATCTACGATAAACATTGAAATAGAGAGACGTAAAACTATCGACGATAAACACTGAAAGTGAAAATTGTAAAACTATCGACGATTTACGTCGAAAGAGAGAGTCGTATAAAAACTATCTACGCTAAACATTGAAAGAGAGACACGTAAAACTATCGACGAATAACACTAATCGTAAAACAATCGACGATTAACATTGTAAGAGATAGTCGTAAAACTATCGACGATTAACATTAAAAGGAGATAGAATCGAAAAAAATATCGACGATAAACATTGAAAGAGAGAGTCGTAAAACTATCTACAATAAACATTAAAAGAGAGACATGTAAAACTATCGACGAATAACACGAATCGTAAAACTATCGACGATAAACATTGAAAGAGAGAGTCGTAAACTATCGACGATTTACATTAAAAGGAGATAGAATCGAAAACAAAATCGACGATAAACATTGAAAGAGAGAGTCGTAAACTATCGACGATCAACATTAAAAGGAGATAGAATCGGGAACAAAAATCGACGATAAACATTGAAAGAGAGAGTCGTAAAACTATTGACGATAAACATTGAAAGATAGAATTGTAAAACTATCGACAACAAATGTTTAGACAGAATTGTAAAACTATCGATAACAAATATTAAAAGAGAGAAAAGTAAAATGGTGATAACAAAGTCGAGAGAGAGAAACATAAGACAACCGATAACACATATTGAAAGAGAGAAAGGTAAAATATCGCCACCAAGGTAAAGAGAGAGAGAAACATATCAACACTACCGATAACAAAGATTGAAAGAGAGAAACGAAAACATATCGACAACTAACATTGAAAGAAAGAATGTTAAAACTATCGACGATAAACATGGAAAGAGAGAAGCAAGCGTAAAAATATCGTCGATTAGCATTGAAAAAGAGAAGCGTATAGAAATATTTAAATAATTTCTGGTGAAATCGCGTCAAATGTTGAAACAAAAAAAGTCTAAAATAACTTGCATCAGAAAAAAAATAGCAAAATGTACAAAGTTAGCGATTAAACTATTTGCTGTTACGTGTAAGTAGATATGCAAAATATGCATGTTTGCCGATTCGCGTAGTAATTGTTATTCAATTGTTACAAATGCATGATTAAAATGCATTTAGTTGAACTCAGACAGATCGAAAATAAACAATAGTTCCCACAGACTAATTAAAAAGCCGGGAAGTTAATGATATTTGCTAATGACAAAAATTTGAATTGAGAAAGAAGGTTGTCTACAATTTTTTTGGCATTTAAAGGTAATTCAAGATCACCTTTTTTGTTAACAATTTATATTCACATTTCCCTATTTTTAGAAACAAATGGTCCGAGTACTAATGAACACTTTAATGAGTTGTGTCATTCTACCAAACTTCTCGGACTAGATCGTTGAAATCATGGCCCTCATAACTCCTAGAGCTTTTTCATTTTAATACTTAGTATTTAAATATCTAAAATTTAAAAATTGTTTGAATGAACTAAACAAATTATACATGGATAGTTTGTTTAATAGATTGCTTTTGTTTTGTTAATGTCCAGTGGCAAATATTACATGCATATTCAGCTCGAGAACAAGTAAACAATTAAAGGGAAAATTCACGATTTTTTACTTATGGTTTAAATATGTTCATTATGACATAATATATATATTCACAAAGTTTTATCGCTATATGTGCAGTAATAAAGGAGAAATTCAATAATTAATGAAAAAATATCAACTACTTCCTGTAGGTCGTGACGTTTTCTCCTGATTTTTGCATGCCGGGATTTAAAATACAATCATTAAAAGTCTTGGTTTTTAATCATATTTTAACGTAATCGTAAGCGCGCCGATGACTTATGCTTTATCTAATAACCATCCGATAATAAGAAGATAAAACGCACAGACGTTCAATTGTACTCATTCGTGAGATAAATTATCTATGTTAAACGTATATATTCGAATTATTTTTGTAGACAACACAAAAAGTTATAAATTTATTTTTAATAAATGCATTTTCGGACTGATAAGGTGAACAAATTAAAGTACAATAATCTGTAAAGACAATATGTTGGTGTACTATTATTGACCTTTTACTATCTCTGCTATGGCTAGGTTTATACGATGTGTGTATTCACGGTTCTGTGGCAATACTCGTAGATGGCTTGTTGAAAGGTAAATTGTTATTTGCACTTCGGTATTTAACCACGCCTCTAGGGCACACCTTGCCAGGTGTGACTGTCTATTCGGATCAGTGGTAGCATTTAATACACACATTAAAAATACATATTCAAGTTGGTGACAAATAAAAATTGGTCGCCGTGGAATTATTTAATTATATTTGGTGCTATTATTTATTTGAATTCAAATAAGTTAATTTACTAAGAAATACACAATTTTCGGTTAAAGACGGGAAACTTAATTCATATGTCAGAATGAAATGATATACAAGTCTTGTCCTTGATTTATGTCTCATAAAAAAGGGGGACTTAGAAATTAGAAATAGCTTTACTAAATCATTTTTATTTGTCTTTATTAGGCGAAAAAATGTACGAGAACACTTACATTTAGACTTTTGAAAGCCATGTTTTAATTAATATATGAAACTATCTGAAGATAACTCTACCGAAGCGGAATATAATATGTACGAATAAAGAAAAAAATATTTTTGTAATGGAATCGAAAAATTACGAATAGATATTCTTTTCAAGTGTGATAAACGTCAACCAAATTTATTCATAATGGGGAACGTCCTTATTAAAATCTGAGACAACTATAATAATCGTCGTCTCCCAACGTATATATATACTTAAATAACTATTTGATCAACGATGTTTAAAATTAAAAGACAACGAATTTAATGTTATCTTTCCCTATTTTTGAATGTTATTATAAGTCTGTTCAACTTGCAAGAATACCCCTAAAGCGGACAAATATCCGACAAGCAGTTTATTCTTTAAATTGCTGTCATTGAATATCAAGAAAGAAAATAAATCCCGAAATTGATACTCAATAGTTTTCCTAGAAAATATTCACATTCCTTGGGGATTATTAGTGTACGTCCAGTTGCATATATTTTACATGAATGTTGGAACAATTGTGATGATGACGAATTTCGTCCTTTATTCGAGAACAATTTAATTGATATATAAATCTGTGAGTTTACTATGTTCTTAACTTCGATGAACCAAAGCAAGTTATAAATTGACCTGTATTTAAATCAAATTGTTTCTTTTTTTTCTTCTTCTTCTTTTGGTATACAATAGTCTATCGAATTCGTTGATTACATACTGTTGGCATACATGGACTAGTCTATTTCCAAAACTTTTACCACAATTTACACAAAATGTATGTTTCTTTCTTATGTTCAATGTATACATGTATACATATTTTAAATTGCGCTACTGACTATAGTTCCGTAACTTTCTACCAGGCGTATGTATACACGAATCGTCGACAAGTGCGCACATTTTTTTAGATCAATAATTCTGGTATGTTCCAATCTGTCCTAAACTATTGACAACGAGTATATATTACATTTTCCCAAATAACCCTTGGAAAAATATGTAAATAGATTTGTATTTCTTCAATTATTTTTTTTTGTATTATTTTTTTTTTATAAATAATATTCTTTACACCAGAAATGTTATTTATAAACAAGCGTATGAGTTCAGTAATGACTAGTATATTATATCACTTTCGGACACGCAAGACAAACATGTATATTATACATGCACCTGATAGTTCAAAATGGAAAGTTATAAGTAACGGTCGTGTACACTGATCAATACCTACAGAAGTGAAACGATGCATGAACTTGCAAGCCCGCCGGACAGAAAATCGATTGAATACCTGGACGTGTCACCTTACACCCCTTCCAATACCTTTGGGAGTAATACCTTTAGCCATGCTGGTGATCAGATAAGGGAAGATCCGAATTTATTTGAATAAAGTTTATTACTTGAAAGAATTATGAACGAATTAGATTTTCGAAAACAATTTCCACGGAACACTTATTTATCATTTTATGATTTGAACTTTGACTTTTTAACTAATTACAATATTATCAGTTTAAAAATAACAGACTATATGGTTATTTAAAAATATAAGACCATTTTCCGTATCAAGTTAGTCAGTCAGATAAAACAACCGTACGATTGACAAGATATCGACACGCAATTACGACTACATCGTTTACTGTAGTTTTGTTTCTTTGTGGTTTATTGACATATCGGGATTTTTCATCGGAGAAGGTGACAAGATGGCGGAGAGTAGAGAACTGATACTCAAAATTTAAAATCGATGGTGATCTCTTATTTAGCGGAATAAAACTTTAATATCTATAAATTTGAGCATTTTTATACAGAATGGACATAATATCAATTTTTGATTTTTTTGCGAAGTTTCCCTTTAATGCAATAGATAAGATATCGAATTTACGACTCCAAAATTTGGTTATGTTGTATAAATTGGCAGAAACATACCACATACAGGCTCCTCTTGATGTTGTTATACAATGGTTCTTTGGAGTAAAGAGTGTGTGACACTCTTTCTTTGTATACACGAACATTTGAGTAAAACCTACCTGTTCCGACCAGAGGTGCCTGCTTAACTCTACATCACACACCACAAGCAAACACAATTTTGGCTTGAATGAAAGAACCTGTATATATAAATGGTCTTCTGCTGATACACTTAGAGTTTGTGGTTTTAAACATCCCCTTCTTGGGAAACTTTTAGAATAAGACGAATATTATGCAAGAACCACCGTTTTTCTAACTTAAACCCTTTTTTCGCATGCATTTTATGTCTGCACCCGATATGTATTTATCTAATTTCTAATTGAGACTACAATTTGTTAGAAGAGACAGTATACTCATTTCCAAAACGTGTTTCCAACTATGAACGGCTTTTTTTTCAACCAATCTCACTAATGAAATTTCTTAAATGTTATAGATTAATATATATGTTCCAGACCATATGAGTATTTGGACCGTACGCGTACGGTCCGGACCGTATACGTATACTCGTACGGTCCGACCATACGCGTACGGTCGGACCGTACGAGTATACGCGGATGGTCCAGTACGAGCTGACCATACATGTGATTGGATCTAACCTACTTTACACAGTTCTCAACGAGAGCTTACTTTGGAAGTATATCTATATTTGGTTATAGCTATATTAGCAGGGTTGATTTGTTTCTTCGGTATAACCTCAATTTACTCGATTTCAACATGGATAACGTTTTTGGGGGCTTTTAAAGTTTGTTGTTCAGTGTGAGCCAATGCTCCGTGTTAAAGACCATACTTCGGCCTATGATGGTTTACTTTTACGAAAAGTGACTTAGATGGATATTTTTCTTATTGGCGCTCATACCACATCTTCTAATATTATTCTGCTCATTATTAGTCAATGATATAATTATTCAAGCATTTTACTTTGCAATGACTACAAAGGTGATAAATTTTAATATATACAGCCTCCTCTATTAATAACTCCTGCTTCCTTTGAATCTTAAATAAGAAATAAGATAAAACAAATGTTTGCGTTATACAAATTTTTGCGTTATAACGCAAAGGTTTGCGTTATATATCGCAAATGTTTGTGTTATAATGCAAATGTTTGCGTTATATCGCAAAGGTTTGCGTTTAACGCAAACATAGGGGAAAATTTTTTAAATGTGTGGCGCTAATACGCTTCCGTAAATACGCTTCCGTACAAATGATTATTTTTCAAAGAATATCTATATTGTAGACTCTTTCGTATCCGAATTCTATGTGGTTTCAATAACGTTCTGTTTACAATCTTGCGAGTGACAATGATCTATTGTCAAATTCAAAGTCTATCAATGTCGAAAAAAAACTATATACTATAACCAAAGATAATATCCTAATAGGGCCAGTCAGATAAACATGACAAGATGATATATTCATTAAGGAACTCTTGAAAACTTAATCGGACAAGAAATTATCTCATAAAATTTGGAATCTCAGCATATATTGTTCGAGATACCGCACTGCGAGTACAATGCTAATATAGGCACCGACATGAAAAGTGTAAATTAATTCAAAAGAAGTATAATGTAAAAAAAATACTAAAAATTACATGTTTTTTGCAATAGTATAAAAATGGCATATTGACATCTAAATATATGATAAACTCAGGACAAAACCTTCAATGTACTAAGTATAATAAGACGACAAATAGAGACACTTAACCTGTTAAAAGTGGTGTGTGAAAACATTTTAACACATTGAACCTTGCGAAAGGAAGTTTTAAATTGTCAAACACTTCCCATTCTACAAAAACACTTATAGCATTTTCACTTAATGTCAATTCCAAACCCTTCAAAAATGTCACGTGACACTTTCATTAACTAATTTAAATAAAGTCCTATACAGAAATGTAAATTTAGCCTGTGTACACAACCGAATTCGAAATTTAATTCAAACAGATTTTGTTTAAATTTGGTCGAATGTGTACAGAAAATATTAAACATAATAAAACTTTGAACATTCTGTCTGAAAATCTTTTGCACTCGTTTCAACTCGTTTTTGTTCTGGCCTGAAATGATCATCTGATTTACACTCATAAGGAGGTGGTTGAACTAAAAATAAATATAACTTGAAATGACGATATTGTTAAATGTATGCAGAGCGTGGCGTATAACCGTTTGCCGAAAAATGGAGTACCACGTTAGCATTGCTTACTGCAAGGTCTGACAACTTAACAGCTCAACGGGAAAATACGTCAATGAGACAACTAAACAGCTCAACGGAAATATACGTCAATGAGACAACAAACAGTTCAACGGGAGAATACGTCAATGAGAAAGCTAAACAGCTCAACGGAAGTATACGTCAATGAGACATCTAAACAGCTCAACGGGAGAATACGTCAATGAGGAAACTAAACAGCTCAACGGAAGTATACGTCAATGAGACATCTAAACAGCTCAACGGGAGAATAAGTCAATGAGAAAACTAAACAGCTAAACGGAAGTATACGTCAATGAGACATCTAAACAGCTCAACGGGAGAATACGTCAATGAGAAAACTAAACAGTTCAACGTGAGTCGTCAATGAAAAAACTCAACAACTCAACGGGAGTATACGTCAATGCGACATCTAAACAACTCAACGGGAGTATACGTCAATGACATCTAAACAGCTCTACGGGAGAATACGTCAATGAGATAACTAAACAGTTCAACGTGAGTCGTCAATGAAACAACTCAACAACTCAACAGGAGTATACGTCAATGCGACAACTAAACAGCTCAACGGGAGTATATGCCTATCATGAGGCAACTAAACAGCTCAACGGAAGTATACTTCAATGAGACATCTAAACAGCTCAACGGGAGAATACGTCAATGAGAAAACTAAACAGCTCAACGTGATTCGTCAATGAAACAACTCAACAACTCAACGGGAGTATACGTCAATGCGACAACTAAACAGATCAACGGGGGTATACGCCTATGAGGCAACTAAACAACTCAACGACACCATTTACACACCAAGAAAATTTGATTTTTTTCAGTTCTCCGCAAGATATGCATAAAAGGAAATGTTCGTTAATTCAACAACAAACCAACTACAAACTAACCTAAGAAACGTTTCCTAATTCCGGTATCTGTTAAGCTGATGAACAGCAATGAAAACTGGTCTGTTTCTTTGATTAATTGCTTGAGTTTCTCCCTTGAATCTAGTATTTTCCATTGGCTATAACTGTTTCAACTAACAAATATTCACGAAGAACAGCTGCTTTGGTAAAATTCTTTTTCATTCTAGAAATATTGGGATATGAATGGTCACCAGTGATTGTAGTGTCCCAAAAAGCCAAAAAAGGCCAAAAATCAAGTTCAGATATTTTACATTACTAAAACAGCACATACATGGTGTTACAGTACTCAATATCGAACAAGCAGTCGTCAAACTTACATTATTTCATATATAAAAACAACAACGACAACAACCAAACAATAACAAACTGTATTCAGATTTACAAATTCTACAAACTATCACATAAAAACAATCGCATCCCTTTCTCTAAATGAATAGGTCCATGTCCCTTTATCTGAATTTACAGTATACAAAGCTAGTATATGTGGTATTTGTTATACTTTTGCTATCATATGATTATTTTATAGCAGATAAAATAAACATCAGGTGTTAGCATAGATAACTCACTACAGAGCTGGTTCAAGTTAAAAGTCAGCAAAGATACATGTAACTCGCTACAGATCAGGTTCAAATTTAATGTCAGCAAAAATACATGTAACTCGCTACATAGCAGGTTCAAGTTTAATGTCAGCAAAAATACACGTAACTCGCTACAGAGCGGCAGGTTCAAGTTTAATGTCAGCAAAGATACATGTAACTCGCTACATAGCAGGTTCAAGTTTAATGTCAGCAAAAATACACGTAACTCGCTACAGAGCGGCAGGTTCAAGTTTAATGTCAGCAAAGATACATGTAACTCGCTACATAGCAGGTTCAAGTTTAATGTCAGCAAAAATACACGTAACTCGCTACAGAGCGGCAGGTTCAAGTTTAATGTCAGCAAAGATACATGTAACTCGCTACATAGCAGGTTCAAGTTTAATGTCAGCAAAAATACACGTAACTCGCTACAGAGCGGCAGGTTCAAGTTTAATGTCAGCAAAGATACATGTAACTCGCTACATAGCAGGTTCAAGTTTAATGTCAGCAAAAATACACGTAACTCGCTACAGAGCGGCAGGTTCAAGTTTAATTTCAGCAAAGATACATGTAACTCGCTACATAGCAGGTTCAAGTTTAATGTCAGCAAAAATACACGTAACTCGCTACAGAGCGGCAGGTTCAAGTTTAATTTCAGCAAAGATACATGTAACTCATTACAGAGCTTGTTCAAGTTGAATGTCAGCATATATAACTCATCATAGGCTGGTGGAGGAAAAATACATGTTCTTGACTGGCGATACGCTGATACAGTTCACCTGCAGATGTCAGCACCATAAATGACGCACTACAGACCTGTTGACTGACGAAACTCTGACACAGCTCACCAGGGGTCAACACAAATAACTTACTACAGACCTGGTTCAATTTAAATGTCAGCACAGACAACTCAATACAGACCCGGTGCAAGTCAAATATATGTATTTGGTTGATAAAGCTCAGCAGGTCTCAGCACAGATAACTCAATACAGACCTGGTGCAATTTAATAGTCGACTGGCGAACGCTGATACAGAGCTGCTCTAATGTAAATGACAACATAGATAACTCAATACAAAGCAAGTTAAGGATGTACTTAGGTGAGGTTAGGTAAAAATTTAAGAAATTAAGAAATTAAAATTGATACTATAATCTTGTAGACCATTAATTAAGGATAAAGATAAGCTAAAAATAATGATAGGTCATGGACCTCCTTTTCGAGATATTTGAGATTTAATATATGGCGGGAAAAGGCTGACTCGGCCTTTTACCTTATATTTGCATTGGTATCATTTGGGTCTCAAAATAAAAGAAAGAAAATCAAGAATCTTCTAAAATTTTGGTAAATGACCTTTCATGAGCTATTAATTCTTATATGAAAAAATAAATGGGTGTTATGGGGCAAAATATTTTACATTATATTGTATGGAAAAACACCAAGGAGTCCGAACATTTAACACAAATTCCAAAACCTCACCTAAGTACATCCTTAATACTCGACTGGCGAAACGTTAGGTTCCAAGTTAAATGTCAGCAAAGATACATATAACTCACTACAGACCTGGACCGATTTAAATGTCTACAAAGATACATGTAACTCACTACAGACCTGGACCAATTTAAATGTCTACAAAGATACATGTAACTCACTACAGACCTGGACCAATTTAAATGTCTACAAAGATACATATAACTCACTACAGACCTGGACCTATTTAAATGTCTACAAAGATACATGTAACTCACTACAGACCTGGACCAATTTAAATGTCTACAAAGATACATGTAACTCACTACAGACCTGGACCAATTTAAATGTCTACAAAGATACATGTAACTCACTAGAAGTTTGGGTCGTTTGTATATTTTTCATCGAACTTGTACTGTATAATTTAGTGTTGGTAAAGATACTTGAACTCTGTCACTGATTAAATAATATTGACGCTTGATTAAACGTTATCTTCATAAACAATGCTATCTCCTGTGTGGAAGTAATGTTTACATATATTGTGTATACAATACAATGTACTTTGTAAGTTTGGTCGCTTGTTGTGTTATTATTTTGTACCACACGTGTATGTGTTAAATTTTGCCTGTAACTGCATCAAATAATAAACTTTTATTAAAGCACAAATTACACCCATAAGAGGACCAAAGGCATCACAATTACATGTAATAACAACAATATAATGGCGACATTAAAATTTACATAAAAAATAGAAATAAACCAAAACATTAAACACAACAAATGACCACAAGTGCCCCCTGTCCTCAGTTCCTATTTTAATAAATTAGCCTAAAAATTTCACTTGCTGACTAGTAATGATGGACCAACTCATAATGGCATGAACAAATTACACAACAACTTTAGTAGTTCAATTATTCTGAGTCTGTATTATGCATCAATGAAATGGAATTGCTGAATATAAAAACAAACCGCAAAAAGAACAGGACAACATGATACAAGTGTTCCTTTATAAAATTGAGAATGGAAATGCACTTTATGCATGCGTGTAAATCAGAATTTGTTTTGATTTGTAGATGATATGGTGTATTTCTTTAAATCTTGCACCCCAAGTCATATTTATATCAGAAATGCTCTTATTTCAAATCAAAAAGTAAAATCACAAAAATACTGAACTCCAAGGAAAATTCAAAAAGGAAAGTCCCCAATCAAATGGCAAAATCAAAAGTTCAAACACATCAAACGGATGGACAACAACTGTCATATTCCTGACTTGGTACAGGCATTTTCTTATGTAGAAAATGGTGGATTGAAAACCTGGTTTTATAGCTAGCTAAACCTCTCACTTGTATGACAGTCGCATCAAACTCCATTATAGTGTCACCGATTCGTGAACAAAACAATCAGACACAACAGGCAAAAATGTAAAAAAATAGGGGTACAGCAGTCAACATTGTGTTATCATCTTAATCAAATTTATTCCCTTCCCAACAACATATTCAGATCCATATTTTACATATTTTTTTAACGTTATCGTATGACCCGGACAGAAATATAGTACAGTAAGGCGTACGAGTAAATTTACCAAATCATTAAAATTAAGTACATTTTTTCTCACAACACATTTCACAGCAAGGAACCGAAGTGTCTACTGAGATGAATGTTGAATTATGTTGACAAAGATTTGTCGGCTTAAATGAAGATTGTCTTATTAGCCATGCTTCAACAATTTACGACAATAACATGTCAGACCCATTCCGCGTTTAGCTCTTGTAATACAATGCTTCCGCTAAATACAGTTACGCCCCTTTTATAATGCAGTTTATTTTTTAACATCTGTGACTGTACTAAGAAGAATGGGACAATAAATAAATTATTTACCGTAGTCCTGTGTAAACACAGTTCCTATAGTAGATTAAATATGTCATTTTTATTGAAGAAAAAGTTGTGAAAAGTTAAATATTTTACAAAATTAGGTATTTAAAAACTCTTTGAGGGTCATAAAGTCTATATTCTTACTTGAATTACATTTTAATTACTTACCCCTTGGAACGACAGTTTCATATTTATAAATGCCTAAAAACAAAATGAACCACATACTGCATTTTTTTAAAAGACAAATTATTTATCAAGTATATTTGGGAGAGTTAAATCTTAGCTTGGATAGTTGTCTCATTGGCAATCATACCACATCTTCTTTTTTATAATTATAATGTATTAATAAGTTATCATGAGTCGCTATTTAGTGAGCACATATCCAGGTTTCTGTACACCATGCATACAAGATAGAAGTTCTAAAATATCAGAAAGAAAGATACATTGTTCAGATCAATATCAAGCAACAGACCCATCTCTTACTTTGCAGATGAAATGTTTTCTTTTCTGTGCGGACATTTTTTTAATGAACAGTCTCGTGGAAAGGGCTCCTGTGACAAATTTTGCTTTTTCATTTATTGTTTTTTTGTGTTTGGAATTGTTCTTGTTATAATTGTTTTATCATTGAAATTCATTTTGAAATTATCGAACGATGGTCATTAAAATTCTCAAGTAATTGTTCCTTATTCCTTAAGGAGGTAGACCTAGGTTAAGGGAAATAACTCTTTAAATCATCAGTACGTTTGTGTCAACCATTTTCAAAAATATATTCTAAGCTTCTAGGTTACATAGATTATTTTCAATCTGTTTCAGGTAAATGCTTAAAATACATTGATGAACTTGACTTTTACAAACGCTTAACTGATTTAAAGAGTTATCTCCCTGAACCAAGGTCTACCACCTTAAACGGCAGTGCTGTAAAAAGTACATAGATAATTGTCAAAAACACTGGACAGTACACATGACAAACAATACACAACAACCAACAGTCTCCTCTACGAAAATAGATTTATAATCAGAGACAAAACAAATAAAAAGATTACAAATGGTCCGAAAAAAGCCTGACTGGATACAGACACACAATGTAGTGAGGTTAAAACATGTTTTACGATGGTGTGCGCCAACCATCACATTTGCGTATCTAAATTATTTGACGTAAAAATTATAGCAATAAAGTTATTTGATATCATTGATCCTCTCAAAATAACATTGCATCAATATTTTTTATTTTGCACAAAAAAAAAATATCGAACGATATATAAAGAATTTCAACAGTCTTGGATAATGTACGAGCATCAAACTGTGAATTGATCCAAGTGACTATCAAAGAGCTCCAAATTCCTTTCGTTAGTTTTATGTGAACGTAATCTTTAGAATAGAATTATAACATTTACGGTAGCTACAAGCTTTAACGATACTCCGAAAACTCACGAGTGGCTCTCAAAACTGAACCAAGAAATAGAAACCTGCTGAGATACCATAGAATGACACTGCTCTCGGCAAGCGCCTGTGTGAAGCTGATCATTAACTGTGGCAGAGATAGTTTAAATGCTAATTTGTTTACGAACCGGAAAAATTGCGGAAACATGAAAGAAGCGCGCAGTGGGTGTTTTTTTGTCAAAACTATTTCTTAATTGGTGAAAATTGTAAGTTTAAGATTTCTTTTTATGGGAAAAATGTTGACAAGTAACGTGTATTTGAGATTTGATACGTAATGTAATAGAATCATATAGCGCTTTGTATGTTTAGGTATTACTTTCATCCACAATCAACGACTGAGTTAAATGCGATTTTTGTTGGTTAAGGTCAATCATGTAACATACTGAAATTTCCAAATTCACTATTAAAAAAAAAATGTATCGTATATCATTGAATGAATTAAGAAAATAGACTGTATACATGTATATATTTCGTGCGTCCAAAACATTTTCAAAAGAATCAGGTACGATAACCCCTACACATTTGAAATAATATAATTGAGAATTAAAAAGGACATGTGTCAAAAAGACTAAAAAGCGACCAGATTACAAAAAAAAAAACCAAATTTGACAGATTAACCAACAACAACCACTTTACTGCAGGTTCACGACATGAGACAGGTGCATAGAGAATGCAGTCGGTGACATATGTTTGTAACAGCACAAAATAGTAACAAACTAAAATTCAATTAGCTCACAACTTATATAAAAATACTAGACAACAAAACACTAACATAAGAGAACTCGCAGTGACTGAAAGTTAGTTCGAAGCAAACAAAACTAATAAATCAATCGTGTTCTCCCTATAGTACATTTAAGAACATTAAATATAGGTACCAATGATACTATAAATTCTATGTATAAAACATGATATCGTTCGAAGTCATATACATCACGAAGTAAAGGGCTGCTGCGTAGATTTTCTATTTCGTGGGGGATTTAATTAATTTATTGATAACTCATTAACACAGTGTTAGCAACTTGAGGTCCGTTTCGGGTCTTGCATTCTGTCTTCAATTTTGGGTACTCAGATTTCAGCATTCTCAATTGCTAGCATAATCTGACTGTCATAATTTAGCTGTAATTGTTAAACAAAGCAGATATGAAAACAGTTTCAAAGCATCCAATATCCGACCTTGAGCATGGAAGCGGACAACAAACTTCAATTATTAACAAGCCTCTGACGGTTTTAGTATTTGTTTGGCTTATCTGAAAGACTATGTACCATAATTTCAACATTTTTATGCATTTAATAAACTAAAACACATTCTAAACCCCATTCATGAACTTGTTTGTCATATTGGAGTCTTCATTGAGCAGTCTTAAGTATAGAACTTAGGGGTCAGACCCATGTCGTACAAGCTCATGATTGTGTTTTATACATAAAGGAGTAGGTCCGGTAAGGACCGATTTTGGCCTCAAATTTCAGGTTCATCTGACGAAAGATGTTGATCACTTTTTAAACACTTAAGTGTCTATTTCAATTGATTCAATTAATTTATGTGAAAGATTTTAACTAATGTAGTCATTAGTTCGGATTCAAGCTCAAATATAAAAAATCTACCAAATATGCCGATAAATGTAACTTTTCAGATGGTTTTTGTCAAAAATTAAAAGGGCCGCATCCGTGTTCATCCTCAACTTTTATATATGTTATGTATTATCATCAAATACAACTTACATTTAAATATTTTGGATTCGAACACTTTCGTTTTACACGGAAACCGTCTAAATTTTAACCAAAATCTAGAATTGTGAAGATAGTTGTGCAGTAATTTAGCATGACTTAATGGTGCTATAGTTCTCGATATATGTACATCGTATTGTCAAAAAACAGCCCATATTTATGTAGCAGAAGCATTCTACTGTCCAATAAATAACTAAGAGTATAAATTTTAACAATTTTGTAAAACTGCTATATTTAGGGCCAAAAAGGGTCTACTGGACTTACTCCTTTATAATTGAACTTTTAAAATATGTTCTATTACATTGTATTGCATTTCATTTCATTTTTTTTATTGCATTGTATTTAAAATGCATTATTGTTTGTTTGTATAGCTTGACCCTTATGGGAATAATTTGCAATTAAGATATTATAATATGGAACAGTATTTTTAGCAAAAGAAAAACATTAACTATTACTTTGGACTGCATTGATATAGTAACCCTTAAGTTTCATAAAGTTCTTTGGGGACAAAGATACCATAAGCGCCAAGCCTTCGCATACTTGGGGCGAACATAGTTTACTATTAACCATTAATAACAGCTGTATAATGAATATGATGCAATGGGTCTTATTTCTTTAAGACTCATAATTCATTCAAACTCTTTACCTGAATAAATAATTTTAGTTTCACAGACAATTTCTATAGGACATTAAAGGATAAGCATATGTTTACAATCGGAGAAAGGTAAATAATTTCAAACTTTTGTTTATGGCAGTATTATTAACCAAGATGTACAATTCATATTTAAAATTCAAGTAGTTTAACTATTAAAAAGAGAAAACTATCCAATTAATTCCAAATGAAAAAAATTGCGAGTATGGTCTTGAGAAACAATGAAAGTTTGTCGGAAGGGGACGGCAAATGGCTTACCCGTGTTAAGA
Organism: Mytilus galloprovincialis; assembly: GCF_965363235.1. Taxonomy (NCBI): domain Eukaryota; kingdom Metazoa; phylum Mollusca; class Bivalvia; order Mytilida; family Mytilidae; genus Mytilus; species Mytilus galloprovincialis. The sequence goes on from NC_134851.1 coordinate 49,803,136, forward strand.
GGGAACCATATCTCTTGCACGTAAAAGACACCCTTGTAGATTTTGAAAACGACGAGTATGCTAATACCGCTACACGGCAACACTCGCAACCGCAAAGTGGAAAAGGATTAATATAAGTTACAGTAACTTGTTTCCCAATCCACTATAAATATATATGTTTAAACTAAACTTGGGATGTGGCGTAACAGTACAGTATATAAACAAATTGTAAAAATCATGTTTTTATAAGAACCACATTATGATTTAAAAGAACATACACATTACTTATGATCGAGATTATCTTATGAAACAGTTTTTTTTTTAATTTTCAAAAGATGTTTTGATTTTTTTGATTTTTTTTAAAATTTTAACCAGAATTTGAAAAACTTAGGCGGAAAAAAACGGGGAGAGATCCTTTTGCGCCAAAAATGCGTCTTTTTGCACCACAACTTTCTCCAATGCTACGTTTGCGCCACCTGTTTTTAAAATTACATGGTATCATTTGCACCAAAAATAAAACATACGATTGCGCCAATTAGAAGAAAAATAACTTCTCTCCTTCTTTATTCGGACTTCGAAACGGCAGTTTACACGAAAGATACTTTCTTCTCCTGCTTATGTATGGTTACTTCCCAATTTAATGTATATAGTAGCTTGAAGCTTCACTTTATTGTCCAAAAAGACAAACATTGAAGGATGAAATGCATAAAACAGTTCATAAAAATTCCTGTGGAATGTTTTTGCTTCATTACTGGTACGTCTTGCTGTACATATAGTTCTAGCCCAAAGTTTTGGCGCAAATAATACTCCTGAAAAACAGCAGTTGGCGCAAAAGGACTGCTGCCAAAAAACGTGAACGTTTGCCTAATTATTGATCAGGTGCTAATATAAGGGAGACGAAGTCTTTTAAAACCATTTCCTGATACGTTTTGATAATCAGATATATACAAATTTGTAGGCAATCGTAAGCTTTACAATAAGGTAACCGGCGTCAACTGAATAAGGCGCAACTGTTTTAAAATAAATGACTTTGGATTCACTAGAACATGTTGTGTAAATATTTTTATTTTTATTGAGTCAAAATTGAAATTCTTGTCACACATTTGTTGCTTCAGAATCTAAAGGACTATAGGTAATATAAAACTTGCACGCTATTGGTCGTATCCCAAAATGAAGAAAAAACTATCACGACTATTGGTTTAACTGCTCTATAAAAAAGTACAACGTTTTCAGCGTACGCTTTCCTCAATATCATCAGAAATATTAGTAGAATTTATTAGATCATGACATAGAGAACATTGAATAGAAATGTGTCGGGTAACTTTTGAAGAGCTCTACTTTTTATGTTTAATCACTCTCACCCCATATGGAATTTAATGACCCAGTATATATCATATTAGGTCACTAACACACTATGTAACTAATAATATCTCGTTCATCGTATCTATATTGTTTCTTTTTTCAGAGAGAACAGTAATATAAAAATAAAGTGTGTAAATAACAAATGATTTAAGTATAACCAAAGGAGTCCATGTGTAGCAATTATTTAATATCGACTCTTTACATAGCTATGGAATCAAGACGACAATCTAAATATCTATTGTAATACTATAGTCGAGATTAGTATGTGGTATAAGGGAGACAAATCAACAGCGAAAATCAACCTTCAAGGCTAGAATCATACCACGAAATCAACACTGTTTGATGTTTATGAGTACTGATGAATTATATCTCTTACTTAATTTGTTCTTGCTGGATTTTTTTTTTTATCAAATTGTCATTACGAACAAGCAAGCTCAAATGTTTTACAAATAGAATAAAAATTTGATTTAATATATGTCATTTCATATATCTGTTAATATTTCTTTGGGTTTCACAAATCAAATCACTTGAGCTGATTAGAGTACATGGATTGAAGTACATGAATTTGAGTACACGGAGTGGAGTCATGGAGTGAAGTACCCATCGTGGACTCGAGACAGGGACACATCTACTCCACTGAAACAACGATTAGGCAACGATCTCATGTGGTGTCCACTTTATTTACAAATTTGAAATGGACATTCCTCGGAATCTTTGTCTTGTCATATATTATTATTATTGTTCTTACATCGGACGACAATATGTTGTATATGGAGTGTCTTGCTGCTTTGACCTGTATTCAGTAAAAGTCATATGGAACATTTCTGCTCAAACCTGAACTTTGGGCGAGCAAAGTAACATGTATGGTAAATAAACAACTCAACTATTTCCCATCTTTGTCATTTATTTCTTCATTGTATGTATATTTATATTTTATGGATGATTAATTACATAGTAACTATCTGCTTTCGGGTCGGTAAACAGAATGTGCTCTACGTGAAGTTTAGTAGTACAATTTTCTGTAACAACCTGAAAAAAAACCCAGAAACATATGAATAATAAAACCTGTATAGTCCAATAGTTATCGTTGATTACCATTTGTCATACTTGTATTTTTTTAATGATATTTTCTTAAATTGATTTTCCTGTTCATCTATTTTGCTATCCATGTCTTTATTAAGCTTACTATATTGTATGGGGTACGTCCAGAACTAAAATCCGTACTATGTAGTTGTCTTTTAATCATTTTCCTTTTTTTTACATGATACTTTCTCATTGGCGATAATATCACATCTGCCTATGTGCATTGCATATTGACATTTCTTACTCTAAAGTGGTCTGTTCCGCATCCAATGAAAATTCCAGCATCTCTGTTTGTCGCACTAGTGTCCAAAACATTGCCGACAAAATGAGCCACTGCAGTGTAGTGTGGAAGAGTCTGACAGACATCTTTCATCTGAAACGAAAAGGGGTTACATAAATTATTGTAAGTTAGTACGATAACATATTTTGCTTTAAAAATCTCATTAAAGGTGCGCTGTGGCACTGTTAAAGTCCACAATTCCTCAACACCGCTAAAGTCCACAACAAAGTTCATATACAAAAAGTATGGAACAATTCAATTGAGAAAACTAACAACCTAGTTTAAGAAAACAGTTTGTGAAAGAAGATGTGTTTTTTTAAGGAATATTTCTATAGGTGTTTGGTCATGGTGCTCCCTGTTTTTAATTTTTGAAAAAAAAGTGTGGGAAACATTTTTGTTAAATGAACAAACGGACGAACGGACTAACAGTGCATTTGCAATATACTTTTTTCACATTGTGTCATAGATCACATTTATTCGTTCAGTGAATATGTTCACTTGTGTTAATAAGTCTTTTGATTGAGTTAATCCGTTTCAATTGATATTTCATAGTGTATCTTTCTATGTTATGATGTTACACTATTGTTTCAGATAAGGGTTAGGGTTGTTACCTATAAAACATGTATACCCGCTACAATTGTTTGCACCTGTCATAGGTCAGGAATATGATTTCAGTAGTTATCGTTTGTAGATGTTGTTAATAATTGTTTCTCGTCCCCGTTTTTATATAGATTAGACCATTGGTTTTCCCTTTTGAATGATTCACACTAGTCATTTTTGGGCTCTATAGCTTGCTGTTCGGTGTGAGTCAAGACTCCGAGACGAAGACCGTACTTTGACCTTTAATGGTTTATTTTTACAAATTGTGACCTGTTAAGATACTTGTCATATTGGGACTCATACATCATCTTCTTACATACAAAATTTTTGAATTCATGGTAATTGTCTAACGAAAAAGGATTGACTTCCTTGTGTACAATAGACACTGACAACTGCCTCTAGAATATCTTTCATCATGTAAGCTCATGTCCGAAATTGTGATATTTGGAAATTATATTCAATTATTCTTTCATTCATAAATTGGTGCAATAACAAATCTCACCTTTTGACCTGGTGATAAATCTGACAACCGATAGTTTAAGCTGCAAGCAGACTGAACAAAGTAAATTGCTGGACTATGAATGCCGTCTGTGCATTTCGAGGTCTGTCCAACTACCGTATTGTGAGCAACACCAGCCAAAGTTTTTACGGGATCACAGGTAGCTGCAGATATATGAAGACAATTGGGAAACGGTAGTTTTTAATCAGTAAGAATATTTAATATACTTATATCAATCGCATTTATATGGCAAATGTGTTCTTTGACACATCTAGTTAACGTAACAGATTGATTAATTTACGATAAAAAAAAAACTATGCTAAAGACATTTCAGTTAACATGTTTCGTTAATAAATATCTTTTGCATCAAAATGTATGTTTTCTTAAATTTCTTTGAACCATAGTATGGTCTGATCGTCTTGGATTGTGTTATATGTGATTGACCCTAGGTTTATTTCTTCCTCTTATTTTTCGTTTCCATACACACTATTTGTACTCTAAATGTATAACTGTCATAAAGCAACACGCCCGAAAAAAAACACACAAAAGGTATTCGAAATAACACGTTCATCTCAAATATAACAGTACGATTAAGCAAATATTAGTATTTTATTTTTATTTTGTATTAATACCACGGTCGATAAGTGTATCAATAGTGGCTTAAATCCAAATGAATTAAAAGACAAAACTGTATTATCATTTTTTTCAAAGGAAATACATTGTATTGTATTTACCTGCCGTAGTCTGAGCGACTGTTGGTACTAAAACAGATAAAAAATAACATATAAACACAAATTATCAGTTCTCAACCGATTCTCTTTGTCAAATTCTAGATGTTGGTCTAACTAAGAAAAATGATTAAGAATAGAAACGAGAAATGTGTTAAAAGGAGAACGACCCAAACAAAGAGTAGGAAACGTCCCAAGGCCATCAATGCAAGCTCCCTAACAATCATGTATACAAGTTCAGCGAAAATGGAAGTCACACTTCACTCCAAAACACATAAATGAACCAAATTTTAAAAAAAAACATACAGGACTACCATGGACCAGAAGTCAATGACTTGGGACAGGTGCAAAAATGTGGTTTTTTTCTTTTCTAAATCTCCAACCTCCCCTATAACATTTAGCCAATGTGGGAAAAAACAAATACACAGCAAAACGCTCAGCAGTCGAATCAATTTAAAAGAAGTCCTAGTCTGATGTAAGAATGGTTGACTGAAAAAACTATGCAAAATGACAATGATCAACATGAATTTATGAAGAACAGCTTGCAGTTACTGATATGCGCGCTCCATACCTCAATTAAATAAACTGATTGAATTGTTATGTCTTCATCAATTGAAAATCACAGTCCCTCCGTTAGGGATTTAGAATCATACCATTGTAACATAAACGCGAGGACATAACCCGTACCATTCTAACAACTGGTTTTAGAATAAATGTGTTTAATTTCAGCAAAAGACGCTTTGAGTGAATCAATATTAATTTCAAAAAAGTGTCATATTTAATATTCTGGTAACAGTATTGCATCTTCATCGTTATCAAACTAGATTTGTGATAGAAGTAATTGATTGACTCTTGATATTTAACACTAATTTCATCACTCTTGTCTATATCGTGGCGTCCAGTTTTAATTAACAGATGAAGCAAAGTTGTTCTGTTATTAGGATAAGGGTACTATCACACATAATAATGATTTAAAAACTAAGATATCGAATTTTAGACACAGTAATAGTTGCCTTACATGTACATTTAAATTTTACGACATTTAACTCACTTTTCATATACTTGAGGGGTGATGCAATCATATTAGGAGACACCCCACCTTTAATTCATGCATTCTCCCTTTAAAAGAGTGTTCGCTGCTCATTTTCAAAGTAAATAGCTTCCCATAACACTAGTATGTATTGATTGGGGATTAATTTAAGAACCAAAAAAAAAGCAAAAAAAGATATTGGGGTCAATGTGCTTGTTTTCAAGATATTAGCCATTGGAATTTGGCGGCAAAATTTTTCTCTTGATTTTTCATAGCATTATCATTGACCAGTTAAAGTTCTCAAAAACTATATCGGTAAACAACAGTTGCGTCTAATCTATACTCAGAACAGCTTGGAATAGTTTGCAGAAAGACTCATCGAGACAGGACTCACGAACAGGTAAGTATATTATGCTAATCAATGCATTCAGCGAAAGTTTAATTTAAACCATACAAACACTGTCAAACGCTGAATTTTATTTTCATGATAAATGATAAGTTATTTACCTGGAGTTGGCTGAGTGGTTGCAACTACAATATAAAGAAAAATATACATTCTACATATGCATACGTGAGCAAAAAACGGATAATTGTACTGGTGCTACAAAGACATGGAAACCACCAACTTGTTTTTTTAACCATAAATTGGTTTGATCTTCTTGGATTTGTGTTATGTGATTGACCATAGGTTTATTTCTTTTTCTTATTTTTCTTTTCCATACACTCTATTTGTACTCGTAATGTATAACTGTCATAGATCAACACGCCTGGACAAAAAACCCACAAAAGTTAATCGAAATTACACGTTCTTCTCAGATATAACATTTTTTTATTATCATTTTCTACATTTTGTCTTTTGGACTAGGTTGTCTATGTCTTTTCTACATTTACAATATATGACTCATCACATGCTTAATATTTAAAATGCATAGGAAGAGCAAGGTAACGTGAAGAGGAACACGAATATTTTTCATTCCATATTTGTATGTTCATGTTGCCAAGTCTTGTGTTCTCCGAAGTGTTTTGTATACTGTAGTTTGTGCTATAATTTGTTTTGTCTTGTCGATTCATAGTTTCTTTTATTGCAGCGTTTGTAGCGTTTGTATCTCCTATTTTTTTTAACTCACAAAATGTTTCAATCTGGACACTCCTGGAACTTATAAATTATATGAGGAAGTTAAGGGATGGATTTTTATATCGTACCTGTGGCGTCAGTAGTAACAATAGTCTTTTTCTTGCATTGGCATGTATTTGTTGATGACTGCATTGCTGTAAAAATAAATACAGTAATAAATGGCCATGTTGGCATATAATTGAATAATATCCTTTAATACCAAAGCACTTGCAACTTTTGGGATGATACATGTGTACTTTGTAATTAAAAATCCAATAAACAAAATAGCGATATGATCGTAGTGATAGAACTATGCCTATGCATCAATAAAGGACACGTAATTTCGAACAAACTTTGGAAATAGTAAAACCGTAAGAAACCATTTGTTTTTATCCAGAAATGTGTTTTTGGAACATTCATATGATTTCATTGTTTTAGAAAGAATAGGTACTCTCGAAACCAAAATATTTCAGAAGCTCATGGAGTTATGATAAGTTTGCGAAACGAATTTGAATCCTGAGTCAACTGCATCTCACACTTTGAAAACAATGGCTACGAAATTACTTATACGTTCATCAAACGTCTTAGTGATCGTCAGTGTGCATGATAAACTAAAACATGTTGTTTGTTCCGTGGGTACAATTCACTAACGATAGCAAGGCTGATTGTCAATTATGAGAGTTCAGTATGACTAATAATTTGTGCAATATAGAATCATAGTTTACCAACCACTCGCTCAACATGGAAACGGAAGTGACGATGCCCATAAACGCACGACTGATGTTCACTAAAACCAAAGTTTTTGACGAAATGCTTCGAACTCGAAATTTTCTATCGTATAAAATTTCCATTTGATGACGATTTTGTTATTTCGATGAACATGTGACAAATTGATCTACTAATAACAATTTGCAAAACAGTAAACCTATTTTTGAGAACGGAGAACTAAATCGGACATTTTCACGTTTTTTATTGAAGTTTGTTCTTTTTTTAATTGACATTTGCGCTTATTTGATAAGACATTTGCGCTTTAAAAAAAAATTGCTTCTAATGATATAACTCGTATTCTATTCGGGCTTAGGAATTGGAAGGTTTGACGTAGCAGAGTTAAACTGTCAGTATAGTTTAATAGTCATTTCATAGCGCATACATTTCACAACTCACCAATACAGTTAAATATATCAAAAAGTAAATATTCTAAAGACATAAAGACACGTATAGTCATCACAGATCAGTTTCCGCTTGATATATGAAGCTAATAGATGGAACAAATACAGCTCTTGTAATTTGCCCTGACTGGTGTTTTGCCGACATTTTTAATAAATATTATAGTTTTTCCTCCAATCTTGACTGAGATTTTTGATTATCAATAACACTTATATTGATGTAATTAACCGACGGTGTTTCCACAATGAGAATCCACCTTCACTGGTCTTTAACTATTACTTTAAAGGGCACTAGCTACGAGTTGTATAAAAAATCAAATATCTTTTTTTTTTGCTCAATCAATAATGAAATGCAAATAGTGAAATAATAATTAGCTTTTAGCAGCCAGTATGGTTCAATTTTGTCAAAATAAGCTAAAAAAACCGATTGATTTTGAATTATTCACTTGCAAGTGAATAATTCGACCTCATTGAATCCGTATTCATGTGAACTTCAATTTAACCCCTTAGCTTTAGATGGATAACACGTGAATTGTATTGTAAAGTTATTTAAAGGAAAAAAATGTCAACATTGAAAGTGAAACAAAGATAAATCATTTGATTAACAGATCCGATCGTTCTTATACAGGTAAAAACGATGATAAACATGTATTTTTAATTTATAATATGAAATTAAATAGACCTATATAATCCAACAGCACGAGTTTGCTTAATCAATTTACATCTATATTTATGTTTACATCGCTTATATGGTCATCGCATGACTATAGAGGTCAACTCGATAATAAATTCGATGGCGTCTAGACTAAAATACACACGAAACGAAGTGATCGTGCCCTGTTTATTATTTATTTTAGACTTTTAATAGTTCGGATAATGTTTTTACATTGTTATGAATAAAATATGAGAATTTGATTAAAATCGGTGAACATGAATTTGACAGCTAGTGCCCCTTTAAGACTGTGCCTAAGTGAACTAACTAACCACAAATATAAGTTGAGTTTATATACGCAACTCGACGAAAAAGATAGTTTAAAGCATTTTAAGTACGTAGAACATTGTATGTTTCTCTGTCTAACGCATAACGTGTTTTCCCTTGTTATAGTTTTGTCTTTTGCTTTATTTTGAATGTTATAGCGTTATAGATACATTAAACAACATAATTTTAAACAATTTTACATTGTCTGTAGCATAACTTACCATTCTTGATTTCTAGGGCTAAATGATAAATACACTTGTAGTTATATTGACCATTACCATCAACAGGAATCTGGCGTAAATTATTCCATACTAGAAAAAATATTTTAAAAAATCAAATGAGAGATAAATTGTAATTGAAAATAACGGAAAAGCGAGTCTAAAAGTGAAAATGAAAAAAACGCAGGAAAAAATCAGAAAGACAGTAAAAGAACGACGAACCATAAAGGGTAAACGTGCTGACCTAAAAACAGTTTCTGCTCGTCCAGTTACATCTGCTATGCTGCTTATGATACGTAATCGTTTGGTGATATGTTTAAATGGACACATAATTAAAAAATATATTTTACAAATCGTGATCACTTTAATCACAGAGATTCAATTCACAATGGCATCATTAAAAACGAAGCGGTGAAATCAGTTTTAAACTTAAGAACAATTGTGAAACATTTCTTCTCTTGTCATAACAACATAGACACTACCAATCTAAGACCAAGATTTTTGAATATACTTCTTGAATATACCAAGTCAGGAATTTGACAGTTGTTGTCCATTCGTTTGATGTATTGTGTCATTTGGTTTTGCCATTTGATTAAGGACTTTACGATTGAATTTTCCTGGGAGTTCAGTATTGTAATAACACGTTTCGATTTCTTCTATCTCCCTCAATAATTATAAGTATAAGGTTGATTTAATGAAAAACGGAGAAGTCACAAGTTCTTGTGTACATAACTTTAAGTCTGGTTGTTTTGATAGGTTTAAGTTAATATTGCATTATGTACTTTCTTGATCTTTATGTTTTTGGCAATCCGCACATTTCCTACAGTAGGTTTATTCAAAAAATTTCAATGCACGGTTTGTTTGTCGATATAATGAAAATTAAAAGTTTTTAAACAGAGGTTTTATTGGAGTTGTTGTTAATGTTGTCTTTTGGGCAAATGGTTTAACCCAATATTTTTTTCTTCTAAAAATGTCATTTATCAAGTCAGGAATAGGCAGTTGTTATCAAATAATTCGTTTCTCTGTATGCTGGCGTTTGTTTATGTTGCAAATCAGTATTCCTGTTGTTCCTTTGATTTCCTCTTATATTTGTATTCCCCAGAATATTTTCGCAATCAATTGATGACTTTTGAACAGCGGTATACTACTGTTGCCTTTATTTGTCTTAATCGTCGATACAAAGTAAGTAAAAGCTTTGTTTTAATTTACATTAACACGATAATGTTCGAGGCCCTATCTCTGCGAACAACTTATAAACCTTTGATTCCGCTTAGATTTCAAAGTGAATTTGCACGGATAAATTCAGCCTTTAACGTTCCTTAAAGATTTACAAACTGTGTTTCCATATGTAAGGATGCTGACAGACAATAAGAGGAGCAGATTTTGGAAGTAGAGGATTCACATATGATACTTACTAAACAGATGAGTGTGACAATGTAGGTGGAAGTTTTTATAATGCGCTAGAAGACCTGCAAAAGTGTTTAGAATAAATATAGGTTGTTTTACATTATCATATTAAACTCTAGCAACGAATGACAGTTTTTAAGATTGAATGCTGATTTTTATAAATTTATTGAGTTGTTAAAGCGTTTACTGAAGTACATTTTGTATGAAGCGCAGAAGCAGAAATGTGCGCACGATCATCGTTTACAACCCTTTGAAATTACTAAAATAAGCATCCAATACTTATAATTACATTTTTAGGCTAAGATGATGAAAACATCACATGTGCACTGTATTGTGGAAGAGCGTGTCATCATGAATGTTTCAATTCATTACGAAATGAAGATTCATTTCATAATGACGCGAGATTGCTGTAAACCAATCAAATTAACGTATCACAATGAAACAGACTTGTAATGTAATTATTCGAGCATGATTAACTTATTATCGAAGAGCTTGTATTTGTCATAGTTTTCGGTGAAGTTTTTATTGAGTGATATCTTGACTTTTTTGACAGAATTCGTTTTTGCTTGTATAACGTTGATATTCTTCTTCAAACTTATAGATAGATAGTCGCAAACGAATTTGCGATCAATATGTTATAATCAGATGTATATTATATTCGAGAAGACAATAAGTAAATGTTTCAATTTTTTAAGAGCTCCTGCTGCAGCTATTTAAACAAAAAAACTTCGGACTCACATTATTCGCTTTATATTAATTTGATCTGAGCGTCACTGGTGAGTTTTATGTAGACAAAACGAGCGACTGGCGTATCAAATTTGAATCCTTGTACCTTTGATAAAAATTTCCACCACTGAGTCGATGCCACTGACATTCCGTCCCCGAGGGTATCACTAGCTCAGTAGTCGGTGTTGACATGAATATCAATTATATAGTCATTTATATAAATTTCCTGTTACTGATGATGCCGCAGTCACACTGTCACGTTTTCATACGTTTTAAAATGCTACGTACTATAATAATTAGAATGTCTCGTTATTTTGAAAGCTAGGTTGTACTGTGTTTGTGCTACGTTCTTATCACGTTTTGCTACGTATTAGTACGTGTAGACACGTATTAAGCACGTTTTGTAACGTTCCGGTAAGCTTTGATACGCAATTCCTAGGTTTCAATTTCGTTTTAATTTTCGCAATGTTTAATGTTGAATTTTAAAAACATACGGGGCAGGTCCAGTTTCGAACAAAGGATCACTACGTTTTGATACGCCTCGTTACGTATATTCCCGTTTCGCTTTACTTTCTAAACGGAGTAAAACGTATCACTGCAAACGTGACAGTGTGACTGGGCTTGATTTTTTTTTTAAAAACTAAAGATTTTCTTATCCCAGAATAGACAATTAGAAACAATTAATGGTATGATAAGTTGCTTGTACTTTGTACTTGTAAGATCGTAAGGTATACTTAATATGCTGATTCTTACTACCAAAGTGTCTGCCACAGTGATCTGACTCATACTTGTACGATCGTAAGGTATACTAAATATGCTGATACTTACTACCAAAGTGTTTGTCACAGTGATCTAACTCATACTTGTACGATCGTAAGGTATACTTAATATTCTGATACTTACTACCAAAGTGTTTGTCACAGTGATCTGACTCATACTTGTACGATCGTAAGGTATACTTAATATGCTGATACTTACTACCAAAGTGTTTGTCACAGTGATCTGACTCATACTTGTACGATCGTAATGTATACTAAATATGCTGATACTTACTAGCAAAGTGTTTGTCACAGTGATCTAACTCATACTTGTACGATCGTAATGTATACTAAATATGCTGATACTTACTACCAAAGTGTTTGTCACAGTGATCTAACTCATACTTGTACGATCGTAATGTATACTAAATATGCTGATACTTACTACCAAAGTGTTTGTCACAGTGATCTAACTCATACTTGTACGATCGTAATGTATACTAAATATGCTGATACTTACTACCAAAGTGTTTGTCACAGTGATCTAACTCATACTTGTACGATCGTAATGTATACTAAATATGCTGATACTTACTACCAAAGTGTTTGTCACAGTGATCTAACTCATACTTGTACGATCGTAATGTATACTAAATATGCTGATACTTACTAGCAAAGTGTCTGTCACAGTGATCTGACTCATAATTGTAAGATCTTAAGGCTAAAGTAAACAAAACAACAATAAAAGTAACACATATTCAATGCAAAATCTTTTCGGTCAGTACATGTTTCGTAGACGGCCCTTAGCATCGGTATGGAGTGGAAAAGAATGAGATAGAATGAAATTCAAAACAGTGTGGCTGTGGCCATTGATTGACACATTAAATTCATCCATTGACTGGGACAATTTAGGTGAACGTTTGTATGTAACGACCACTGCTCACTATGTACTTTTTAGAGACACTTAAACTATGGGGTAACCAAAGGTTCTCAACACCTTAATAAAGTAATTAGAAAAATCAATCAGAAATAACACGATGTTTTGATTTATATCAATTGTATAAATCAAAACATAAAGGTTATTCCTGATTAATTTTTCGAATTATTTTATAATTAAAGGCGTTTAGAAACCTTTGGTGACCCCACAGTGTAAATGTCTATCATAGGTACGTCGTGAACAGTGGTCGTTACAGACAAACGTTCACGAAAATTGTCCCAGTCAATGGATGAATTGAATGTGTCAATCAATGGCGACAGCTACACTGTTTTGAATTTCATTCTATCTTTTTCTAAATCTTATTCAAATGTTCGATACTCATATATAAGTTCCTTTAACTCCGTTTCTGTATTTGATATATACCACGTAATTGTACAATCCATTTTTTTTACGAGTTCAAAATACCAAAATAACTTTATATGTTTCGTAAACCAATTTCTCATTGAATCAACAGGAACGTTCCTTTGAATCAAATACACATTTTAAGTTTTTTATTTGATTAAGGTATCATAATTTACAAAATTTATATATTATTGGTTATTTGACCGTTATTGCTTTTAATTTACAATAGCTATCATATAACATTGTTTAAGTCACAAAAGTTATACTCACGCCATTGGGTGTATGAACCACTGCATTCGCATTGGTCTCTGTTAAAGTTGCGAAGTTTGTCTAGAACGACAAAATAGAAACAATTTAGGAATTCCTTAAAAAGTGTCAATCTTCAATAGTCTATATTTTATTGCCATAAAAGCGGGAGGTTTGGCTAGCCACAAAGCAATCAACCAACCATTATTTCCTTAAATGTCCTGTGACAAATCAGGAACTTGGCCAATGTTATATCATAGTTCGTGTGTGTGTGTGTGTTGCATGTTAGTGTTGTGTTCCTGTTGTGTTGTTGTTCTCCTCTTATACTTGATGTGTTTCTCTCAGTTTAAGTTTGTAACACGGATTTGTTTTGTTTTTCTCAATCGATTTATGAATTTCGAATAAAGAGATATAGGAAGATGTGGTGTGAGTGCCAATGAGACAACTCTCCATCCAAGTAACAATTTAAAAAGTAAACCATTATAGGTTAAAGTAAGGCCTTCAACACGGAGCCTTGGCTCACACCGAACAACAAGCTATAAAGGACCCAAAAATTACTAGTGTAAAACCATTCAAACGGGAAAACCAACGGTCTAATCTATATAAACAAAACGAGAAACGAGAAACACGTATATATTACATAAACAAACGACAACTACTGTACATCAGATTCCTGACTTAGGACAGGTGCAAACATTTGCAGCGGGATTAAAGGTATACTACTGTTGCCTTTATTTAAACAACGATGATATAGCACGTACATATTTTGATTTTATGAAGTAGGAAGCTGTTATGACATTTGAGAACATATTTCAGACAAGGATTGACAGCACCACAACCATACAAAAAATAAAGAAACATCAAACACCACTTAAACACTAAATTAGAGCAACGGGAACTCAAGCGACATAGAGAAGGAACTTGCATCTTCCGGACGGATAATACGTCCATTATACAATGGTTGGAAATGTTCAGTTATTTTATATTAAGATAAAGCTGATGATAAGATCCTTAAGATAAAAAACATAATTTAGAGAAGCAACATTGTACCACAAGATCAACCGAATCATAATCACATAAAAGTACAATTTAAGCATGCTTGTAGTTACAAAAAGATATTTTAATCCAATTTCAACAGAAGTGAAATAAGGTTTATGTAAAAAATCGAATTATTCAAAATCAAAATGGAGACAACTTTCGCTAATTTACAACACAAAGTATGGGAAATATTTTTCAGGTAAATAAACTCAACATATCTATTAGAATTAAAATTTCATATTTACGCCAGACGTGCGTTTCGTCTACAAAAGACTCATCAGTGACGCTCGAATTAAAACAAATCAAATCAAATCAAATAATTTTATTGGTGTAAATTCCTATACAGAAATGATACCAGCCGACATTTACAAAATACAAATACAAATACAAAAATAAACAAACAGACAAAAAAAAAACAAAAAAACAAACCAAACATATTTTCTCAATGATAAGAGATACATATTTTATATTTACATTGCGTGGAGGTGTTATTCATACAAAATTATTAATTCAACCCATTAACAATTAGCTTTAATACTATAAAAGTTCTTAACAACATTATGTTTGCTTTAAATGACTGTTCAAATCATACATATCGCTTATTCCAGCTACACATACAGTACTAATGTCTGTATCGTTACTTTTCAAAATGAAACTTAACTTATCTTGTTCACACATATTAGCAAAAGATGGAACTATTTCACTTAAATTACAAAAGAGTACATTTCTATTAATTTCTAGCGCTTTACATTGAATGAGGAAATGGAACTCATCTTCAATTCCATCCTTACAAATTGGACAAATTCTCTGTTCCAAAGGTGTTCTAGTATATCTACCAACTTCTATTAGTAATTTACTATTACTAATTCTGATTTTTACCATTTTAGAAATAACACTTTTGTTAAGGTCCAGTAGAAGATATTTTTCTAATTCAAAATTAGTTTTAACTTTGCGATATGTTCTTAGTTTATTACCATGACTATTATCATTATTTGAGTCACAAAAAAGAGCTTGTTTCCAGTATTTTATGAATTCCTCTTCTAATTTCTTTTGAAATGAAAAAAGTAATTTTTTCTTTGACATAGTATTTTGATTTTCCCAGACATGTTGAAAACCAAGTTTACTTAATAACACTTTTAATTTACTACAAAAACCATGAGGAAAGTTTAAGTTTTCATTGTATGCTTTCTTTACCATACTCTCACTGTCCATATTAATGATATGAAGCCAGAAGTTAATTGTATTTTTAAGGGCTGACAATGAAAGCGGGAATAAACCTAATTCAGAAAGTACAGCATTATTAACAGCACCTTTATTTACACCTAATAAAGATTTAGCAAATTTGATTTGAATTTTATTTGGACTGAAATTTGCGTAGTTTGACTCGATGGTAGTATTTTGTTTCACTAAACTAATAGTAGCCCAAACTTCACTGCTATATAACAGAAAAGGTTTAACGCATGAGTAAAAAAGCTTTAAATGTGGTAATAAATTCATCTTTTCAGAAAATAATAGTTTTCTAATACAAAATATAGCTTTGCTAGCCTTTTTACATAACTGATCAATTGCTGTGGTAAAAGATCCAGATGGTTTAAAAATTATACCTAGATACTTGTATTCATCGGTTAGCTCTAGTAATTTTCCATTATAATAGAATTTGTTCTTTTTAATAATGTTTTAAAGGCCAAATAAAGTACGAAGTTGAAGAGAATTGAGGACCAACAATTCCTAAAAGTTTTGCCAAATACAGCTAAGGTAATCTATTCCTGAGGTAGAAAATGATTAGTTTTTCAAACATTCAAAGTTTTGTTAACAGTTAATTTATAATTAGGAACATATCAATGATAACTCAAGTCACCGCAATTAGAATAAGCTTATTATACTAGGATAAAACACGACAAATGAGTAATTCCATTTCATTGGTAATTGGAGGAGTACCCTAGAATGACAAATTTGATGGTCTTCAAAATAAAAATAAACTCACTTTTACAAATCAAAGCAACAATGCATATTTTGAACTAAATTAATTCAAGAGAACTCTAGTAAGTGCGCAATATTTGAAAACTTCCTTAATATGAATGTTGAAGTCAAATAACTTTTCAGAAAGCATAACATTGTAACAAGTAGTTTACGTTTGTTAATCCCAATAATATTGTAAAGTGTGATTTTATTTACTACCACTGGGTCGATGCCACTGCTGGTGGAGATTTATTTCCCCGAGGGTATCAAAAGCCCAGTAGTCAGCACTTGTTGTGCTGACATGAATTATCATTGATATTGTTATATTTATAATTTAACTGTTTACTAAATTTAGAATTTTTTAAATACTTAGGCTTTTTTTACCTCAGTCATAGATTACCTTAGCTGTATTTGGCAAAACTTTTAAGAATTTTGTAGACGAAACGCGCGTCTGTCGTATATATAAAATGTAGTCCTGGTATCTATGATGAGTTTATTTATCAACACAGTACAAACATACTTAAGGCAATATGCAACATGTGATAAAATAGCTTAATCTAACGATTGTATCAGGAACGACAAATAAAAAGTGTTAAATTCAAAGGTATTTTCTTTACAAATCCTTAAAAACTGTTATTTTATCGTGTATCCATTATGAGTCAAACGTAAACGAACAGTAGATATCTTTAATAACTTGTTAATTTGTTATGGTTATAAGCAACCATGTTCAAAATGGTAGTATATTCAATTTACGATATTCATTTGCATAATAAATTTGCTCTCATACTGTAAAGTGGTAGTAAATCTAAATACATTTAGATGTAACTACTAATAAAACATACCATGAACTATTTCGGCTGCCGCATGCCTGCATTCTGGCTTTCGAATGTTATAAATCAAGTCCCAGACTGAAACAATAGTTATCATTTACTAGTATTAGATAGATCTATCATTTTTTATGAGGAAACCATGATGTTTTGTTCATAACATTATCTAGTCCTAAATATCATGCATATAGTTTGGCGCCCACTTACATATTTAAACCCATCACGTTCTGTATGTATGTGCCTGTCCAAAATCACTCAATCAATCGATCAAACAATATAACAGATTTGATAATTATTCAAGGATATAATAATGAGAATATAAAGAAGCTATGTTTGACAAGTATGTTGAGTTACCTTTTGTAAGATACCGTCTATAATATTTAATATACCTTGGGTATCTGCCATACATGGACTTCTGTTCAGGCCATTTAACAATTCTATAAAGAGAGCATATAAGATCAACAAACGCCTAAAATACTTCGATGTGAAAGATTATGATTTATTTTGTAAATACTATTAAAATAGAAAACCAAGTTTGATCCTTCAACTGTATTCTTATCCCACCTTGAATGGTAACACACATATAGTAATAGTGTTGTATCATAATTCTGAGATCAATCAGCATACATGTATAGTTGTAGATGTTCCTGATGTTTTAGTGTTCATAGTGTACTACAAGTAACGTCTCATTGTGAGCTCTGTAGAGTTTGACAATAAACCATGTGCATATACATATGCCTAGAAGCAAGAAACAACCTAAGACAGAACTCTATAAAGATGAACCAAGTGCGTGCACAGCTCAAAAATTATGCCATATAATCTACTGTAAGGCATAACAGGTTACTGAGTACTATAAAGACTCTGCTTAGTATCATCGTATGCATTGACGTATACCCCATATTTGCAAGGGAGTGCAGCTTCTCATATACCAATTTCTACATTTACATTTATGGATAGTTTGACGACGGATCTAGTATAGTAATAAGAAAAGTGATGTCGACTTACTATTCTGATTCTCTAAGTATATATATAATGTAATAATTAGACAAAACTAAAGTAGTTAATTATTTCTATAAATAAAACACATAATATCAAAATATCAACATACACAATAAATCACTCAAAATTACTCTAGTCAAAAAGATTATACTATATCACATAAATTCTTAATACAAAATAACTAAAAAACTTATACTTGATTTGGGTTTGGGGCAAACTCAGCATTTTCTAAATTACTAACATATTTAAACTCGTTGTAGCAGCTATTGGAAAGCTTTTAGAGCATAAGAGTGATTTAAGAGTCACCATAATGAAAAGTTCTTATTAGGATGTACTAGTATTTCTCCTCCTAATTAGTTAACAAAGGTTTCGAAAAATTATAAATGTTGTGTCATGTGTACTATTGTTTATCTGTTTGTCATTTTCATTTTTAGCCATGGCGTTGTCAGTCTATTTTCGATTTATGAGTTTGATTGTCCCTTTGGTATCTTTTGTCCCTCTTTTTAAAAAAACTACTTGGTAATATGAAATTAGCTGTAGCTTGACTTTAGGGGAAAATCTATTTTACCTGTTATTTTTCCGTTGGCAGTGTGATCGTTGCAACCAGCATATACTGAAAAAAAATAAAGATTAAAAAAAACAAAGGATATTGGGTATCCCTCCATGGCACAAAATCAGTTCATTCACTGCAAAAAAAAGAACAACAAAAACATGCGCAATTCATTAGTGTACATTGTAAAAACAGATGTTTCCTTGTGTTTTGATTTGTCCTTTATTTATTTGCAGCTATTAATTAAATGTCTGTTTCTTTTTTAATAATCTGCCACTTTGGACCAAAATAATAACAATAAAATCGTTCCGACCTAATTGATAGATATTTTGTATTTGAACAATCTTGTCATATCACACAACTGTTTTCCTGCACCTTTGGTGAAAGTTCTTCAGACATCTGTGTTCGAATAAGTCATTTGCAATTCAAAGTACTGTTCAGAAAGACTGTTAATATCCAAACTAGTTACAAATATTGATAGTAATACGGCGTAATTTCTGTCAAGAACTTGATGAGTTATATATGCAAAAATTTCAATCATGTCCTGCATATAATGTTCATAGAATGATGTTTATGCAATGTAATAAAGATCCACTTTATCTTGTATGCCATACTTTTATCCTATTGTAGTTGAAACGTTACAATGATCTTTTTTTAATTTTTTAACATTTAAGGAATGACCGTTATATTTTTTCTTAACATAAAAAAATGGGGTGAACATTGAATAACTCGCGTAGCGTATTTCGAATAGACGTTAAACAAATATTACAGTCATTTCTTATTATTTAATTCTAAATTCCATTTTAAACCGGAGTAAATTATGAAAAAATGTTGATGACGTCACGGTCACATGACAAAGTTATGTCTATGTGCTGATAAACAAAACAACGTCAGCTAATCAGAAGATGTGTTACATCCAAAATTAAATTATTGTCAGGCAACCCCAAGGAATGATATCCGATCTTCAATCATTTGTCAATGTTACCTGATTTTGTAATAAACATGGTCGACACAGGAGCGCCTGTAGTTGGTGGATCTGAAATTTCAAAATTAAAACATATAATGTACTGACATCAAACCGCAAGAACATGTTCACTACTTTAGGTTTGACTTATCCTATAAAGATGCATGAATTGTTGGGTTTTAAAACAGCATTATTTGAAAAACGAAAATTTTTATTTCATTTTGTTTTTCTTTAAAAGTAAAGAAAATGCAACATAAAAAACTAAAGACTGAGAAACAGCACGAACACCACAAAAACCCGATGCCTAAGAAGAATAAGCACATCTTTCACCACTTGTGGAACTCGTCGTTGTGCTCATGTCATCACAAAACCGGTTATGAGTGCAATACGATATTTCTCATTCTAGGAAATCGTATCAACCTCGAGATTTATACTCCAGATACAGACACTAATGGATGCATGTTGCTACATACAAATGGAAATCAGCTCATGTGTTGTAATGTTTAATTCTAATCGATTATCATTGTCTCTTCTAGATGCAAGTCAAGATTTGAGACAGACTAAACTGAATGGTTTGTATCCCTTTTAAAATATAATGGATAGATACGTTCAAAATAATAACCAAACTTTGAATAACTAGCATTTCGTGAGAGGACATCAACTGTATAGTGGAACATGTGTATCAACTTTTATTCACCAATGCTCTAAGGGACAACATCAAAAGATCGATGTAGGATTAAAAAAAACTTAAATCAAATAGTTTGGGGGTAGGGGTCTACATTGCTGCAAGTTTTGTTAATCTAAAATCGATTTTACATATATCCCTATTGGTCAATCAATTTTTCCCAAATTTAGTTAAGAGGGGGTAGGGGTCAGTGAAAAAACTATGTGAATTAAGTTTTTTATCCTTCATTGAACTTTTAATGTTGTCCCTAATCTGTATATAGAAAAAAATAAGTTTCAGACAAAATCAAATATAAAAACAGGTTTTGAACTTTAGATTTTCTTTTGATCTTTTTTTACTGCAATCTGTTTTTTGTGTGAATATGTCTTACTTGTTTGTTGTCCGGATTGTCCATTATGTCCAGTCTCCACGCAATGACAATTGTTAGGTGATGAACGCATAGCTGGTTGAAAAAAAATAAAGATAAGTACAATAAAAAATGAAGTGAAACAAAAACAAACTGTTGATGAATTCATTTGAATAGACGAGAAAACTACAAAAACGGAGCAGTGAATATTTGGCAATTAAAAGTTAGAAAAGGTAAAATGTTTAAGTCCTTTCAAAATTATGTTAATTTCATTGATAATTAATCAGGAAAACAATATCAACTTGTAACTTGATTAGCTCAGGCATTGTAAACCTGGTGTTATGATGAATTTAATTATTATGTTTAGATTAATTTTGGTCATATAGGTGTATTAACACACTCATTGCTAACACATGTATAGGTTTGAGCGTTTCTGGTGAACGGAATTCACCAAAAGCGATTATGACGCAGTAAATTTATCAAGTGTATATTTCATTTACATAAGTAAAGAAAAATCACCTGAGCCGTTACTGTGACGTTTAAATATCAGTTTGAATATCACATGCATAGCAAAATAATATTTAGATTATTTACAATTTTATAATACAAAAATCAAGAGGTTTGTTTTAAGATTTCCAATGAGAAACAATGAATTTTGAAAAAAAATGCTCTCAGAATAAGTTCGTGTAGTTCAAAAAACATAAAAAATAATGATTGTCAACTAAGACTTGTAGCAAAGTTACTTACTAGTATCTAATATTTTTGTCAAATCAGATATACAAGTGCGATCGTATTGACCATGTCTATCCGTCGGTATCTGCTGCAGATCATTCCATACTTTGAAGAAATCAATGTAATTTAGGCATCAAATCATCAAAATCCATTGCAAAGGTTGCATTTACTCAAAGTTTTTGAAATAAGGAAACTGGTGTGCTATGCTTTAATTCATGTCATTATATGAACGTTGTTGTGAGGTTGCTATTTCATTTTCTTTTTTTGCAAATAAACATGCCATGTGGAGTCTTAAATCTCAACAAATATAGTACAAGGGTTCTGACATACAGGGGTAAAACTGAATAAAGCACCAAACAGTACTAGTTTATATGTAAAATACCTGTACCAATTCAGGAATATGAGATTTATCATCCATTCGTTTGATGTGTTTGATGTGTTTGAGTTTTTGATTAAGGACTTTCCGATTTGAATTTTTCTCGGTGTTCGGTATTTTTGAGAAATCCTGGATGTTATTTTAATTTCAAATCACAAGTTTTTCTAAACATGTCATAGAGTGAACAAAATGTCTCAACTTTTAACTTGATAATACTTTCTTTTTTCAAGTTGATGAAAGACTTAAAAACTCACCCCACCCCTTAAACCTCCAGATAAGAAAATCGTTAGTCGCATAGGAGAGCCGTATAGAAAATTGTATAATTAACATGAAACATGTTTTTAAAAACATAAAATAGAAAAATGATGAAACCAGGTTTAATGCACATTGTTAAACTTTGGGCATATAAAAGTTATTGTTCACTCGTGGCGTGATTGAAAACGTTTTATTTCGTCAGTTTGTATATAGATATAGTATATCTATGCCTTTATATTATTTGAATAAGAACTATATTTTGGTATATGAATAAGTTGTGAGATCGCAGTGTATTCTGCATATTTACACTTGTTTTACAGCAATGCAAAAGGGCAGGTAAATTCGTGCGTTTTGTGTTATTGGCATGTACGTAACCAGTACTCACAGAAAAGATGAGAGTTACAATTATGTGTATTTCCATAATGGTGAAGCAGTCCTGTGAAAGATATACAAAATACGAATTAGTAAATATTTCAATAAAAATTAATTTTATTACAAATAAGAATTTTTTATTCATGCTAACTTCCTCTAAATGTATAAACCATTGAAATAAATATAGCAATACAACAATGTCATTTTTTTTCAATTAACAAATTAATTATGAAGCCATTTACGAAGTATAGAACTCTTTCGGGTCACCTCGTCAAATTTTACATCGGAATATGCCGAGGTTTTTTTATTTGTGCTAATCTTTGATAATTCAACCGACCCAATAGATATCGTGTCATGCAATTTAAGCATGATTTAAATAAAATAATCTGTCTTGAAACTTCCAGCTCACAAAATCATGAATTTGATATCCAACTAAAATTCCTATCCCATTATGCAAATTTTATCATGAAAGAGTTCATAACTGCTCTATTGAGAATTAGTAAAGATAAGGTCCAAAATATTTCCATTTATGCTAAGTCCCGGAAATCACAACAGAAAAAAAATAGAGAAGACGGAAGGTAGAAAAAATATTCCTCTTTTTTTTGTTATCTTTCGTGTACTAATTTTCGAGGAACAATAAGTATATTCATGGATATTTTAAGTTTGTGGTTTTGCTCAAACGCTTAAAAATCGATGATTGCTCAAAAATTGGTATCCCACTTATTTTAGTGAATAAATTCATCAAATTAACAAAAATAACAGAATACACCGTGGACAACAAAGAATTTTCTGGACTTGAAGTGTTTATCCAAAGCATGTTTAATTTAACTGTTCCTTAATAATAATTTTAAAAAAGTCCTTAATCTGAGTGAGGAATAAAGGCAACAGTAGTATAACGATGTTCAAACTCATAAATCCATGGACAAAAAACAAAATCGGGGTAACAAACTAAAACTGGGGAAACGCATCACAAATTCAAGTAGAAAGAGAGATAGGAAACAACCATACTCTATATTGTCTCTCAATAACGTCTATCAAGCTTTTATCTAAGCTAAGGATTTTTTTTTATCCCAGGAATAGATTATAAGTTGGTTGACTGTTATGGAATAAACGTTTCACAAATGATATCGGATATGTCCCTTATGTCGTAACTACAATCCCCTTCCCTTTCATGAATGTGACCTACTGAATTAGACTATTTACCTAATTTGTTAAAACATAAGCAACACGACGGGTGCCACATGTGGAGCAGGATCTGCCTACTCTTCCGGAGCACCTGAGATCACACCTAGTTTTTGGTGGGGTTCGTGTTGTTTATTCTTTAGTTTTCTATGTTGTGTCATGTGTTCTTTTGTTTGTCTATTTGTCTTTTTCATTTTTAACCAGGCGTTGTCAGTTTATTTTCGATTTATGAGTTTGACTTCCCTCTGGTAACTTTCGTCCCTCTTTTACCTTAGCCGTATTTTGCACAACTTTTTTGGGAATTGATTTATCTTCAATGCTCTTCAACTTTGTACTTGTTTAGCTTTATAACTATTTTGATCTGAGCGTCACTGATGAGTCGTATGTAGACGAAACTCGCGTCTGGCGTATTTAATTATATTCCTGGTACTATTTTATCTTATTTCTTATTTGTGCATTCAAAAATATAAATTGGTTGCTCTTTCATTAATTTTATTTTAAAATACTCACGTTTAAAATGACTTTCACAATGATCAGTTAATGAGTATGAGAATTCTACAAAAAAAAGTTAAATATATACATGTATATAAATAATTACCTAAAACATATGGATATGCATTTACATATCGAATGAAATTATGTAACCAACTTCTATAGGGCACTCTTTATGAAAGTAAATTCAGAGCAGTGCTTCGAATACACCAGCCATTTGTGAACTCTAATTCTTATAACTTGAAATCATCCTCATCGTTGATAAATTTATAAATAGATAATTATAAAAATTGAGGTGCCTACTCTCTCGTGAAAATAACCCTTATATGATTTTTCTATTTTTTAACGATTCATTATCAAGCCTGTTGGACATGTAGATCCTTGTGTATTCTACAATTAATCCTTCCTTGGTTTTCAAATTATTGGGTTTGATGGTATATCAAACACACTGTTTTGGACGAATCAAATCTATAAAGTTTAAAATTAATTTATAATTTTAAAACTTTATGATTATGATAGAATAAAGAAAATTTGATAACTATAATTCGATAATAATAAAATAATAGAGTAAATGTAAATCTGGAAGTAAACATGCAACACTTAAAACTCTGAGTTTTCAAAACCTCTTTCTTCGAGTCTCCTTTAAAAATTATATGCATTTTTATTTCATTGATGTAAGGGTCACTGATACTTTTTTTCCGGGTTAATTATTCAATTGTATATGTTATATTCACACCATTCAAAAATATGCGATCCTACTACTTTCTGTATGTGCCTGTCTCAAGTCGGGAGTCAACCATTCAGTAGTAGCCGTTGGTTCGTGTCTGTCATATTTGTTGTTCCTCAATTGAATCTATATAAAATAGATCTTTGTAGTTCTTGTTTGAATTACATCACATCTATGTTTTTGTTGCCGTTTATATGCTATTATCTACAAATGCTGACTTCCACATAAAATGAACTAGTTGTCTGTTTGGAAGTCATACCACATCTCCTTATTCTTATACTGTTTTCGGTGCTCATTACAGTCACGACGTTACGTGTAATGTTGCCATTTTGTGCCTTGTATGTTATGCAAAGGATTAAAATATGTATCCTCAAAACAGAATTGTATGCCATTATACTTTAAATCAAAATCGAAAAAAGCATCAAGCTGGGTTTCTTTTTAATTAAAGACATCTAATGACTGATTTGCAGATTTCTCAATGACATTTGGTTTGATATCAGTATGATAAAATGGGGATGTTGGATATATGTGAATCAAACAGCTACCTAGCATCATTCAGCAGGGGCCTCGGTGGCCAAGTGGTCTACTACAGTAATCACTAGCCAGTCAAAACTGAGGTTGTAAGTTCGAATCCCTCTCGTAAGGGTCCATTCGGCTCTAATCTTAATCGACTTGGGTTGTCAGCTTTCCTATCGAAGGTCGATATTTGTTCCGCCTTCCGGGCAATCCAGCTTCTTACACCAATAAAAGCTGACCGCCACGAAGTAGCCCGATTTTGCGCTTAAGGGGGCTCGCGGGTCTAAATCATTTTTTTTTTATTTAATATAGGATTTCGCTATATTTTTCTATAAATTAACTTTATCTTATACTCAATAGAAAAATGAAATAAAAAAATGGGGTCACTGTTCATTTACGCTCACAATCTGCCTTCGAAAGAAGCATACATTTTTGTTAATGTCCTTTTTTTTCTATTGAACAAAAACAGCTTATTCGAAAACAACAATAAAAAATATAAATCACCGATGAGTTAAAAAAGATATTTCAATTTTAATGCCAAAAAAATGTCATTTTTGCACCAAAAGGAGATAATTTGGAGCTTTTGCAATGATATCTACATTATAAAAGTCGCCTGGGGCCGACACGAATTGATTTTTTGGAATGATTTTTGTACCATATGATAAAGTAACTACATAAAATTTGTAATGAAAAATAAATGTTTATTTTTTTCTGAAAATCTTATACCCGCGAGCCTCCTTAAAGGTGGATTAAAAACACCAACAATCAATCATTCATCAGTAAAACAATAAAATATACTTCTAACTAAGTGTTAAGTTTTCAATTTCATCCCTTTTAATCTAGATCGATAAAATACATGTATGTCTTAAAAAAAACTTTTAAAAGTAGATATGTTTACGTTTCTGAATATAATTACAACACTGACAATTAGTTTAATAATCTTACGCCAGGATGAATACTGTCCTGTACATCCACACTGGCTAACGTCATAGTGTCGAAATTTATCTACAATATATACGTGAATTTGAGTAAAAAAGTAACAGATACTGCTTGGTTTTGCAACCAAAATGAATTGCAATATGTGACTAGAACTATATCTTATCATTGGTCCCATGTACATATATGTCTAAAAAGTATTCAAATTAAACAGTCAATAGCAGTGTCAACAATATTTAAGATAGAAGATATCCTTCATTGGAATAATGTTTAAATGCAACTTGGCAGATTATTCTGATATTGCTAAAACAAACTTTAAAGTGATACAAATCAAAACCGAAACCACGCTTGTAAATGTCCAAGTTGACAGGATAAGTTTTTACAACATATACTGGAAAGATGTGCATCCCAAAAGAATAGTAAGTGGCGATAAGAACTGGAAACGGAAAAATTTCACACAAGTTAAGTACAGTGTAATTTTCTAATCCGACACCTGAGTATTACAACATCCTGCTTTAACCGAATCTTTTTTATAGTCCCAAAATATGCTTATCCATGCAGAAAAAACTGCTTATTCGACACCCTGCTTAATCCGACATTTTTTCTGACCTCTAAGTGTGACGGATAACACCGGTTACACTGCATTTACATCAGAGACTGCGTAGACATACATCCTTAATCAATAACACTACGCATTTAGAAATGGTATAATCCAAAACATTTCAAAGTTGTCGACGGTTAAGTGATTTCAACAGAGGCTGTGTATTCATACATTCCAAGTGAATAGCACTTTTCGATTTGGATTGGTATAATTTTTATTTTCAAAGTTGACCCTTTGAAGGGTAAGAATTAAGAGCAGATGCTGTGTATTCAATCATCATCCCAAATGAATAGCTCTTTCCGATTTGGATCGGTATAATTTTAATTTTCAAAGTTGACGAAAGGTAGGAATTCAGAACAGAGAATGAGTATTCATACATTCCTAATTTATAGTAATGTTCGATTTTAAATGATAGAAATCTAGAATTTTCGAGTGACTGATAGTAAAGGACAGCGACTGCTTAGTAAAACAACCCAAATACATAGCACTTCTCGAAAATACCTAGTATATAAGAACTTGTATCATATGCACTTTCTTAATTAAGCGCTGTATTTTTGATTCGTATTGTGTGTGTGTGTCTTTTATTATAATTTTTCAAACAATTCATATTTAAAAACATACCATTAATTCTCTGAGCTGCAAGATGTTTGCAAGAAGTATACCTTATGCCGTTTAATAGATGCCAAACTGAAATACAAATAAACATAGTATAGGACAAACAAGATGTCGACTGTTTATAACCTGGAAAAACTCTTTATTCTACATCAGGCATAGATAACCATAGCTGGATTTGGCAAAACTTTTAGGAATTTTGGTCCTCAATACTCTTCAACTTTGTATTTTAATTGGCCTTTTTTACTTTTTTGGATTCGAGCGTCACTGATGAGTCTTTTTGTAGACGAAACGCGCGTCTGGCGTATATACAAAATTTAGTCTTGGTATCTTTGATGAGTTTATTTATATGAATGCAAATATTAACATGAACAGTTGCACAATCTATTTCAGGACTGATTAGTTCAAAAATATTTCAGAAAAAGGCCATTTTGTTTGCTTGTTTGAATTTGTAGTTACGATTATGAGATTATTCATAAAACAACGTCTAGATAAATTTTTGTTGGTAGACAGTAAAATTGAGAATGGCAATGGGGAATATGTCAAAGAGACAACAACCCGACCATAGAACAGACAACTTCCGAAGGCCACTAATAGGTCTTCAACGCAGCGATAAACTCCCGCACCCGGAGGCGTCTTCAGCTGGCCCCTAAACAAATATGTATACTAGTACTAGTTCAGTGATAATGGATGTCATACTAAACTCCGAATTATACTCAAGAAACTAAAACTAAAAAGCATACAAGATTAACAAAGTCCAGAGGTTCCTGACGAGGGACAGGCGCA
Source organism: Mytilus galloprovincialis (assembly GCF_965363235.1). Lineage (NCBI taxonomy): Eukaryota > Metazoa > Mollusca > Bivalvia > Mytilida > Mytilidae > Mytilus > Mytilus galloprovincialis. The sequence continues at coordinate 49,831,605 of NC_134851.1, forward strand.
AATATTTGGAGGTGTTAAACATGTTTTTTTATATCTCAACCCTCCCCTATACCTCTAGCTAATGCAGAAAAACAAACACACAACAGTACGCACACTAAAACTCAGTATAAGAGAAGTCCGAGTCCGATGTCAGAACAGGAAACAAAGAAAATAAACAAAATAGCAATAATACATTTATAACAACAGACTACTATATATGTGTCCATATATTTCAAATTTGTAACTTATGTACATTATCCCTCAATGACGATTATAATATAGAGCATTTTGAGGAAATATAGAATTGCTTTTTGTGAACACTATCAGAGACCCAGATAATGTAAGGAATTTGCTCTGTAAAATGTAATCCTATTCTATATGAATAAGACTGGCTATTAAAGCACTGTGTCTTGTTGAATAACTGTCTCTTGATCTTCTACACTATTCCCTTTTTATGCAATTCAGCTAAAATTTCTTAGTCCTGTTCCAAAGGGTTCAAAAGGTCCACACAGCACAGTTTCTTATATTTTGTAATTTTGTGTTAGGAATGTTGCTCTTCTCACTTACTATTATATGTTAGGCTTTTTGTTCGTTTGGTATGGAATTGCTTTATTTGATTTGTATGAAGTGTTTGTTGGCAGAAATTTTTGGGATTTGTGTGATAGTTGTTTAGTTTGCAATAATACTACATCTCCTTATTATCATATTCTTGTGAAATAAGATTACCAAAACATATCTGCAGAATTCATAATATCTTTTATTGCAGAGTTAAAAATATTACGAGATATTTTCGCCAAAGCTTTTCTATTATTGATTTTTTTATATTATTAAATAACGTGTTTATAAACTAGTATTTACCTTCAGAGTCAGGTAGGCATGGGTTATTTTCAATAGCACTAAACAACGCTGTAAAAAAAATGTGGATTTTCTGAAATGATAATTTTAACTGAGATCCGCCTATTAATTTTGTACTCTTCTGCTTTTAAATTGCAATTTGCTTATTTTTAGAAAGGTATTGAAATTCGTTATTCTTTATATGTTTTATGTGCCTGTTAAAAAAAGCCATGGTGATCCTTTGAATCATTTCTTCTTGGAAAACCATATTTTCAGTTTAAAAATCAATGTTATCAACGGAAAGTGTCTAATTTAAAAGAATCAAAATAACCATGCAGTTTTATTCAGTCAATGCCTGATGTGTTAATTATCTGCCAAAATTTTCATCTATAATAAGAAAGACAAAAACAATTGCTTTATAATATTATATGTTATTCAGGTCTCAGACAGAGTATATACTGTGACATTCCCGGCTTAGAGTTTATATCCCCTGAGCCGAAAGCGAAGGGGATATGAGCACTAAGCCGGGAATGTCACAGTATATACCCTTTCCGAGACCTGAATTACACATATATTACGGATTACCCCTGACTTAATGTTATTTTCCTGTGCAGGTTTTTGTTCACAACACATATATGATAAGTTGAAAACCCTAATATGTTCGGCATACATGAAGGATTTTCTAATTTGCTGTTATCATAATTTTATCGTGTATGTAATAATTTATAATAACACTTTTAACATTAAATTTAAGTATTAGAAGTGTAAATTGCGTGTTTTTGTATCAAAAATGTATTATTGACTGAAGCACGTCATTATTTCCCCTCTGTGAGCCTCTGACAATCTGATAGCTTTTGACTACGTCACATAGTAACCGGTGTTTTGATGACGTTTTTGAGGTTTCAATTGGGGATAAAAACATCGTATATACCCCGGCAGTTTCCTGAATATACACTGACATTTCTATGTTGTCATCCAATCACAAACCTCGACACATTTGTAATCCGTAATATAGAATTATATCGCGATTGGAACCGTATGCTGTGTAGATTACTAAAGGTCTGAAATACTGTGTAGTATCATTATAGGATAAATCGATAATGGACGTGTGGAGTGCTGTACTGTGTAGTAACATTAAAAGGTAAATTGATAATGGTCGTGTGGAGTGCTGTGCAAGAACGTTACACGGTGACTTGATACGAAAATCTGAAATTCTGTTTAGTAACAGTTATTTTTCAAATAGTCCGATTATTGACGTTAGTTTTAGTAGCAATTCAGTGTTTTTGTTGTTACATTATTTTCCTGTTATAGTATTTCCCTCGACCTAGATCAGTTTTCGCTTAATCGATTTATTTCTATTGAACAGACTTTTCCTCTGTTGCCTTTATTGAACGATATATCGATTATATCCTTTGTGCTATTATGGGACATAATCCAAATGTCAACGTTTAATGATAACTCGATAAAAGCATGTGCAGAAAAGAGTCATAATATCACAGGATCAACAAGATAAAACATAGTGTTTTTCTCTTGGACACTCTACGATGCTGTAAAATTAGTGTGCCAAAATATTACATGATAACCCGATAAGACCATTGTCCATTGTAACAGTTTCTGCAACAATCAAAGATATCAAATATCCAAGTAAAGAACACATTTAAGAGATGACATGCTATAACAAACGATAAGGTTTATATTTATACATGTATATAATAATAATACAACCTTTATACGACTGATCATTGCTGCAGTAACTTTGAGCTGTTAAAAAAGAAAACATTAGTAAAGCAGTGCAATACAATAAGTGTATTGGCATGTTCACGTATGAGTGTTCGCGTATAGATAGGTGTGTTTACTTTTTTCTATTGTTGTAGAGATAATCGTCCGCTATGGCCTGTTGGGTTTCATTGATTTAACACATGGCAAGAGTAAAATCTCTTTGTTCTTACTGTGCTATAATCTGGATAATGCACAGCAAAGGTGTGCATTAACTACCTCAGATATACTGCACAGTTCAAATCTATTTTTACCTTAAGGGGCGGTTCCTGGATTTTGAAAGGGGCGTTATTCTATCAAATTAAAAAAAAATATCAGCGAGTGTAGCGCGACTAAAGACAATATTAACGATTTTAAGCTAAAACACGATACTTTGTCCAATCAAAGGGTTAACGACCTGTTCGCCCCCACCCCCGAATCCGCCATCTGCCTTGAAATTACGACAAAGTTGAACTTCGTACAAACATCGTAGTTTCAAAATAGGAAAAAGAAAGGTTTCTCATTCCTTTATTTTGTTTTATCTAAGCTGGGACATAAACTATTTTATTATATTTTGTTTACAACGTAAATCTAAATCAGTGTTTTAAAGTTAGAAAGATAGTTAAAACATTTTTGGTAATTTCTGCCAAAGAAGAAATGTATATCTAAGAATATCCAAATAAAAGAAATCTGATTTGGATTAGTTTCAGACTCAATGGAATTTATAACGACTTTTTGGATATCTATTCCTATAAACTAAAGGGACTATTTTTGGATCGAATTTAATGAGGACCATACTTAAGTTTGTGTTAAAACAGGGGAATTAGCTGGATCAAGCAGACTTCATTTAGACGGACGTGTGTTAAAAAGTAATACAGTTGATAAAAAGATTATTTTTTTTTTGGGGGGGGGGGAGGTGCGGGGAGTAAAAGGTAAAAGGTTTTGAAAGAGAAACGTATTTTCTATTTATTTAACATTTAAATTTAGGTAATTTAACATCTTCCTCGGTTCTTTTTTCCTCTAAGCATATCATTGACGGAAAGAAATTCAAAAACAATTAATCTAATTTAAACTCAATAACCCTTGCAGTTATGTTTTTTTTTCATACACCGATTTGAAAGTACACAATTTGTCAAAGTCTTAATCGTCACCAATTAAATACAAAATTTGGAATAAATTTAACGGAAACGATAAAAAAAAAATAGACTATTAAATCGCAATTTTAGAATGAGTCTAAATATAAAAAATAATATTAATTTAAAACTTACCACAGTCGTATTTCCCCCTTTCGTTATCCTACAAGAAACTTTCCTAGGATCCGTGGATTGCGGAATAACGTCCACATTTCTTAAACGTTCACGTAAATTGATTGCGTCATGTGTTAAAACAGTTATTGGCCAATCAAATCGGTATATGTAATTTAATCTGCACAGCACGAGATGACCAAATAACCCGAACTCCTACGTCGTTCGGATTATTGTGTCATCTCGTGCTGTGCAGATTAAATGACATATACCGACTTGCTTGGTCAATAACTATAACTTAACAATTTCCAATATATCGACGTTAACAGATTATTGGAGACTTACGATTAATGTCATGATCGTTCTCAAAATTGAATGTTGCTAATTAACCGAAGAAAAAAAAGAAAAGGCATTTCGAAATGAACTTTTCGAAAAGATTTTGTTATGCACCCTACACATTTCTATGGTAAACAAACCTTGAACAGCTGATTGCAACAAAATGGCAACTGCAATAAAAATAAATAGCACATTAATTATCATATATACTAGTCAACAAAAGTAACGATACACAAGTTTCAACTCAGTTTATTCTAAAATATAATATATAGGAAAAACAGTTACTGTTAAATTTAGAAAATGAAAAAATCATTAATCACCAATAGTAGTCAATACTTTTGTCTTGGCATATCCTTTCATTGATATATGGTCTTAGTTATAAATTATTTGTCAACAAAACCTTTTCGCATCACTAAGGATATTTTACTCCCGGGATAGATTTCCTCAACTATATTTAGCAAAACCTTTCGTAATATTGTGAATTTAATAGTACTAGTATACTATTTTAACTTTGCACTGTTTTTTGGTCTTTTTGACATTTTTATTTGAGCGTCACTGGTGAAATTTTGTAGACGAAACGTGCGTCTGGCTTACAAAATTTAAATCTTTGTATCTATGATGATTTTATCTTGTTAGAGAATGTTTAGAAATAACACTCCAGTGACCGAGACGGCTGCACAGAAGCAGGCCATTAAAACAAACAAGGTCAATACAACAGCAGATATGTCATTATAGAAATTAATGAATTAGTGAATACAAAATCTTTCTGTTTTGCTGGATTTCGTATTTGCCCATTAGTAAGATAGCGATTTTTGTCTTAGCAATTGTGTTAATTTGATATCAGAGTAAAATTATGATTACCTACATTTTGAAGAAAGGTAGAATTCATATTATTTCTGTATTTTTTGTAATGTCCTCCTTAATTATTTACTTGAAATGTATAGTGACATTCACTTAGGAATTTTGAACGTGTTTTAATATCATATTCGAATAAAACTTTCTGTAAGTACTTCCGAGATGTGTACATATTGATCACCGGTCTTTGGAGATTTCTCATGATTACGTGAAGTTGAACTTTACGCTTTAAATTGCACGATTTGATTTTCAATATTTTGAATTTCTGCTATTTTTTCAACATTAAAATGATAATTGAATGTTTAACCGACGTACATTGTTAAGATAAGAACATCACAATTATAATGCGCCTTTTTCGAAACGCAAATTTAATACCGCCGCGTGTCTTTCGCCGTCGCTTTTTATTATTAGAGTTTCATTTTTTATAAATGATAGACACAATTTTTAAAATGCCTAGAGAAAATCAAAACGCATAAATCGAAAAGGATGACAAACAGTTTGCCATTAGGTGGAAAAGATAAACAGGTTTCAGTGAAGAAAGATACATAACTGAGTGTAATATGTGATTCTTTTGTGTAATGAGCTTACATAATGTTGGGAAAAAAACTATGACATTTCATCGAAGAAAAGCTGAGGGGGGTCGGTTGCCGAGTTGTCTAAGTAGTTACTACTGTAATAACTACCCAGTCAACACTGAGGTTTTGACTTCGAACACCGCTCGTGCGGGTACACTCGTCTACAATCTTAAATGACTGGGAATGAAAAAGAATTCTATCGAAGGTCGGTGGTTTTCTCTGGGCACTCCGGCTTCCTCCACCAATAATAACTGACCGCCGAGAAATGGCCTAAATGCGGTGCTTAAAATTGGCTTGAAAACGCCAAAAATCAATCAAATCTCAGTTAAGCTTCAAACAAATTTATCGATATAATACAACTTTACAAAATAGGAATCATTACGAAATTCGTCGTATTTTAAATGAACAATTACCTATATTATCATTATGGTATTATTTACACATTATGGGTTCATTTCAATACAACTATGGATTAGTAATGCCACTAAAATGATAATCGCAGTACAAATGCACTAAAAATCAGATTTATATAACTATCTCATTGAAGAAAGCATTTATGTAGTGCATTTTGCTCAAATCAATTTTAAATCAAATAGCAAGGCTAAGATGCATTACATTACAGGTTACCAGTAGTTCAACTTGGGTTTATCTTAACAAACTTACCAACAGCAACGTGAAGCAACCCCATGTTTGTCACTGTTCAACTGTTCTTATCTAATTCGTGACAATTCAGTAAATCTGAAAAGGTCAGTTATATGCGTGACACAATTGAAATTTGGATCTAAATATGTCTATCATAGTTGTTAAGTGTATTCTCGAAGTCCCACTCCTGACAACACACCACAACAATGCTGCATTATGCAAAAACAAATATAATATTGGAGTACCAGTTAAATTCAATATCTTGACTATATTTCACATTCGGTCAATAGAAAAAGATGGTTAACCAATTAGTAAAACGTCATGTCTTGTTCAGACATAAGAAAATCCTATTTGTAAAGGAAGTGGTCTATATCTTTAAATCTTTAAGGTATCATGAATTTGGAGAACATTGTTATGGTGAATAAATGTCAATTACCAATCCAATATTGCGTGATATATAATTAGTTAGGGAAATTACTTATCAAATCAGGATAACCACAATATGTGTTCACATGAAGCAGATTTTGTTAAACCTATCAGAACATCCCAATTTTTCGGGGGTTCGTGTTTAGTTTTTTTTTTATGTTTTTGGTGGTCTCTCATCGTTTTTTATTCCCTTTTTTTGTCATAATTTTGTAAGTCTCTTTTCAACATTCGAGTTTAGATTCACAAATAAGTTTCTTCAATCTCTTTAATTTATTAATCGAAACAAATGCATGTTTACAGATAGTCGATCATGTGATTACTTGACGGCTTCAGTTTTTTAATTGTTTTGTATTAAATGTTCGTGTCGGTACAGTATTATTTTGTTTATAACTAAAAGACTTGAGTTTTCTCGTTTGAATTATTTTACATTGTCATTTCTGGGCTTTTTATAGCTGACTATGCGGTATGGGCTTTGCTCATTGTTGAAGGCAGTACGCTGTCCTATAGTTGTTAATTTCTGTGTCATTTTGGTCTCTTGTGGACAGTTGTGTCATTGGCAATCATACCACATCTTCATTTTTATATTGAAATGTGTGAAAATCAATGGCCGTCTTTCACTTCACTTTCATGGGTTCGTGGGTTTTACTCACTTGGATACCCCTATGAAATTTGTTGACCCAAAACAGATGTACAACCAATCAAATAGAAACCAGGTACCCATTATACAAGATTGTGTAAAGAGCTTTAAAGACAAGAAAATGTACTTAGCACTATCAAGTCGTTAATCTTAACTTTATTTTATTGATATACTGTGTCGTGAATAAAAATAGACGTGTGTATACCTCAAATATGAAATAAATCAAATACATAAGTAATCAGAAGTTATGTAAAGGTCGATTGCTAATATATAACAATAGATAAGATTTATACTATCTGCTTTATTCTTCAACACGAATTCAACAAATAACACCAGAAAATAAAATATGTATACAGTATTGTTTAAGCCATTTATTAAATGTATAATTATAATTCCAATAATCAAACTTTTTATTGTTTATTGCTTCAATCATAATTCAGGCCGTTGATTTTCAATTTTAAACTTTTTATCATTGTGTCTTTCCAAATTTTTTTTATAGTTGACTATACGGTATAAGTTTTGTTCATTATTGAAAGCCGTACAATAATTTTATGGTTTTCGTATTGAAGTTCATTGATAACAACTTTGAAAAACAATGAACACAAATCATGGACACGTGACAAATATGTAGGATTAAAACATGAAGAGAGCGTGGTTTGCGTAGGGGTTTTCTTAATTTGCCATGCGTCCAAATTTGTTTATTAAAATTTGTCATTTAGTCTTTTATAATAATGTGGTGATATTTTTATCCAAGAATTGTTTATTTTATTCTGATTTCCTAGAATCCACTGTTGTTTACCTTTTTCATCACAGTTTAATCCGTCGAACTTTCATTGTGCTGTGATACTCAAGTTAGTGAGGTCACTACTGTTCTGAAACAAATTGATTTTCAAAAAAACTAAGAAAGAAACAATTTATTTAGAAATGATAACTTGCTTATTATTTATGATGAGAATATAATGAACCAAGCAATGGTTTTGAATGAATACCATGATTGTAATTTATTTAACTTGGAGAGGCAAACTTACCAACTGCAATAGGAAACATCCCCTTAGTTGTCCGTCTTGATTCTATTCTTATCTAAATCGAGACAATTCAGAAATTTGAAATTTAATTCAGCGCATGATTGATATTGTAACTTTATTCAACGAATAAGATAAAGTATATATGGTATTGCCTATGAGACATCTTTCCACTGGGTCGATGCCACTGCTGGTGGGGTTTTAATTCCCCGAGGGTATCACAAGCCAAGTAGTCAGCACTTCTGTGCTGATATGAATTATCATTGATATAGTCATATGTATATATTAACTGTTTACAAATTTTTGAATCTTTTCTACCTCAGGAATAGATTACCTAAGCTGTATTTTGCAATTTTTTTAGTAGTTTTGGTCCTCAATGCTCTTCAACTACGTACTTTATTTGGCCTTTTTGGTGGGGGAGGGGGATTCGAGCGTCACTGATGAGTCTTTTGTAGACGAAACGCGCGTCTGGTGAAAATTCAAAATTTTTAAAGTTTATTTACAACCACTGGGTCGATGCCACTTATGGTGGAGTTTTAATTCACTGAAGGTATCACAGTAGCCAGCACTTCTGTGCTGACATGAATTATCATTAATATGGGCATATTCATAAATTTTCTACCTCTAATCAGAAGACGTGTGAAAAATTAAATTATAAATGTATATTTAAAATGTTTAATTAAAAATATTTGTATATCGTTTTAAGTTTCTATTGATAGATTGATTGATTGAATGTTTGATTGTTTGGTGTTTTTTAAGCGGCAAATATCTCATGTATATTTAGGATAAACCTATAGTATCGTATGGCCATTGACGTAACATAATATTCGTTTTAGTACCATTATCCAAACAGATAATATTATGTTAACAATGTTTTTCCAAGACAAAAATGTCAATCTGAAATTGAAAATGGAAATGTGCCAAAGAGACAACAACCCGACTATAGTGCAGACAACAACCGAAGGCCACCAATGGGTCTTCAATGCAGCGAGAAACTCCTGCACCCGGAGGCATCCTTCGGTTGGCCCCTGAACAAATATGTATACTAGTTCAGTGATAATGGACGTCATACTAACTCCGAATTATACACAAGAAACTAAAATTAAAAATCATACAGGACTAACAAAGGTCAGAGGCTCCTAACTTGGGACAGGCGCAAAAATGCGTCGGAGTTAAACATGTTTTTTGAGATCTCAACCCTCCCCCGATGCCTCTAACCAATGTATAAAAACAAACGCATTACAATACGCACAGTAAAACTCAGTTTAAGAGAAGTCCGAGTCCGATGTCAGAAAATGTAACAAAAGACAAAAATAACAACAGACTACTAACAGTTACTGACATGCCAGCTCAAGACCTCAATTAAACTGATTGAAAGATTATGTCTTCATCATACACCTCGAACTGATTTAACATGACGCAAAAGCAATCCATTGCGCAATGGCGCACGTCAGTTTCTTGGGTAAATATTAACAGTATAATTAGAAAATCATTGATCATGTGAAGCAGGTATCATCAAGTAAGCGATGAGGGTTATTTATTTTGGAATTAAGACTGATTTTAACTGAAATTGGACATACACTGTGATTCAAAACAGTAAATGAACACATTTTGGGAATGGATATAAAAGAAAATATTTAATTCTGTTACCTCATCAAAGTTCCAAATCACAGAAGAAATTTGTATATGACTTGCAGCAAATAAATTTACAATAACATTTTAACCATTTCAACGTCGCCTGATTTTGCTCGGTTATTCTAATTTTTTGATGTAACGTTTTTTTGTTGTTGTTTTTTCTCAATCACTTTATTGCTGCATGCATGGATAGACTTTTGTATTCAATTGTCACATCTTCTTCCTATATTTTTTGGTTCAATATTTTTCTTATTTGGTAATAAAATTGGTTTCAACTCTTTCAAGTTGATTTGATAAGGGATTCAATTTGTAAACTGAACGAACTTCTATCAAGATATAACAAAAACTTTGAAAAAAATATAGGATTTTTTACTGCGACCAATCACATCTATAATATAGATAACAGGTATATTAAAAGTGTTGCTGTTTGTGTGGTACGTATACACATATATCTCGTTCATCGTATATATCCTGCTTCTTTTTTTTTAAGAGAGAACAGTGATATAAAAACAACCTTTGTAAATAACAGTTGATTTAAGTGTAATCAATAGGGTCCGTGGGTAGCAATTATTTAATATCGACTCTTTACATAGCTATGGAATAAATACGGCGAGTATGGATTAAAAATCTAAAAATCTACTGTGATAGCCGAGATTAGTATGTGGTATAAGGGAGACAATTCGTAATCAACAGCGTGATCGAATCAACAAACATCCACATTCAAGGATAGAATCCTACCACGAGACCACCAATGTTTGATGTTTATGAGTACTGATGAATTATATCTCATACTAAATTTGTCCTTGCTGGATTTTTTTTTTTTTTTTTTTTTTTTTTATCAAATTGTCATTATGAACAATCAAGCTCAAATGTTTTACAAACAGAATAAAAAGTTGATTTAATATATATAATTTTATATATTTGTTAATATTTCTTTTGCTTTCACAAAAAAAAATCACTTGAGCTGATTGGAGTACATGAATTGGAGTACATGCATTGGCATTGGAGTACATGGATTGGAGTACACGGAGTGGAGTACATGGATTGGAATACACAGAGTTGAGTACATGGAGTGGAGAACCAATCGTGGACTCGAGGGTGTGTGGGGCAAATCCAATCCACAGAAACATTGATCAGACAACGAGCTTACGTTGTGTAAATTTCATTTAAAAATTTGAAATGGACATTCCTCGGATTCTTTGTCTTGAATATATGCTCATATATTGATACACCAGAGTTATTATTGTTCTTACATCGACCGAACAACAATATCTTGTATATGGAACGTCTTGCTGCTTTGACTTGTATTCAGTTAAAGTAATATGGAACATTTCTGCTCAAACCTGAACTTTGGGGGAGCAAAGTAACATGTATTGTAAACGTAATAAACAACTCAACTATTTCCAATCTTTGTCATTTACTTCTGCATTTTATATATATTAATATTTTTATGGATGATTAATTACATAGTAACTATCTGCTTTCGGGTCGGTAAATAGAATGTGCTCTACGTGTAGTTTAGTAGTACAATTTGCTGTAACAACCTGGAAAAAAACAGAAACAAATAAAACTTGTATAGTCCAAAAGTTATCGTTGATTGCCATTTGTCTTACTTGGTGTTTTTTTTAATGATATTTGCTTAAATTGATTTTCATTTTCATCTATTCCTTATAATGCTTATCATAGTTTATGGGGTACGTCCAGAACTAAAATCCGTACTATGTAGTTATCTTTTACATCCTTTTCTTTTTTTCTTTAAATGATACTTTCTCATTGGCAATCATATCACATCTGCCTATGTGCATTGCATATTGACATTTCTTACTTTAAAGTGGTCTGTTCCACATCCAACGAAAATTCCAGCATCTCTGTTTGTCTCACTAGTGTCCAAAACATTGCCAACAAAACGAGCCACTGCAGTGTAGTGTGGAAGGGTCTGACAGACATCTTTCATCTGAAACGAAAAGGGGTTACATACATTATTGTAAGTTACATACTGGTCGGTTTTTTGGGAGGTACGATAACATATTTTGCTTTAAAAATCTCATAAAAGGTGCGCATATACAAAAGTATAGAACAATTCAATTGAGAAAACTAACAGCCTAGTTTAAGAAAACAGTTTGTGAAAAACGATGTCTTTTACTTGAGTTTCAAGACATTTCAATTGATATTTTAGAGTGCGTCTTTATGTTATGATGTTACACGATTGTTTCAGATACGGATGACGGTTCAGTGTATGTTTACTAGATTTTGTTAGTATGCTTTTTAATTGAGTTTAGCCATTTCATTTTTTATCAATTGCTTTTTTTATAGTCTGTCTTTCTATGCTGTGATGTTACAGTACATTGCAGGCTAAATGTTGGCGCCTGTTTGTTGTTAGTTGTTAGCCAGGGCTCCGTGTTGAATGCCGTACTTTGACCTCTAATGGTATATTTTTTAACTGTGCAATAAAAAAAATCTCACCTTTTGACCTGGTGATAAATCTGACAACCGATAGTTTAAGCTGCAAGCAGACTGAACAAAGTAAATTGCTGGACTATGAATTCCATCGAGACATTTCGAGGTCTGTCCAACTACCGTATTGTGAGCAACTCCAGCCAAAGTTTTTACGAGATTACAGGTAGCTGCAGATAAAAGAAGATGATAAGAAAACAGTAGTTTTTAATCAGTATGACTTTTCGATATACTTATATCAATACTATGCATGTATGTGCCAAATTCAGTCTTAGACATATATTTATAAAGTATTAATAACAGATTGATAAATTTACGATAAAAAAAAACCTATGCTATAGAGAGATTTCAAATTAACATGTTTCGTCAACCTAAACTGTTTGCACTTAAATACTAGTATATGACTTTCTTCCTTTTTCTTTTACCCATAGTATGGTTCTTTGAACCATAGTATGATCTTCTTGGATTTGTGGTTTTTGATTAACCCCTGTTACTTTCTTGCTCATTTTATGGATCCATTATGGCGATATACAATATTGGTACTGGAAATGCATAATTGTTAAAGAGCAACACGCCCAAAAACATAAGTATTCTAAATAAGCTATGGTACAATCGTGTAATTATTTGTATCAATACTAGTATTAAAATCTACCCGATAAGTGCATCACCAGTGGCCTATACTCAGCGGTATTCAAATCTACTTGATTAGTGCATCATCAGTGACCTATATTCAGCGGTATTCAAATCTACCGGATAAGTGCACCAGCAGTGGCCTATACTCAGCAGTATTCAAATCTACCGGATAAGTGCATCATCAGTGGTCTATACTCAGCGGTATCTCAAATCTACCGGATAAATGCATCATCAGTGGCCTATTCTCATCGGTATCCTTTTATACCGGATAAGTGAATCAGCAGTGGTCTATACTCAGCGGTATTCAAATCTACTGGATGAGTGAATCAGCAGTGGCCTATACTCAGCGGTATTCAAATCTACCGGATAAGTGCATCAGCAGTGGCCTATATTCAGCGGTACAAAATCTACGGGATAAGTACATCAGCAGTGGCCTATACTAAGCGGTACAAAATCTACCGGATAAGTGCATCAGCAGAGGCCTATACTCAGCGGTATAAAATCTACCGGATAAGTGCATCAGCAGTTGCCTATACTCAGCGGTATTCAAATCTACCGGATAAGTGCATCAGCAGTGGCCTATACTCAGCGGTAAACAATCTACCGGATTAGTGCATCAGCAGTAGCATAAACCCAGTGGAGTTAAAAGACAAACTTTCTTATTATTTGTTCAAAGAAAATATATTATATTATATTTACCTGCCGTAGTCTGAGCGACTGTTGGTACTAAAACATAAAAAATAATATGTAAGTAAGCTCGCGGGTACAAAAATTTCGGCAAAAAATTAAACATTTGTTTTTTCATTACAAATTTTATTTAGAATACTATTAGTTATTACCTTATGATATGGTACAAAAAGCAACAAAAAACATCGATTCAGTTTGGCCCTATATGACTTTAAAAATGTTTTTAGCATTCAAAAAGCTCCAAATGATCTGCCTTTGGTGCAAAAATGCCATTTGTTGGCATTAACATTGAAATATCTTCTTTAACTCATCGGTGACCTATATTTTTTTATTATTGTTTGCAAATAAGCTTTATGCGCACTAAATAATTGTAAAATTTTAGCGATTTCTGTAATTTAGTTCTTTTTTTATTTTGATATTACCATTATTTCTCCTATTAGTTCAACATAAAAAAAGGACATGAACAAAAATGTATGCTTCTTTCGGAGGCAGATTGTGAGCTTTTTTATTTCCTTTTTCTATTAAGTATATGATACACACAAATTATCAGTTCTCAACCGAATCTCTTTGTCAATTTCTAGATGTTGGTCAAATTAAGAATATATGTGAGAATTGAAACAGTGAATGTGTCGAAAGGACAATAACCCAACCAAAGAACAGAAAACAGTCGAAGGCCACCAATGGGCCTCAGCACAGAGAGAAGATACCGCATCTCTAGATTCAGCTGGCCCCTAAACAAAAATGTATAAACTTGTTCAGCGAAAATGGAAGTAACACTTAATTTCAAAACACACAAATGAACCAAATTTAAAAAACAACATACAGGACTAACATGGGCCAGAAGTTCATAACTTGGGACAGGTGCAAAAAAGCGGTGTTTTTCTGTTTTAAATCTCCAACCCCCCCCCCCCCTCCCCCCCCCCCTATACATCTAGCCAAATTGGCAATGTGGAAAAACATTACACAGCAATACGCACAGCAGACGACTCAATTTAAAAAAAAAGAAGTCTCAGTCTGATGTAAGAATGGGTGACTGAAAAAAAAAAGCAAAATGACAATGATCAACATGAATTTATGAAGAACTACATGCAGTTACTGATATGCCAGCTCCATATCTCAATTAAATAAACTGATTGAATTGTTATGTCTTCATCATATGAATATCAGGAACAATTCCTCCGTAAGGGATTTAGAATCATTTAAGGAATGACTGTAGAGTGGAGTGCTCATTTTCGCCATATCTTTCCATGTTTTCTGCAGTTTATGTTCAGGTCTTTATATTATTGAAGTATACTGATATTTCTATATGAAGATAACTTCAAAAGCTAAATATTCTTAGCTTGAAAACGTGTACGTTTGAAAAAAAATCATCTGAAAAGTTAGATTAAAGGGTGTTTGAAATTTCCTGCTGTTTTGTCAAAGGGGGACACATATTCGCCGTATTTACACATTTATTTAAAATCGAATGACTGCAGCTTTAAACAATATTCATCAAATCAATTTCATTATAGATGATTAGCAGACATTTCAAAGGTGTAAAGAACTGAAAGTTAGGGCAATCAGTCCAAAGAATTACTAAGAAATACTTCTTTGAAATCGTGTTTTTCATTAAGAGATTGGCCGAAAATCGTAGTCCGTTTTTCGGGCTTTTGCAGTAAGTGCCGAAATTTTGTCTCAGTTTAAAAAATAATCATATTTGTTATTAAATATTTTTTACCTGAATAATTCTTCCATTTCAGACATGCTTTAAAGTTTTTACACCTCAAAATCATAAAACGGCGAAATTGTGTCCCCGGAGAATATGAGCGCACCACTCTAATATTTTTTCTGTCTATGAAGAAATAACATTAAAAGTTTTGTGCACACTGAATAACGCGCGTATTTAACAGTGTGCACCACATTTTTTATGTTATTTCGAATAGCCAGAAAAAATATTACAGTCATTTCTTATAATTTAATTCTAAATTCCATTTTATGTTAAACCATAGAAAACCATGAAAAAACGTTGATGACGTCACGGTCACATGACTAAACTATGTCTATGGGCTCATAACAAAATAACGTCAGCCAATCAGAAGACGCGTTACATCCAAAATTAAATTATACCATTATAACACAAACGATAAGAACATAACCCGTACCATTCTTACAACTGGTTTAGGAATAAAAAAAAATTAAGTCATCTTTAATAACTTGATAATAGTATTTGGTCTTCATTGTTACCAAACTTGAATTAGTGATAGGAGTGATTGATTGGTTGTTGGTATTTAACACTACTTTCACAACTCTTGTCTGTATCGTGGCGTCCAGTTTTTATTGGCAGATGAAGCAGGATTGTCCTGTTTATTAGGATAAGGGCACCCTCACCCATTATAATGATTTAAAACTATGCTATCGAATTTTAGACACAAGAATAGTCGCATAATATGTACAATTACATATTGCGACATTTAACCCACTTTTGAAATGCATGACGTGTGATGCATTCATATTAGGATACGCTCCGCTCCACCTTGTATTCATGCAATCACCTTAAGATTTGATTTTTTATCATGATTTGTATCTTTTTCAATGGATTTACTAGATTTGAACACCGATAAACAACGGTTGCGTCTAATCTATATTCAGAAAAGCGCGGAATAGTTTGAGGAAAGACGCATCAAGACAGGACTCACGAACAGGCAAGTATATTCTGCTAATCAATGCATCCAGCGAAAGTTTAATTTACACCATACAAATGCTGTCATACGCTGAATTTTATATTCATGATAAATGATAAGTTATTTACCTGGAGTTGGCTGAGTGGTTGCAACTGCAACATAAAGAAAAATATACATTCTACATTTCTACATATACATACGATAGCAAAAAATAGATTATTGTACTGGTGAAGGAACTGGCTATTCCATGCTTCAAAGACATGGAAACCACCAATGGGTTTTGGTTTGGCAAAAAGTTCTCATTTTTTATGGGTTTTTTTTACCTTTTGTCTTCTGATGTTCTTTGTCTTTTCTACATTAAAAAATATGACGTCATCACATGCTTTATATTTGAATTGCGGAAGAGCAAGGTAACGTGAAGAAAAAAATCATTCCCTATTGTTTATGTTCATGTTGCCAAGTCTTGTGTTCTCCGTAGTGTTTTATGGACAACCGTGTGCGTTATTAATTTGATTTGTCTTGTCGAATTTTAGTTTCTTTATACTGCAGCGTTGGTATCTCCTGTATGTATTTCTAAAAAAATGTTTCAATCTGGACTTTACTGCATCTTATAGATTATATTAGGAAGTTAAGCGATGAATTGTATATCGTACCTGTGGCGTCAGTTGTAACAATAGTCTTTTTCCTACATTGACATGTATTTGTTGAAGAATGCATAGCTGTAAAAATAAGTACAATCATTTTGGCATATAATTTAATAACATCCTTTAATACCAACACATATGCAACTTTGCGGATGGCACATTTACACTTGGTAATTTAAAATCAAATAAACAAAATAGCGTAGTGATAACACTCTATGGTATGGTACCTATGTATCACGGCAAGACACATAATTTCGGACAAACTTTGGACATAGTAAAACCGTACGATAGCATTTGTTTTTACCCTGAAATGTGTTTTTGGACCAACAAAAAAATAATATGATTTCATTGTTTTTAGAAATAAAAGGAACGCTGGAAACCAAAATATTTAAGAAGCCCCATGAAGTTTTGATAAGTTTGCGAAAATAGTTTGAATTTGTCGACAATACATTTCCCAAATTTATAGTCAAATTCATCTCACACTCTATACTCCGATAACAATGCCTACGAAATTATCAACAGATTTTCTTTTTTTCTAAACCCTCCAGTTAGTTTCAGGATGCACATTTGCATTTAAGGTCGATGTTGAATTTTCTTTTTAATGTTTCTTTCTGTTCTTATTTTGGAATGCCGGAAACAAAATTTAGTTGTTTTTTCGAATTCCACTTGCCCTTTTTTTAAATAAGAACACTAGCGCTTTTTAAAAAAAGACACTTGCGCTTTTTATGTAGTACAATTGCACTTTTAAAATATTTGCTTCTTCTGATTTATCCGGGCTTAGGAGCTGTTTGACCTAGCACAGTTAAAGTCATAATTTTCATTATATCTAAAAGTTTAATAGTCATTTCAAAGAACATTGATTTCACAACACACCAATATAGTTATAAATAGCAAAAAGTAAATATTCTTAAGACATAAAGACACGTATAGTCATCACAAGTCAGTTTTTGTTTGATATATGAAACTTTAAGAAGCAACAAATATAGCTATTGAGAAGAAACAAATATAGCTATTAAGAAGGAGCAAATATAGCTATTAAGGAGGAACAAATATGGCTAGTAAGAAGTAAAAAATATAGCTATCGGTGCTGATTGCAATTTTGCCAACATTTCAAATAAATATTTTAGTTTCTCTTTTCTCAAATCTTGACTGAGGTCCCTGCTCATCAATAATTTAAGCTTATATTAATGTAACTAACCGACGGGTTTTTGTTTACAAATGAGAATCCAACTTCACTATAAATTTATGACTGTGCCAAAGTGAATTAACTAACCACAAATATAAGTTGAATTTATTTACGTAACTCGATGTAAAAGATAGTTTAATTCATGTTAAGTACGCAGAACATTGAATGTTTCTCTGTCAAACGCATGATGTGTATTCCCTTGTTATAGTTTTGTCTTTTGTTTTATTTTGAATGTTATAGCGCTAAAAGAGGGAAAAAGATACCAGAGGGACAGTCAAACTCATAATCGAAAATAAACTGACAACGCCATGGCTAAAAATAAAAAGGACAAACAGACAAACAAAAGTACGCATGACACAACGTTGAAAACTAAAGGATAAACAACACGAACCCCACCAAAAACTAGGGGTGATCTCAGGTGCTCCGGAAGGGTAAGCAGATCCTGCTCCACATGTGGCACCCGTCGTGTTGCTTATGAGATAACAAATCCGGTAAATAGTCTAATTCGGTAGGTCACATTTATGAAAGGGAAGTGGATTTTAGTTACGACGTAAGAAACATATCCGATATCATTTGTGAAACGGTTATTCAATAACGGTCGACCAATTCGTGATTGCGTCCGTAAAATTTACGAAGAGATGATTTTAACTTCACCATTTGGAACTCTTGATTGATTTAATAATATCCTTGTGAGCAACAACCCTCTATCAATAAAAATCATGATAGGAAATGCAAGCACGGGAATATTGTATCAATTGGGAGATATATATACCGTATGCAGGTCCTGCTGGCATGTTGCTACTTAGAAATTGAAAGTTCACAATTGGAAAGCGGAAATCATCTCTTTTGTCGTAAAGTTTTGTTTTCAATCGACCCTCATTGTTATTTCTAGATGTAAGTCAAGATATGAGGCTGACTTAACTGTATCTGTTGTATCCTTTGTCGTTATTTTGAATGGGATAGATGCGTTCGACATAGTCACCAAATTTTGAATTATTTAGTGAAAGAACATCATCTATATAGCGGAAAGTAAGTTAAAGGATATTGCTAACTTCTTATCTCTCTTCCTTAGAAGTTCCTGTATGAAGTCAGCCTCATAATAATAAAGAAACAGGTCGGCAAAAAGAGGAGCGCAATCCGTTCCAATTGGAATGCCGATAGTCTGTTGAAAAATATGTCCTCCGAATGTAACAAATATGTTGTCAATCAAGAAATCAAGCGTCTTGATAATGTCAGTTTCAGAGAATTTTTTGTTTGATTCAGAGTGATCCTTCATATGATTTATCCCTTCCTAAGACAATATACTCGTATCTTCGTTGGCCATTCTTTTTAATGAAACAAAGCAATACCAACTCTTTTAATTTGTCTTTTAGTTTAGGATGTGGCATACTTGTATAAAGTGTAGAAAAGTCAAATGTTTTAATACTATTACAAGATGAAAGATACATTAAACAAAATAGTTTCAAACATATTTACATTGTCTGTAGCATAACTTACCATTTTTGATTTCTAGTGCTAAATGATAAATACAGTTATAGTTATATTGACCATCATGGTCAACCGGAATCTGGCGTAAATCTTTCCATACTAGAAAAAAAGTTTTAAAAAGTCATATGTGAGGTAAATTGTAATTAAAAAAAAACCCGGAAAAGTGAGTCTAAAAGTAAAAAAGAAAACAAAACGCAGGAAAAAATCAGAACGACAGTAATAGAACGACGAATCATAAAGGGCAAACGTATCGCTGACCGATAAACAGTTCCTGCTCCTTTAGTAACATCTGATGTGCTGCTTATGATACGTAATCATTTGGTGATATGTCTAATTAGACACATAATTAAAAAAAATATTTACAAATCGTGTTCACTTAAATCACAGATTAAATTCACGATGCCATCACTAAAAACGAAGCGGCTAAATCAACTTCATCCGTTAGAACTTATGAACATCTCTTCTCTTGTAATAATTCTCATATGATTTGCATATTAGGGTGCGTTAATATGATTGGTTGAGAAGACTTCCGGTAGTTGTTCTTGCCGTTGTTTATTTTTCGATAAAGTTGACCGAACTTTTTTTCGTTACTAATGTAAACAAGATGGCGGCGCCGATAACACAATCCGGCTCGACGTTAATAAAATGTACTTTCACTTCACGTTAATCATTGAGTTAAAATAATAAACGCAAAACATTCATTTGAATAATAAAAGTAGTTTTTGCAGTTTATTTATTATCAGATAGGAAATGTCATGGAGTACTTTTATACGCATTTTTGCGTTACCAGCAACTATATTTATGCGCCAGGCCAATTCATTGACGCAAACAAATATACAATTTACATGTGATAGAGGTTACGAGTGTGGCGAAATAATTTACTTATATATCTCCATTTTTAAAGAATTATACGGATTAAACGCCGTATTAAAGAAATTTATAGGTGTATAAACTCGACCAATTCACACACAAACATATCATTTCAAAGAATTATAAGGATTAAACGCCTTTTAAAGGAATTTATTGGTGTATAAACTGGACCAAGTGACTCATTTTAAGTTCGAATATGTTTGTAAGTGAACTGGTCGAGTTTATACACCAATAAATTCCGTTAAAAAGGCGTTTATCCTATAATAACAACATAAACAGTACCAATTAAAGACCCATCTCTTTAAATATACGTCTTGATTCTTCTTTTGTAATAAAACGTTTCGATTTCTTGTATCTACCTTTAATTTAAGAGTAAGGTTGATATAATGGGAAACGGAGAAGTCACAGGTCTTGTGTACATTACTATCAGTCTGGTAGTTTTGATAGATTTGAAATAATATTGCATTATGTTCTTTCTTGATCTTTATTTTTTTGGCACTCCGCATATTGCCTACAGTAGATATTTTCAAGTAATTTCAATGCACGGTTTGTTTGTCAATGTAATGAATATTGGCAAGTTTTAAACAGAGGTTTAGTGGAGCTGTTGTTTAAGTTGTCTTTTGAAGACAAATGGTTTACTATGTTTTCTAAAAATGACCTGTACCAAGTCAGGAATATGATATTTGTTATCAAATAGTTCGTTTCTCTGTATGCTGGTGTTTGTTTATGTTGCAATTCAGTATTCCTATTGTCCCTTTGATATCTTCTTATAATTGTGTTTCTTTCGGTTTTATTATTTTATCAATCAATTGATGGCTTTTGAGCGGCGGTATACTACTGTTGCCTTTATTTGACTTAATCGTCAATACAAAGTAAGACTATGCTTTGTTTTAATTTACATTTTAACACGATAGTGTTCGATGCCCTGTCTTTGCGGACAACTTATAAACCAACCTTAAACATTTCTGATAGATTTGCAAACTGTATTGCCATATGTTAAAATGCTGACACTTAGAAGCAGAGGAGAATATTTTGGAAGTAGAAGATTCATATATGATACTTACTAAACAGATTATTGTGACATTGTAGGTTGGAGGTTTTATAATGCGTTAGAAGAGCTGCAAAGGTATTGAGAATAATTATAGGTTATTTTACATTATAAAACTCTAGCAACGAATCATACTATTTGAGAATTGAATGTTACTTTTTGTAAATTCATTGGGTTGTTAAAGTGTTGACTCAAGTACATTTTGTATGAAGCGCAGAAGCGCTTCACTCTAAAAATGTGCGCACGGTCATCTTTTACAAAAAAAAATACCAGGATTATAATTTAGTACGCCAGACGCGCGTTTCGTCTACATAGGACTCATCAGTGACGCTCAAATGGAAATATCTATAAAGCCAAACAAGTACAAAATTGAAGAGCATTGAGGATCAAAAATTCCAAAAAGTTGTGCCAAATACGGCTAAGGTAATACAAGGATTTGTATAGTAAGAAGGATTGGAATCTCGCGGTTTATCGTAATCTCTTCCGCGGCGAGACTTCGGTACTCGCCACTATTACTACTACTAATACTCGTCACTTACGATATCGGAACGTGATTTTTTGTACACATGCATCGAGTTGTGTTCTTATTTTTGTCACGTATAGACAATGTTGTAATGGTCAAGGACTTTGTTCATTCTTAAACGTAATAATTATTGATTTTCACTCAAGTTTCAATTGACGAAAAAGCATAGTTTAACTGTTTTATTTGATGGACATTGTAATGCAATGTGTATGACGGCAGTTGGCAATGTGTTTGTATGTTAACTTCTGTAATTTTTTATTTTCAGTCAATTGTCAAAGAAATTAAAAAAAATCTTATTCTTTTAAATTATGTCATTATAGTTATATGCGAATTTGCATCTTCGGAAACTCTTTCAATCTCGGGAAACAGGTGCAAAACATTTTTTGTGGCAAAAAAGAACTGACAACACATTTCAGGACGAATTACTGCATTGCGTTTTATATACATAGTGGCTAGTCATTATCATAAGTTTGGAACAAGTACTGTTAAAGAGGGAGCCCACTGGTAAACCCTATAAAACTGCCTCTGCATGTTACTGTAGCCGGTTTCAATCATCATAAACATATATAGGCATAAAAGAAACGTTAGCCAGTGTGTTATAAATTATCAATGCAAGCAAAATTTTTTAATTGTACTAATAACATTACATCTTTAAATGCACTTTTGTTTCTTATCAGAGCACGTTCATCAATTTGTGCATGAATTTGATAGGGCAATTTTATAGTGTCAGCTCTCTGTCATACATGTCATACATGTATAACGGCCTCTCAAGTAGTCAGTCATGGAATTATTCCTGGTTATGTATTATTCATGTATAATACAGAAATTAACTTGAAAAGAGCGACTTGTCATATATCAAAGAAGACTATCTTTTTCTGATTGTACATTGGTACACTTTCATATGAGGTACGCAACAGCAGTTTACATCAAGTATTAAAACAAAAGTAATACTTTTCTGTTTGTAACTTTCATGCTTGGTAGGTCTAAACTGTAGTGTCTATAGATATTTATCAATAAATGTCTTTGTAAACATAACTAAAATGTTTCTTGTCTAACAGAAGATACTTTTTGTACAATTTTGCCTTGTATTGACTTTATAGCGCACAGTTACTAATATGCATGTACAACACTGACTTTTGTCCATCAAGGAAAGATTGAATAATTGCTTACCGGTACTTAAACATCATATGAACTTTGTTGAACTGAGCTGTCTCATTCGATTGACAATCATACCACATTTCTTTACTCTTAGGTCTTAACTTCAAATTTGGTATAAAAACTATTTTGACAATAAATGTCTTTGTTAAGACGTACATGATAACTATAAAATGGTTATTGTCTAACAGAAGATACTTTTTGTACAATTTTGCCTTGTACATGTATTGATTTTATAGCTCATAATTACGAATATACTGTATAATACATGTAAAACAATTTTTGTCTATCAAGATAAGAAATAACAATAGATTGAATAATTGCTTTCATCAACATCATTTGTTTCTTTGGTGAACTGAGCGGTCTCATTCCATTGGCAATCATACCACATCCCGCATCTCTTAACTCTTATGTCTAAACTTCAAATTTGGTATAAAAACAATTTTTTGTGCATGTATTATGTATGGGCTGTTGGTTTCATGTGATAATATATATCGACCTGCTATGCTGCATGGGTTTTGTTGATGGTGATTGACATACATTCATTGATTCAATCATTGTACATGTAGACTACTAGTTTTAAAAATCTTCATTTGATATTGAATGGATAGTTGTCTCATTTCAATCATATCCCATGTCTCCTTGCTTATTTTACTACACATACATGTACATCGTCAATATACACTCAACACCAAGCAGATTTGAAGTATTAAATGAATCTGGCATGTAATGGAATTTCAAAGAAGATGTTCAATGATTTATTTTTATATTAAAATATAGAAATAATCCAATTTAACCCAGGTATCACACGATCATCTATCAAGTCACTATCAAAGTTCCCTACACACAAAGCGTAGCTTTCAAGTTTAGGATAAAAAAAAAAGTAGAAGAGATTAAATGTTAATGATCCAATGAAACATTGTTGGTATATCCTCCATAAATGATATTCAGAGGAACGTTCTGGTCAAAAGTGGCATTCAGTTGTACACTAGTATTTCTATTTCTATTTGAAGGCATGCAATTTATATCATGTATATATGTTAGTCCACATGATAAGGGCATGAATAGCCAACTGCTGTTCGCACACAACTGCTTAGACTTTTTTGGGGACTTGAATCCTTGTGCCTAGACTTTTCTTCTTAACATTCACCAGTTTGAGCATTTGGAAAATACTGAAAAAAAGGTGTAATATAGTTACATGTGGCAATAATAATACAATATCATATGGCTTAAACAATTCCAATATCAAATATGTCCTTAACAATAGCAATACTACCTCAAGATCTCTGCTCGAATAATTATATTTGCAAAATTTATGTTAGATTTCTATGGGTTTATGCAAATTCAGGAATAATTTATATTTGTAGCAATGTTTCTATTGTTTTAAAATAAAATATTTTGCAATATTGTAGGATCAAAAGATGTCGCAAACAAACAAAAAATCAAAAATAACAATAAAAGGAATAAATGTTAGATATTTTGGATAACATATATAAAACTCTAACTGGACTTGACTGAAGTATAGTTTAGAGCAGTTCGTTCTAGAAAAGATAAAGCTCGGGTATATTTGTAATGCACAGGTTTAAAAAAATTATGACGTCTTGCTATTTTAATTATTTGCTTTGACGCCGTTGCAGGAAAAAATCTTTCATTGCATTGTTGGATTTGAAGTTGTTGCAGGAAAACATTATTTAGCCTAGCAAAATGCCATAATTAACAGGCATAATAATTAATTGGACTTTAATTTGTAATGCATGTGATATGTGGTATAATTTATAAACAGATAGAGAAGAAGGGAGTCCATAATAATAACATGCATAATAAAAGGGGGGCAGTGATTTATAATGAAGACCAAAACAGCACTACCCATACATCATTAAAGGCATTAAAGTAGATGAGCTGTGTTGGTGTATAATTATTTTGATGTCAGTAAAAATGTACATTCATTTGTACACAATGTACGTTCACAATACCATGATGCTGGTAAACACTGGGCTGAACATTTGAAAATATTACCATCCATACATTGTCCCTTTCCACATCGGCAAAGGCAAATCTATGGAGTTTTCTATGGAACATGGCTAGTTAAAATTGATGTAAAACTATTTCAAAACACATGTTTAACGATTTCATTTCGGTATAAACAGGAAGGAAGTATCAGATTATTATGACAACTGGATCCCCTCCCAATTTAGGCCTGGTAAATTGCGGTTCATCTGAGAACCACATTGATGTTTAAAGACAGAAAAGTATCACAATTCCCCTATTTAGCGGTTTGAGCTTTCTTCAATACACTTTATCACCAATGTTTTACGTTTGTAAACATGTTTGAACATTAATCTAGGCCAATTGAAGAACTTTATTCATTTTTCCAAAGCCACCCCCATTTTCGCTCCAGAACGCCATTTTTGTTGTAATCAACTCAAAGAAACGTAAAAAAAAATAGGAAAACTAATGCATCAATCACTACGAAATTTACTCAATACACGAAGAAATCATATATCTATCAGAAAATATAAATTTTATCACTCATCTCCGTTTTTTGAGGAAGGAGTATAAAAATAGAAAATGATGATAGGACCGCCATATAGGCGGGATAGGGTGAGGTCACTTCGGTCAATATGCAAATTAATTCTATGGAGCCGTGTATTCTTACTGCGATCGTAAAAGTTATTCATAACACCAGAACCATTTTAAACTTCTTATTTCAAGCATAATATTTGATAAATATAGATTGTAGATACTTACATATCGATGTCTATTTGTTTAGGTGATGCAAATGTCAGCCATTAATCAGAGCTAGTTTAGCATTTTCCAGATGCATCACGGGTAATCTCACAAAATCTCGCGCCGCAGAAGATATTATACTACAGTCTATGCAAAAGCCCACGAGATTCCAATCCTTCTTACTATACAAATCCTTGGGTAATATATGCCTGGAATAAGAAAATCCTTAATTTTTCGAAAAATTCAAAGTTTTGTAAACAGGAAATTTATAAAAAAAAACAAGAATGTGTCCCCAGTACACGGATGCCCCACTCGCACTATCATTTTCTATGTTCAGTGGACCGTGAAATTGGGGTCAGAACTCTAATTTGACAATAAAATTAGAAAGATCATATAATAAGGAACATATATACTAAGTTTCAAGTTGATTGGACTTCAACTTCATCAAAAACTACCTCGACCAAAAACTTTAACCTGAAGCGGGACGAACGAACGGACGGACGGACGAACGAACGAACGAACGAACGAACGAACGGAGCCACAGACCAGAAAACATAATGCCCCTCTACTATCGTAGGTGGGGCATAAAAATGACCACATGATTGATATTCATGTCAACACCGAAATATTGACTACTGGGCTTGTGATAGCCTCGTGGTATAAAATTTCTAAAAGGAGCATCCAAAACTTATAATTACATTTTTATGCAAAGATCATGAAAACATTACCTGTGCACTGTATTGTGGAAGCTCGTGTCATCATGAATGTTACAATTTATTATGAATTGAAGGTTAATTTCATAATGACGCAAGATTGCTGTTAACCAATCAAAATAACGTATTAAAATTAAACAAACATGTAATGTAATTATTCGAGCATGAATTATTTATTATCGACGATCTTGTATATGTCATAGTTTTCGGTGAGGTTTATCATGCAATAATAAAATATTGTCTTGTCTTGCCTCGTAATATCTTGAATTCTTTTGGCAGAGTTCGTTTTTTCTTGTATAGCGTTGATATTCTTCTTCAAACTAGTCGGAAACGAATATGAAATCAATATTTCATAATCAGTTGTATGTTATACTCGAGAAGACAATATATAATTGTGCATTCATGAAATCCTGTTTTCAAATGTTTTGATTCGAGAACTCCGGATGCACCTTATTAGTAATGTGTGTTTTCGTTTACCACTGTTGTTTGAATATCATCAGCTCAATAGTAACGTTACCAAGGCATCGCTACTGATATAATTTACACATACTTTTCAAATAATTTTTCCTCATTAAGAAATTACAGTGATCTGACTGATACTAGTTAGATCGTAGGGTATACTTAATATGTTAATACTTACTACCAAAATGTTTGTTACAGTGATCTGACTCATACTTGTAAGATCGTAAGGTATACTTAATATGCTGATACTTACTACCAAAGTGTTTGTTACAGTGATCTGACTCATACTTGTTAGATCGTAAGGTATACATAATATGCTGATACCTACTACCAAAGTGTCTGTTACAGTGATCTTACTCATACTTGTAAGATCGTAAGGTATACTTAATATGCTGATACTTACTACCAAAGTGTATGTCACAGTGTTCCGACTCATACTTGTAGGATCGTAAGGTATACTTAATATGTTGATACTTACTAACAAAGTGTGTGTCACAGTGTTCCGACTGATACTTGTAAGAATGTAAGGCTAAAGTAAAGAGAATCAACAGTAAAAGTAACACATATTCAATTCAAAATCTTTTCGGTCAGTGCATGTTTTCATATTTGATTTTACCTTTCAATTTTTAGTCCACTAATGTGGCGCGCAGGTTGAGTATTGACTGGTCTTCTTGTTTAATTTATAATTTATTATAAAAAGGAATATTTTTATGATTGATCGAAAGTATGATTTTTTATCGTCCTTCCCTACGTCTATATCACCCTGCTCTGTCGCTCCGTAATTCTCGTATCAAGACTTTAAAACGAGATCAGGCATTATCAGCCACGTCACAATGTGAGAGGAGAAGTTATCAATGACGTCACAATGCAAGAGGAGAAGTTATCAAGCTTGCTTTCGTCAAGCGTGAAACTGTCTTAGGGAGAAAGAAAAGACCAGTAATAGGACGACAAAAAGATAATCGGGTTTACTACGTATAGATATAATAAAATATCAGCCGCTCGACACAATGTGAAACCTTAGCTCGTTCGCTGCGCTCACTCGCCAAAAAGGTTCACATTGTGGCTCGCTGCTGATATTTTACGATATCAAGGTGTAGAAAACCCGATAATCTATACATTTTTTATCACAAACTATCTTAGTAATTTTAACCTCTCTAGAAAAAGGGTAAGTGTGGTCTCTGTATGCGCACAGCTAACTACACACAAAAAGCAATGAAACAGTGCTTTATTTGCTGATCTCTATCGTGAAGTCATAGTGAGCCTTCAACATGAAACCAACAAATTCTCACCTCACAGCATGTAGACGGCCCTTAATATCGGTATGAGGTGGAAAAGGATGATATATCTTTTTCTAAATCTTATTCAAATGTTCAATTCTCATATTTAAGCTCCTTTACTCCGTTACTGTATATGATATATACCATGTAATTGTACAATCCATTTTTTAAGAGTTCAAAATACCAAATTCTTTTAACTGTATACATGTTTCGTAATATTGTGATTTTGTTTGACATAAACACACAGAATTATAAAATTTCCATAAACTTAACCATTGTCAAAACCAATTTCTCATTGAATCAACAGGAACGTTCCGTTGAATCAAACACAAATTTTAAGTGATTTATTTTATTAAAGTATCATTTATAATTTACAAAATTTATTATTTGACCGTTATTGCTTTTTACAATAGCTATCGTATGACATTGTTTAAGTCACAAAAGTTATACTCACGCCAGTGGGTGAATGAACCACTGCATTCGCATTGGTCGATGTTAAAGTTGTGAAGTTTGTCTAGAACGACAAAATAGAAACAATTAAGGAGTTCTTTGAATAATGTCAATCTTTTGTAGTCTATGTTTTAAAAAACGATGAAATAGCACTTGCATGTTTTGTTTTTATGAAGTCGGAAGCTGTTAACGAAAACGTTCGACAACGTACTTTCCAACAAGGATTGACAGCACCACAACCATACGAAAATTGAAGAAACAATTTGATAACGGGAAACCAAGCGAAGTAGAAGAGAAACTTGAATCTGCCGGACGGATAATACGACCATTATGCAATGGTTTGAATCGTGAAGTTATTTTGTATAAAGATAAAAGCTGATGATAAAATCCATTAGGTAAAATTCATACTCGAGAAAGGCGACATTGTACCACAAGATCGGCGCGAATCATAATCACAAACAAACAAATTAATTAATAAAACGAACTATCTAAGCGTGCTTGTAGTTACAAAAAGACATTTTTAGCCAATTCAACAAAGGCCAAATAAGGTCTATGTAAAAAATCGAATTATTCAAAATCAAAATGGAAACAGCTTTCACTAATTTAAAAAAAAAGGGGGAGGAATATTTTTCAGTTAAATTAAGCTTATTATACTCGGATAAAGTATTAAAGCACGACAAAAGAAAAATTCCATTTCATTGGTAATTGGAGGAGTTATTACCCTAGAATGACAAATTGGATGTTCTTCAAAATAAAAATAAACTTACTTTTACAAATCCAAGCAACAATGCATAGTTTGAACTGCGCAATATTTGTAAACTACCGAAATATGAATGTTGAAGTCAAATAACTCTTTAAAAAGCATAAAAGAGGGACGAAAGATACCAAAGGGACAGTCAAACTCATAAATCTAAAACAAACTGACAACGCCATGGCTAAAAATGAAAAAGACAAACATTTATTAGGAACGACAAATAAAAAGTGTTAAATTCAAAGGTATTTTACTAATCCTTAAAAACTGTTATCTTATCGTGTATCCATTATGAGCCAAACGTTAACGAACAGCAGATATCTTTAATAACTTGTTAAATTTGTTATGGTTATAAGCAACCATGTTCAAAATGGTAGTATATTCAATTTGCGATAATCATTTTCATAATAAGTTTGCTTTCATACTGTTAAATACTAGTAAATCTAAATACATTTTTAAAAATTGTAAACATACCATAAACTATTTCGGCTGCCGCATGCCTGCATGGTTGGCTTCGAATGTTGTAAATCAAGTCCCAGACTGAAACAATAGTCATCATTTATTAGATAGATCTATAATTTGTTTATGAGAAGGAAACCATAATGTGTTGTTCATAACATTATCTAGTCTTTAATATCATGTATATGGTTGGGCGACAACTTACATATTTAAACCCACCACATTCCGTATGTATGTGCCTGTCCCGAATCAGTAACCTGCAATCCAGTAGTTGTCGTTTGTTGTTGTGTTACATATTTGTTTTTCGTTAATTTTTTAGTTTTTTTACGTTTGAATTGTTTTACATTTGTCATTTGTCGGCATTGTATAGCAGATGATGCGGTATGGGCTTTGCTCATTGTTGAAGGCCGTATGATGTACTATATTTGTTAATTTCTGTGTCATTCAGTCTCTTGTGAAGTGCTATCTCATTGACAATCATACCACATTTTCTTTTTTTTTATATAAAGGCATTACTCAATTACATGAAGCTATAGTAGGCTGCTTGACACAGTACAATCACATTGCCATAACGACATAGAAACAAAAAAATAGAATAACAAAAATACAAAACTCCAAGGAAAATTCAAAACGGACAAATGAAAAAATCGAAAGTTTGAACACATCAAACAAATGGAAAACAACTGTATAGTCCTAAAAAGAATTTTCTTAAGTAGAAAATGATGGATTAATCCTTATTGAATAAGTAAGACAACCGCTCACAGGGAAAAAAATGGTTCGTATCCCGATGAAACAAAGAACACAAATTTTCTAACGCTCATATTGCGTACAAAATCAAATGTCCGGCGTCTTTGGAGAGTTTCTTTTTTTTGTGAATTAACATTGTTGACCACTTATTTCAGGCAAAGTATATATAACTTATGGTGTCCATATATCAACTGTATTTGATGGATATTAAACGTCTGTCGTTTTGTTGGGGAAATATTTATCTTTTAAGGTGGTATGGGTGTCTTTCGCCATCTTGGATTGTTAAAAAAACAGAGAGTCTAAGGTAAATATTTTCAATCAAAGTAGCAAAATTTGATGCAGAAATGCAGATAACTGATGTGAATTTGCATTTAAAAGAACAATTTTATAAGATTATAAATGTTAATACTTTTAGAATTGAAGGTTATTTTTTGCTTATTGTCCTTAAATTGGCATTTTAAGGGGAGATAACTCTGAAAAATTTCATGTTCTGAAGGAATCTACATGAAATTTTCTATTCTGTATTTTAGCCGGAAAAAACGCACGGTGACGCTACCTTCTCTTTTGATATTCTCAAAGCATTTTCAAAAAGCTATCTTCTCGTATTTTATTTTACAATTCTATCATTTGGTTTAGCTAATCACATAATGATGTTTTTCCTGTATAATCCATAAAAAAATCAGTCAATTTGTCACAACCTGTAGTTTGAGAAAATACGCGGTGACCTATCAATTCTATTATATTTTTGAACATATATGAATACAAACTACGTTGTGGCAAATATGACCAAATTCTCTCATTTTTAATTTAGACTCCCATACATCTCGTTTTTACTTGGTTTTAAAAATATGATACCCATAAATTTGGATTCCTTTTGTGCGCATTCATGGTTATTTCGCTTATGTGTTTGAAATTTTTTTAATTCCCTGATGAAAAATATCACTGAGAAAGCTTAATTTAGTGCTTTAGATTAAATTTGTTATAATATGAAATGAGTAATCTTTCTTCTTGTTAGATTTTATATGATGAAAAAGGTGCATCTTTTAAAACCTGCAACATGATGCAAAATATTCAAAAAAGTGTTTGTACCTAAAGATGTTTTTATGAAGAAGTGTTCAATATCAAGAACCAGAAGTGTTCAATAAATAGTATTCGTCGATATACTATATCTCCTTATATACTAAGTATTGCCGTGCGGAAAATCAAATAAGAGAAAGGTGCAACATTAATAGTTATCAAAGGTACCAGGATTATAATTTAGTACGCAAGACGCGCGTTTCGTCTACATAAGACTCATCAGTGACGCTCAAACCAAAAATATTTATAAAGCCAAACAAGTACAAAGTTGGAGAGCATTGAGGATCCAAAATTCCAAAAAGTTGTGCCAAATACGGCTAAGGTTATCTATGCCTGGGATAAGAAAATCCTTAGTTTTTCAAAAAGTTCAAAGTTTTGTATACAGGAAATTTATAAGAATGACCACATTATTGATATTCATGTCAACACCGAAGTGTTGACTACTGGGCTGGTGATACCCTCGGGGACGAAACGTCCACCAGCAGTGGCATCGACCCAGTGGTGTAAATAGTTATCAAAGGTACCAGGATTTTAATTTAGTACGCCAGACGCGCATAAAAGATTGTCTGATTTGTCTAAGAACTTCAATAACATAAGTTATGTCATGTCTACTGTAGATTCTTTATTATTCGTTGGATACCAATTTTCGTGAGTTTCGTGGGTAAAGGTGAACCACGACTTCAAATATTCAAAAAATATCATATTTTCAATATGCTTTGTATACAGTGAATGGCAAAACCAGGAAATGAACTATCCACGAATATGTAAGTTTTCAATAATCCACGAAAATGTATACCCAAGAAAATAAATGAATCCATAGTGTATTAATGTAGTACAATGTAGCTTTTTGGGCCTCGGAGGCTTATAGGTCTAAATAGTAGAACTATTATACTACTGGCCTGTCAACTCTCAAGTTGTGAATTCAAACACGACACGTGGCAGGCTCCACTAACTCTTATATTGTCGGCGGTTGTCTGCAGAATCTCTGGCTTCTTCAACCAATGTTAACTGACCGTCATAACAAAGTAAATCAGAGTTAAAACACCAATCAATCAATCAATCAGTATAAAAAATTTGTTTATTATTCAAGAATTGAATGCTTCTTTTTGTAAATTTATTGGGGTGTAAAAGCGTTGACCGAAGTACATTTTGTATGAAGCGCGGAAGCGCTTCATTCTAAAAATGTACGCAAGGTAAACGCTTTTACAACCCTATAAAGTTACAAAAAGAAGCATTCAATACTTATAATTACATTTTTAGCTAGGATCCTGAAAACACGATTTTTATCGAGTTTTATTTAATTCACCTGTGCACTTTATTGTGGGACCTCGTGTCATCATGAATGATAAATGTTATTGTCTAATGCAAATGCTTACGGAATAACATGTCATGTGCAGTTAGCCAATCAGAATAACGTATAATAATGAAACATACAGCTAATGTAATTATTCAAGGATATAATAATGAGAAGATAAATAAGTTATGTTTGACAAGTATGCTGTTTACAACTTGAGTTACCTTTTCTAAGTGACCGTTTATATTATTCAATATACCTTGAGTATCTGCCATGCATGGACTCCTGTTAAGGCCATTTAACAATTCTATAAAGAGAGTACATAAGATCATTAAACGCCTAAAATAATTCGATGTGAAAGATTATTCAAGCTTTTTTTTATGATTTAAGGGGGCTCGCGGGTCTAAATCGAAATTTTATTTTAATATAGGATTTTGCTATATTTTTCTATAAATGAACTTTATCTTATACTTAATAGAAAAATGAAATAAAAAATGGGGTCACCGTTCATTTACGCTCACAATCTGCCTTCGAAAGATGCATACATTTTTGTAAAAGTTCTTTTTTGTGTTGAACTAATAGGAGAAATAGAGATAATATCGAAATAAAAAAAGAACTAAATTACAGAAATCGCTCAAATTTTACAATTGTTTAGTTTAAGTACAACTTATTTGAAAATTATAATAAAAAATATAGATCACCGATGAGTTAAAAAAGACATTTCAATTTTAATGCCATAAAATTTCATTGTTTCACCAAAAGGAGATAATTCGGAGCTTTTTCAATGACACATACATTTTAAAAGTCATCTATGACGAATTGATTTTTTTTAATGATTTTTGTACAATATGATAAAGTAACAACTAATAAAGATAATAAATAAAATTTGTAATGAAAATTAACTGTTTCATTTTTTCTCTTAATTTTTATACCCTCGAGCCACCTTAAGAGTGCACCATAATGAAAAGTTCTTATTAGGATGTACTAGTATTTTTTCTCCTAAAAAGGTTTCGAAAAAATAGAAATGATTAAAAGCTTTATATCACTAGTACCATATTATTTAAACAAAACAGTGCTGTTGAAGGGTTCTTTATATATTTTCAAAAACTACTTGATGGTATGAAATAAGCTGTAGCTTGACTTTAGGTGGAACAAATATTTTACCTGTTATGTTTCCGTTGGCATTGTGATCTCTGCAACCAGCATATACTAAAAATTAATTATAGAATAGAAAAACAAAGGATATGGGGTATCCCTGCATGGCAAAAAATCAGTTCATACACAGCAAAAAAAAAAACAAAAAAAAAACCATGCGCAATTCATTAGTGTACATTGTAAAAACAGATTTTTCCTTGCGTTTTGATTTGACCTTTATTTATTTGCAGCTATTAACTAAATGCCTGTGTTTTTTTTGTTTTTTTTTATTAATCTGCCACTTTAGACCAAAATAATGACAATAAAATTGTTCCGACCTAATTGATAGATAATTAGTATTTGAAAAATCTAGTATTTGTCATATCACACAACTATTTTCCTACACCTTTTGTGAAACTTTTTCAGACATCTGTGTTCGAATCGGTCATTTGAAATTCAAAGTACTGTTCAGAAAGACTGTTAATATCCAAACTAGTTACACATATTGATAGTAATACGGCGTAATTTCTGTCAAGAACTTGATGAGTTATATATTTGCACAAGTTTCACATCATGTCCTGCATATTTTGTTCATTTAATGATGTCTATGCAATGTAATAAAGATCCCCAGTTTTTGGTGGGGTTCGTGTTGCTTAGTCATAGTCTTTACTTGTATATGATGTGTCTTATGTACTATTATTTGTCTTTTTATTTTTAGCCATGGCGTTGTCAGTTTATTTTCTATCTATGATTTTAACTAATTAGTATCTTTTCTTATATGCCATACTTTTATCCTATTGTAATTGAAACGTAACAATCATCCTTTTTTATTTTTTTACCATTGTGAGGTTACCCCAAGGAATGCTATCCCGATCTTCAAAGTTACCTGATTTTGTAATAAACATAGTCGACACAGTAGCGCCTGTAGTTGGTGGATCTGAAATTTCAAAAATAAAACATAATTATAATGTCCTGACATCAAACCCCAAGAACGTGTTTATTACTATAGGTTTGACTTAATATTCAATCCGATAAAGATGCATGAATTGGTTGGTTTTAAAACAGCATTATTTGAAAAACGAAAAGTTTCATAACAATTTTTTTTCTTTAACAGTAAAGAAAACGCAACATAGAAAACTAAAGACTGAGAAACATCACGAACACCACAAAAACCCGGTGCTTAAGAAGGATAAGCACATCTTTCACCACTTGTGGAACTTGTCGTTGTGCTCATGTCATCACAAAACCGGTAATGAGTGCAGTATTATATTTCACATACTAGGAAATCGTATCAACTTCGAGATATATACTCCAGATACAGACACTAATGGATGTTGCTACATACAAATGGAAATTCTAATGCAACAACGTTTGTAACGTTCATTTTGATTGAATAACGTCACTTATTTACATGGCATCAATTGACAATTGATGCTATGGGACGTACACGCAAGCGCAGACGGCATATGACAGATTTTAAATTACATGTTTTAGCATTGTTTTCTGTCAGTTTCATTAGAATGGAGATAACAATATTGTATGTTGAGCTCCGACGGCATCAATTGGGGATTTGATGGTCGCAAATACCTGTTTACTGTCTCCGCTAACGCGTCGCAAGTAAACTTACTTTGCGACCATCAAATCCCCAATTGATGCCGTCGGAGCTTAAAATACAATACAGTTATCTCCTAATTAGCTTATTTATTGTAACGTTTAATTTCTAATCGATTATCATTGTCTCTTCTAGATGCAAGTCAAAATTTAAGACAGACTAAACTGAATGTTTTGTATCCATTTTAAAGTATAATGGATAGATACGCTCAAAATAATAACCAAACTTTGAATTACTAGCATTTAAAAACAGGACATCAATTGTATAGTGAAACATGTGCATCAACTTTTGTTCTTAATAAGAACCAATGCTCTTATCTGTATATAGAAAGAAAAAAATTTCAGACAAAATCAAATATAAAAACAGGTTTTGAACTTTAGATTTTGTTCTGATCTTTTTTTACTGCAACTGTTTTTTGTGTGTGAATATGTCTTACCTGTTTGTTGTCCGGATTGTCCATTATGTCCAGTCTTCACGCAATGACAATTATTACGTGATGAACGCATAGCTGGTTGAAAAAAACAATAAATAAAAATAAAGATAAGTACAATAAAACATGATTTTTTGTTGCAGTGAAACCAAAACACACTGTTGGATGAATTCATTTGAATAGACGAGAAAACTACAAAAACGGAGCAGTGAATATTTGTGACGTAAAAATGAGAAAAAGGTTAAAATGTTTCAGTCCTTTCAAAACAATGTTTATTTCATTGTTAATTAATCAGGAAAACGTTAATATCAACTTGTTACTTGCTTAGATCAGGCATTGTAGACATACAGTTATGATCAATTACGATTATTTTTGGTCATATAGCTGTTTTAATAACATTAACGAAACCAATTTTTCAGCACCAGATGCGCATTTCGACAATACATGTCTCTTCAGTAATGCTCGTGGCCAAAATATTTGAAATCCAAAGCTTTTATAAAAAATGAAGAGCTATAATCCAAAAGGTCCAAATAGTATAGCCAAATCCGTGAAAGGAATCAAAGGGAGATACATGGAGATTGCATGAGGGAGATACATTCCTTTATTTATAATAATTTCTAACATTTTGTAACAGCAAATTTCAATAACACAAAAAATCCGTATTTTCATGCCAGTACCGAAGTAACACACACATGGCTAACAAATGTATAGGTTTGAGCGTTTCTGGTGAAGTGAAATCCCCAAAAGCGATTATTGCGCAGGAAAATTATCAAGTGTACATTTCATTTACATATGTAAGGAAATATCACCTGTGTCGTTACTGTCGTTTATATTTCAGTTGTAATATCGCTTACACAGCAAAATCATATTTAGATTATTTACAATTTTATAATAAAAAAAATCAAGAGATTTGTTTTAAGATTTCCAATGAGAAACAATGAATTTTGAAAACAATGCTCCCAGAATAAGTTCGTGTAGTTAAAAAAACATTAAAAATAATGGTTGTCAACTATAACTTGTAGCATAGTTACTTACTGGTATCTAATATGTTTGTTAAATCAGATAAACAAGCGCGATCGTATTGACCATCGTTGCCTATTGGTATCAGCTGCAGATCTCTCCATACTTTGAAAAAATCAATGTAATTTAGGCATTATATCATCAACAATCGATTGCATAGGTTGCATTTATTTAATGTTATTGAAATAAAGAAACAGGTGTGCTATGTATTAGATCGTGTCATTCTCTTAACGTTGGTGTGAGATTACTATTTTATTTTTGGTTTCTTGCAAATAAACATGCAATGTGGAGTCAGAAATCTCAACAAATATAGTACTAGGGTTCTGACAATCAGTGGGAAAACTGAATAAAGCACCAAACAGTGTATATGTTAAATACCTGTTCCAAGTCAGGAATATGAGATTTATCATCCATTCGTTTGATGTGTTTTAGCATTTGATTAAGGAATTTCCAATATGAATATTTCTCGGTGTTCGGTAATTTTTTGAAATCCTGGTTATTATTTTAATTTCGAATCACAAGTTTTATTAAAAATGTCATAGATTGCACAAAATGTCTCAATATTTTACTTTATGTTACTCTTTATTTTTACGAAAGACTTAAAAACTCCCCAATCCCTTACACCTCCAGATAAGGAACCGTTAGTCGCATAGGAGGGCCGTATAGAAGTTTACATAATTGTCATGAACACATGAAACATGATTTTAAAAACATAGAATAAAACTAGAGGCTCTAAAGAGTCTATGTCGCTCACCTGGGTCTATGTGAATATTAAACAAAGGACACAGATGGATTCAGGACAAAATTGTGTTTTGGTGATGGTGATGTGTTTGTAGATCTTACTTTACTGAATATTCTTGCTGCTTACAATTTTCAGTATCTATAATGAACTTGGCCCAGTAGTTACAGTGAAAAATGTTATTAAAAGATTACAAAGATTTACGAAAAATGGTTGAAAATTGACTATAAAGGACAACAACTCCTGAAGGGGTCAATTGACCATTTTGGTCATGTGACTTATTTGTAAATCATACTTTGATCATTATTGCTGTTTACAGTTTATCTCTATCTATAATAATATTCAAGATAATAACCAAAAACTACCAATTCAGGGCCAATAATCTAACAACGGGTTGTCCGATTCATCTGAAAATTCCAGGGCAGATAGATCTTGACCTAATAAACAATTTTACTCCACGTCAGAAATGCGGTTTTTGAGATATAAACCAAAAACTGCATTTAACCCCTATGCTCTATTTTAAGCCATGGCGGCCATCTTGGTTGGTTGGCCGGGTCACCGGACACATTGTTTTAAACTAGATACCCCAATGATGATTGTGGCCAAGTTTTGTGTAATTGGCCAAGTAGTTTCAGAGGAGAAGATTTTTGTAAAAGTTATCGCCCTTTGGGCCAGGTGGGCTAAAAATGATGAAACCAGGTTTGATGCACATTTTTCTTCTTTCGGGCATATCACAGTTATTTTCACTCGTGTCGTGATTGAAAACGTTTCCCTTTATCAGTGTATATGCCTTCCTATCATTTTAATTTGAGTTCTGTATTATTGTTTTACTTTTTATACATTTGGAACCAAATACATTTTGGTGCAATTAAATCCCACAACATTCAAATAAATATTGTGTATTGAACGCAGAGCTGCTTTTTACAACTTTTGAGATTCTTACAGCAATGTACAAGGGCATGTAAATGCGTGCTTTTACGTAACCAGTACTCACAGAAAAGATGAGAGTTACAACTATGATGATGTGCTCTTGCATAATGGTTAAGGAGTCCTGTGAACGATATACAAAATACGAATTAGTAAATATTTCAATAAAAATGAATTTGATTACAAATAAGAATTAAATGTGTTGGATTCATGCTAACTTCCATTAACTGTATAGACCATTGCAAATAAATATAGCAATACAACAATGTCATTTCAACTCTTTCGGGTCATCTCGTGAAATCTTACATTGGAAAATGCCGAGGTATTTCCATTTGTGCTAATCTTTGATAATTCAACAGATCCAATAGATATTGCATCAGTTTAAGCATGATTTAAATGTAATTATCTGTCTTAAAATCTCAAACTCACAAAATCATGGATTTGATATCCAACTAAAATTCTTATCCCATTATGCAAATCATATCATGAAAGAGTTCATTACTGTTCTATTGAGGATTAGCAAAGATGAGGTCCAAAATGTATACATTTATACTTAGTCCCGGCAATCACGACAGAAAAAATAGAGAAGACGGAAGGGAAAACAAATATTTTTAAAATATTTTATATACTGTGTATTCCTCTTTTTTTATCTTTCGTGTACTAATTTTCGAGGAACAATTCGCATATTCATGGATATTTTAAGTTAGTAGTTTTGGTCAAACGCTTAAAAATCGATGATGGGTGAAACATTGGTTTCCCACTTATTTTAATGAATAATTCATAAAAACAAATACCAATCCACCGTAGACATGCAATAAAGAATAATCTGGACTTAACGTGTTTATCCAAAACATATTTACTTTAACTGTTCCTTACTAAAAAAAACAATCCTTCGTATGAGTGAGGAAACGCATAACAAATTCAAGTAGAAAGAGAGATAGGATATAACCATATCTCTAAATTGTCTCTCAATAACATGTATTAGGCTTTTATCTTATTTTTCATTTGTGCATTCAAAGATATAAATTGGAAGCTCTTTCATTTAACTGTATTTTAAAATACTCACGTTGAAAATGACGTTCACAGTGATCATCTAAGGAGGATGAAAAATCTACAAAAAAAGTTATATATATATATATATATATATATATATATATATATAAGTGCCTATAAATAGCAGCACATGACATACAAATCTATGGGAGTGTGGATTAATCAGTACAGAGATTAATTCAATTACACAAATAAAATTATAGATTGCCTAACAATGTAATTTTAACACACTATTTAGTATGTAAATATAAGAATGTTTAAAATATTTACAAAATGATGAAAATAAACGCAATATTTCGCTAGACCAACTAGCTTTATCAAGCGTGCATCTATCCAGGTGAAATAGGATGTAGATGATAAGAAACTTTTGCAGCTCAACGTCTGTGTTGCACTGAACTGCCTTCAAAATAAGAAAATTTTGCAGCTCAATGTATATGACCTCTTGCATTTAGCTGCTTTGAAAATAAGAAAATTTTGCAGCTCAATGTACATGACCTCTTGCATTTAGCTGCTTTGAAAATAAGAAAATTTTGCAGCTCAATGTACATGTTGCACTTGGATTTAGCTACCTTAAAAATACATAATTGGTAGTTGAAGTTAGCAACGTCCATTGGCCAATATTACAGGATAAAAAGGACGATGCTTTGTTTTAAATTATTCTTTATCTTTCCTGTATCTTTTTTCGTCTTTTTCGTTAAGACCATCAGGTTCTAAAGTGTGGAGTTGGTGGATCCAAAAGTTTTCTCTTCTCCTTCTCGCCGTGGTGTCCCATTCGGTGTTGACTTCTATAATTTGGAAAGTGACATTATCAAAAGGATGTTTCGTTGAACGAAGATGTCTTGTGAGAGGACAGTTTTTGTTGGTTTTGTACGATGAACGATGGTTATTGAGCCGAATATTAAATTTGTCCATTGTTTCTCCCACATACTGAATGCCACAAGTGTCACATGTTAATATATAAATTGAGTTCTCCGTTTTACAGTTGGAATTAGAGTAGATGGTATAATTTTGTTTAGTAACGGAGCTGATGAAAGAACTGCTTGTATTGGCAGCTTTACAACACAAACAATTCCTTCGACCACATTGTTTGTAGCAACCGGGCGATGGATTAGGCTGCTTGGTTAATACAGATGTCACTAATTTGTCACGGATGTTTTTAGGTCTTCTGAAGGCCATGACTGGTGGTGAAGAAAATACTTTTTTTAGATTTAAATCATTTTCTATAATTTTCCAATGCTTCTGAACAATGGATGACACATTTTTAAAATCAGGATGGTAAGTGAGTACAAGGGGTGTTCTGTTAGCTGCTTTATTCTTATCTTTGTACTCAAGAAGTTCTTGGCGACTAGTTTTGTTTGCTCTTTCGAAAGCGCTATCAATAATGTTGTTATTGTATCCTCGAACAACTAGATGTTTACGAAGTTGTCCAAGTCTAGCATTTTTCGTATTTTCAGTAGAGCATATTCTCTTGATTCAGCCAGGCATTGCGAATCAAGAGAATATGCTCTACTGAAAATACGAAAAATGCTAGACTTGGACAACTTCGTAAACATCTAGTTGTTCGAGGATACAATAACAACATTATTGATAGCGCTTTCGAAAGAGCAAACAAAACTAGTCGCCAAGAACTTCTTGAGTACAAAGATAAGAATAAAGCAGCTAACAGAACACCCCTTGTACTCACTTACCATCCTGATTTTAAAAATGTGTCATCCATTGTTCAGAAGCATTGGAAAATTATAGAAAATGATTTAAATCTAAAAAAAGTATTTTCTTCACCACCAGTCATGGCCTTCAGAAGACCTAAAAACATCCGTGACAAATTAGTGACATCTGTATTAACCAAGCAGCCTAATCCATCGCCCGGTTGCTACAAACAATGTGGTCGAAGGAATTGTTTGTGTTGTAAAGCTGCCAATACAAGCAGTTCTTTCATCAGCTCCGTTACTAAACAAAATTATACCATCTACTCTAATTCCAACTGTAAAACGGAGAACTCAATTTATATATTAACATGTGACACTTGTGGCATTCAGTATGTGGGAGAAACAATGGACAAATTTAATATTCGGCTCAATAACCATCGTTCATCGTACAAAACCAACAAAAACTGTCCTCTCACAAGACATCTTCGTTCAACGAAACATCCTTTTGATAATGTCACTTTCCAAATTATAGAAGTCAACACCGAATGGGACACCACGGCGAGAAGGAGAAGAGAAAACTTTTGGATCCACCAACTCCACACTTTAGAACCTGATGGTCTTAACGAAAAAGACGAAAAAAGATACAGGAAAGATAAAGAATAATTTAAAACAAAGCATCGTCCTTTTTATCCTGTAATATTGGCCAATGGACGTTGCTAACTTCAACTACCAATTATGTATTTTTAAGGTAGCTAAATCCAAGTGCAACATGTACATTGAGCTGCAAAATTTTCTTATTTTCAAAGCAGCTAAATGCAAGAGGTCATGTACATTGAGCTGCAAAATTTTCTTATTTTCAAAGCAGCTAAATGCAAGAGGTCATATACATTGAGCTGCAAAATTTTCTTATTTTGAAGGCAGTTCAGTGCAACACAGACGTTGAGCTGCAAAAGTTTCTTATCATCTACATCCTATTTCACCTGGATAGATGCACGCTTGATAAAGCTAGTTGGTCTAGCGAAATATTGCGTTTATTTTCATCATTTTGTAAATATTTTAAACATTCTTATATTTACATACTAAATAGTGTGTTAAAATTACATTGTTAGGCAATCTATATATATATATATATATATATATATATATATATATATATATATATATATATATATAATTACCTAGAACATATGGAAATGCATATACATATCGAATGAAATTATGTAATCAACTTCTATAGATAAAGGCAACAGTAGTATACGGCTGTTCGAAATTCATACATCAATTGAGAAAAAAAATAATCCGGGTTACAAACTTAAACTGAGGGAAACGCATCAAATATAAGAGAACTATGACACAACAGAAACACAACAGAAACACAACATTAAAATGTAAGACACACAGAAACGAACTATAATATAACAATGGTCATTTTTCTGACTTGGTACAGGACATTTTAACCAAACAAAATGGTGGGTTCAACCTGGTTTTGTGGCATGCCAAACCTCCCGCTTTTATGGCATTGTTAAATATAACATTAAAATGACAACATTACATGACAGGACTACAAAACAAATAAATGGGAGAAAATTTAGGACAGAGAAACACACGAATAATAGCTAACAAAAGGTACCAGGGATAAAATTTAATACGCGTTTCGTCCTCACAATAAAATTGAGAATGAAAATGGGGAATGTGCCAAAGAGACAACAACCCGACCATAGAAAAAAACAACAGCAGAAGGTCACCAACAGGTCTTCAATGTAGCGAGAAATTCCCGCACCCGGAGGCGTCCTTCAGCTGGCCCCTAAACAAATATATACTAGTTCGGTAAGACTAACCAGGACGCTCAGATGAAAAAGCCACAAAGCCAAAAAAAAGTACAAAGTTGAAGAGCACCGAGGACCAAAAGTTCCAAAAAGTTGTGGCCAATACGGCTTGTGTTTTCTGCCTGGGATAAGAACATCCTTATTATTTAGAATAATTCATACTTTTGCAAACTGTAAATTAAATAAAATGATTATATAATAATAAATAAATTTGGTGTATTTACTGTCTTCTGATTGGTTAAAAGAATTAGCTTTATTTTCAATGTTATCAATTTTTATGGCGACACGCCCATTCTAACGTTGTGTATTCAAACGCAAACATCTGTGTACGTTGTTATTTGTATTAATATATATCTTTGAGCCTTATTTTTGATAGTAATTTATTTATAATGAATGGCAATAATTTATTTTGAATTTATTGAACCATAAAATTAATTTTTGTCTCTTCACATTGAATAATCCGCGAAGGAAAAATAAATAACAGCCATTCATTAAGACATACATGATAAAACCGAAGTGGTGACTGATAGACATTTGCGAAAACTCGCATACACCTACGATTAGGATTACGATTACACTTACAGGTAACATTTAAACTTTGATCGTCTCAAAGTGTAAATACAAACTTTCTTTCAAAACCAATGCTATCTCATTTATGATGATTTAAATGTTGAACAATTGAGTTTTCAAGCAAAATATGTAACTATAATTAACATATTTAATATTGTTCGTTGTGTTAAACTATATTTTAAGCATGCCACTCAAAAGTATGCATATGTTG
Source organism: Mytilus galloprovincialis (assembly GCF_965363235.1). Classification (NCBI taxonomy): domain Eukaryota; kingdom Metazoa; phylum Mollusca; class Bivalvia; order Mytilida; family Mytilidae; genus Mytilus; species Mytilus galloprovincialis. Next base: position 49,876,018 of record NC_134851.1, read on the forward strand.
AAGGCCGTACATTGACCTATAATGATTTACTTTTATAAATTGTTATTTGGATGGAGAGTTGTCTCATTGGCACGGATACAACATGAAAGAACATCATTTCATAAAATGATTTGATAACTGAGATTTTTTTAAGGAGAATGAGATTCAACAAGTTGTTGTTTAAGAACTACATGTAGCGACATAAAGAATTTCGTTGATAACTGGGTTTTTTTTACAAGCAACAGATATTCTTTCTTTGAAGTAACAGATGAAACTCCTGAAACTTTGCTCCAAATTTTAGCCGATATGAACGTTCTTTTCAGACACCGGTCGAAATCATACGCTTTCTCCAAGAAACAGAATACTTCTTTTTATGCTCTGGTTACGATCGTATCCGTCATATCACATGCTTTCTGTAATATTTGACGTTAGTGTTTCGACTATTAAAGATGAAATGCATGCATGTATACCTATTTTTGAAGAAACATATAGTCGTCTCATTCATTGGCCTTCTTTGGATGAATGGCAGGACTTACAAGGTGGGTGGGGAAAACTTCCGTTTGCAGAAGGGGCTATTGACGGAAATTCAACTGAAATTTATATGCCGATAACAGAACCACAGGAACAATATTATTCGGGACAATATCACTGCATTCATACTCAAGGTGTTACATCGAACGAAGGCAGGATAATATGCTATGTCGAATGTGGCTTCTTTTGGACATCAAAACGATGCTTAGCAATATATATTCATGCGAAATATTGGACAACAACTTCCATTCCCGGATGAGCTAGTTCTGCTGGGCGACAAAATTTATCAAAACAGACATCCAGTACTGACAGCTTATACTAGACAGCAAATTATTAGAAAACCCCGGAATATATATATATGCAGAGAAAATGTAGAAAGTTAAATAGACTGATAACCCACTATAGAGTTAAGGTTGAACACGCAATCGGAGAATTAAAAAAATATAAAGTTATGGGGACTTTGTGGAGACATCCACGACAGCGATTAACACCTGTTGTTACCATATGCGCTGACTTCGTTTGTCGCCGTAAAGACTTATTTACACAATGAAAAAAATCATTTTACTATGTATCTTTATTTGTTTTTGTTTTTTTCATTTTGAGATGACCCTTTGTTTTTTTTAACTGTAATCGTAAGTCTAAGATGTAATCCTAAGTGTAGACCTAGTTTCTGCAAATGTCTAATTACAGCATAAAGACGGATACATTACATAAAACAACCTAAATACCAGCACATAAAAATACACAGCCGAGTAAGGGCGTCCTTTATTAAAGTAAATTCAGAACAGCGTTTTGAATACACCAGCCATTTGTTAACTCTTACTCCCTGAGGTTATCATCGGCACAGTAGTCAGTATGAACTTCGTTGGTAAGCTTATGAATTGAAAATAGTAAAAGAATGAGGTGCCTCCTCTCTCAGGAAAAGAAACCTTATTTGAAATGTTCTATTCTTTTACGGTCCCCTTTTGGGCATGTGGATCCTCGTGTATTTTACAATTAATCCTTCCTTGGTTTTTAAATTCTTGGGTTTTATGGTATATCAAACACAATTTTTCGGACGATTTCAATCTATAAAGTTTAATATTAATTTATAATTCAAAAACTAAAGGATTATGATAGAATAAAGAAAATTCTTAAATTATAAAACATCAAATCAAATTTAAAACTTGAAGTAAACATGAAACACTAAAATTAAAATCTTTACTTAAAATTGTGAGTTCTAAAAACATCTTTCTTCGAGTCTTCTTAAAAAATTATAGGCATTTTTTTATTAAATCACAACAGCTACCTAGCATCATTCAGCAGTGGCCTCGGTGGTCAAATGGTCTACTACTGTAATCACTAGCCAGTCAAAACTGAGGTTGTGAGATTGACTCCAATCTTAATTGACTTGGTTTGTCAGCTTTCCTATAGAAGGTCGGTATTTATTCCCCTTCTTCCACCAATAAAAACTGACCGCCACGAAATAGCTCAATTGAAGCGCTTAAAGGTGGCTTAAAAACACCAACAATCAATCATTCAACAGTAACACAATAAAAAGAGTCTATCGAATATACTTCTAACTTAGTGTTAAGGATTTCAATTTCATCCCTTTTAATTTAGATCGATAAAATACATGGATGTCTTAAAAAAACTTTAAAAAAAATAGATATGTTTACGTTTCTGAATATAATAACACCACTGGAAATTAGTTTAACAATCTTACGCCAGGATGAATAATGTCCAGTACATCCACACTGGCTAACGTCAAAGTGTCGAAAATTATCTACAATATATACATTAATTTGAGTAAAAATGTAGCAGAGACTACTTGGTTTTACAACAAAAACTAATGGCAATATGTGACTAGAACTATATCTTATCATTGGTCCCATGTACATATATGTCTTAAAGGTATACAAATTAACACAAATCAAAATAAACAGTTAATAGCAGTGTCAACAATATTTAAGATGACAGATATCCGTCATTGAAATAATGTTAAATGCAACTTGGCAGATTATTCTGATATTGCTAAAACAAACTTTAAAGTAATAAAAAAAAAACCGAACCACGCTTGTATGATTTTGAAATGTTAAAGATGACTCAGAATAAGTTTTTAAAATATAGACTGGATAGACGTGCATCTCAAAAGAATAGTAAGTTGCGATAAAAACTTGAAACTGAAAAATTTCACACTTTAAGGGGGTAGACCTTGGTTCAGGGAGATAACTCTTTAAATCAGTTAAGCGTTTGTAAAAGTCAAGTTCATCAATGTATTTTAAGCATTTACCTGAAACAGATTGAAAATAATCTATGTAACCTAGAAGCTTAGAATATATTTTTGAAAATGGTTGACACAAACGTACTGGTGATTTTAAGAGTTATTTCCCTTAACCTAGGTCTACCTCCTTAAGTACAGTGTAACTTGTCTAATCCGACACCTGAGGATTCCAACATCCTGCTTTAACTGACACATTTTCATAGTCCCAAAATATGCTTATCCTTGCAGAAAAAACCTGATTATTCCGACACCCTGCTTAATCCGAAAAAAAATTTCTGGCCCCTCAGTGTGTCGGATAACACAGGTTACACTGTAATTACATCAGAGAATGCGTAGACATACATCCGAAATCAATAATTAGAATGATATAATCCAAAAAATTCAAAGTTGTCGTAGGTTAAGTGATTTCAACAGAGGCTGTGTATTCATACATCATCCCAAATGAATACCACTTTTCGATTTGGATTGGTATAATTTTAATTTTCTAAGTTGACGAATTCAATACAGAGACTGTATATTCAAACATTCCTAATTTATAGCATTGTGCGATTTTAAATGATAGAAATTTAGTATTTTCGAGTGACCGAAGGTAAAGGACAGAGACTGCTTAGTAATACAATCTAAATACAAAGCACTTCGCGAAAAGAAAATACAATGATCATTAAACCCATTGAGTGCGAACGATTTTAATTTTCTATTCATTTCAGATATTTTCCCAAATGATTCTCTGCTCCCTATACCAATTACTGTTGTGGTGGTTGTAGTCTTTCGATTGAGATATGCGTCAATGTGATCAGGGGGTCTCAAAAAGTTGACTGAAAGGAAGGACTGGCTTATATGATTACATTCATATTCATTACGATTGGCGTTTTGAGAAATGTCTTTTCTGACTCACCAACATTCTGTTTACCATATGTACATTGTAGGAGATACACAGTATTTCTAGTTACGCAATCAAAATATTCGTACCATTGGAAATGAAATCATCATTCACTTGTGATGCAGTGTCAAGAAATGTGATCTTAGACTCAAGGATTTCATTTATGAGTATATATGAATACGATTTCCAATACTGTGTAGATTAACAAGATGTTATGCTTTTGACTTGTAATATCTGTACACATTAATTGTGATACACCTGGATTAGTACCTTTCAAAACATTGCATACAGCATTTTGAACAGTTAAGCCTCGATGAGCAACAAAACATGCTAACAATATTAAATATATAATGAATTATATTTTTTATGTTGCTTTTAAGTCTGGGAAACAAGAATGTGTCCAAAGTACACGGATGCCCCACTCGCACTATTATTTTACATGTTCAATGGACTGTGAAATTGGGTAAAAAATCTAATTTAGCGTTAAATTAGAAAGATCACACCATAGGGAACATGTGTACTAAGTTTCAAGTTGGTTGGACTTCAACTTCATCAAAAACTACCTTGACTAAAAACTTTAACCTGAAACTCACACTTTCATTTTCTAAGTTCAGTGGACCGTGAAATTGGGGTCAACAATTTAACTTGACTGTAAAATTAGAAAGATCATATCATAAGGAACATGTGCACTAAGTTTCAAGTTGATTGGACTGCAGCTTCATCAGAAATTACCTTGACCAAAAACTTTAACCTGAAACTCACACTTTCATTTTCTATGTTCAGTGGACCGTGAAATTGGGGTCAAAAGTTTAATTTGGCTGTAAAATTAGACAGATCATATCATAAGGAATATGTATACTAAGTTTTAAGTTGATTGGACTTCAGCTTCATCAAAAACTACCTTGACCAAAAACTTTAACCTGAAGCGGGACAGACGGACGAACGAACGAACGAACGGACGGACGAACGGACGCACAGACCAGAGAACATAATGCCCCTCTACTATCGTAGGTGGGGCATAATAATTACCTTTTATATGTCATTAGTTTTTGTCTTAAAGCACATGTCATGGAAAATTTATCGTGTCAGGAACGATTTTTCAGAAGAACCACATATAGTTCTGAAAGTAATGGACTCTACCTCGTATATAAGAACTGGTATCATATTCACTTTCTTAATTAAGCGTTGTATTTTGGATTCGTATTGTGTGTGTGTCTTTTATTATAATTTTTAAAACAGTTCATATTTACAAACATACTATACATTCTCTGTGCTGCAAGATGTTTGCAAGAAGTATGCCCAATGCCGTTTAATAGATGCCAAACTGAAATACAAATAAACATAGTAGAGAACATACAAGGTGTCGACTGTTTTTTTATTTCAACATGGAAAAACTTTTTATTATATGAATGCAAACATGATCAAGAAGAGTTGCACAGTCTATTTCAGGACTGCTTACTTCAAAAATATTTCAGAAACGGCCATGTTGTATGCTTGTTCGACTTTGTAGTTACGATTATGAGATTACTCATCAGACAACGTCTAGATAATTTTTTGTTGGTAGGCTGTAAAATTGAGAATGGAAATGGGGAATGTGTCAAAGAGACAATAACCTAACCATAGAACAGACAACAGCCGAATGCCACCAATAGGTCTTCAATGCAACAAGAGACTCCCGCACCCGGAGGCGTCCTTCAGTTGGCCCCTTAACAAATATATACTAGTTCAGTGATAATGGACGTCATACAAATCTCCGAATTATACTCTAGAAATTAAAATTAAAAATCATACAAGACTAACAAAGTCCAGAGACTCCTGACTTGGGACAGGCGAAAAAATTTGGCCGGGTTAAACATGTTTTTTAAGATCTCAACCCTCCCCCTTTACCTCTAGCCAATGTAGAGTAACAAACACACAACAGTACGCACAGTAAAACTCAGTTTAAGAGAAGTTCGAGTCCGATGTCAGAATAGGAAACAAAAGAAAATAAACAAAATGACAATAATACATTTATAACAACAGACTACAATATATATATGTCCATATATTTCTAAATTTGTTACTGCTATACATTCTCCTTCATTGACGATTATGATATAGAGGATTTTGATGAAATATAGAACTGCTTTTCAGAACATTATCAGAGACAAAGATAATGCTAAGAATTTGCTCTGTAAAACGTCATCCTATTCGATTTTTATATATATATAAATAAGACTGGCCGTTAAAGCACTGTGTCTTGTTGAATAATTGTCTCATGATTGTCTACGCTATTTCCTTTTTTATTTAATTTAGCTAAAATGACTTATTTTGATTTGAGCGTCACTGATGAGTCTTATGTAGACGAAACGCGCGTCTGGCGTATAAAATTATAATCCTGGTACTTTTGATAACTAATTAGTCCTGTAACAAAGGGTTCAAAAGGTCCACACAGCACAGTATATATTGTACTTGTGTTTAGGAATGTTGCTCTTCTTACTTATATGTTAGGCTTCTAGTTCGTTTGGTATGACTTTTTTTATTGATTTATATGAAATACAAAATGTCTGATAAATAATCTCATAATATATAACGTGTTTATATATTTACCTTGAGAGTCGGGTAGGCATGGGTTATTTTCAATAGCACTAAACAACGCTGTAAAAAACACAACAGTTAATTTTCTGAAATGATGATTTTTAACTGACATTCGCCTAATTATTTGTACTTTTGTGCGTTTAAATTGCAATTAAAAACAATAGGGAAATTCGTTATTCTATATAGTTTCAACTGTGTTCGGTTTTATATTATATACTGTTGCCTTTATTTGTATGTATACACATAATGTACTTGTAACAAAATCATGGTGATCCATTCGAACAATTTCTTCCTGGAAACACATATTTTATTTTCAGTTTAAAAATTAATGTTATCAATGGAAAATGTATAATATAAAAGAATCATAATCATGCAGTTTTATTCAGTCCAAGCCCGATTTGTTGATTATCTTCCAAAATTTCCATGAATGATAAAAAAGATAAAAATGTTTGCAATATCTCGATTAGAACCGTATGCTGTGCAGATGACTTGACATGAAAGTCTGACAAACTGTGTCGTAACATTAAAGGATAAATCGATAATGAATGTGTGAAGTGCTGTGTAAGAACGTTACACGATGACTTGTTACGAAGATCTGAAATACTGTTCAGCAACAGTTGTTTTTCAAATAGTCCGATTGTTGGCGTTAGTTTAAATATCAGTTCAGTGTGTTTGTTGTTTCATAATTTTCCTGTTATAGTTGATGTGTTTCCCTAGACCCAGATTAGTTTTCGCTTAATCGATTTATTTCTATTGAACAGATGTTTACTTCTGTTGCCTTTTTAAACAATATATCGATTCGATCCTTTGTGTTAATCTTGCACATAATCTTTATGTCAACGCTTAATGATAACTCGATAAAAGCATGTGCAGAAAAGAGTCATAATTTCACACGACCAACAAGATAAAACATAGTGTTTTTCTCTGTAAGACTATACGATGCTGTACCAAAATATTACATGATAACCCGATAAGGCCGTTGTCCATTGTAACAGTTTCTGCAACAATCAAAGATATCAAAATTCCAAGTAAACAACAAATTTAAGAGAAGACATGCTATAACAACCGATAAGGTTCATATATATATATATGTGTGTGTATAAAATAATACAACCTTTATACGACTGATCATCGCTGCAGTGACTTTGAGCTGTTAAAAAAGAAAACATTAGTAAATCAGTGGAATACAATAAGTGTATTGGCATGCTTACGTATGAGTGTTCGCGTGTGGGTAGGTGTGTTTACTTTTTTGTCTATTGTTGTAGTGATAATCGTCTCCAATGGTCTGTTGGATTCCTATGATTTAACAATTTCCAGTATTTCGAAGTCAGCAGATTATTGGAGACTTAAGATTCATCATCAGTCTCAAATTAAAATGTTGCTAATTATCCAAAGAAAAAGAAAAAAAAAAGCGTTTCAAAATAAACATTTTCAAAAGACATTTCAATAGACATACCTTGAACAGTTGATTGCAACAAAATGGCAGCTGCAATAAAAATGATTGGCACATTAATTATCATATATGCTAGTCAACAAAAGTAACGATACACACGTTTCAACTCCAGTTTATTCTAAAATATAATATATAGAAAAAAATGTTAAATTTATCCAATGAAATAAATTATTTACAAATCGTTGCATAATTATGAATAAAAGAATTTAACCAAATTGGAAAATGAGAATATACCGTGTTATTGAACACAGAGGTAAAATTTATTTTGTGGAAAATGCTGACAAAAGTCGGCACTTAATTACAAAGATGAGAAAAGGCATTAAATATTCTAAGCAAACCATGTTATAATTTAATCTTATATCGATTTTGATTTTTTGTGTGAAAATACGATGTTTGCAAATAACAATCATTGCAAAAAAATAAATATTCTTGTATTTGCCTTAAATCAATGGTTCTGATAATAATACAACACTCGGTTACATTATACCAATTGGGCAATCAATTACAAGTACAGCGTATCCGATTTCATTATATGTGGGAAATGCATTGTCTTCTGTCGTTTCTTTTGTTGACTAGTATATTATACACAAGGCATCCAAATGGACAATACTCAACTTTATACTTGATTTGGCAATGATTTAACTATTTAAATTCCAGCTTCACTGGTGAATCTTTTGAAGACGATCCGCGCGTCTAGTGTACACATGTTTTATCCTGGTATCTATGATGAGTTTTGGTAATACATTTTTTACATTATATATACTTGTAACAAAAACAGTTTCTTAACCACGCTTATATTGTTCATTTAATGAGAGTAATCAATGTATTACTCCAAGGCAACAGTAGTATACCAGTGTTCAAAGGTTATACTTTGATTGAGAAAAAATAAATCCGGGTTACAAACTAAAACCGAGGAAACAAAGGAACAAGAGAAACACTGAAGTGTATCAAAACAAACACTAACATACATAGAAACGATAACAACTGCCATATTCCTGACTAAGTGCATGATATTTTAAGATTTTTTTTTAACATTGCCAATCCTACCACTTTATGACAATGTTAAAAAAAACATATCGTTACAAGAGGCTGTCAGAGCGACAGCAAACCGGATTTATTAATATTCATCCGTGTCCTGGCATTTTTCAATATTACAAGAATCATAAATGATGCACGGTTAAAGTGAAAATCATCAATATCAAACTTGACCTCCATTTTGTCATCAGTAACAACATATTAAGATTTGAAAAGCTTTGGTTGAATGGTTCATGAGTTAATGCACGGACAGGACTGGTAACACAATTTTTCAATCTTTCAAGAACCATTACTCCAGAACCGTAAAAGTCAAAATCGTTATTATTAAACTTGACCTCTGTTTTGTTGTCATTAACAACATATTAAAATTTTAAAAGCTTTGGTCGAACGGTTCATGAGTTAATGCACGGACAGGACTGGAAACGCCATTTTTCAATCTTTCAAAAACCATAACTCCAGAACCGTAAAAGTCAAAATGGTCATTATTAAACTTGACCTCCATTTTGTTGTCAGTAACAACATATTAAAATTTTAAAAGCTTTGGTTGAACGGTTCATGAGTTAATGCACGGACAGTACTGGAAACGCCCCTTTTCAATCTTTCAAGAACCATAACTCCAGAACCGTATAAGTCAAAATCGTCATTATTAAACTTGACCTCCATTTTGTTGTCAGTAACAACATATTAAAATTTTAAAAGCTTTGGTTAAACGGTTCATGAGTTAATGCACGGACAGCATTTGATTGCCGCCCGCCCGGCAGCCCATCTGCCCTGCTGCCCGCCGTACATCCCCAAATCAATAACCGACATTTTTGTCACAAAAATCCGGTTAAAAATGAAAACACTACGCGACAGAAACACAACACAAACACACGCAATTCATCACAGATAATCGCTTAAACAAATAATATAATAGTCGACACAAAAAAGAAACCGCAGAACAACAATAAACATATACCATCAACAAAGGAAAAATGCGTATACCAAGTAAAGCATATAGCAGTTGTTTTTTATCCTTTCCTTCTTAATTATATATTTTATCTTTTAATTTGTCAGGTTTTATGGACTTTTCCCTGTCCTATTTTTCTTCGAGTTCGGTATTTATGTTAATACTTAAATGCAGTCGGGGATATTAATTGCCAATGTTTGATGACCAACGTCAAGCAAGGACAAAAATACTTACTAGTAGATATTAAAAAAAGATAAGGACGATAACTCTTAAATGATAACAAAAATTAACCTAAACATATAATGAAGAAGCTTGTAAAGTATTTTTAACTATCATGTTTATCTTGAAAAAAGGAAAAAAGATAATTGTGCTATACTAGAAGGTATAGTACGCTATGATGCCATTTTGATTTTGATAAAACGAATAGTTTTGGCGGTGATAAAGTAGCCTGATTAGTACTTTTTGCCACCAGTTTAATCTCCAAGAAAGAATTGAAGCAAAACTAGCTTGTGCAATACATTATACTTCTATTCTAATCTTGATGAAAAAAATGTATGACTGTATAAATTAGCTTGTGGTGTAATTTATGCTACCATTTTTATTCTAATAAAAGAAATGACGAGTGGTGGTGGTAAACTAACTTGCATAGTCTTGAATGAAGAAAAAGCTTGAAAAAGAATTTAAAAAAAACGAACTAGAATAGGAAAAGGAATACATGTTCAGTAGTGTTATTAACTCAATACTAAATATTTAGTATGCATAATTACATGAAGAAATGTATTGACTCTTCATATTAATAGATAACCGAATTCGTAAAAAAAGTCAGGGGCCTTACAAATATCATATAAGCGTCACTGGTGAAATTTTGTAGACGAAACGTGCGTCTGGCTTACAAAATTTAAATCTTTGTATCTATGATGATTTTATCTTGTTAGAGAATGTTTAGAAATAACACTCCAGTGACCGAGACGGCTGCACAGAAGCAGGCCATTAAAACAAACAAGGTCAATACAACAGCAGATCTGTCATTATAGAAATTAATGAATTAGTGAATACAAAATCTTTCTGTTTTGCTGGATTTCGTATTTGACCATTAGTAAGATAGCGATTTTTGTCTTAGCAATCGTGTTAATTTGATATCAGAGTTAAATTATGATTACCTACATTTTGAGGAAAGATAGAATTCATATTATTTCTGTGTTTTTTGTAATCTCCTCCTTAATTTTTTACTTAATATGTATAGTGACATTCGCTTTGGAATTTAGAACGTGTTTTAAAATCATATTCGAATAAAACTTTCTGTTAGTACTTCCGAGATGTGTACATATTGATCACCGGTCTTTGAAGATTTCTCAGGATTACGTGAAGCTGAACTTTACGCTTTAAATTGCACGATTTGATTTTTAATATTTTGAATTTCTGCTATTTTTTTAACATTAAAATGAATATTGAATGTTTAACCGACGTACATTGTTAAGATAGGAACATCACAATTAATGCGCCTTTTTCTAAACGCAAATTTATAACCGCCGACGTGTCTTTCACCGAATTTCATTTTTTATAAATGATAGACATGATTTTTAAAAAAGCCTAGAGAAAATCCGAACACATAAATCGAAAAGGATGACAAACCGTTTGCCATTAGGTGGAAAAGATAAACAGGTTTCAGTGAAGAAAGATACATAACTGAGTGGTATATGTGATTCTTTTGTGTAAAGAGCTTACATAATGTTGGGGGAAAAACTATGACATTTCATCTAAGAAAAGCTGAGGGGCCTCGGTGGCCGAGTTGTCTAAGTAATCATTAACCAGTCAACACTGAGGTTTTGACTTCGAACACCGCTCGTGCGGGTACACTCGACTACAATCTTAAATGACTAGGATTGAAAGTTTTCCTATCGAAGGTCAGGGGTTTTCTCCGGGCACACCGGCTTCCTCCACCAATTAAAAATGACCGCCACGAAATAGCCTAAATGCGGTGCTTAAAGTGGCGTTAAAACACCAAAAATCAACCAAATCTAAGTATAGCTTCAAAAAAAATTATTGAAATAATTTAACTTTACAAAATACGAATCAATACGAAATTCGTCGTATTTTAAATGAACAATTTCCTATATTATCATTATGGTATTATTTACACATTATGAGTTCATTTGTACTGTCAATACAACTATGAATTATCAATGTCTCTCAAATGATAATCGCAGTACAAATGCTCTAAAAATCAGATTCATATAACTATCACATTGAAGAAAGCATTTATGTAGTGCAGTTCGCTCAGATCAATTTTTAATAAAATAGTATGGCTTTGGTGAATTACATTACAGGTTAGTTCAACTTGGGTTTATCTTAACAAACTTACCAACAGCAACGTGAAGCAACCCCATGTTTGTCATTGTTCCAACTGGTCTTATCTAATTCGTGACAATTCAGTAAATCTGCAAAGGTCAGTTATATGCGTGACTTAATTGAAATTTGGATCTAAATATGTCTATTATAGTTGTTAAGTGTATACTCGAAGTCCCATTTCTGACAACCCACCACAATAATGCTGCATTATGCAAAAACAAATATTGGAATACCAGTTACATTCAATATGTTTACTATATTTCACATTCGGTTAATAGAAAAAGATGGTTTACCAATTAGTAAAACGTCATGTATTGTTCAGACATGAGAAAATCCTATTTGTAAAGGAAGTGGTCTATATCTTTAAATTTTTAAGGTATCATGAATTTGGAGAACGTTGTTATGTTGAATAAATGGCAATTACCAATCCGATATTGCGTGATACAGAATCAATTAGAGAAATTACTTATCAAATGGAAAGTATTATACAGGGTTATCACAATAAGCAGATTTTATTTAACCTATTAGAACATCCCAATTTTTCTGGGGGTTCGTGTTTAGTTATTTAATGTTTTAAAGGCTCTCATCGTTTCTATTCCCTTTTTTTTTACTATAATTGTGTAAGTCTCTCTTCAACATTCGAGTTTAGATTCACAAAAAGTATCTTCCGTCTCTACATTTAATAAATCCAAACAAATGCATGTTGACAGATAGTCGAGCATGTGATTACTTGTTGGCTTCGGTTTTTTTTATTGTTTTGTAATAAATGTTCGTGTCGGTACACTATTATTTTGTTTATGACAAAAAGACTTGAGTTTTCTCGTTTGAATTGTTTTACATTGTCATTTCGGGGCCTTTTATAGCTGACTATGCGGTATGGGCTTTGCTCATTGTTGAAGGCCGTACGGTGACTTATAGTTGTTAATTTCTGTGTCATGTTCGTCTCTTGTGGACAGTTGTCTCATTGGCAATCATACCACATCTTCTTTTTTATATTGAAATGTGTGAAAATCGATGGCCGTCTTTCACTTCACTTTCATGGGTTCGTGGGTTATACTCACTTGAATACCCCTATGAAATATGTTGACCCAAAACAGATGTACAACCAATCAAATACAATCCAGGTACCCATTAAACAAGATTATGTAAAGAGCTTTAAAGACAAGAAAATTTAGTAAGCACTATAAGGTCGTTAATCTTAACTTTATTTTATTGATATACTGTGTCGTGAATAAAAAATAGACGTGGTTATACCTCAAATATGAAATAAATCAAATACATAAGTAATCAGAAGTTATGTAAAGGTCGATTGCTAATATATAACAATAGATATGAGTTATACTATCTGCCTTATTCTTCAACACAAATTCAACAAATAACACCAGAAAATAAAATATGGATACAGAATTGTTTAAGCCATTTATTAAATGTATATTTTATAATTCCAATGATCAAACTTTTAATCGTTTATTGCTTCAATCATAATTCAGGCCGTTGCTTTTCAAATTTAAACTTTTTATCATTGTGTCTTTCCAAAAAAAAAAATTATAGCTTACTATATTACGGTATTAGTTTTGTTCATTATTGAAAGCCGTACAATAATTTTATGGTTTTTGTATTGAAGTTCATGGATAGCAACTTTGAAAAACAATGAACACAAATCATGGACACGTGACAAATATGTGAGATTAAGAAAGTGTTGTTTGCGTAGGGTTTTTCTTAATTTGCCATGCGTTCAAAGGAGAAGGTTCACGAAGGGTTAAAATTGGCCCTGAATTTTTTATGTTTTTTTAAATCGGGCCAAAAAATTACAAATTTCACATAGAAATACTTGTGATAATACTACTAAGACAAAAATATTTTTCTGGCACTTTCCTTTACTATTTCTGGAGCAATGACCCCTTAAATGAGCATAATTTGTATTAAAAGGTCAATTTTGGTACTTTTTGTCCATAATTTCAATTGTTTTTGCCATAATTAACCTTGGCCTCCATCTACGATCCAAAAAGTTTTTATATTGATGAAATATATATCAAAATTGGAATCTTTTGGTTACAACACATTTTGGATCGTAAGTGGCGGCCAATTTGTTTCAAAAGCTTTTAGGTCTGAAAAATGCACAAAATCATCATATTTTGACAAAATGTCCAAAATGGGCTTACTTTTGGCGAATATCTTGTACTCTTATGAAAAGAACTGATATATTTAGCATTTATACGTTTGAAATAGACCCATTTACGAACCAAATTGAGACCTTTTTGGTGTTTTATGATAAAGTTGATATTTTAGGCCATTTTGTGCCATTAGTGTCCTTTGTTTATTAAAATTTGTTATTTAGTCTTTTATAATGATTTGGTGATATTTTTATCCAAGAATTGTAAATTTTATTCTGATTTGCTAGATTCCACTGTTGTTTACCTTTTTCATCACAGTTTAATCCGTCGAACTTGCATTGTGCTGTGGTACTCGAGTTAGTGAGGTCCCTCCTGCTCGAAACAAATTAATTTTCAAGAAAGTTAAGAATCAAACAATTTATTTCGAAATGATAACTTGCTTATTGTTTATGATGAGAATATAATGAACCAAGCAATGGTTTTGAATGAATACCATGATTGTAATTTATTTTACTTGGAAAGCTACGCACACTCACCAACTGCAATAAAAAAAAAACATCCCCATAGTTGTCTGTCTGGATTCTATTCTTATCTAAATCGAGACAATACAGAAATTCAAAATTTAATTCAGCGCATGATAGATATTGTTACTTTATTCAACGAATAAGATAAAATATATATGGTATTGCCTTTGAGACAACTTTCCACTGGGTCGATGCCACTGCTGGTGGAGTTTTAATTCCTTGAGTGTATCACAAGCCCAGTAGTCAGCACTTCTGTGCTGACATGAATTATCATTGATATGGTCATATTTATAAATTAACTGTCTTTAAAATTTTGAATTTTTGAAATACTTAGGCTTTTCTACCTCAGGAATAGATTACCTTAGCTGTATTTTGGTCCACAATGCTCTTCAACTACGTACTTTAGTTAGCGTTTTTAACTTTTTTGGATTCGAGCGTCACTGATGAGTCTGGCGTAAATTCAAAATTTAATCCTGATATATATGATGAGTTTATTTCCACTGATTGTGAATTGACTTGGATGTAAACAACTATAAGTCTCAATGAGAAAAAAAATATGTATAGTCAACAATAAATGGCCCAGACATAAGTCCATAGAATGTGCAACAATTCCTATAAGAAAAACAACGACCTGACTAATACAATCACATAAACAGTACCACTTTTGTCGTATCAGATGCACAGTTCGATCATTAATGTTTGATCATTGATACTCGAGGCCATGATATTAAAAAGAACATAACATAACGTAAACATTAAAAAAATTACAAAACCAATAAAGACCAAAACTTAAGCCACTCCTTAAAAAGCTAAAAAGCATCAGAGCTATTATGCAGGAGGGTAATATATTTCTTACAGTCGTATGAAACGAGTGACTGGTGAAAATAATGTTTATCCAATTCGTTAATCAATGCATGTATATATCATAAACTTAGTCTTCTGTGCACGATTTTATCTTTTTTTACGCAAAAATATCGTATAATCGTCATTATTTTTCTATCTGTCTGTTATGAATTGAAAATATGGCCGCCCATGAATTGTCGTGTGTTAAAGCCATAGTCACGATTGTCACCTTATAGTAAACAATCAACAAAGACGCATGGATATTGAGCACATGTATAACATTTACAATCAGATAAAAATTTATTTAAATGACATATCCATGCGCATTGCGATCACCGGATTTTGACGAGCAGGGTCAAGCTAAGGTCACTTTGAATACGGAAAATATGTCGGCGAATTGCTTCCTGGAAGCAAGCAATTAAAAAAAGTAAACTTCTTAATCTGAACAAATTAAAGAATTTTCTTCAGAAAAAAGTATATGTACATAAGTTTAATAATGACAACTTTCTATTTTGTTATAATTTTATTATATGCATATTTTTTTTTTTGATTTTAGGTTTCATATGACTTTAATTTAAAATGATTTCGAGATATTATAACACAATGTTTAGATAGAAGAATTTGTGTATTCTTGCATTGACCGCAGTCATAGCTACTAAACCTGGTAATACTACCGGGAACTAACAGTAAGCAAAAAACGCAATCAATACGTGATGCATCAGATGCGCATATTATACAAGGTCTGCTCCATTAAATCCATGTAATAACGTATTGAAATGTTTATTTAAAAAAATTTAAAATTGTTTCTGCTGAAATACTAAATAACAACATTCCACATGATACACTGTGTCTAAACCACACCGGCAAAATTTGCTCGAACTCGATGGTATCTAACATCCGGCACAATGACGGAACATCAATAGACAAAAGAAAGGTAGGTTTCTCCTTATTTTTTAATTTTTTTTATGATATCGAAGAATATATATACATATACAACTATTTTCTATTGTGAGATGTAATATTTTCTACAATCGTTCTATATTAACGGAGAAATAAGTCAAAATGCATGTCAAAATGACGAATTGAGTGAACTTTGCCTCGAAATTGTTTAATTTCTCGTTAAATTGTTCACATTGTACGGAAAGAAAGGTACGGGAAGATAGATATTGACACGGAGATTGCAAATTTAGTTATTATGAGCATCTTCATAATTATATCTCTATGTATGGAACGAAAGAAATGGGTCATGTCAAAATGGAACTGGCCGGTTTCGTCAATGTATACAACCCGGTTTCGTCATAGATTTCAAAATGCATAACCCGGTTTGGTCAAATAAAAAAAATCATAATCGCATTACATTATAATTGATTATTTAACTTCAGCATTCAAAAGGAGTTTTGTGGGTCGTTGGAAAACAAGTTCGTTCACCGGACAACGGCTTCTTATTTATATGAGTCTCAGATTCAAATAAATAATAAGCAAAAACTTGAATTCCTACTCTTATAGAACACAAATATTTTAATTTACTTTGCATTCCGAAATTTTTTAACAGCATATTGAGATTAAAGCTCTCTAAATATGCGTTTTCTATATGAGTTATGGGAAAATATGTTGAACATGTTTAAACTTGAAATTAAAGTTTACGGTCTTAAAAATCGAAACACACAATTGATATGTGATTTTCGCGCACAAAAGGATGGACACCTTTATAAGTAATCTAATCATTCTATGTATGTAATCTTTTCTACAATCGTTAAAAATAAATCTTCTTAAGGATAAACGTTGATAATAAGACAACTGTATATATGCATGCATAATCGACATAGAAAATGAATGTAGGATTACAACTACCATGCATTAAAATAATTTTTTTTATCCCTTATTGTAACTATACTGCTATGTACAAATTAGTATAATAGTCTCAGGTCATCGACAAAATTCAATAATAATTAAAAACCAATTGTTCAGAGAACAATTGAAGGTCTTTCCACCAGTTAATATCTATTTTGATATTAAAATATTAAAATCAGTCTAAAATGTCAGTTCATATGGCTTTATGATGTATATATATGAATTTAAAGCAAAGGTCAAAATCTAGAACGTCAAATTAACCTATGACCTTGACCTCAATTTGAAGGTCACAAACTGAGGATATCAAATCAAAAGACCCTAGGTCTCTAATACGTATGGTTAATAAGTTATATCACTTTACACATAATTTTAGATATGATAGGGGCAAAAACTCCCATTCATTGTCTACGCACCCTTTCAACTAAAATTATTAAGTTACGACATGTCGCAACTAACAATTTAGTCAAAATAATTTGTCGATATCTTATACGGTTTCTGGAAATGAGTGGAAATAAGCCTAATTCAAAAAATGTTAATATGACCTTGACCTTTGACCTTGACCTAATTTTCATTTTTTTGGACCAAGGACCTCAAATCAAAAGATCCTAGGTCTCTATCACTTATGGTGTTCCAGTTTAAAATACATTTAAAAATTTCAAATACAAAAGGGGAAATAACTCTCATATGGAGCGTTCATATTGCTTCGGTCGAAATTGGACAAATCATGCGAAGGATATAACGAGCAATTTTATAAAATAAATTTGTCGTAATCTCTTACGGTTGCGAAGGAGTCGTGATCACAAGGAAAACAGTGTTTGGGGAGATAACTCCTACAAAGAAAAGTATTCGGTTACGCAGGGTAAATTTCAAAAGCGCATAAACTGTTCGATATCATATACCAAATATCTAAGCGACATATTGCGAAACAAATATTTATCGCAAGAACAAAATTAGGCGGAAGAAAAAAAATTAATCAGAAGAAAAGCAATAGGTCTTTCCACAGAAAAGTGGAAAGACCTAATTATTTTGTTAACATTACTAAAAAAAACCGAGTCTGTACTGTCGCCGTTGTGTTATGATGATCGTACACTGACGTTGGTCATCGGACGAGTTAAGGTTTTTTCATCATTTTTTATTATTTGTACTTTTGTTGTACTGTTTGTGTCAGCGACAACACTTTGACTCAGTCCATTCCCGAATCACACGCTTGTAATTCCATGGTTGTCTTTGGTTGCTTTATACCATATGCGTTTTGAACATAAAATAGGTAGGTAGTTTTCTTGTTTGAATTGTTTTACATTTATAATTTAGAGTCCTGTTATAGGTTGCTTTCTTAAGTTTACATGTGTTTTTCTCATTGTTTAAGGCATACGTTGACCTAAACTTGATTAATTCAACATAATTTTTGTGTCTAAAAGAAAGTTGTCTCATTGTCAATGTTTATGGGATAAGTGGTTACCGTCACTTCTTCTTAACAAGACCTAGATATAAATGACGGTCATGTTTTGCAAACCAACTTTTATTCACATTGAAAATACAAAACTGTCAGATATTGTTTTCGAAAGTTATCTTGAAGTTTCAATTGAATTTGAACTACAAAAAAAGAATTTGAACTGTAAAAATAATGTGAAAAACATGCCTATGAAAATAAATGTGCCTACCAGAAACGGGTAGAAAGTTAAAAATCTCACTGCTATGTTATGGATGCTTAAGTGTGAAAACTCGCTTTAGTGCGCAATTAACACAGTATATAGAGTACCAGAAAATCTGGCAGGACTGCATGCATGATTAATTTGTGCAGAACAGTATAGACTATAGTCGGTTTGGGACGGTTTGGGACTGTTCGTCAATGATTGAATGCATAAATGTATTAATAATTGATAGTAAATATTGTAGGTGTATATAATATAGTATAGTAAATTAAAATTATGGCACAATCAAAACACATCCTTTTATTTTTCATCTTTACATACTACTAATAGACATTTGCGGAAACTGTCATACACCTACGATTAGGATTACAATTACACTTACAGGTAGCATGTAAATCTTGGGCTTTCTCAAAGTGTTAAAATAAACCGTCGATCCAAAACAATGTTACGATAGTGATGTTTTTGTGTAGTTGAACAGCGATTTTTTTCTAATATTGCAGCAATGTGTTAATATTAATTATTGTATACGGTGTTATCCAGATTGAAAATGCTGTAATTGAACGAGGTGTGATAGAATAAACTAACATTATTTTTAGTTTGTCGTTGCAGTCGCTAGATTGGGACAATTGCTGGAAAAAGTCAGCAATACTTTGTGTTAGGAAAGGTGCAATCAACCATGAAACATGTTAAAATTGAGAATGGAAATGGGGAATGTGTCAAAGAGACAACAACCCGACCATAGAAAAAAACAACAGCAGAAGGTCACCAACAGGTCTTCAGGAAGCGAGAAATTCCCGCACCCGGAGGCGTCCTTCAACTGGCCCCTAAACAAATATATACTAGTTCAGTGATAATGAACGCCATACTAATTTCCAAATTGTACACAAGAAACTAAAATTAAAATGATACAAGACTAACAAAGGCCAGAGGCTCATGACTTGGGACAGGCGCAAAAATGCGGCGGGGTTAAACATGTTTGTGAGATCTCAACCCTCCCCCTTTACCTCTAGCCAATGTAGAAAAGTAAACGCATAACAACACGCACATTAAAATTCAGTTCAAGAGAAGTCCGAGTCTGATGTCAGAAGATGTAACCAAAGAAAATAAACAAAATGACAATAATACATAAATAACAACAGACTACTAGCAGTTAACTGACATGCCAGCTCCAGACTTCAATTAAACTGACTGAAAGATTATGATTTCATCATATGAACATCAGGCACAATCCTTCCCGTTAGGGGTTTAGTATCATACCATCATAACATATATAAAAATGGATAATTAACGATAGGAAATGAAAAATCATCTCTTTTATCATAAATTTTAGTATTCAGCTTTCCGTTAGTGATATAGATATCAAGATCGAGGAAAGGGCAGTGGTCATTGTTAGTATTAGCTTTATTTAAAGTAAGTTCAACAGGAAAAATTTCTTTAATATACATACTGAAGTGGTCATTATTGAGAGCCAAAATATCATCCAAATATCTAAAAGTATTATTAAATTTGTTTATAAGATGTTGTTTCGATGGGTCTTATCATGTGTATGCTACACTGTAAGACATACTTTCTCTCTTTTATTTTGTTTTAAAGAGAAAAGGGAAATACAGCGGACGGGTGGTTTTGAGCTATTTTATTCTTCATGAAATTTTTAGACTGTTCGCCAGACTCAGTTGAAATGTAAGAATAGGTTTACTCAAATAGTTAAAACCTTTCTATATTTGTTTTCAACAGCAACAAACAAAAAATGACAAAAGAGTTCCAAGTTTTTTTTCTTTTATGCAATTATTATAATAAAGATCTTGGGAATCATTAAGTATGAACGTTTTTTTTTTTCGAGATGTCGATAATTATCCCCCATGAACATGGGTGGGACTGGTATGCTCGAAACATGAGCTTTTATCCCTGTTCCGAGACTGGTACTATTTTCATGAATTGTTATATAGATTATAGAGTGCACTGACGACGCAGAGGTCGATCCAGCAATTTTCTAAAGGGGATTCCAACCCAAGATAAAAAGGAGGGTCCGACCATATGTCCCTATTCAAAAGCATTGATCGGCAAGAAAAGGGGTGTTCAAGGGGTGTTCCAACCCTCGGAACAACCCGTGATCTCTCACTACGACGATGTTAATTTCAACACAAAGTTTATACGTAAATCTATTCAATTGATTGTTAGGAATAAAAAAAAATGCAAAAGTGTAGCAGGCGAGAAGAAATTGTCAGAACAATAATGTGTCCATAGTACACGGATGCCCCGTCCGCACTATCAATTTATATGTTCAGTGCACCGTGGGATAAAAACTCTCATTTGACATTAGAATTAGAAAGATCATATCATAAGTAACATATGTATTAAGTTTCAATTTGATTGGACCTCAACTTCATCAAAAGAAACCAAAAAACGTAACCTGAAGCGGGACAGAAGGACGGACGGACGCACAGACTAGCAAACATAATGCCCATAAATGAGGCATAAAAATCAGAATCTATTTAAGTCGGCAAGGCAACAGTTGCGGATACAAAGTTGTAATCGTGCATAAAAAAACGACACCAACATTAATATTTCAAATTAAATAGTTTGTTGAGTATCCTCTGAACAATATTTTTGCTAGTTTTCGTATACTAACCATTCCATTAAAAGTATCCTGTTTCGCGGGGAAAGTTTATTGCTCCTGCTGATAATATATTTATCATACATCTATCTACACCTTCGGTCCTTATAAATCATTGTCTTCAAATATTTGACTTTGTGCGGTCCTGAAAGTAAATCCAGAAAAGCCCTTCAGAAACATGATATGTTAACGTGTTGCTTACATCTTTTTTTTATTTTTTTTTTATAGAAAACACCATTTGCTATTTTGTATTTGTATTGTGGGTTTGTTTTTGTATTTTGAGATAACCCTTTGTTTTAGTCACCTGTAATCGTAAGTTTAAAGTGTAATCCTAGGTATAGACCTAGTTTCCGCAAATGTCTATTATAAACAAAGAAAATATAATAATGTTACAAAATAATTAGATACTAGTGTTTGCTATTCAGTATAATATTCCATTTAAAATTAGTTTGAAGTTAAGTGAAATAAGGGATACGCCTTTCATTAGGAAAATGTGTGTTATCATAATTAACTATGTCCAAAAGTGCCCGTTTAAAATAGATTTTAACACGCCAAGTTTACTCTACAATAAATATATATTTAAATTCTCGAAAGGCAATGTTCAGATCCGTGCCAAAGTTTCTTTTCATAAATTGTTTGTTAAAAAAAAAACCAAAAAATCGGGTGATATATATAGACGAAACCGGGTGATTGTGTAGTAACAACATTGACGAAACCGGTTTATTTTAATTTGACATGACCCTTTTCTTTTGTTCCATACACAGAAATACAATTATTGAGATGCTCATAATAACTAAATTTGCAATCTCCGTGTCAATATCTATCTTCACGTACCTTCTTTTCGTACAATGTGAACAATTTAACGAGAAATTAAACAATTTCGAGGCAAGGTTCACTCAATTCGTCATTTTGACATGCATTTTGACTTATTTCACCGTTAATATAGAACGGTTGTAGAAAATATTGCATCTCACAATAGAAAATAGTTGTATATGTATATATATTCTTCGATATCATAAAAAAAATAAAAAAATAAGGAGAAACCTACCTTTCTTTTGACTATTGGTGTTCCGTCATTGTGCCGGATGTTAGATACCATCGAGTCCGAGCAAATTTTGCCGGTGTGGTTTAGACACAGTGTGATAATACGTGATATATAGAGAAAAAAAGAATATCATGGAAAAAGTAATGATACAGGTTCGTGTGGTCGTCTTTATGTTTAAACTTTTGATAAGTATCCGAGGAGAAATGATATTTAAACTCTAAAAGAAATATCCATTAAAAGTAAGTCTTAAAAGAGCATAACAAAAATGCCGAATTACATTGAGTTAATTAAAAGATGAGAAGTCTGTAAAAACTGACACCATCACACGTTATGAAGCAACGAAATGAGCTTGAAACTGACATATAACTGATTTGGTTCAGGCATTCCCTCCAAGTACTAATGCCTGGTTATATAGCTAGCAAAACCTCTCATTTATATGACTGTTGTTTATAGTTCGTGTATCTAACAAAAACTGTGGAACAATCTAAATAGACATGATAGATTTATAAATAAAGACAACAGTAGTATACCGCTGTTCAAAACTCATACATCCATGGACAAAAAGCAAAATCGGGGTAACAAACTAAAACTGAGGGAAACGCATTAAATATAAGACAAATATTCGGATAAAGCAGCATTGACTTAACATACATTTATGATGAGTCTTATGTAGACGAAACGCGCGTCTGGCGTACTAAATTATAATCCTGGTACCTTTGATAACTTTTTACAGACATATAATATAACTGAATAAAACATTCAAACAAATATACAAATCAATCTAACAAAGAATCAAACAAAAACGATTAGTGTTTGTAAGTGAATTTGAAAAAGACGCCAACAAAATGTGTGTATATTCTATGGGACATTTCGTATTTAGCGCATTCTTTCTCGGTATAGTTACGATTAATAAAAATACAAAAACAACAGCCACGAAATGATAACCACGCTGTAAAAACTTTTTATGTCCGAATCGCACATCATGACCATCCTGCACCAGGAACGCTTCAACGGCTAAAACACGATAGCGGGATGAATAAATACAAATTTAGTTCAAAAGTATAAGACCAAAAGAAACATAATAGCACAAACACAAATAAAGAGAAAACTGTAAATTAAATAAGAAGGTATACAACTTTTAGCACCTATAATCTATAACTGATGAAGAATTTTTGTTTAAAGGGGGACTAGCTACGAGATATATAAAAAATCTAAAATATAATATTTTTGTTCAATCATTAAAGGGGCACTCGCTGTCAAATTCATTGTAACCGATTTGACTCAAATTCTCATATTTGGTTTATAACAATGTAAAACATTTATCCAAACTATCAAAAGTCTAAAATAAACAGTTTACAGAGCATGGGGTAGATAATATATAGGTTCGTTTCGTGTGTATTTTAGTCCAGACGCCATCTAATTAACTATCGATTTGACCTCAGATGACCATATAAGCGATGTAAACAAAAATAAAGATACGAATAGATTAAACCAACACGTGCAATTGCATTTCTATAGGTCTGTTTGATTTTATTTTATAGATTAAAAATAGATGTTTCTCATTGTTTTTAACCATATAAGAATGATTTTATGTGCATCGAATTAGTAATCAAATGATTTACCGTAGTTTCACTTTCATTGTTGACATTCTTTTTCTTTAAATAACCAGTACACGTACAATGCATGCGTTGTCAATCTCTAGCTAGGGGTTAACTTGAAGTTCACATGAATATCGGTTAGAATGATGATGACGTTTTTACTTGCAAGTGAATCAGTCAAAAATTATGTTTAATCGCTTATTTCAACAAAATTAAAGGAAATTGATTGCTAAAAGCAAATTATTATTTCATTATTCCAATTTGATTAATGATTGATCTAAAAAAAATCATACTTTATTTTTTTATATATATCGTAGCTAGTGCCCCTTTAATGAAAGTGAAATAGTGAAATAATAATTCGCTTTTAGCAGCCACTATGGGTTTATTTTGTCAAAATAAGCGAAGGAATATTAATAATGTATTATTCATTTGCAAGTGAATAATTCGGCCTCACTAAATCCATATTCATGTGAACTTCAATTGAACCCCTTAGCAAGTGATGTATAACACGTGAATTGTGTGTGAATAGTTATTTAAAGGAAAAGAATGTCAAAATTGAAAGTGAATCAAAGGTAAATCATCTAATTGATTTATTCGATCCACAAAACTCATTCTTATACGGATAAAAACGACGATTAACTTATATTTTTAATCTATAATATGAAATTAAACAGACATAGAAAAATCCAATTACACGAGTTCGCTTCATCTATATATATCTTTATTTATGTTTATATCACTTATATGGTCATCGAAAGTATTCGGAGGCCAACTCGATAATTAATTAGATGGCGTCTAGACTAAAATACACGAAACGAAGCAAGATATTCTCGACCATATGCCATGTAACTTGCATATTTTAGACTTTTTATGATTTCGATAAATGTTTTTGCTTGTTATTAATCAAATGCTAGAATTTGAATCAAATCGGTGACCATGAATTTGACAGCTAGTGTCCCTTTAAAGGACGAGACGCTCTTTGGCAAAACACTGGCTCATTTTTTATTGGCTCAGACACCGATGATGTTTGAAAAGTCTGGGTATTGGCTGCAAGCTCTGGTATTTAACCTAAATACGCGGGTTTAAGTTGGTATATTGCTATGGCGAAGTTATTTGTTATACAACTGTATTTTATATTTAAATTGTTTTGAAAAAAAATATCGAGAATTTAAAACCAGTGGAAAAAATGATTAAGTGCATTGTCAGACAGGAGATTGGTTTTAAAAAAGGAAACTCTGCCGTCACGTTTAATGTGAAGTTTACATAGAATCACTAACCAAACAGTTAACATATTCAGAATATTTAGTTTTGGTATACCAGTATTAAATCGGCGAATAATATTACCTCAATATATCTATTCGATGATGCATAATTTCAAAGTTCCAAAGGACAATGCCTTGAAATTTACATAAATATGTAACCAAACGTCAATATGCTTTGTATATATACTGCATAACAACCAGCTTTATCATTGTCCAATTCAAATACAAATTGAATGCGAAGATTTAATTGCCAATTTGACAAATGTTATGATTAACTGTTCATTTTGAAAATACATGCTTACTTAACTTATTCAGAAGTACTGAATATAAATTAATTCACACTGTATATCAACGTCAAGACGGAAGTCTAAGTTTCTTTTTCATTTTACGCAAATAATAAAGAGTATAAAAAATAAACACTAATTTTCTTATACTTAGTAGATGTTTTCACATTTTTACTATATTAATTAATGTAAAACTTAGTTATGTATGAAATCAATCTCATTGTGTTTACTTGAGGTTGATTAAACAAAGAATAATACCTTTGAATATATAGTTTATTAGTTGTTTTTACATTGTAGGTGTGATCTTTTTAATTTCAAACGGTAACATATGCTACGAACAATTGCTTTTATTATCAATACATACTTTCCTCTGATCAATTAGAGTTAAGTCAGTTCTTAAATCCTGGCAGGAGAAAGGTACGTAGTTTTTTTATCACTTGAAGTGAATAATTCATCATCAATGTTTATTTGGTTAATTTGACAAAATTGGACCATACTGTCTGCTTTAACAGAATTATTATTTCACTATTTCACTTTCATTAATGATTAAACAAACAAATAATGATACTTTAGATTTATTTTTATATATCTCGTAGCTAGTGCCCGTTCAGATGTATATACATTATAAAAATTTTTGCTTAAGGACAAAATTTATCTTATTAGACTAAATGATGAGGAATTCTTCATAAAAGCACGTGCAGATAAAAACAAATCCACAAAGTCTAACAAAAATACTGAACTCCAATTTAAATTCCCAAAAAACAAAATCCATATTAAATTTCCAAATCAAATGCAAAAAAATCAACGGGACAAGTGAAAACGGCTGCCAAATTTCTGACATGTGTTTTGCGAAGAAAAAAATCTGACTTGATTGATAATTGATTGCGGTTTCGTTTTTATAAAAAATTTGATGACCAGTCCAAAAAGACGTTAAAGGTAAATGTGGTATTAAGCAGTAAAATATCGGTATATATTACATTGTATTATACTGTATCGTACTATATCGCAAAATTATATATCTAGTGTTAATGTAACAAACTATGGACTGAAAATGATTAATTGTGTATGAGGGAATAACATTTCTTATTCTTTCAATTTAGATGAATTCGTACTGTGCTCTTCTCCTAATTATCATAAATGGAGTCGAAGCTCTCATCTACAAGGACTGGTTCCCTGGTCCAATGGAGAAATGCTTAATGGATCGTAGCCGTGGAGTTTCACCGAGAAGGATACCAGCGTTTGATATCCTATTCGAGTGTAAAAATTACCAGGTTGCTTATAATAATGTGGATAATGATGTGGTCAGTCCGGTTACCGAAGACAACGAACGATACTTTAAACATCTTGGTCGTCGTCTGCAGGGACTTGAGTCCGAATACAAACGAAGGAAAAGAAGTGCTAAATGGAAGTGGAATAATCAAAGAAAGGAAATTCGGACGTTGACAGACAAACAACGTTCTGATTATTTTGCTGCTCTTAATGCATTAAAGAAAGATGGAGTAAGTCTAAAATTAATATTTTGGGAATGCTCACTCATATTTTATCTTTTTAAGGGACTCTGGATTTTGATTATTTACTGTTCAACTATATTGTTATCTTATATAATGCTTATTTTGTACTTGTCATAAAAATACTAACATTGCCATAAAAACCTAAATTTGAATTTGATTTTGAGTTTTGTTAAGTTCAAACAGGGTTGTTGGTCGACTTTTAAACAAGTTCAGATACCCGCATAAGTTGCCTTAAAGTGTCCGTTGCCTTTTTCAGAACCTCCATACTCCATAAATGTTTGTCTGACTCCTCATAGTGAATAAGGTGTATATTTGATATGCGAATGTTTATTACACTTGTAAATTACTTTCATTACCATAAAAGAAATTACACAATACATAGCTAGTTCATTGATTGGTCGAATTAAAACTAACTTTTTTCAGCCAATATATAATGTTTCATTTAAGTCTAAATATATAGATGTATCTGCATAGATTCATTTTTTGGAATCATCAAAGTTAAAGGTTTATAATATATTACAACAGACGCTTGTTTCGTTAATATAGAATCAGTGGCACTCAAAGTAGGAAAGCCAAATTAAATACGATGTTGAAGTGTACTTATTACCAAAATATCCGAAGAAACTTCATGCATTAGAGTTTTGAAAATTCAGCATTTTATAAACAGTAAACTCACAAAAAAATATTTATAGTAAATGTGTCGGCTACTTGGCTGGTGATACAAAAGCCAATAACGGAGTCTGAACTCATAACAAACTCGGAACTGAGGTTCCTATTAGTGTTATAAAATGGAACCATGCTTTAAAAGACAAGAAAAATAACATTTAATAGATTATGCCATAGTTATATTATACTGATAAAAAGATGGTTTACATCTTGAGCAATGAACGCAAACATAAAATCGTTTTATTTGCTCTTCCTTTTACCTTGTTTTTTTTCTGATATATCTTAGCTCAGAAGTCAATACATTGCTACTGACATTATTAACAACACATATGTTTCTAAAAATATCCCATGGTTTGTTGTTGGTTTTTTTTCATGAAGAAGCTGATATTTCAACTCCCTCCGGCAAAGTGAATTTAAGATTAATTTGATTAAATTTTTAGCTCCTAACGTTTCTACATATTCTTACATGTTTGGATCAGGGCTTGCATGCTGATAATCGCTTCAAATGCGAGAAATTTGTCAAATGTTTTTATTGTTTACCAGCACTAATGATGAACAGTAAGTCTCCGATGGTATCATCGGTTAAGATTTGCTGTGATTATTTAGAACACTTTTTTTTTGTAATTTTACGTTGATTAATTGAAAAATATCATAAAACTAAAATCTCTAGAGAAATTGACCGTACAAGATAAATTGCCTATACTTTTCATGCCTCTTTTGCTCATGCAGGTTTTACCGATTTAACTTTTTATACATTATCTTTGTTTTCAAATATTTGGGTATGATCGTTCATAATTGTTCAACTGTCTCTAAATTTACCGTTTCTTCGGATATTTTGGTTATAAATTCTTTATCACATCACTCATTCACGTCTCAGTCATTACAGCTGAACAGACGGGTCAGCTTTCCTTTTTCTCGCTATCTGTATATTAAGACAAATGTGTAAAGTAAGTGACGCATTTATCTATTTTGTTTTGGGTTCATTTTACTCGTAATATTTCTGCATTGTTGTTCATACAAGTACTTGCTTTCAAATGTTTAGGCTTGAGCTATTCTTGTGAAGAAAAATCCAGAAATTCTACGTACTATTGAGAACTAAGGGACGTCACATAAAGGTTACTAAAATTTAAATTCGTGTAAGAATTATACATTTGTCACAAAGGAATGGATCATGATCGGCAATGTGAGCCTATCACTCTTAAGAATATTTTGAGGCAAACATAATTTCAGTAAGAGGTACATTTTGTCATTTACAGTGTTCATCTTTTTCATTTTTCAAAACACAAATCATTTCTTCAATTTCGTAGATGTTAAGGTTTGGAGACAAACATTAAAGAATAAACAATGCAAATACAACATATGTTTTTTTAACAATTTGATTTGAAGAATAGTTGCAACTGAATTAACTGGTTAAAAGAAAACATTGCTTTTGAATTATTTTTATTTACATTGTATTAGTTTGATCTATTTTATGTTGGGTTTGTTTTTTTGGGGAGGGGGCATATCGATCAACTGTTATATGACTGGGCAAAGGGAAACAATTTTGTCACATTATTACTGTAACTAAAGAAAACCTACGTTTATCGGTCAGTTATAATAAAAAGTTGGTAATTTACACAATAGTGAGGCAAAATTGGTCTTTTTATCTAAAAACCTATGCTTTATTAAAGAATGTTCATATCTTTTTTTCGTTTCTAAACAAGCAAAAATCAAATAATCTGAGCTAATACTTTGACATTTAGAAGTGAATGCAAAATTAAGTCTTTAGCTAGATATTGTATCTTCAATAGAATAGGTTTGCTATAAAGAAAATGAAAAGTAATGTTGACCTTTTCAAACTCTGTATGTGTACGCTTTAGAACGATATATTAATTCTCTATTAAATATGTAGGCAAAGGTTAGTTGTATGGGAATATTTTTTTTTTCAAAAACACTTTCTAAGGACAATATGTTAAAATAGGAAAATTATAGCGTATAATAGTTATCAAAGGTATAAACTGCATTCAATATGCAACTTCTTCACTGCGTTTTGATAGTATATGTCATTGAAAACTTAATGTGTTTATTGGCTTTTAGTATACATTGATATCAAATATAAGATAAAAACAATTTTAAGAGAACTGCTGAGGGTTGTGTCAATGTTTCAGAGCATCAGTGGTTAATTGTGAAGATCTATTCTGTTACACATTACATTTTTTCTATTTTTTAAGAATATTCGTTAATTTCATTTGTCGTATGATTTATTTTGTACTACCTTTTCTCAAATTAAATATTTTATCGTCATATTAGTTTAGGTTTATATTTTTAGTGACTTAATATCAATAAATATTTTACAGTCCTACGATGCCATTACAAGACTTCATCAACAAACAGCCATAATGGGTGCACACTTTGGACCTGGGTTTCTAGGATGGCATAGAATATATAATTTAGTGTAAGTATAAAAGATACCAGAGGGACATTCAAACTCAAAATTCAAACTATAAAAAATGCTCTACAGACGGACCTCGAATTTATGTTCTCAAAACACAGGCTTACATGTGCAGATTTGACTTAAAAACATTACGAAAAAAAATAATGACGGACATAAAACAGCGACAACCCAATATAACAGGCTCATCCAGACTGTGGACAGGCACTTTAAAATCTTACATTATGTGAAAAACTTAAAATCTTCCAGTTGATGGCCTGGGAAATTCTGTATTTCGGGCTAACAGTAAGTTAATCTTTTGTAAATTTGTCAAATTGCTTGATTTGCTTTATACTGTGACGCCTTATCTATATTATCAAAGGAAGAAATCGATTTCATTGAGCCGCAACTCATCTGAACCAATACAAAGTCGGAAATATTTATCATATGACGTATGAATGTAATGGTTTTTTCTTCCTAAAATTGTCTTTGAAACAATCTTTTATCAACAGAAAATATCCGAATTCAAAGACCGTTATCGATCCATGTCGTATACGGTTTCGCACATGCTCTGTCAATGTACTGCCAGCGAAATCTATGGCCACAGACCACAATTAATTCCTCTATCAGTTCTTTATAACCTTTTGCATCATTAAAAAAATTGCACCATGCACTTTTGTCAAATTTTTTGTGTGTGTATAGTCATAGTCCAAATATATATCCAAAATTCAGAAAGATTGACGCAATCACTTTTACAAATTTAGCCAATACACATCCCTACCCCTATTGACAGGTCAAGAGATGTTCCGAAAACTGTAAATATTACCTTTTTGCACTTGGCCTAATCACTCATTCCAAATCAAAATCAGTTAATCTGCAACATCCAAAAATTTATTTCACCTCTCTTCTTTCATTTCCACCAAAAAAAATCTAAGAAATGAGTGAGGAAGAGAAAGAAAAAAAATGAGGAAAAATACACTCTAATTAAAAGGAACTATATTCGTGGACAACGAAAAGCGGGGTCATTAATTGTAGTCTTGGGCCCTATGTGTTAACCGTCATGATGTAAATACGACAAATCAAAGATTTCAACTTTAACTAGTGTTGTCAACGGTTAGCTGGTTAACCGTTTAACCGTCGGAAGAACCGAATGTCGAATTTCAAAAACGCTAACTGGTTAACAGGACTTTTTTTTCAATTTTTACAAATTTGAAGTAAATATGTATTGCAATCATTGAATAATTTTGTTCTATTTTAAAAATTATCATCGTGGTAATTAATTTGAAAGATGAATTATCCAAAATATTGATTGCTATTGTTAATCCAAAAACACACAGTTAATAAGAACTTAGACAACTTGTCTATCACATCGGGGCAAATCTTGATTAAACATAATTAGTATACATTTTGGTTTTTTTTTTAAACAGTAACCCGGCTTAAATCAGAAATTCTATTTTATTTTACGACTTACTTCATTATATTTTTGATCTAATATTGCGTACACCTCCATCTGAATGTGCGACCTCCATCGTGCTAGGCTTTGCCATACTTTAAACCAAATGACAACTTAAAAACTGTGAAATGCATATCAACGTAAACGTTATTAATGTATACTTGATGGTACGAGTAACACGCTTAATCTTTTCAAATTAAAACACTCAACATTATTTTTATAACATCAAGAGAAAATGAAAGAATCATCGGTTTCAGACATTTTCAAGAAGTTTGTTTATCTTTTCAATCTGAAGTTATTACAAACGCCATAGCAGATACGGTACTATTAGATTATTAATAGTCAAACTTCGCCAGGAATCCTCACAGACAATGCCTTAGGAAAAATTTCAATTTATCGTCTTATTAAAACGTACATGTGTAGGGTACTACAGATAAGGTCTTCAAACATCAACTTAACTATAGGTTAACCGGTTAATCGGTCGAACGATTATCTGAGTAACCGGTTAGTCAAAACTGTTCGATTTGACAATACCAACTTTAACTTATATGAATAGGACAAAGGTGTTGATAAAAAAATTACAAACATCATAACGGGGTCTTTTGTTTTCCGCATAATTAGTCATATGAAACGAGTGACGGGTGAAAAAAATGTTTATCTAATTCTTGAACCAATGCATGCATATGTCAAAAACTTTGTCTTGATTTTATCATTTTTTACGCATCCATTTCGTGAAAAACATATTCCTATCGGTCAGTGTTGTTGTAAAAATATGGCAGCTAATTAATGGTCGTGTTTTGGAGCCGATTGTCACCTTTGTAAACAATCAACAAAGAAGCATGAATATTCAGGTAAGCACGTGTATAACATCTACAATAAGATACCGTTTGTTTCAATGACGGAGCGATATTTACGTTTGGTTTTCCCCTTTTCACTTGCGTATTGCGATCACCGGATGTATACGAGAAAGTAACTGCATACGGAAAACGTGTCGACGAACTGTTTGCTGAAGCATGAATTAAAAAAGTAACCTTCTTTCCAACTTGAACAAATTAAGGAATTTACTTCAGAAAAAAGTATATGTTCATCATAAGTTTTATAATAAAAATTATTCATTTAGTTCTAACAAAAAAACATATGCGTATTTTTTTTTTATTTTAAGTTTTATATATATTACTTTAATATTACCAATAATTAACAAGTTCTGGGTCAAATCCGATACCAATACCAATATAACAAATCTTCTTCTTCTCTTCAAATTAAAACTCCGTTGTCGGAGTACCTTTATCAAACGGGTATTAAAAGACCTTTCTTAATTTTAATACATCGTATTTAAAATAAAACATAAATAACTTAAATACTAAAACAAAAAGGGTACCTTCATAAAATGTTAATGTCCTTAAAATATACAGAAATGCAAAACTGCAATTGAATACTATGTTCATCGATTAGTGCAGGTGCATTAAAATCCAGACTATAAATAAGGCGTACTGCTGTATGTCACAGATCTGCGATGTCGCGGGCGTGTTCTAGTTAGTTAAATATTAATAGAAATGGATGCATCATTATACAAATCAGATCAAAATGGCAGAGCTACTGTCAGTGTTTATTTCATTCAATTTGTATATGTTACAGGCCTTTTCTAAATAAAGGCATTTTTCAAAATGCCTTAAAACTTTAGGCCACATTTTCTAAAATGCCTGCAAGATTCAATCATTTTACATAATAATTAATATATATATGGCATTTTACTAAACAAACTGGAAAAATCGAAGGCCTTTCAAAAGATGCCTGAAATTATCTTATGGAATAAATGTAAAAAAAACAATTGAAAGCTCTGAACACTGGATCATTTATATTTATAATAATTACTGAACAAATATATTTGATTGCATTATTTATATAATATTCCAAATTAACACAAGCACATAACTCGACAATTATCTATTATCTCACAAAATGTTTAGATGACAAAGTGCGGTTACACAATAATTGTCCTGATGATTTGCAAGTACATTGTTTGACATATTGTCTAGTTTTATCTCTGCAATGTTGCAGCAACATTAAGACTTTTGAATTTTCTACGCTTTACACTACTTTTTCTCATGCTCAATTGAAAGATCGACTTCATCATCTCATTTAACAGAGCTTTGTCTATAAAAATGGTAATCGTAGATACAAATTTCTTGTTTTGGGTTATAATAATTCTTATTTTGGGAAAAGCCACACTGAATCTTACAGAAAATATACTGAAGATGATATTATCAAACTGCTGGACTTTTTGATCGACACTATATCTATAATACTAAAATTACGAGGTCCAATTTGTTAGCCGTCATCACGTAAAAACGACGATTCACAGAATTCAACTTTATATATAACTAATATAGTACAAAGGTGTAAATTAAAAATTACAACACTCCAGGCCCTTTTGTTTTCCATGTAATTAATATTGCCAATAATTAAGAAGTTCCGGGTCGAGTCCGCTACCGATACCAATAGTATATTCACCTGTTACCTATTACCTTATCTGTACGTTCCGCATCTGACAGGCGCACCACCAAACGTTGTTTTCAGGATTAATATGCTATATACACGGGTCATAACCACAGGGTTGACACTACTAAATTGTCAAATTGTTACCTATTGTAGTATTTTAATTAGTAAGACTTTCTAAGATAACAATACGAATGCTAAAAATCTGGACTAAAAATAAGGCGTATAGGTACAGTTTTCAATTTGTTAGTGGGCATGACGTAAAACAGCGAAGCAAAGAATTCAACTGTATTTATAACTTATATAGGACAATGCTGTTGATTAAAAAATACTCCATTCCAGGACCTTTTGTTTTCCAAATAATTAATATTATTGTTTCAGTTCGACGGGTTCAAACAGAAAGACTTGAAAGCAGAGAAAAACTGTGTATCTTATAATCGGCATGACTTTATCAGATGACAATACTAATACTAAAATAAGGCTTGCGCATAGTTATATACTATAATTCAGTCACGTACCCGTGATATCACGGGTGTGTTCTAGTATTTATTAAGTTTGAAAGATTGATATGTCAACAGACAGTCGATATTTCAATGGGAACTAATTGTGCACCCCTACTGGTCGATTGTTTTTGTACTCGTATGAAGCAGAATCCATTCAGAACCTTCTAAAAAAAAATTTAAAAAAGCACCTTGCAAAATTCTTTAATTTTACTTTCAGATATGTACTTAATGATGTCCTATCACTGAATAACCGATATTTCAGCCAATACTTACATCTCATATATCCCAGTGAACTTGAAATTAATGATACTACTGATACTAGAAGGACTGCGTCCTACCTTGATCTTTTCTTCAATTCTAACACAGATGGACGACTTCACACTAAAATCTATGAAAAAACGGGACGATTCCAAGTTCCCAATTATCACTTTCCCATTTCTCAGCAGTAACATACCCTCTGCCCAATCTTATGGGCTTTACATATCTCAGTTGATACGTTATGCTCGTGCATGTTCACACTAAAAGGACTTCATATACAGGAGTGTGCTCCTTACGCAGAAACTGCTCCAACAAAGTTAAGAGGAGGAAAGATTAAAAATGATACTCCGTAAAGGTTATGAATCACGAATTGGTTGATCCATATGATGTGTCTGTGTCTAAACTAACTTAGGAAATGTTTACCACTTCTTAGATTTACAATTTACGTCGTCTGCTCTTCTATATTAATAGTCTTGTTATTGTTTTATAAAATAATTGAATTGACATATTTACAAACGTGTGGCGTTGACCCAGTCGTCTGACAGAAAGTTCGTGGTTCTGTTATGCTGTTTTGTGTGCTGTCCTGTATTGTTTAACATGTTCGTGTTTATTCTGTGGTAAGCATGTCGAAATGTACTATTCTAGTGTTTATTTGCTTATTTCTCTGTCTTGAAATTCTTGCATTTATTTGTCCTGTATTCCTGTCATGTAATGGTGTCATTTTAGTGTTATGTTTAATGTTTAGGTTGTTTCGATAATTTCCTCTTATAGTTGATGTGATTTAGTTTGTAACCGGATTTGTTTTTGTCTGAATCGATTTATGACTTTCGAACAGCAGTATACTACTATTGTCTTTATTTGGCACTAAGACCACATATGAAGAAACCTACACGCCTGGTAAACCATCTAATCTCAACCAAATGTTGAGACGGAAAAAAGTATTCTGGCACTTCCTGTTGAGCTTTTCTGGTTCAAAATATTCAAAATAAACACAGGGTAGGTCGACTTTTCGTCAATTTACTGAAAATCAATGCGTTTTTTGTCAAATCGGAGAATGTCATGCCATAGATATTGGAAGTACGATTTATCTCGTGTATAACACAAATGAATATAATTTAAAATGACATCGTAATGACTTTTCTCCAGCAGGTAAATGTGGCCAGCGCAGTCAGCTATTGACAAAATGACAGTGATATCATTGATAAACTAGCATATATATCAGTAAATTAGTATTTTTCTAAAACATTATGAACATAAAATTACAGTTTCTTCTTTTTCTTTACTAATATAATTTCATTAAGCTAAATATGTTATAAAGTATGTCATGTTGAGATTTTCTGGTATCGGTTGAGATATTCTGGAACAATGTTGAGATCTTCTGGTGAATGAAATTTTCAACTATAAAAAGAAGATGTGGTATGACTGCCAATGGGACAACTGTCCACAAGAGACCAACATGACACAGACATTAACAACTATAGGTCACCGTACGGCCTTCAACAATGAACAAAGCCCATACCGCATAGTCAGCTGTAAAAGGCCCCGATAAGACAATGTAAAACAATTTAAACGAGAAAACTAAAGGCCTTATTTATATATAAAAAAAATTAAAAAAATTAACAAATATGATTCAATATGTAACACATAAACAAACGACAACCACTGAATTACAGGCTCCTGACTTGGGATAGACATAAATAATGTGGAGGGGTTAAACATGTTAGCAGGATCCCAACCCTCCCCCTTGCCTGGGACAGTGGTATATATAACAGTACAACATAAGAACGAACTATAAAAATCAGTTGAAAAAGGTTTAACTCATCAGATGGACAAAAATACAATTGGACGTGGCCGGGTTCTTGATCATCCCGACAACAAAAAGACACTAGGAACAGATCTGAGAGTACTCGCAGTTATCTGACAGTTAGTTCAAAGCCACTAACAACTAATAAAAAAACATGCATCTAAGACTAAACTATCAATTCGTACACATCCAACATCCAATGAATTTAGTGTAAAGACGTAATAAACAGTTAGAGAAAAACATGACCTTGTGTAGCTTAGTATCAATTTTACATATACAACTGTCAAAATTCATAAACTTGCCGTATATTGTTTGACATTTCAACAGTCATTTTAATCTTGTCTGTAGTTATCACAGCCATTTCTAAAGAGGCCTTTGGTTGTAATAGAGTCTAAATAGTAAATAGCTGTGTTTTTTTAAGTACTAGTATTAAAGTTCTAACGCTGGAGATTAAGTCTAGCGTTTGAGATGCAGTTTTGCACAGAAGCTTTAACGTCAATAATGTTGTAATTGACATCTCCAGGGCTAGAATTTATTTATTTATTTATGTGTAACATATTTGTTTTTCGTTCATTTTTTTATATATATATATTAATAAGGCCGTTAGTTTTCTCGTTACAATTGTTTTACATTGTCATTTCGGGGCCTTTTATAGCTGTCTATGCAGTATGGGCTTTGCTTATATTTGAAGGCCGTACGGCGACCTCTAGTTGTTACTTTATGTGTCATTTTGGTCTCTTGTGGAGAGTTGTATCATTGGCAATCGTACCACAGAAAGAACATTGATAATAAAACGGATACATACAAATTAAAAACATATCGCGTAAGAAAAAGCAATTATTGGTATGTTAGTTTTCTTTAGTATCATGAATATTTTTGTCTCAACTTCTTAATCATGATCAGGCAAAATTATAGGCTTTTTATTCTGACATTTTTTTTTCTTATTCCTCTTCCACCCCATTTTTCGGCATATTACACGTCCGTTTTATTTGGTCATTACATCGCGGACTCCTAGCGGATGCAAATTTTGTAAATCAAAAACTTTTGTTTATCCTTTCGGCGTTCGTTCGAGCTATCCGGTAAGGTGTGACCATAGTTTTTAGCAGATATCGCATGCTTAGCATAGACACACACAATTTTTTTTTTAGAATTTAATTTGACCAGGCCAGAGTTCAAACTAACTATCTCTAACAATTAAGCTACGTCGAATCCAGTTTTAAAATATTTAAAAAGAAAACTGAATTAATATTCAGAAATGGATAATCATTAAATTCATTCATTTCATCAAAAGTTATTTTCATTTAAAATAGATAATTGCAAAGGAGATGTACATACAATGGAGATTACCTCTAACTGTCATAATCTGAGGGAGAACTGTTCTAGCGGACAAATGTGGAACTATCTCCTAACACTTTTAAGACAGTTCTAGCTAGAACAGTTCTAACCAAGAACTGATTTGGTCATTGTAAGTTCTAACTAGAACTGATTTACACATTTCAACCTGGAACTGATCCTGACA
Organism: Mytilus galloprovincialis; assembly: GCF_965363235.1. Taxonomy (NCBI): domain Eukaryota; kingdom Metazoa; phylum Mollusca; class Bivalvia; order Mytilida; family Mytilidae; genus Mytilus; species Mytilus galloprovincialis. The sequence goes on from NC_134851.1 coordinate 49,914,441, forward strand.
GTTCCACGGCTAAAACAATCTATGACTAGAACAGAACTGCGATCTGATTTCGCCACGAACGCATCACGATTGTTTTGAACATGTTTAAAGTTTGCTACTCTCAACCAATCACCAAGACCGTAACACGACCATACTGCACTACGATCGTCAATAGCATTATTTTTTTAGAGATCGTAGTGCGATCACGGCCTAGTGTGACGGGGCCCGGGTTATAATATAAATGTTGCTGAATACTACCAAATATTAAGGATGTGCCCTGAATGCAGTTGTGAAAAAACATCTAAGTTTTAATTATTTCAATACAACACCTGTGATTACACTAAGTTGGACGTCACTTATAATAGAGGGGGGCAAGAGGTTTAGCTGTTATGCTGTTATGGGGCATTTTAATTCTTTGTTATCTGTTATTCTGAAAATGTATTTGCTGTTAGCTGTTATTGTCTTATTCTTTGTTAGCTGTTATTGGGCTTTTAGTTTTTTTGTTATCTGTTATTGTGATAATGTATTTGCTGTTAACTGTTATTGAAAATTGGAATGTTAGCATTTTTTTGACAGCCAAAATTCGGTAGAAGTTGAAGATTATTGGACATTGGGGTCTGCCACTACTAATATGTTGGTCCCGTATTTGGAGAAGGATTCAATTAACATATACCCATCACAGAAGTGAGGCCCAGGACAATTCCAGTATATCTTATGATTATCCTTTGTAATACCTCCTATTTTTTTTGGAACATTTATTTAGAATTATCTTATTTTTTTGTGTGAGGATAATGTTCGTTGTAACTTTCCCGTACGAACATATTAAATTAGAACAATTCTTAATATGACAAAAAGGAAATCATATGGCCAGGAATATCTGACAAGGATCTCAATTAAGGACTGGTCTTTCAAGTGACAACCAGTTAACCTTTTATATTACCTGATCACATGGTACATAAACTCAGCTCTTTTCAAAGCAGAACCAATTTGAAATACATTGTACAATGAAAGTTCTCACCATGTACTGGGTTCCGAAGCTGCACATAACTCATTACAAACAAAGATTTATTTCGTCTTCAAGCCATTGTTCTCGTACTAAACTATGTATTCTACTTACTAGTAGACTTGGTACAATCAAAAACCTGATAAACAATTGTTCAAATAAGGCCTTTGAAAATAGTGGAATAAATTACTTTTGGAGTGTCAAAATTGGTTCGAGGTACTTGATAAATTACATGCTTATAATTGGTGCTTTTGATTTTTCTACCCTATTTACAACTTTGCCTCATAGTCTCATTCAGAAAAATTCACACACCTCATTAAATGGGCATTTAAAAAAGTCAGAATGCGAATACATTTGTATATATATTCCAACTCTTTCAGGTCATTTTTTAGTAGCAACAAACACAAGAACTATGTCAATTGGACCTACTTTGATACCATAACTGCCCTTGAATTTTTATACTAGATATCATTTTGTCTCTTTGACATATTCCTCATTCCCATTCTCAATTTTATTACACTATTTAAATTACAAGCATGTGTGAGTTTCTATAACTGTACAAAAATAAATGCTGAAAAAAAAAATAGCTACGCCATGAGCGCATGATACGCCCGTCGCCTTTTTGAAATATTCGATAACTTCTCAATTTTATATCAGATATTTATAAAAATCGAAAGGGAGCTTCAGTCAATATATATCATGTATATAAACAATACATCAAAGTTTCATGAGAACTTCTGAAAACATTTTTGAGTTATTGTCCGAAAATAGGAAAATACCATCTTGTATAATGAATAAACTCTTAACTGAATAACATAAAATCGAAAGGGCGCTTACAACAATAGATATAAACAATTCAGCAAAGTTCCATGAGAACTGCTGAAAACGTTTTGTATCAATGTCCGAAAAACTAGAAAATCACCCCTTTTTAATTAATAAAACCCCTTAACTCGGAAATGTAAAATCTAAAATTTATAAAAATTGAAAAGGAGCTCATGTCAATAGATATAAACAATTCACCAGAATTCCTGGCAAATTTGTGAAAGGATTTTTGAGATATTATCAGAAAACTGAAAAAAAACACATTTTTATTGAATAAAACCCCATTACTCAGAAACTTAAAATCTAAAATTTATAAAAAAAATGATGGGGAGCTCACGTCAATAGATATAAACAATTTCCCCAAGTTTTATGTAAATTGGTTAAAAAGTGTTTGAGTTAATGTCCGACATGTTGACGACGGACGCACAAGAATATACCAAATACATATCTAGATACATAATTCTAAAAACCATGTTCATAGAAAATGGAATTCATTACAAAGGATTATACCCGTAATAAGAAATACTGGATTTGTCAAGGACCCGACTTATTTTAATATTTCATTTACTGTTATCTGTTTTTGTCCATTTTAATTCCTTGTTATCTGTTATAAGTCAAATCAATTTGCTGTTTTGCTGTTATTGGAACCCCCCTTGCCCCCCTCATAATGCTTACAAAGCAATTTTTAAAATCGAATCATATTTTTTTGTGATAAGTATTATAATGACACAAATTACATCTTTTAATCACATTTAAATTATCACCACCTGAAATAATGTGTACGAAAAAATAAACCTAGAAAAGGGGTACTGTTCGATTGTTTAGTTTTTAACTATTTTATTTCTTCATAAATGTACGCATTTTCGGCATTAAATAGTGTCTGTTAGGAAATCGAATTCATCCAAATCATATTAATAAATAACCATTGTATCGGCAATGCTTAAAATTATATCTGTATTTAGATTTTATGTTACCACAGACAGAAAACATGAATCAGGTTAACCGTACAAAAAAAGGTAAACTCGAATAGTACAGCGCAACCAGAAAGTCTCAACATTGTGACAGAAAGACTCAACCATTACCTTTATATCTCAACCATTTATATTTTTTTATTTTTCTGCTCAGAGTAGGCTTGACAAACAAATATTTGTGCAATTTACAGACGTGGTTATCGTAAAGCCTAAAAAACCACACAAATAATTGACATATTTTCTTGCTAAGTCATTAATATCATAGCAGTTCTATCGGATTTAAAGAATGTAAACATTATAATCCGTAGGAGAAAAGTGATTGTGACTTCAATTTATAATATTTTAAACCAAGAAGAGACATATTAGTTACAATTATTATTTATCTATGGCATGACATTCTCCGATTTTACAAAAAAGTCATTGATTTTCAGTAAATCGACGAAAATTCGACCTACCCTGTGTTTATTTTGAATATTTTGAACCAGAAAAGTTCAACAGGAAGTGCCAGAATACTTTTTTCCGTCTCAACCATTTGGTTGAGATTAGATGGTTTACCAGGCGTGCCTAGATCAAGACACATTCAGCTCTTTAATTACCTTTACTGATTAACAAAAAAAACTTAACATTGGGTCTCGCGATAAGCACACACGTTACACAGTCATGAATATCTACTTTTTCATATGTTTCCAAAAATATCGTAGTATATTATCATGTTAGGTGTGTAGTCGTCCGCGTCGGCCGTATGCAGTTTGTTTCCGGACAATAACTTTAGTCTAAGTAAATAGAAATCTGTGAAATTTAAACACAAGGTTTTTAACCACAAAAGGAAGATAGGGATTGATTTTGTTGGTTATGGTCCTAACAGTTTTGGGAATTCGGGGCCCAAAAGTTTCCAGACAAAAATTTGTATTTACGTGTATGAATCTCCCTGAAATTATACCTTAAGTTTTCTTACCACAAAGGAATGGTTAGAATTGGGGGTTGTGGCTCAATCCGTTAAAGAATTAGTAGCAAAAAAGGTGAAAAAACAAGGGTTTCTTGGTTAATGGACAATTAAGACAATTTAAAGCAGTGTAAGGGAGATAATCCAAATGTATTGAGGTAATCCAAAGATAATGTGTTTGGATTACCTCTCTTTCGCTGTTTTAAATTATGTATAAAAAAAAATGTTGTATTGTCTTGAGGTGATTATGTCAATTTATTTTAAGAAGTTACTATTAAATTAATTGATTCAGGAATATTGAATTTCTATTTTAAGACTTATATGTTGTATTTAAATGGGTAATTATGGTTGCACCTCCTATGAAAAGTTTAATTGAGATTATGACTATATCTTAAGGGAAAGTGTTTAGGAGGCAAAAAAAAAATTGTGGAGGCAATTTTTTCTCATTTTAGATTTCAGAAATTAAAAGAAAATGTCTTCACATTTTTGAATTTTTTGGCAAAAATGGGGGATACAATTTTTTTTTCTTTTCGGGTTGGGGTCAATATTCAACAGCAGTGTATTGCACAAAATAAAAACAAAGGGGGGAAGTATTTTTTTTTTTCATTTTGGGGAGGGGGCAATTCGTAACAGCATAGTGTATTGCAAAAGGCAAAACATTGAGTATAAATTCAAATCATATAACCATCTCTGAGGACTTTGACTACAGTTATTCTGTATCATAAACCTATTATGTGTCAAATATTTATCCAAATTCAGACCTGTATCAAGTGTGAATATTGTGCCCATTTTTGCCCCAACGGTTCAGGGTTGGACTCCTGCGGTGGTATCAAGCTGTGCTCGTCGAAGCAATTTATTTAAATATGAGAGCTAGTGTGCAATAAAAATTATGTTTCGGATAGCTAAAGATTAAAAAAAAACTTCATAGTGGGTTCATATGAACATTAAGAGTATGTAATGTATGTAATATAGCCTGTTTTCTGCATGTCAGTCCGTATTTTCATATCCATACCAAGCATTGTCATATATTGTAATGTATTTTTTTCATCTTTTTGTCGCATGAACTTTGTGATTAAATTTTACGAGAAAATAAGGCTAAAGACCCCAATTTTTTTATTTGATTAATTTGTCAATAGTTTAAAAAAAGGTATCACTCAAAAGCACTGAAATTTTAGTTTGAACCAAAATTTTGATGGAATTTGTGACATTTTCATCCTTTTTGCAATATATTATGGTGAATAAATGCAGAATGTTGCCATGGATACACAATAAAGAAATGATATTTCACAATTTTAACTTTTGAAAATCAAATTTATCAGACTATACTTATCACATTCATATGCACATGTATGACACAAATAGTTTTATTAATGTATTAGAAAGCCAAGAATAAAAGATGATTAAACATTTTGTGGTTCAATTTTAATTTTATTTTCTAACTGTGGAGTGCTACCTTTATAACTTTTAACAGACTAAGCAGAGCTGCCCATGGCGGGTGGTGCATCTATCCTGTCAAAGCAATGTTATTTTTCCTTTCTTTACCACAGTCAACTACTGTCTCATTCATTCATCAGATTGCAAAGACCAAGGAATTCCATTGAAGCAGTGCAGATTAATGTACTCATATCTTTGCATCGCAACAAAACAAGGCCATGTGTTGTGAAACCCATGCTATAAAGGGGAATTTGTTTGGATGTGTTTGTATAAAATCTCATCATTTCTGAAGAGCAACACTAAATGTATTGCCTCATGTTAATAAAGTGCAACATTCTCTGCACGTTAAGAACTCCATAGCCGTTCTGCATGTTGAATGTTCTGTCCCTATCCAAAATACCTTTGATTTCAATTGCAAGCTGCATTATAAATTTCGGTCCTTTATCCAGGTTTATCCTCTGCAGAAATAACCAAAACAAATTATAAATGCATGACACATGAAATACAATTCTTCTCGGGGTGTTTTTGGGAGAATAAATAAATTAATTATCGAACCAACAAATTGCCTGTTCAGTTTCAGGCAATTTGTAGAAGAGGGATATCAATGAGATGCATATGACAAAAGTGGGCAAAACACAACATCTTGCAAAGAAAATAACTAATATTGAATTTATTTTCAAAATTTCAGTCATTTTACAAAACGCCTAGGTATTTTTAGACATTTTATATAATGCATAAAAATTCGGTCATTTTACAAAATGACTAAATTTAGAAACAGCTTGTAACATATACGAAGACTAATTATTTATAGACTGTTATTCGCGTTCTTTTTTTGTTTGTTGTTCCATACGAACAACTTAAAAAGTAGTTTACTTAATTCTTCGATTGTCCTTTCCTATACATTGCAGGTTACAGCTAGCAATATGGGATAAGAACCCACGAGTCATGTTACCATACTGTGACACAACATTGGACCACAACATGATAGACCCTAAAAAAAGCATTTTATTTAGTAAAGGTTATTTTGGAAATCTTCGTGGAATTGTTGTTAATGGGCCGTTCGTAGGTTGGAATACGACGGCAAACGTACTATTACAACGAGATGGCGGACGTTTTGGATCGTATATGACAGATGAAGGATATAAACAAACTATGTCTCTTAAACATATGCGAGAGGTCACTTTAGGAACATCTCTGGGTCAAATTGAGAGACAGCACAACAACCCTCACGTGTATATTGGGGGTCTTATGAGTGATCTCAATTATGCACCATCTGACCCATTTTTCTTTTGTCATCATAATTACATTGATTATGTTTGGGAAAAGTTTAGAGAAAATCAACGGAGAAAAAATATCGACCCAGGTAGTGATTACCCTAGCAATACTATGAATTTACATGAACCTGGCAGGCGCCTTCCTATGATAGCAGATTATCTAAAAGTTAATCTTACCCAAGCACAATGCAGTCATAATATGTTCTCCGATAAATTTTTAATAAATTTTGCAAAATCACCAAAATATCCAAATTGTGGAAACTATCCACATATTAAGAGAAATGATACGAGGAAGGTATGTTACTCTGCTGAATATCCTTCTACTCAAGATCGTAATGTGGTAGCTCTTCAAACACATGTTCGTGCAAACAAAGATGCAACGAAATTTAAAGTAACAAAAGGTTTTGTAGCTTTTTCTAATGACAAGAGAAACAAACCTAAAAAAGTTTCTAAAAGATCAGCAGATGTTCACAAATTGTCTGCTAGTGAATCAAATTCTGTGTCAACTAGAAACCAACCGATCCAGAATGATTTCCTGTTAGATGGTGTGGTTTCCGCAAAAAATTGGGCATACATACCTGTACGAATAGTATACAAGCGTCCACCTAATTGCCGTTTCAATATTAGAACGGCTAAGTACCAAAGAGTAATGGAAGAAAAGGCGGAACATAAAAGACAAGAACGTTTGCATTTTGAAGATGGCGATTTGTACAATCCACGGGCGTATCCAAGACTTTGGGAAAAAATTCGAGAGGGTAATCCTGCCTCATTTGGTGAATTCAAAGTAAGGGGATCTGGAGAATCTAAAATATTTGTCGAAACCACTGGGTTATCCTACAAAGGAGAATATAAAGAGTATGCTATAGTTGACGAACGGCAACCAATCAGTGAAGCTGTAGCATATGTTGCATTAAAGCGTCCAAGTGATGGTGAAACAGTCCAAACATTTGTAACAGCTTTCGATCCCAATGGACGTGTTTGTGAGGCTCATTGCCATGTGAAAGGCTCAAACCCACCAAAATATGAACGCTGTTCTGGTGTTATAAACATTAATTCTAAAGAACCAAAAATGTATGGGGATAATTTGGGTGATGCTTATTTGCTAAGATACCGTTTTCAAGGCGACAATCTACCTAGTAGTCATGATGGAGACGTCTTCTTGATGTTTTTCTGTAACTATGGGAAACGATTTCCATGGGAAAAGACATATAATAAGAAGTAAATAAATTTTGTATAAATATATGCAGATTTTTCTTTTCAGAATGTACAGAAATTCATTCAATGGTGTTTCTTTTTCTTTATGTCACAAACGTTTACGTTTGACTTGTCCCTTTGATATCTTTCGTCCCTCTTTTATCAAACAAATTTAATTAAACAATTACAAGCAATTGGCTATGACTGAAAATGCCATTCCATTTTTTCGGTAACATTAAGCGTTCAATGTGAGGATTCTTCACAGGACTAACCTACATCAGCTAATATTCCACTCATATGATACAGAGAACAATAGTTTGCCAATCGCAGAAATCGATTAAAAAGATACAATACAAGCTGACTCGCAAAAACTTCGGAAAATGCACGATGTCCAAACAGAACTAGAACCAGGCGTGTATCCTTCTATTCATGCTACATCCGCCGTGTGAATCAATACTGTCGTTCTAATTTTCACTGTCATAAATGGTAAAACTGTCCAGCGTTTTATGCTAATGAACTTGAATTCGAGGCTTCATGTCACGTGTAAGATTACAAACAATAGCATTTCCTCCTTCATGATGAGCCTTTATCGTTATAAAGTCTTTGTTTTAACGATTAATGTTCCTATAATGTGCAAAAGCATAGTTCTTTAGTATCAGAGCACCTGGTTTCAAACTTCAATCAAGTTTATATTTATTGGTTTGTCTGTGTATATTCGTCGAATAAAACTGTTGAAATAAACATTTAAATGGTGGAGGATCGTTTTGCACACCTCTCAAATACAACGTTTCAGAAATCCATATTTGAAAATTGGTCGATTTGTTTAAAATTTGCCTCTTTTGACGGAGGTTTTCGCCTTTGCCTTCGACGAAAGTCACTTCACTTATTTTCAAGATTCAGTTACTGCTTTAAAAAACTATAGTTTTTATTCAAGTGATTTCTCCATTTTGACTGAGTTACACAGGATAATAATATTGTGTATGTGGGTTCCTTGTGAGTGTTGACAGGATTCAACTTATTTTTATCTCATTTCGTTGATCAGTAATCAAGATTAAAAGTACATGATAAGGTCCGTTTTTCTGAGAGTATAGGCAATAGGTCATATAAATTTGGTGTATATGGAATAATTGTAAAATGTACATGTTTTTTTGGGAGGTACCGTCTGACAATGGCCTCGTTTGCTTATTACATTTTTTTTATTTCCTGGCTAAATATGTTCCTCTGATACTATAATCAATAAAAACAACAGTATTTGGTGCATAGAATGAATTTAGGGTACAAATTTCTGCCTGACATGTATCATCTAGCCTTGATCTCATTTGCATGCTTCACAGGTCAAGGATAAGTTTTTGTGGTTTTATATCTTTCTTGGGTACTATTGCAACGTAAATGGGTTTTCGTGTGTAAACGTATTCTCATTCATAATCTGTCTCATGACATTATACCCTGCTAGCTCAGCCATTTACGTTACTGGTAGAGAGGGTTCGGCCTGTGCTTTCGCTCCAGGACTTCTGACAGCATACTGACAATACAACGAAACAGTAAATTCAATAAATGACAGGTATAAGAAACCTAAAAATGACCAGTGATGACGATTTGCCAAGCAATGTATTTGCTCATAGAACAAATGACAAAAATTCATAAAACAGTTTCATATTTAATAGACAAAGACAACATAAATACATAAATCATATCGCGGTATCTCCAGGGCAAAAATATCAATTTAGAATTTCAATACACTTTCGAACTTCCCCTTTTTGGACAAACAATGCGGTGAAAAATACCCATACAAGTTAACCATTTCAAAGAAGCGTTTGGCCTTAGTGCTATCTAATTGAATAAAATAAAATGATACTAGAATTTGAAGTGTCCGTTTACTTAAAATATTGAGAGCTGTACACTATTCGTTTTTAACTAATTATAATCCAATCAATCAAGTTGTGACGTCAACCTTCCGAGACAAAATAATTATACCCACTGGTTCCCACCGACTTTGTTAGACTAGAACATGAATCTCATTATTCTATGACTAGGGAACAAAAATCGATCCAGTAAAAAAAAAACATCGCATTTCCCGTTTAGTTTTCAATCCAACCAGAGCAATGTTTGAAAAACGTTTTTCAATAAAATTGACCAGTTCAAGATCCAAAACCAAAACATGCGATAATACAAAATTCTATTTCAGAGTAATTAGGCACGAACAATCCCGTAGATTGACGACCGTTACTCCAAAATATCCCTCGGATTAACCCTCTGTCTAAATATCGCTATCAAAATGAAACCCATCTCTTTATAAACCCGAAATCATAAAATATCAAGCTAGTGTACAATTCCCTCTATTTATTCTGGAACGGAAACGTAAATTTAACATTTTAGAACTGTTTGACTACGAGACCGAAAAGAATATAACAAATGTAAAGAAATAAATATTTAAGTCAAACATCGAAATACAAAATAAATTGAAATTTAAAGTACAACTTACCAGTACGAAAGTTTTCCCCAATCTAAAGAAATACTGCCCTGACGAGGTTTAAATATCCAAGTCTGGACATTGAGTTCAAGCACGAGATAAACGATCCCAGCGAAAAAGTGACCGGACAACTATAGTTATATATAGTATCTAAAAATAGAAAAAGGGGAATTTACGATGACCCACAAACGTTACAATACCCCCTACCCAGAAAAACAAATCGTCCGCGATTTGACAACATAGTAAGAAAGGACAAGACACGGTTGTCTTTAAACAGTTGAAAATGTGCATTGTATTGTATATAATTTAAAATTTCAAAGTCTAAATGTTGATAAATGTCCAAAAAGTGATGAAGGTCTAAATGGTGACGAAGGTCCAAATAGTGATGAAGGTACAAATGGTGACGAAGGTCCAAATAGTGATGCAGGTTCAAATAGTGATGAAGGTTCAAATGGTTCCAAACGATTCCATTGTTGAAGGCAATGTCCAAGCGAATTAAGAATTGGATCCATATACGTCTTTAATATTCTTCTACTCCAACAATGCACAAACACTGAAAAATAATAACTGACAAAAAATAGAATCAAATCAAATATAAAAAAATAAAATTAAAAAATCTTTATCATGTTTTTGGAGATACCGACAACCACATATATTAACATTTTACGTGCAGAGCACGGAGATTGGGGAAGGTAAAAATACTAAATTAACGTAATTTTGGATACATGTAATCTGAAATGAACTAAGGCCAAGCAATTATTTTCGAGAAAATCAGTACCGATTACATGATTGTGCTACCAGAACAAAACAATCATAAAATTAAATAGTATCCCCAATATAAAATATACTATAAATCAATATATCAAATGCAATGAAGTTAAATAAGTGTGTATGATGTGTGTACTAAACCCAACTTCAGAAGTACAGTAAGCAAACTATTAAAGCATAAGAAAGATAACAATCACGTGCAAATGCTATTCTTTTATTTCAGAGTGCATTTTTTTTTCCACCCATGACTCTATATATCTATATGTATACTGCCATACTGTGAATCTTAGTTCACGTATCAATATTATTCATAAATCATCTTTATTCAGCTTAAAACTACTGCACCACCAAAGCTTATGGTAGCGATGTATGGCCAGAGCAAAGCTAATACTTTCTATGTGCCTATTATATCCAGGCAGTTTCAACAGTATACTAGTGTTCAACTGGTCATATGCATGGGTGAATCATAAAATCATGTATTTACTTTAATGTATATAATTTACATGAATAAGAATAAAATAATGTATTCGTGTACTTTTTTTATGCACCTCTAAAATTGAGTTCAGCACACTGACTTTTTCTATATATCATCATCACATGCAATCTACACGGCAATAATCTTTTACCATATATATAAATAAACATATGTCATCACAAGACACCGTAAATATATTATCCATATTAAAAAGAGCACCAGTGGAAGGCCAACTTTCATCACCAAACTCAATAATTTTTTACATAACATATCAGGTTATTACCTTCCCAAATTACTTGAGTTAAGTTTAAATTCCTCCCAATGAAAACGTTTGTCTAAGATTAACGTCCATGCGCAGGCAAAATTGACCATTCACGCAAGACGCAAATCTGAAGTCAATTCATAAATAAATGAACATCTGAATAAATAGAATAACCCCGAAAAAACGTATACTAAACCCCTTAATAGCAAATAATAAATAATAGATATATTCAAGTATGAAGAAACCGACTGTGTAGAAAACAATCCCTTATTCACAACAAGTCTATGCACGGACTTGTAATAAAAAATAACTAATACGTAAATTTACAAAATAAAACAACCTATCAATGAATATGACTTTTTATAAAAACAATCCACAAATAATCAAATTTGCCAACATACAAAAACAAAGGTTTCGTACCCCTTATCTTAACGAAGTATCAGTTCATGACACACAATGACTGTAAATAGTCCAAATTCCGTTATTCCGCACATATATAAAATAGTTCTTCAGCATAACGCATCCTTGCTGCAGTCAAGAATATAATTCACATACGTTGGTTCTGACCTTGGTCAGGTGTCAGAACCAACCTTTCAACATACAGATTGTCCATAGAAATAAATCCATCAATATAAACGTTCGACTATAGTTATACTTCGCAGATAAGGAGGCACGACAAATACATACACTGTCGGCAAGGTAAAAAAAAAACATTACGAAATAAAAAAAAAAATTTTTTTTCTTATTATGAACATGAAATGAATGATAACATTATGTTACACAGCCGGTGAAAAATCTGACAAGCTATACAATTTATATTACAAGCTCAGCCTTCCACTGTCGCTACCAATTTTCTCGAGATTAAAATAAAATCAAAGTAATGAGGTGCGGAAGTTCGAAAATGAAATGAAAGGTCCTAAAGCTAGCAAATCGGGGGGACTCTAGTAAAGCTGGGTCCCTACGTGGGCGCCAATGCAACGTAAATGGGTTTTCGTGTGTAAACGTATTCTCATTCATAATCTGTCTCATGACATTATACCCTGCTAGCTCAGCCATTTACGTTACTGGTAGAGAGGGTTCGGCCTGTGCTTTCGCTCCAGGACTTCTGACAGCATACTGACAATACAACGAAACAGTAAATTCAATAAATGACAGGTATAAGAAACCTAAAAATGACCAGTGATGACGATTTGCCAAGCAATGTATTTGCTCATAGAACAAATGACAAAAATTCATAAAACAGTTTCATATTTAATAGACAAAGACAACATAAATACATAAATCATATCGCGGTATCTCCAGGGCAAAAATATCAATTTAGAATTTCAATACACTTTCGAACTTCCCCTTTTTGGACAAACAATGCGGTGAAAAATACCCATACAAGTTAACCATTTCAAAGAAGCGTTTGGCCTTAGTGCTATCTAATTGAATAAAATAAAATGATACTAGAATTTGAAGTGTCCGTTTACTTAAAATATTGAGAGCTGTACACTATTCGTTTTTAACTAAATTATAATCCAATCAATCAAGTTGTGACGTCAACCTTCCGAGACAAAATAATTATACCCACTGGTTCCCACCGACTTTGTTAGACTAGAACATGAATCTCATTATTCTATGACTAGGGAACAAAAATCGATCCAGTAAAAAAAAAACCATCGCATTTCCCGTTTAGTTTTCAATCCAACCAGAGCAATGTTTGAAAAACGTTTTTCAATAAAATTGACCAGTTCAAGATCCAAAACCAAAACATGCGATAATACAAAATTCTATTTCAGAGTAATTAGGCACGAACAATCCCGTAGATTGACGACCGTTACTCCAAAATATCCCTCGGATTAACCCTCTGTCTAAATATCGCTATCAAAATGAAACCCATCTCTTTATAAACCCGAAATCATAAAATATCAAGCTAGTGTACAATTCCCTCTATTTATTCTGGAACGGAAACGTAAATTTAACATTTTAGAACTGTTTGACTACGAGACCGAAAAGAATATAACAAATGTAAAGAAATAAATATTTAAGTCAAACATCGAAATACAAAATGAATTGAAATTTAAAGTACAACTTACCAGTACGAAAGTTTTCCCCAATCTAAAGAAATACTGCCCTGACACGGCTGGTAATCTACACACGCAGAACATTTGGTTCTGCAATGAAAACCGTGAGAGGATTTTCCGGTTGTGCTTGAGTGGAGTAATTTTCACCGCTTCAAAAGGTATGTACATTTCTAAATCTCAATTTTCTTATTCAACTGATCAAAATATTGAAAATCAGAGAATGCTATGCTGTGGTGAATACTTTAACGAAGAGATACATGTATCATTTACCGTTGTACGTAGAGTTGAACTCCTACAAAATCAGTTGCCCCACGAGAAATTGCTTTAAAAAGTGACATTTCAATTTTGAAATGGTTTTATTTACAGACTAACAAGTTCAAATTTAGTTTTTTTTTAGGGCAAAGGGTATGAATGTTGTTTTTGGCGGCGTGTACGCTGTCCGGTGTTGAGAGACGTCTGAATAATTCTAAAAACTACATTTTTTCATTAAGTCATGCGTGAGAGGATCGGTTCTGATTGAGGACATCGTGAATGCGTGAGGGGAAGTACAAATCATATTTTTATATTCAAGCTATGAGTCGTTGAAACTTACCTAAATAAGGCAACATTGTTCATGAAGAATAAAAAGAAAAAGTGTTGTCAATGATAACCAAAAATACTGGAGAGATGTTGGTGAGTATCTCATTCGTCTGGATTCGTCCTTTTCAAACTACTCAACAATGTGCAAAAACAGGTCGAATGCAATGTTGTTTAAAAGGAAAACGTCCACTCTGTACTAATGAAAAAAAAATCAAAAATCTTTCCCTTTTCCCTACGTCTGAGAGTTTATCTAAAGCACTTTGAAAAACTTTATATTCTTCCTCAAGGTCTTCCATGTGGTCTTTATCGTGGTCTACTATGTGGTCTTCTTCTATGTCTTCTTCTATATCTTCTTCGTTGTCTAATACATGCTCTTCCTTATGGTCTTCCTCGAGATTATCTTGGCTTTCATCGATGTTCGTGAATAATAATTCTGTTGATCTGCCATTTTTGTTTCGAAAATTTCGTGATTTTGGGTGAACAGATTACGTCTAATATATATAGGTATTGAAGTTTTGATCGGCGATATACTTTTCTTAAATATATGTGGTGATCTCTGTGACGTATATTTGACGACAGGACTACTCCAAGAGGGTTTAGTTCGCATCGAGGGCGGGGATAACTTGTATCTCCATGGCTTTCTGTAGAGATTCAATTTCAGTCCTCTTTTCCTTTTTCCTTTGAACAATGGCATTTTTTGAAATTGAACAAACAATTAATAGTTTGATTTCATTGAATCAGTGATCAGTTTTTATCTATTAAAGTATTAGGATAAATCTGTGCTTTTAATCAGCATTGATCACATTTATTGAGTCAACAAAAGTCACAAAGCCAATGATTAAAAAAAAATGTTTGTTCTTCCCCTCACGCATTCACGATGTCCTCAATCAGAACCGATCCCCTCACGCATGACTTAATGAAAAAATGTATTTTTTGGAAATATTAAGACGTCTATCAACACCGGACAGCGTACACGCCGCCAAAAACAAAATTCATACCCATTGCCCGAAAAAAACCTTAATTTGAACTTGTAGGTCTGTAAATAGAACCATTTCAAAATTGAAATGTCACTTTTTAAGGCAATTTCTCGTGGGGCAACTGATTTTGTAGGAGTTCAACTCTACGTACAACAGTAAATGATACATGTATCTCTTCGTTAAAGTATTCACCACAGCATAGCATTCTCTAATTTTCAATATTTTGATCAGTTGAATAAGAAAATTGAGATTTAGAAATTTACATACCTTTTGAAGCGGTGAAAATTACTCCACTCAAGCACAACCGGAAAATCCTCTCACGGCTTTCATTGCAGAAGCAAATGTTCTGCGTGTGTAGATTACCAGCCGTGCCTGACGAGGTTTAAATATCCAAGTCTGGACATTGAGTTCAAGTACGAGATAAACGATCCCAGCGAAAAAGTGACCGTACAACTATAGTTATATATATAGTATCTAAAAATAGAAAAAGGGGAATTTACGATGACCCACAAGTTACACTATATTCGTAGGTCAACTATATTTGGTGTATGAAATGATAGTAAGGCCAACAGATTGTTGGTTGGCGATGCTGTTCATCGTTAAAAATATGTAAATAAAAATGATGATGTTTAACGTTCTCTTTATGAACATTTACAGATGAAAAGCAGTAGTTTAAATGTTGTTTCTTATCAGTTCAAACTGAAAACTAGGAACTGAAATATAGATCTGTTATGCTGCAATTATAATGCGTAACATAACAGCGTTATTTTTTAAAACAAACAAACAAAATTGCTCATGGAGTACGATTTTGAGATCCATACAAGCCTAATACAATATAAAAATGTGGCAATTTCTTAAAACTGTATAAGTAATCCACATAAAGAATCTTGGGAGGTTAAACATGTTTGTATATGTAACCGCTGGATCCTCATCTTACCTGCGTCATTGGTGTAACATCGCAACAATAATGTAAAAATCTGTTGGAAATGGCTGGACTTATTTAAGTTATCGATTTAAGTTAATGAAAATTTGCAAACAACTTATGCATAACAGTTTTGCAATTTAGCTGTTTTTGTTATAGGGATTTTAGCCCAAAACTTTGAATCCTTTGACAACAACTTCATAATAACACTGCTTAGCCTTTTAGACACGTTGAGCTAAAAACTATACCGGTTCATACTAAATACTAAAAACTATACAGTATATAAAAAAGAAGATGTGGTATGATTGCCAATGAGACGACTATCCACAAAAGACCAAAATGACACAGACATTAACAACTATAGGTCACCGTACGGCCTTCAACAATGAGCAAAGCCCATCCCGCACAGCTATAAAAGGCCCCGATAAGACAATGTAAAACTATTCAAACGAGAAAACTAACGGCCTTATTTATGTAAAAAAAAAAAAAAAAAATTGAATGAAAAACAAATATGTTACACATAAAAAACGAAAACCACTGAATTACAGGCTCCTGACTTGGGACAGGCACATACATAAATAATGTGGCGGGGTTAAACATGATAGTGGGATCCCAACCCTCCCCCTAACCTGGGACAGTGGTATAACAGTACAACATAAGAACGAAATATAAAAATCAGTTGAAAAAGGCTTAACTCATAAGATGGACAAAAATACAAGTGGACGTGGCCCGGTACTTATACATCCCGACACAAAAAGACACAATGAACAGATCTGAGAGTACTCGCAGTTATCTAACAGCTAGTTCAAAGCCACTTACAACTAATAAAAAAATCATGCAAGTAAGACTAAACTATCAATCCGTACTTGATACTTAATATCACTGAGATGTAGTAAATAAATGGTGTATGAATCTATTTGATGCGACTGTCATACAAGTGAGAGGTTTAGCTAGCTATAAAACCAGGTTCAATCCACCATTTTCTACATTTGAAAATGCCTGTACCAAGTCAGGAATATGACAGTTCTTATCCTTTCGTTTTTGATGCGTTTTGTTATTTGATTTTGCAATGTGATTATGGACTTTCCGAATTGATTTTCCTCTGAGTTCAGTATTTTTGTGATTTAACTTTGGATATATTCTTTATCTCCAAACAATATCATTGTCAAAACACATTATCAGAGGAAAAAGAATTAATTTCTGAGACCCAAGCAGGGTTTAGAAATTGCTTCTCAACTGTATACAATATATTAATTTTACATGCCCTTATATTATTATCTTTTTCTGCAGGAAAAAACTGTTTTGTTCGTTTGTAGATTTTAAAGGTGCTTGTGATACAGTCTGGCGAATGGGACTGTGGCAAAAATTGCAAAAATCAAATATTCAGGGTAAAAAATTTTAAAGTTATATTTAATATGTATCAAAATAATAAACATGTTTATAAGGAAAGGAGACGAAGTCTCAGCGTTTTTCAGTTGTGATGTAAGAGGAAAACAGGGAGAAAATTTGTCTCCTTTCCTCTTCTCATTATTTTTAAATTACCTTAACAGTTTCTTGGTAGACAACAATGTCGATTGTTTACAAAAGGTCTATGTAAAATGTGAAGAAGAATTGTCTTGTCTACTGAAACTCCTAATTATCTTGTATGCAGACGATACTGTACTACTGTCTGAAACAGAAGAAGGTCTTCAACAGGCCTTGTTAGCGTTTGAGCAATATTGTAATGTATGGAAACTACGTATTAATACAAACAAGACAAAAATTGTAATATTTATTAAGAGAAAATTTAAACCAAAAATTGTATTTAATATTTATGATGAAAATATTGATGTACAAGATTCATATTCATATCTTGGTGTTATGTTCAATTATAATGGTAGTTTTTGTACTGCTACGCTAAAACGAAATTATTGGATCAGGCAAATAAAGCATCGTTAATGCAGAAAATAAGAACTTTGTCAATTCCATTAGATTTGCAATTAAAATTGTTTGATTCACTTATTACTCCAATTCTTGTCTACTCAAGTGAAGTATGGGGATTTGAAAATAAACAGGGTATAGAAAAAATACACTTGCAGTTTTGTAAGAGAATCCTCAATTTAAGAAACAATACTCCTAGCTATATGATATATGGAGAACATGGACGTTCTACAATGGAAGTTGTCATTAGATTGAGAATGGCGTTATTTTGGAACAACCTTTTATCCAGTAGTAACAATATCTAGTATTTTGTATAGAAATGTGTTTAAACTTCACGAGAGTAAGCAAGGACATTTTAAATGGATTGCTTATGTTAAATCTATTTTTGATGAAACAGGGCTTCGTTTTATATGGAATGATCAAACGCATATGGATAACAATGTTCTCAAGTCTATTCTAAAACAAAATTTGACTGATCAATTTATTCAAAATTGGTTCTCGCAAATTAATAGCTAATCTAAGGGGGGATTTTTTTGACTTTTTAAACATGAATTTAAACTGGAACCATATCTACTTAGATTGGCTGTGTCTGATAGATTATATATGTGTAAGTTAAGATGCTCAAATTTGAAATTTCTATAGAGACAGAAAGATGGGCAACGATCCCTAAACAAAATAGAATTTGTCATTTATGTAACAAAAATGTAAAAAACTGTTGGAAATGGCTGGACTCATTTAAGTTATCGATTTAAGTTAATGAAAATTTGCTAACAACTTTGGTGCAAAACAGTTTTGCAATTTAGCTGTTTAGTTATAGGGATTTTAGCCCAAAACTTTGAATCCTTTGACAACAACAGGCACTTAATAATAACACTGCTTAGCCTTTAGACACGGTGAGCTAAAAATGCTACATGTTCATACTTAATATAAAGCAGATGTAGCAAATAAATGGTGTATGAACCTATTTGCATATATCTCCAAACAGTATCTTGGTCGTCCCCATTTTTATTTATGATATCGTTGCAAAGAATTCCAATTCGGCTGCAGTCAGAAAAGAGGAACGAAAGATACCAGAGGGACAGTCAAACTCATAAATCGAAAATAAACTGACAACGCCATGGCTAAAAAGAAAAAAGACAAAAGGACAAACAGTAGCACACACATGACACAACAGAAGACACGCGGAAACAAAATCTAGGAAAACGTTTGGTTGGAGGAATAGAAAAAGATAGAGTACTCCAAGAAATTATCCTTTTGTTAGTGAAAAGATATCCAATAAACGTACTTAAGGTTTATGTACAGTGACTGTGTAAGACTTGTTTAAATTGAACTGATCCGCACTCCAACCCCTGAAAGTTGACATTGCGTTCATCCAATCTGATTGAAGTGCAGAACATATGTTTAGACTTCGCTGTCACAAGAATCCTCTCCGTTCTACTTACATTTGTGAATTGTGAATCCTCTGGTTTTGCCATAATGATACACAACGTCAAGAGAGTAAGAAGGCTAAAATTCCATTGGCTGTGACTGAGTAGATATTTACTCGTACAGAAAATAGAAAGGAGCTTTGTTAGATATATGTTACCATTTTAATAGATAAATAACTTCGGAATTTTGACTTTCTGAAAATGGTTGATGTACTGATGTACACTTTTTTAGGGAGGGTGGGGGTCTGAATAAGTGTATGTTTTGTACACTTTGGAAAATTGTTGACAATTATGGATGACAACTAGAAGTAGGGTAATGCGGCTAATGCTAACAGGTTTGTTTTTTTACCACGCAGCTGCCAACTATGATCATATGTCTTATTACAAATTTCAAAATGTTCTAACTAGACTTATTATTGCACCTGACGTATGATAGTTGTAAACAACCTCGTCATTTGGTCTACAGTGGAGAGTTGTCTCATTGGCTATCATGCCACATCTTTTACCAAATATTGAATCAGCCGCTATAGGAAAGATTGCCCGATGAGAAAATGTTATGAGCCAGTGATTTGGACCTGATCGCTGTTTCATGGTTGTTAGTTGATTCCAATTCTGTGCTGGTTGGTTTACTTTCATTGCACCAGAATGGCAATAAAACCACACTTTAATTGAATACTAATTCGCGGCTCCTAGATAGACATCAGAGCTTTCCACGAGGGAGATAAATTATTTTAAATTTTAAATAATTTCTTATATTTTAAATTTAATGACAGCAAATTTAAATAACACAATATCCGATAAAAAATACTCGCAGAACTAAGTACATGCGCTTATATAATACAAGAAAAACTCCACAGTAGATCTACTAGCTGGATGGCTACTAGCCTGTTCAAGGAAAAAAATGGGTATTGGTTATAAACAATTGATAGCACAAAAAAACAACAGATAAGACACTCTTAAATCCAATGAGTATTCAAAAGGGTTAGTCCATCGGAAGAAACAAACATTTGATATGAATTAATTATTGTATTTCACCTGTTGCCCTTGTTGTTGGAAGGGGAAAAGAAATTCGGAATAAAAGCTTGCTACTTGTCGTCATTTTTTATATCCAAAAAAGACACACTATAAAATATATTAAAGAGGGGCGAAAAAGGTGGGGTTTTTTTTTTTTGGGGGGGGGGGGGTGTCTGCACGGAAGAACGCGAAAATTGCCATTTCACGATGAACGAACAATTAAAATTTTCTTGCACGTTGATCTTTTTATCGATTTCATGAAACACGTTGAATAACGAACCTTTTTCACAGCTGCACGTGAAATAAAAATGGCAAAACACGTTGCACGAAAATAATCTTTACCACCCTCGTTAAAGAATATATCCACCTTGCACTTTCAAACACAAGATTTTAAAGAATTGGTCTTGAACTTGATCTAAGGAGTTGCTTGTACCACTTTAAAATTACATAAAAGTCCATGAGTGTCAACTAGTTGTTAGTATCTGGCGCGTAATTGTAAGAGAGAATTTGATTGATTTGGAGCTCATTTTATCATCTGAGCAAATTATACAAAATATATATACTCAATATGGGTTCGTGTATACGTGCGTCCATTTATGTGTCGTGTTGAGAAATCATAAAACAATTAAAAATAAATTTTTTCTCCTCTTAAAATTAAAATAGTTCTTGTTTTGGATATCTTTGAGCAAAATATAAAACGGCATGTTTGGTAAATTTCTTTCTGTTTCTGCAAAGTTGTCATTTAAAAAGTGTACACTGTAGCAAATCTCGATTTTTGAAGGTTGTGTTTAGAAATGGAGTTATAATAAATTTGTTTTTCTTATATATTCAAATTTATCAAATATTAGAATTGTCAAAACATTCATCGTTTTTACCTGGCAAAAAGAATTGTTTGAATTGATGTGTGGTAAAAACTGGTTGATAATGCTGACCAGTAAGAAAAATAACCTTCTTGCCCTTTTTCGAGTTAGTTCAAATGATTTTCTTTTGTTACTTATTCTGATATCAGACTCTGAATTCTTTAAAACTGAGGTTTACAGCGCGTATTGCTGTTTATCTTTTTTATTCTACATTGGCTAGAGGTATAAGGGAAGGTTGAGATCTCAAAAACATAGGTAATATTAACCCCGCCGCATTTTTGCGCCTGTCCCAAGTCAGGATCCTTGATCGGGCCTTTGCTAGTCTTGTATGGTTGGTTTATTTTGGTGTGTTGTTTTTTTTTATAGATTTTGGAGTTTATTGTGAAGTCCATTTTTCACTGAAATATGGTATCCGCTTATTAAGGGGCCAGCTAAAGCCCGCCTCCGGGTGCGGGATTTTCTCGCCCTGTTGAAGACCCATTGGTGGCATTGGCCTGTGTGTTGCTCTTTTGTCGGGTTGTTGTCTTTTTCTGTTTTCCTTTGGTATCGTTCGCCTCTCTTTTTCAACCCTTAAACATAATATTTTTGTGTTTCTTCTCTAAAAAAAAACACCTCCCGAATTAAAATTTACTGTATTAGCTCTCATTTGTTGGGCTTTATACTTTTACTCGTACATCAATCATCCTGGTTTCTGAAGGATACATCAAATATACAATATATCGGATCGCATATTCGCTTACCTAGTAACCCTTGGCTAACGAAGATGGTCGAATTTCTACACAACATAGATATATGGTCAAATCTAAGGTGAGAAATATTTCCACTGATTTTGAGGTCACTGCGTCGAAGGTCAAGTAACTATAGGAATTTCCAGATAAAAACTCCAGAACTTTGCACAAACTTTGGTCACATATATAATGATTGACCCTATTTATTTTTGATTTATTGTTTTTATAAATAAAGTACAGGGCTACACTTGAAATCGGTGCATGCACAAAAGGATTTTAAGGCTCATGACTTGGGACAGGCACATACATAGAGAATGTGGCGGGGTTAAACATGTTAGCGGGATCCTTACCCTCCCCCTAACCTGGGACAGTGGTATAACAGTACAACATAAGACCATTTTGCTAAGTGACGTAGTTTCCTTTATGGAAGTTAGACAAGTGCCTCCCACATTTTTTACCAAGAAAAAAAGAAAGAAGTGTTGAGAGGAATGCATGTGTTTGACTAATGACTGCTATAGTATATATTCCTAGATATTAATAAAGAAAAGTATTAGTTATAAGTTCATTTTTGTTTCATAAAAATGGCTAACGTCTTACAACAAATATCTTGTTCTAGAAACTGAACAAGAATGTGTCCATAGTACACGAATGCCCCATCCGCACTATCATTGTCTATGCTCAATGAACCGTGAAAATGGAAATAAAAAAACTAGAATTTTGGCAATAAAATTTGAAGGATCATATCATAGGGAACATGTGTACTAAGTTTCAAGTTGATTGGACTCCAAGTTCATCAAAAACTACCTCGACCAAAAACTTTAACCTGAAGTGGGACAGACGGATGGAAGAACGAACGGACGCACAGACCAGAAAACATAATGCCCATAAATGGGGCATAAAAAGGTATTTCTTGGTTACAAGATTATTCAAACAATTAAGAGGACAGAACTATACAAGTGAGACAATGCCTAAATACATAATAAAATAATCAAAAATACAATCCTAGATGATCAAATAATCATGAAATATTTTGTCCAACAGCTGAGACATACCACCCTGAGCAATGTGTTCAGTTGAATACTTACTTGTAAAAAAAAGATGTGGTATGACCAAAATGACACAGAAATTAACATCTATTGGTCACCGTACGGCCTTCAACAATGATCAAAGCCCATACCGCATAGTCAGCTATAAAAGGCCCCGAAATGTATATCTCAGTTTAATACGTTGTGTTGTTGGATTGGTGTGTCTTTAGGTTAAATATCTTTCTCATGTAAGGAATAAGTATTTCAGATTATTTTCCCAACTGAGTAAAATAAGTTCGTATTATATGTTTTCCTAGTATAGTAGAGCAAGCCGTTTTCGTTCACAAATTATTACCGAACCTGTTGTGATATTACTTATGTCTAGAACTATATAGTACTCCCCTAACACGGCCATCATAGTGGACACCCGCGTTAGGTCGAGGGAAGCACCGATATCTCGTATCCCATATATATATGTACTGTACATCGGGCATGGGTTTTCAGTATGTCATGGGATGCAGTTAAATTGTTTTTGCCCTTTAATAGTTTATTCATTCTCATGAAGAACCCACCCAGACTTATATAGATCAAGGAATTGTATGTTCAAATATACCATTCCTTTTTAGCTCACCACTTTTCTCATCACTTGGCGTCCGTCGTCCGTCGTCGTTAACTTTTAACCAAATTTAACCAAACTTGGCCACAATCATCATTGGGGTATCTAGTTTTAAAAATGTGTCCGGTGACCCGGCCAACCAACCAAGATGGCCGCCATGACTAAAAATAGAACATGGGGGTAAAATATAGATTTTGGCTTATTACTCTGAAACCAAAGCATTTAGAGCAAATCTGACATCGGGTAAAATTATTTATCAGGTTAAGATCTATCTGCCGGAAAATTTTCAGATGAATCGGACAACCGGTTGTTGGGTTGCTGCCCTTGAATTGGTAATTTTAAGGAAATTTTGCCGATTTTGATTATTATCTTGAATATTATTATAGATAAAGATAGACTGTAAACAGCAATAATGTTCAGCAAAGTAAGATCTACAAATAAGTCAACATGACCAAAATGGTTAGTTGACCCCTTAAGGAGTTATTGCCCTTTATATTCATTTTTTACCAACTTTTCGTAAATTTTTGTAATCTTTTACAAAAATCTTCTCCTCTAAAACTACTGGGTCAAATTTAACCAAACTTAGCCACAATCATTAATAAGGTACCTAGTCTATAAAATGTGTGCAGTGACCTAGCCAACCAATCAAGATGACCACCATGGCTAAAAATAGAACATAGGGGTAAAATGTAGATTTTGGCTTATAACTCTGAAACCAAAGCATTAAGAGCAAATCTGTCAAGGGGTTAAATTGTGTATCAAGTCAATATATATCTGCCCTGAATTTTCAGATGAATTGTACAACTGGTTGTTTGGTTGCTGCCTCCCAATTGGTATTTTTTAAGAATTTTTTTGCCCTTTTTGGTTATTATCTTGAAAACTATTATAGATAGAGATAAACTGTAAACAGCAATAAAGTTCAGCATAGTAAGATCTAATAATAAGTCAATAAGACCACAATGGTCAGTTGACCCCTTACGGAGTTATCCTTTATAGTCAATTTTCTTTAATTTGGTAATTTTTTGTTAATTTTTACAAAATATTTTCCTCTGTATCTACAGGGCCAAGTCTATATAGACAGAGAAATTTGTAAGTAGCAAGAATGTTCAGTATAGTAAGATCTACAAAGGCATCGCCATCACCAAAACACAATTGTGTCCTGAATCCATCTGTGTCCTTTGTTTAATATGCTTAGACCAAGGTGAGCGACACAGGCTCTTTAGAGCCTCTAGTTTTAATACATTTCTAAAAATTGTTGTAATTTTAAAAACTTAAATAAATCTTCTAAATTCTCATGGCCATAGACCCAAGAAAATGTAACTCTTATGGAAATACTGGGCTATAATATTGGTAACTGTTTTGCATGAATTTGTAAGGAGATCAGGTATGAGTTTTGACACTAAAAGTCAAGTTAATGATTTGAAAATGAATATAATGTATTTTTTTTTTCTTTTATTCACAATATATATATATGGTTTTTTGCTCCGATTCTGACCAATGCTAATATACAGTTTCTACTAAATATGTATATTTACACCATGCGGTGACTCTGTGACTTTTATTGTTGTAGTTACCAATTATGTCAATCAATTGTATCTGATGTTATGCCCTTAATGGGCCCTGTTATTTTGGGAAATAAAAATATTCTATTCTATAGATGTCAGATGAATATTTTATTCTCATGAAGACCCCGAAGGGATGATAAACAAATGACGTCAATAGTTCTAGATTAAAAAATAACATTCAATAAAATCAAGTAATATGAATCATTTAGTTTTCTATTTATTCTCAATACTGTCTGAGAAAGCTGGGAACAGTTTATTAACAACTTTATGTTCCTGGAGAAAATAATTTAGATCACTGAATTCAGTATACGAGACAATATCTGATAAAGTCTAATTTCCATGTCCCGCACTTCACCAGCAATTATTTTTTTATTCAACCATCTTTTTTCAAAATTTTAAGTTTCAGTATAAACAAAATTAATAATTATATAACTCCTGCCAATTAAACACTCAATCTTATATTTCTTCCAATAAAATATTGTAATCTAAATGTTCACCCCCCCCCCCCTAAAATCATGTTGTCCCCTGTGTTTTTTTGAGAACTAAATCATTCAAATAATATCCAAATTAATTAAACAGGCGTCCGTTTCTTACATATATGATATATTATACAATAAACTTGCCCCTAATTTGTCTTTTTATATTATAACTATTGCAATGTCCCCAGGGGTGATTTCCCTGCTGTTACCACTGGGTTTTTTTAACCTGTGGAAACGTTTACAAGACCAAGAGTTATTTTCCCATTATGTATTGTGAAGAGCATCATTTCCTGAATGCATTAGTACAAAGAAATAGTTGGAAAGGCGGCCAGGTTTGAAAATTCAAGCCCATCCAAGGTAAGAATTTATAGAAAAATACTTATTGGTGTTCTATCCTGTTATAGTTATCAAAAGTACCAGGATTATAATTTTATACGCCAGACGCGCGTTTCGTCTACATAAGACTCATCAGTGACGCTCAGATCAAAATAGTTAAAAAGCCAAAGAAATACAAAGTTGAAGAGCATTGAGGATCCAAAATTCCAAAAAGTTGTGCCAAATACGGCTAAGGTAATCTACTCCTGGGGTAAGAAAATCCTTAGTATTTCGAAAAATTCAAAGTTTTGTAAACAGAAAATTTATAAAAATGACCATATAATTGATATTCATGACTACTGGGCTGGTGATACCCTCGGGGACGAAACGTCCACCAGCAGTGGCATCGACCCAGTGGTGTAAATAGTTATCAAAAGTACCAGGATTATAATTTTATACGCCAGACGCGCGTTTCGTCTACATAAGACTCATCAGTGACGCTCAGATCAAAATAGTTAAAAAGCCAAAGAAATACAAAGTTGAAGAGCATTGAGGATCCAAAATTCCAAAAAGTTGTGCCAAATACGGCTAAGGTAATCTACTCCTGGGGTAAGAAAATCTATAGCCTTTTCTTACACTTTCTAAGAATATTTTTCAGGCGCGGATCCAGAGGGGGGGTTCCGGGGTTTGGACGATCAATGCATTTGAATGGGGACATGTAATTGGACCCCCCCCCCCTTTTTGAAATGGCTGGATCCGCCCCTGTTTTTAAGTGTGCACCACAACATTAAGTGTGTTTTTATATCATCTTTTTAAAAGTTATATGTCACAGGAAATACACTTACATTAAGACATTTAATATGATAAAAAGGACAAAAACTATCGCGTAATTCCTTTCTGTTACGTTCAGTCATGTTACCTGATAAAAAGTAACAGCATAACCATCATCAGTAACAGGAAGGATGTTCAAGACAATTTCACTGAAGAATCGAAAAGTTAATCTACTATATGCCAACCATTTCATTTAATATAAGTTATCACCACCATATCAAATTAATTTCAAAATAATATACAGTATATTGAATAAAAAAATAGTTTTTTTGCTTTTGATAACAGCAGAGAACATTGTGCAATTCTAGTATAGTAGATAGTAACAGAAAGGCATTTATTTTAGAATTTTTCATTAAGGAGCTACCATTTGATTTTGATTTTTATGGAGGGGGGGGGGGGGCTAGGATGAAAAATGTTGTCCTGCATTTTTTTTTAGTTGTAGTCTCTGTGCTGCCTTTTTATTTTTCACTCTATTCGGTCCTGCCATTTTTTTTTTAGTTTATCCTGACTTTTTTTACCTAAATTGTCATCCTGCCTTTTTTTTGCAAAGTGTCTCATCTGCATTTTTTTTTTACTCAAAACTCCTGTCCTGCCTATTTTTTCCAAATTTCATCCTAGCTCCCCCCCCCCATAAAAATCAAATGGTAGCTCCCTTACCTAGGCAGATTTTTCATCTTGCAAATACAGTTTCAAAGGATAAATGACATTGTTTGCTGTTATCTTCCAACTGTCACAGTGACCAATCTAAAATGATGTATTTTTCTTAAACTTTAAAATAAAGCAGAAAAATCCTTTCTGTTACCAACTCTCTCCTGTTACCGTTGTCCTGTTACTCAAGATTCTTTCATGTTACCGACATGTCTGACAATATTTAAGTATATGTCTAAACCTTTTGTATTGCAAATGCTAAAATCAATAATTGGCATTTGATAAACTATTGCAGGATATACTAGTAAACCATAAATAGTGTCTTAAACTTATTCCTTATCCCATTAGAAACTTTTTAAAATTGATTCACTTTGGTAACAGGAATTAAGAACTGGATTTTTTTTGTACCATTCAAAGTTTAAAATTGACATTAAAATTGAGAATGGAAATGGGGAATGTGTCAAAGAGACAACAACCCGCCCAAATAAAAAACAACAGCAGAGGGTCACCAACAGGTCTTCAATGTAGCGAGAAATTCCCGCACCCGGAGGTGTCCTTCAGCTGGCCCCTAAACAAATATATATTGTTTCCTTATTAAACAATTGTTTGAATTACAGACAACAGTTCCTAGATCCCCAATGTGCGTTCTTCGATTTGTGCTATTAAAATACCGGGTCTAAAGATTTTAATTTTTTTTCTTAGGCAGCAACCATTTGATTTTCTGGGGGGGGGAACATTTTTTTTTCTTTCAATTTAAGCATTACATATAGTGGGGCAGCTGAGGGTTAATCAAACAATTTTTTTTCCTCAGGGTCAAAAACAATTTTTTTTTTTCCAAAAACTGGAAACAAACTTTTTTTTTCCAAAAAATCCATAGCCCCAAAATAACTGATGGGTGCTCTTAGACAGGTTACAGGCAATTGTTTATCATTCGATTGAGGCAGGGACGTTTTATACTTGATAAATCCCTGATTGAGGGAACGAAAAAAAAGGCGAAACTACAAGCTTGCAAGTTGATATAGTATTCATTTTTTTGGCGGGAAAATGTTTTGGCCGAATTACATTTCTTGTCGGATATATAAAATCTATTTATTATTTTTTGTAGTTATAGTCGAAATATACTTTTTATTATTATTCACATTGTATTTTGAAATTCATACAATGTCAAGTGATTCCTTTTTCCCTTTTTTTTTTACAGTCAACTGGAAAAATAAGAAAGGATGTGAAATAGTTCATTCTGAAATAAACCTTAATTTGGTTGGATACATTTTGCAAGAATTCTGCAAATAGTTCATTTTCGTCCAATGAAAACAAGCCTTTTAAAATACCTCGGCTGACTTCTGCCGGCAAACCTTCTCTTCGCCATCTTGGATTATCACGCTTCCCACATGGGAACTGGCTGACCGGCCAATTTAAAGAAATTCCAGGAACGAGCAGAATATATAAACACATTTTTACACTGCAGACATCAAGATGGACCTTGTTAGCATTTTAGAGAAAACAATTTCGCCTGGTAATTCACTTTTTTTCCACATTCATTCATTCATCAGTTGACATTGTTCACATATTTTTTCGCGTACTGCATGGTTTTTGAATATTTTTTAATGTTTTTTATTTTGTCAACATTCACTTGTTGCATATGGAAAGATCGGAGAGTTTCTTTTTCTTAAAGAATTCATCACATTACTTGATCTAGAGTGATCAACGTTAAAAAAACGAACACCATACTTGTGAAATTCCAAGTCGCCAAATAAAATTTGTCCATTGTATCTATTTTGAATATCAACAGTTGAAAATGAGATAAGGTTAAGCTTTATTAGAAGATACATGGCTATTTTACCTCAGAAACAGTTATCACTTACAAAATCACGATTTTTGATTTTTTAATGAACTGTACTGGTTGACCTGTATCATGAAAGGTCATTAATCATTGTAACTTGAAGATAATTTTATTTCTGAAATTCTTATTAGAAAAAGCACCAAGTTGAAGTTTATATATTTTCAGATATAATATTTGCTGGCATTCATGTACATGTTATGTACGAAGACACCTGCTCAACTTAAATTTTTCGATTTTGGAGGCCAAAGTCTTGTTTTCAGTTCCCATTTATGTAAACTATAGTCGATTCATTTGAATAGTTGTGCAATGATGGCATATTATATATAATGAAAAATCCATATAATTCCTGATTCTAAGGTCAATATCATGACACAACTGTTCTCTTTGTGGTGGCATCCTGGTACTAAATTTCCCGTGAGTATTTTCTCACGGTACTTATTGGTTAATTTGTTAGGCACAGGATTGGGGGGGTTCAGGGATAAGTGAATCTTTAAATCGCCCTGAACTTTTTACATACTCTCCAATTATATCTGCTGTTCTTTCGTATGTCTCCTTACTTGCTGGTGCCAATAGAGTTTGAAGATCTATTTGATGTTTGTATCTCCAGTTGTCTTTCCATTTCCTCTTTTTCCTGGTGGTATATCGGACAGTTAAATAGGTAGTGTTCAGTGTTTTCCTCTTCACCACATTCATAGTATGAGAGAGAGATTGGCCTATCTGATGGCGATATTTATTTAACCTATTGTAGCTGGTTCTGAATTCAGACATGATTCTGCAAATAATTGGGTTCGGGTAATCAAGTTGATGGATCTTGCCAACAATGGTAACTTATTCGTGTAGTTGTCTCCCACTTTCATTTTTAGTCCATCTAATTTGCCATTTTAGTTTGGTTGACATCTTCACTGCACTTTTCACATCAGATATCGTTATGACGTTGTACTGGTCATTTAGATTTGAGGCCTCCTGTGCAGCTGTGCTGCATCTCTTGCTAACTGGTCCGCTATCTCATTCCCGGCTATATTAGCATGACCTGGGATCCAAGATAGGGTAGTTTGAATGCCACCTCTCAGGAGGGTCCCAATGCTTTCTTTGATGTCTGTAATAGTGTCTATGTAGTTCAATGACTTCCAGTGGAGAGTCGAGATGCCAACCGCTGTCTGGCTATCTGATAGGATCTTTATTTCTGTGAACTGTTCTCTAAGTGTGTAAATGCAGTGTTCTAGGACCATAAGGATAGCTACGAGTTCCGCTAAGAGTATTGAGCCTCTGCTAGCTACTGGTTTTTTTAGAGTACTTCTTAGTTGGTTCTCAGTATAAATAACTGCTCCTGCTCCACAAGGTCCTGGATTTCCCTGACAGGAGCCATCTGTAAATGCGATAGCTGTTGACTCCTGAGCTTTCTCCTATAAGTTCTTGTACTACTTGTTTGCTTTGGGCAGTTTGCTCTGCAGTTCTGTTTTTAGAGCTTCCCAAATGGCTCCAGTAGCTTGGTGTTCTCATCAGCATAAAGTCTACTCCTTCCTTGTAGGTAAACTCTGGTTCTATCAGTTTTATGTCTACTTTTGTTGTTTTCAGCATATCCATAGCCTTACCAAATGGAGATTCTTGGTGCTCATATGTATCATTGTTGGTAAGATCTGTTGTTTAATTGGTTTGGCTATAGTTTTGGATTGATTTTTTGCTATTTCTCGGACTGATATTTCTTCCATTCGGAGGTTACATATTTTTGAGCATTATTTAACAGGTTGGGGACATTTTCCATGAATATGTGTGGTTTTAAGGAAAAAACTGTTCAGAAAACCTATTTTTTAGCGCATTTGGGGAATAGTTCATTGTCCCCAAACCTGTTAAACCATTTTGAATTGAAATTTTGACATCTTGAGATAAATTTTCCTTTTAAATGATAAATCAAAAGCTTATAATTAGATATATAGAAAAACAAAATATATGGGTATCCATCAATGACAAAATCAATACATCATCATGCACAGCAACAACAAAAAGAGTCCAAAAAGTTTGCTGCTGTTTGTGATGTAAACGAATACAAGTCTGATCCAAGACAGTAAGACCTCAGGCAATTGACTAAAAAAAAATTATAAACCTTTATAGAAAAAACAAGATACTTTAACTTATATTTTTGAAATTTTCTTTTTAAATATTTCACTCAATTAAATCAAAATTGATGGGTTAAAAAAACATTTCTTGAATTCTTATGATATCTGGAGCTCTGTTATGTCATGTGTTCTTAATATTATGCATACATATATCTAACTTGTGAGATTTGAAGTGATGATTATGCAGAAATGAAACAATGAAAACAATGAAGTAATTTGTGTCCATAATGGCAATATGAAGTTTCTGAAGTGAATTTATTATTTCATGATTACAGGTTGATGACAACTGAGAATAGTTCCATACACTTGAATGACTTATATGTTTTTGTAAAAACTAATAAAAAAATATTTTTAACACCACCAAATTGTTTTGTTGTGTATAATGTTAAAATGTATTCTTTATTTTATTACAGATCAAAATGAGTTGGAAGCTGCCCAAAGATTTCTGGAAGAGGCATCTCAAAATAATTTGGTAATTTAAATAATGATATTTTGTGACAAAAAAATTAATCCCTTAAGTTAAGAAAATAGCATTCAGGGGTCGTCACCACACCAGGCGAAGTGAGCGAAAAAGTCACCCTAGCGTTCCTGATCTAGCCCTAGAATCGTGTCAGAGCGAAGATGAAGTCGCCCTCTAATTTCGGCTATATCACTTTGCGTGCCTCGGGCATCAATATATAGAATAACTTGCCCTCCTCAGACACACAGAGATTACGTACAAGGAGTCTGGGGGCTGCCCAAGACCTCCAGAAGCTTGTGCTGTAAATGAAGCCAAGTCCTGCATTCTAGACTCTTCCCGGCAGAAAATTTCAAATTTGAAGAAAACAAGGTGACCCTCAGTACAAATTTAGTTGCAAATAAATGTTTGATTATGTTGAGTTTTTTTTTATTTAATCATTGGGTACACAACAATTTCTTTTTAATTTCAGCAAGAACTATTGAAATCTCTGTCTGACATTCTTCGTAATGGAGCTAACAGTGCTGTGGTTCGAATGCAGGCTGGTCTTCAGCTTAAAAACGCATTGTATTCCAAAGATCAAACCATACGACAAGAACATCAACAAAGATGGCTGACATTTCCTGAGGAAATCCGCAACTACATCAAACAAAATGTAAGTGGATTATAATGAACTTGTATAAAGAAACCCTTTAATTATTTGTAATGCCTTCAGACCATGTTGGGGAATGAAGTACAATGTTATGAAGAAAATATCTAAACAAATGTCAGTGAGTTAGATAGTATTAAAAGCCATAACAAGAAATTAACATTGGCTTGATGCTGGAAAATAAATAACCAGATAATGTGTAAATAATCTTAATTTATTTTAGTACATGTATCCCAAAAATGTTTTTTTACATAACTATAGTTGCCTCATAAGTAATTGTTTGAGCTGTATGTTCAGATAACAGTTGAGATTTAAAAAAGATGTGTAGTTGAAGCCAATTGAATAGATGTTCAGGTTCACCAGACTTGTAGCATTGAGCCATTTAAAATGTACTATTGTACACACTGACAAGTACTGAATTGTCAGGAAGTTGTCATCTACAAAGTATACATGTCAGGGATGGGGTAATCATAATATATTGTAATTGATTACATTTTTTCCCGATAATTATTTAATTTAATTATAGTAGAGCAGTATGCCCAGTTGCTCACCCTTTATTTGTTATAAATAAGCTTCTATATCTTGTAAATATGTATTACAGGTCCTGTTAGCATTGGGAACAGAAACCATCCGTCCAAGTTCTGCTGCACAGTGTGTGGCATACATAGCCTGTACAGAGTTGCCTCATGGTCTGTGGCCTGACCTCATTGCTGCCCTCACCACCAATGTGACTAATCCTGAGAGTACAGAAATGATGAAAGAATCAACATTGGAGACCATTGGTTATATCTGTATGGATATTGTAAGTATAGACAGGACGATAAAGACGGTTTTTTGCATAAGTATTTTAAGTTAATCATTTCCTCCATTATGATGTTAAAATGTTTTTCTCTCAAAAATCTGTATCCAACTTTATCAAACTTTCATGAGTTAAAAAAAGTATATACTGATGAATATTTGTGGGGACTAAACTGCAGCCATATTGTCATCATTTCTCATGCATGGCCATGTTTAATGTGACAACAGGTAGACAGTGATGTGTCAGGCACATATATTCTGTGTAGCAATTCTTTTAATTTTAAAAAATTGTATCTAAAGACCCCTACTTCTGAAAGAACACTTGTTTTCAGCTGTCTAACTAAATCATGTTTCTTTTGTCACATTCTAGTGGAATTGTATATTTTAATCTATGTCCTAGAGATACAACTGTTGAAGCCTAAATTTAATTCTCTATTTATATTACAGGACCCAGAGATATTACAAACACAGTCCAATGAAATTCTAACTGCTATTGTACATGGAATGAAGAAAGAAGAAACCAGGTATTAATATTGTTTATTATAAATTATGTGCAGCTTCTATTCAGAGTTTGTCAAATCAAGGTATCAAGTAATCGCAACAAAATTTCTTCATTCAACAGAATTTTTGGTATTCACAAAAATACAAAAATAAATGAATCCACAGTACTGTCTAAATATAAACAGGAAATTCAATAAACCAGAAAACTTTTTCAAACTATTTAAGATATCCATTATATTGGGGTGGGTGTGTGTTTCTATATGAGATAGCAATCAAGAAACACAAGTTGAGGAAAGAATCGATGTCTGTGTAGCCAATCAGTGATGAAACAATTGCCTTCTATGAACTTAAATGAAATCACTTTGATTAGTCTTTCTGAGATTGGCAGAGTGCAAAATACCAAAAAGTGTTGCTTGTCAAACCCTTTGGACCACCACTTTTTGAGAACTCTGGATTGGCTCCCGAGTACATTGAGACAGTTGTGCTGGTATTTGGATCTGCCATCCTAGTACTTCCTGTTTGTCAATACTTTCATTTTCTATATTATATGTTGAATGAACTTTAATTTTTTTGTCTCACCCAATTGGGAACTACTCAACAAAACGAATTCATATTTAATCAGCAGCTTGATGGTGATGTGTTGTTATGTGTGCACACTTTACATATATGTCCGACACCTTCTTGCTGTGTTGCACACTTTACATATATGTCGGACACCTTCCTGTGTTGTTATGTGTGCACACTTTACATATATGTTGGACACCTTCTTCCTGTGTTGCACACTTTACATATATGTCGGACACCTTCTTCCTGTGTTGTTATGTGTGCACACTTTACATATATCTGTCTAACACCTTCTTCCTGTGTTGTTATGTGTGCACACTTTACATATATGTCGGACACCTTCTTCCTGTGTTGCACACTTTACATATATGTTGGACACCTTCTTCCTGTGTTGTTATGTGTGCACACTTTACATATATGTCGGACACCTTCTTCCTGTGTTGTTATGTGTGCACACTTTACATATATGTCGGACACCTTCTTCCTCTGTAGTTATGTGTGCACACTTAACATATATGTCGGACACCTTCTTCCTGTGTTGTTATATGTGCACACTTTACATATATGTCGGACACCTTCTTCCTGTGTTATGTGTGCACACTTTACATATATGTCGGACACCTTCCTGTGTTGCACACTTTACATATATGTCCGACACCTTCTTCCTGTGTTGTTATGTGTGCACACTTTACATATATGTCGGACACCTTCTTCCTGTGTTGTTATGTGTGCACACTTTACATATATGTCGGACACCTTCTTCCTGTGTTGTTATATGTGCACACTTTACATATATGTCGGACACCTTCCTGTGTTGTTATGTGTGCACACTTTACATATATGTCGGACACCTTCTTCCTGTGTTGCACACTTTACATATATGTCGGACACCTTCTTCCTGTGTTGTTATGTGTACACACTTTACATATATGTCGGACACCTTCTTCCTGTGTTGTTATGTGTGCACACTTTACATATATGTCGGACACCTTCTTCCTGTGTTGTTGTGTGTGCACACTTTACATATATGTCGGACACCTTCTTCCTGTGTTGTTATGTGTACACACTTTACATATATGTCGGACACCTTCTTCCTGTGTTGTTATGTGTGCACACTTTACATATATGTCGGACACCTTCTTCCTGTGTTGCACACTTTACATATATGTCGGACACCTTCTTCCTGTGTTGTTATGTGTGCACACTTTACATATATGTCGGACACCTTCTTCCTGTCTTGTTATGTGTGCACACTTTACATATATGTCATCACCTTCTTCCTGTGTTGCACACTTTACATATATGTCGGACACCTTCTTCCTGTGTTGTTATGTGTGCACACTTTACATATATGTCGGACACCTTCTTCCTGTCTTGTTATGTGTGCACACTTTACATATATGTCGGACACCTTCTTCCTGTGTAATGTGTGCACACTTTTCATATCTGTCTGACACCTTCTTCCTGTGTTATGTGTGCACACTTTTCATATCTGTCTGACACCTTCTTCCTGTGTTATGTGTGCACACTTTTCATATCTGTCTGACACCTTCTTCCTGTTGATAGATTCTATATGCTGAATGAACTCATTAAAAATATGTCAATAAGCAATCACAAATCAATCAATTGCACTTTTCTCAACTACTACTGAACAGAATGACTTCATATTTAGTCTGCAAGTTGACTGTAATTTGTTTCATGCGAGCATAGAGAATTTCTTTGGACAGGACTTGACCAACCTTTTGTAACCAATCTATGATGACAAAATTGCCTATTTATGAACTGCAATGAAATCAGTTTGATTAGTCTTGCTGAGATTGGCCAGTGATATTGTTTGCCACAAATTACAGCCGAAAATCGGCTTTTTCCCCTAGAGAAAATTTCCAATTACTAAAAAAAATGGCTTAAAATTCCTCCCTAAAAGTTTTATATTTTCCCCCAAACAGTGATGGCATTGGTAGTAATGTTTGTAAATATCGTATTCATGTTATTATTTTGATATTAGAAAGCACTTTTGAGATCAGGTTTTCTGATCAGAATCATCATGGTGTTTGTAACAACAGTGGGTTTCAATGCATTAAGTACCATCATTGCTTCTGTTTCTTTCCCCTCTCGGAAAATTACCTTTCAGGTTGAAAATGTCTGACAACCAAAATATACATGAAAAAACAGTACAAAAAAAACAGCAAAGGTCAGCAAAAAATCGAAGATGTGTTTAGAATAAAATATACAAATTTCCCAATTTCATTAAAAAAAATATGCATTTTTCCCAATAAAAAAACGGTAGAGGTAGTTTTGAAAAAAGACAACAATATCACTGTTGGCATAAGGGGCTATTCAATAAAGTCAATAAAAGCAAAAGATCAAATGAATGTATACTACTATAAATGACCCACTTTCCATATAATCCTTCCAGATGGAGTTGTAATGTTACATGATTTCCAGAGAGAGAGAAAAAAAACCTGTTAGTATTGATGCTCAGGGGACTTCCAACCTCTTATTTGGGTCTGAATATGGGCCCCTGTCCCAATGAATAATATGCTCTTTTTTCCCCAATTTTCAGCTCGAAATTTCCCAATTGTATATAGACATCATTGCAAGTTTTTGTTGGTGTCGTTATGTGGTATTTTGTTTAGAAATCTCTTGTAATTGTTCACAATTTATGCAATTATAACTTATTTCTTCCCTGATCTTGCAAGATTTTGCTCTTAATTTTTCAAAATTTTCTTGGGGACCAAGTTGCACACGGCTGGTGCTGAACTAATATATTTTCCCCAAATCCAACATTTCACCAACTTTTATAACCAATTGCATGGGCCCTGGGCCCCTTCTCTTAAACACTAGGAAATCACAGATGCTAATTGTGGTACAATGCTTCAATGCAATTAAAAAAGAACAATTTTAGTTTTGAACATGTTTAATATGTAAGTTAGTGTTAGTGTTGTTTTACTACAGTAGATTCCGGTTATTTGCATAGCCTATTTGTCAGACAAAATTATGCAATAAAGCGGAGTATGCTTATATCCGAAATGCCAAATGACAGAGTCAAATAACATCGATAGAACAGATCAGTAAAAGAAATCCCCGAAGAAAGATGAACGTCTGTAATCCACATACAATATACTGAATGTTGATTTATTCTAATAAAAATTTTGTGTCTACTCTAGTGTCATATGTGTTATTTTATTTTGTTTCTTTAAATAAAGATTATAAACACATTTAGTTTTAGTTTATTTGCATTCAGACTTTCCTTTACCTGGGATACGAAAATAAACTGTTCTAAAAATAGATTTGTTTCTATGACCCATATGTACAATGTACATTGTTAGGCTTTGATTAAAATAAACTTTTAAACAATACTTCACAGTTTATAATTATTTTAACAATAGATGTGTAATGAATTGCTGTTGATATGCAGTTGGGCACTGAAGTAACAACTTGTTAGTTTCGTATATGCAAAGCAGTAATGGTGGGGCCCTGTACGGGTTAATTGCTGGACACAAGTGTTGAAAGTGAGAAAATATAATAATTAAAAGTAAATGCTCTTTTCATAAAATATTAAAAACAAATGATTGATGTATAAAATTCTTATACCATTTGTAAATGCCCTATAATATTAACATTAAAACAGATCACCCCAAGCCCAATAGAGTTCACATTGGTTATGATCGATAATTAGCAGGAGTTTTTGTTTTAAAAATTAACCCCAAATGTAATCTATGGACAATTGTTTAAATCCAATCAATTATTAACACCCTTTGAAGTAGAATGGTCAGTGTTTTTACAACAATTATCTGTTTGACATTTTTATGACCTCGAGGCTTAAAATAGAACATGGGAAACTTTACCTGTGTAGACATCGAGGTTTATTTTTAAATCAAATTCCATAATATAAACACGAAAGAAACTGTTTTAAAACTTTATTTCAATAACACAAAGTAAATATGAAATAACGAAAATAAGGATGCATTCAAGAAAAATATACTTACCAAATGACCGCTTCCGGTCAAAAATCTCGTCAGTTTTAACTAAGGCATATCTAGACGGCAATAATTTTCTATGCAATAAACCGAAAGGCCACTTGTAGAGCTATGCATATAACCGGACAATTTAACATTAGATGAATGGGAAATGGTTTTGTGCAGGAGAAAACTATGCAATTAACCGAATTATGCTATTAAGCGGTATGCAATTAAGTGGAATCGACTGTATTTTAAATGCAAGCTTGTACCCAAGAGAGTAGGATTTTTGTAATTCATTCCTAATCGAAGTCTTTTTTATCAAATAATGCAGGTCTAAGGAAATTGGCGCCCGTTTACAGGAAGTAAAATGATGAAATAAATAATCTATTTTTGAAATAACATTCTTATCCAATCAATGATGACAAAATTGCCTATTTATGAACTGTAATGAAATCAGTTTGATTAGTCTTGCTGAGATTGGTATTGTTACTATGTTTCCCAAAGATATATAAAACTGAATTAAAAAATCTTATGGGCGATTCAAGAATTGGATTGTGTGGGTATGAGAGTCCAAAGCTTCCTAAATAATTGCACAATTAAATTGTATGTAGAGGGGTGTGAAATATATATATACTTCCCATGTCTTTAAATAACAATTATGTTATATGTGTTTGACTTGCTGTCCCAATGACATAACTTTTCAGAATTATAATATAAACATGAAGTAGAATTATTATTCTTCTTTTTATTTCAGTAACTATGTCAGACTGGCTGCCACAAATGCTTTACTTAATTCCCTGGAATTTACAAAGGCAAATTTTGACAAAGAGGTAAATATTTTGACAGGCAAATATAAGCTATCCTAAGTCTTATTGTTCATATTAATCAAATATATTTATGAAAAGAACATAAAAAGCAGTATAATTTTAGAAATGAGTACAATTTACTGTTTGGATTTATTCATTATTAGCAATGTTTACTTTATCAGCTTCAAAATCCTTTTCTTTAAGTTTAGTTTCATACACAACACAATTGTTCAATAGTTGAAACTTAATAGAATCTACATTTTAATAATGATCTAAAATGTAAACAAGACAAAATGTCAAATGTATTCACTTTATAATTATACTGTATTCTTTTAATGAAAAAGTTGTGTTTTATAAATTTTGCATGAGGTGCAATAATGATAATATATTTTGAACAGTTTCAGGGTAAACTTGCAATAATTGTCTTTTTTTTTTTAATTTGTAGACAGAGAGACATTTCATCATGCAGGTGGTATGTGAAGCTACGCAGTCGACTGAGACCAGAATTAGTGGAGTAAGTTTACCTAGTTCAAATCTCGGATGATATTTCACTGTAAAACTGCCCTTCTGTTTAATTACATTTTCTGGCTACTTTGTTGTTTAGTATATTCAACTTGAAGTAAAAACAATCCTTCATCTTTTGGGTACTCGTATGGTATTTTAACATAAATAAAATGGCTTGACTGGGTTATTCCCTTCAAAATATCTGGAATTGTTTCATCTGATCATTTAAAAACCAAGATTTTCTCATGACATGTCAGAACCTCAGATTTATTTTTCCAATCAGTGATGACAAAATTGCCTATTTATGAACTGTAATGAAATCAGTTTGATTAGTCTTGCTGAGATTGGCATAAGGGCTATTCAATGAAATTAGATAAAGCATTTATAGGTCCAATGGACACATACTACTATCATAAATGAGCCAACACCCATAAAACAAACAACCTCCCAGATTCACTAATTGAATAGCCCCAAGAAATGTTACAAAATTTCAATAGAGAAAAAAGTTTTGATGCTATTGGTTTACAAACTACCATTTGAAGATATTTTTATACGACTCCCAAAAAATTTTGGGTTCGTATAATGGTATGATGGCGGCGTCGTCATCCGAAGACACTTTGGTTTCCGGATAATAACTTTAGTTTGAGTGAATAGATCTTAATGAAATTTTTTCAGAAGGTTCAATACCACAAAAGGAAGGTTGGGATTTATTTTGGGGATGATGGTCTGAAACGTTTAGGAATTAGGGGCCCAAAAGGGGCCAAAAGAAGCTTTTTTCTAGTTTCAGGATAATAACTTGTTTACCAGAATTTCAATTGCTCTGAAAGTATACTGCAATGTTTAAAATCACAAGTAGAAGGTTTGGATTTATTAAAGGGGTTATGGGGCCAAAGTTTAGGAATAAGGGGCCAAAACAAGCATTTTTCTAGTTTCAAGACAATACCTTGTGTGTAATTGCATGGATCTCTCTAAAATTGTACCACAATGAACCATATAACAAAGGGGAGGCTGGGATTAAGTTTTGAGTTAATTGCCCAAAATATGTAGGAATTAAGGGCCCAAAAAGAAGCATGTTTCTAGTTTCCAAACAATCATGACAATAACTTGTGTTTAAGTGTATGGATCTCTCTGAAATCGTACTACAAGGTTCAATATTACAAAGGAAAGCATGGGATTGAGTTTAAGGGTTATTGCTCTAAGGGGGGGGGGTCAATAAATTGGGGGGGATCTCAGTTTACCATTTTTTTAAGGGATTTTTTTTTTTTTTTTCAACATTTTTCAAATTTCAAATTTTGAAAAGTTTCAATAAGAAATATTCAATTGCACAGTATTGTGCAATAGATGTGTTAGAACTTGAACCACATTAATTTTCTGGCAAAAACCTATATTATGTCAAAAATTTGATCACAATCAAAATTCAGACGGTATCAAGCTTGAATATTGTGACCAAATTTGCCCCAACTGTTCAGGGTTTGACCACTGGGGTCGTATAAAGCTGCGCCCTGTGGAGCACCTGGTTTAGTTTAATAATACTTTTAAGTCCTCTTCCTGTGAACATGATAAATTGCAATAAGAAAGATAAATTTTACTTTTGAAGGTGTTTAAAATGTAATTTATTTTTGTTTTACAATTTGAAATAAAAACTTGTATCCAAAAGAAGTCCTTTCCTGATCTTTAGTCTATTTTAACAGAATATGCAGGCAAAAGGAAATTTGGCACACATTTGCAGGAAGTAAAATTGAGAAATATCATTGGGGTTTCTTAACCAATCAATGATGACAAACTTGCCTATTTATGAACTGCAATGAAATCAGTTTGATTAGTCTTGCTGAGATTGGTCTTCTAAGGACTATTCCATTAAAATGGATGTGAAAGGGTAGGCATGGAAATTCACCCACAACAAAAATAAGTGTATATTAAGTAAATACTGCAGTTTGTGTCAGGGATGTAAATCAAACGTATTTACCGGAATAGGGATTCAATCAATATGACCAACCCTTCTTACCAATCTTAACCTGTCCATTTCACTGACTAACCTTGGGCCAAAATAAAAAGATTGTATGTTTGCCCAAACGCGACCGACTCAAATTCTTTTTTTGACGTTTTTTAGAAGAATTTTTTTTTTTGCGGATTTTTTTCGTGTCCGCTCCGTCATCGTATAAAACTTAAAGTTTGTCGTCTTTGCGTTTTGAAAGTAATTGTGAATAAGATGAAAAGAAAGCGCATAAGAGATGCAGTTAATCTATATTCGGTGTTCTCTGTTTTTATCTTCTGACTTAACGAACGTAAAACTGACTTAACGAACGTAAAGAAGTGAAACATGTGGCACAGTTTTTTTTACTCTGTAGTTGTCTGTACTACCAAACCCTTACCTATATGCTCAATGTTAATTTCATCGTGTAATCGAATATCTGATAAGAATATTCAGGTAGATTTGTTCAAAACCATGTGCAATCAAATATTTTCAATGTTATTCTGACAGGAAATGGATCCGGAAGTTGCGAATTTACAATCTTGCAAAAAGATTTTGTTTTTACTGAATAAAAAGAAATTATTTCTTGATAAATTGTTGTCTTTAATTATAATCTTCCTTTATCATGTGAATTAGATGCCTTTTTATTCAAATAGTTCAAATTTACAAGTCTCAGTTGACAAGATCAGTACGTTGCTGTTTGGGAGAATTTGATAAAACTATAATTGCTCACAGTATCAGAAATATAATCTTAACTGAATGTAACTCCTTCTGAATAATTTATTGCAATATAAATATAAATCCCCTTTGACAAGAGAAATCTGGCTTTTGTCAGAAATATTTTTTTCACATGTGCAAAAGTAAACACATATTATGGTGGGATTTTTATACAAATTTGTGAGGAAGCCTCTGGAACCTGATGACCTATAAATAAAATAGTCTTCAGAAAACGTTAACTTTATGCAATTATATTTTA
The DNA here is from genome assembly GCF_965363235.1 of Mytilus galloprovincialis. Taxonomy (NCBI): domain Eukaryota; kingdom Metazoa; phylum Mollusca; class Bivalvia; order Mytilida; family Mytilidae; genus Mytilus; species Mytilus galloprovincialis. The sequence continues at coordinate 49,957,151 of NC_134851.1, forward strand.
TCAATAATGATTATTTTCAAAAATTTAAACTTGATTATTTAAAGAAATAAAATTATAACAAATATGTTTTTAGTTTGGAGATTCTACAGAACATGCTTTGATCTATTTACAGCCAAATTAGTTTACCTGTGTGATAATGTAAAATATAAATTTGTTTTCAAACAAAAAAAAGACAGAAACTATGGATGGTAGATATTAATTCATTTAAAATATTTTAGGACATTTAATCTATTTTAATAGATACAGGATTTAAAAACTGCAAACAAATTAAATCAATACATAGTCAGCTGATATTTTTTTTACACAAACATGGTGTTGATGTAATTGTTGAAAATCACTTCATAAATCCACCAGCCCTTTCACACATGTAGCAATTGTCAGGGTTATAAACATCTCAGGATACAAATCATAAAGTAGACTAATTTATTTACAGAGGTTTTAAATTCATGGCTTTTGGTTGACTCTACAAAGGTTTTACGGGAAAAACAGATGAACTGTGTTAAGATCTTTAAATATTTTCATGCAAATTCTGAAGAAAAAAAAAAGAATTTGCCTACCTACCTACCCACACCCAGTCATCATGGGTCGGGTTTGGGCAAACTGAAATATTTCTAATTGTGGCCTTGTGTGTCCAAAAATATCCTGAATGGTTCTCCCCACCTTTGTAAATATTGTTTCAAATGAGTCAGTATATATTTGTAATATGTAAAACAATTTTTATTTTGTAAATATCGAGCAGATCACTTTGATCTAGACAAGAATGTAATAATATCACATAAGATCTAGATATAACATATGGTTTTATTTTCAGGTACGTGTTGCTGCTCTACAGTGTCTGGTGAAGATAATGTCATTATATTATACCTATATGGAACATTATATGGGACCAGCTTTATTTGCAGTAAGTGATGTGTTAATGATGAAAAATTAAGTTCTAACATTTGATGCCACCAGTTTTTGAATTCATTTAGTACTATTTATAAACAGTGTGTTGGACTATTGAAATTTGTACATCTTTTAAACTGTTAGCTTTATTTTTAAATGCTGATCATAAAAGACAAATAAAAAAGTGTTGTTTTTATTTCTCTCTTTTGTATTTAGTTTTACCTGTTTGTCATTCTGAACTGAAGCAGTTGTTCTGACTTTTTCTATAATACAAGTATAGATCTGATTTTTGATACATTAGTATAAAGTGATGTTTCATTTTGGTTGGCTGACTTATGGTATAAGCAGGAACATATTGTTTATGATCAGGGCTTTCCATAGAAATTGAAGTAGAAGGCTGAATTAAAATTATAGGCGGCTATAACATGCGTTCGGCGAAGCCGGACGCCCACCAAGCTGTAAGCTTGGTGCCTTACGGCAGGGGGACTGGGGGCCGCTCAAGGCCCCCAGAAGCTCTGGCATAAATAGAGCAAAATCCTGCATTCTTGCAATCTCCTGGCACCTAATTTAATCTTTCAAATGACCATTTTTTATGTATGAAATTAAAGAAAGAAAAAAAAAACTCAAAGAAATTTCATTTTTTTTTATGTTAGTTTTTTATTTTCATTACCTTATGCTTTAAAATTCATTTACTTTTAAAGGAGTTTTATTTAAATAATCATCCGGTTTGTTAGAAATCTTGATCGATTTATTTTGCATAACTAAGTGCATTTGTAAACAAATGACCCCCTTTTCTCTCTAAAGACTGTTACGCGTATTTAAATCATACAATTATTTCTCAAGCATTGACAGAAAATTGATATATCCTCTGATTTTCTCTTTTTTTTTGTAAACTGTTCAATAAGTCGGATACATAAATCATTTGAAAATGTTATTTATTTGAGGTCGAGTCGACAATATTCTACTTTCGTTTTCTGAACACCAGATGGGCTTTGAAAAATGAACTTCAAAAGATACTGTTTTCCAGATTCTGAACAATATGATCTAATACATTTTCTTTAATTTGACTAATATTATTCCATAACCATAAGATTGTCATCCTATCCGATTGTCTTCACGTTTTAAAAGCCAAAAAAAGCCAACGAGTTAATGACCATCGGAACGTCTCTATTGTTATCGTTCAATGACCACCGGAACGTCTCTCTTGTTATCTTTGAAAAGAAACGATGCATTCTGACTTTAAATAGACAACCAATCAGTGACTTTAATTCATGTGAACTATATTTAGCCCAAGGTAAACACTGACTTTTCATCCTTGTTTATCGTGACCGCGACTTTGCGACAATATACGTCTCTCGGCTGCCTGTAAACATTTGAAAAAGATATTTTTTTCTTTTGGAATTTATATTTTTGTCATCGAAGTAGCCGGCACTTGAAGCCACCGTAAGCGGCGGATTTCCGCCGGCTACCGGCTTCAATGGAAAGCCCTGTATGATTTATTCTATATGTTTAAGTCCAAAATGCAGGGAACAGTATTATATCATAATTTTTTTTACAGATAACAATGGAAGCCATGAAATCAGATGTAGATGAGATAGCATTGCAAGGAATTGAATTCTGGTCAACTGTATGTGATGAAGAAGTTGATCTAGCTATAGAATTGTCAGAGGTAAGTCATTTTGGGGGAAATGTATCTCCAAATTTATCATTAATGCACACAAGTTTTCCTTTTTGGGGATATTCCTTCCACTTTTGCCAATAACGAGATTAATACTAAAAAATGGATGCCAATTTTATGAAAATCTTACTTGCAATGTAGTATGTCATTGTTAAATCGACTCCAATCTTAATTGACTAGGATTGTCCGTTTTCCTTTCGAAGGTCTGTGTTTTTCTTTGGGCACTCTGGCTTCTTCCACCAATAAAAACTGACCGCCACAAAATAGCCTAAATGCGGTGCTTAAGAGTGGCAGTAAAATACAAAAAATCAAAATCAATGTCATTGATCAGGACCCGATGCATGTTTTACAAGTGATGTTCAACTTATTCTAAGTTCTGTCAAAAATAAGCAAATAAAAGTGCATATATACATAAGCTACATCTAACCTTGATTTAAGGTCAGAATAAAGTGTTTACCTTCATACATATAATTGTTACCGTACACTGAGCTGCATACACTTTAAAAATTTGTCAATCTCAATGCCAAAGTTTCCTTCTTGTGACTGTTGATGTTATGATTACAATACATGTATGTACATTTTACTTATACATTGTACAAAAGTATCCTGATTTTTTAGGCCGCTGAACAAGGTAGACCACCAGAACGAACAAGTAGATTCTATGCCAAAGGAGCTCTCCAGTACCTGTGTCCAATTCTACTCGTCTGTTTGACGAAACAGGTAACCGGGCATGTGTGTATTATTTCCAGTTATAACTAACCTTTACACTATTTATAAGACTACAGCTTTTATGGCCTTTCTATCTATAATATAGGCATGGGGAGGAATTTACATTGCATAGCTATGTCATGATATGATGCATTCATTACATGGACATGCTCGTGAATTTTGTTTTTAATGTATTTCAATTTCATAGAAAACTCAATTCAGTTTATGTAATTTGGCAGTTGATGCAAACTGTATGATGTGTGGTCAAAATTAGGAGATTGACTCGGCAGCAAATTTTGAAGTATCAGGAAAATGATTTGATTTGGGCTAGTGGGAAGAGGTAGAAGATCCATAGAAGCTGTAGAATAACTGAGAAGGCCAAGCAAATTTGGGGGAGTGGGGCATTAATATAAACCCTAACCAGTTGAAAATAGATTTTGTTGTAGATCTTCCTCTCAAAAACATAAGCTTATATGTTCTAACATAAGAAAAAAATCAACTTTCAAGATTTTCCCACCTTATTTTAACAAGTATCTTACTATTATCATACAGCAATGGTTAATTTTGGCATATTTCAACAAAGAAATATCTTTTTTCTGTAGTTGGCTGTTTCAACAATTATTCAAGTTTGTAATTCAACATTATTTTGGGGACAGTTTATTTAGAATAGGTGAACATTTGCTTGGCCTTTTCAGTTGTTTTTATACGACCGCAAATTTTGAAAAAATTTTCGTCGTATATTGCTATCACGTTGGCGTCGGCGTCGTCGTCGTCGTCATCCGGCGTCCGAATACTTTTAGTTTTCGCACTCTAACTTTAGTAAAAGTGAATGGAAATCTATGAAATTTTGACACAAGGTTTATGACCACAAAAGAACGGTTGGGATTGATTTTGGGAGTTTTGGTCTCAACAGTTTAGGAATTAGGGGCCAAAAAAGGGCCCAAATAAGCATTATTCTTGGTTTTCGCACAATAACATTAGTTTAAGTAAATAGAAATCAATGAAATTTAAACACAATGTTAATGACTACAAAAGGAAGGTTGGTATTGATTTTGGGAGTTTAGGTCCCAACAGTTTAGGAATTAGGGGCCAAAAAGGGACCCAAATAAGCATTTTTCTTGGTTTTCGCACCATAACGTTAGTATAAGTAAATAGAAATCTATGAAATTTAAACACAAGGTTTATGACCATAAAAGAAAGGTTGGGTTTGATTTTGGGAGTTTTGGTCCCAACATAATAAGGGGCCCAAAGGGTCCAAAATTAAACTTTTGTTTGATTTCATCAAAATTGAATAATTGGGGTTCTTTGATATGCTGAATCTAACTGTCATGACTGTGTATGTAGATTCTTAACTTTTGGTCCCGTTTTCAAATTGGTCTACATTAAAGTCCAAAGGGTCCAAAATTAAACTTAGTTTGATTTTGACAAAAAATGAATCAGTTAGGTTCTTTGATATGCTGAATCTAAAAATGTATTTAGATTCTTGATTATTGGCCCAGTTTTCAAGTTGGTCCAAATCGGGGTCCAAAATTAAACTTTGTTTGATTTCATCAAAAATTGAATAAATGGGGTTCTTTGATATACCAAATCTAACTGTGTATGTAGATTCTTCATTTTTGGTCCTGTTTTCAAATTGGTCTACACTAAAGTCCAAAGGGTCCAAAATTAAACTTAGTCTGATTTAACAAAAATTGAAATCTTGAAGTTCTTTGATATGCTGAATCCAAAAATGTACTTAGATTTTTTATTATGGGCCCAGTTTTCAAGTTGGTCCAAATCAGGATCTAAAATTATTATATTAAGTATTGTGCAATAGCAAGTCTTTTCAATTGCACAGTATTGCGCAATGGCAAGAAATATCTAATTGCACAATATTGTGAAATATCAATTTTTTTTTTAATTAGAGTTATCTTTCTTTGTCCAGAATAGTAAGCAAGAAATATCTAATTGCAAAATATTGTGCAATAGCAAGATTTTTTTTTAATTGGAGTTATCTTTCTTTGTCCAGAATCAACTTAAATCTTTGTTATATACAATATACAATGTATATTCACTTTTTACTACCAACTGATAAATTAAAATAATCTTTACCATTCAGTGATAACAAGCAGTTTTTTTACATCTTAATATTTTATGATGTATTTAAATGAGTAGTTATTGTTGCAAACTCCATTAGAAATTTTAATTGAGATTAGTTTTGGAATAAGGGAAAGGGGGATGTGATTAAAAAAATTGGGTTCAATTTTTCTCATTTGAAATTTCATAAATAAAAAAGAAAATTTCTTCAAACATTTTTTTGAGAGGATTAATATTCAACAGCATAGTGAATTGCTCTAAGAGAAACAAAAAATTTAAGTTCATTAGAACACATTCATTCTGTGTCAGAAACCTATGCTGTGTCAACTATTTAATCACAATCCAAATTTAGAGCTGAATCCAGCTTGAATGTTGTGTCCATACTTGCCCTAACCGTTCAGGGTTCAACCTCTGCGGTCGTATAAAGCTACGCCCTGCGGAGCATCTGGTTATTTTTAATTTATAACTGTATTATGAATATCTTTAACTTGGTGGTAGCATTGCACATATTTCCAAGGGCCATACAATTATATATTGAATTAAAAGAATAAAAACAGATGTGTCTAGAAAAGTTAATGAAATTAACATTAATAAAAAAAAAATTAAAGAGGCATACAAATGTAAAGAGACCAAGAACAAATGTCCAACCTCTTAGATAATTTTGCTAGAAGTAATATTTTTATGCCCCACTTACATTTATTATGATTTTGGTCTGTTTGCTTGTCCGTCCAGTCCTGCTTCAGGTTTTAGAAAATGAAAGTGCAAGGTGTGGCATCCGTATACTATGGACACATTTTTATTTTGGTCTGAACAGCAGGTAACAAAGAAACAAAAAGAATGTTACATCTATATATGTATATCATATAAAATAAAATGCTATTTTTTTGGATATGAGCTTTTTCTGCAGTGTATTTCTATTTATACGATTGTATCAGCATTTTGGCTCTAACACTAACTGATTTAATCAAGATTCACCAGTTATTATAGCAACAGCATAATGAATTATAGCTTAACTGGTTTATAAAACAATTGTGATGCTTGAATTAAACAACAAACAGCATCTTGCAATTTGTTCTTGTGTTATCTGAGATGTTTAAAGGTGTTGTCCAATTGGCGTGAAAAATGCACACAATTTCTGTTAATAAAACTCTGCAAATAAAGTTTGGGGGTACAGAGAAATCAGGTTGTTCATACCACACCTCTTTAGGTTTAAAATGTATGAACTGCATGAAGTTTTTGATATACATTAATTTAAACTGCAATGATTTTGATTAATACCTTCAAATTGCTATTCCATTAAAAATTATCATATTACATGTTTGTACAATAATTTTTAAGACGTTGACAACCAATGAAGAATATAATCAGAATAAGTTCTGACTGAAATTGCATTAAACCAAGATTTTATTTGACTTGTTTAGGTGTTGAATAGGATCATAAATGGTCCTTCTCGTAATAAGTTGCTATTCACAGTCTCATTGAACAGAGGGGTGACACTAGTATGCGTTGTAAATATCAGCATGGACTTTTAGCAAGTTCTTTTTGAAGAAAATTTGAATTTAAAATCTCAAATTTCCATAGTTTTCTGAAAAGTTGACTTTCATTTCCTTTTCTCCGTGATATGAGTGGGCAAAGACTGTGCTTAACTTTAATTTAGCCGTGGAGATTGGATGCACCATTTGTTTTTATGCCCCATTTATGGGTATTATGTTTTCTGGTCTGTCTGTTCGTTCATTTGTCCGTCCGTTCATCCCGCTTCAGGTTAATGTTTTTGGTCGAGGTAGTTTTTGATGAAGTTGAAGTCAAATCAACTTGAAACTTAGTACACATGTTCCTTATGATATGATCTTTTCTAATTTTAGTGCCAAATTAGAGATTTTACCCCATTTTCACGGTCCACTGAACATAGAAAATGATGTTGCGGATGGGGCATTTGTGTACTTAGGACACATTCTATTTCTTTCATCATAAGAATTGAACCTTATATCAATAGTAATGTATTTATGTCTAAGATGTCAAAATAAATCTATGGTTAAATTGACCTATCAGAAGTGAATAGATTGAAAATGATCAAATCTACGTGAACTGGAACTTAAACTAATAAACGATGTGGATTTTAACATTAACTTCTTTTCCTATTAAAGTAGATGTTTTAACTATGATCCCGTCTATTTTGTTTTCCAGGAAGAATTAGATGATGATGATGAGTGGAATCCATGTAAAGCTGCCGGTGTTTGTCTCATGTTAATGGCCACATGTTGTGAAGATGATGTTGTACCACATGTTTTACCTTTCGTCCAAAAACACATCCGTGATCAAGATTGGAGATATCGAGATGCAGCTGTTATGGCTTTTGGTAAGTTTTATAGAAATGTGAAGTCGAGATACATGTTTCTAGAGCCTGCATTGTCAAATGACCGATTGAGGTTGGAAACTCTTCAAATACACTACACTACTGGTAATATTTCCATTCTAATGCATTACTAACATAATGTTCAAAATAAAACATCTGTCTTTAATTGCCCCTTGTTGCTAGTGTCTGATCTTCAACTAAGAATTTAAAGAGGGGCCTCATCCAATCAAAAGTGGTATTACATATTGGCTAGAAATATGTTATGATACTGTACATTCAGATAATTTTGGCAATTTTTAAATTTTTGTGAAATGACTACCAGATTGTGATACAAAAACAAAAAACAGAATAGACATCAACAACACGCTGAAAACTAGTCAGAATATCCATAAAACTTGATATATGATGTCTTTTCTCTACACTAGTTTATTTATCAACTGACATGCATGATATACTTTCTTTTACCCATAGGTTCAGTTTTAGAAGGACCAGATCCACAGAAATTAAAACCGATTGTAGAACAGGCAATGCCAATGTTAATAGAATTATTAAAAGACTCTAGTGTCGTAGTGCGTGATACAGCAGCATGGACTGTTGGACGTGTTTGTGAACTATTACCTGATTCTGTGATTGATGAAAAGACATTAAATCCATTATTAATTGCCTTAGTAGAAGGATTAACAGCAGAACCAAGAGTTGCCAGTAATGTATGCTGGGTAGGTAGTCAAACTTAAGTATTAGAAAAAATCTGGATCAAGGGTCAAAAGAAATGTATGTTTTGGGCCGAAAATAAAATATTGTTTGTTTCCCCAATCCCGACCGACCCTGCAAAAATGGTGCTACTCATTAAATTTTATTGTCAAAACTAAGTCGAAAATTATTTTATTCATTTATGATTTTCAGACTTGCCACATCGTCCAATATTGTTCTAGCTTTTTGGAAAAAAAAGTCGGGATTGGGGAAACAAACACTATATTAATTTAGGCCTTGTAAACATTGAAACCTCTACTATCATGACTATGTTTCTATGTGTCAGAGATGTATCAAGCAGTCAGTCACAAAAGATTGTTACACAAGTAGCTGTGGTGTTTATGTCTTGAGCTTAAAGATTCACAAAACCATATTTTAAAATGTTACAAGCTGGTCACAAACCATCAATGGGCTGACATTTTTTTATACTTGAAAAAATAAGGAGATGTTGTATTATTGCCGACGAGACAGCCATGCTCAAATGACATTGGTTTTAAAAAAAACCTTACTAGTTTCACTCTTGATGTCGTGGTCAAAATTCCTCATTGGCTTTGCTCTAGATAGTCATTTTGTGTTATTGCTTATTTTACACTATCCATTTTGTAGGCTTTCTCTAGTTTAGCTGAAGCAGCTTATGACAACGCAGAAACCACAGACGAGAATGCTGAACCAAACACCTATTGTTTATCTAGTTATTTTGAATCTGTTGTTGATAAGTTGTTACAGACTACAGACAGGTAATTTTTTAGGCCTATTGGGCCACCCTTAAAAAATTGTTTGTTTGGCATTGCCGACCCACACTATCAGCAGGTGGGTAGGTAGGTAGGGATTTTTTTTTTTTTTTTTTTTTTTTTTTTTTTACATTTAAAAGCCTTATACATGTAAATCATGAAGTCTCCAGATCAATGTTGTCTAAAGCATTGCAGCATTGTTGTGTGTACATGCTGGTGGTTTCTTTGAAAGGGGTCAACCATCAATGTCACATTCTACATCATATGGATAATTTCACGTAAGACAGTCAGTTTTATTGGCAAAGTTAACCAAAGTACCCAGAAAAAAACACAGAACTGAGGCAGGAAACTGACAAATAAACCATATAAAATGTATGACGTGAAAATTGAACTTTTATTGTGGGACTGCCCATTGAACAGAGGCCTGATGTCACATCTTGAAGTTGTGGTCACAGTTTGGTAAAATTACCATAAGTTAAATGGCTCAACCACTACGGCTCCTTGTACAAATGGACAAAGATTTAAAACTTTGCTTTGGTTTTATAAACATCACTTTCTACACCATATGGGTAATTTCATGGCAGTCAGTTTTAGTGCCGTACTAAACCGTAGTACTTGAAGGAAAATGCCAACCTGTGGGAGGAAACTGACTAACCTTATCATATCTGACATGAAAATCAAACCTTAATTTTGCAACTGCCCAACTAGGGCTCAAACCAATACCTGGAGGCTAGTAATCATACATGTAAGGTGTGACGAACTACCATACAAACATGTCTACTTTCCCTGATAAGTTTTGAGGATAAACGATCTAATTAGGATAGCAAAATATTAAAAATTTGGAAGGTTGGCACAAATAGACATGGTGTTTATACAAATATTATCCAAGTGCAAGGTTTTTCAGGGATAGGTTTAAAAAGTATGATAAATTCAAAATGGAAATATGCAGCAGGACAGACAATTTTTGCAGATAAATAAATTATGGGTTGTAATGCTTGTTTGATTAACAGAAATCTGGACATGCATTACATGAATACAGATAAATTAATGAGCCCTTAGAATTGTGGAAAAGGAGGGGATTTTATTCATACTAGTACACTGGATACATTTATAAATATGTTTCTGTCAGTATCTTTTATGTTTTAAGAATTATCTTATTCATGTTAAGAAGAAAGGCAAGAAAAGGGGGAAGTACTTCAATTGACACAAGATGCTAGTCTTTAAAATATGTATGTTTTGTTCCAGGCTAGCATCTACTGGTACAAAACTACTATAAACCTGTAAATCATTATGGTCTTTAAGCTTTGGTGCTTACAGCCATAATTATCTTGAATGCATCATTGTGGTTCTGACTATAGTAGATACTTTGTTCAAGGGAAAATTTGTCAATGATAAATTTCAAATATTTAATAAGTTCATCAAATGTAAGAGCCACGCATATTTGTTCTGTGATGTCCCGGTGAAAAACTTCTATCTCATGAAGCGACAAAGTCAAGCAGAAATCATCTGTTTCTGCTTTACAAAAGATAAAATTGAGTCCTCTACAAGGTCTCTCAGAACGTTTCTTTCAAAGAATAGCTGAAATTTGATTTTTGATAAAAATCCATCTCCAATGCATTGCAGCATAGGGAGATGCCTTCCCCTGCCGGCCTCGTTGACATTACTTTTGGCAGACGTTTTCTATTCCATGTCATTTAAATGTTTGCTCCCAATACAGTGTAAGGTAAGCGCTTTTAAGATCGTGATTTGAAATAAGTAAAGCCAGGAACAAACTCGGTGGATACGATCAATTTTCCGGCACAATTTCGATTTTTTTAAATAAAAAAAAATTAATTTCTGAAATGCAAATAAAATTATTTGGGCGGCAAGTTTTTCAGTGGGTCGGGCGGCAATGCCAAACAAATGAAATTTTATTTTAGGCCTTGGACAGAGATAATAATTATTTTTTCATAAAAGACAATAGACCTATCATGTAGATAGATCACCCAGATTTTATACTGTTCGTTTGCTGTCTCTTTGACCAACATAACTAAAGCAATTTGTCTATTGACACTTTTTGATGTCCCCCAGTTTTTGGGTCCCTTAATGACATTATATGCAAGCAGAGGCATCATCATCTATGTCCCATGGACTCATTCCCCATTTATTTGTACTGCAGATAGTGCCAAATAGTTGTAGGGCAAACATCAAATCATGCACAAGGAGCTCTCATGTTATAATTGCTATAGTGCAAGCAGGATTAACATTACATTCAATTTGTGGTCCTTATTAATCATGTAATATTTATAACTGAACAACAATTAAAAGAGAAGTAGAGGTGTGGAAAACTAAAATATTTTTAATTTTGTAAAATTCAGCAATACTGTAAGTGTTTTTAAAAAATTTTGATTGTTATATTTGTAGAGCTGATGGTAACCAGCATAATTTAAGAAATGCAGCCTATGAAGCTCTGATGGAAATGGTTAAAAATAGTCCTAAGGTTAGTGACAAAGGAGATTTGTTATTATTATCAGACTTCGGATAATTTATTTTTTGGGGGGAAAATAGTCCTACAGTGAAACTATATTTTTGGGGCTAAATAGTTTGTCATAAAACATGGGGGTAAGTTCTAGTAAAAAATAGTCCTAAGTTAAATTTTGTATAATATCCAGGGTCCTGGGAAATTTTTCTTAAGAAATATGTTCAAAAACACCATTAATTGCAAATTCTGTTCATACCTTAAAGGTTGTATAGGTCTAGAAATTATCTTAATAGACAAGGATGGCCAATTTTCCTGCCTACTCCCTCAACCAATTAAAACTGACCCCTTTGTGTGAACTAGTCCAAGGAACTGAAAATGATTTTTTGTTCATTTTAGACAATTCTGATTTGTTGTTCAGAACAGAATTTCACCAATTGTGTAGACCATTTTCAAACCTATGTGTATATTCTTAGTAATGCAGTTTATTAGTCCCTTACCCAGGAAGTCAAAGGCGACTAGGTTTGCACTCTGTCAGTCCGCAAATCAGTTTTCCAGACTTTTTTTCTTCATCTTTGAAGATATTCATTTGATATTTGGTGTATTGTTTTATCATGACAAGTTACAGGTCAAGTAGTAAATTGGTTGAAGAATTTAGTGGTAGGTTTGCTCAATTACAATAAATTTTTAACCCTTAGGAGACTATGTTTTGCCATGCAATACTCACAGAATGCTTGTTTTGATTATGTTTAACATAAATGATTTAAAAGAAGCAGCACATCTCTCATTTAAAGTGTTATATATCGTAATTGCAGTCAATCATTCCAAAGTTTGAACATTAAATCAATTTTGAAGCTTGTAAGTTATTTCTTTCATAATATTACTGATTGATTTTTTTCTCTGGTTTATGAAGCCTTGATGTTTATGATTAGTTGATGAGATGTTTATTTGTGTATTTCCAGGATTGTTATGCAATAGTACAGAAAACTACATTAATTATATTAGAAAAGTTAGATAGAGTTCTACAAATGGAGGTAAGTGGACACAAGTTATTTTTATCTTCAGGTTATCCAGCTCAGTTAAAATGGCCAGCATACAATAGTATTTGGGCAATGTTCTCTGGTCTGCATTTGTTTGTTAGTCCATCCTGTATCAGTTTTAAGTTTTTGGTCATCACAGTTCACCATGAAGTTGTAGTCACATCAACTCAAACCTTGGAACCTGTTCATTATGATGTGATTAAACAAGTCACTGAGCAAGAAAAATGACAGTACAAGTAGGGCATTGTGTGTTATATGGACATATATTTTTATTTAAGCATGATTATATTGATAAACATCAGTTTTCATTCTTTAACTGTTTGTTTTATTCCTAGTTTGTGGCAATTTTCAGGAATTCAATAACCATTAGTTTTCACTCCTTTTTCTCAGCTTCAGGTATTTTTACAGAATGATAAATTGAACTGAAAAAATAATTTTCGAATAGTCCCAAAGGTTTTAAACGCCCGTCAAAATTTTGACGGGACATATTATGTTATACAAGTGTCCATCGTAAACATGTCACCTTTACTTGAGAACGACTTATCCAAATTTCATGAAACTTAATATTGTTGTTTCTTATGATGGTCAAATGATCTGTATACATTTTGGGGAAAATTAGAACAAAACTTTTTGAGTTACAGGACTTTGTAACTAGAACAGGGGGTGTGTTTTTTCTCCATGTTGCGGCGTATCTCAAAAACGATTCATGATAATTGATTAAAATTTTACACATTTCTTAGTTATATTAATCTAAAGATCTGTATGGTGATAAGACAAGTCTAAGTTTCAAGCAATTGTCCATTTCCATAGAATATCTGGTAATACAATTAGTATATATTATAGTTGACATTTATTTGATTATTTTTTTCAACAGAATATTATGATGGCATCAGATAAAGCTCAGTACAATGATTTACAGTCCCTCCTGTGTGCAACTTTACAGGTATGTACTAGAAACAATCTTGTCTTCCTTTTAAGAATGAGTTACACCGGTTAAACCAAAGGTCAATGGCCAAAATTGATGTCATTGAACTATCGGTTCATAAATTCATTAGTTTCAAATGAAGAATTAAAAAAAAAAATAGAATTGAATGTGTCTTTAGAGAGAAAAAAAGGGTTGGAAATTTAGCAAGAAAAGAAAATATGATGTAACAGTATTGTATGTTTGTGAACACATGAATTATGAAGAGTGAATCTGACTTTCAGAGTGTGTTAAGAAAAGTAACTCCAGAAGATGCACCTAAGATATCCGACCAAGTTATGAGTGCTTTGTTACGAATGTTGAGTAGTTCTGCCCAAATAAAAACAGGCGGGGTACAGGAGGACGTTCTTCTTGCTATATCTACGTTAGTAGAAGGTATGTACAAAAAACAAAAAGGAATGATGAGTAAAAATGTAAGGATCTAGAATTACATTGAACAATTTTATTAATACACAGTAGAAACACCTTGCTGTCTTGTGAGAATGTATTCAAATTACACAGATGTTAAGACTTAACTGATTATTGAAAGCAGAAAGGTGTAATAGTGTAATTCTAGTGATATAGGGAACTGTAATGATATTTCGAACTTAATATAAAATCAAAGGATCATCTTTAAACAAGACCAGTTTTAGTCTTATTTATAGTACTGGCAATGACCAAATCATGCATTTTCAGTATTTGTAGGGCAATCAATTTAAGGACCTTGGCCAGTTTGATAAAACTTGTTTAAACCTTGTTTACTGGTAAAATCAAGTATATATTTGAAACACATCAGAACCAAGTGACATTTTTCTACTGACGAAATCTATCAGGAATTATAATGATGACATGGATAACATGAGTTAGCACACAATCTTTCTTAAAGACAAATATTACGATATATTTCTATGTGTCGAAACAAAATTTTGCAAATATTTCCCAGTCAAAATATTGTTTGACCAGACTTTGCAACAGTACAAGATTATCGGACTAGTGGCTAACAGTGTGCAGACTGTGTAACATTGAAAACATCACTTTAGAAGGAGCTTCTCTATTAGATGCTGTTTACTAAATCTAGCCTAAGAGAAACATTAAGAATTGATGTATATATACTTTATTTTACAGTTCTTGGTGAAAACTTCTTAAATTACATGGAAGCATTTAAACCATACTTGGGCGTCAGTTTAAAAAACTTTGAAGAATATACAGTAAGTATTGTTAAAGTCTGGAAGATATCAACATATTGTCCAATTGAAGAATTTGAGACTGAACGCATACATGTATCATAATTTTATTTAATCACTGTTAATTCAGAAAATTTTATAATGTTGTTATGAGAAAATTTTCAAGTCTTCCAAAAATGAAACCCTCTTTTTAGAATTGAAGATATTTGTATTTAGAGTTTCCTATTATTATCAATTGCAATATTAAATGCACTAAATATAAATAGGTATTGTTCAGTACAAAGATGTCCTGAAATTATTTAGATTAATAGTTTAACCAAGAAGATTATTTCAATAGAGAATGTATATATTTCCTTGGTGTGAGATCTATAAGTATATTGCTGAGATATGTCAAGTTTCAGGTCAGAAAATACAACTAATCTTCTGTATTTCAGGTGTGTTTAGCTGCTGTTGGTTTAGTAGGAGATTTATGTAGAGCTTTAGGTCAGAAAGTACTACCTTACTGTGATGAGATTATGATGATGTTGTTAGAAAATTTAGGTGTAAGTAGAATCTTTACTATAGCGCTATTTGAACCTCTA
The DNA here is from genome assembly GCF_965363235.1 of Mytilus galloprovincialis. NCBI lineage: Eukaryota > Metazoa > Mollusca > Bivalvia > Mytilida > Mytilidae > Mytilus > Mytilus galloprovincialis. The sequence goes on from NC_134851.1 coordinate 49,972,556, forward strand.
CAGCTTAAAAACTATTAATTGCTATTGGTGTTCACACATTTTATATAGCATACTGTTAAGAGGGAAATTTGAAAGACCATCTTTTGCTTAGGGCTATTCCAGAAAAAAATTATGGGGGATGGGGGGGGGGGGGTTGGAAGGCACATTATAGTAATAATACATGGGCAGTGTTCCAGCTAGCATGAAATGGAGGGGCGCCGCACCCTGCCCCCGAAATTTTGCGCCCCTCTGTGCCCTTTTGAAAAAAAATTTAAAAAACGATCTTTTTTCCTCATATCGTCGCCATTTTGTTGAGTTCTTTATACACACACTTCATTAAGACAACAGATTAAAAAATTGTTGATACTTGTTACCTGTATATAATCACCTATTTGATTAGAGTCAATTACTTAATCAGGTGAAATTTACGACCCTGTCTAATCCCTTTGCCCTGAAGCACCAAACATCAAGTTAAATGAATTGATTATTTTAACACCTGACGATGCAAAATAGAATTTATAAAATGAATGTGAACGGTGTTCATTTCTATTGTATTTGTTATTTATAAAATAACGTTCATGTTAATAAAAAGAATCATTCCAATAGGTCAACACGCAAAATGCCGACGAAAAAAAGAAAAATTGACCAACTCGGAAATGACAAGAAGAAAATATCAAAGACTTGCCAGTCTATTACATCTTTTTTTAAGAATAATGACCATCAAAAGTAAAAAAATAATTTAATTCTTTACCTTTATGAAAAATCGAGAAGGAGAAAGGTTTCTATCAAATATCGCAATTGTTCTTCTATTGTAAATTCCGCCGATTACGGAGCACTCGAAAGTCCGATTTTTATATCATTTTTTCTTAAATTGAAATCCGTTTTGACTAACTTTAATATTGATATTATTAAATAGGCTCAACATGAAGTAAACGGAGATGCTTGTTGAATTGATAATAAACTGACAAAATTGAATCAATTTATTATTGTGCCGATTACGGAGCTCTCGAAAGTCCGATTTTTGTATCAATTTTCTTATTGAAATCACAGGCAAGATATACGTTGATAGGGGGTCTTCCAATGAATAGAAACAAGTGCCTGTGATTGAAATCCGTTTTGACTAACATTGATTTTATTAGATACGCTCAACATGAAATATACGGAGATGCTTGTTGAATTGAACAGACAACAGTGAAACAATGACATGGACCCTCAAACTCTCCTTATTCAATAACAGGACTTTATAGCTCTTGTGTCATCAGCAGAACTTGTAGTTCGTTCCTTACCTAGTCTGCTAGAGCTATTTCATTCACCTTGTCATTAGGATAAAAACCTATTATCTATGTACCATCTTGTTGCAAAACTATTCAGTGTTGCAATAATACAACCACTCAGTACAGCAGAGGTGGAGAAAATATTCTCTCAGGTCAAATTGATAAAGACAAGTCTCAGGGCAAACTTGAAAACACAGACATTAACAAAAATATTAACTGTAAAATTAAACTGTGATGAAACTAAATTTGAAAAAAATCTTGATCAATGTGTGACAACCTTAGCTTCTTCAAAAAGAAAAACAAAAGATTTGTCATTGTTGTTTAATATTTATTTGTATTTGAACTCTTCTTTGAAAAAATCTGTAGTTCTGAAAGAGAAATGAATATAGTAATGTCTATTATTGCTATCAGTTTGATTTTAACTTATATGTTCTAAATAAATTATTTTTAAACTTGTATATAATAGCTATTTAACTTAGCTACATGCTTGCTAAAAATATGTCTTTATGTGGTAATATAAAGTATTTGATTTTTTTCAGTGAGAACGCGCTAAAGTGCCCTTTTTAAAAACGCGCCCCTCTATTTTCAAATCCTAGCTGGAACACTGATGGGTGATGGGTATCAGAGCAACTTTTCACACTATAATGCACTATAAGTCTCAATTACAATTGTCTGGGTGTCGGGTGCTGACAAAAAGTGCCTTCCATACATTTTTTTCTGGAATAGCCCTTAGAAATTAAAGCATCATACCAACACAGTTTATATGGGGGGAAAATTCAGGTAGGCATTTGAAAGTCAAATTTAGTGATTTCAGAATTAACCCCAAAAAAAGATGATTGAGCAACTATTGGTACAGTATGTGATATTTACTTAACTTTGATGTTATCATTGTCTTTGCAGAATTCCACAGTCCATCGATCAGTAAAACCACAGATTTTATCAGTATTTGGTGATATCGCATTAGCCATTGGTCCATATTTCAAAAACTATTTAGAATATGTTTTAAATACACTACAGCAAGCTTCTCAAGCTCAGGTGGATAAGGTAAGATATGGTTTTAGTTGTATTCCAGGGTAAAAAGGGGGTGCTCCAAAAATTTGGTGCTTGGATCAGAGCTTCAGATACATTTTTAGAGATAAAAATTATATATATATATATAATATATATGTAGGGCGAAAAATTATATCACACTCAAACCATTAATACGCTAGTATAAAAGTAAGCATGTATATTTAGGGTAACCACACATTTTTTTCTATCACTGATAAATGCACCAGCATTCATAACAGATTAATAATTGATTACTCTTGATTTTGTATGTAATCAATTGCAACAGACTCACTGTAACGTCTATCTTGAGGGTAACCAGACACAATAGTCTTCAAAAAACAGCAGTATATTACCGTATAAGATATCTTTGCCAGATATAATTTGTATTTGTTAAGAATGTGATCTGACATGCACAGTTGAAGGTCTTGCTGTGACTGACTTTAAGGAAAGCAATTAAGCCACTCCCTTTATCTTGGGTTTTTATTTGCGACAATTCTTTTTGTCACAAAGTGATGCACTTTATACTTTATTTTTCATTTCTTTATCATAATTTCTAATGCTGAAGAGTTCCTTCCAACCTTTAATGTGACACCTTTTGTATTTCAGACTGATTATGATATGATAGATTATTTAAATGAATTACGTGGAGGATGTTTAGAGGCCTACACAGGAATAGTTCAGGGATTAAAAGGGGAAGGAGATCAACCAAATGGTGGGTACAAACACACACACAGATAGAACTGAATAAAGGGATATGTGTCATTGAAACAGCAACATAACCTAAAAAACAGAACAAAAACAACATCTAGATGTCTGCATATAATCTTCACCGAAAGACTTGTCTTATTTTTCAACTATTTTTTTTTAAAGTTTTTTGGTAGTATGTTTGTCTGGGGTGGGGTTATGGATTTAAGCTAGTGTCTTGTATAAGTATTTTCTGCTTCTTGGCTAAGCATAGGAAATTTAGAAAAAAAGAGCAAAATTCCTTGTATAAGTATTTTCTGCTTCTTGGCTAAGCATAGGAAATTTAGAAAAAAAGAGCAAAATTCCTTGCTCAGTTGACATAAAGAATTAGACATATAATGTGGTGTATGCAAAATATTGCATTAGATGTCCAATATAGTGATTCATTTATTCTGTTTCAGCTGATGTAAATTTAATACAGCCCCATGTAGGACATATAATGTCGTTTATGGAACATATAGCATTAGATGAAGACCATAGCGATGAAAACGTAGCAGCTGCATGTGGTTTGATAGGGTAAATATAACGTAATCTAATCTCTAATGCCTAGAATATTGCATATAGCAGTCTGCAAGAAAAGCTTTCTCCAACTTCTAGTCCAATGTTCTTGTGTGTCTAAACAAAGTTTTGCTTACTAGTCAAATAAAATATTATAAGTCTGGGGCATGAACTAGTGCCTAACATTGCAGACTGATATAGTATACATATCTGAAAGGTTAAAACTCTTGGTGTTCTTAGCTAATTCAGTCTTCACACACACTTAATGGAAAAATACTATGACATCAACGCATGTATTATTAAAACTTTTAGAGAGGACATGTTCTCTTGTTTCTGTCTCCCTAGTGAAGAGAACAATTTCATAATGATTCAGCATTTTCACAGTAATGAATAAGACTTGTGTGCACTATTTGGATCTGTTAGATACCTATTTTCTGTTTTATGATACTTTTAATTTCCATTGTGTGTTTAGTGCGACAATGTGCGAATTCTCTTTGTAGTGACATTTGACTTTTGTGTGTAACCTTTAATTGACAAGGAACTAATTCATGACCTTACTTATTTCAGTGACCTCTGTACAGCTTTTGGTGCTAGTATGTTGCCATTGGTTGACAAAGAACCAATCACAGGACTTATTTCTAAAGGTAGAAGAGGAAAAGCCAGTAAATCTAGAACATTAGCTACATGGGCCACCAAAGAAATTCGCAAATTAAAAAACGCTTCCTGGTGAGTAAATTCATGTGGCACATGTAATGAAATACAAATTGTGAATGCGATGAAAAGATGTTCCTAACATTTTCTACTTTAATTTCATTAAAATGCCATTTGCCAATGTAATAAAAAGAATAAGTAATCTAAAGAATTCAAAAATTGAAAAACAAATATTCAACTTTTGACCGAACAACAAGGATTATTAACTTATGTGCTACGCACATTCACGAGTTAATGTGTTTGTTATGTCACTCATTGAATATTTCTATAAATAATGAGCAACATCCTAATGTAAAAAGATGGTTGATTTATATTGATATGAATAAACAAGTGGGAAAAAAAAGATTTAATATAAACATCAATGCAAAACAGCAACCCAACAACACTAAAAAAAAATGTGTTTTGATAAGACTTGTTAGAAATAAATGAAAATATACAAAATAGAATAAAAAATATGTTCATTTCAGATTTACTTCTTTCAGTTTCATCTTGAGAGGGATAAAAAGCCTGGCCCCTTATGCAAATGATGTTAACATCAAAATTAAAAATAAATGTTTACCACTGTATGAATAGAGATTTTTTTTCTGATATCAAACAATACATGTACATGTTTAAAATATTTCAAGCTTATTGTTTTATCTCTCACACATATAGAAAAAAAATAACTTGGATATTTTTTTGTTATATTCCAATGTGTTGACAATTGTTTTCTTTATTTCAGATAAAGAGCCAGATCTGAGATTTTAGGAACAAAATTAGTGTGGGACTTGTGTATAACCATCGTCCTGCATGCACACAACTCGTGTTTTTTTCGAGTTATGTGAGAGAGGTGGGAGAGAGAGTGTACGATTCCGTCTCCATAGTGACACTATTGAAGTGCTAATTATTGACCTGAGATATAAATAATCATGATGTAATCACATTCTATTTATAGACATTGTTCAACAATGAGAGAGTGTGTTATCTTGCCGTGTTGCCATTGGAAATGAAATTAAAGAGAGGCAGGTCTTGGTTTTCTTTGCAGTGGCATTTTGAATTGATGAAATAGTTTATATAGATAATAATAAACAGCATGTGTGCCTGTAGAAAAATGCCAAACAATTTTATAGTGTTGAAAATGAATTTAAGTATAGCTTACATGAGTAAAACACAGTATTTGAATATTTTTTTTATGTAACAAACAAAAATTAAATGCAAGGTGAATCTGTTGGATGAAGGTATACACCATAAGCTATATATTGTTGCAGTTTCTGGAGGAAATAGGCTGGTGTAAAACAACTGATCTTCTGATAGTGACTAAGGTCTGCCAGATACAAAATGAACAATGCATCTTGATTTGAATCACTATTGTAACTGTAATGGCTATTGAAGAAATTGTCTTGTAACCTGAATCTCTTGGCTATCAAATACTTAATGATTTAATAAGTTACTCCGATATTAGCAGTTTTCAGCTCAATTTCCAATTTTAAATGTTATATATGGTAAATTATCTTCTGTGTTAACATAGAAAAATCTGCTGTGAATTTGAACAAGAGTTGCCTCTCTTTTGATTTCCCTTCAACATGTGTCCTACTGACTTATATAATTAGAGCATTCCATCATTACAAGCTAGTGTGGAGGCGTGAAGAACACGAGACGTTCGAGAGATGAAATATCCTGCACAATACATTGTAGCGCGAGGCAGATATTTCTCCAGGTGGATGTACGGGAGTTGGTCTATCGAGCAACAATCTAAATACACCATGGACTTTATTTGTTTCCTGGTCCTTTCTAAGTCTTTCTAATCGCCCATGGTTGTTGAAAGATCGTTGACTCATAGACAATGAGAGATCTAGAAATCTTCATCAGCTTTGAAGCATGACGCAAATAAATATTTCAAAGGACAACATTTAATATGTGGATCTGAAATATTGTAATCATTTACAAAATGATCGTAGAAGTAGCTGCTATAAGTGTTCATGTCTTCAGAACTGAATCTTTGTGTAAGAAACACCTCATTCAGATGTTATTTTCATTTTTTTTTTCCAAATATTTCATAAAAATTGAAATTTTTGCTCATATTTCGGCCAGTTTTAGTTATGGAAAATTATTCTGTATCTGGTAAATGTGTGTAATGTTTTTCTTGAGCAATCATTTTTTTGGTGGGAAAACCATTCAAAATGAAGTTATTAATTTTGCATAAAATATAAACTTGGAAAATAGTGTCATCTGAATCTGGTGTTTCGTTATTATTTGAGATATTTTTTGTTACAAAAATTTCAGTTGTTTTGACTGCTTTAACAATAGTTCCTATAGAGTTATTCCTTCTGATTTCACATTTTCTTATGTATTACCAGGTATGGTATAAAGATATTAATTCTTGATTTTCAGTTCATTTCAAAAAGTTGAATGGACTTTTCTGAAAAAAAATATTATGAAGGGAAGACTTTACTGTACTTCAGAAAAAATCGGTGTGTTTTGGAAATGAAAGTGCCAATTCTTTTACAAAACAAAAATTTTGTAATATTGCTTATGTAAACTTGTACAACAATTGTGATAATACAAAGTGCTAGATATTTTTGTACTTTTACGTGCTATAATCAAATTTAAGTGTATGAGTGCTATACAGAAGAGCTAAAACTGTTACAAAAATATACATGATATGAGTATTCATTTCTAAAAGGATTACAAGTCATTGGTACATAGTACTATATCTGAATTACAAGTCAATGATAAGAGACTTAAAAGTCGTCAGTAAAAAGTTCTGTTTCTGAAAAATCTATTTAGTTATGAATTTGGCCCAAATGATTATGTAGGACTTTCTTTCTACATAGACAATAATTTGTACTTTTGGGCCTATTTGTTGCATAACAAATAAGAAATTCACCAAATAGTGAGATATATACTATGTCTTTCATTTGTAAAAATTCCTAGATATTCTTTGTTTTTAAAGGCATGTTTTGTGTATTCTTTAAAAATGCATTGTTACTTTTCCTTTTGGAAGCCACATGTTATTTAAAAATGTGAATATGTGAACTTACTTAAATATTTGAGAAAGTATAAATAAATTAAATTTCTAAATGCATGAATTATGATAACATGGTGTCTTTCCTATTCATACAGTTGTCTGGTTCTAAAAAGCCAGAATGAAACAACATCTGAGAAATGTATCTTCATGGAAACATGTTTAACACCTTAGTTGATTGATAGTTGCTCAGCGTCCTATTTTGATCCACACACCCCCAAAAGAAATAATTAAAGTCTGAAAGCTTGTAAATGGAGTGCAAATAGTGACAATATCTATTGTAAGAGATGTTAGGAAGGCATTGCATATTTTATTTACTTGAGAAATTGAACCCTAAATTTCTTGTTTCTGTTATTTATAATTTATATTGCCTTTTATCACATATTTTGAAATATTTTGAAATAACATTGAAAATTCAGTGTCTGGTTTAAGGTTCTGAAAACATTATTATATTGTCTGGCAATTTTCTGCCAGAGGTAAATTTAGGGAGAGTGCAAATTCACCCTTATTAAGCTAGATGAAAGGTTACTTAAACTTTGTATTTTATTTCACAACACCAAAAAAAACTATACATTTATATAACAGGCAAACTGGATAAACAAATTCAAAAGACCAGTTGTTGAAGTTTAATGTTCTTGTGCCTAAATAAACTTGGTTATGATACATCTTATTGTTTAAAAAAAAAAATTAAAAAATTGGCAATCGTCTTGAAAGGAATATATGGTAGAGGAACATTAATCAATAATTAAATATTATCAAAATCTACAAAAGTCAACCTGAACAAAAATAGAACTAGAATTGGTGTATTTTTGACCCATTCCAAAAGGTAAACGGACAGAAAGTCACAGGACATAGTCACAAATTTGATAGGACAAAAAGTCACAAATTGTTTGAATATATAGAGAAATATCTTGAAATATTTACATTTTAATACATTTATGCATGATAAAGTTGAGGAAATGTCATTATACTTGAAAAATAAAGATTTATTTTTAATCATGCAAAGGATATATTTCTTGGCACCATGAAGCCATTTAAGTGCCAAGCTACTTTGACATTTTTTTATTTTTTTTTTTTAACAATTATTTGATCATCATTGAAATTTTTTTAATAAATTTTGTTTAAAAAGTTGGTTTATATACAATAATTCAAGAAAACCCCCCAACTGTTTTTGTTTAAAAAAAAAAAAAAAGCGTTTTCTTATTCAAAGAAAATAATCAGAAAAAATGAATTGTGACTTTTTTGTCCTGTGACTTTCTGTCCTACATTCTTCCAAAATACCAGAACTTTTGACTTGGATGTAAGGCAATTTTTGTCGAGCCTGCAACTTTTGTTGCAGAAAGCTCGACATAGGGATAGTGATCCGGCGGCGGCGGCTACGGCGGCGGCGTTAGCTAACTTCTTAAAAGCTTTATATTTTAGAAGGTGGAAGACCTGGATGCTTCATACTTTGTATATAGATGCCTCATGTTACGAAGTTTCCGTCAGTCACATGTCCAATGTCCTTGACCTCATTTTCATGGTTCAGTGACCATTTGAAAAAAAAGTTCAAATTTTTTGTAATGTTGAATTCTCTCTTATTATAAGTAATAGGATAACTATATTTGATATGTGTGTACCTTGCAAGGTTCTTATGTCTGTCAGACAGTTTTCACTTGACCTCGACCTCATTTCATGGATCAGTGAACAAGGTTAAGTTTTGGTGGTCAAGTCCATATCTCAGATACTATAAGCAATAGGGCTAGTATATTCGGTGTATGGAAGGACTGTAAGGTGTACATGTCCAACTGGCAGGTGTCATCTGACCTTGACCTCATTTTCATGGTTCAGTGGTTATAGTTAAGTTTTTGTGTTTTGGTCTGTTGTTCTCATACTATATGCAATAGGTCTACTATATTTGTTGTATGGAATGATTGTAAGGTGTACATGTCTAGCGGGCAGATGTCATGTGACCTTGACCTCATTTTCATGGTTCAGTGGTCAAAGTTAAGTTTTTGAGTTTTGGTCTTTTTATCTAATACTGTATGCCATAGGTCAACTATATTTGGTGTATGGAAATATTTAATGATCTTTATGTCAGTCGCGCAGGTTTTATTTGACCGTGACCTCATTTTCACGGTTCATTGCACAGTGTTAAGTTTTTGTGTTTTGGTCTATTTTTCTTAAACTATAAGTAATAGGTCAACTAAATATGTTGTATAGAAGCATTGTTAGCTGTACATGTCTGCCTGGCATGGTTCATCTGACCTTGACCTCATTTTCAAGGTTCATTGGTCTTTGTTTAGTTATCTTGGTTAATGTTAAGTTTATGGTACAGTTGTTATAAAGCTTAGCGTTTTACTTAGGACTATCAACATAATATCAATGATTAGTATAGAAGGCGAGACATTTCAGCGTGTGCACTCTTGTTCATATTATTTTTAAACTCTCCTATTCCTTAATTGAAAAATGAAATTACTAGGTTAGGGCACTAAGTTAATTTTGGACCAATTTAAAGATACTGTGATGGGCAACACCTTTATAGGTGTTGTAGATAATCTGAAGTTAAGCTAAACAAGAGTGGACGATGTCTCGCCTTCTTGACTAACCATTGATGTTATGTTGATAGTCCTAAATTGAAAGCTTTACTATAAATACATGTATCACATAAACCAAACCAGAAATACATGGTCAGATGACACCTGCTGGTTGGGCATGCTCACTTTGCAATCTGTTCATACACCAAATACGGTAGACCTATTGCATACAGAATAAGAAAACCGACAAAAACTACTAAAACAACTAAATCTTGAAAATGGAAACTTCATAACACAAGACATCTGAAATACTCTTATATACAAAGTATGAAAAATCTACCTTCTGATTAAGTGAAGGACTAATTTTGAGCATATTCACACTGACGCATACGTACCATAGCAGTACAGCTTTTTCTTATACACAGTTACAAATTAGGAGATGATGAGTGCCTGTTTTAACCCATCGATGGTTGGCAAGCTGATCAGTGGTTATGGCGGGTAGTTCCAAATTCTAATGGCACTCGGGAAGAAGGAATGTTGGTATACTAGGGATTGACCGTGTGATTGGAGGTATCGAATGATATGTACTCCGAGTGGAAACGCTAGTTTGTATGAGGTATGAATGTCTTATAGATGGTTGACTATTTTTTTGTATATCCGGTATTAAGATGGTTTTTACTTTGTCTCTTCAAGAGTTTAGGGTTTCCCATCCCAGGCTGGTGAACATGGTACAAACACTGCTTGTTTGTTGGTAGTCATTTGAAACAAATCTGGTCCCTCTACGTTGTACCAATTCAAGATGGTTGATGGTCCGTTTTGTATGGGGACCCATGCACTTGTGGCGTACTCTACAATTTGTCTGACGATGGTGCTTAATGCTTTTGTTGTTCAATGTCTGATGTTTCTTAGGAATGTCGAGGTGTTGTTTGCCTTCTTGGTGGCATCATCAGTGTGGGGTTTCCAAGATAAGTTTTGATATATTAAGGCCTAATATTTTCCTTGGTCAACATGAAGGGTATAACTGTAACCGGAGAGCACGAATTTCATTACAAAATTGCTTGTCTCCACTGGGACTCGAACCCGGTACCTCTGTGTTACAAGGCTGCGCGCTAACCGACTGAGCTAAAGAAGTACTTCCTTAGCTCAACCGCTTACGGCTGACACTTAATCTACTAAGTTTTTCTAAGGGAAGCAATCCCGTCACATAACCATGGATGAGGTAGTCATAATGGATTGGGTTCTGCTTCTTAGTGACAGAGAGAACTTCGCATTTGTCTGGGTTTAACAACGCTATAGCATCTGTCATTTTTGCTCCCAATCTTGAGGCAGGTCTTTTTGTAGGAGTGATGCATCGTTCAAGATGTTAATTTGATTTCACTGTCACTAAAACAGTTCATTCCTTCTCTACATTCTTTTGTGTATTGTTTTGATTTCACTGTCACTAAAACAGTTCATTCCTTCTCTACATTCTTTTGTGTATTGTTTTGATTTCACTGTCACTAAAACAGTTCATTCCTTCTCTACATTCTTTTGTGTAGTGTTTTGTCACTAAAACAGTTCATTCCTTCTCTACATTCTTAAGGTCTTTCCTCTCCGCGAGGAAAGACCTTATTGTTTTTCTCCTGTTTTTCTCCTGTTTTTTTTTTTTTTTTTTTTTTTTTTTCATCCAGCATTTGTTTAACATGGCCTCCCCTTGTTTCTATTGGAGTTATCAAGACCAAATATGGACTATCGGTAGACCTCATCATGAAGTATTACCAGATGAGGCTGTGGAGTATTTCATCATCCCCTTTAGAAGTTATCTCCCTTTTATTGTTTTTTTTTTCGACATGGCCCCCCTCGTTGTTTTTGAAGATATTATGACCTTATTTGGACAATAGCTAGATTTCATCATTCCCAATGAGAGTTATGTCCCCTTGAAGCAATTTCTTTCTTTTACATTTTTCTCAAAAAGTATTCAAGATAGAATCCATTTGAAAACGGCAACATGTACAAGACCAGATGGCAATGTTAATTAATATATATAATCATTTTGTTGTTAACCCTTATAAAGAGTTATTTCCCTTGAAAAAATATACACAATTTTTGAAAAATTGTATCTCGAGAACCGGAAGTCGTAAAGACTTGGGACCTACACCAATAATCTTAAGTTCATGTGACCTTTAATTTGCACCCAAGGTCAAAGGTCACTGAGTGCAAAAAAAAATTACGCTGCAATTTCAAGCTTTCATATTAAGAAAACGATTAGAGTTTGCTGCATACTTACAGCGTATAAAATGTTCCTCTCAACGAGCTCTACATTTTATACACTGACCTCAAAAGAGTCCGACTGTCTGTTCAAAAGTTACGACGGGATGATTCTTAAAAGTATAGTATTGTGTGTATATCTTTTTAAAGGTAACAGATATCAACCTACTATAAACTGCAAAGATGATCAGTAGTTCAAGACCTTCAATTTGAGGTCAATGTCAGGTCATGATGAAATTTCACCTTGACCTTCACATTATACTATGACCTTGACCTTGTGATGTTTGAAAGGTCAAGTGGTCCTGAGTTGAATGGTGATAGTCCCATGTCTCTACGACTTTCGGTTCTCAAGTTTTGTATTGCACCATATATTTGATGATTAATTGTGACCTTGGTGAACTTTGAAATTGTTCCAATTCTTTTTCTATAATGTTGTCCTTTAACTGTAGATCATTTATCATTTAACAGATTTGAGATATCTATTGTCGTTTTAGAGATAATGCAGTTTGAAGTTTTTCGAGCAGAGGCATGTATTTCTAAATCATCAAGAGCTTACCACTTAAAATGTTTTAGAAATTGAAGAGGTTGACAGTTATATGTTTGACCAAATACCAAAAACATTCCATGGAAAAAAACACCAAAAAATCAATTTGAAATTTTCAAGTTTTGCATTGACTTTGTAAGTTTCATAACTTCTATTTATATAGTTGATATTGCATCATTATTTGCACTTTGTCAAATGGGGTCATCTGATATATCAAATTGAAGGTCTTAATAAACTCTACTTAAAAATGAAAATTTTAAACCCCCTTTTCATCCCAGAGGGAAGGGTGGGGTCATTTAGTGCAAACATTCAAATTTCTCAGATGGTAAGGTTGTCGCATATCAAATGAAAGAACATAAAGCGTACATTTCAAATTTCAAATTGACGTCTCCCAAAAATGGGTTAGATGGGGTCATTGAGTGCAAAAAATAAATGTTCTTTTAAGGTAGGGTTGTTGTATATCAAATGAAAGGTCATGATGTGTACATTTGAGATATCAAATTCCCAACCTCCAAAAATTAGTTGGATAGGGTTATTAAGTGCAAAAATCAAACTTTCTAGAACATGCCGTTGTCGCATATCAAATGAAAGCTCATCTACTCTGTTCCATATATTATAATTCCGATCTCAAAAATGTAGGCGGATGAGGTCATTAAGTGTAAAAAGCGAAAAGTTTCAGAAGGTATGCTTGTCGTATATCAAACGAAAGGTCGTACAAAGTACAATACGAAAACATCACTTTTACAGGAAAGACCTTTCAATTGTTTTACAAACAATTGAGATACTAGTTTTGTGTAGTGTTTTGATTTCACTGTCACTAAAACAGTTCATTCCTTCTCTACATTCTTTTGTGTATTGTTTTGATTTCACTGTCACTAAAACAGTTCATTCCTTCTCTACATTCTTTTGTGTATTGTTTTGATTTCACTGTCACTAAAACAGTTCATTCCTTCTCTACATTCTTTTGTGTATTGTTTTGATTTCACTGTCACTAAAACAGTTCATTCCTTCTCTACATTCTTTTGTGTAGTGTTTTGATGGTCTTGTATTTGTTTCAATTCCTTGTCTTATCCGATTTCTTGACCTGATTGTGGAGCTTCTGTTTTCGTCGAGACAGATAGATGAGAGATGTGGATTTTGTTAAAATTTTGTACCTGTTGATCTGTATTTCACTTATAAATGGACTTCTCTTCCTGTAAACATAACATACAGTTTGCAGATAAAGTTTTTAAAACATTTATTAGATTCATAAACTATCCTGGAATTTTTACCAAACTTAGACTGCAGAAGCTTCTTACAATCCTATGCATTGTAAATTGTCTATTTGAGACTTTCTATAAATTGGATATACGTTTAAGTATGTTGTAAATCAAATAAGAAAATTTGAGTCAAATCAGTGAACATGAATTTGGCAGCTAGTGCTCCTTTGAATAATAGATTCAATTTATAACATGTTAAAAATAAAACACCACTATCCTTGTAAACTTATCGCTCCTTTAAATAAACTTCTTCTAAAAGGTTATCAATTCAACACTGTAATAAGATAATTGAATATTGTTTTTATTGGTATAAATATTGATTTTGTTATCAGTAAATTAAAAGCAAACTAAATATTACTAGTATGTTATATACATATACACATTCATGGATGTACAATCTGTCGATACCTGTATCTTGGCATTTCACAAGGTCATCTTTTTTCTCTGACTGTTTATGACGTCTTTATACTAAATCTATTGGATGTTGGATGTGTACGGATTGATAATTTAGTATTAGATGCATGATTTTTTATTAGTTGTTAGTGGGTTTGAACTAGCTGTCGGATAACTGTGAGTACTATCAGATCTGTTCATAGTGTCTTTTTTGTTGTTGTTGGGATGTACAAGTACCCGGCCACGTCCACTTGTATTTTTGTCCATCTGATGAGTTAAGCCTTTTTCAACTGATACTTCGTTCTTATGTTGTATTGTTATATGTTAGGGAGATGGTTGGGATCCCGCTAACATGTTTAACCCCGCCACTTATGTATGTATGTGCCTGTTCCAAGTCAGGACCTTGTAATTCAGTGGTTGTCGTTTGTTTATGTGTTACATATTTGTTTTTCGTTCATTTTTTTTTATATATATATATATATAAATAAGGACGTTAGTTGTCTCGTTTGAATCACGGTTTTACATTGTTATTTCGGGGCCTTTTATAGTAACTGACTATGCTACGGAAGCCGATAAGGGCCATTCAAAAAAAATTAATTATGTCGTAATTACGACATAGCATGTCGTAATTTCGACATAACATGTCGTTATTACGACATCGCTATGTCGTAATTTCGACATAATATGTCGTTATAACGACATCGCTATGTCGTAATTTCGACATAACATGTCGTAATAACGACATAGCTATGTCGTAATAACGACATCGCTATATATATAAAAGAATATGTATTATGATTGCCAAGAGACTAAATGACACAGAAATTAACAACTATAGGTCAAATCATAATGCCCCCAATAATTAAAAAAAAGCCCCGCATAGTCAGCTATAAAAGAGGGACGAAAGATACCAGAGGGAGAGCCCCCGAAATGCTGTGTGGCAGACAGTGTTATTAATTAATTATTAGCTCCCTTGGTAAAACTTCAAATTTCATATTTAATGTATTTCATTGTTCAATAATTTACATGAAGCTTAATAAGTATATATTTGTTAATTGCATAGCTTTTGCTATTTGAATTCATTGGTCAAAAAGATATTTATTTATATTGTAAAGTTAAATATTTGTATCGTCGCAAAATCTTCGGTTACCTTCTTTGGTTACCTTCTGTGAGAAACTTATATATTTTATAGATCCCATTAAATATTTTTAAATTGCCGACCGTGGAAGGGCTGTAAAGCCAGAGAAGATCTAATTAATGTTCTACTTGTTGGAGGAATTATGAGGATTGACATTCAGTCCTCCCAAGGCAAGGCAAGCTTACCACTTCCCTTTAAATAAGCGCAAACTACATGCTTTCTTGTAAGAAGGGTGAATTGATGTATTGATTGCACTTTTTCTACTTTTAAACGTTGGACACGATGTTCCTACATCCTCTAGGATTAAAAACCGAATTTTCGAAATTTCATCCGCAAAACAAAATAAAAATGTTAGAAAACACGAACCAATATTAAAACAAATTCAATATATGTTTCAAATTATGTTTTAACAGCTTTTGATCATATATTAAGTAATATCTAGTATATTTGAGGATTAGATTAACAAAGCTATGTGAAAAAAACGGATGCCCAACGTTAATTTATGAAAAACTGTTTTAACTCTTATGTATAGTGATTCTATTTCTTATTCTCTGATCTTCTTGATTCTTGGCAGGAACAACGATATGTGTCGGTTCTTTGTGGTGTTAAAGACGTTATTTTGCCAAATTTTATTTGACTCGGTGGCTTCATATTAAGCTGGAATAAGAAAAATGTCCAACGACGTTTTTCGTTAACTCAACGACTGAAAGTGAATTTTGTAAGTAGATATAGCAGAAAATGAATAAAAGAGTAAGACAATAATAATATCTAACAAAAGTACAAATATTTGCCTCATTGTTGATTGTTTGTGAGTTCTCTATACAGTCATTTTTCATTCAAACGGTAGCCATTTTGTTCAAGTTGATATTTCACTTTTCAAAGCAGTTAACGCGTATTTTTTAAAATTGATCAAAACAAAAGTTAGATCCACGAAGAGTAAAACATGCCAAGTTTCTTTTCTTATTAACTACATATTTGGGTCTTAAAGGAATAAAATGCTTTCCACACATTACAAAACGGTAGCCAATTTGTCCAAACGTCTGAAAACGTCTAAAATCCGAAAGACGCTAATTTCCGTCGTTACATGTGCTAAAGTTTCAATTAAATGTTCATGATAATTAAAACAAATCGTGTTATGAAATTTGGAAAAAAAGGTTGATGATTTCTGCCGAAAAAAAAGAATAGCGCCTGTTGCTATAGACTCCACCCGGGGACATAGGTTCGACACAGGTTAAATTTTGCAATTTTTATTAATCGTTTATAGCTTATAACGATTTATTTAAAAGAATGGAGAAATGGGGGAAAAATCTCAATACATGAACCTCGTCCAACTTTTGCAAAGACAAATTGGAGACACCAAGACAGTACTCTAAATGTAAAATGCGAATTGAAATTTATGTTGTGGAAGTACTCCGAAATAGATCATTTAAAGTCGTCATTTCAGTAAGGTGCAATCACCAATATTAAAAGACTTATACCAGTTCACGGAATGTTTTACTTCGCGATTTGTCCTGCTATTCATGTTATAACTGTCGTGATGAAATTAATTCCTGTACTAGCGAAGCCGGAACTTTTCGTCAATATAAATTTGTGCATGAAATGGAGGTTTTGGAAAGACAAATCCCAAACAGCGACGAAAACCGTTTCATCGAATTAATAAAAACCCGGGATTATATAAGCCGTTTTCGCGGACGATCCAGGAGTAGATTACTATATTTTAAAATGTATATCAGAAGTTAAACACTATAGATTACTTGGGGGAATAATTCTCAAGCCAAGGTTCAAGTAATTGAAGGGGTGTGTTTCGACAACTTATGTGCCAATTTATGAAAATACAATTCTATTCAAATTTAACCAAGGGTAAAAATGTTCGATTTACTTGCAGAGTGTCAGATATATTTGTATTTGGGTTGAATTAAGATATAGAAATTTTACAATGACAGACGATATACACCTTGAAAGTAAACATCATATGATAAAAGTTGCGTACATCTAAAAGTCCCAGCTTTCCTTCCTACATTACTTGCGACAGTCATGCATTTTTAGTTGAAATAACTTAAAGGGTAAACATTATTAAATCGATTTCCACAACTTGAGGTAATTTATGATAAAATGACATCACAAAACGAACTGAGCCAGAATCAACCAACATATAAAAAAAGGAATAAAACTTGCAAAATTAATCGAAATCAAAAACCCTCTTCGACGCCGCTTTTTAACGTGTTGTAGGAAAATCTTGCCCATCGATTGTCAGTAGAAGAAGTACAATCAATACTTTCATTTACCCTTATTTCAACAAGCTATGGGGTTTGCGATTATTTAAATGAAGGTGGAAGACTTGCCTTGCCTTGGTAGGACACAATAAGAGTCTTCATCGACCTTGACTGGCTATACAGCCCTTCCACGGTCGCTAACTTTTACAACGACAACGGATCTATAAAATATATAAGTTTCTCAAAGAAGGTAACCAAAGAAGGTGACCAAAGATTTTGACGATACAAATATTAAACTTTACAATATAAATAAATATCTTTAACCAATGAATTCAAATAGCAAAAGCTATGCAATTAACAAATATATACTTATTAAGCTTCATGTAAATTATTGAACAATGAAATACATTAAATATGAAATTTGGAGTTTTACCAAGGGAGCTAATAATTAATTAATAACACTGTCTGCCACACAGCATTTCGGGGGCTCTCCCTCTGGTATCTTTGGTCCTTCTTTTATAGCTGATTATGCGGGGGTTTTCTAATTATTGGGGGCATTATGATTTGACCTATAGTTGTTAATTTCTGTGTCATTTAGTCTCTTGGCAATCATAATACATATTCTTTTATATATATAGCGATGTCGTTATTACGACATAGCTATGTCGTTATTACGACATGTTATGTCGAAATTACGACATAGCGATGTCGTTAAAACGACATATTATGTCGAAATTACGACATAGCGATGTCGTAATAACGACATGTTATGTCGAAATTACGACATGCTATGTCGTAATTACGACATAATTTATTTTTTTTGAATGGCCCTTATCGGCTTCCGTACTATGCGGTATGGGCTTTGTAAATTTTTGAAAGCCGTGCGGTGACCTATAGTTGTTAATTTCTGTGTCATTTTGGTCTCTTGTGGACAGTTGTCTCATTGGCATTCATACCCCATCTTCTTTTTTTATATTTACAGAGTTGTTCTTCTTTTAACGCGTATCCTTTCGAGAGATTCTCATGGGCATAACATAAAACTCAGCTATATAAACATGACATCCTTTTACGTGCCTGGGTTAACTTCCCTAAAAAAGATGCAAATTTTTTTTTACATCTTCAAAGATTAATTAAAATTTCAATTCAGCATAAACAGAAAAAAAATTTAGTCCAGAAAAAAATCAGAAAAAAAGAGTATTTATATATCACTCCATGCATAAGCAACTGCAGTTGAAATACATGACTGTTACCTTCTGAAAGATTCTATTAAAACATGGTTATGATGCCACAACATACAACTCGGCGATATAGAGCTGTCCTTCTTTAGACGCATATCGTGTTAAGCAATTATTGCAATTTTGATAAAATGACCATAACATAAAACAACATAGAGTTATCCTTCTTTAGACTATTATCAATTTTGAGATAACAACACGACCCGACTTCCAAAACTCAACTATATGTCAAGAGAGCAAACAACATTCAAAACTAATAAATATAAAACAATAAACTAGCAAGCTATGGTATACATTAGAAAATACATACACAAAGCAATTTAGCTATATTGTAATTTGATTAAATAAGATGATGCTCTCAAGTTGAAGAGTATCTAGCGAAAATATGTATTGTACGAGCGAAGGTCTGTATCATATAAAACTCATCAATGATACGAGCAATTTTAGAGTCAAAAGCCGATGAATTTCTCACTCTAAAAGGTAAATTACACATGTAGGAGGTCATGACAATTCGGGTCCGGCATACTGTTATATAAGGAACACTACGCCGTATAATGTGTAATGTGAACACGTATAGAACGAATATGAGCTCTGCGCCGATATTTTGACCAGTAAGATGAACCAAACAAATTGTATGACACAATTCTTGAAAGGGGGTTACGCATGAATTAGGCTGTCAAATTAATGTTTACCGATTTCGCTCAAATTCTAATATTTGAGTTAAAACATACTAAAACGTATATGTATATCCAAATTCTAAAATTTCTAAAATAAACAATTCACATGCATGGGCTCGATAATAGGTTGTGTATTTTAGCCTAGACGCCTTCTAATTGACCGTCGAGTTGATCTCTAAAGTCTGCCGATGGTAACATAACCCGATATAAAGATGTAATTAGAGTCGACTCGTGCATTTCGATTTTTCTAGGTCTGTTTGATTGATTAAAATTGTATGTTTTTACTTGTATAAGAACTAGTTTTTGTGGATCGAATCAGTCAATCAAATGGTTTACCCTTGATTCACTTTCAATGTTGACATTCTTTTGCTTCCGATAATTAAACACGCCTAATTCATGCGTAACCCATATCTAGCTACAGGATTAAATTGAAGGTCACATAAATACGGATTCAATGAGGTCGATTTATTCACTTGTAAGTGGGAAATTCTACAGCGAAGGGTTGTTTTAGATTATTTTGACAAAATTGAACAAATTAGCTTCTAAAAGTGAATTATCATCTCGTAGCTAATTCCCCGAATTATACTCATCATCGAATTATACTCATCACCGAATTTTTACATGCAATGAGTAACACAACAGGTACTACTAGTGGAGCGGAATCTGCGAACCTGAGATCCCCTCTCAAGTTGGCGGTTGGGTATTGTTGCTTAGACTTTAGTTTCTCATGTTGTCAGTGTTTTGTGATTGTGACTTGTTTGTCGAATCACGTTTGTGACATGGTATTGTCAGTTTCGATAGACTTGTGAGTTTTTAATCATACACTCGGTATATATCCCGAATAATTTTTGTCAGTCCGGAGTCTTTTACAGAATATGTTACACAATATTGGGTTAGTCAATTGTTGAAATATGCACGGTGATCTATAATATTGTTTCCATCATCATCTTTTGCATGGTAACTGGTGGAAAGTTGTCTTGCTTGGCAATTATTCCACATTTCCTAAAATATCACATCTGTGTATAAGCTTATTATGTGTCATTCAGTTATATTATATAGTTTTTGTAGAACTGTTTTCATTTAAATCATTGCAAGCGGTTGCTAATATGCTTTTTGCGTTTGAATTGTTATAATTTAGTGCTCCTTTCTGTATAACGAAATATCATCTATACTATTAAACGAGAAGACTTCATTTTGGGTGTCGCTTCTCTTCTTTCCACAATAAATTAATCAACACGCCTCTGTGTCCTATAGGTACAGTGCATAGTCGCATTTGTCATCCATTCATATGATTATTCAGATTGACTTATTTTGGGAGAAAAACGGGGAAAAGGGCATCCGGATATTGTCCCGTCATTGGACAAAATTTTAAGTCAGATTATACTTCCGGTTTGCGTTTTTCTGTATACTTTGAACATATATATACTACGAATAAAGTGTATTTTCAGAATTCTATCTGCTATCATTTTCAAGGTTACTATCCAAGGTGGTCACAGAGTTTATTAAATAGAGAGGGTCTGTATACTATATCAATGACCACCATGGATCGATTAGAAAACTTAGAATTGAAAGTAAATACACTTTATTTATATGATAGATAAAGATAAGCGCTAAAATTATTCATGTGCACTTTTGATACCTTTTCTGAAATTCTCCAGTCATTAAATCTTTTACAAAATTCATTGATTACAAAAAAAAGAAGATCTGGTATGATTGCCATGTTGACAACTCTCCACAAGAGAACAAAATGACACAGAAATTAACAACTATAGGTCATCGTACGGCCTTCAACAACGAGCAAATACCATACCGCATACTCAGCTTTAAAAGGCACCGAAATGACAATGTAAAACAATTCAAACGAGAAAACTAGCGGCCTTCAACAACGAGCAAATACCATACCGCATACTCAGCTTTAAAAGGCACCGAAATGACAATGTAAAACAATTCAAACGAGAAAACTAGCAGCCTTCAACAACGAGCAAATACCATACCGCATACTCAGCTTTAAAAGGCACCGAAATGACAATGTAAAACAATTCAAACGAGAAAACTAGCGGCCTTCAACAACGAGCAAATACCATACCGCATACTCAGCTTTAAAAGGCACCGAAATGACAATGTAAAACAATTCAAACGAGAAAACTAGCGGCCTTATTTATGTACAAAAAATGAACGAAAAACAAATATGTAACACATAAACAAACGACAACCACTGAATTACAGGCTCCTTACTTAAATGTTCATAACATACTAAATGTATATTCATATTGAAATTGATAGAAAACCACAAATTGGGAATTTTGGAAACTAGGAGGAGGGATTAAAAAAAAACATTTTCCTGTCCCCAATAACCTATGATTTATGATACTTTTGCTGAAATTCTCCAGTCATTCAATATTTCACAAAATTCTTCAAACAACACTTTACATACTTTAAACTACGCTCTGAATGCCCGCGATTTCGCGGGTGTGTTCTAGTACTTTTGATAACTCGTGTTCCATTTTCTTTCGTGGATAGACCTTCCGTATCTTGTGCACGGAACCACTTCAGTAAAATCGGAAGCCCAAAATACACTTCTCAGATGAGTTTGGATCCCATGGGAGCTGATGCTAAAAATAAGAAAATTCTTTTAATGTATATTTCCCCCAAGGAACTACATTTAATTCTGGCAAATCATCCTTGTCCCTAGTTAACCCTTAATGTTACAATGTAAATTTTGACTGATAAGGCGGAACCAGATAAAAGGCTTTTCTCACGTAATCGGGAACCAGTTGTGAATGGAAGATACGTAATCAACAACCTTGGATGTTACGATAATGACCTTGGCAGTTGGATAAGACTGACATAGCATTTATTTATCTTAATTAACTATTACCTAGAGATTAATTTCGGTGATAAATGAGGTTAAGTAAGATATCAGATGGTTTGGAACCTTCTCTTACTCCTAAAATCTGCTATGATATTCAAAATTAACAATCTGTTGGTTTTCGAATTTATCAATATTAAAATTCAATTATAAAACAAAAATACGTTTGAAAGGGAATAGTCGCACATGCATAATTAATCGAAAAGTGACTATGTTCACATCGACACTGAATAGTATATGTCGGGTCTCAATGGCGGATCCAGGAGGGGGATCCTTGTCCGGGGGTTGGACTCTCCCTTTTGTTGGCCGATCAATGCATTTGAATGGGAGCATATAGTCGGAACACACACCCTCTTTTACTCTTGGTTGAAACCCCCCCCCCCCCCTCTTTTTAAAATGACTGGATCTTTCTCTAGGCCTAATAAAAATGAAACTGATTTTTAAAACCTAATATCTCTAGAATAATCAACAACTTGAGCTGTGTGATATTTCACATTTACCTGTTAATAAAAGAAAAGTATCCTTTGTATGGAAATTTGGGATTGGATGGGAAGGGATGTAGTCATAAAATTAAGAATGGAAATGGGGAATATGTCAGAGCGACAACAACCCGATCATAGAGCAGACAGCCGAAGGCCACCAATTGGTCTTCAAGACAAGACAAGACAATATTTTATTTGAGTCTCACCTCTTATAAAACATTTACATAATATTACAATTTCTAATATAAAACAAGTGCCACTCTAAAAAGAGTTATGAGAGACTATAAAAAATGGTATATACATTTACATATATATATATACATACATAAAACATAAAACAAATTAAAAGTATACCAATGTTAAGAATAACATAAAACAAATTAAAAGTATACAAATGTTAAGAATATAATAGACATGTTCTTTTCAGTAAAATATCATAGCAGATTTTGGCAGTATAAAAGTAAACATTTTCATCACTAAATAAAAATACAAATTTATCGTCATCTGACATACTATTAAAATCATGACATTACAGACAAAAAGAATTAGCAGGAGCAATGTAGCGAGAAACTCCCGCACCCGGAGGCGTCCTTCAGCTGGCCCCTAAAAATTATGTATACTAGTTCAGTGATAATTGACGTCATACTGTCTAAACTCCGAATTATACACAAGAAACTAAAATTGAAAATCATACAAGACTTAACACAAGCCAGAGGCCTGGGATTTTGTATTTGGAGTTATTCAATGGTAAAATTTTATGGCATCTTTAATATAGAAAAAAAAATATAAATTAAAAATGTTAAGATTTGGTCACGGAAAGTCAATTATAGCTTTCTTTCGCAATACTTAATATACACAGAGGCTGCACTAATTCGAGAAGCGAGTTGCACAACACCAACACTTTTAAGTGTTAAGTAAAAAGTGTGTTTTCACACCTATAGGTGATGCATAACACAATTTCGGGTGCTAGACACTCACACACATCAATTGACTTGTCTGAGTGAACAATTTGTCCTTCATATGGTGTTTTTCATATCAGTTTTTACATTTCGTCCTTGTGTAACAGCGTAAGTATTGCAATTCATGAAACGTTTAATTATATTGCACTTTAAAAAATTGTCTATTGACAGTCAAGGACAGATCAAATGTTGACTGCTGTATTTTATATACACTTAACTTTTGACTAAGTATTTTAGTGTTTTTACTTTTTTCAGAAAAAAATTAGAAGACTGCTATAATTTTGACATTTTTACCTATTATATAAAAAAAGATGTGGTATGATTGCCAATGAGACAACTGTTAACAAGAGACTAAAATAACACAGACATTAACAACCTATGAAGATGACAGTTAGGATACATATGGTTTATAAAATGGACCACAAAAAGGGTACAGGAAATTCGGTCAACAAATTAAGCAAAGTAGAGGATGATGAGGCAAATTTAAAAATTTTAAATTAAATGATATTATAAAACATAAATAGAGGGGAAATTCCGAATGGCATTAAATTGAAGAATGTTAAAATACAATGAAGATATAAAAGAGTCAACTATATATCAACCAAAGTTAAAATGAAGTAGATGTAGGCAATTCTATGCAACCGTTCTGCATATAACAACGAGAAGACATAAATATAAACGTTGCTTTCAGATTTTCAGATTCGCTTCTAAATAATCTTTTGAAAAAATGTTCAACTAATAAGAAATTATGTTCTTTGCATTTGTTTTCTTTATTGTCAAAGAAAAATTATAAAAAGAAAACTATTTGTGTAGATTTTGGTGATGTAACTTTCTCAGACAATCTGTCAGCGCATCATAATCATCTGTCTTCTTGAATCTTAAGTACACAATAATTATCTGTTAAAGCATTCAGACAACCCTCAATTTTCTGTTGTTCAAAAAATGACTACATTTTAAAGAAACGAATTCAATTCAATGTAAAAACGCACTAGAAAATTGAACAAAGTCAACGTGTATCAATTATCCCCATGTCAACCTGACCTGTCACATAATTCTTCAATTGAATCACTGGCCTTGCACAAGTGGAGTGGAAAATGAATGGTTTCAAGTTTTTAATATGAAAAACTGACCGATGAGTCGAACCTGACCCATGACCCTAATTTCCATAGAAGATACTTGCGTGCAACGAAGGGCAGATGATTTAATACAATTTGTTACATCCGAAAAAAATTCTCGGTTAAGTATGTCAAGGTCTTTCCATTGAAGGAGGTATTTATTAAAACTATCCCCTGTTGGGATTTTAGTACTTTTTTATTTACAAATAATTGAAACAACCCTGAGTGCAATATAGTGCAGAACTTTCTCACACCTGCAGCTGAAGAATACAACAACCCAGACTACAATAGAGAAAGTGAGATATGGGACAGATTAAAGTCCAAATCAATACATCAGGAAAGGGAAATATAATAAATAAAAAAAACTTTGTACTTCCTTAATTCTTAGTCAAGTTTAGTTAATATAAATGTAAGTCAAAACACTATTATAACTTAATTCTTAGTCATAAGTTACGTGTTTATAAATGCTGGTAAAACACTATAACTTAATTCTTGGTCAGAAGTTAAGTGTTTATAAATTTAAGTAAAACCACTATAAGTTAACACTATACGTATTTCGTGAATAACCTTCATCATTCAATAGTTTGGAAAGCAAAATATAAAAGTAAAAAAAAAAAACAAAAAAAAAACTCAGAATAAAATAAATAGAACAAAGTGATGCGACGAAGATGTTTTCAAATAACTAAACCAAATGAGCACAATTATAGAAAGAAAACAAGAACAACTATTAAATAGATCAACATTCAACAGTAACGATTTAATAAAAGAACGATTCTCAAACATTATGAAAGACTGGAGGGAAAACATAATAATTTGGCGACTTATAACCAGATAGTTAATGATCATCAACGAGATTTTATAATTATTCAACCAGCTGAAAATATTTATATATGACATTTATGGTATAAGTAATTAGAGTTGTACTTGGTTAGAAAGGGGAGCTTTAAGCATTAAAAGTTCCCCTTTTAATTATTGTGCATTGATCGGTTAATTTTTGTTTCTGGATTGCTGTCTTATTGAAGTCTACAGTTTTTATCATCTGTGTATTCAGTATAAGCAGGTGTCCATTTTTTTGACTTATATATATATAGGGAAAACGGTACTATTTATTCTGCCATAGGCGACAATACTAACATTTTCTAATTTTACCACTTTTTATAATAAAAACCTGGATAAAACAGTTATGTGTGGTGTTAGTACTTTATTACTCTATTTTAAAAATTGAAGCCAAATAGTATCATGACCAATTTCCAACGGAGCTTGTTTATGTTATCCATGCCCACCGTCATTTTGCAGCAAATTTATAAAATTTTGAAAGCCTTTTCGAATGATTGTCTAGAAAATATTTCAATAGGTTTTAAAATTTATATTGTAAATATAAACACTGCAGTTATTCATAGATAAATAAAAAAATATATTGTACCCTTATACATCCAATCACGGCGCTCCTAAGTTGACTTCCTTCACCTGTCTTGAGTACACAAAAGGCCAACCTAATGCTAGGAAAATGTAATACTACCGTTTTCCCTATAAGTGCACTGATTGTATAACGGTGTTATAAAACCAATTTAAATTAACGACACTGCTTGACGTGTTGTCACCTGAAAACGTTTAAAGAATAAAAACACTCGAAACAGAAAAGTAAGCTTTTTTTACGTTTAATTTTAATGAAAACATCTGCAACTTATAAAAATAATGATAAAAACCAGGTTTCATGCTGGCCATATTTTTCAATAATTCGATTGCTTTTCTATTTTTGTTTTTTGTTTTTGCTTTTGTTTATCCGACAATATAGGCACAATTTCATGTTTTCTCTGACGGTTTATGACGTCTTTACACTAAACCCATTGGATGTTGGATGTGTACTGATTGATGATTGAGATGCATGATTTTTTTATTGTTAGTGGCTTTGAACTAGCTGTCAGTAACTGCGAGTACTCTCAGATCTGGACATAGTGTCTTTTTGTTGTTGGGATATACAAGTATCCAGCCACGTCCACTCTGCCTTTTTGATAGATGTATATGTATTTGCATCCATCTGGTGACATGTTTAACCCCGCCTCATTCTGTATGCATGTGCCAGTCCCAAGCCAGGAGCCTGTAATTCAGTAGATGTGGATTTTTGATGTGTTACATATTTGTTTTTCATTCATTTATTTGTACACAAATTAGGCCGTTAGTTTTCTCGTTTCTAATTTTTTACATTAGTCCTTTGGGGCCTTTTATAACTGACTATGCGGTATGGGCTTTGTTCATTGTTGCAGGCCGTACGGTAATCTACAGTTGTTATGCTCATTGTTGAAGGCCGTACAATGATCTATAATGTCATGTGGTCTCTTGTTGAGAGTTGTCTAAATGGAAACTTTACCACATCTTATTTTTTTATATATTTTTTTTTATTTAAAAAAATTAAACTACCTTAGAATGAGGTCAACCTATTCGTAAGTGCTGAATGTGCCAGAACGGGTAAAGAAAACAACACACCTTATCCTTATCGGGTATTTACGACACCCTGATTTTTTCAGACGGGTGTTATATTTTCCAGACTTCTGTTATACAGGAATTATGTTTCTTGTTGAGCAACCGAAGTATTTTCCCAAGAGATTAATTCAGAAGCTATTCAATGTGTTTGGACAGAATATTGACCCTAAGTATAATCACTTTCTTACACCAGACGATATATTGTTTGCTATTGAGTAACCACTGTTTGTTCAATGATTATTACGACACTATCAGAAACTAGTTTACGGTAAATTACGTTTCGCCATTATTTAAAATACATAACGTGTCGTGCCCACTTAGGGTCAATAATCTATTTTTGGTTGTCAAGCAAATATTTGGGATGTTATAATGTTGGCAAAACAATTTCATTGAAAAACAAATCGCCGGCCGAGGTTCTACATAAAATGACAAAACATATTGATCAAAGCCGATTATTTGTAAACAATATCTGGTCTTATTTTATTTTGTTTATATTTTTGGGGGGAATTCATTTCTAATGTTCCACTTTCTCATAAACATTGCTAGATGTTTCAAATGCAAATATTAGAGTTCGTGATACAAAATGCCAATATGGAAAAGCCTCGTTTTACAATACGCGGCTCTTTCCATCTTCCGCAAAGTTGCTGATGATGGTTGATGTTTTAACACTCATTAACCTCTTGATAACTCTTAATGCGAGTATTTTTTTCTGAGTATCTTTCGTTAGCTTGATGGATGTATAAATAGACCTTTTCTCACTCAATATATGTGTTCCTGGTTGCGTCGTTAAAGTTAACAAAAACCTTCTTCTCTGAAACACCTGGTCCAAATTTCACCATAATCATGACAATCATCCAGTTGCTATTTTTCAGTTTTACCGTTTTTTTGTGTTTTGGCCAAATTGAAAATTAAAGAAAAAAGAAGAAAACTGAAAACAGCAGAAATTATCAGAACAACAAAAAAAATGGTCATGAATTCTATTTTAGTCAGCTTTGTTTGAAAGAGTCCATTGCTGAAGCTGCATTAGTTGTTCATTTTACTTCATGATGTTATCCGACAGTTAACAGATTAGTAGGGATAAATGATGCGGCTAAATTTGTGTTTAACTTTTCTTGCTCGTATTTTTGACAAACACCCCGTCCGGCTGTGTCGCGATTTTACTTTTTATCTTTTATTATTTTAAGCCCGCAATATTTCTCGTTAAATGACGTAATAAAACAGGAACAAAAATGATATAATGTACATTTCATATGAATAGGTGAGATTATCCGACAGTTAACGGATTAGTAGGGATAAATGATGACCTGTTAAACAATACTACTTTGTACCAGTCGGATTATCACACATGTGCTAGTACCTTGATTTATGTGCTTATTGTGTTTGCAGGACAACTTAATTAAGTACCATCAATCATCATTAAATTTAATCTTACATGTATTTTTATGAGTAACATTTAGAATTACAAATGTACATTAATATATACTGTGTTCAATAATCCCTAGTTTGAGACTCTTTGACCTCCCTCCCCTTTTTTACCACATTTATATATATATATATATAGGTATTCCACTAGTCGTAGTCCCAATCCCGCTTATTTCCCCTGGTGGAAGAGGATGCTCTTGAATCAGTGACATATAACATGTAGTGTTTTGGGTGACAATAGAACCCAGAGGAGAAACGGATATTGATGCTTTACAAGTTTACCACGTCTGAAGGTTTGAAATAAAGATCTGTGAATATATAATTTCTTCCTTCATTCGGGTGTAGCATTAATAAAAAAAACTTCTTTAGTTAAACTATCCAAGATCTTCAGCAAGTCACCAAACCTATCTTTCCGTAGGCCAGAAAGCCTTAAGACTTGTTGGTAAGAAATGATTAATCCTCTATGACATTAGCGGAATCATGTAAGGGTTGTGGAAACAAACAATGCAAAAAAAAATACTGAACAGAGGCGGATTAATTAAGGGGGCCTAGGGGGCCCGCCCCCCTTTTTGGGAAAAAAATGTGGTTGCTTATATAGGGAATCACTGAAGCGTGACTGGAGCGGGCCCCCTCTTAGGCAGTCAGTGGGCCCCCACTTATGAAAATTTCTGGATCCGCCACTGCATGCTGAATACCTAGTCTTTTAACAATTACTTCACTGATACGAAACAAACCGTATTTTACAATGTAACTTGCAAGACTACAAATACTGTGACGTTACGCGCGATGTTCGTACATACAAGTGTAACACGACGTCGCGACTTTTTCAGTAAACCAGCTTATCTTTTAAAGAAGTTAAACTTTACTAACGTTTATGTTATTGACAAATGATTAATGCGTGTTTGTTTAATTGTTTGTGATCATTACATTCCATTTTATTGGTGTGTACATGGAAACAATAACTAAATAAGTCTTTTAATTCCTTCACTGTTTATAATTTAATTTAGCGTTTCGGTATAACAAAAAAAGAAACGCCCCACTAAATCATCTTCAATTTTTCTTAGAGTTTCAGGGCAAGTAAATGTGTAAAATAAATAGTACATTTGTACTTTGCATTTTCTTCATCCTTTTATAGGGACAGTAGAGTTCTCTCTGCAATTAAGTCAGTCATTGTATATTCAGTGTCAGTTGTGTCGTCTTCGTCAGTATGTTTTTCATCAGGTCAAATATCAATATATAAAGGCACGACCTCATTCACAGTGTAGATACTATTCTGTACGCTATCCGGAAGTCGCGATTTTCGAAGCGATGATTTCCAACTGGCTAACAGGACGGTTTTGCCTACGTTAACTTTTCTCATCATTTGTTTACTCCTATATCTACAAAGTGCTTTGCACATCTTCAATGTATATATAGCATCATAAATATGAGTAACTGTAACAAAAACATGCATTAGAATATAAAATATACGTGTGCATCACATCAACTTGGTAGAAAAAAGTGAAATCGATGCACAAGTTTGCTCTCGTAGTACAAAGCAAATAATCTTTTATTGCAAATATTTGCATCAGTTTACAGTTAAATATATACTGTTTCAATATTCTTTTCGTATTTAAGTAGAATATTCGTATTTCCCATAAAAAATATGTTTTCCTTGAGGATCCCAAAATAAATTACTGTACGATCAGTCTAGAACTGACTGTATTCTAGAACCGATTTCAAATTTTTTTACTGTATGACCAGTCGTGATTTTGAAGAAAAAACAAAAGCAATTTGAAGGTATATACGTGTATATGTGATATTATGAACTATCAAGGGAACTATAACGTGTAATTACTTTCATCAGACAATACAAATATATTTCTGATGCATTTTTTAGACGGCAAAATAATTAAGGTCTTTCCTTTTTCTATAAGGAAAGACCTTACTGTATTTCTTCTGATTATTAAGGTCTTTCCTTTTACAAAAGGGAAAGACCTTACTGTATTTCTTCTGTTTATTATTAAGGTCTTTCCTTTTACTAAAGGGAAAGACCTTACTGTATTTCTTCTGATTATTATTCTTCTTGTTCCGCCAAACTTTGACAAAATTTCCCTCCGTAACCGTAAACCATGTCGCTTTCATGTTCACACTTTGTATTGGTGTCATGAATACCTATCCGGAACTCACCCTGTGAGTCGAAATATTTTGTCGGTTCGGAGTAATCCCTCCGAAACCCAAAAACCTTGTTATCGTTCCAACACCGTAACCGTAATAGGTAGAAAAAAAATGAAGGGTGAAATTTGTTCAGGACCAGACCCGGGTTCTTCGTTACATTTGGATCGAAAAGATTCAACGACTCATTGGTAGAGTTATGCCCCTATGAAAATTAACCGGTGTCGGTTGGCCACCAAAACTCAGAAACCGTAAGTCGTAGACACATAGGATCTTCACCAATCATCATCATTTCATGTATCTTTAAAAAATATCTCAAGGTCAAATTTGTATGTTGACCTTGACCTCTGACCTAACAGCTTGTTATGGGATAATCTCAGAAACCATTATACTTACAGAAGTTTTAAATGGTGGAAAATGTTTGGGTCATTATGGCGCAACTTTGTTACATTTTGATCAAAGAGATTTGACCTTTCTATAAGGGGCATAACCCCTGTTTTAGGTTTTTGAAAAGACAAAATCAGCTTTTACTATATAACCAAAGGTCCTAGACCCTTGGGGTCTTCAGTAATGGCATTGGGGACCAATGACCTTGACAAAGGTCAAAAGGTCAAAGGTCAAGGTCATGTCCCAGATAGCGAATTTAGTGTTTTTAACCTTATATAAAGGATTTTTAGTGTGTTTTCGAGCTTTTTAAGGTTGACCTTGACCTTTTCAATACATTCTACGTCTGTTGGAACATGTATTTTACATTAAAAAAGGAAAGACCTCTCAATTGTTCAAGAACAATTGACAGTTTAATTAAGGTCTTTCCTTTTACAAAAGGGAAAGACCTTACTGTATTTCTTCTGTTTATTATTATTAAGGTCTTTCCTTTTACAAAAGGGAAAGACCTTACTGTATTTCTTCTGTTTATTAAGGTCTTTCCTTTTACAAAAGGGAAAGACCTTACTGTATTTCTTCTGTTTATTATTATTATTATTATTCTTTTTCCGCCAAACTTTGACAAATTTAGCCGCGTTAACCGTAAGACCTGT
Organism: Mytilus galloprovincialis; assembly: GCF_965363235.1. NCBI lineage: Eukaryota > Metazoa > Mollusca > Bivalvia > Mytilida > Mytilidae > Mytilus > Mytilus galloprovincialis. The sequence goes on from NC_134851.1 coordinate 50,004,557, forward strand.
CGCTTTCATGTTCACACTTTGTATTGGTGTCATAAATACCTATCTGGAACTCACCCTGTTAGTCGAAATATTTTGTCGGTTCGGAGTTATCCCTCCGAAACCCAAAAACCTTGTTATCGTTCCAACACCGTAACCGTAATAGGTAGAAAAAAAACAAAGGGTGAAATTTGTTCAGGACCAGACCCCAGTTCTTCGTTACATTTGGATCGAAAACATTCAACAACTCATTGGTAGGGTTATGCCCCTATGAAAATTAACCCGTGTCGGTTGGCCACCAAAACTCAGAAACCGTAAGTCGTAGACACCTAGGATCTTCACCATTCATCATCAATTCATGTATCTTTGAAAAATACCTCAAGGTCAAATTTGTATGTTGACCTTGACCTTTGAAGTAACACCTTGTTATGGGATAATCTCAGAAACCATTATACTTACAGAAGTTTTAAATAGTGGAAAATGTTTGGGTCATTATGGCGCAACTTTGTTACATTTTGACCGAAGAGATTTGACCTTTCTGTAAGGGGCATAACCCCTGATTTAGGTTTCTGAAAAGACAAAATCAGCTTTTACTATATAACCAAAGGTCCTAGACCCGTGGGGTCTTCACCAATGACATTGGGGACTAATGACCTTGACAAAGGTCACAAGGTCAAAGGTCAAGGTCATGTCCCAGATAGCGAATTATGTGTTTTTGACCTTATTTTAAGCATTTTGAGTGTGTTTTAAGTGTTTTTAAGGTTGACCTTGACCTTTGACCTTTCAACTTTTTAGTCGATATCTCAAAAACGGTTAATCTTACAGAAATAGTAAACAGTGAAAAATGTTAAGGTGACTGAGGCACAACTTTTTTACATTTTGACCGAAAGGATTTGACATATTCTTAAGGGGCATAACCGCCGTTAACGGTTTCTGAAAAGGTAAAATTAGCTTTAACTCTTGAACGAAAAGTCCTAGACCCATGGGGTCTTTTACAATGACATTGTGGACCAATGACCTTCACAAAAGTCACAAGGTCAAAAGTCAAGGTCATGTCCAAATTATCGAATTTATTGTTTTTGTCATTTTTTAGCGGTTTTATGTGTGTTTGAGAGCTTTTCAATGCATTCTACGCCTATTGGAACATGTACTTTACATTTCGAAAAGGAAAGACCTCTCAATTGTTCAAGAACAATTGACATTTTAATTATTATTATTATTCTTTTTCCGCCAAACTTTGACGAAGTTAGCCTCCGTAACCGTAAGACGTGTCGCTTTCATATTCATACTTTGTATTCCTGTCATGAATACCTATCCAGAACTGACCCTGTTAGTCGAAAAATTTTGTCGGTTCGGAGTTATCCCTCCGAAACAAAAAAACCTTGTTATCGTTCCAACACCGTAACCGTAAAAGGTAGAGAAAAAACAAAGGGTGAAATTTGTTCAGGACCAGACCCCGGTTCTTCGTTACATTTGGATCGAAAAGATTCAACGACTCATTGGTAGGGTTATGCCCCTATGAAAATTAACCGGTGTCGGTTGACCACCAAAACTCAGAAACCGTAAGTCGTAGACACCTAGGATCTTCACCATTCATCATCAATTCATGTATCTTTGAAAAATACATCAAGGTCAAATTTGTATGTCGACCTTGACCTTTGACCTATCACCTTGTTATGGGATAATCTCAGAAACCATAATACTTACAGAAGTTTTGAATAGTGGAAAATGTTTGGGTCATTACGGCACAACTTTGTTACATTTTGACCGAAGAGATTTGACCTTTTTTTAAGGGGCATTATACCTGTTTTAGGTTTTTGGAAAGACAAAATCAGCATTTACTATATAACCAAAGGTCCTAGACCCATGGGTTCTTCGGCAATGACATTGGGGATTAATGACCTTGACAAAGGTCAAAAGGTCAAAGGTCAAGGTCATATCCCAGATAGCGAATTTAGTGTTTTTAACCTTATTTAAAGGATTTTCAGTGTGTTTTAAAGCTTTTCAATACATTCTATGTCTATTTGAACATTTATTTTACATTACAAAAGGAAAGACCTCTCAATTGTTCAAGAACAATTGACAGTTTAATTATTATTATTATTCTTCCGCCAAACTTTGACGAAGTTAGCAGCCTTAACCGTAAGACGTGTCGCTTTCATGTTCACACTTTGTATCGGTGTCATGAATATCTATCTGGAACTCACCCTGTTAGTCGAAATATTTTGTCGGTTCGGAGTAATCCCTCCGAAACCCAAAAACCTTGTTATCGTTCCAACACCGTAACCGTAATAGGTAGAAAAAAACCGAAGGGTGAAATTTGTTCAGGACCAGACCCCGGTTCTTCGTTACATTTGGATCGAAAAGATTCAACGACTCATTGGTAGGGTTATGCCCCTCTGAAAATTAACCGGTGTCGGTTGACCACCAAAACTCAGAAACCGTAAGTCGTAGACACCTAGGATCTTCACCAATCATCATCAATTCATGTATCTTTGAAAAATACCTCAAGGTCAAATTTGTATGTTGACCTTGACCTTTGACCTAACACCTTGTTATGGGATAATCTCAGAAACCATTATACTTACAGAAGTTTTAAATAGTGGAAAATGTTTGGGTCATTATGGCGCAACTTTGTTACATTTTGACCGAAGAGATTTGACCTTTCTGTAAGGGGCATAACCCCTGATTTCGGTTTCTGAAAAGACAAAATCAGCTTTTACTATATAACCAAAGGTCCTAGACCCATGGGATCTTCAGCAATGACATTTGGGACTAATGACCTTGACAAAGGTCACAAGGTCAAAGGTCAAGGTCAAGTCCCAGATAGCGAATTATGTGTTTTTGACCTTATTTTAAGGATTTTTAGTGTGTTTTAAAGCTTTTTAAGGTTGACCTTGACCTTAGACCTTTCAACTTTTTAGTCGATATCTCAAAAACGGTTACTCTTACAGAAATAGTAAACAGTGAAAAATGTTTGGGTGACTAAGGCACAACTTTTCTACATTTTGACCGAAAGGATTTGACATATTCTTAAGGGGCATAACCCCCGTTAACGGTTTCTGAAAAGGTAAAATTAGCTTTAACTCTTGAACGAAAAGTCCTAGACCCATGGGGTCTTTTATAATGACATTGTGGACCAATGACCTTCACAAAAGTTACAAGGTCAAAAGTCAAGGTCATGTCCAAATTATCGAATTTGTTGTTTTTGTCATTTTTGAACGGTTTTGTGTGTGTTTGAGAGCTTTTCAATGCATTCTACGACTATTGGAACATGTACTTTACATTTCGAAAAGGAAAGACCTCTCAATTGTTCAAGAACAATTGACATTTTAATTATTATTATTATTCTTCCGTTAAACTTTGATGAAGTTAGCCTCTGTAACCGTAAGACGTGTCGCTTTCATGTTCACACTTTGTATCGGTGTCATGAATATCTATCCGGAACTCACCCTGTTAGTCGAAATATTTTGTCGGTTCGGAGTAATCCCTCCGAAACCAAAAAACCTTGTTATCGTTCCAACACCGTAACCTTAATAGGTAGAAAAAAACAAAGGGTGAAATTTGTTCAGGACCAGACCCTGGTTCTTCGTTACATTTGGATCGAAAAGATTCAACGACTCATTGGTAGGGTTATGCCCCTATTGAAATTAACCGGTGTCGGTTGGCCACAAAAACTCAGAAACCGTAAGTCGTAGACACCTAGGATCTTCACCAATCATCATGAATTCATGTGACTTTGAAAAATACCTGAAGGTCAAATGTGTATGTTGACCTTGACCTTTGACCTAACACCTTGTTATGGGATAATCTCAGAAACCATTATACTTACTGAAGTTTTAAATAGTGGAAAATGTTTGGGTCAGTACGGCACAACTTTGTAACATTTGACCGAAGAGATTTGACCTTTTTTTCAGGGGCATAACCCCTGTTTTGGGTTTCTGGAAAGACAAAATCAGCTTTTACTATATAACCAAAGGTCCTAGACCCATGGGGTCTTCAGCAATGACATTGGGGAGTAATGACCTTGACAAAGGTCAAAAGGTCAAAGGTCAAGGTCATGTCCCAAATTGCGAATTTAGTGTTTTTAACCTTATTTAAAGGATTTTAAGTGTGTTTTCAAGCTTTTTAAGGTTGACCTTGACCTTTTCAAATCATTCTACGTCTGTTGGAACATGTATTTTACATTACAAAAGGAAAGACCTCTCAATTGTTCAAGAACAATTGACAGTTTAATTATTATTATTATTCTTCCGCCAAACTTTGACGAAGTTAGCAGCCTAAACCGTAAGACGTGTCGCTTTCATGTTCACACTTTGTATCGGTGTCATAAATACCTATCTGGAACTCACCCTGTTAGTCGAAATATTTTGTCGGTTCGGAGTAATCCCTCCGAAACCAAAAAACCTTGTTATCGTTCCAACACCGTAACCGTAATAGGTAGAAAAAAACCGAAGGGTGAAATTTGTTCAGGACCAGACCCCGGTTCTTCGTTACATTTGGATCGAAAAGATTCAACGACTCATTGGTAGGGTTATGCCCCTATTAAAATTAACCGGTGTCGGTTGGCCACCAAAACTCAGAAACCGTAAGTCGTAGACACCTAGGATCTTCACCATTCATCATCAATTCATGTATCTTTGAAAAATACTTCAAGGTCAAATGTGTAAGTTGACCTTGACCTTTGACCTAAAACTTGTTATGGAATAATCTCAGCAACCATTATACTTACAGAAGTTTTAAATAGTGGAAAATGTTTGGGTCATTACAGCGCAACTTTGTAACATTTTGACCGAAGAGATTTGACCTTTTTTTAAGGGGCATAAAGCCTGTTTTAGGTTTTTGAATATCCAAAATCAGCTTTTTCTATATAACCAAAGGTCCTAGACCCATGGGGTCTTCAGCAATGACATTGGGGACTAATGACCTTGACAAAGGTCATAAGGTCAAATGTCAAGGTCATGTCCCAGATAGCGAATTTAGTGTTTTTAACCTTATTTAAAGGATTTTAAGTGTGTTTTCAAGCTTTTTAAGGTTGACCTTGACCTTTGACCTTTCACTTTTTATTGGATATCTCAAAAACGATTATACTTACAGAAATAGTAAATGGTGCAAAATGTTCAGGACATTGGGGACTTTTGACTTTGATAAAGGTCAAAAGGTCAAAGGTCAAGGTCATGTCCCAAATAGCGGATTATGTGTTTTTGACCTATTTAAAGGGTTTTTAGTGTGTAATAAAGCTTTTTAATACATTATAAGTCTATTGGAACATGTATTTTACGTTACAAAAGGAAAGACCTCTCAATTGTTCAAGAACAATTGACAGTTTAATTATTAAGGTCTTTCCTTTTACAAAAGGGAAAGACCTTACTGTATTTCTTCTGTTTATTATTATTATTATTATTATTATTATTATTATTATTCTTCCGCCAAACTTTGACGAAGTTAGCAGCCTAAACTGTAAGACGTGTCGCTTTCATGTTCACACTTTGTATCGGTGTCATGAATATCTATCTGGAACTCACCCTGTTAGTCGAAATATTTTGTCGGTTCGGAGTAATCCCTCCGAAACCAAAAAACCTTGTTATCGTTCCAACACCGTAACCATAATAGGTAGAAAAAAAACAAAGGGTGAAATTTGTTCAGGACCAGACCCCGGTTCTTCGTTACATTTGGATCGAAAAGATTCAACGACTCATTGGTAGGGTTATGCCCCTATGAAAATTAACCGGTGTCGGTGGACCACCAAAACTCAGAAACCGTAAGTCGTAGAGACCTAGGATCTTCACCATTCATCATCAATTCATGTATCTTCGAAAAATATCTCAAGGTCAAATTTGTATGTTGACCTTGACCTTTGACCTTACACCTTGTTATGGAATAATCTCAGCAACCATTATACTTACAGAAGTTTTGAATAGTGGAAAATGTTTGGGTCATTACCGTGCAACTTTGTTACATTTTGACCGAAGAGATTTGACCTTTTTTTAAGGGGCATAAAGCCTGTTTTAGGTTTCTGAAAACACAAAATCAGCTTTTATTATATAACCAAAGGTCCTAGACCCTTGGGGTCTTCAGTAATGGCATTGGGGATTAATGACCTTGCCAAAGGTCAAAAGGTCAAAGGTCAAGGTCATGTCCCAGAGTGCGAATTTAGTGTTTTTAACCTTATATAAAGGATTTTTAGTGTGTTTTCGAGCTTTTTATGGTTGACCTTGACCTTTTCAATACATTCTACGTCTGCTGGAACATGTATTTTACATTACAAAAGGAAAGACCTCTCAATTGTTCAAGAACAATTGACAGTTTAATTATTATTCTTCTTGTTCCGCCAAACTTTGACAAAATTTCCCTCCGTAACCGTAAGACGTGTCGCTTTCATGTTCACACTTTGTATCGGTGTCATGAATACCTATCCGGAACTCACCCTGTGAGTCGAAATATTTTGTCGGTTCGGAGTAATCCCTCCGAAACCCAAAAACCTTGTTATCGTTCCAACACCGTAACCATAATAGGTAGAAAAAAAACAAAGGGTGAAATTTGTTCAGGACCAGACCTCGGTTCTTCGTTACATTTGGATCGAAAAGAATCAACGACTCATTGGTAGGGTTATGCCCCTATGAAAATTAACCGGTGTCGGTGGAACACCAAAACTCAGAAACCGTAAGTCGTAGAGACCTAGGACCTTCACCAATCATCATCAATTCATGTATCTTTGAAAAAAACCTCAAGGTCAAATTTGTATGTTGACCTTGACCTTTGACCTAACACCTTGTTATGGGATAATCTCAGAAACCATTATACTTACAGAAGTTTTAAATAGTGGAAAATGTTTGGGTTATTATGGCGCAACTTTGTTACATTTTGACCAAAGAGATTTGACCTTTCTATAAGGGGCATAACCCCTGTTTTAGGTTTCTGAAAAGACAAAATCAGCTTTTACTATATAACCAAAGGTCCTAGACCCTTGGGGTCTTCAGTAATGGCATTGGGGACTAATGACCTTGACAAAGGTCAAAAGGTCAAAGGTCAAGGTCATGTCCCAGATAGCGAATTTAGTGTTTTTAACCTTATATAAAGGATTTTTAGTGTGTTTTGGAGCTTTTTAAGGTTGACCTTGACCTTTTCAATACATTCTACGTATGTTGGAACATGTATTTTACATTACAAAAGGAAAGACCTCTCAATTGTTCAAGAACAATTGACAGTTTAATTGTATTTTTGTTTCATCAGTCTTATTTAAAATCAAATGCCTAAAAAGTAATACATGATTCGCTTGTGGACTTTGTAATAGTGTATCGTTACAGTTATCTGTTTAGCTATTAAATTTTTAAAGATTATTTACATCGTCCGCCGTTGACCAATTGATGATAACATAAATCAAGCTTGTCTCTTTTAAAATAACAAAAAATGGATAAAGACAGCTTTGCGTAGGGGGATAATTCATGTGATATAATTTTAGTAAATTTACAGAAATAGAAGGTCCATAAAGCATTAATCGAGTAAAAATGGAGCAATTTCAGAAAACTTTAATGATTGGTTTAGGAGGTGATGGGAATACCTGATGGATGCCCCCACATAATTCAATGTTCAAGTCCGTATCTTATATAAAGTAACCCCATAAAAGATTTTTACTAAAATTCGAAGTAGACGGTGCACAATACAGTCATTATCATTTATGATAAGGAAACCGAATAAGATTAATTAATAGTTATATCAGTGACGGATTAAAAAAAAGGGGATCCGGCAGTTTGAAACCCTTTTTTTAACTATCAATGCATTTGTATGGGAACTTATATTTGGAATCCCCTTTTCTCCTAGATTGGACCCCCTCTCCATTGAAAAATGGCCGGAACCCCCAATGTATATTAAGTGGTTTATGAGGAGATGCGCTTACAAAACCGGCGAAACATATTGTACTGGTCCAACGGACGAACCGAAAGACGGACTTCTTTATCACTATAAACCCCCGCTTGACAAAGTGGTGTACAATTGAGTGTCAAAGAGACAGCTCTACATCTTAAACCAAGCGCAGGAACTGTGATCAATTAAAGGCTACAGTACGGCCTCGAATGTGTGTAAATACATGCATTTTTATATAACAACTAAATCTGTGTGTTTGTACAATTTTAAGTATAACGGAGGACATTTCTGAAACTTATATACTAGTATACATCAAACCTTCCTCTTATTTTAGCAAGATTTAAACATTCTTATACTTAATGTAGTAAGTCGAGTACACCCCATCAAGCTAAAACATGTTTCATAAGTTTTCAGGATGTGAATGTATTGAAATATATTTGTGTTTTTTAGAAAAATGCCACCTTCTAATGTATCGTAAATAACTTTGAAATCATCACTAGAATACAGTGACATAAAGACTGATCATACAGTTTCAAAATGTACAAGCGAGACTGATCGTACAGTGAGAAATTCAAACAAGTGTAATTTTCTTATTTCTGGCTTCAAAGATCTGGTTGAAACTTTTACCACCACTTGAAATATATTTCATTTATTTAATTAAGTCAGGTTTTTACGTTAATTTGTACACTAAGAGGGTAAAAAGATTGTTTTTAGGTTCGCCGACTGATTTTTCTTAGTGATGCACTTGAAAATCTCTTGATTAAGGTAAAGATACGAATAATGAATGTGCGGAATTTAATTCTAAACCATTTGAGAATATCGATGTCGGCTGAATTAATCATTAAGCAATGTGCAGATGATTAACTTACCGTTTAATTCAGTATACCCATCAAATTTAAAATGTGATCCAAAAAGTTCTCGCTTCGAAAATCGCGACTTCCGGATAGCGTACAGAATAGTATCTACACTGTGTCATTGCTACCATGCAATTGAGTTTTTAACTAGTATACATTCGTCGCATGAATAACATAAAATATATATTAGCTTGTCCGGGTGTGAGTAAAATATTAATGTGAAGTTTGTATCCACTAGTAGGTTTATAATAAAAGTTTTGAACCGAATCAAGATTTGTTGTGTCTACAAACCTGAATATCCGCTTTCTTCAATAATGAGACTTCGTATCGTTCAGGTTAAAATATTCCAGGGTTTCGGTCAAAACTATATATTTTAAATACAAAATTCAACGGCATGTGGTAGAATAAAAAAAAGTCTTAATTTTAACCATTTTCAAAATCTTTTGAATAATCAGAAAAATGGTTTGTAAGGTTTACGTCAAAATTGAGTCTGAAACGTCGTGTTTACGCAAGTGCGACATTCTAGTAAGACTCCGAAAAATCGACGGTGATTTTAAATTACTAATAGGAAATTGATGTATTTTAGATTTTTCGAAAATTGAGAATGATAACATTTCGAAAAATCATTTCAATTCGATTTTATCATAGCACGGGTAAGTAAAAAATTGCCGTAAATTTGAGTTAAGTTCGTTTTTATGCCCAAAAATGGAAGTGCGACAACATTGTAAGCCTCTGAAAAATCGCCCTTAAATCATCATTTTATATTTTTTAGAATATTTGTCTAAAATTTTTAAAAATTAAGCAAAATAACATTGACGTAGAAATAAAAATTCCAACTTTTTTCAATTCTATATTAATATTTTGGAACTCTCAAAACTGTAATCACCCTTAAAATTCCCAGTGGGACAAAATTGCCTTAGTTGTATGGAACGCATTTTTTTCTATGGAATTATAATAACATCATAAAATATTGCGTAAATGACTGAAGAAATATTTCTGTAAGACAATGGAATAATCCGTTTTTTTAAATATTTAATGGTTAAGATACAAATCATGGTTCAGTTGTAACAATAAACAAAACATGTTACGCGGGACACCCTAAAAAATTCCGTTTTTTTAAATTGAAGCTTGTCGCATATAACATAAAACATAGTTTATACAATTATTTTCTTCGTTTTTCTTTTGAAAAACCTTTTATTTTAAAGTGCTTACAACAGAAATTTATTTTAAGTTACAAAATTGCAATTTTGAGACCTGTATCTTGCCGAACACGTCAATTTTTTCAATGAGGTACGAACATCGCGCGTAACGTCTGTGTACCTTCTACAGTACATGCAAATGTGTTAAATGATTTATGATGAACGCACTTTTACTACATATAAAAAGGAAGATGTGGTATGATTGCCAATGAGACAACTGTCCACAAGAGACCACAATGACACGGGCATTAACAACTATAGGTCACCGTACGGCCTTCAACAATGAGCAAAGCCCATACCGCATAGTCAGCTATAAAAGGCCCCGATATGACGATGTAAAACAATTCAAACGAGGAAACTAACGGACTTATTTATATTAAAAAAATGAACGAAAAACAAATATGTAACACATAAACAAACGACAACCACCGAATTACAGGCTCTTGACTTGGGACAGGCACATACATAAATAATGTGGCGGGGTTAAACATGTTAGCGTTAAAAATTTTACATCATAGGTGTAGGATATCTTTTATCCGAAATATTTATTGTTAGATTTATAGATGTATATGATGTTGTTAGTTTGTACGCTTTTTATGCATCATATCGTTTTTATCAGGTAATACCGTATTCTAAGTATGAGGGGGGATAGGACCTTTATCGGGACTCCGGGACTGGGTGTTTTTAAGCTCGGGATTTCGGGATTTAAGGCAGCACTCCACAGTTAGGTGTGTAGTTTCGCATTTTGGCCCCTGTGGATTTTTCAAATATGAGAGCTAGTGTGCAATAAAATTCATTTTTGGATAGCTGAGTATTAAAATAGCCTTTGTATTGGGTTTATATGAACATCAAGATTATGTAATGTATGTAATAGAGGCTGTTTTCTGTATGACAGTCCGTATTTGCATGTCCCTACCGTACATTGGTCCGGCAATTATTGTAATGTTTTTTCCAACTTTTTATCGCACGAACTTTATGATTGGATTTTACGAAAAAATGAGGCGAAAGACACCCATTTTTAATTTGATCATTAGGAAGATTTAAAAAAACAGTTTCTAAAAAGGTATCACTCAAATGCATTGAAATTCTAGTTTGATCCAAATTTTGGGGGTATAATTATGTGACATGTCCACCCCCCTTTTTGCAATATTTTATGGTAAATAAATGCAGAATGTTGCCATGGATACACATAAAAGGAATTAATTTTCACTCTTTTAACTTTTGAAAATCAAATCTATGGAATATACTGATTACATACATATGCACATGTACAACACAAACAGTTAGGTTAATGTATTAGAAATCCAGGAATAGGAGATGATAAAACATTTTGTGGCTCATTTAAAATTTTATTTTCTAACTGTGGAGTGCTACCTGACCCTTTCGGGATCCGGGAATTCTTTTTTCGAATTTCGGGACCTCGGGATTTCGTGATTTCGTGTTTTTAAGACCGGGATTAAGGACCCCTCCTATCCCCCTCTAGTATTGAATTGTATATTAAGAACGTTTTGCTTAAATATTAAAACCAAATTCTTTGATAAAAATATGATAATGTGCTCCTCTAGCGATTAAGCATTTCAAAGTTGTATCAAAGTTATCTATATGCATTAGACTAACTTTCTAAGGGAAAATGAAACATTCACATGTCGAGAGATTTTAAAGCTTTTGCATCATTCAGCAGAAATTGCTGCAATTATCGTAATAAGGGACAACATGTCAAAAAATTACCAGTGGTCAGACATTTTACGACAGATGGACAATTTCAGACGACCTTCAACTTGTCATTAACTATTGAAGGTAACTAAGTGTATTTCAAGCAATTAAAAAACGGACATTATAGACGAGCCATTGTCCTCTTCCTTATCGTCCTTTCTTTGTCAATTGTCAATGCTATAATCGGCAATTTCACTTGCTTTAAAAGGCCGCTTATTATTTCCGCTATACCCGGTAATGTGAGTGCTTTTAATTCTGGACGTGTATTACATTGCAATTATCACTATATTTAAGGGTGTTGTCTGAGGGGGAAACGGAAGAGACGTTTTTGATTATCTTCTGTTGAATTTGTAGTACTTTTATAGTAATGAACTTAAAGAATATTTGGTTCGATTTACATCCATTACTTGGGAATACTAGTATAGGTAAAGTTTCGTTGAGAAGCATATACTGTTCCCTTATGTATACTAGTATCGAATTGTAATCTTTCAATAAGATTATTTTAAAGAATTTGAAAGTCCTGAAAAAATAGCGCTTCATTCTAAAAACGCTTTTACAACCCTATATGAAGTTACAAAAAGAAGCATTCAATACTTATAATTATATTTTTTAGCTAGGATCATGAAAACACGAATTTTGTCAATTTTTTATTTAGTTCACCTGTGCACTTTATTGTGGGACCTCGTGTTATCATGAATGATAAGTTTTATTGAGTAATGCAATGGCTTAAGGAATAACATGTGATGTGCAGATATCCAATCAGAATAACGTATTATAATGAAACATACATCTAATGTAATTATTTAATCCCAAATTGTCAAAAACAAACATATTTCCGAATCCTAAGATATTTGACTAACTATATACGGACTTTGATTTATTGACCAAATTGCAATTGATGGATTGTTAGAATGGTGGGTTAATTGATGTATGCATGTAAAGTCCAGTGGCAAATATGTCATGCATATATAGGATAAGAAAAACCAAACAAATGTATTGATTACTTTATATTGTTTTCAGCGTCGATTGTTTAAAAGATAGTTGCTGCACAAATAAAAAAAAAATGTTTTTTGTAATGAACGTTTTTTCCAACAAATAATGTACAATTCGATCATCAATAATGTGGGAAAATATCGATAGTTCCAGGTTTACTTGTTTTGAGCGATTTTGAAAAAAAAATATAGTCAGTTTTGGCGGTCAAACTCTCTCTGGATTTTTCATGGAGATGTATGGTAAAAAAGCGACAATATATTTTTTTTGTAATTCACCAAAATGTCTTTGAATCGTAATATTTAAGAATATATAAAATTTTCTGGGTAAAATATTTAATGCGTATCTGATTGTTTGTGTTTATGCACCCTTCAGCACCATTGGTTGTATCATGCATGGCGGCAAGTTTTTAGTGACGGAGGAAGCCGGATTTCCCGGAGAAGGTTATCGACATTCGACAAGAACTTGCAATCCTATAGTCATTAAGATCGTAACCTATTGCACCTGCCTCGATCTGTGTTTGTTTCTAACAACTTAATTGTTATATGCATGTTCTTTCACTGTGGATGAACTATTTAAACCTACCCGGTTGCCGATGCCCTGCAGAATCTATAGGTAAACCAAACCAAGTAAACATGAAACAAGAGTGCACACGCTGAAATGTATCGCCTTCTTTTCTTACCATTGATATTTTGTTGATGGTCCTTAATATAAAGCTTTACTACAACTATCACATAAACATAACATGATCCAAGAAAATGAGTCCAAGGTCATATACACCGAAGGAGAAATACATGTACACCTTACAATCATGCAATACACTAAATATAGTTGACCTATTGCTTATAGTTTCTAAGAAAAAGACTTACCAAGAAAAACTATAAACATTCACCAATGATCGACCATGAAAATTTGGTCAAGGTCAGATGTCAGGCAGACATGAACAGCTTACAATCCTTCCATACAACAAATATAGTATTGACCTATTGATTATAGTTTAAGAAAAAGACCAAAACACTGACCACTGAACCATGAAAAAGAGGCCAAGGTCAGATGACACCTGCCAGTTGGACATTTACACATTACAATCCTTCTATGTATACAACAAATATATTAGACCTATTGCTTATAGTATCTGATATATGGAATTGACTACCAAAACCTGATCCATGAAATGAGGTCGCGATCAAGTGAAAACTGTATGACGGGCATGAGGACCTTGCAAGGTACGCACATACAAAATATAGTTAAACGAACCGCATCAAACATTGGTGTGCAATACGGAATGGTAAAGCAGGCTCGACTCCTGAAGTGGCACCGTCATGTTGCTCGTGTAAGTAGAAACTTGGTGGTAAGTCTAACTGGAACCCGATGATAAGTCTAATTCGGTAAAATCACAATCACATTCGAGCAAAATAAGACAGGAATGTGGTTACGACATTTGGAAAATATCTGTCGTCATCTATATGAAATAGATATTACATAACAGTCAACCAAAGTGTGATGGCGTCCATAAAAATTTCGAATGAACGACTTTATCTTATATGAAATGCAAGCTCTAGTATATCATATCAACTGTATGCATGGGAGATATCTACTGTATGCATGGGAGATATCTACTGTATGCATGGGAGATATCAACTGTATGCATGGGAGATATCAACTGTATGCATGGGAGATATCAACTGTATGCATGGGAGATATCTACTGTATGCATGGGAGATATCTACTGTATGCATGGGAGATATCAACTGTATGCATGGGAGATATCTACTGTATGCATGGGAGATATCAACTGTATGCATGGGAGATATCTACTGTATGCATGGGAGATATCTACTGTATGCATGGGAGATATCAACTGTATGCATGGGAGATATCAACTGTATGCATGGGAGATATCTACTGTATGCATGGGAGATATCTACTGTATGCATGGGAGATATCTACTGTATGCATGGGAGATATCTACTCCAAAAACAAGTGCTTTTGGAATTTTGCTACAAAGAAATTGATTTATTCAGTATGGGAAGCTGGATTTTTTTTGTCGTACAGATTGTTCTCAACCGACCCTTTAATTTAAGTTATACAGACAGGCTTAACTGTATCTGTGCATGGTATCCATAATTTCAAGTTTTCTGATATGTAAATAGCTGTAGATAAGATCCAATTACAGATCGATAAGAAACAACTAAACACCAGAAAGAACATGTAAAAGATATACATCTCCAGCAACAATTAAAACAAGGTTTCTGTGGTTTATCCCGAGAGAACATGGCGAGTGACATCCTAGTTTATTTTTGTCGACTTTTAACGCGGTAAAAAATATCTGAGGAAAGAAGAGTACAAACTCCCGGATCTCCTACCCGGGGGATTAACCATTTTTTTCTGTTTTCACAATTATATAACATCAATGTTGTTAACTTCAGATGACATACTTATATATATTTGGAATGTCAGTGTGCTGTACTCTATATGTTTCTATAAATGCTATCCTGATATAATTTAATTTTGGATGTAACGCGTCTTATGATGGGTTGACGTCGTTTTGTTTATCATATCATAGACACAATTTTGTCATGTGACCATGAAGTCATCAACGTTTTTTCATGATTTACGCCGGTTTAAAATGGAATTTAGAAAATAACATAAAAGATGTGGTGGACACTGTTAAATAACCCGCTACGCGCGTTATTCAGTGTGCACCACATTTTTAATGTTATTTTTTCATAGACAGAAAAAATATTTCAGTCATTCCTTAAATATAAACCTTTTGTATCAATTAAAGTCCCATCGATATCAGTCATCGTTGCTTGTCTAAAGGCATGAAATACTAAAATTGAATATTGTCATTAAAAAGACATTTGATTCAATGAAAGCACATAAGAAAACATTTCTCAAGTGAAAATTCTTTTCATAACTGTTTCTTTGAATTAAAAATAAACAGAAAATAAGCGATCCATAAATTTTGATTCAACGATAAATGCTCTTAATTTTTATTTTATAAGCAGTATTTAACATGAAAAGAATTTCCAACTAATATTTCATTTTTATGATCAATCAAACAAAATAGCCTGTTTGCTATTGGTCACGTAAAAATGATTGTAAGTCGAGCCGACACAAAGAGGAAAGCAATATACATTTTTATGCTGACCTTTATTGTGTTATAGTGTGGATCTGTTAAAACATTTAGTGCGGGATAACTATTTCTGTCGGGTCACGGCGCCCTATAATATTTCTGTACTGACAGATGATGTTTTGGTGCGGTCTTATCAAAAATATGCATGCGTGAAACATAAAATTACAGAACACTTAATGAGTTGACCATATGCCAGGAATAAATCAAAACTTTGCTTTGTTGGTGAAAAAGTATCCAATTTATAGACGAGTACAAGAATATGAGGAATTCGAGTATTAAGAGATGCTTGTTACAAGGAAAATACGTTCAAGTTAATTAGTTATGGCTTCAAGGGAGCCTCTCAACCAGTGTATAAGTTGATCGGGGATTAATTTTACTAATGCGTTTTATAGTTTCGTGATCTAAAATCAAAAATAGGAAAGGAAGCACGTTGTATCCTCCAAAATCGTGAGAAAAAAAACAAACAAAAAAACTAATAAAATTAGATAAAAAAACAAACATAAACAAACAGATATTAGACAAATTAAAGTTTTTTTCCTGTTTTATTGTGCTGTCTAATGCCTTATTTTTTATTATGTTTCCCCATCTCGTGTATTGTTCAGGTCTGGATTGAATTGGCTTTTTATCAAAATTATATTTACCGCTGCAAAAGAAAATAAAACACAAGGGGTTCAAAAACACAGTACAAGTTTCAAAAATGTATTGTTTTGGTTCCCGCCATTTCAAATCTAAATAAAATTGTTGGATAGTGTAAAGGTATATCATAGCGTTATGCATCAGTTCATTTCAATTTCCTCCGACTTTCAGAAACAGATGAATATAATTTAAACAAATGATCTCTTGTAACATTCAATTATATCCACGCATCAGCGGAAACAGGTCGAAGCTGTCCGGGATGGTTCGTATTTTAAATAACACCAAGTTAATTGTGCCCTTTCATCCAAATTGAAAAGTCGTCCAGTGATTTTTTGATGATTTGAAGTAAAGCTCTTAACAATAAAAGGAATCACTTCAACAAGATGACAGGTGCTTATAAACTGGTTATAGCCATAAGGTTCCAGACGATGACGAAAGAGGCCAAGGCCATCTGTGTTCAATGGCCGCAAAAATTGATACAATGTGTTTCATAGTTTGATACAAGCAAACTGTCAGTTTAGAAACAAAGCGTTTCCTTTCTTTAATTATAAACGTTTGTAAGACGTCGACAGGAACACATTGATGCACGGTCTGTTCTAAACAAGAAGACTTATAAATGAAAGCAATAATAGCATTAACCCGAATAATTCAGTCGTTATATTCCGCAGATCTACGATTACTTCATTCAGTAAGTAGAAGAGATCGATTACGGAGAGGAACTGAATTATTCGGGTTGTAATAGCATACAAAAAGCAAATTGTTATAAAGTCGTTAAAAAATTACCAGATTTTTAATTCATGGTAAGAACTTGAAAAAAACATATCTCTGCCCTGTCGAATAACCTCAAAAGAAGACAATGTTTAATCATTTGTCAAACCGACATTATAGAACTGGAAACGGTCACTTTTAGTTTATATTATATTCCAATAGAGTGGTTTCCTATGATTCTTTTTAGGAATATATTTCCAATATATATGATAAAGCGTATGCCGTATCACTCGACCAATATCATCCCTCGGGCCTAAAGGCCCTTGGGCTGATATTGGTGTCTGGGGATGTTTCGACAAATGATACGGATTTTGCCATGTATTATTCTCTATATACCAAATGATATACCCTTTTTACAAAAAAAAATCCAGCCATTTTATACCTCTGTAACAGACTGTCACCGACAGTATTTAAACTACCAACACACATTTGTTTTTAAATTAAGTACAATCAACTTATAACTTGAAAGCGGAATTTCACGATCCGGTTATTGTGTTTTTGTATCTTTCCAGTCAACAATGTGTTCTTCAAAACGAGGCAACTTTCTCTGGCTGCTATCTTTAGTCACCAGTGGTAATGCAGTGCACACACGCGTTTTGTTAATTAAAAACAAAATAATAGACCAGTCAATTAGATTTTCTATGGCGATAGATTTCAAAATGAAGTCCATATTCAAGCTCTAAGCAAAATTAAAACTATTTTAGGAAAGTGATCTAAACATTTAGTCAAATAAATGGAAGATGCCGTGTGCCGATTGAAATTGAATCTGATTATATTCCGCGGTGACAGATTGTTGTCTTAATGAGTTGGTTTCTATAAATACCACACTGACACGTGACAAACCTTCTATCATCCCAGGCATCCGTTTTAATTTGCATCTTATCTTACAATTTTTACGATATCAATAAAATTGAGAAAGGAAATGGTGAATATGTCAAAGCGACAACCACCCGACCATAGAGCAAACAACAGCCGAAGGCAACCAATGGGTCTTCAATGTAGCGAGAATTCCCGCACCCGTAGGTGTCCTTCAGCTGGCCCCTAAAATATGCATAATAGTACAGTGATAATGGACGTCATACTAAACTCCGAATTATACACAAGAAACTAAAATTTAAAATCATACAAGACTAACAAAGGCCAGAGGCTCCTGACTTGGGACAGGCGCAAAATTGCGGCGGGGTTAAACATGTTTATGAGATCTCAACCCTCCCCCTATACCTCTAGCCAATGTAGAAAAGTAAAAGAATAACAATACGCACATTAAAATTCAGTTCAAGAGAAGTCCGAGTCTGATATCAAAAGATGTAACAAAAGAAAATAAATAAAATGACAATAATACATAAATAACAACAGACTACTAGCAGTTAACTGACATGCCAGCTCCAGACCTCAATTAAACTGATTGAAAGATTATGTCTTCATCATATGAATATCAGGTACAATCCCTCCCGTTAGGGGTTTAGTATCATACTATCATAAAATATATGAGAAGAACATAACCCGTGTCATGCCAACAACTGTTTTTTTAGAAATAAATGTGTTTAGTTCCGATGCAAAGACCCTATCAGTGAATCAATGTTAAGCCAAAATATGCAATCTTTAATGACCTGACAACAGTATCGTAACTATATCCCCTTTTAATAAGTCTATTTAAAGGTTTTGTTAGTTTCTGAGGAGAATACTGACATTTTTGTGCTTTATAAAGAATATTTCCATAAAATTTTGGATGTGAAATACCTGAATATATTCTTTTGAATTTCAGTCTAAGTTATGGCTAACCATCTAGTTGACGTTCGAGTTAGTCCCTGAGTTAGAGTTGGGAGTTATGGCAAATTCAGATGGTGGGGGATACCCATTTTATGTCCGAAAATAAGTGGTTTATACGGTACATTTTTCTAGGTATTGTTGACTGGTATCATTTATCATTTATCTCGAACTTAATATATAATTCGAACTCGATAGTAATCCGCAGTTTCCAAGCGATGTTGGAAATGTCCTAAAGAATTATAAAAGTATGCAAAGGGTTCTTGATTTCTTTTAAACTGATGAGTTTATTTTCAAAACTATAAGTTAAAATGAAAAGAGATCTTGTGTAAAAGTTAACAACCTTTAATAATAGAAACTTGAACCATCTCCAATACCATATGGTTATCAATTTTTGCCACTGGTGCTAGTGTCAAATCTATTATAATCAACCCCCCCCCCCCCCCCCCCCCCAAAAAAAAAATACACACGCACACACTTTTCTCCTCGAAATGTTTCGACTTTAGAATACGAAATAAAAAAGCAATACGACTATATGTGTATACTCACTTTAACAGACTAAAATACAAAGAGTTCAGCAATGAGAAATAAACTAGACAATGATTTGTTAATTATGCATTCTCGCGCCAAAATCTAACAAGAGTTAATGATGTTTCTGGTATTGGATTTGCTGTGAGATTTATCGTTGTCATCCATCAGTAAGACAACTGAGAGGCATTCTTGGGAGTATTCATAGGTCGACATGCTCTGTAGATAACTTCGGTTATGCAATTTCATGTTTTCGGAATTCCAAAAAAAAATCGCAGTTTCAGAATCGGATGCATTCTGGGTAAACATGGGTAATGACTTGTTTACAACTTCGTTTCACGGAAAACCGACTAAAGCGTAAAAAATAATAAAGTATACTAGGTATAAAGTACAGAATAAAGAGTCAACGAATTGAGAGTTGGTGAAACAGCAGGGTGATCCACCATGCAATTTAAAAAAAGAGCTGCCTTTTAAATCAGAGTTATAGGTCTGTTTGTTGCCAGGCTATTAAAGTTGGGTCA
Organism: Mytilus galloprovincialis; assembly: GCF_965363235.1. NCBI lineage: Eukaryota > Metazoa > Mollusca > Bivalvia > Mytilida > Mytilidae > Mytilus > Mytilus galloprovincialis. Next base: position 50,024,511 of record NC_134851.1, read on the forward strand.
TGTGTTTCTATCTCATTAATTCCATGGCTTTAGATTTTTCTTTAACAAGACATGTATAGTCATAGAGGTAGTCCGATACAACACCTTTAATGTATACAGATATAAGAAGATGTGGTATGGGTGCAAATGAGACAACTCTCCATTCAAGTCATAATTTGTAAAAGTATAACATTATATATATAGATCAAAGTACGGTCTTCAAAACGGAGCAATGGATCACAACGAACAAGCTATAAAGGGCCCCAAGAATGACTAGTGTAAAACCATTCAAATGAGAAAACCAACGCTCTAATCTATATAAAAATCGAGAAACACTTTTGAACCAAATCACAAACGACAACCACTGAACATCTGGTTCCAAGTAGTTTCCTTGTCTCGTTTTCATCTTTTCCTCAGTTATGTCCTACCCCTCGGGCGATTTCCTTTAAGCTATTAAATACAAAACATTTTTCTCAACAACCTTATATCAAGTTCTTGCATCATAAATATTCTGTTATGCAATTGAGCACTTATTCATGCTATTTCTGATATATTTAAAATTGTGCGGTTTCATAGAGACAGCAACCCGGTCAAAGAGTAGAAAACAGCAAATGGGTCTTCAATGCAACTCCAGCATCCGGAGGTGTGCTTATATATGTATATACGTTTACAAATGTTTGTTTCTAAAATACAAGCACAAGAACCTGTATCATTACCTTTTCATACTTATGGTAGGTTACAAATTTCTTTTGAAAAAGACATCATTTATTGGAAATCGTGTTTTGAATTTCAACATTTAAAATCCTAAACATAAAACTTTATAATAAAAGCCCCTAGGTACAGTCACGCCCCTCGTCTACGCCTCGTCTATTATTCACAATCTGATTCAAGGGCACTGGAAATTTGTGTCAATTTGGGAAAAAGGAGAATGATCGCTTAGGGTCACATTACTGACCTCACAGGTGCAATTCAATTGACCAGTTATGAGTGACCACTGTCCGTGCATATAATTAAAGAACTGACCAGCAGTCAAGAAAAACTATTTTGTGACTCAATTGTATTTTGAAACTTATTATATGAAAAAATAACAGCTGGTCCTCATTGATATTACAGTCCGTGGATTTTAAAGTGTAACAATTAATTGGTGGGACAGTTCATTCTTTAACAAAAAAGAGGGGGCGATATCACGGGGTAGATTGACCATAAAAGAGAAACAAACTCTATACCCAAAAACAAAAACAAAATCAAATCGACAAAAACACAACTAACTGTTCATTCTTCACTGTGACAAAATTAGAGGGCAATATCACTAGAAAGATTAATCAGAAACTATAGAGAAACAGAAACTATGTCCAAAAACAAAATCGACAAAAAAAAACCAAACTAAAAGTTTATAAAATACAACAGAGAATATCTCAAGATGTCTGAGTAATACGAACCTAAACAAAAACTGGAGATGAAATCGTGTGGTACGGAACACCGATCGTTCAATGGCTATATAGCCAGTCAAAGTCGTTAAAATCTTCCATTTGTCTGTGGTACGGAAGGATAGTCAGTTCCTGCTCCGTTATAGTCGTCTTCATCACCTTATTTTCATTATTTTCAATATTTTCAATTTATTATTATAAAAATTTGTTTTTAAAGACTATAAATAATCTTTATTTACATAGAATAACTTAGGCCTTATTTTATGTTACGCTTCCGCTCGCCTGACATAGTCATTTCGCATCCTCACCATTGGGAGTAGTTTTTATAGCATTAAATAACGTTTGAAACAATGAACAGAGTGCAGGAATCAAACAAAAAAGTGAAAGATAAAAAATAAACACAATTGGATTAGTAGCTGCCTTTAAAAACTGTCTTGTGACGCTGCCTGCTGGATCACGAACTGTTAAAACTATTTTCATTAAATGAGGGTGGTAATGGGGGTACCTTCTTGCCGAATAACGGTAAAAAGTCTTGCCAAATGACGTTAACGGTAATTTTTGGTGCATGACGATAAAATATGCACTTTCTTTTAGACGAATCACGTTAATTTTTTTTCTCCAAAATTAACGGTAACGATAATTATTTGAGACCGATAAGGGTATTTTGACGAACCACGGTAAAATTTTAATCGATTTAACCCTCACGGTAGCCGAAAATGGCCGTTTGACGCCTGACGGTTAAGGGCATTACTATATGTATACCCTCTTAAATGCATGGTGTAAGTTCTAACTACTTATTATAATAGCACATATGGTTGTAAGTGACCGGACATTCTATGAAGGTTGTAGCATATGTATCTTGATACAAGAGTGCACAAGCTGAAATGTCTTGCCTTCTTTACTAACCATTGATATGATTTTGATAGTCCTAAATATAAAGCTGTAAACTTCAACTATCACATGAACTTAACATGATCCAAGGAAAATTAGGTCAAGGTCAATTAAACCAAACGAGAAATACATGTACACCATACAATCATTCAATATACTAAAAATAGTTGACCTATTGCTTATAGTTTCTAAGAAACAGACATAATGTTCAAAGGACACTAAACATTGACCAATGCACCGTAAAAATGAGGTCAGGGTGAGATGAACCATGCCAGACAGTCATAGATATAGGAAGATGTGGTGTGAGTGCCAATGAGACAACTGTCCATCCAAATAACAATTTATAAAAGTAAACCATTATAGGTCAATGTACGGCGGCCTTCAACACGGAGTCGAAAAAAAGCTATAAAGGGCCCCAAAATTACTAGTGTAAAACCATTCAAACGGGAAAACCAACGGTCTAGTGTACACCTTACAATCAATTTATGCATTAAACATAGTTGACCTTAACCATGAAAACTTAACATTGACCAATGACCCAAAAAAATGAGGTCATGGTCAGATGATACCTGCCAGACAGACATATGCAGCTTATAATCCTTCCATACAACAAATAAAGTTGACCTATTGCTTATAGTTTTAGAAAAACAGACCAAAACACAAAACTTAACACTAAGCAATAAACCGTGGACATGAGGCCAATGTCAAATAAAAACTGTGAGACTGACATGTACACAAAAGATAGTAGACTATTGCATATTATCTTAGAAAACCAGACCAAGTGACACAAAAACTTAACTATAACCACTGAACCATGAAAATGAGGTCAAAGTCAGATGACACCTGCAAATTGGACATGTACATCTTACAATGTTTCCATACACCAAATACACTATACCTATTACTCATTGTATCTAATATATGAACTTGACCATCAATACTTAACCTTAGTCACTGATCCATGAAATGAGGTCGAGGTCAAGTGAAAACTGTCTGATGGGCATGAGCACCTTGCCAAGTACGCACTTACCAAATATAGTTATCCTATAATATTACTCATAATAAGAAATTAACATTACAAACAATCTAAATCTGAACCATGAAAATGAGGTCAAGGACATTGGACATGTGACAGACGGAAACTTCGTCACATAAAGCATATATATATGTTACAGTGAATTTGTATAATCGGTGATTATGTAGAATCCCTGAAATTTTCAGAGATCATGTAGAATCACTGGTTAGTTTAAGGATTATATATAATCACTGAAAACGTCAGGGATTAGATCTATGTATAATCACTAGAAAAAACGTCAGGGATTATGCATCATAACTGAAAATTCAAATGAAAAGTTAGTTTCATTTATAAAGAAAATAAATAATTTATTCTATAGAATCATATTAAAACATAATTATTCACATACATTGTAAAAATTGTATAATGTTCAGCACAATATATGTTAAAATGATAAGCTGATAATATTAAATTGTTAGGCACAATAAATAAATATGATGATAAGCACAATATATTAATATATTAAAATGTTAGGCACTATATAATAAACAATATTTTAAAATGTCAAGCACAATATTTAAAAACAATCATTTATCTTTACAAACTGAATTTGGATGGCACCGACTATTGCACTCTTGTCCTGCTTTTCTACATGCACATGCACCTGTTGGTTTCACATCTCAGTGTTTTTACCGCAACATCCACATTTCAAAAAACCCTGTCCTTCACATATTGAATCGGATTTTACAGCACGTCTTAGGGAAATAAAATTTTAAGTACACACATCTGAAGGTACCAAAATAAGGGAATCAGCAACCTCGAACAATGAAAATGAGCTATTCTCAGTGTATTTAGTCCAAAAACGTATTTGAGGCATCTTCCATGAATATCAGTAGGTAGAGCAAGCCAGTGCTTTGAGTAGCCTTTTCTAACCTTTTTTTCTAATTTCCTATATTAGGCTATAAAAGAAAACTTGATCCTAACTCTGTAAAACATATACATTAAAAAGTAAACTTTTTGAAACAACACATTATTTGCTAAGAGGGATCTATGTCCCTCTCTTAAACGCTGCTTCAACTTAAGGCCTGATTGAAACCTCCATTGAGTCGCTAAACATTTAAATGGCTAGTTCATTTATTGTCACATTTCATTCATAAATGTGTGATAGTAGTTGTTCCTCAAAATTTAGATTTATTAGCCTAAGTGAGGGAATGAGAGGCATAAATAGACTCAAAGGGATCAACTGTTTGTATTTTGATTAGACGAATATTTATTGCTCTACACTATATTCTTTAGTGATGCGACGTGATTTGTATTTGGTCAAAATTTTGCACAAATCGCAGTAGATTTCGTTTTAATTTATACTTAATTTCTCTCAAACTATCAAGCTGATTATAACAAAACTTGGCAGTAATACATATGAATTTAGTGATCGAAGTGAGTGAAATATAACGACTGAATTATATGGATTATGAAGCACTTATGCATTTTATATGAGACAAAATGGCTTCCTACATCACCAAAGTCTTAATTATATATGAATGGTGTTAAAAATATATTTCGATTTGACTAATGTAATATTCTTCTTGATTTTTTTCTCTTGAAGTAATGTGAACTATGTATTTCCATGTGCAAAAAATATTGATCCCCCACTTTGAATTTATAAAAAAAATTGAACCCCCCTTTTCCTAAAAAAAAACTTGACCCCCCTGTATTTTGACCAGCACCCCCCCCCCCCCCTTTTGTGCATTTGACGCTGGCTTTTGACAAACAATACATGTGATGTCGCTATCAATTGGAATATTTATATTATTGATTTCGAAGCCTTCTTCGTTATTACGAAATCCTGAATTGGTAATATCTTTCAGATCATCCTCTGTATTTAAGAGCGAAATTATTTCATCTGGCAAGGAGGATGTTGTTAGGCCAAACTGTGCCTCTACTCCAAACATTGCCTTATATGGTGTCCGTTTAATGTCAGAGTGGTAGCTTTGAGTTTTTTGAAATTGGACAAATTTAACAGGCCAATCTTTAACACCATTATCCCGTATCCATGTAATTGTCATATCTTTGATATCAGCATTTGCACGTTCGACACTTCCTTGACTTTGAGGGTGTCTTGGCTTCCCATGAACGATTCAGGGATTCTACATAATCACTGAATATACAAATTCACTGTAACATATATACAAAGTATGAAGCATCCAGGGAGCTTATTCACAAAGCATCCGTAAGCTAACGGACCCGTTAACATCTCCGTTAAATGTTCCGTTAAACCCAATAACTAACGGGTACTTCAACCTAAAATATAAAGCTTTTAAGATATTAGTTAACGTCGCCGCCATATCACTATCCCAATATGTCGAGCTTTCTGCAACTAAAGTAGCAAGCGCGTCAAAAATGACATAATATATTTTTTAAATGCACGTTTTTAAATCATTTTTTAGTAAATATCTTCTATATTGTATATAAAATATTAAGATATATACAGGTCTATAAGATAGAAAAAAAAGCAAGTAGACCAAATGCAAATAAAATATATTATACCTCCAAAACATAAGCCCGAATGATACCAAGACACGCTTATGATTCAGCCAAAATGTCTTGGTGTCCGTTTATGATTCAGTCAAAATGTCTTGGGGTCCGTTTATGATTCAGCCAAAATGTCTTGGGGTCCGTTTATGATTCAGCCAAAATGTCTTGGGGTCCGTTTAATGATTCAGCCAAAATGTCTTGGTGTTGTTATGATTCAGCCAAAATGTCTTGGGGTCCGTTTATGATTCAGCCCATATGTCTTGGAACCGTTTACGTTTTCTATTCTATTTTCCATTCACAATTTACATTTTTATTCTATAGATGTATCCACGTATAACCGTAAAAGCGGCATTTTCCATATTCCATATTATTGTGCTTATAAGTTTGACACTAGCTGGTAATTGCTTATGACACCAAGGAGGTTGTAAATCATAAAAAGACCAAATAACATATAAAACAAATGAAGAACAAACTGCCGAAACTAAATTACACAAATTAACAAGTTATGTATACTTGGTACCTTGCAGAGAATAACAAATATCTATTGCTAAAAGTTGAACGATTTATGAGTAATGGCTGATTTAGTGGTCGGAAGGATATATAATATTATTGTAATTCGAATGCAATGCAGAATCCATTTTTTCATTATTGATAGGCACGATTTTCCAGTTTAATAATGATCATAAAAAAACAAAATATACACAAGGACCGGGCGACGACAGCAACGCCACCTGCAATCGTAGCGGCTAAATTTCCCCCGAGTCCAGACATTATGTTTTTGGTCGGGTTGTTGTCATCTTTGGCATATCCCCCTTTTCCATTCTCAATTTATTAATAAATTTTATTTAGGGGCCAACTGAGGACCACCTCCGGGTGCAGGAATTTCTCGCTACGTTGAATACCCATTGGTGGCCTTCGGCTGATGTCTGCTCTTTGGTCGGGTTGTGAATGATATTCCCCATTTCCATTCCCAATTTTATCATAACGTTTGTCAAACGAATGTTTGACACCAATGCAATATGAACATGTTATGAAATAAAGTGATTTTTTTTTTTTTACTTTACTTGTTCTATTCAGTGTAGCCGATTTCATTACGACTCTGAGTCTCTCTTTTCTTCTGAAAATACTATAGCAATACACACCATGTTGTTTCGGTTTTCAATGTGTATTTGCTAATAACGTATAATACATGTCACTCAACACTACATGTACATGTGTGTTATCCTAAATCCGAACACATATCTACAACACCCCCGAGCCGTTTTGTCTATTTAAACACTTATCCAGTGATCAGCTTAATCTAGTATATGTATTTGACCTTGATAAGGTTCAATAAAAGTCGTCTGTCGCGTTACGTAATGTGACGTAATGTAACGGAATAACTGGTAACCTGTCTGTTTAGTTACCTGGTTGCCAGGTAAAAACTGAGAAATGAAAACACAATGTATAAACAAATATACCTTTTCTGGTATCTATGATGAGTTTATTCAAGGATGCACAACTATAGGTTTATTCAATGAAGTTTTAAATAAATTCAATTTATTATGGGGATAAACAGACACGAAAATATTTCAGTTAATCTATCTTGGGGAAAACATCTTGTTCGTCAATTAAAAACAAAACTGATTATTTAAATCAGGGAAAAAAAATGGGATCTGAAGCTCAATCATGGTTACATTCAATATTGTTCCCTAAATTTCAATGGCAACAGACTATTCTTTTCATGTCCATTTTTTCCTAAAAAGATTGAAATCAAACAATGCATTGTCCCTGTCTTTCCATCCTTACTATTATGGTGTTGAATTTGTTTTTAACGTTCAGTGGCAAGTATTATATGTAATACAGTATAAGAAACTAACTTCAGCATGGCAATCGGTACATATAGTTTGATTTTTAACGTTATGGTCGGGGGTCGGATATACGACCTACCAAGATCCAAACACGTTTCTCCGATGCCATCGCGGTGCAGTTGTCTTAACATGCTTGTGAAATAATTATTATTTCGTGAAATGAAATAATTCATACGTTGGTGTGTTGTAGTTTTTCATTTTTTCTGTGTTTGATCAGCTGGTTTTTCTGAGAAGAATTTTGATTTTTGATTGTTGTTATAGTCGCATGATGGCTTGGCCTGATTGACCTTGCACAATTGTCATTTGATTTTGTTTTTCCGACGACCATTTTCTGTAAATAAGTTGTTGATTTCTCTTAAACCAACGCTGCCGATTCTAATTCACCTTCTTGTCAGACTGAAAGCTAAGATTTTTATAAGTTCCTTTGTAAGGAAGCTACCATTTGATTTTTAGGGGGGGGGGGGGCTAGGATGAAATTTGAAAAAAATAGGCAGGACGGGAGTTTTGAGTAAAAAAAAAAGGCAGGATGAGACACTTTGCAAAAAAAAGGCAGGATAAACTAATAAAAAAAAAGGCAGGACCGAATAGAGTGAAAAATAAAAAGGCAGGACAGAGATTACAACTAAAAAAAATGCAGGACAACATTTTTCAACCTAGCCCCTCCCATAAAAATCAAATGGTAGCTCCCTAAGGAAATTGCTGACTAAGTCGTTCATCATGACATGCACATTTGCTAAAAGAATTTATTTAGTTACAACAATTTTAATTTGTTCGCATACGCCCATTAAATCAGAATCAACTTTAATTAACAAGTATACTAGTTGTTTGAACATCTCAGAAATCCAAATAGACAAATATTTTGAGAACGTGGATAATACAAGTAAAACGCTTAATTGATCGAGTAATGGTGTCAAGGTCAGCAGTTTGAGATGATTCTTGGCAGCTTGTTCAGCATCGCTGCAATTTCCAATAATAAACGGTCAAGATTTCCATCAATATAGCTCATTATTCCAAACATTACCGCACAACTTGCGATAAAATGTCAAAATAATGTGATTCAAGGCCCAATCCGGGGTCTTTTAGCTAATTATTACAGATAAGACAATCTCCATTAAATTAGTGGTTTATATCATGTCCGTGTCGACCTTCTTATGTCCGATGAATGTTATATTCATTAATATTTGTCAAACTAGATAACACATATGTACATTAGCATACCATGGTTAATTTAAAAGTAGTTTTTCATCCGGGACATCAAGCCATCATCATCACAAAACTCCGCCGGTATTCTAGAAATCTTAATTTTTTTTAAAAGTGGGTTCGCTCTGCCTCAGATTCAACAAAGCTCCCATGAAGACTATCATAAAAAATCTTTTTTCGATAGGTCAAAAATTATATTTTTAGGAATCTTTTTTTTTAAATTGTGATTCGTGAAAAAAAATGTAAAATCACAAAAATACTGAACTCAGAGGAAAATCAAATGACAAAACACATCAAACCAATGGACAAGAACTGTCATATTCTTGACTTGGTACAGGCATTTTCAAATGTAGAAAATGATGGATTAAACCTGGTTTTATAGCGCTAAACCTCTCACTTTGTTGATAGTCTCATTGAGAGAATCCCTCGAATCTTTATTTTAAAATCCTTGGTCGTGAATGAATAAATGTTTGAATTTTTTAAACATTAGTCTAGATAGAATCCTCTATCCGTCTATTCAGAAGTTCATTACTAGGCGATTATATTATTGTAGTTTTTAAATTGATAAATAATACAAACCTATAATTTATCATTTAATATTAAAACCAGCATAAAGACTCGTGACACTGATATAATATGACATCTATGTATAGGATCTGCTATTCATTAACACGTCGATGGTCAAACAATTTTTTCAACAGTGTGCTAATTAAAAGTTATATATATAGGGTGTTTTGGGTACATTATCGCATATATAGGTATTCTATCTAGTCCTTCGTGTAACTCGGTGAATGTGATGAATATTTTCAACTCGACTCCTCGACGTAGACGGTCGTCGTCATTATACATCACCTTCTCTGCATGATGTATCTATTTATGACTTGCTGCCATTTATACAAAAGCCGTTAGGTATTCATCACATTCGCACGAAACTTTATGCATTACCCCTTTTAAAACTTCATTCTCTGTTCAATCCACTGTTACAAACCCTCATTCAAACCAATACAAACTTGAAGCTATAATTTCGGATATTGCAAGTCACAGACTTTTCAAGCCAGTTCGCATTGGCAAAGATGAAAAAGAGAAAAGATCTTTCCTTAATCTTTCAATTGCCAACAAAGGTCTCGATGGCGTCAACTTAGGCAATATCCTTCATCATAAATTAGTTCAATCGAAAGACCAGTCTGTACCAATCATTTCTTATACCTATACCAAACCTATTGCAACTAAAATTTTCAATTACAAATACATTTTGCAGGATCTCGATATTGACGACTTCAAGTCTAAACCTCCTGATTGCATTTGTGCTCGATCCCAATTCACATATAATCCTGCATGGTGGCCACGTTATTACCGGTGACCTCAACATTGTTGATGACACTTCTCTACGAAATGTGTTATCGAAAGGTCCGAAATATCGTGAGCCTAAATCCATCAATTGGAAATACAACTTTAAAATTTTGATGGATTCAGTTGAGGATTATGCCAGGCAATGTGCTAAGCGCGAGAAGGAAGACGTAGACACTCTTTCCGAATGGATTAAGGCAGTGGGGTCGTTCCATCACTGTATTTGATACCTAAACTACATAAGTGTCCTTACAAACAACGGTATATTGCTGGGTCTTCCAAGTGCTCCACGAAACCTCTTTCTAAATTATTAAATGCATCTATTTTATCAGCAAATAAAGACGGGCTTCAAAGTTATTGTGAAACTGCCTATTCTAGAGAGGGCATGAATCAGAGGTGGATACTTACAAATTCCATAGATCGTTTATAGAGTACATACAATCTATAACTCTCTTTCATCTCGTAACAGTATTAAAACATTTGACTTTTCTACTCTTTACACAAGTATTCCAAATTCCAAACTAAGAGACAAATTGAAAGAGTTGTATTGCTTTGCTTCATAAAAAAGAATGGCCAACGTAGATACAAGGATCTTGTCTTAGGGAGGGATAAATCCTTCTTTGTAAAGGATCACTCTGGTTCAAACACAAATTCGCTGAAACTGACATTATCAAGATGCTTGATTTCTTAATTGACAACACATTTGTTACGTTCGGAGGACGTGCTTTTCAACAGACTGTCGGCATTCCAATGGGAACAAACTGTGCCCCTCTACTTGCCGACTTGTTTCTTTATTATTATGATGCTGTCTTCATGCAGGAACTTCTTAGGAAGAAAGATAAAAAGTTAGCAATATCCTTTAACTCTACTTTCCGCCATATAGATGATGTTCTTTCACTGAATAATTCAAAATTTGGTGACTATGTGGAACGCATCTATCCCATCGAGCTAGAGATAAAGGATACTACAGACACAGTTAAGTCGGCCTCATATCTTGACTTACATCTAGAAATTGACAATGAGGGTCGGTTGAAAACAAAACTTTACGACAAAAGAGATGATTTCAGCTTTCCAATTGTGAACTTTCCATTTCTAAGTAGCAACATTCCAGCAGCACCTGCATACGGGGTATATATCTCCCAATTGATACGATATTCCCGTGCGCTTGCGTTTCCTATCATGACTTTCTTGATAGAGGGTTGCTGCTCACAAGGAAGCTATCAAACCAAGAGTTCCAATTAAATGGTGAAGTTGAAATCATCCCTTCGTAAATTTTACGGACGCCATCACGAGTAAGGTGACCGTTATGGAATAACCGTTTCACAAATGATATTGGATATGTTCCTTACGTCGTAACTACAATCCCCTTCCCTTTCATGAATGTGACCTATTGAATTAGACTATTTACCGGATTTGTTATCACATAAGCAACACGACGGTGCCACATGTGGAGCAGGATCTGCTTACCCTTCCGGAGCACCTGAGGTCACCCCTAGTTTTTTGTTGGGGTTCGTGTTGTTTATTCTTTAGTTTTCTATGTTGTGTCATGTGTGCTGTTGTTTGTTTGTTTGTCTTTTTCATTTTTAGCCATGGCGTTATCAGTTTGTTTTAGATTTATGAGTTTGACTGTCCCTTTGGTATCTTTCGTTCCTCTTTTATCTCTACCCAGAATGCATCCCAAAATATTTAGCCATTGATTTTTGTTACTCTCAAATCCTGTTTCAATCATAATTGGAAGTATGGGGAGAACGTGATAGCCTTACTATATATCGGACTTCTTGTCCATTATATAGCTGTCTGAATATCTCGATGTAAAGTTCGGGATTACAATTTTCTGATCAGTATATATATGAGTCATTTATCGAATTGCTCGCAGATATACGACGAAGTTTGTTATTTATATGGATACGTGCACTCGTTGAATCGTGATAGCGTGCTTGTTCTTTAAATTGAAGATAAAACTCATTTTTTGTATGGATAAAGTCAAAATTTGGAGCTATAATCGAAATTTCGAATTTCAAATAGGTTGAAATAACTGTAATATAAGTAAACGTCTGTCAAAAGAACCATATCAAGATTTAGACGTAAATGAAAATCCACTTATACAAAAGCTGAAATTTAGTTTGAAGTCTTTTCAAATTATCGAGTTTTTAAGTTTTGCATTCCTTTGCTGCTATGTATTACATACCAGTAGAAGAACATCGACGTTATTGTTAGATAGATTGCTTTGATGACGGTTTACAGAGGCCCCTGCAATTTGCAATAGTCCTGGCTGGACATTACTAGTTTTCATATGTTTTTGTTTGTTTGTTTCTTTATTTATTTAGTACCACCCCTTTTGTTTGTATTTTAGACCAGAGACAGACCAGATACATATTCTCAATTTTATGTCTCTGTTTAGACTAATACAATTCTTATTCTTAATCTTACGTGTTGTTATTTCATGCTATTCATCAGCACTTCAATGATTGAAATCACTATTACATTTATGTCCATATATGGATACGTGCACTCGTTGGACATTGATATAATATGACATCTATGTATAGGATCTGCTATTCATTAACACGTCGATGGTCAAAACAATATTTTCAACTGCGTGCTAATTAAAAGTTATAGGGTGTTTTGCGTACATTATCTCTACCCAGAATGCATCCCAAAATATTTAGCCATTCATTTTTGTTACTCTTAAATCCCGTTTCAATCTTAGTTGGAAGTATTGGGAGAACGTGATAGCCTTACTATTTATCGGACTTCTGGTCCATTATATCGCTGTCGGAATATCTCGATGTAAAATTCGGGATTACAATTTTCTGATCAGTATATTTACGTGTCATTTATCGAATTGCTCGCAGATATACGACGAAGTTTGTTATTTAAGTTTTGCATTCCTTTGCTGCTATGTATTACATACCAGTAGAAGATCATCGACGTTATTGTTAGATATATTGCTTTGATGGCGGTTTACAGAGGCCCCTGCAATTTGTAATAGTCCTGGCTGGACATTACTAGTATTCATATGGTTTTTTTTTGTTTGTTTGTTTCTTTATTTAGTACCACCCCTTTTGTTTGTATTTTAGACCAGAGACAGACCAGATACATATTCTCAATTTTATGTCCCTGTTTAGGTCTCTGTTTAGACTAATACAATTCTTATTCTTAATCTTACGTGTTGTTATTGCATGCTATTCATCAGCACTTCAATGATTGAAATCACTATTACATTTATGTCCATAAATGGATACGTGCACTCGTTGGACTCCTGATAGCGTGCTTGATCTTTAAATTGAAGATAAAACTCATTTTTTGATGAATAAAGTTAAAATTTAGAGCTTTAATCGAAATTTCAATTTTTAATTAGGTTGAAATAACTGTAATAAGTAAACGTCTGTCAAAAGAACCATTTCAAGATTAAGACGTAAATGAAAATCCACTAATACAAAAGCTGAAATTTAGTTTAAAGTCTTTTCAAATTATCGAGTTCTTAAAGTTAATTTCAAAATACCCAGATTTAAAAACTTATGTGGAAATTTCGAATGAGAAAAACAAAAGAAATGTCAATGCTTTTTTTAATTATTTAATCATTACTATGTCTAAAATGTTTATGTACCATAGGAGACCTATATATATATAATCCCAGATACCACATTGTCAACGGTTGAATAAATTTCTTTTTTTTCGCAGAAAAGCAATCCTTTTATAAAAAAAAATCAGGCCGATCCACTGTATGACTGTACTTTTGTATCTTTCTGAACAATTGGCTCAAATGACAGGTTTCAACTATTTAATGGTCGACGTCAGATTTTAAATTGGCCGAATTCAAAATGTCCATTGTCCATTAAACGACTGACCTAATCGTAAAATTAAGAATGGTCATTCTTTGTCCAACACGAAATGACAGATGGTAACGGATACAATTTAGACATCGTATCTTTTTTTCTTGACAAACTGACCATAAATATTATGTACAACATGTACAAGGTATACACTAAAAGAATTAGAAATAATGTTTATTTTAACATATTACGTCAGAATTTTCTTTCGAGAGACCTCTAGTAACGTCTGCTTCTGAATCACCTCTAGCTCCAGGCCAAAATTTAGCAGCCGTAAACACGCTGAAACCAGTCAGACGTTTTGATAAACCAGTGTTGGGTACCGGGGTTCGAGACTGAAGTTTTATTATTATGACTATTTAGTTATCTACTAAATATCAACCTTGTGTCCATATTACGAAAAATTCTATGTTTTGTAAATAGTTTATTTATAATAATGAAGTAAACACAGAAGTGCTAAAACTAAAATGTTATTTAAGCAGAAAACATGTCGTTTTCTCCAAAAAAACAAATGTCATAATATTATATTATAAATGTCTCCGTCGTTTTGTTTTTTTTAAATTTCATTCACGCACTCCTTTCTCACGAGGTCTATAGAATTACTACCAGTACGTCAGAATTGTGGAATATTAATTCGGAAAACGATATACAAATAAATGGTTAATTTTTGTGTGTATTCACAAAAATCTAAAATGTCTTCCGTTTCACGATATTTGATACGGGATTTGATGTGTATCGTTGAATAAGATATTGTTAATGTAAATATACCAAAAACAAATGTATAAACGTAGTTAGTGTGTAAGGATTGAAACATGCCTGCTCCATTGTAAGTACGGGACGGAAACGTTAGCCTGATGGGATAATAAAATTGAGCTGAATGTAAATGGGGAATATGTCAAAAAGACAACAACCCTACCAAAGAGCAGATAACAGCCAAAGGGCATCAATGGATTTCAACGCAGTGAAAAAAAATATCCCGCACCCGGAGACGGTCCTCACCAGGCCCCCATAAATGAAGTTGTATACTAGTTCGGTGAAAATGGACACAGGGTTTCGTATCTTAGTATAACCCTTCTTTTTCAAAAGCAAATGAAAATACATCTATTACCGTGTTCCTAAGCCCTCATGCTCTTAGTACATAGTTATAACAATGCGTTTGCTTTTGGTAATTCGTACAAAAAGACCGAATGTCATATTTCTGTTAAAACGCTTTGATGCATGTCTCTTTTTTTCTGATATTTTATCTTTTAGTACTAAAACATTTAAGGTGGAGAAAATTACTTATAATCTATCATGATATAAGCTCCTTATTCTTAATACGTATCTTTACATAATACTAAATCAAGTTTTCCGTTTTGAAACCAAAACAGTGTACAAATATAAACGACCGATATTTACAATTCTCGCCGGGAGAACGTGGTTTGGTTGTGGTTTATTCATTCGTAAAACTGTGTACCGTTATGATCAATTGCGTAATGTTGGTTATTAGTTTATTGTTCGCCCATTTGTAAATATTTAACCTTTAACCCTGTGTAGTCATTATTGATTATATCTACGTCTGGTCAATGTAATACCCTTTGTCCTTCCATGGCCTTAGCTGCTCAGGCGAGTCCATTTTTCGGGATTGGAAATGAACTAAAATGTGTTAATGATAAAAGATGGAAACAGAAGTTGCTATACAACATGAATACCAGCTCTTACTTTTTAGTAGATAATTTTAGAATGGACAACCGGCCATTGGTTGTATGTGAAAATATCGGTTAATTATTTGGACGGAGGGAATAGTCCATTTTGAGAAATGTCAAGGGGTAAATACACCGCTCTAAAAACTGACCATAACATCTTAATGAATATTTTTATTCTAAATGTGCATAAAACTCACATAATTCAAATAATTTTTCACATATATAAAATACAAACATGATAATAAACGATATTAATACAAAAAAGTGTTAAAATATCTGACCAATCAAAACATGTTACTACCTGCCCACCCCTATGCACTTTAAATGCCAAGTTCTACTATTCATCTGTAAAACTGATTACATCACGGACATTGGTCAATAGTCAAGAAGTGACCACGACACTAGTACCACAAATTGATTGGGTCAGGTCAAGTTAAGTTATTAAATTTTGTGTGCAAGGATGTATAGCTGAGTAGAATGTCGGAGTTATGTGTATGACTGTTGACGAGTGCAAATTAACTGACCGTAGCTGACCACCATAGGTCAACATAGATAAAAATGGACAACAGAATATATTCAAATATGAACTTTATGAGGAATATGCACAGTGATATTAATGCTTATGCGGACCCTATGCGTTTTATGGTGCCAGAAACTCCTCAGCAATATGATATTCCGGATGATAATGGGAATGATACCACTGTAAAATATGGATCCGTATCCACCCCTGACTCAACCGCAAGTGGCGAAAGTTTTCCATCGTCTTCATTTTCATCAACTTCATCTTCATCTTCACAAGAAGAGACGAAACAAAATAAGAAGCGGAAAACAGGTATATAGAATCGATAGTGTTTTCTTGGAATTTGTCTAATAATATATAAACAATGTGTATTATAAGAGGGCGGTAAAGGGGGGCATGAGCAAGGGAGAACTCTAAATAAAAATGTGATTGCACAAATAACGGATTTGTTCTGGTCATTAGTGAATTTGTAATATATATGCTGCGAAGTGAATCACATCCTTTCAGAAATACCTAAATTAAATGAAAAACATGAAATTATTAGAAGAATATTATCTAACCCCTTATAGCATGTAATAATAAGGAAATCAAAACATAGTGAGGTTATAGATTAAAGAAAGCTTTAGGTTCAGGGCAAAAATTTCGAGGACGTATTTGTTGCAGAACTTATATTTTAAAGCTAGTTTGGAATTGAGCATAGCTAATAAATTTTCATATTACTATACATTAAAAATTATCTTGAACTGTAATTAACATTTAAATTGTTTGTAGATATTTCCTCCATATCGTTATTTTCTACTGAAAGATTTAATGGTTGCGTTCTATACAAATTTAGTATGATCAAACGATGGTGCTTGCTTACTGTCGAGTGGAAAACATTTGGTGCATATGCAGGGTGAATATTTAAACAAACCTGCCATCAAAGCATACATAAAACAGTTGTATCATTTTGGCATTGGTTTAACAATTAAAAAACAAAAATAAAAAAATATTTGTTTTAACATAATTACCATTCAAAATTTTATGCCTCAAATGCGTACCGCAAAAGTGTTTTCTTTACATTCTTTGGAATTGAATTGTAACAAAAATGCATGTGTCTTTCGTATACACTAGGTAAAAATTTAGCAACAAAAACAATCCGCATATTTCCAAAGTAGGAAAACCCTAAACAAACATTTTTTTTTACCCAAGTTTACTAAAATGGCAAAACAATTTGAAGTTCCATGAATGTTATAATTAAGGTAAATACATTTTTCATTTGATCTATACATTTGCATGTACAGCGCGTTTAAAATACTATTGAAAGTTCCATATATTATACATATCGGAAAGAGTTGTATTTTTAACAAGTTCATTTTTTTGTATTTTTCTTGAAATCTAGTTTGCTTTCTTATTCAGTATAATGGAAAGTAAAAAAAATTACTAATACTTTCAAAAGTATTTAAAAACTAGCTGTATATTTACACAATTTGTCATTGAAAGCAATATTAACATTATATTATGCATGTAAATAAAAATGTGAAAACAAAAAATATAAACACATAGAAATTTCTTTTTATATTTATAAATGTACAAGTTGCGATATTGAATACTTATAAGATGTACACTGTTCTCGATACATGTACCTGTATTTGGTACATATGATACACTAAACTATGTAACGTATATATAGATGTACCCTTAATTTAACGACCCGTAAAAAACGGTTTTTTGTTTATCGTGGCACTTGTAGTACGCTATATTATTCAAAGCAAAGTTCCGAATTTTGGACTCAGGTAAAATCCTAAACCCTGTCCTATGTTTATTTATTCAGATAATTTACATAAAACACTAATGTTTTACGGAATACATCAAACGTAGACTGTATGTGATTAATTCAAACTCTACCATCGTATGTATATATACGCCTTCAGGTTGTAAAACACCAGTTTTGGCGAAGATTCATTAATTTATGATATGTTGAAAAAGTACTGAGAATTAAAAGCTATCGGTTGTCTGTTTCACTTTGTATATTTTCTTAGTAAGCACATAACAACATCAAGACCTACAAATAAACCACGGATTTCATTTCTATGCAACTAACAGAAATATTACTTATTGATGTCGCAACTCCTTTTTTTTTTAATTTGTCCAAAATTGATTAAGGGTTGGTTGTCTTATACCGAAAACAAATGTATGCTATATATATAGGTCCATAGGTCATGAATTTCGATCTCTAGACATCTTTTTATTTTATATATATATTAATGTACACTCTACAAGGTCACATTTTTTTCCGAGTAAAGTAGTCAATATGTAAACAACGTCATTCGGAGTATAAATCCATTCTTATATAACCTCCTCGTCATTCACGGAAAATGAGACAATCCTAAAAAATAGATTTCAAGTTATCAGGAAAGTTTGAAAATGATAAGAAAATTATCACTTAAGGAATTGAAGAAAACTCTTCGTTTGTATGCATTGCAAAATATTGTGATTTCTTTGAAACTTAAATTTTTTTTTCACATGTACAGCTTAAAACTTATATTGAAACATAACTGTGCTATGACATATTTTAAGAGTTGATATAAAGGATTAAATAAGTTAAACTTTTTTCACTAGATGTGTGCATGTATACTCATCAAAACCAGGAATTGTAATATTCCATTTCTAATAAAAATTTGCATTAACATTTATTTTGAAATTAGAAGAAAGGGTGTTTCATCGTCTATCTTAATTCATTTTATGCAAAGTCTTTTGTTGTTTCATTTTGAAATGTCGTCCATTTTCTTAAACCGAAAGGATGGTCATTTGTTTTAATTATACAATGATCTACAATTCTATACTTAAAACTTGGTGGAAACACAAGATTATTGTAGGTGGTGCAGACGAAGTTTCTGTACTTTGGTCAATACTATATTTATCCCTAAGGATGGCAATATATCTAGGAACACTATTTATTATCTGTAAGTTTTAGACATGACAGATTAAAGTGATTATTGATTATGTTTGTTTATTAATGTATTGGTAATCGAAGTATACTTTATCGATTGTTGCGTAATCGGATTGATCCGATAACAGGGGTCTAGACCTAGGGGTACACGACAGGATAACTAACATCGTGTGAAAAAAAGGAATGTTGAGGGGTGGCAACACAGCTCCCCTCCCACATACATCGGAGAGAGGGATGGGTCAATTCCCCTCCACCAACCTCATATATTAGAGAGCGAGATGGGTCAATTCCCCCTCCATATTAAAAATATATTTAGATTTAATCATTGTTTACATTTGTTACTTAGTTCGAATAAAATGAAAACATCTTTTGCTTATGTAAAATACAATAAAATATAATAAAAAACCTAAATACAAATCTTGTATCTTTGAAATAAAACATGTATACACCTGAAAACCGACTAATAATAACAAATGATTGATCCGTGTGTTCTTCCGACGTGTTCGTTCTGTTGTTTGCTCTTTGATCTGTCCAGTATCTGAAATAAAGAAGACTAAGATCAAAGCGAAACATTCGATAAATGTTGCATACAAGTCAGTGTTAGAAAATTTAGAAAGTCTTGTAGTAGCTGACTCAAGCCTTAATTACAAGCATCCGCGCAATAAGGCACATTACATTCTCCTTTCAGTAGAGGTGGAGTTGGGGACTCGCAATAAATCGTTTGTTAATCATAATTTGCATCAGATAATGGGATTTCCCGGAAGCCAAAACATGTTTACATTGGATACGAGGGGAAAAAGAATTGAAAAATATTGTCCTGGCCCCCCTTTTTTCATCAGCACCACCCACCTACGTTGTACCGATCTACCCACATACATTCCTAAACATGTTAAAAGACGAATGTTAAGATTCGAACTTGATAATTCCGTTGCAGTATTTGGGTTATTTTCAACTTGTATTTAATTTTCATCACCTTTTTTGGTAAAATTATTTACAAAATTTGGGGAAAACATTCCTTATTTGAACATTGCTCCATTCATTAAAATGCCAATATTTCTATGGAAAGTGGACTTGTTAACTGTTTATATCACAGCAACATTTCGTAATTAGCATTTCCTTGCAAAATATTACATATTGCTTTTATTTGTGATGTTTTTTTTGTTTTTTTTTGCTTGTCAATAGAAATTGGGCATTTCAAATAGAAATATTATTCAAAACTAATTCCTGTATCATCTTTCCAAATACGCATAAATATTTTTGTGTATTCCCGTCATCTTTCAGACATATATTTAGGATTTGTGTATTCCTCTGTGTATATTCCTTTTCCAAACATGTAGTCCCCCCACCGGGTGCCCTTTGTTCATCAGACAAAAATAACCAGTCTAATAGATTTGCCTGAAGTCAAAAACACCAAATTATTACGTTTCTTTTATTATTTGTGCTATTAACACGATAGAAAAATATTTCATAATCATTATTGCCTCGACTAGACGTTACATGTTACCCTGTAATGAGGTCACGTGGGAAATAATGGCCGCTACTAACGGACTCAATAATTCAACATATTACATTACTTTTGTCAATAAAAATTACTTGTTCACTTCTTTTTTATGAAAGACAAAAATGTGTGAATTTTCAATTTTATTAAGGTTACCAAATTAATATGTTGCAGACATTTGACATAAGGTGTTTATCGTGTTAGCGAATGCGATTCATGAATGTATTTCCATCAAGGTCGCTGCTGCTTAAATTATATGACGAAGAATTCATGAGACAACCATATATTTTGAATTTGCTGCATTGTTGGGGTTATTTTTGTTGATTATTTTTTTGTTTTTGTTTTAGAATCATATTCAAAACAGTGTAGCTGTGGCCATTGATTGACAATCTTAAATTATCCCATCGACTGGGGCAGATTATGTGAACGTTTTTCCGTAACAACCGCTGCTCACTATGTACTTGTTAAAGGCACTTTAACTGTGGGGTCACAAAAGGTTCTCAACACCTAAATAAAGAAATTAGAAAAACTAATCAGGAATAACACGATGTTTTGATTTATATCAATAATATAAATCAAAACATAAAGTTATTCCTGATTAATTTTTCGAACTATTTTAATATTAAAGGCGTTAAGAACCTTTGGTGACCCCACAGTTTAAATTCTATAATAAATAAGTAGTGAGCAGTTGTCGTTATAGACACACGTTCACCTAATCTGCCCCAGTCAATGGGATAATTTAAGCTTGTCAATCAATGGCCACAGCTACACTGTTTTGAATATGATTCTATTTTATTTTTTGTTTTGTTTTGTTTGTTGTTTTTTTAGGAGGAGGGACTTGATGGGTGAAATTTCTAACAACATATGGTGCAAGTTATATATATATATCTATTTATTTATGAAATGCACATTTATATATACATGTGCATGTATTGATATTTAATCTGGAAAGGAACCCTTGCAATTTTAATATGCGGTACGAGAAATTATTTTAACCAAGAACTTCAGGCTAGTAGTATTTTTTTTTAAGTGTGGCCTTGAATTTGGTCATTGTTGGTCTGAATTTGACGTTTATGGGACGTTTTGATTGCCGTGCCAGTTTGTCAAAAAACACTTTAAGTTGTCATTAGATTTTACGTACGACCTTTTTGTACATGTACATATATAATTTGGCCTACTTTTAAGTATCTTAAGTTGGAAATTTATTTTTGGCGGTCCATATTATATGTTTACATGTATGTAAATATGAAACATTTTGGCATTTATTTCAAAACGAATAAGAAATTCAGAAAAAAATATATAATTAAAAGAAAAAGTAAAAGAGATAGTCATTTGAAATTAGTTTTCTATATCAGAATTATATTTCAAATGACAAATTCAGTTCTAAAGAGTTTTATTAAAGATAACAATGTGACAAACAAGGTAAAACAAGTGCGAAATGGGGGAAAGAATATGAATATATTTATTTTCACAGACTATACTCATAACGCGATAAGTGGGTGTTCACTTGCGTCTGTCTGCCCGTTTGGAACTTACTGGTACTGTTTGGAGACCGTCAGACCAATCTTGGATTTCTAACCTTATAAGGTGATTTAACAAATAAAAATCATCTTGACATGTAGTTTCCATCCAAAAGCATCTTGCATGACTAAAGTACGTAGGAGTAGTGTGAGAGAGAGAGCTCTTGGTCAGTTTAAAAATTAGCAAGTTGCAAGTTGGTTTTTTTTTGTATTTTGATTTACTTTTAAATTCATGTTATAAATATTCAATCAAATTTATTACGACGATTTCACCCATATTCACGTTCAAGTTTCCCTGTAATGAAAGAGTCACTTATATGAAAAATTTTGAAAAAAAAATTAATAATTTATTTATGAATTGAAAATATGACGTGTCTCTGAAATTTAAATTAACTTTTATGTCGTCTCGACCTTTTTGGTATTTCCATCCTAGTTCTGAAAGGTCATATTGACATTTTCTTCTCATCAATGGGAAAGCAGCTGAGAAAAAGAATAAAGCCGACCCTGATCGATAAAGCAGACATGACAACCCCGCCATTAAAGCTCCGCAGTAAAAGATAAAACATCACGGGATCTTAACATGAATTGAATCAGTTATCAACGAAGAATTTCTAGGTCAAAACTGAATAAATTATATGAAATTTGTTTACTCAATTGCTGGTCTGAAAAATAGAATTGAGGATTAAAGCGTTTTATGGCAATCTTTTTATAAACATTTAAATCATGCAGTTTCCCCCTTTATTTCAGTTTCAACAAGCGGATGCAGAGGCGGCATGTGCGTGGGAACCCTAATTTTCTTCTGATTATAAAAACAAATTTCGACAACAAGTATACTTCAACTGACTTCTTTTCTACATAACACTCCCTAGACTCGTTTAAAACACTTTGAATAACTGTTGACTAATTATTGTAAGGGTTATTATGGCATTCGTTATCTTTTATCTCTATTTCTATGTTTTTTTTTTTTTTTTTTTTTGGTTTAAAACGTATTTAATTAGTTTGAAAAATACATATATATATAAAGAAAACAATCCTATAAAAACATGCACATATCATATTAAAATACTGCATGTTGTGGCCCCTTTCAATGATGCCCATTGTCACATGACCGATGCATATATATTACATATATATAAACAAAAGTGAGGTATGTGTCAAAGAAACACCGAAAATAACATCGACAAAACAGAGAAGAAATTCAGCTTTGAAATAACTGCATCAAAATGCAACAGTAAATGATCAAAGTGTAACTTAACAGCAAGATGTATTGTAAGCATATAATTATTATATGTACATCAGACGGTAAATTACACCTACACATGAACAAGTTCAAAGGTTTTACATTTTTCTGCTTTTATGAGGAAGATGAAGGTTTTGCCGGGTATTTGTCTGCTTTGACATTATCTTAGCAAATAGATTTCTTTGAAAAGAATTTTGGGATTAATTTATAACTGCTTAGTCTATAAAACTTGGCAGTCTATTAAATTGGTAGCCCATATGTAATTTATGATCTTCAATAACGCGTCAAGATAAATAGATGCAGCTGCTTGCATCCGTCATCACCATTTAGAATGTGATCGGTCAGTATAGGAAATGGTGATAGCAGATTTAAGTTCTCGTGTCAGTTTGCAATAAAAATAGAAATTCCTATGTATGGGGAACTGGTTAAAAAGTTAAAAATAATTTGAAGTCTTTTTTTTAGCTCACCTGGCCCGAAGGGCCAAGTGAGCTTTTCTCATCACTTGGCGTCCGGCGTCCGTCGTCGTCGTCGTCCGTCGTCGTCCGTCGTCGTTAACTTTTACAAAAATCTTCTCCTCTGAAACTACTGGGCCAAATCAAACCAAACTTGGCCACAATCATCATTGGGGTATCTAGTTTAAAAAATGTGTGGCGTGACCCGGTCAACCGACCAAGATGGCCGCCACGGCTAAAAATAGAACATAGGGGTAAAATGCAGTTTTTGGCTTATAACTCAAAAACCAAAGCATTTAGAGCAAATCTGACATGGGGTAAAAATGTTTATCAGGTCAAGATCTATCTCCCCTAAAATTTTCAGATGAATCGGTCAATCGGTTGTTGGGTTGCTGCCCCTGAATTGGTAATTTTGAGGAAATTTTGCTGTTTTTGGTTATTATCTTGAATATTATTATAGATAGAGATGAACTGTAAACAGCAATAATGTTCAGCAAAGTAAGATCTACATATAAGTCAACATGACCAAAATGGTCAGTTGACCCGTTTAGGAGTTATTGCCCTTTATAGTCAATTTTTAACCATTTTTCGTTAAAGTAATCTTTTACAAAAATCTTCTCCTCTGAAACTACTGGGGCAAATTAATCCAAACTTGGCCACAATCATCTTTGGGGTATCTAGTTTAAAAAATGTGTGGCGTGACCTGGTCAACCAACCAAGATGGCCGCCACGGCTAAAAATAGAACAAAGGGGTAAAATGCAGTTTTTGGCTTATAACTCAAAAACCAAAGCATTTTGAGGAAATCTGACGAGGATAAAAATGTTTATCAGGTCAAGATCTATCTGCCCTGAAATTTTCAGATGAATCGGTCAATCGGTTGTTGGGTTGCTGCCCCTGAGTTGGTAATTTTGAGGAAATTTTGCTGTTTTTGGTTATTATCTTGAATATTATTATAGATAGAGATAAACTGTAAACAGCAATAATGTTCAGCAAAGTAAGATCTACAAATAAGTCAACATGACCAAAATGGTCAGTTGACCCGTTTAGGAGTTATTGCCCTTTATAGTCAATTTTAAACCATTTTTCGTAAATTAAAGTAATCTTTTACAAAAATCTTCTCCTCTGAAACTACTGGGCCAAATTAATCCAAACTTGGCCACAATCATCTTTGGGGTATCTAGTTTAAAAAATGTGTGGCGTGACCTGGTCAACCAACCAAGATGGCCGCCACCGCTAAAAATAGAACATAGGGGTAAAATGCAGTTTTTGGCTTATAACTCAAAAACCAAAGCATTTTGAGGAAATCTGACATGGGATAAAAATGTTTATCAGGTCAAGATCTATCTGCCCTGAAATTTTCAGATGAATCGGTCAATCGGTTGTTGGGTTGCTGCCCCTAAATTGGTAATTTTGAGGAAATTTTGCTGTTTTTGGTTATTATCTTAAATATTATTATAGATAGAGATGAATTGTAAACAGCAATAATGTTCAGCAAAGGAAGATCTACAAATAAGTCAACATGACCAAAATGGTCAGTTGACCCCTTTAGGAGTTATTGCCCTTTATAGTCAATCTTTAACCATTTTTCATAAATCTAAGTAATCTTTTACAAAATCTCCACTGAAACTACTAGGCCATAATCATCTTTGGGGTATCTAGTTTGAAAAATGTGTCCGATGACCTGGCCATTCAACCAAGATGGCCACCACGGCTAAAAATAGAACATAGGGGTAAAATGCAGTTTTTGGCTTATAACTATGAAACCAAAGCAATTAGAGCAAATCTGACAAGAAGTTTAATTGTTAATCAAGTCAATATCTATCTGCCCTGAATTTTTCTGATGAATTGGACAACTGGTTGTTGGGTTGCTGCCCTCCAATTGGTAATTTTTAAAGAAATTTTGCCGTTTTTGGTTATCTTGAATACTATTATAGATAGCGATAAACTGTAAACAGCAATAATGTTCAGCAAAGTAAGATCTACAAATAAGTCAACATGACCTAAATGGTCAATTGACCCCTTAAGGAGTTATTGCCCTTTATAGTCAATTTTTAACAATTTTCATTAATTTGGTAAATTTATGTAAATTTTTACCAAATGTAGTTCTCTGTTACTAATGGGCAAAGTTCATTATAGATATAATTGTAAGAAGCAAAATCGTTCAGTAAAGTAAGAACTTCAAACACATCACCATCACCAAAATACAATTTTGTCATGAATCCATTTGTGTCCTTTGTTTAATATGCACATAGACCAAGGTGAGCGACACAGGCTCTTTAGAGCCTCTAGTTTAAAACTATTACGTCTATGGCCTCAAATCTTTTTACTGCTTGTATTTGGATTAACGAAAATAGTTTTCGAAAGCTTACTTGAGGATAACTTATAAATCGTAAATGTAGGTGTAAATGTGACTCTATCATGTCTATAGACATGATAGAATAGTATATATTTATTTGGCATATTTGCTGAGATTGACTCAAGCAATAACCGGTTACCCAACCTTAAGGTAGCTTAAAGCTAGCTATAAAATCAGGTTCAACCCACCATTTTTTCTTAAACTGTCCCGGAATACGGCAGTTGTTATCAAATTGTTCGTTTCTATGTATGTTGGCGTTTGTTTTTTGTTGCACTTCAGTGTTCCTGTTGTCCCTTTGTTCTGCTCTTATAGTTGATATGTTTCCCGCGGTTTTAGTTTGTAACCCGGATTTTTTTTTTTTTTTAATCGATCTATGACTTTTGAACAGCGGTATACTACTGTTGTCTTTGTTTTGAAACAAAATTTCCACTGGACTTACTAAAAAAAAAGAAGATCATGCGTTTTGATGCGCGGGTGTACATATACGCAATCACGTCACTCTTTACTTTTTATACGACCGCAAAAATTAAAATAAAAATTTGTTTTATTGGTATAACGTCGTCGTCGTCAGCGTCGTCAGACAAAAAAGTTGTGTATCAGTATTTCAATTGTCCTGAAATTGTACCACAATGTTTACTTATCATAAGTAGAAGGTTGGGATTTATTTTAAGGGGTTGGGAAAACAGTCTAGGAATTAAGGGCAAAAAAGGGGCCAAGTTTTAAGACAATAACTTGTGTGTTACTGTATGGATCTCTCTGACATTGTACCACAAGTTTCCTTAAAACACAGGGAAGGGTGGGATTTTTATTTTTTTTCTCTCGATACAACATAAATTGCAGACCGAAGAATTAAAAAAAAAATCAATGTCTTTATTTTTTTCTCAGTTATCAAATATATGCACCACAATATATCATGAAACATTCTGACACGACAACCAATGAAGTACGACACATAAACGTATTTGTACTTCTTTGTTTATCTTATGGGTTTCAATCACAAAGCAGACGGTCACTAATGAAATCGATATGTGACTTTACTTATGGATATTTTATGGATAAGGCAGATGTGATATCGCATACTTTAATAAGTACTGGCCATTAATCAGATCGCCATCCTTCTCGTATTTGTTGTACTATAAAGTCCAATAAAACATGACGTCGCAATAATAATCCTAATATTTTCATATTTCATTTTTTTATGGAGAAACCGGGGTGTACACTCATAGTAAAAGCCAAAAAAAACAAAAAAAAAACAAAAAAAAAAACAAAAAAAAACAAAAAAAAAACAAATGACAAAAAGGGAATATCAGAAATCTAAAAGATATAGTTATATTGCTCCTATGGTCATACGTTAGATACCTAATAATGTAACAGTACTGAGGTAAACAACTGATATTCTTGCTGTGATTATATATATATAATAAAAAAAAAGAAGATGTGGTATGATTGCCAATGATGCATGTATACTTTTTAGTACAAAAAAAGTCATATTATTTGTAACTGTATATGAATAATTCATTCCATTACATTGAAAACAAACTAACTTCCGACTTAATCAGCTCATTAACATAAATTATAATAGTATAAATAGTATTTATGTTCAATTTGACCTCTATCTTAAATGTTAAATATGTTTGAGTTATGTCCCTTCAGATATATCCGGCCTTGCTAGCCTCACTTTTTAATAACATTGATTTTGATTGGATGTTTTCTTTACGTCCAGTGGCAAAACATTCTTACACAATGTATCAACTTTGACAAGGGTTCTACCGGCGGTTGACAGAATGCAACTACATTATCATATTGCTATACCCATTCAACCCTAGGGGTTTTGATTTTGAATAAAAATATGACCGGCAACTTATGTACAGAGCGTTTAAATATTCCTTTGGAAGTTCGTATCTGGAAAAGATCCAAGGGAGTACAGTTGTTGTTTTAAGAAAGATTTTCTGTTGTCTGTTATTTTTGACAGATATTTTTATCATGTTCGATTTCACATGGAACTTATGTTTCTTTTTACTCTTACGCGATTTTTTAATGAAGGCGACGTCAACTGCAAAAGTCAAGTTTTCTGATCGGGTCCGTTTCAGAATGAGTACTAATAAGTAAATGATAAAATTTATTAAGGTACTGAAATCAACTATATACACAAGTGGTGCTTACTCATTTGAATAAAACCTAACCGTGTATTTAGATAAAACTACACTCAAATGCTTCCCTGGTTGAAGCTTGATACGACCTCAAAGTTTGAACCCTAAACAGTTGGGGCAATTATACATTTGGTGTCGAGACTATAATTTGAGTACAACTGAAAAGATCTCTATGAAATTGTACAAGGTGTATGAATTAGTATGAGTGTATGGGTCTCTGTCAGGTTGTACCAGAAGGTTCCATACCTCTAAGGAAAGGTTGTAATTGATTTTGTGGGCTATGGCCTTTACTGTCTTGGAATTTAGGGACAAGAAACAACACTTTTCTAATTCTTTGTATAAATTGCTTATTTTGTATAAATTGCTTATTTCTTTACCAATTTTAATGGGTTTAAATTCAAAGTCTTGAATTAATGTGGTTCTTTAAATTGCTGAACCTAACCGATTATTAACATTTAGGATTTTGGACCCTGTATATACATTGGTCCAAAGGGCCCAACATTTAACATTGTTTTATTTCGTAACAAATGAATAATTGTTTTTTTTTTGTTTAACCGAATCTAACTGTGTGTTTATAGATTTTTTTTTTATGTTGTTCTCGTTATCAAATTGGTCCACATTGAGGTGGGTCCAAAATTAAACTTTGTTCGATTTCATCAAAATTTTTAATTCTTGGAATTCTTTGATGTGCTGAATTTAACCATGTATTCAGATTTTGATTATTGGACATAATAGGTAAATTCAAGTCAGAAACTGTCTGAAACTTGTGCCGTGTCAAATATTAAATCTAAATTCAGATATGTATCAACTTGAATGCTGTGTCCATAATTGCCCGAACTATATATATTCAGGGTCCTATCTCTGCGGTCGTATCTTTGCTTCGTGTTGAAGGCGTCTTTGTGACTTTGGACAAAGAACAAAATAACGTTTTGTCTTTGTTTTTTGTGTATATTTGCTGTCGCGGCATGTATACTGATTTTGTGTCATAGATGGTTATTATTAAATGAAATATCAAAAAAAATATTCTGATTCTTGGAAAAGAAATATTCTATTCACACGTTTTTTCAATTGTAACTATAAAAATATTCTTATTTTTGGAAAAGAAATATCCCATTCACACGTAGTTTCAATTCTAACTATAAAAATATTCTGATTCTAGGAAAAGAAATATTACATTCACACGTAGTTTCAATTCTAACTATGAAAATTTTGCTTGCATTGAATATAATTTTCGTCCTTACTTATTTTTACTTGATCGACTTGCCGCTTTTTCCTTGCTATTCAACTTCGATCTCAACAGATCTTTGGTCAACTAGCATATTGAGCCCGGAGTTCATCAGTGTTCATAGAATCACCATTCCTTCATTGTTGACCTCACTCCTTGGAAAATTAAGTATTTCAACATCTGAATTTTCTTTCGGTCTTTTTGAACGCCTTTAGAACTAGAGGTTCTTTAAAATGAAACAATGATTATAATGTTTGTTTTTGTCTTCGGTTGAGTTTTAGCTTGATTAGATTATTATATATTATCTATGGTTCTTGTATAAATTTACATTTTATCTTTACGATCTTATAATTATAAATTAAATAAAACTTACCACAAGTTTGAGAATTAATCCAATCTCCCCACTGTCAAAAAATGTGCAAGTTACGCGATGGTGTGTAATACGCTTAAATATTTAGAACGACACCTAGCGGTACTCTGCAGTCAACGACCGGTCACAGACAGCGGTCAATAAACTGCAGTGATCGACTTTTCTGAACTTAATGTAAAAGGCAAATGAAAAAACGGTAATATTGTTTTCGATTGTTTGAAGGCTTCAACAGTATTATTGAATAAAAGATAAGGCCAAAGACAATGTGTTTCGCATCCTTACGAAAAAATGGGCCAATAGGGGTTTTCATTTACTTATTTTGTCTACCTTGTGGTTAAAGTATTACGTATACTTTTGTCAGTTATCAACCGAAAATTCTTATTTCATTTTAAATGAAGACATTTAAAAGGTTTGAATGGCTCATACCACATCATTTTCTGTATAGTAACAATGAAGTAGGAAGAGAACCCAAAATTGAAACAAGTTTTTTTATTGTTTTTTTTTTGTTGTTGTTGCTAGTCTCATTTGACATTTTTGTTTGTTTAGAACTTCATGCCAGTTAAAAATGCCTCAATACGTTACGAACGTATGAAAGTGCAAGCTCAATATGCCAAATTACGTTACGAAGGTATGGATGGCCATGCAAGCTAAATATGCCACAATGTTACGAACGAACGTATGGGCATGCAAGCTAAATATACCAAAATTTGTTACGAACGCATGGACATACAAGCTAAATATGCCACAATACGTTACGAAGGCATTAACGTACAAGCTTAATATGCCACAATACGTTACGAAGGTATAATGAATATACAAGCTTAATATGCCACAATACGTTACGAAGGATGGACATACAAGCTTACTTTATATGCCAAAATTTGTTACGAACGTATGGACATACAAGCTTAATATGCCACAGTAAGTTACGAAGGTATGGACACACAAGCTTAATATGCCACAATACGTTACGAAGAATGGATATACAAGCTAAACATGCCACAATACGTTACGAAGATATGGACATACAAGCTAATTTAAACATGCCAAAATACGTTACGAAGGTATGGACATACAATCTAAATATGCCACAATACGTTACGAACGTATGGACATACAAGCTAAAATGCCACAATAAGTTACGAAGGTATGGACATACAAGCTAAATATGCCACAATACGTTACGAAGGCATGTATAAGGAGGTTTATAAAGTAGAGAACTGCAGGTAAAAGAACCCGCTTGAATACTGGTCGATTTAGGATTATTTTATGACCCGTTTATATGCCCTGTTCGGAGGCATCCTGTTTTTCAGTTTGTGCGTCTGGCAGTCAGCTAGTCCGTATGTTATTCCGTAATGATAATAAACGTTGAATTGTACATTGTTTTTTTTTTCTTCAGTAGGCACTCCGTACATCCCAAGTTACATGGACCTGAGTCAGGGTCCAGAACCATGCGTTGTCTGTACTGATGCGGCTACTGGGTACCATTATAGATGCATGACTTGTGAAGGCTGTAAGGTAAGTGTATCACATACACAGGGGGTCTACTGAGTACCATTATAGATGTATGACATGTGAAGACTGCAAGGTAAGTGTGTTAGGTTCCATATCACAAAGGGAAGGCTTTAATTGAGGTTGGGAGTAATTGCCCCAAACGTTCAGGAATTTTATCAAACATACACAATAAAAACAGCATCAAAATTGATAACACCAAACAAGCTGTTAAGAGTCCCCTGTCCTCAAGGTATTATCTTTATTACGAATTAACGTTACCATTATTATTAACAACAGAAACGAACCGTTACCCCAGTGGTAACAGAAAAAAACGGTTTTTTATTGTGTATGTTTGACATGTATGTATATATGTTTATTGTGTTAATATGTTTTATGTACTGACAAGAAAATGAGAAAATTAAATATCTTCTTTGCCCGCCAACCTCAAAAGAAGTAGAAAGCTTAGGGTTCCTTTTTAAAATATAAAATACGGAGGGTAAAAGCTAACTCGGACTTTTACCTTATATTTGCATTGGTATTATTTTGGTCTCAAATCAAAAGAAAGAAATTCAAGAATCTGCTAAAATTTTGTCAAATGACTTTATAGTCTTGTGTTAAAAGATAGATAGGTTTTATGGGGGAAAATAATTTTTAATTAATCTAACAAATGACATTTTATAGACAATTAAAGATATTTTAAAGGATTAACGTTGTCCCCTTAATCAAATATCTTTGATTATTTTGGTTGCTTTTTTAACTTGTATCGTATGGAAAAACACCAAGGAGTCCGAACATTTGACACTTGTTCCAAAACTTCACGGACAAAACAAAATTACTTCATTACTCAAACTATGTGATAAAAAAAGAAGATAATTGATGCTGTTGACATCACATTGAAAAAAGCTGCCCGTTTTTAAAGACTTTTTATGGTTAGTAATAAAATTGAGAATGGAAATGGGTAATATAAAACTGTGTTATAACTAAACTTATAGAATAAGAAATCACTCACTGTCTTTCATTTTAACAGGGATTTTTTCGACGCACAATCCAGAAAAACTTACAATATCATTGCAAATGGAACCAGTCATGTATCATAGACAAAACAACAAGGAACCAGTGCCAATATTGTAGATTTAAGAAATGTTTATATGTTGGAATGGCTGTCGATTGTAAGTACTCTTCTTTACACAATACAACCTGTATAATTTGACTTTTAGTTTATGGAAATAATGTTCTTTTTCTTGTTTGGTCAGCTTTCCGATACAGAAATTGAATTAAGCTCCCTGATAGTGCTAGTACTAGTCAAGAAAGAAGATGATATTCATCAGCACATAATTACAATTTCTATTAATGGCTCTGAAATGGAAAAAAAAATATGAATTTGAAGAAACTGAAGCGTTTTTCTTGGTTTACCTACCTCTTCGTCAGGAATACTCAAATGAAT
Source organism: Mytilus galloprovincialis (assembly GCF_965363235.1). NCBI lineage: Eukaryota > Metazoa > Mollusca > Bivalvia > Mytilida > Mytilidae > Mytilus > Mytilus galloprovincialis. Next base: position 50,057,475 of record NC_134851.1, read on the forward strand.
AAAAATGAAGGCCATGTATGTATGAATACTTATATACTTGAGGATCTATATTGCCAAATGGAACCTGAACATGATCGAAATTTCTGCCCAAGGTCTACCTTGTATGATAAGAGTAGGATTTTCACACACACTTTCGTGTGACTTCTTTTGCCTTTGAATACATTCTTCTATAAGTAACTTAAATTAAGTATGGTGAAACAATTTGTGATGTATTATCACGGACTCGAGTTGTTATTGAGCCCTAGTAACACTACCTGCTTTATAAATTTTAATTTTATCAGTGTACGTGGAACCAAGAACCCGTTTTGTCCCTTAAATTTGATGGTCAGCCTATATTTTTATCTGCATTGTTACTTTTAATAACTTGAGCCATCTGGCGCAATGGACTACAAAAAGTAATAATATTTGAGATAATCGCAATGCTCCATGGGTCTGCATATACTAAATGTGTCGATTTATCGATAGAAGATAGAAAGTAAGAGATATATTACATGTATTATGTGAGAGAGATGTATGTGTAATTAACCTGGCGACAATAGATGTATTGTGGATAAACTTGGGAAAAGGGGATGTATGTAAGATAAACTTGAGAAAGAAATGAGTATTTTGGATAAACCAGGCAAAAAGGGTGTATTTTAGATAAACCTGGCAAAAAGGGTGTGTTTTGGATAAACCAGACAAAAAGGGTGTATTTTAGATAAACCTGGCAAAAAGGGTGTGTTTTGGATAAACCAGGCAAAAAGGGTGTATTTTGGATAAACCTGGCAAAAAGGGTGTATTTTGGATAACGTGGAGAAAGGGGTGTATGTGGGATAAAACTGGCAACCTGGCCATATTTTGGATAACATGGAGAAAGGGGTGTATTTGAGATAAACCTTACAAAACGGGTGTATTTTTAATAAACCTGGCCGAAAGGAGGTGTATGTGAGATAAGCCTTACATAAGGGTGTATTTTGAATATTTCGGATAAATGTGGGGAAAGGGGGTGTATGTGAGAAAAACCTGGCAAACTGACGGTATTTTTGGATTACCGTGTTAAAATGGTAAATATATTGGATAAACCTGACCAAAAGGAGTTGTATTCGGAATAAACCTTGGGAAAGGGGGTGTACATTAGTATATTAGATACACTTGGCAAAAAAGGGTATATTTTGGATAAACCTTGAGGAAAGGGTTTGTATTTGGGGTTAAACTTTAGTAAAAAGGTCTCTGCATTTCCTTATCGATTACTGGTATCACATAATTTTACAAATTCTATTGAAAACAAGTGGGATTTTCCTCTTCTTAAATGATCTTAAATCCGTAACAGGACGAGACATTTAATTCATATATAATTATAAGAATATTTCCTTAAGACTTTTATTAAAGCGTTTGGTGCTAATTTGGTGTTTTGTTTTGTTAATTGCCAGCGCCTCTGTGTTCGTCTTAAAACAAGATCTTGTGATGAATTAAGATATTTTTGAAAAAACGTATTGCCTGCCCCTCAAACTGATAATGGAGATTAAAATTGGTAAAGTATTTCCGTCTTAAACACGTTTTATACAAGTTGAGATGTTGTGGTTTAGACCCTCCTATTCATAAGTACATGGTATTTATTTACATAAGTACTGTATTGATATATGCTATTCAGGTCACTCTAATGGTCAGAGTTTACCTTAAATAAACCATTCGAGAGATTAAAAGTTTGACCTTATACAAGGTCATGGGACAAGAAATATTTATCTTTACTCCATATGAATTATTAAGTATTGAAGACAAGTAAAGTTAATCATACATTTTATAAAACTCTAGTGTGTTTTCTTTCACTTTTTTTTTTTTTTTTTTTTTGGTATTATAGCCTATTTATATAATACATAAAATATAATAAAAACTATGACACAATTTTCCATACGTTTCGGCAATTATCATTGGAATAAATGACAACTTTCCAAATCTTAATTGAAAACAAAGTTCAAACATTTGATTGCGTTGGCTAAAACCCGCAATTTTTATACGTGAGCATGTCATTTACTTTCAAATAAAATTGAATTATTGAATGAACGAGTTATTAGCTCAATGATCTATTACCATCCCTTGGCAACAGTCGTCGTAAAGATCTTCTCCTCTGAAACTGCTGACCCAATTTCAACCAAACTTGGATTGAATGATGCAGATTTAAGCAACGCTAAATAGGGAGATGAGGTATGATTACCAATGAGAGTTATACCCAACAGATTCCGAATGTAGCGGAAGCGAAAGTTCCTTTGTACGCAAATACTTTTAGTACTCAAAAAAATTATTTACCATTCAATAAATACAGATTGTAATAGTTGATGCGTGGGTATATTTTATGACGAAATTGCACGTAAAAGGTATTCATAAATGTAATCAACTATGGGTGTGAATTTGTGAGTTGCTTTATAAGGTCATACTTTTGTCAATATTCATTATGATTCAAATGTGCCTTCTACAGAGTTGTGAATTGAACATGTTAGTTTTCATTAACAATTGCATTATGTGTAAGGTTACTACGTATCTGACTCTTTATTATTGGTTATAACTGAAAGGTTGTTTATGTCTTGCTAATAATTGAAGTAATGGTGACATAAAGTTGCGAAGTCATTCATTTGGTTTGTGGTGGGTTTTTCTTATTTTCCTTATAAGGTTAAGGTCACTTATGGTGATATTCAGCATATGTCAGCTATTTCTTTAACTTTGTATTTGGATAATGAATGGGTAATGTTAATTTTTATTTGCAAGTATATAACATGTAGTATAAAATTATTATGGCATTCATGAAATAAAGTGTAAATGGTCATCCACCGTGTTCTTCGGCATTGGTTTATTTGTCGTATATCTTCAAAAGTATTGGATACTTCAGAAATGTCTTGTCTCTTTTAATACACATTTATTTTATTCTATGCTATTCCTTCTTTTTATAAGCTAGGACGAGTTACGTCCGTTACTGTTTCACTCAAAATATGTTTTGGCTGTAGAGTGTAGCATGATATATCAATCAAAATTATTAGCATTTACAATTTTGCCATTTATGTCGAGGGTACGACATCTTATCCAGAACGTTATAACCATTCAACAATACAGCTTGTAGTGGCAGGTCCAGAAATTTTCACAAGAGGGGGCCCACTGACTGCCTAAGAGGGGGCCTGCTCCAGTCACGGTTCATTGATTCCCTATATAATCAACCAATTTTTTCTCACGAAAGGAGGACAACAGTTTACAAGCTGTATATGCCCGCGATTTCGCGGGTGTGTTCTAGTACGTTTTAATTGTCATTAACAAGTACAGGGTGCGAAAATACACAATGACATTCAACATTCATAAAGTAAGTGTAGTGCCCATGCAGTGAGTATATAGATATTATGTATGACGTCTATTTGCTTTTAAAAATGTCTGTCTCTTTTCATTACGTTAAAAAAACAATTGAACATTAAAGATAAACCGTCTCCAATTAAACTTGGGCGAGTTTGATGTCCTTTTCTGTTTCACTCCCAATGCCGTTGCATTCAGTTTTTTTGTTAAATTTTTTTTTTACCATCATAAACCTTGTCAAACCTTCCATTCGTCACAACTCGGCCAATTCCGTACTTTTTCAGAAGGAGAGTAGTTGAGTCACCCGAGGATTGCCGATTACAAACCTTCATGTCATTTTATCAAACTCTTCGTAATCAACAGAGAGTCTCAAGGGCAAACTATTGAAACGAGATCCCTGTGCTGATTAAGGAAATGTTTATTACTTTTGGAATTGAGGTATCTTTTTTCAAAACCATAGATTCATACCCGCAACTGTCACTATCTCCCAATTGAAATTTTTGAAAGGGCAATTTTGTCCACAATTTAAAACAAAACAATACATTTAACAATGTATATAGGATTAAATAAGCATGAAGCATAAAAAAACAACATCAAAGAGAATTTGAAGTCCCCTTTAGGGGTTTGTAGGACTGGAGAGCCATCTTTCACGTAAAATCCCAATGGTTATTTTGAAATGTTAGTATATAGATTCGCAAAAAAGTTTCAATATCTCGTGTCATAGATTTGTACAGGTTGTGTATATATTCACCTTTTACAGAACAAATGTCCTCAATGTTTATGAATACATTTTGAAGTAAGTTGTCGTTTTCTTTGAAGTCCTTTCATTTACAATGGAAAAACATACTTATCATATTATAAAAAATAAAGGAACAAGGTTTGGAACATGATATATCTTCGGGCATTTTCTTCGTCTTTCAATTTACTCTGCTTGGTGGATTTTATACTTTTTGCTGATCGTGTTTAGCAACCTCAAAGGGTAAACATTTTTACAAAATTTTGATGACTAAAATAGATAATTTCATTTGGTGTGGTACAGTATTTGGTGATGGGTACACATTTTCAACAATTTTTTTGTCACATTTTAATTTAATTTTCCAATCATACCTGTGCTATATAAAGAGTTAGGATTGAATATTATAAAATTTCAAGTGATAAAAATGTTGATTAAAAAGCGGTTTTATAAGAAAGGTCAATTTGTTATTAATGGCGAATGACTGTCTTGTTGCTGGAATCATCTATCTCTTCTACTATCTATAACCATCCCAGACACAGTAAGCTGACTATTATAAGTATGATGAGAATTCAATTTTTTGACCCTCCATAATAATATCAAAAAAAATTCATGCACGTTTAATAAGTTTTTAACATGAGGTACTTTTCTATTGTTGAAAAATGTTTTCGCTCTTTTGAATATTTTGATATGAGCGTCACTGATGAGTCTTATGTAGACGAAACGCGCGTCTGGCTTACTAATTTATAATCCTGATACCTTTGATAACTATTTACACCACTGGGTCGATGCCACTGCTGGTGGACGTTTCGTCCCTGAGGGTATCACTAGCCCAGTTGTCAACACTTGAGTGTTGACATGAATATCAATAATGTGGTCATTCTTATAAATTTCCTATTAACAAAACTTTGAATTTTTCGAAAAACTAAGGATTTTTCTTATCCCAGGCATAGATTACCTTAGCCATATTTGGCACAACTTTTTGGAATTTTAGATCCTCAATGCTCTTCAACTTTGTACTTGTTTGGCCTTTTTTTGTTGATATGAGCGTCACTGGTGAGTCTAATGTAGACGAAACGCGCGTCTGGTGTACTAAATTATAATCCTGGTACCTTTGATAACTACTTACTACCCTCTATATACGTCTTTGAATTATGTCATTGTTGTCTTGTTATGGCATACCCCAAATTCAACCTGCAGCAATATTTTGAATAACTTTTGGTTCGATCGAAGAAATGGCAAAAAACAAATGAATGACAGAAAAGATACAAAAGGTTCAACTAAATGTACATTTAAATTTAACCCTTGGCCTGAGATAGAGAATATGTTTAATATAAAAATCTTTGACCTTACACGAGGTCAGAGTTATCAGTTTCACTGACCTCGTATGTTTGTTTTAGACCTACGTAAATAATATCTCGAGTTTATCTTGTTGGTACACTAGTACGTTGCCAGAACAAAAGCATGTACTCTCGGTCGATCAAAAACAGATGTTTAACAAAACTATACGGATACAAAACGTTTAAAAATACCGTAACATATCATATCACCGGATATGATTTTACTTATCATTAATCGTTCTCGCTTTAAGACTGAACCTTAATGTCAGTTGTTGTCTCGAGCTTGAATTGGCGTAGGTTTATAAGTCTTTCAATAGTATATTTAGATGTGGTGTTACAATGTCTTTTTATTCGATTAGAATATCTATGGCTGTGTTTAAAACATAATTAACATTTATAATAGAAACACAACAAGAAGAAAAAAGAATTGAGGTGTTCACAGTGTTTAACCTCTGACTTAGCTCGGCTAAGCCTGGCTAACCTCTGATTTGAAGCTCGGCTAAGCCTGTTTTACCTCTGACTTGTAGCTCGGCTAAGCCTGCTTTACCTCTGACTTGTAGCTCGGCTAAGCCTGCTTTACCGTTGACTTGTAGCTCGGCTAAGCCTGTTTAACCTCTGATTTGTCGCTTGGCTAAGCCTGTTTGATCTTTAATGTTTTATTTTGGCCAGATTACACTGATAAAAAGTCAGATGAAGCAATACTTTGCAGTGCATCTTGCCAAAAGTTTTTTTTGTACGGGGTCTAATTATTCTCGATTTTTTATTTGGTGGGCTTATTTTTGTTATCTTGATTTTTTGTTTGCCCTTTATTCACTCTTTTGGAGGTCATTATTTTGTATTGTGTAAACCCAATCCAGACCCTCCTGTTATAAAAAAAATCATTATTTTTTCCATATAAAGAATGTTGACATTTCTATTTTAAATACCCTTACATTTTTTTCAGTGGTATTAAATGAAAAGCAGAGGAGAGCCAAACGGAAACTTATAGAGGACAATAGGAAAAAAAGACAAACTGATGATTTCAAACCAAAAACTCCTGCGGATGGATGTTTGCATGAATTGATGACTGAAAATGACAGATTGTTAATTAATGAAATAGTTCAAGCGTATGATCAAACAAATGTTACTCTGCCACCAAAGGGAAGTGAGGTATGCAATATGCAAAATATTTAAGCTAATAATATTAAAAAAAAAGAATAAGTAGTTTTGTGCCATGATATTTGTAAGCACCCAGTATTGTTTTATGACCTTTAGCCTCGGGGTTCATAGTTTCTTTTTCAAGCATCCACGCTTATCCATTATCTATATAACATAACAGATCCATGTGCTACCCATGCACAATTGTCAGGAAACGGAGTCGGTCCATGTTGAGATTTGGGGTGTTTTAATTGATACTACAAGGCATGTTCGTAAATTATAGAATTTAAAATTGAACAATGAGGTTTCAAAGTTGTATTCAATATTTCACAGTTACATTTTTGAGGAGTCAATGTATACATAAATACATACATAAATACATTGGAAGCTAGGTGCAGGCCTGAATAAAAATAAACCTGGTTTAAAATTGGCGACAAGCCTCCTTTGCTCCTGTATTGTCCTTTCCCTAAGTTGATCATGAATATACGTACTTTCAATAGATTTGAAGCTAAGGAAAATTGTAATAGATCAGGTTTTTTTTATAGAATATATGTATAGTATAAAGAAAACTTGTTTTTTAGGTTGAAAACTCTGATCCTGAGCCACACAGTCCTGAAATATGGCAGAAAATGGCGGAAGCTATGACGCCTTCTATTGTTAAAGTTGTAGAATTTGCCAAAGGCGTTCCCGGTTTTATTCAGGTAACTTAATGCAGTTTTCCCTTAATGACACAGATTGTGTACACTTACATTCTTGTTTTTATTGATTTAAAAAATATTACGACTTTTCCATCGTTCAAGTAGATTTGTAGTACTTTTGTAAACAAATGTTATATTCTATTTGTATCTCTAGTCTGACCATTGAAGCAATTAGCAGTGCTGTGTTTATAATCTATTATTACTTATACACAGACCATATGTCCAAGCTTTGCTTACAATGACAACACCGTGTTCTTCTCTTTGTTCTGTTTGTTATAACATCAGGCAATGAACTTTAAGAATAAAAATACCAAAACCTGCTACTAAGGTTAAATTTGAAGAAGTTGCAACCTTAAATTTAGATTGCATGTACAGGAAATTATACACCCTTCGAAAGGTATGCCATTTTGCGGATGTTACTGTCTGCGACTTACAGTTCATCACTCGCGGTGGATGGGGATTGATATAGTATGATTTCCTTGCTCACAAAAACGGTATGAGCCAAGGCTCCCGATTAATGACCATATGTTGACCCATAGTTCAATTTTTACACATTGTTACTTGGATGGAGAGTTGTCTCATTGCTACTCGTACCGGACAAGCTTCTGGCTTTTGTTGCAATGTTAAAATATATTTATCAGTACTCCATCCACAGTTTTATCTTAATAACACAATAATGAATAAGTACATGTTATTGTACTAATGGTATATGAAAACTATTTATATAAAATAAATAAACTGTCATCTTCGTAAATATATTATAGTAGTACAAGCAGTTTAGAAACAAGTGACAGAAATAGATACCGTCCTTTTTTCGAGGGAAAGTTTATAGTGTGTCCTTTTTGCTTTGTTGTGTATATGACATTCTTTAAAGACTTTGTTTGTTTAATGACCCAAATTGACCTTATGGTCTGAACATTAACTATTATTTATTCATAAAAACTATATAGCCGAAGGGGTTTTGTATATTGCATAGTAATACTAGTAGGATACAAGGCTAAAATGACATTTTCAGTAGATTTAGATTTTTAGTATTAATCAAGAAAGAGAGTTGAAACCTTTGACCAGAAGAATCTCAATGTTTACCTCGAATTATATCCTTCTCAGAAAACTTGTTAATGTTGTACAAGTTGGTCAGAGCGATGGGCAAATCAGATGTGTACAGACCAAACGATAAAAATCTTAATGACAAATCAACAAAGATTTTAAATTCTGTATATTTTGAAACAACACTATTTCTACATTTGAGAGTTGACATGAGAACTTACAAAAGTGTAAACTAAATCTCCTTCTTTTTACTCCAGCGACAAAGTAAATCTGTACAACTCAAGTTAAGCAAAACAAACCATTATTATAAAACAAAACAAAAAACTCCCGACGAAAGACTATACGTAGAGGCAAACTTGGGTATTAATCAAAAATATTTTATGTTTGGTCTAATACACAGGCATCGTTATTCGACCCTTCTTTTTACTTGAATGGTACATACAGATATATAAAATAGGACTAAATACTATATATGTTGCGATATTAGGAGTAAGGCAGATTACAGCTTTAATGAATGTAGAAGGGTGACTTTGATCTCAGCATGATAAATGTAGGAAAATCATGGTTGAAATTCAAATAAATTAAATGTAAAAAAAATGGGAAAATAACCAAACAATTAATTGAATGGCCTTAGTCATGAACTGGTGAAGTGAAATATAATACAACGCCTACTTTTAAAAAATCTATCTTAGTCAGCAGTATGAATGCATTAGATGTTGACCTAAGGGGTCAGGATGAATAAATTATTGTCCTGTGTAATGATATACACTTTTTACACTGATATAAACCTAGATATGTGACCTGTCCTAAAACTGGACGGGTCAAGGCAAACAGTTTTAGATGGGAGATTTAACCCTTCATTTGTAAATTAAAATGGTCAGTCCAATGTTAAACATCGGTATCAAGTATCAAGTGAACAGAAAAAAAGATTATAAAGTTTGGTGCGTAAATTGGTAGAACTGTTTTGACCTTAAAATAGTTATTAAATAATATAAGATTGAAAAAATCAATAGCAATTTTAGTCAAATCTTTAGCCAGCATTACAAAGATTTGCAAATGTAAAGATTTTTAAAGGGCTGTTATATAGTTTTTGAATCTAAAACGGTTTCAAGGGATATGCATGTTCAACTTTGCATTTACGAGTTCAGGTGGTTGCAGATTAAGAGTCTGCTTGGTTCTCAACCTTTCTTTTATTTACATAACATAAAATGTATGGGAACATTTAAAAAAAAAAAGGATGACCAATACAGTAGCGTTGTCCAGTCTCGTTTAGTTAGTATATATTTGATTTGATTAAACTTTACGTCATATTGTTATAAGAATTGGTGTTCTCTAAAGAAATTTCGAAAAATGCAATTTATTTCTGAAAAAAATCCGTGCAATTGGAACGGCAAACAAATTGAAAAATTAGAAAGATTTTCGGATATTATCTCAAAGAGCGAAACAGGGATTCATGACTTTTGAATGCCAATAGAAATCGTCAAACGCGGATTCATGACTTTTGAATGCCAATAGAAATCGTCAAACGCGGATTCATGTCTTTTGAATAAGGCCAATAGAAATCGTCGTACTCGTTTTATTTATTTACAGTTCCTGATTTTTACCCACAATAAGGCCAGTAGAAATCGTCAAGATCGTTTAATTTAATGACAATTTCTGAACTTTACCTGTAATAAGAGTTAAGACTCCATGTATGACACCAACAGCTTTACATTTGTAATACTGAAGCTGAAACAGTTCCTAGTAAATAACTTTTCTGTAGTAAACTCATTGTTTATGTTTGTATAAAGCAGATGAATATTGAAGCCGATAAAACCATGTTTATATTTTATAGTTGTATAAATATTGATGTCAATCTAGGCCTGTCTATTTTTTACAGTTGTATGCGATCTCAAAGTCTTTCTCTTTTGTTTATAAAGTTGTATGTAGATGATCTCAGTCTTTCTCTTTTGTTTACAGTTGTATGTAGATGATCTCAAATTTTTATTTTTTTTACAGTTGTATGTAGATGATCAGATTTTGCTGCTGAAATCCTGCTGTTTAGAGGTTATGTGCCTTCGAGCTGCCTGTCGTTATGATGCTGAGAAAGAGACATTATTAATGCATAACGGAATGTTAATTAACAAATCACAGATTAAATCTGAAGGAGTAGGAGTTTTAGTTGAACCCATTTTTGAATTTGCTGTCGGTCTCTCAAAGTTGCAGCTTGATAAGACGGAACTGTCATTGTTGTCTGCGGTGCTATTAATGCAGTCAGGTAAGAAATCGGGTTCATATATAGTTCAAAGTTTAATGAATATTTGATAAATTACGCGGATTTCGATACTTGTTTTGACGTTTAAAAAATCTGGTTAAGCAGTAGGTTCTGAAAATAAAACATTCTGTTAAATGGTTAAATTAGTTTTACTGTTTTCTGTAATGAAAATGTCACTAAGACGTTTGAATTTTGTCTTTGTGCTAATAAATACTTACATAGACAAAGAAAGCACTAGAACAAGTCGTCCCTTGTAATTGTGAAATTTATTCAATTATTCTACCCAACTTGTAATCACATGTGTTTTGTTTATTTTAGATCGTTCCGGACTTAAAGAACCGGAAGCAGTTGAAAAATTACAAGACGAAATCCTTGGTGCTTTCAAGCGTTATGTTGCAGAAAAAAGGCCCCATCAACCAGTACATTGGGCGAAAATTTTAATGAAAGTAACAGACTTACGTACAATTAGTACAAGACATGCTGAACGGGTACTTTGTATACGTCTCGATCACTCCGGTGACGTACCATCTCATTTGTTGAATTTATTTGATAACAATGGCGGACAGGACTTCCTGTGATAAATAAAGAACGCAGACTGACGATGCTTTGTTTGACTGATTCACTGAATTATAATGAGAGTCTCGTAACAATGTCAAAGAAACGACTGTTGTGACCATGGCAACACAGGGACCTTCAGTATTGTATTCGAAGTCAAGAGTTTTGTTCAAAAATGTATTTTTATATTTTACTTCAAAACTGGAAAAATGAAAGTGATCTTTTTCTGCATCAGCAACGTCTTATTTATATTAAATGTGTTCAGTAATAACCTATTTCAATTAAAATGGAATGACGTAACAGGATAGAACAAAAAATTTAAGTGTTCAATGTCACGTGGCTTGTATAATCTTGTCATAAAAAGATTCAGGATTGAGTTGTCTGACAATGAATCAATTTCCGAAGGGATTCTGTTAAATGCCATTCGATTGCTTGCCTAGAATGTTGAACTGGTTCTTATAGTAGCTATATCTTTAAAACAATTATTGAATGTTTGATGCAAGTTGATGAAATTATTCTATGTTTTGTTTTCATTATGTGCTGCCTGTTATGTATTTGCATTCATGTGATATTTGTTAAATATATACTCATTGGTCCCAATTGAAATATGTTGTGTGTTACTATAGCCCTTTCTCGTAAATAGTTTCCAAGGCGGGATTTGACTTAAAGACATAATTTTCTGATGAGTTATTCTCCTTCGTTTTAACTATACTTGTTATTAAAGTTTTAAAACATAAATTTAGAGTGTAAAGTCGCTAGATTTGTATAAATCAAATTTTGTTTGAAAAAAATCTCACCAATGCTCTCCATTGTACAAAAAAAACTAGAAAGGAATAATCTAATCAAATTATCACATTGTCAATTTCTAAATTAGATTTTATACTGAAACTGAATATTTTGAGAGATTGTATTTGTCTCACTCAGATCTTTTTTGATTCCATTCGAATTATTTAGTTAATCATAAATTAAAAGAAAATAATTTGTAAGTTTATACGAAACTTTTATAAAACATTTGCTGATAGATGGGTAAAATAGCATAGTGTCCATGCGGGGGTAAGGGAGGTAATTCATATTAGAATTAAAGGGAAATAACTCAAACCGGTAAATGAATGTGCGCATGTGTATGTTGTAACTCTATGGGAGTTTGTTCGTTTACCTGCAATTTAAATGTGTCTAGTTGTTAGGGGAATTAGGGTAATTGAGGAGATTTTATAAATTATTTTAAAAATAAATTTAAAAAATCGTTCTTGTTCCAACGGGTTGCTATGGTAACATTTTAGTGAATTTCTATTCTTTAAATTGTATTACAGCTGATATATTTAAATATGTATTAAGAAGAAAAATGTACATACAAGTTGGCTTTGCTTATTTGCTAGGTTAAGTTTGAATTCTTAATTAGCTATTGAAAATGTATAAACAGCTTGGTTTTATACCAACATTGTATATCACCATTTTGTCCCAATTACTTCAATACTTGATTGTAGTAAACAAATATAATATTTATTTTACTTTTCATCTAACAAATAAGCATCTTAACTTTATTGTACTTTGTACAACTTCGAATATATTTGTTATAACAAATATTTATTTCTCTCGTGTCATTCAGTTTACTTTGCTCATGACACAAACTGTCAATCATTTGCAGACAGCAATAACTCGTTTCTATGGGAACACATTACTTAATAGTACAATGCACTGACACTTGTCTCAGAGACAAGTGCCTATGGTACAATTCTGTAATCGGTTATTTCCATAGGGGGAATTTTATATCGGCCTACTGAAATATTAGGGTGTACACATGCATAATTTGTGTTAATCATTGCACTTTTTTATTTTCTGAAATCGTTGGGGGAAAAACGAATATATGGGTGAAAGTAGTTGATCGTTTGACGAATGGTAGAAATATCCTACGAGAGAGGGATGCCTTATTTTAAAATTAATGATCACAATTGAAATTACCAGAATCTACATTGCCGTTAATGACAACATGAAGACTAGCATTCCCCATCATTTCAAATATAGATATATCAGGAAAATTAACTTATTTCGTTACAAAATGTTTTTGTTGTATCGAGTTCCAAATATATTACATCTACTACAAATTGTTTTTATATGGTAATGTCTGCTTATATTCATCTTGTTACCACTCAGGGAGGCTTCACATTCTATTGTATTATTTTTTCCTTAAAATGATTGTTGTTTGGAGTATTTATATCAAAGTATTTTAATATATAATGTTTATTTACCGTTTACCACCATTCAGGATATTCATCTGTTGAGTGGCCTTTACAGCAGATTTCAGTCAGTATGTAGCTAATGGTAATATCTTTGGTTAGCTTGCTTGTTAGCTGAACCGTGAAGTCATTGTTAGGTAAGGTATACTACCCTCCTTTTAAAGTAGCTTAGTCCTACAGAGAGATAGATTTTTTATCTGTTGGACTAGTCTACTATTAAAGGAGGGACGTTTACCTTACCTAACAATGACTTCACGGTTCAGCTAACAAGCAAGCTAACCAAAGATATTACCATTAGTTACATACTGACTGAAATCTGCTGTAATCTCATTACTTAGCTTTGCAGAGATACTTATAAGAATGTATCGTCTTCTTTGGCAGTGTACCTTGATAAGTGGTGTACTTGCAAATATTTTTAACGTGCCTTGTATTTGTACAATGCTCACTAAACAACTCAGGGAAGTTAGTATATATTTGATATACAATTAAAATGTTAGAAAGATCGGAAAGACAAGAGTTCACTTATATAATTATGTTTTTGTTATCGAGTTTACATTTTTTATCGGTATTTTTAAACGCAATGTATTTATCCGGTTACGTGTGAACCTTAACATGTACAATCTCAGGGATATAGAATGATTGGCTTTAAATTGTTGAAAGTACTATTATTATTATATACATGTACTAGAATGGAGCAAAATTTCAGATACAACACATTTTATACTAGTTTAGAGACTAGTACGAATTACTGTAAAAACTTAGAGATCGACATTAGACATCAGATCTATATTTTCATTGGTGTCATGCATTTTATAAATTTATAGAATTTTAAGAAAAAATGTTCTCTTTTCTCGGGTAAATTATTGTTGGAATGAAAACGAATTTGGTTTGAAATTTAAAGCATTAAAAAGATAAAGATAGTAATAATTTCTAGTAATTTTTGTCCCAGTATAAATTTCTGATGTTTTGCAGATATATTATTTCAGTATTTATTTAAAGGTACCAATAATGAGAATGTTATACTCTTTCTAGTGCTGCAGGAGACAGTGCTTTAATAGTGCTATCGTCAACATTCCACTTAAACATAAAGAAAAGGCATCGTCTAACTCCCTGAAATCAAGTAACTTTCCTGATTTGATTTGCTATAAAAAAAAAAAACCAACAACATATAAGCTTTGAGACTTTAAGACATTTTTATTTCACTCAAAACAATGTTATAGTCGGTTAGAGTGCTCTTCATAACTAACGTTTCTCTGTTTTTACTTACTTACTAACTTTCTACCAAGTGTTATCTCTTTTTTCTACGAGTTACCACCTTTTGCACTGTACCGTGTCTCAGAGTCAATTCTTTTTTAAATAGATGTTGAAATGGTCTAAATGTTTAAATTTCACTAGAGTTCTGATAGGTTTCCATATAAGAAATCCTGCTCAAGGGTAGAATCTACTTAAGAAATTACAAGAAAACAAAAGACGCAGTAAATTCTACATCGTTTATTTATAATGTGGTTATTGTATATACCTGCGGTATATAAGTACAGTTTTATCCATGTTGAATATTTCTTGATTATGAAAGTTGTATATTGTGTGTTTACGTCATATTTGATTATCAAAGTTGAATATTGTGCATCATGTGTGTGTGTATAGTCATTTTATTTATTGTGACTAGTGACCGGTGGATATAACATAATGATGACGTCATATCCGTCAACGTTCAGTGGTATAATTTTATAACATACTTTACCGTTTACAGAATCAGCATAGAAGATGTCATTACATGATGTCTATAATAATATTCTTTATTTACAAAACAAACAATTGATTGTTTTCTCATTTTGTAACATAATCACTGGTAAATAAAAAAAAAACACACACCAATAAACCATTTTTTGACTTTTAAAAAATTGTATCCCATACTTCAGAATTGCTCACTATTTATGTTTTAAGGTGATATTTCCATAGCTCTAACAAAAAGTGATAATGATTGTATCTTTATAGGGCACCGGGAAGTACTATAAGTGTGACTTTGGTGATCGCCTTAAGCCTTATCCTCGCCTAGTCTCGGTTAACGAAATGCATTATGAAATTGGAGTCAAGCGTCTTAGTAATCGAGATTATAATAGGACCAGAACAACTGACATTAGTGTAGATAATTTTTAGTTTTGCAACTTACTGTACTGAAAACTTAAATCATGGATTTAGCAGTTTTTCAAACGTTTACATCGCAATCTTTTTGTCGTTGCTGGATTTTTTCGATTTGCTTTACTATGTTAAAACAATGTGCTATACTGAATCTTGACGGATGTTGTATTGTTTATGAAATAAAATGTATATAGTCTAAACCTTTTTTTTATATTTGTTTCTAAAATGAACTTCTATACACAACGACATGAAATCTGTTTCTAGAAAAACTTTTTTTTCATAACGATTTTTGTGCAACTCGGAAGGAAATTAAAGAGTATTGAGTATAGTTAATGAGACAAAATCTTCACCCGCATTAGAAAAATCAAAAAGCAAAGGTACGGGCTTTTATTGTATTATATGATAAAATTGAGAATGAAAATGTGGGAATATGTTTAAGAGACAACAACCCGACAAGAGCAGATAACAGCCGAAGGCCACCAAATGCAATAGGTCTTCAATGCAACAAGAATATTTAGACCTCAGAGGAGGGCCACAGCTGGTCCCTAAATAAAATTGTATACTAGTTCAGTGAAAATGGACGTCATACTAAACTCCAAAACATATAAATAAACTAAAATAAAAAAGCAAAGAAGACTTGCAACGGTCAGAGGCTCCTTCCTGACTTAAAATAGGTGCAAACCAGTGGCGGATCCAGAAATTTTCATAAGTGGGGGCCCACTGACTGACCTAAGAGGGGGCCCGCTCCAGTCACGCTTCAATGATTCCCTATATAAGCTACCAATTTTTTCCCAAAAAGGGGGGCCCCCCTAAATCCGCCTCTGCAAACATGCAGCCGAGTTAAACATGTTTTGTGGGAACTCATCCCCATACATCTGGCCATGTAGAATATAGGAACACACAAGCAATACGCACAGTTGAATTCAGTTTAAAAGAAGTTCGAGTCCGAAGTCAGAAAAGCTAACAAAAGAAACGAAGCAAAATGACAATGATAAAAAAATTAACAAAGTTCTACTAGCAGTTACTGACATGCCAGCTCCAGACCTCAATTAAACTTACTTAGTATTGAAAGATAATATCTTTATCATATGAAAATCAAGCACAATCCCTCCAGTAAGGGGTTAAGTATAATACCATAATAAAATATATGAGAAGAACATAACCCGTGTCATGTCAACTACTGGTTTTAGAACAAATGTAAAATTGAGAATGAAATGGGGAATATGTCAAGGAGACAACAACTCGACCAAAGAGCAGCCAACATGTGCTTTATTTCCGAGGCAAAGACCCTATAAGTGTAAATACCAAAATATACAATCCTTAATGACCTGACAATAGTATCGTTACTATGTCCCTTCTGAATAAGTCTGTTTAAAGGTTTGGTTAGCTTTTGAGGTGAATGCCGACATTTTTGTGCTTTGTAAAGATTATTACCAGATTGGATGTGAAATATCTGAACGTATAAGAGATCTACATGTTGATTTATATTTACGATCACTGTCCTTGCACCGATAATAAAATTTAGTTAATGTTTTGACTAGTTTGTGATATCGAAAACCTTACTGTAATAATTTTTCAGTAAAACAGAGATTTCTTTCGTTTAAATCAAAGACAAAGTCACAAACACAAATAAGAAACAACAGTCAAGCCCTAGGTTTTTTTTTATCAAAGGGATCTTTAAGTAAATACAAATGATTAATTATCTGCAATAAAGATATCATAAACAATTTAAATTTGTAATATACACATTAATATGCATTGGCAATGCTACTTTATTGCTCAATTTAGTGCTATGTAAATATTAAATAATGTTTAAAGGAACACATTCATTTGATGTTATCAAATTTATATCTGTAAATTCTTAATGCGTTTGCATATCTTTGTGTTATATCTAATTTATCATATTGTGCATATTGTATGTACCCTGCTAGTAGTAAAAACAGTAACGAAAGACAACTTTTAAAAAACAGACAAAATGTTAAATGTTCACTGAAAAAACATTCACTTCAAAAGTGAGTGTATATGATTCAGAAAATATATTATTATCTGACCAAGTCGCAAAGTGAATAACAAAAACGGTCAAGTTATTTATGTACGGTTATATATCAGCATTCAGACCAAAATGAGCATAGTTATACATGTCTAAGAAATGGTAAACCCAATTTTATGTGTCCCTTATGTATTGTTGAACAATTGGCGAGTAGAGCTTACTAACAAAAAAGATCATTTACAATTTTGGTTATTTTATTTTATTGATCCTTTTTGTACTCAACATTATTGTAGAAATAATAATTATTTTGACAAATGCATTTATAGGGTTTTTTTTGTGTTTTTTTTTTTTTTTGCCTTTTAATGATATAAAAAAAAAATCAGTTTAGTTCAAAATGTGAACGGACTGATCTAATATTCAAGTAAAAGTAACGTTTTCCAAGATTTTTTCAAGATTTTTTTTCAACAATGCAGAAGTTAAATAAAGTGGAGAAATGTCTTACTTTAAATAGGGCTTTTAAAATGTATCATTTAAACCATTTTATTCCCAAGTCCTAGCATTTGAACCCTATATAATGCCAAAACATTTAAGAGAAGTATTGGTCCAGAACAGTAAGAGTAAACAGCATGGCTGTAATGAATACTGATAGTTACCTTCGAGGAAAGTATGAATTCTGGACAATGTATAAAATGTGAATTCAGTATATAACAAAATGACTTAACAAATGGTAATTTCCATAGCAATGTGTAAATGTATCTGTCGCTCCTGTTAAGCAGGAAATCTGCGCCTAAGTGTAATTTGAATAAACAAAATGAAAAATAAAAACCCCAGACTGCCACTAATTATTCTTCACAACCACTTGTCTGGACATTCCAAATGACAAATGATAGCCGTGATATAGTTCAATGTATTTATTTATATAGGCATGTAGTCGGACTATCCTCAACCCCCTTTTCTAGACTTTACATTTATAATGTTTTCTTCAATAAGTTTGCACTCTTTAAATAGACAAACTAATGTTTAACTTTAAGTAGGTGAAAGATTTTGAAAAAAACCTCTTTGAATTTGTTCGTGTACGTGTTATAGTTTGGCTATTGGTACTTTACGGAACGGAACGGAACGGAACGGAACGGAACGGAATTTCATTTAAGGTATCCAAAGGGGGCATTTATCAAAATTTCGAAAAATCTTTAAAACAAAACAAACTTTAAAATTTCTGTGTTTTACGGTTTTCCATATACAAATAACACAAATGTATACTTAATCTCATCTTCACAGGTGAAAAGTGTAATAATGTATAACATCGGGAAATATTCTGTAGATGAATATGTCGGATTGTCCTGATAAATTATCATGAAATTAACGCATTTGCAAGTCATGCATTATGATATCTAGACTGACCTCACGTCGTCCTTGATTAGAGACAGTGATCAAGTTGAATCTGATTTAAACTTTTTAATTTATTTTTCCGTTCCGCAAAGTACCAATTGCTCTGAGGAATTGGTATTTAACGGAAAAAACGGAAACAGACATCTTTAATGTAATTAAAGCAGTATGATAAAAAAAATTGTCTGACACCTCTTTTTGCATGAGTGGTATGTGTTTTAGATAGCATTTTCGACTTGATCAATAATAAAAAAAATTAACACAAAGGCAGGTTACACAAAAAGTCTTTCTCCTTCCATCGGTAATTATATTTTAAAAAAGAGGCCTTCAACAGCCCGTTCCGACGATGATTAGAGACAGTGATCAAGTTGAATCTGATTTAAACTTTTTAATTTATTTTTCCGTTCCGTTCCGCAAAGTACCAATTGCTCTGAGGAATTGGTATTTAACGGAAAAAACGGAAACAGACATCTTTAATGTAATTAAAGCAGTATGATAAAAAAAATTGTCTGACACCTCTTTTTGCATGAGTGATATGTGTTTTAGATAGCATTTTCGACTTGATCAATAATAAAAAATTTAACACAAAGGCAGGTTACACAAAAAGCCTTTCTCCTTCCATCGGTAATTATATTTTAAAAAAGAGGCCTTCAACAGCCCGTTCCGACGATGATTAGAGACAGTGATCAAGTTGAATCTGATTTAAACTTTTTAATTTATTTTTCCGTTCCGTTCCGTTCCGCAAAGTACCAATTGCTCTGAGGAATTGGTATTTAACGGAATCAACGGAAACAGACATCTATAATGTAATAAAAGCAGTATGATAAAAACAAGTCAGACCCTTCTTTTTTGAATGAGTGGTAAGTGTTTTAGATAGCATTTCGACTTGATCAATATTTAAATAAACAGCTGCGCCATGAGCGTATGATACGCCCGTCGTCTTGTGAAAATACATAAATCTTTTTTGAATAACACAGGGTTGTACAGGATGTCATGCTTAGTATATCCTGACTCATTCCTTATTCCCGCTCAATAGGAAGATTGTACAAGATGTATTTGGAAACCCGACGCAACATTAGCCTGTTAAGTTTTAAGCAATAGAGATACAGCGCAACATGTGAAAAAAAACCTCTATTTTTACAAAAAACTCAATAACTCGAAAACATAAAAATGAATCATCACCAAAAAGTATACAGATCTTTAGATTAATATAACAAAGAAGTGTGTAAAGTTTTAAGCAATAATCATAAATCGTTTTTGAGATATGGTGCGACATGTAAACCCCCCCTTTTTTTTTACAAAATACTCAATAACTCAAAAATGAAATTTTGAATCATCACCAAAAAGTATACAGATATTAAGATTAATATAACTAAGAAGTATTTAAAGTTTTAAGCCATAATCAAGAATCGTTTTTGAGATACGGTGCGACATGTGAAAAAAACACACCCCTGTTTTAGTTACAAAGTGCCGTAACTCAAAAAGTTGTAATCTTATTTTAACAAAAAAGTATACAGATCATTTGACCATCATAAGAAACAACTATGTTAAGTTTCATGAAATTTGAATAAGTCGTTCTCAAGTTACGGTGCGACATGTTTACACCGGACAGACGGACAGACGGTACGACGGACGGACACTGGACATTGGTATACCATAATACGTCCCGTCAAAATTGACGGACGTATAAAAAATAACACAAAGACAGGTTAGACAAAAGGTCTTTCTACTTCCATTGGTAATTATAAATTAAAAAAGGGGCCTTCCGAAGATGATTAGAAACAGTGATCCCCATTTCCATTCTCAATTTTATATTAGAAACAAGGTCTCATGAATATTAAAACATATGTTTAAAATATATCTTCATAAAAATATGAGCACTAAACACTGGTTTACACTATAATAAAAAAATGTTTGCAAATTGTTAAAACATTTTCGGATTTATCAAAGCACTATAAAAAATGGTAACTCCTTAAAAGTCATAAAACCACAATAATAACTGCTGTTAATCAAAGTATTTATAAAAACTAAAAGTCTGTTCTGTTACAAAACCTATAGGCAAAGGTCTTACTATAATATCAGCGGGAAATTTCGGTTCTAGAGGTGCATTCCGTATTTAATCTGGTTTTTTTTCTCCTATCTCCTGACGACAGCTGGTGTGTCCGTAGATATTGTTTAAATTTTCTATATTTTCACTTTTTAATTAGTTTACCTGCACAATGGCGCAGAAGCAATATCTATTTTTTGGCGCAAATGAAAAACTACAACTTTTAAGAATTGGCGCAAAAGCAATGCGTACTTAAATATCAATCAAATTTGACCGTGCCCACAAAACGATTGTTCAAATTACGAATAGTTTCAGCTTAAAATCCATGGCACTCTAAAATGCAGATTTTTAAATCACATAAATTCCATATCGATATACGTATATTTGGATCTATGCAATATGTTTATCTGGACATCAGCATGCTAGCTTAGTTCCGTCATTTCAATAACATGGATGGCAATATGTTTGATTGATCTAACCATACGTTAACCAGTGTCCTTTGAATACAGTGATCATGCTTGATGTGAACATTTTTTTCTATAGACATAGGTAGATTTGATTAATCCAAATAATATAGGTATAAAGCATACCGGTGTCCATGCAATTCATAATGCAAAACAACAATATATAGAAATAAATTATGTTTTTTTTTATGAAATGTATGTGCTTATGCAACATTATCAAACTGCTGTAATGCATTAGTTATAAACTTTGAAAGAACCGATGACTTTTCATTCGTTTTTAAACTCAAATGTACTTAAATAGCACATTTTAAACCGTAAGAAATTGGTTTATCTCTCGAAAAAACCTGAACTGTTCTCGAAAAAACCCGAACTGCTCTCGAAAAAACTTGGACAGATGGAAATGAATATACCCTTAAAATTGCCTTTTAATTACAATAACTAAAACTTTTGTTATAGCATATGTAAATGTAAGGATATAAAGACATCATGTGTGCATGCTCTTTGAAATTTGCATTGGTATGTGTATAGAAATTGCTTTTTTCTATATTTTGGCATAAAAGCATTATTAGGCCAAATCAAACTTTTTTAACTGCAAAGTATGTATGGTTGGCAACGTCCTTTCATCACAAATACTTATTTAACTTGTTTGATCTTAAATTTAGTTTAAGCGTTTATTTTACGTGTTAAAGGAAAACATGTCTGTTTGTTTACATTTTTAGTCATAATCTCTCGAAAAAACCTGGACGCTCTCGAAAAAACCCGATCAAATCACTCGAAAAAACACGATCTCAACCGGACACTATACCTACGGTGGTAATACTGATACGTATTATTACATATCAGTAAAAAAAATCTACAAACAGTATGTTAATAAAGAGTTATGAAGTAAAATGTACATGGGACAAAATCACAAAAAATACATAGAATAATACAAATTATCAATGAACAGGTGTTATATGTCAGTTTGGTATGGTCAAGACGTTTGGTAAAGATAACATCCTTTTAAGAGAGTTATCTCGCCTTAACCAGTTATGGGGTTTTTCGTATTGCGGATTGCATTCCGTATTTGTATGATATGTTAGTTGATTTGTTCTCTTGATTTATTGTTACCATTCCATGTAGATGTGTTTTTGAAGAATAGAATTTATTAACTTGAATATTCGTTTATTATCTATGCCAGAAAGGAGCATTAAACAGGGCTTTACTTGACAGTCGATGTAGAGTCTGCAACAAAAAACGAATCATAGTATATTTTTAGCATTCTTTTAAACACATACAGTAGACGACTTTAGTTTTAATACCGATTTTGCCGCAAATACTAATATTCTCTTAGAAATCAAAGACGGTTACTTCGAAGTCGATAATAGGGCTATCTTAACTAGTTATCGTAAGTGTATACTAAGATAGCCGTTAAATTGTTAAGATAACCCACGAGGGGATTGCAGATACTCTCTTATCACCATCGTAATCTTCTTGTAAAGCGTTTTCTCTTAAATGAAACTTAAGATAGGTTTTCATGATACAGGGGCCCGCGGTAACAAGAAACTTCTCTTAAAGTCTTCGTATACGATTACACAAAGAATGCATTAAGGGTCCTTTTAAGAGTGTATCAATAGAGTGTGCTCTTAAACGCTTCTGTAAATGCTAAGAGTTCTTACTAAAGGACATAACAAATAAGATGTGTTTGAGTTACCCGAATGAGTAAGTTTATGATAAGAGGGTGCACAAAATTGCCTTAAATCATTAAGAACTTTGAATGTGTTAGGGACTGTCAATCATTCTAAAATTGATATAAGATTGCTTCTTGTTACACTCTTAGTCATAAGTATCAGTTCAAAAGGCATGTTAAGTGCTAAGAGAGCGTATTGTTACCGGCCCCTGGAGTCAGGTTCACAAAAAAACTTCTTTTTTTTCTTTTTTTTTTTAAAGTTGGTCGTAAGTCATGAACAATTCAGTATACTTACGATCAATCTTAGCCGTAATTTTTTTTGTGAAACCGACTTCTGGCCTCTAGCTGGACGCAAATCTATCAAAAGTCAGTAGAATACTTGTACATGTAAAATGCTATCAGATGTATACGATCGTGTACTTTTTCGGACGTATAATGTTATGGCGTTATTTTCATCGACGTCGGGGTCGGCGTCCGTTTACAGAATGGTTTCTGGACTGTTAAGATTTGTTTGGCGTATTCCCGATTGTCCCACTTTTTCAAATTTTAGAGTTCTGATTGTCCCACATGAAAAGTTCTGATTGTCCCACATTATTTTATTAAGTGAAATGTTCTTAAATAAACAGTAGACTTTGTGTTTATTTTGTTAAAATAACAAGAATTGATTATGTCCTTTTCAAAGTATTATTTTTGGATTATATCCATTTTATTTAGTTAAAGATATAATATATATTTTTTTAATTATGAAATTTATGCACTTTTCATTAAATAATATAACTTTTCGTATTTAAAATCATATCTAAAATGTTACTTTTATTTATAGAATAATACAAATACCAACATTTATAAAAAAAAAAATTTGGTTTAAATTCTAAAGATATAAAAATAATGCATGCATTTAAAAAAAAAGTAAATAGATTTAATATTTTTTGTTTAAATTCTAAAAATTAAAATAATGCATACATTTGAAAAAGAGTATAAATTCAACTATTTGCACCTTGAACAACATACCAATTGGATGCAACCTAGTACACAACCATCCCCCAAACCCAGCCAAACTAGAGGCCACCAAAGTATTGCAACACAAAAAGAAAAGATGAAAAGCAGAGACTACTTATGTACCAGCAATCTACAAACAGGAAATAGCCAAGCTTCGTACACCAGAATGGAATGACGATACTCAACAGATGGTTGAACAGCTCACAACTTTCCCTTCTATAAAATCCAGTCTTTATCGTCAACCACATCTACCAACATCTCTACTGAACATTGACCTCAAGGATGAGTGGACTCAAACAACAGCTGCTGAAAGATTTCTGCTAATCAATGCTGGTACCTACGATACGATACTTGTATTCGCCACTGACAGCCACCTACAACACATGGCAAACAACGACAACTCAATCTACGATGATGGTACTTTCTACACGTGTCCATCAATCTTTGAACAGCTATACACTCTGCATGCACTGATTGATGTTCCCACTGGTTTTTGCACTATTACATGGGAAGTCAAAGGACATCTATACCAGATTCTTATCACTACTGAAGACTAAAGACTGCTTTCACCCAACGCCAGATTCAACTGAATCCAACAACTTTCTTCATAGATGACGTCACTACGTACTGGGTTTGAAGCAAACAGACAGATACGGAATTATTATCAAACAGAAGGACCAAGGACAACAAACCACTTAGAGGGATGACACAGCGGTTTGAAAAAAATGATCCAAGTGCCACACCCAACTAAAGAATGGTGATATTACCGTATTTCAGTTTGCAGACACTGCCTCTTATTTGTTACATTTGGACTAGATTTGTAACAATTTTATATGATATGTTGTATTGTGTATGATTATGCTTTAATGGTATACTTATGTATTATATATGCTTTATTGTTGAAACTTCTATAATATGTGTGCTTTTTATTATCAATCAATTGTGTTCTAAAATACTTGTTTGAAACCCATTATCATACATTAATGAAGAAATGAGTAGTGCTTGATATATTATATTTTATGACTTTACATTTCTATGTTTGCTGTTATTTCATATTAATATGTGCAAAATAAAATATTTAATAATTATTTTATGTTCTTTTTTTCAGATTTTACAAGAAAATGATTAGTTATTTGTAATTACCTACTTCACACTATAAAAACTGATTAATCACAATCAAAACAGTTCCCGATTGTCCCACAATTAAACTTCCCAATTGTCCCACAAACATCTTCCCGATTGTCCCACAAAATTTCACTACCTTTTTACCTGTAATTTCAAAAAGTGGGACAATCGGGAAGACACCATTTGTTTAAGTTGTTAGATCTTTTTTTAAACATCCTTGCTGAACAAAAGGAGGACTGGGCCTCAAAATGGGGATTTTGCACCAAATCGTTTTTAAAACAAGCGACCCAAAGGGAAAACAAAAATTGTGTTTTTTGCTTATATTCACATGGAAAATTGATCTTTTAGCTGAATTTAACCTTGTTTTAATATGTATTCCTTATATAACAACAGTCTAAGCCCGTTCTTACCGTCTCCGAGATAAAAGGAGAACAAAATAGGGGCAACACCAACGCACTTAAATGTTGATGTTGTTTTGCATAAGAGTGTTTGTAAAATACCCTGCCTGCGCTTCCAGTCAGATTTGACTTAGCTCTTGCGGTTCCAAACTAAAATGGGTTAAATGGCCCACGCCCATATTGGAAACTTTTTAAATTTTTAGTCCAATTCAGATGGGGTTTCTGTATTCCTCAGAAATAAACATGTCTTGTAGTTTCAACAGTTCTAATGTTTCCAAGATAAAAGGGGGCGAAAAAGGACCAAAAAAATCCGATTTTGATGTTTTTTTTCCGTCACATTCCTTGTAAAAATGCTGTCTACCATTTCAATTCGAATTGGCCTAGCTCTTATAGTTTTCGACAGACAAGGAGTTAAAGGCGACTGAAAAGAGCACCCGTCATGTGTCCAAAAAAATACTTTGTCAAGAACTTTATTGTGCCAACTGAAATACTGTATCCAAACTTAATTTAAAGTTCACTTGTTCAGAAAAGATGAAATGGAAACAATATATACAGAATATGTAGACTCTGATCCTTTATCAAGTTAGGAACATGACAAACAATGATAAATGTGTTCATTAAATATACTTAATTATACATGGCAACCACGGTAGCATTTTTTCAAGTCTCTATTTTGGATTGGCATATCATGCACTAGTGGCACATTTGTATATTTACCGCTCTATAACGAAAATCTTTACACGCGCCAATTTAGAGGGAAACCTTGTTTTTTATTTAACATGTACGGTCAGACATTGGAATCCCTAGAACTCTAAAAACATCAATTGATATATTGTATTTAATTTTTTTAGGTTATTTGCAGATAGCAATTCATTATGGCTTTCAAATTACCCAAGCTGCTTCCCCCTCGAAAAAGGACTGCTGTAATTTTTGATAAAAATTTGACAGATGGTTTGCCTCTCTGTAAGCCAAGTGATGTAAAAAGGCTAAAGACAATTGGACGTGGAAGTTACGGGCACATTTTTTTGTGCCAAATGCAAGGCAAAGATTATGTACTAAAAGAGCTCATTGTGAATGATGCCGACAGTAAAAAAATGTTCTTGAAAGAGGCAAGAGTCATGAACAATTTAAACCATTAAAATATTGTCAAATTTAATTCTATATACAATGTATAAAGAAACCGAAATTGGAAATCATGGCATCATTATGGAATATTTGGCCTTTAATTTTGAACCATTTGGTCAAGAATTTGTGGCCCATTCCCTTAGAGACCTCTTAAATTGTATTGATAACTATGACTGTGAAGGATTTGAACATCTCCACCAATTTGTTGCAACAGATGTTTGTAGTGGTCTCTCCTACCTTCACGATAACAATATAGTACACAGAGATCTTAAGCCAGAAAATATACTGGTTTCCAATCAGCACTATTGCAAAGATAACAAAGATATACGTACCTTATGGTTGAATAAACCGGTTGTTGCAAAGCTGACAGACTTCGGGGAAAGTCGAGCAAAGCTAATTCAGACAGCAACTTTGGTACACACAAGAACGAACAACGTATTTAGAGGTACGCCTGTGTTCATGGCACCAGAAATATTTTTTCATGACGGGACCAAACTTCGAGATTTACAGGACCTAAAGCAAATGGATATATGGTCATATTCCATGATATTGTTTACTCTTCTCAATCCTGATCTCAAGTATCCATATCACTTTGAATATTGTAGGAGATCGAAAGTGGCAACGATAGACCAGCGACAGAAGTGTTGAAAGTGCTATTTTGGTGATGATTCATTTTTATATTTTCGAGTTATTGAGTTTTTTGTAAAAAAAAGAGGTTTTTTTTCACATGTTGCGCTGTATCTCTATTGCTTAAAACTTAACAGGCTAATGTTGCGTCGGGTTTCCAAATACATCTTGTACAATCTTCCTATTGAGCGGGAATAAGGAATGAGTCAGGATATACTAAGTATAACATCCTGTACAACCCTGTGTTATTCAAAAAAGATTTATGTTTTTTCACAAGACGACGGGCGTATCATGCGCTCATGGCGCAGCTGTTTATTTAAATATTGATCAAGTCGAAATGCTATCTAAAACACTTACCACTCATTCAAAAAAGAAGGGTCTGACTTGTTTTTATCATACTGCTTTTATTACATTATAGATGTCTGTTTCCGTTGATTCCGTTAAATACCAATTCCTCAGAGCAATTGGTACTTTGCGGAACGGAACGGAACGGAAAAATAAATTAAAAAGTTTAAATCAGATTCAACTTGATCACTGTCTCTAATCATCGTCGGAACGGGCTGTTGAAGGCCTCTTTTTTAAAATATAATTACCGATGGAAGGAGAAAGACTTTTTGTGTAACCTGCCTTTGTGTTAAATTTTTTATTATTGATAAAGTCGAAAATGCTATCTAAAACACATACCACTCATGCAAAAAGAGGTGTCAGACAATTTTTTTTATCATACTGCTTTAATTACATTAAAGATGTCTGTTTCCGTTTTTTCCGTTAAATACCAATTCCTCAGAGCAATTGGTACTTTGCGGAACGGAACGGAACGGAAAAATAAATTAAAAAGTTTAAATCAGATTCAACTTGATCACTGTCTCTAATC
The DNA here is from genome assembly GCF_965363235.1 of Mytilus galloprovincialis. Taxonomy (NCBI): domain Eukaryota; kingdom Metazoa; phylum Mollusca; class Bivalvia; order Mytilida; family Mytilidae; genus Mytilus; species Mytilus galloprovincialis. Next base: position 50,085,625 of record NC_134851.1, read on the forward strand.
AAGGACGACGTGAGGTCAGTCTAGATATCATAATGCATGACTTGCAAATGCGTTAATTTCATGATAATTTATCAGGACAATCCGACATATTCATCTACAGAATATTTCCCGATTTTATACATTATTACACTTTTCACCTGTGAAGATGAGATTAAGTATACATTTGTGTTATTTGTATATGGAAAACCGTCAATCTAATTAAAAACCGATCTCTCATCGCTCCTGTTTCTGATATGTCGCGTGGGAGATCTAACGAAACCGGCTTTGAGGTCACATGTGAGTGAACTAAAAGTCATGAATTTATAAAGATATGCAAATGAGTTGACGACCTATTAATAAGCCAATCAAAAAAGTTTATGAATTATTATGACTGACGATTTCGTCGTAAATAAAATGAGTTACATCCCTTTGCCTTACGTTAAACTTCCAAGATCGTGGAAAACTCAATTTCATTGGTCGAAAAAGACACACCTACGAGGTCACTCACATGTGACCTCAAAGCGGGTTTCGTTAGATCTCCCACGCGACATATCAGAAACAGGAGCGATGAGAGATCGGTTTTTAATTAGATTGGAAAACCGTAAAACACAGAAATTTTAAAGTTTGTTTTGTTTTAAAGATTTTTCGAAATTTTGATAAATGCCCCCTTTGGATACCTTAAATGAAATTCCGTTCCGTTTCGTAAAGTACCAATAGCCTTATAGTTTCAAGCTGATACATTTTGTATTAACAATTTACACAGTGTATATCATAGTTCCATTCAAATGTCAATGGCCATATACACTCTTTATAAGCAATAAGTTTGTGCCAAATTATATGAACATACACATTTCAAACACAAAACCATAGAACATATTGCATAAAACATGTACAAATTAAAAAGCAAAACAATCTATTCATATATATTTATATTATATGAACAAATCAACAGTGCGCTGTCCTCAGTTGTAATGTCTGCTTAAAAAAGGAACATAAGCTTTCTACTTCTTTTGAGTTTGATGGGCAAAGAAGATATCTAATTTTCACATTTTCTTGCAAGGTCATAAAATTTGGAATATAAAAAGCTATCTCTTAGTTTAGATTTTTTACAGTATAAATAAGAAAATGAGTTTCATCCTCCAATGTATAGAATTTGTTCCGAGTATATACTTACAGAAAGACAAATGCAATTTTCCTAAAAATGATTTATCAGTAAAATTAAGGAGGTACTAAGATTTTTTTTTGGAAATATTTGTATGTTTTTCTGCTCTAATTTTGAAACATATGTATTCATATAAGTAATTTCTGAATTTAAGTGGCTATTGATTAAAACTATAGAGTCGAAAGGGTGGGCGAAGTATCTAAACTTTGCCGAGCGGAGCGAGGTGACATTTTTTTTTTGGACCTTTTTTTTGGGTTAAAAAACAGAGAATAAGTGTAAATGATGCACATTTTTTTTTATTTATTCCTGACGCGAGTCATGTATATTCTATAGCTTAAGTGTAAGGGTTAGACATTTAAATGCTGTGTTTTCCCCATTAATTGTCGATTATAAAATGATTAGATGGATCCAAAGCTATGTACTAATATATTTGATATGGGACTTGTAAGTAAAAAAATCTCGTTTGTTGTATGTTCAAGGCCGTAGCTAGGCATCTTATTTTAGTGAGGCAAAATAACTGAGCCGAGCGAAGCGAGGCGAAATTTTTTTTGAGGAGGGTATGCAATGAATGGTGCAAAATCCTGCATTCTAGGCATTTTTAGAGAGTTTGATAATGTTTTGAATTTGGACACTTTTTATATAAATTTTTCATATTTTAAGACTTTTACTAACACCAAATTTTTAAAAACTTTATTTAAATTTATATGTAAGATAATCATCAAAATATCACTGATTTGAGTCTGCTGCCAGAACATAGAACAAACATCGATTCAGTAGAGTTTGCCAAATTTTTCTATGGCCAGTTCAGTCAAATCGTTTCAGAATCATAATTTGGTCTGCTGATATCCTTATCGCGATGAACAGGGAGCATGGCAAGACCCACAATCTTTCGCCACTCATGCATGCTCTTTTCCAAGTTTTCAGTCGTTTCAGGGCAGTCAATATTTCTAAAGGTAGCACATTATCATCAACACAATGATTAATGTCTTCTTCCAATTCCTTCTCCATCAGCAACTCGGTAGCAGCATCGGTAGTAACAGTTTTGTTTGCAAAAGGGAATTAAGCTTTCCTGTAAGCACCATCATACAGTCGCAGTTACAAAATATTAAACTCGCTTTTATGCTGACAAAGAATAGACAAACTCGGGATAGAATGAGATAAGATACATGTATATGATTCTATCTATAGAGTAAGTATATATGATATTGGTACAGGGGAATTGGAATGGAGTTTTTGACGTTTACATGTAGTTTCAAATTATTTCTGGAAATAGTTGGTGGTATTTTAGTTCCAGAATCTATAAATTTAGGGGTTAGGGGTTGGGGTGTCCGATTTCGAAACCCCGAATATAAAGAAACGAAATTCCGTAGTCCCGAATAAGTAAAGACAAAATCCTGTGTTAAAGGTACATTTAGATACCATTCCTCAATAATATCAAATTGGAATATGGTATATTCTCTCAATTTTTTAGGTTAAAGAAACATGGATAAAAACTAATCCATGCATTCATGTTTCATATTATTTATATTTTATTTATCTGTAAAGAGAAAGATTAAAGTTCGTGAAATGAATACACAGACAGGACTCCCCCTTGCGATGCCCAGTACTTGATTTGTCAAAAGTTGGTGAAACGGAGAAATGAATACGCAGACATGACTGTCCCCTTCCGAAGACCAGTACGTGATTTGACAGTCTACTTATCGTTTTTGGATTGTTCTAATGAAGTTATATGCAATACTCAGACTCAAAAAAACTAGTTTACTAGAGTTATTCCTTCTTTACCTTCAGTATCGCTTTTCCTTTTTCTGCAAGAGCCTGTTTTAACTATAAAGATCCATGGTGATTATCGTTACTAGGTTAATGTAATCGAGAAACATCACCCGTTGAGATGCTGAGTTATATCCAGGAAAAATAGTTTAAAAGAATGATGACAAGTTATAGAAATTAAGGTTGAGACAGAACAACAAATGACTTTTATATTTATAGATATGTATAAAAAAAAATCAGTGTCGAAATTTTAGTGAGGCATTTGCCTCACTTGCCTCAAGGGTAGCTACGGCCTTGATGTTTAGTTAGCGTAACCTCGCAGATTTCTTGATGTAAACAAGATATACGCCGGGCTATTATATGAAATTTACAATACGACCTACACGAGTTAAGAAAGACAAACAACATTTTGTAACCAAATGTTTGGTTGAAATGTTTCACCCAAAACGGGAAGTGACTGGTTCCAAAGTGAAACCAACCAAATGCTACGAATAAGTCTAAAATGGCAACGAATTTATAAATGATGATCTACAAATGGAGTCATAAAGCCGGGCCACACCCAGCAGGCAGGTTTCAGTCGGTCCTTGAAAAAAATTCAATATATCAGTTCGACGAAACAGAAATTCTTGTCAGATATGGAATTCACGGCATGCAACTCCCTCCCCAAATAAATTATGCCTGTTTTTTATTCATCATGTAAATTTAGTCTATATCATTCTGTTGGAAAGAATGCTGCAAAAAAGTGGACAAGATTATTGTTTTCAATCCAGATACGACCAGCAATTTGTTTAAGACAAAAACAAGGTCAGAGAATGTTTCTTTCAAATATCTAAGACTGCCTCCTCAAATCAAATGTTCTGTACCAAAGACTTTAAGTCTTATCTAAAGCTCACTGTCTGGGAATCATTATTCAGCTATGGGCGTTTGGAGTTATATATGCTTCCGTTGGTAAATAATATTGCTGTATACTTTTTTTCCTTAGAGTGTAATAGCGTATTTACTTTCTGTTTGGTGGAATTGTGAAATAGAGGTCCATATACGTTCTTGCTTAATCTTTTGTCGCTTTGAAGGTATCATGCTTGTCATCCTCAGCCTAAGCAATGTGTTACTGTAATTTGAATTTCAAAATGACTGGGTGACGTTTTTTCTACGCACTGGTCATTTCCACCGTAGCGAATCACATGACTCTGACATTATCAATAATACATTACAGTAATTACGAGCGAAAATTTTCAAAATATGTAAAGAATTGTCGCATAAAAATTAAATACACGGGAAATGGCAAAGTTCACGAAGTCTAGTCTGATTACAAATGTACCAGTCATTTTACAAATAAAAAGTGCAAGCAAAAAGGGGGGCGTGCACCCTCTACGACCCCCTCTGGATCTCTTTTCCCTTATGTCTTATAAACAAAGAGTGTCTTCGGTCAGTGCAATAAAGCAATCGACAGTTTATTATCTTCAAACAAATCTCTGATAATTTACATGTTAAATTAACCTCAAGAGCGTATAAAAGTTATACTTGATGTTCGCATTATCATGGTCTCGTCCAAGATTAGATGTGTTTATACATCTATATGGTTAAATATATGAATTTTCAAGTTTAAACCTATAACATAAATATTAAATCATTGAAGAGATATGTTCTGTTGAGGAAGAATCCTATAACACACAGTCTCTTCATATTGGTAAGTTGTATGTGTAATTATGCCTTTTATCCTCTTAAGGGTACACTTTGATCGTATTGTTAATATTCCCCGGTGTGAAGATTTAAATGGCATAATGTATTGTATGGAGTGGAGTGTTGGAGTGGAGTATTGGAGTGGAGTGTTGGAGTGAACTTTTGGAGTGAGATTTTGGAGTGAAATTTTTGGAGTGAGATTTTGGAGTGAAATTTGATGAAAAATTTTGTAATGAATAATTTAAAAACAAACTATACTGAAATAGAAATAAAAAAATGCATGCAGTGAAGTATTCGAATAATAATGTTTCGAATAATAATGTGAACGACCTCATATCAACAGTCCTTTATAAACAATTTCAAATTCTCCTGATCTACTGATGCATAACGTAGAGTTATATAATTATTTAGCATTGTGATTTCCCAATCTCTTAAGAATCTGGCAGCATCCTCATTAGGAGAATTTTACATGCCCGTGTAAAAGGTTTAGTCCCCATTTCCATTCTTTATTATATTATATTATTTTGTAAAATGAACAAAAAATCTTCCCATTATCATGTTTAAAAGTATCATATTTATTGTTTTTGCACTGTTGTTTTTAGTTTTTTAAATGATTTACAAATTAATTGACTTGAGCTTCTGTTTAAATAAAAAAGAATGTTTAAATGTTTTCAACAATGATGAAAGTATTTTCATTTTCTAAATTTAATTTAGATGAAATTTGGATTTATGAAAAAATAAGTTATTAATTGGTATTACCTAGCTATCATTTCAGTATCAATAGAACACAATAATAAAAGATGAACTGCAATTACAGTGTTATTTCCTGGATTTACATTGAGAAAATATTGTTACACCTGGGGTGTGTGGTTAAACCTTCGTAGCAGGCTGAGCTATAAATATAAATATAAAACATAGGTAATATGGTAATTTTTAATACAGGCACTGGTATAGATACATCAATAGTAATATCATATCATATATATATATATATATATATATATGATAAATCTCCAATATGTGGATACATATTAACAAGAGAGATTGGTCAAATTTCAATATTTACAAAACTATTTAGTTGTAGTTATAAGGCATATAATAATTATGGTCTCAATAAAATATATAAGTCTTGAGATTCATTACGTATGTTGGTTGAAGGAACTGCATTTAATAAAAGTTGAAAATAAATGAACCTTGTTGTCAAATCTATAAAAGATATTGTTGAAAATCTATATAGGAAAAAGAAATAGATTCACAAACTTATAATTTCTTGAGGAGGAATAATAATGAATCAAAACACGGACACTTGTACCTTCTTCCAAAAGTTCATAAAATTAATCTAGAAATAATTAATGAGGCATTCCGAACTGGTCAAATAGTTGGAAACATAAACATTCCTTACCGACCAATCATCAATAAGTGTAACTCTCCCACGAGACGCATTGAAAGATTACTGGGTCTAATCTTAAAACCATTATTGAAGAGGCATAACGTTTACATTCAAGATACAAAAGACTTCATTAATAAAATAGAGTCACACGAGGTCGTATATCAAACGAAAGGTCGTACAAAGAACATTACGAAAACATCACTTTTACAGGAAAGACCTTTCAATTGTTATACAAACCATTGAGATACTAGTTATTACGAATTTTATTCTTTGCACGAAGATATGAGCATTATTATGATATTCTGGTTCAATGAGTTTTCCCAGATTTTTGCCCATTAGGACTTCGAAATTTTGTGCAATTCAATGTGCACTTTGTCACTACAAGTCAAATGACACTCCCACAAGGTGAGTTAATGAAAGGAGCATATTTCATATTTTTAAATGAACATGACCAAATAATTATTCATGATTATCTGTGATCAAAATTTTAATCAATATTTAGCACTGTAATTTTTCTTTATATATTTTTAATGAATACTTGTTCAAAATTAAACAAAACATTTAACCCCCTGACATTCTACTAATAATATACTATATACTCTAAAATTTCACCAAAAAAAAAATCACTCCAAAATCTCACTCCAAAAATTTCACTCCAAAATCTCACTCCAACACTCCACTCCAATACTCCACTCCAACACTCCACTCCATAAAATACATTATGCCGATTTAAATGGTATAGTAATGTTATCATGCGATAAACATATCGACCTGTATCAGTTTATTCATTGGTGCATACCGTCTAAACTCAATGCATTAAGGACATTTAACCATTGTCAAATGGAATTTGAATGATAAATCTTGTTAAACACCATGCACACTTAATTTACATCATCATAAACCGGAAGTAGCCAGACAATTTGAAATGTAAGTCTTTTTATTTATTTATATAGCAATGTTCAATTTAGAAAAAAACGATCGATACGCACACGATAGTTTCACATATATACACAAACACACAAATTGTTTAGCAGCCATAAGGAAGTAATAATCCTTAAACTATAATTATATTTAGTTAAAGGTAGGATAGGTTCCATTCTGTTCGATGGTTATTTTTTCAACCATAACAGATTCTATATCTGTCGACCAGAAATCACAATAGTCTACTTAGCCGAGGGGCATGTCAAAAGGTAGATCTCACATGAAATTTTAATGTAAAATCGTTGGTGAAATCAAACCGAAGTTTTTTCGTCAATACCGTCAGTCTTTGTAAGGATATAACCACCGTTTTACCCTCAAAACTATATTTCCTGATTAGTTATCATAGTATTCATTTCTTATATATGAGTCCAGTAGCGGATCAAAAGGGAGGGGTTCTGAGGGTTGGAACCCCCTCCTTTATTTGGAAGATCAATGCATTTGAATTGGGAAATATGGTTGGACCCCCCCTTTTTTTATCCTGGGTTGGGCCCCCCTTTTTTAATGACTGGATCCGCCCCTGATAAACATGATGAAACAATGTCTTCGATAGTATTTTATATGAAATTTTGTCTAGTGAATTTTATTTTAAATTACACGTACAGTATGACCGATGGTACATATACATATAAATATAAACAGTACAGATGACACATACACTCACATAATCGTCATAATACTTTTCAGGTGATACATTCATACACAGATACCAGCATGAAACAAAATCGATGATACATGCTTACACAGATACCATCATAAAACATCACAGGTGATACATGCTTACACAGATACCAGCATGAAACAAAACCGATGATACATGCTTACACAGATACCAACATAAAACATCACAGATGATACATACTTACACAGATACCAGCATAAAACAAAATCGATGATACATGCTTACACAGATACCATCATAAAACATCACAGGTGATACATGCTTACACAGATACCAGCATAAAACAAAATCGATGATACATGCTTACACAGATACCATCATAAAACATAACATATGATACATGCTTACACAGATACCAGCATGAAACATAACAGATGATACATAAAATTGAGAATGGAAATGGGGAATGTGTCAAAGAGACAACAACCCGACCGTACAGCAGACACCAGCAGAAGGTCATCAACAGGTCTTCAATGCAGCGAGAAATTCCCGCAACCGGAGGCGTCCTTCAGCTGGCCCCTAAACAAATATATATACCAGTTCAGTTATAATGAACGCCATACTAAACTCCAAATTGTACACAAGAAACTACAATTAAAAATAATACAAGACTAACAAAGGCCATATTTGTTTTATCATTTACTTTAAAATATTTCTTTAAAAATTGTATGTTTTTATGTATCATCTGTTATGTTTCATGCTGGTATCTGTGTAAGCATGTATCATATGTTATGTTTTATGATGATATCTGTGTAAGCATGTATCATCGATTTTGTTTTATGCTGGTATCTGTGTAAGCATGTATCATCTGTGATGTTTTGTCCTAACACAGATACCAGCATAAAACATAACACATGATACATGCTTACACATATACCAACATGAAACAACAGATGATACATGCTTACACAGATACCAGCATACAACATAACACGTGATACATGCTTACACACAGATACCAGCATAAAACATAACAGAATACATGCATACACAGATGCCAGCATAAAACATACAAAATGATACATGTATACACAGATACCAGCATAAAACAAACCACATGATATATGCTTAAACAGATACCAGCATAAAACATAACATATGATACATGCTTACACAGATACCATCATAAAACACAACAGATGATGCATGCTTACACATACCAACACAAAACATAACAGATGATACATGTTTCAACAGATACCAGCATAAAACATATCAGATGATACATGCTTACACAGATACCAGCATTAAACATAACAGATGATACATGCTTACACATATATTTGCATAAAAGAACAAGCATAAAACATTACAAATGATACACATAGATCCCAGCATAATACTAACCACACACAGCCATCGACATTACAAATGATACATACCACACAAAACCATCAACATAACAGATGATACATGATCATACATACCACACACCAGTGGCGTAGCTGGGTCATTTTTACGTGTACGCCCGAACCTTGGCGAGGGGTCTGAGGGGGTGCCAACCGCTCAATGTTAAAGCACCTGCTGGTAGTGGTTTCGAGGGGACGAAGTCCCCGAAAGCTATCAAGTTATCGAGAATGAGATCTACCATTCATGTCAGTAAAAATTCATTAATAGCAACATACTTTTGAATCTAATTGGTTTATTTTTCATGTTTAATTTTGAAATATGTTTAACTTATTCATCGTGCTAAAATGGAAGCTAGTGGTCATTGGTTTTAGAGAAAACGTCCAAACCAATATTACTTTCAAATATGTTTAAAGGGAGCCGTGAGTGAGCATACAATTGACAAAAGCACCTTTTAATGGACATGAAAATGTATTTCTAACAGGTGCAATATATATATTATATAAATATAAATTCCCTGGAACACCTATGATTTCTTCCCACAAAAAGTGAACCAATTTATCAGTCCCTTATAATAAATTGTTTAAAAAAAACAACTAAAATTCTCTTTTAATATTTTTTCTTGATCTAGAATATTAAAGTGTGCCAATATTTCATGACAATCTATGAAGTTTTATAAATTGATCATGAAAAAACAATAATTGCGTAATGAAAGTCCGGCTATGAGTAAAGATCAGAAAATGAACGAAAACAAATGCTTTCAAAATTTTGCTTCAGACATTAATCATAAAAAACCTCTTCCAAACTTTTATAAAATTCGATAAAGGTTTGACAAAGTAGTAAAATGTAATTATAATTAACAAACTTTAAGCCCAGACTGTGATCACTTATTAATTGCAAAAAGAATACCTTTTATCCGTTAAATGCGGGAAAATTAAAGCATTATTATATTGCTCTGGATACTATTTTGATCATAAATAAAGGCAACAGTAGTATACCGCTGTTCAAAACTCATAAATCCATGGACAAAAAACAAAATCGGGATAACAAACTAAAACCGAGGGAAACGCATTAAATATAAGAGGAGAACAACGACATAACACTAAAATGTAACACATATAGACAAAATCCCACGAGAATAACAAATATAACATATAACATAAACATTTTTCTTCCAACTTTCGTAAAATTTCACGGAGAGCCATTCAAAACACTTTATCCATTCGAAATCTTAATATTGACGCCGCCGCCGACGATGCTTTGACTCGCTTTTTAGACATAAATCACAGGCTCGACAAAAAAATGCAAACCGCATATCGAATCTCAGCAGATACTGAATTGCATTGAATATAAGAAAAGTACGCAGAATTCAAAGTAAATTCAGACTTTCAGAAAATTGGAAGAAATCTATAATAGGATCTAGTTGATTAAAGTAAATTCAGTCCCTTTTTATTCACAATTACAATCCACTGCAGAAAGAACCACACAGCTGATGGGCTTTTAACCAGATTTTCTTATTCTATTTATTTTTTTATTTCATTTTCAAAATTCAAGTGTACGTCCGGGCGTTTTGACGTAAACGTAGCTACGCGCATGCACACAGCCATCGACATAACAGATGATACATACCACACACCACCATCGACATTACATATGATACATACCACACACATCCAACAACATTACAGATGATACATACCACACACGACCATCAACATTACATATGATACATACCACATACAGCCACCGACATTACATATGATACATACCACACACAACCATCGACATCACAGATGATACATACCACACACAACAATCGACAATACAGATGATACATACCACACACAATCATCAACATTACATATGATACATACCACACACCACCATCGACATAACAGATGATACATACCACACACAGCCATTAATACAACAAATGATACATATCACACACAACCATTGACAAAACAGATGATACATACCACATACAACCATCGACATAACATATGATACATACCACATACAACCATCGGCATTACAGATGATACATACCACACACAATCATCGACATTACAGATGATACATACCACACAAAACCATCGACATAACAGATGATATATGATCATACATACCACACACAGCCATCGACATAACAGATGATCACACACAACCATTGACAAAACAGATGATACATACCACATACAACCATCGACATAACAGATGATACATGATCATACATACCACACGCAGCCATCGACATAACAGATGATACATACCACACGCAGCCATCGACATAACAGATGATCACACACAACCATTGACAAAACAGATGATACATACCACAAACAACCATCGACATAACAGATGATCACACACAACCGTTGACAAAACAGATGATACATACCACATACAACCATCGACATAACAGATGATACATGATCATACATACCACACGCAGCCATCGACATAACAGATGATACATACCACACGCAGTCATCGACATAACAGATGATCACACACAACCATTGACAAAACAGATGATACATACCACATACAACCATCGACATAACAGATGATCACACACAACCATCGACATAACAGATGATACATACCACACACAACAATCGACAGTACAGATGATATATACCACACACAACAATCGACAAAACAGATGATACATACCACACACAACAATCGACATGACAGATGATACATACCACACACAACAATCGACATATAACAGATGATACATACCACACACAACAATCGACAAAACAGATGATACATACCACACACAACAATCGACATAACAGATGATACATACCACACACAACAATCGACATAACAGATGATACATACCACACACAACAATCGACATAACAGATGATACATACCACACACAACAATCGACATAACAGATGATACATACCACACACAACAATCGACATAACAGATGATACATACCACACACAACAATCGACATAACAGATGATACATACCACACACAACAATCGACATTACAGATGATACATACCACACACAACAATCGACATTACAGATGATACATACCACACACAACAATCGACAGTACAAATGATACATACCACTTACAACTATCAATAATTCATTACATACTTGAGGGAGTTGTTCACTCTGCATGTCACATTGAACAGGCATAGTCAAAGTTGCGTCTTATGACAGCCATTATATACAGACAAACTGTTATAGAATTACTAGAACACACCCGCGAAATCGCGGGGAAATAGAGCGTATGTAAACTTTAAAAAAAAATATACTGACTGGAGAATTTCAGGAGAGGTATCAAAAGTCAAAGGTACTTAGGGACTAAGCACATTTTTTGCCCTCCCCCTATTTTCCAAATACCGATTTTTATACCTTCTGTTTTTCTGTACTCTATGAACATGCATATATACTTTAATTACTATACAGAGAATTTCAGAAGAGGTATCAAAAGTCAAAGGTACTTAGGGACTGGGCACATTTTTTTGCCCTCCCCCTATTTTCCAAATACCGATTTTTATACCCTCTGATTTTCTGTACTCTATGAACATGCATATATACTTTAATTGCTATACAGAGAATTTCAGAAGAGGTATCAAAAGTCAAAGGTACTTAAGAACTGGGCACATTTATTTGCCCTCCCCCTATTTTCCAAATATCGATTTTTATACCTTCTGTTTTTCTGTACTCTATGAACATGCATATACTTTAATTACTATACAGAGAATTTCAGGAGAGGTCTCGAAAGTCAAAGGTACTTACATATATACATTAGTGAACGCCATAAATAGTAAATAGCCCCCCCCCCCTCCAAAGATAACCATTGGAATTTATAGTAAATTACAACAAATACAGTTATTCATAGTAAATGTATGTAAGTATACAGAAATATATCTGCAGTGACCGCTGTTGATAGTAAATCATAGGCGGATTCAAGGGGGGGGAGGGGGGGGGGGGCTGGTTGAAAATGGGGAATCACTGAAGCATGCGAGGAACGCCCCCCCCCCCCCTTTTAGGTCAGTCAGCGCCCCCCCCCCCCCTCCCTTATGAAAAGTTCTGGATCCGCCACTGTAAACTAATAGTAATTAGCAAATATTATTCCTTTTCGTTTTCCTCCCAAAATAACCCAAACTGAAACACGTTAATCAAGGATGATACATGCTAGAACTCAAAATGATAGTAGAAAGCAAATTGATATAGCCTACTTTATTCATAGTCTTTGTATGTTCAAAGTACAGAAAAACACAAACCGGAAGTCTAATCTGACTTAAAGTTTTGTCCAATGACGGGAAAATATCCGGACGCATTCTTTTTTTATCCCAAAATAACCCAAACTGAATGATTATAAGAATGGATGACAAATGCGACTATACATGTTACATATAGGACACAGAGGCATGATGATTAATTTATTGTGGAAGGAGGAGAAGCGACACACAAAATGAGGTCTTCTCGTTTAATAGTATAGATATGCCAAGAATTTAGCTGGTCTGTAAAGGATTTTCAATCTAGCATTTGTCTTTTGCGTCAGATTATTTGTTATACTGTCTCAAGTTAGACTGTAATATTTCTAGCTAGTTTTTAGGACACATAATACTGAGATCCTTAACCTTAGTAGGTTTTTTTTAAAGAACTGAACAATATTCACTAAGTTTTTTTCAAAACGGAGAGATTATTGCTTAGTCTAAACATATTTTATTTGCAAAATATCACACAAAGGGTTAGACACTACTGTGGTTAACTTACATCGTCTTCTACTCTATACAGATATAAAAAAAAACAATTATCAATCAATATAACTTCAAAGCATGCAAATATTTAAATTTATTCTTACACAATTCAAATCAAACACCTGTATAGTGTAATTTAAGAGACATTTTAACAAACAATGTCGAAAAAGGAAAGATAATATAAGACAAGAAAAAGTAAAATACACACGAATCACTACAATCAGGTTATAAAATGAGTAAACAATGAACTTATTGTTCTTTTGTAAACAATTAAAACTCTATATAAAAAAATCTCCATTTTGCTCATTGTAATAACCTTGTATTGGGTCCAGATTTTAAAACGCCTTTGACAATTAAGCAAATTTAGTTTTTTTTAGAAATAGTAACAGCACCACAATAGGTGAGATGTAGTGTCGTTTTTTTACGTAAATCATATTTGGTTCTCATTTATTATTTCGAACATTGATTAATCAAGCCGTTAGTTTTCGATCTCCGTTGAAATGTTTCAATTTGTCATTTCTGGACATTTTATAGCTTACTATTAGGTATGGGGTTTCGCGTATTTGTTCACTGTTGAAGGCCGTACGGTGACCTATAGTCGTTAAATTCTATTTCATTTGGTCTTGAGTCGAAAGTTATCGCATTGGCATTCTTACCACATCTTCTTATATCTCTATCTCACGGCCGACACTCGGCTAACCGAGAGATTGGTCGGTTAATCTATATTGAGTATGCGGCTATATCGGCGGTTGGTCTGTTAATCGGGTTGGCTAAAGTCTGTTAATCAGGTGTTATCGAGAAAATCATTGAAAACTCAGCATGTTTCATTGTATAACCTTTTAAATATATGTTTATCATAAAAAATATTTATGTCTAACAAAACTATTCAATGTACTGAATCCAGTGGTGTAATTATTATTTTTCTAGCTTCTATGTACGATCTATAAAATGAAAAGGCAAGTTACTCATCAATAAATTTATACACATTTTACACACACAAAATGTACACAAAATGACATTTGTGTTGAATTTACTTGCATGCAATATTTTGAACATCGAAAAAAGACAGGCATTGTGTGTGTTAACCAAATTGATATCATTGTGTAAAAAATCTACACGAAAATCCGTATTTTGGTGACAAAAATCAATCTTTTTTTAAAACCTGGTCTGTTAATGGGTCGGATGTATAAAACCCGGTCTGTTAATTGGTCTGTTAAGAGTTATGAATGACAATACAAGTATAATTTTATTACTATATAGTGTGTTAATTTGGTAGGCTCAAAACGAGCGGCTAAAATATACGGAAACAACACTTGAGCAATGGAACATAAAATATATACGGAAACAAAACATGAGCAATGGAATATAAAATATACGGAAACAAAACACATGAACGATTAACAATTTAGGCAATGGATATTGAAAATTGATAAAAGTGGTTTCAAAAAGTGTTAAATTAAAGTAAAATTAATTTTATCCGAGAATGGTCGCATATATTCTGTGGATTCTGTTTTATTGTCATGAATGACACCAATTTGTCATCTACATTGGTAACCAGTATATAAATCAGAGATTAACGTCGTAATGTAACTAAACATCAGTAAGTAAAAATATATTGGGATGCCTAAATATAAAGAATAGAGAAAGAATAATGAGTAAGATAAATAAAATGTATAGAAAAATAACATAACAATTTAAAAAATACAGAAATAATCAACACCCCAATCCGATCCTCATGGTATACACGAGAATCTGGATGGAGATACAGAATATAAATAAAAGATAAAGACAGTAGAGAGTGATGCATTGCTAAAAAAAGAGAGAAAAAAACAATAATTGTTTAAGAATAAAGACATGAAACCACCCTGGGTGTTGAAACAGTAACGGATTGCGATGTACTCATATTGGTAACAAATGCTTAAAGTTTACATGTGTAAAACTGCAGTTCTCCACTGCACATATGTAGAAAAAGAACTAAACGGAATAACATGAATTTAAACTTAATACAACCAAATGTAGTTGCATTCGCTCCTTTCCATTTACTTCTTAATTTAGAATGATTTATAAACAACAGATGATAAAGTAATAGAAGACAAGAACCAATTGGATGATGCTGACGAATAAGGGTTAAACATCCAGTGACAAATATCATGTGCATATGAGAACGACAACACGTTATATGTACCCTGTGTTGTATTAGAAAGACACGTTCAGTCGGATTTGAGAATATGCTACTTTTTGCAGACACAAAAATTAAGGCTGATTGAAATCGTTAATAATAAATTCATGCATATTCCAGCGGCCAACCCAGATCACGCTATATTGAAATGACACACTCTTCAATAAAATGCAAAGAAAGTCAAAATAAAAATGCGTTTACTGGAAGGATAGTGCTGCACCGTGTTATCATTTTTTTACTCAAGAATCTCTTATTCTTAACTCTTTCAATGGGAAAATATAAAGGTAGCAAAACTATTTTCGTGGCTAAATAACTCTTAACTGACACAATTTCAATTGTCCAACCCATTAACAGACTTTATAACCCATAATTTTCCCTAAAACGTGGTATTACTCACGTTATATTACAATTATGAAATATTTACTAATGTCAATTTATATGCAAGAACCAAAGTAGTATTTTGTGTCTTTTAAATGATATATAAAATTGTTTGTTTCGCCTTTTATTAAAAAAATTGCTATGCGTGTAGTCATAAATACTACATGCTTGCGTGACGCCTTTTACTTTTACTGAAAACTGCGCAGACTATGAAATGTTTTTGAAGGTGGAAAATGTTCTATGATAGATATCATTTTGTCAGACACTTTTCTTTTTTTTATTTGATTCTTATAATATGCCAAAAATCTGTATATTTGATAGAGTTTAACATTAAATTGTGCGTTTTACTCTTAACAGACGTATAGCCAACCCGATTAACAGACCAATCTCCCATATAGCCGCATACTCAATATAGATTAACCGACCAATCTCTCGGTTAGCCGAGTGTCGGCCGTGTATCTACTTAAGTACGAATGAAATTACCAAACTGTTGCAACCTCATCTTAATGTGAATTATTTCTTTTATATTTCAGGTAATTTTCATCAGTGGAAAAAACATATTCGAAGATCAGTTGTAGTAAATAATCAAACAGTCCAGTCGAGTTTATGATTCGAACCCTAGAGGTGACAGTAAATACTAGATCGAAAGAAAACAATCGTGTATAGAATACAACTTAAATAACCCCCGTCTGTTAGTATATTGCATTATAACAATAATGTACCCGTGTCGAGTCGTACGGAAACGCGTTCTAGCTTTAGTCAGAAGAAACACGTTTTTACGAAGACTTCTCTACGTGTGCACTCTTATTTGTTTTAGTGGATATACAATCTTTCATTTGTACTTTGGACCTGGATATATGGTTTATGTACACAAAAATATTCAAGCAAGCTGCATTATACCGGAAGTGAATCCGTACGATAAAGAAATAATGAAATTTTTCTGGAAACCTGATCCTATTATGTGCTCAAAAGACAGCGATCTCGTATACTTTGATTTCAATTCTACATTGCATTTGAATAAAACGCGCGTTCAAAGTAACAGCATTTCATGTCATTATCAGGAAGTCATTCGGAAGACAAACGATGATTTTAATGTTGAACTAGGTCCAGAAGTGTGGTTCAATAGTTCTGTTGTTATCCGAACAGATTTTGTGAATGTAAAATGTTTTATTGGCGGGAAAATGGTTTACAGTAGATTACATTATCAAGTCTATCGACCACCAGAAAGCAAAAGAAGAAATCCAAAAAGGAAATATAGTGTACTGATTTTCGGAATGGATTCAGTGTCTAGACTAGCAGCTATACGCGAACTTCCGAAGACAATGTCATATTTAGAAAATAATCTAGGCGCTTATGTTTTTAAAGGCTATACCAAACTAGGTGACAACACGCTGCCAAATTTGGCGCCTTTAATTACAGGACATTATGCCTTTTCCAAAGAATTTCCTGTGGTTGAGCACACAAAGTTTGATAATCACCCTTTTATTTGGCATAACGTTTCAAGACTAGGTGGATCTACAATGTTTTTGGAAGACTGGCCGCGAATATCAACTTTCAATCTAGGAACCAGTGGTGGAGGGGGGTTCTTAAAACCTCCTACAAATCACTATATGCGACCTTTTTATCTTGCCATAAACCACATGCAAATGTTTGAGTCCCCTGTTAGTGATGTTTTGCAGTTTTTAGAGGACAAAAACGTGAAGCTTAGCTCAACATCATACTTGTGCTATGGGGAAAAATCATTGCATGTCATTGCTATAGATTATTTTAAAAGATTTTTACTAGCTTACAAAGATGACTTAAAATTCACACTTGTGTGGAACAATAAACTTAGTCATAACTATGTTAATTTCATTAAGTTGGCAGACGACGATTTATTAGATCTAATGACTTTCCTTAAAACCGAAGGGTTTCTGGACAATTCATTTTTGTTATTTTTAAGTGACCATGGATCCCGTGTTGATAAAATCAGAAATACTCCGATTGGAAGACTCGAAGAAAGGCTACCTTTGATCTCACTAGTAGTTCCACAACAATTAAAAGAAGCATATCCGAATTTGCATGAAAATTTAAAAACAAACATAAACAGACTTACGTCACCTTTTGATGCATACGAAACGATAGTAGATATACTGAACGAAAACTTCAAATCACAAGAAGTGGCGGTTCCGTATCCAAGAGGAATAAGTTTATTTCGTCCAATACCGAACGACCGGTCATGCGCAGATGCCGGCATTGATGAGCACAATTGTGTCTGCTATTCCTCCGATAGCGTCGACGTTAAAAGTCCAGTTGTGGTGAAGTTAGCAGAATATGTCACAGCAAACATAAATAAACAGATTCCGCAAGATAAATGTTCCAAACTGTCTCTGAAAACAATTCAATATGCTAAACGGATAAATTCACAACTCAGCTATGATGCTTCAAACCAAAACAAGAAACCTTTTTTATATATGTTTTATAAACCAAAAGAGGATTTACGAGAGAGATATCAAGTTTCCTTTGATGTATATCCTAGTAATGCTCTGTTTGAGGTTACTGTAGAAAGCTATGGGCAAAACCAGTTTGCAGTTTTAGGTGATATTAGTCGAACGAACACATACGGTAACCAGTCAGCATGTATGACAAAAACAGAACTTAGAAAATACTGCTATTGCGTTTGACGAGATGCTAACGCAGTAAATTTAAGGTTTAGTGCCAGTTGGTGAAGGTATCTTCGAACAGCAAGGACGATCAGATCTAAAGATGCGCTAAATTACACAACGAAGATACGTGGGTAGACCACGTGAACAGAAGTATCGTCACCACTTCAACAAATCATTGCGACAAATTGTCAGAAACAGTTATCACATTTTTATTTCTACAGATATGAACATACACATCGTTAAAATCTCCACCATTTAGGATACTTTATTGAACTGTATAGATACGTTTCGGATAGATTATGTAAGTTCGTGTTCAAGGAAGTTTTATTTGTCCGATTATTCAAATATATTGTTCAAACATTATTGAATGAACTATCAGAGCTATAAAATGATAGAACGATGATGAAGTCGTATCTCGAGAAGTTTTTATTGTATCGCAAATTGTGTCACTGGCATGACTGTGGGAGTTCTAAACGTGTGTATCACAAAGACAAAGCATTCGGCCAGTCTAACCTCTTAATAATAATAGAATAGAATAGAATAGAATATTTTATTTACCAAATTAGGGCCCCAGGAGGGCATATGATACAGACAATATTATTATAAACAATAACATATGCAATACACACACAGTAAAGATATGTAACAAGTGTTATAAAAATAATAAAATAAAATAATATAACACAGAAAATACACTCAACGAAATAGTAGCAATGTATTATTATTCAATGAATACTATGTTGAAAATGACTCAAGTGCACCCGGTAAGTGTATCTTTACTTTGAGAAGACAAGCATGAGGCATTAGTAGTTTGTGCGGAGAAATGTCAATATATAAAAATACAAAAAAATACAAAAAGAACCCAATAAAAAACAAAGCAATTAAGCACTCCCACATTTGACTATGAGGTATACTGCAAATAACAAAGTTTATTTAATAAAGGATATTTAATATGACTTATCTGCAGAAAGCACCAAGAGTCGGTGCTTAAAGGGGAGTCCCTACTTGTACTTAATGCAGATGAGTCAAGCTCCTTAATTATTGAAAATATATTTTTAAAACATATTTCTAAGATTATAGATTCTGTGTCCAGCCAGCAAAGATCATCAAGGGACGGTGCCAAAGAATTTGAAATTCTTCTTATGATCTGTGCAGGCTTAACAGGGTATCCAAATTCATATTAAAGAGTTATAATGAATTAGTTATTGCAGATTAAGTTGTACTTTAATTCTTAAGTATCTTCTATATATTTGTAAAATGCAAATAGTACATTAGGATCCTCATTATTCATTATCCAAATTAATTTGTTATCAATATTTAAATTTTGAAAGTTTGGACATGATTTTAATATATTTTGCATCATTTCCTCTCTTTTTAATAAATGAGTGTCACATTTAAATAAAAAATGAACTTCATCCTCAACCTCACCTGAGGTGCACCTGAGACAAATTCGGTTTTGTCGAAGAGTACCCTGGTATCTACCAGATTCAATTTGCAATTTGTGAGCAGATATTCTTAATCTAGTAATACATTTCCTTTGCTCAAAATGTCGAATTATTGACAAATAATTTTCAAAACCATAGTTGCACTTGAATGTTACATAAGTTCGTAGTTTACCATCTTTATGTTTGTCTAGCTGTTTTTTCCACAATGCAGTATAGTATCCCTTAACTATCTGACCACAGTGTAGTTTAAATGTTGAGTATTTTTCAAGAATATGTTTTTCTATGCCTGACATTTTTTCCCTTAAAATATTAATTGATCCATACCAAGAGGTTTTTTTTGTTTCAAATAGCTTTTTAGAACAATTATATGCAGCTTTTAACAAGGGAAATGATGAGCCAATATTTTCTAAACGATGCCAATATCCTAAAACATGTTTGACTATATCATAGTGAAGTGGAAAACGGCCTAATTCAGACAAAACTGCAAAGTTTGTACTCTTCCTATTAACGCCTAAAATATATTTGCAGAATTTAATATGAAGTTTTTCACAAAGTATCCTTGAGTAAATTGTATCCACTGTTATGTTTTCTTTTTTTAAACGTGCAGTAAAGGGATTGAAATATCCCCAAATTTCACACCCATATAAAAGTATAGGCTTTATTGTATGGTCAAAAACATGAATTGCATTTTTAACAGTAGGATTATGCACTAAAAAATCATTACATAGTTTGAAGTATGCTTTTAAGGCTCTTTGGTATAAATCATTCTGAGCATATGAAAAAGAACATGATGCATTAAATTGGATACCCAAATATTTATAATTAGATACACACTCCAGCTCATCTTTGTTGAAAATAAATTTTTGAGAGATATGTCTGCCTGCCTTGTTGAATATCAACACCTTAGTTTTTTTAGTATTTATATCTAAGCACCAGTCATTGCAAAAATTATGAAGTTCATTTAATTTCTCTTGTAGTCCTTCAGCTGAGTTAGATAAAATTACAATGTCATCAGCATACATAAGGCAATGAATGAGTTTGCCATCCAGCATAATTGGATCTCTGGTTCGTGTAAAATAGTCTGGAAGGCTATTTATAAATATTTTAAACAAGTTAGGACTCAAGTTATCTCCTTGTTTAACACCAAGCTTTGTTTGAAAGAATTCAGTTATTTTATCATGTATTTTTATACAAGATCTAGTTTCAAGATACATATTCTTTATAACGCTATAAAACCTTGAACTAACCCCAATCTCTAACAGCTTAATTCTAATTCCTGTATGTATTACTTTATCAAAAGCTTTATGAAAATCAACAAAGCAAGCAAACACTCTCCCATCCTTAGTATTACAGTATTTATCAAAAATACATTTTAAAACAAACATATGGTCAGATGTTCTTGCCTTTCTTGTGAAACCTATTTGACAATCATTAATTACATTATTTTCTTCTAAAAAACTATCCAACCTTATATTAAGTATACTGTTAAAAAGCTTACCAATTGCATTAGTGATTGTTAGTCCTCTATAATTATTTGGGTCAGTGACTTCACCTGACTTATGTAATACTGTAATATAACCTTCGGTCCAATTTCTTGGGTATAAACCATGAGACAGACAAGAATTAAATATTTTTGAAAGAGACGATAGTAAAACATTTTGACTGTGTTTAATCATATTGTTTGAAATGTTATCCAAGCCTGGTGATTTGTTACAACGTAGTTTAGAAATGGCAAAAGAAATTTCTTTCTCTGTTATAAGTTTATCAAGATTATTAAAACAAACATTTTTTTCAAGATTATCTAGCTTTTTTTCCAACTTAGCCACTCTTTCTTTGAATGACTCATGTAATTGATATAATCCATTGAAATGTGAAACCCACACAGATGGTGCCACAGCAGAACTATGGTCCTTATTATCATTATTTTTTAAATCATTAATTAGCTTCCAATAAGATTTAGGATTATCATCATGTAGATTCTGTAACTGCTCAACAAGTGATTTTTTATATTCTTTATACTTAAATTTTCTAAGTTTAGAATATTGCTTATTAAGCTTATAATAGTGACCTCTCACTAATGGGTCATAAGGAAATTTTGAATATATTTTACCGTAACTTATTAATTTGTTTCGAAGATGGTACAAATCTCCATCAAACCATTTTTTTGTCTTTATTTTCTTATTTCTTAGTTTATTTCTTTTTAAAGAATTAGTAGCAGACCGGGAAAAGAGAAATGTTACTTGTTTCTTAGACAAAACGATACTGTAAATTCGGGAGTAATATGCCGACAATCGATCACTATACGTTATAAAATGGATCAAAGCATCTAGACTTGTATTGGGTACATATTGACCAAATTAAGTGGGTGTATACCTATTGAGGACTATACATTTGCAGTTCTTGGTTTGTTAACAAGATTGAAGTACTTGCTTAAATTGTGGCTTGGGTTGTGACTTATCATGTACAAGATTATGTGGCTAAATATTATTACACATTTTTAGTAAAGCTTTAAGAAAGCAGTTAAAAAGAACACAACAAGTACTATTTTATAGTTTTGAACTTGTAAAATACAACATAATTACAACTTATAAATGTAGAACTCGGATAGTATTTTGTCTCGCCTGCGACTAAAGTCATAGAATGCGAGACGTAGTTTACGTCGTCGCTACCGTGCCAGATGGTAATCCCTATTTGTACAAAACTTTAAATTGTAGAAGACAGAAAAACTGAGTGCTTCATTTTATAAAACTCAGAAGCCTTATTTTACGAATTTTCTGTCTGTCATATCTCCTTACCTTCATTTACTGACATGGTATTAAAAGCGATTTTTTTAATCAATTTTATACGCCCGTCAAAATTTTGACGGACGTATTATGGTTTACAAATGTCCGGCGTTCGTCCGTCTGACTGTATGTTCGTATGTCTTTCCGGTGACCACAACTTTACAACGACTTATCCAAATTTCACGTAACTTAATATAGTTGTTTCTTACCATGGTCAAAAGTAAAAACACAAAAATACTGAACTCCGATGAAAATTCAAAACGGAAAGTCTCTAATCAAATGGCAAAATCAAATGATAAAACACATCAAACGAATGGACAACAACTGTCATATTCCTGACAGGCATTTTCAAATGTAGAAAAATGGTGGATTGAACCTGGTTTTATAGCGCTATAAACATCTAACTTGTACGATTGTCGCATCAAATTTCGTTATTTACAAACGATCTGTATACTATTTGGTGAAAATATGATTATAAAACTTTTTGAGTTACGGGACTTTGTAACTAAAACAGGGATGTTCTTTTTTCACATGTCGCGCCTTATCTCAAAAACGATTTATGATTATTGCTTTAAACTTTTTTGTAAAATAAAAAGGGGGTTCACCTGTCGAGCCGTATCTCAAAAACGATTTATGATTATTGCTTAAAACTTTACACCTTTCTTATTATATTAATCTAAAGATCTGTATTTTTTTTGGTGATAATTCAAAATTTTATTTTCGAGTTACTGATTTTGTTTTAAAAGGTTATTTTTTTGGCACGTCTCACCGTATCTCAGAAACGATTTATGATTATTATATTGCAAAAAACGTCACCTTGGCTTCATTTTCACGGTTCATTGGTCAATATTAAAAGGAACGTGGTATGAATACCAATGAGACCAAATGACCCAGAAATTAACAACTATAGGTTTAATACGGCCTTTCATGAACAATGAGTAAAGCCCATACCGCGTAGTCAGCTATCAAAGGTTCCAAAATGACAAATGTAAATAATCAAACTAACGGCCTAATGTATGTACACAATAAGAAAATAGTTTTCATGGTTTTGTTCGTTTTACGGATACTATAAGCAATAGTACATGTACTACTATGTTTGATGTATGGAATGATTGTAAGGTGTAAATGTATGTCTGTCAGGTTTTAACTGACCTTGATCTCATTGTTATAGTTCTATTTCAAAATTATATACGTTTCTCGGAAACTAAAATTACAGCCGAGTTCAATGAGTATGTAGCTAAAGGTAATATCTTTGGTAAGCTTGCTAGCTAGCTGAATCGTGAAGTCATTGTTAGGTAAGGCAAAGTACCCTCCTTTAGGAGTAGAATAGTCCGACTAATAATCAATCTATCTGTCTGTAAGACTTGGATACTTCGAAAGGATGGTAGTACACCTTGCCTAACAATGACTTCACAGTTCAGCTAGCAAGCAAGCTAACTAAAGATATTACCTTTAGCTACATACTCATTGCAATCGGCTGTAAAAGGCTATAAGTATATTGTAAAATGGCCATGTCTGTCTGATAGTGTTTATATGACTTTGTAAAGTTTATGTGAAGCCTGTATTAAAACCTTCATAAATACACTCTTTCGACATAAGTTAATAACAATGTATGTCCGACTGGCGGGTGTAATTTTAGAACTCAGATACTGATTTACATTTCAAAGTTCCTATAGTCACCCTATATGTTGTGTCACTGACCTAACACAAATCTCTAGTTAAAATTGTCGAATTCAAGAGAAATGTATGCATCCTTCCTAGAAAAAAAAAAGAATCCGTATTGTTCATTGATATTTCTCTTTATCGCACAATAATACATATTTTGTATTATTTTTCACCAGCATTTCAGTATAATATTCTATTTCAAAATTGCAATATTTCAATATTTTCCTTCATGTGTGTTTGCCTATATTTGTGAAAAGGCCCATCTTTAGCCAACGTTTTATATTTTTGAAATGGATTTTGTTTTAATTTTAGATAAGCCCTCCTTATTATTATGAATTGGATTTTTTTTAAATACACTAAACATTAACAATGACGGTCATAATTTACAAAAACTTTCAATTAATTTAATATCTAACAGTTCATATTTAAGTAGCTATGCAGATTTAAATTAGTTACAGTTGTCATCATTTGACTTTTACGATTGTGAAGCATGATCTGCCAACATTATAAATTATCATTGAAGATAAAGTCCCGATCCATACGGTGTCATTAGTTTGCAGTTCAATGGTAGCAATTCCGCTTGCTGAAATCCAATTGTTAATACTATCATTAATATATGTGCGGGTAATCAACTTAGTATTATGGTATATTCCAAATTCTGCTCCACTTGTAGCTGACATTATCCAAGCGGACACAATGTACAGCCCCTCCATCTCGGCAATAAACTTTCCATCGGATATGAACTTGCTTAAATTGTTTACACCGTATTGCAGTTGAATTGTATCAAATTTGACTGCTTTGCTACTAGACCATTGAATCCTCCCTTGTGCCTTCACACATGCTGTGATGGAAACTGAAATAAATATAATTTTGCAAACAGAGACAAAAGCTAACATATGTTAGAATATTATTAAAAAAACAACAAGAAACATGTATTATAAAATTAACTATGGCAACACATAGCATGAGTTACTTAAAACCTGGTGAGTTACACAAGAGTTTACACCCAAAAGCACAAAAAGATATAAAAACTGCGAGGTTTCGCAAGCATTTTTACTGCTTTCAAATTAATTACAAATTCAACGTACAAATGTGTTTTCTATAAGGTTGAAATATAAGTTACATAAAGTGGACTAGCAGTATTAATGATCTCTAACTCTGTTTAGTTTTATCTCTATCTTCTTCAGTTTTTGCTCAAAACACGTATCTGATAGTTTTGACGTATTGAACAATTGGTAGTGCTCAACATTCTGAACATTTTCGCTCTATTCAAAAAAATATGTAAAAAAAAATACCATAAAGGGTAATAACTCCTTTATGGATTAATTGTCCATTTTGGTCATGTCGACTGATATGTAGATCTCATTTTACTGAACGTTATTGCTGTGACAGTTTATCCGTATCTATAATTATATTCAAGATGATGACATACAAAATGCCAAATTTCCATAAAATTAGCAATGCGAAAAGCTCACTTGGCCTCTCGGTAATGTAAGCCCAAAAGGAGTCCGAAATCTATTGGACAGCAGTGAAGAATCAGAAAAATCTATGTAATAAAAATATTCTACTTAAAGAGGCCTGTCCCACGCCCCCACAAAAACAAATGCACAAATCCATTAATGAAAATAACTCTGGTGAAAGCATTAGTTTCGTGTCTTGAAAAGTACTATATGAACCTTTTTTATTTTTTTTAAATTCACTAACGCATAAAATTTAAACCTAAAAAAGAAACCGGACAGCTCTCGAAAAAACACGGGCATATAGATTAAAATTGAGAAAGGAAATGGGGAATGTGCCAAAGTGACAACAGCCCGACCATAGAGCAGACAACGGCCGAAGGTCACCAATGGGTCTTCAGTGTAGCAAGAAACTCCCGCACCCGTATGTGTCCTTCAGCTGGCCCCTTAAAAAATATTAATTTAGTCTCAAAAAGTCGTTTTCAATGCAACAAGAAGATTGTTTGAAAAGTGTCTGTATATCTAATGTTATATATAATCCGTGAATGCTATTCCTTGGACATTTGCATTCTCATGTGTTAAAAAAACCTTTATTTTGCATTTTGGAATATACAGTTTTGACGTATTGAACAATTGGTAAATCTCAACATTCTGAACATTTTCGCTCTATTCAGATTTTTCTATTTATAATGATTCACAAAATAATAGACAAAACTTACATTTTACCCCTGTTCTATTTATAGCCATGTCGGCCATGTTAGTTGGTAGGCATTGTTATTGGACATTTTTTTTTTCAATCCAGATACCTTACTGATAATTGTGGTCATTTAAGTTTATTTTGTTTCAGTATTTTCAGAGGAGAAGATTTTTGTTAACGATTACAAACAAATAACAAAAAATGTAAAACAAAAATGACTTAAGGGGTTAATAACACATTTTGGTCATGTTGACTGGTAAGTAGATCTTACTTGCTTAACATTACTGCTGTTAACAGTTTATCCCTATTTATAATTATATTCAAGATATTAACACAAAAAGGCAAACTTTCTTTAAAATAACCAATGCAGCCAGGGGCAACAAATAAACTACGGGTCGTCTGATTTGTATGAAAATTGTTGAGCAGATAGTTCTTAACCTGATGAACATTTCACTTGTGTCAGATTTGCAATAATTGCGTTATTTTCAGAGATATAAACCAACATATGCAATTTTACTCCTATGTTACATTTTTAGCCATGTTGGCCATGTTGGTTTGCAGGTGAGGTCACCAGACACAATTATTTTAATTTTAAACTAGATACCTTAATAATGATTGTGGCCAAGTTTGGTGAAATTTTTTTAAACGTAAATACATATTATTTTAAGCTATAGGAAATTCGCTTGATAAAACAAAGACGCCCCAAGAAAACCGGACTGCTCTCGAAAAAATCCCGACTTAGAAAAATGACATTTTTCAAATGTCGTTTTCAATGCAATAACAAGATTTTGTATAAAGTGTCTGTATATCTGAGGATATATATATGAATTATAATCCATGGATGCATTTCCTGCGACATTTACATTATTATGTGTAAAAATGACTTTATTCTGTATTTTTGAATAAAAGTCTTATATGAGGATAAATTTTAATTTTTTAACGAAACATAATGTCGGATTGATAATATCTTTTATATCAAATACTCAAATAATTTGTATAACCTCTCAAGCTCCTAAATCAAGTTTGTTTGTTTACAATTTTTATCACATTCACTCGAACAAAAGTGTACACACTCCAAAAAACACGATAAAATCACTAGAAAAAACACGATCCTAGCTGGACACTGTATCTACTGTGTGTTTATTCGAACTGTAATGGCTCCTTTCAACCAATTGACACAGAAATCAATTTAAGTAGCAAAAGCAAAATGACATGATGTAAGTTACATGCTCACCAACTTGAAAAAACATGATATTTGAGAATTGTAAAAAGATTAAACCTACCGAAAATTTGGCAAGTTTGGTGAATTGGAAACTCCGCGATTGAAGTAGCGATATTTGACTTCTTGAAGTTGAAACATTTGTGGGTCACTTTTGTAGTCAATTTTTAAATTTAGATAAAAAATGATAAGTTATAATGTTGCGATGTGAACTATTATGCGAATTCCCTTTCTATGTCTCTTTTTAATCTTGTGAATTCATGATACTTCACAAACATACCTCTTTTATTACTACTAGCGATCTGTTGTTGTAAGCCTGCCATCGACGAATTTAATATCCCTTCCAGATTTTGAGTTTTCATACCAAACGAATTTGACATCAAGTCGACACTGTTATTCGTGTTAAGCTCTAAGGTTTTAATAGTGTTGGTCGTATTGAAGGCCAATGCTTTCATATTGTTAATTGTTTCCGATTCTAAAGCTTTAATACTTTTATCTGTCATCTGTTTTTGATTTACAGTAAGATTATATAACGCACGGAAGTCTTCGTTTCTAGCCTGTTCTTTTACAGCCAAAGAATGAGTTTGCGCACTGATTGTATTTACCCGACTTTGTAAAGCAGTTAAGTCTTGGAGTTGATGAATGCTCTTTAAGTTCTTCAAATCGGAAATCTCCCCCTGTAGAGCTAATGTGGTATTCTCGCTGTGAACTAAAACGGCAACTTTCGCGGTAAGTTCGGTATATTTATTCTTCAATGCGTCGAAATCGTGTTTGAGAAGGGTATGACTTTGTAAAAGGTCACGGTATTTGTTCTCTAGGTCATCACTTCTGCTGTTGTTGTCGGCTATCTCTTGTTTAAAAGAGTTAAACATTTGTTGCAATTGTGATGACAACAACACTAGTTTATTGTCCGTGTCGTGACGCAAATCAACTAGTCCGTCCTGAAGATCTGTTTTTACGTGGTAAAATTCTGAAACCGTCAGATACTGTTGGTTACCAGTGGTTTGACCTCCTGCATTCTGATTATCTAATAGAAATCCACAAGCGAAAGTTGTAAAAGTTAACAAAAAAAAATTTCGAATCGTGATAGCTCCATTCATCTTTTCTTTCTATTATGTTTTAAGCTGATCATATGATGTAGGGGGTTGATAACTTTTATTATGTAAACAATGTGATATCTTTTACGTAGATCATGCCACGTCACCTATTTATCTTATATTTGATTATAAAAATAAATTCAAACTTTATCTTGTTTACTAATTATGAATCTATTTTTTATTTTTCATATATATATCTATATATATCGCTGAACAGAGCTCTTAGTGACGCTCGTAAGTAACTGTGAATGCACCAGGTGAACATACTATCTATACTAGCTAGCCTATTGACCTTACACATGTGATGTCGGGCTCTGATTGCGTCGTCAATCCCTTAAGCAGCACGCCCGTCTCCATCGGTTGTGGTATTCTTGAATTGCAAGCTGATAAATTCCTCCATTTCGCACTCTGACACGGAAGAAGCTCTGTATAAGATTGCAGTATGGTTTTCGTGACGATTGAGATATTTCACATCATTTTTATGTTGTGTTGTGTAATATTATTTTTCTGTTTGTCTTTTTCTTTTTTAGCCATGGCGTTGTCAGTTAAATTTCGATTAATGAGTTTCACTGTCCCGCTGATAAATTCCGTCCCTCTTTTTTACTACCCATGTGACAGTCATGTTGGACTGCATCTACTGCAACAGGTGTTCTAGGGTTTATTGGTGACAATTTCTTAATATGACTTTATAACCTGGTTCATGCGGGTAAAGTGCCTACATCTCAGGGTATATTTCCAGCAAGCACTCCATTTAACCTGTCTGTATGCAACATTGTCTGGATTTTTGCTGTACATGTATTCTTTTGTGTTAGCCTTTATTTCAATGTTCAGCATCGTCATCATCTCGACATGATAGACGAACCTCCTAGAAAACTCCAATCTTCTGTTTTCAAGTCATGGGATGATACTAGTAGCTGGGAGCGAGTCTTTGTGTCGTCATTTGGTACATCTGAGGTAGAAGAAATGACAGTAGGTTAATTTCAATATCATTATGTTTAACATTCATTTCAGTACAGGACCGTTATTGATATATTTGTCTGGTGAAGTGGATAACTCGGGTACAGGGACAGGAACGTTTTCTCTGTTTCTCTGTTCGTTATATTTTTTGTCCTTTATTCTACACTTTTTATTTATTACTTTCTATTCTTTAAACCCCATCCAGACACTCGAGTATAGAGTACCTGCAGAAACTGGTAAATTGAATTAAAGAACATTAACATCAGTAAACGCATTATGCCTTTACATTATAAAACACTGTCTGAAGAGAACAAATATATATCTATTACGTATCATATCATAAACAAATATTTCTTTCACGTGTTGACGAAAAGCTTGTCATCTTCCTCTTTTAGCTTGGCATAATAATTGTGATAATTAAACACGAAAAATCATTTATGAAGTATAAATGACAAACATTTTGTAGCTAGCATTATGTTTGCTTCATTTTCATTTACAATTAATAAAAATTATTATTTATATGAAGTAAAAGATAAGAATCTATAATTATACAATTATGTTCCAATTAAATTCGACTGTTCTGTGCGGACCGTTTTGCTTTTAAGTATTTTGTCCCTGATGAAAGCTATTTTAACAACGTGTGCAAGAAGAAATTATATCATACATTTGAATTTCATATGAAGTACAAATAGTTCAATAATGCATTATAGTTTCCATGTTCGTCCTGTGTTATCTTTGTGTCTTTCTTCAGTACAAAAGCCAAAAATAAAATGATTTGATGATTAATTAAAAGATATAATATTACCTGGTTATATCAAAATATTAAATAAAACATTGTCATCATTGTTGTTTGTGTATTATTCTGACTTTTCGTTTCAGATTTCAAAGCCTTAAATGACAATGTTATAAAAAGAAATAACAGCACAAACCGTAATGCATTTTTTTTTTGTCGTACTATATTTTCAATACAAATTCCTTTATTATTTCAACAATATTTTCATCTTAAATAATAACACCGTTTCTTTGTATCCGTTGTGTTCTACAGATTGAAATACAAATGTAGTAAGTAATAAGTCTGGTATATTTTTATGAATAAATATCTAGTGTAGTACTGTGGATTTGTTCCAGACCATACGAGTATTTGGACCGTACGCGTACGGTCCGGACCGTATACGTATACTCGTACGGTCCGACCATATGCATACGGTCGGACCGTATGAGTATACATGTTTTGGGATCATATGGGTTAAATGTTAACAAACATTTATCAAAATCTTTATTTTTAGTTATACAAAATGTTATTATTACAATTAGATGGATAAAGTAAATAAACGAACAATTAAAATTAAATATTTGTTTAATTTTATATCCGTGAATCCTATTTTGTTACTCTGGCCCAAGATGACACTTGCTTCCACAAGGATCGTCATATGTTTTTAACATTAACATTTTTTGTTCATGCATGTTCCTTTGCATATGCATTTTTTGTAAAGTTCCTAAATATTCCAAAACAATTGTCCTCCCACATTATGTTTACTTCCGATAACTTCAATTTCAATGAGCATACTGGGCTGTAATTAATGAATTACTGACATGCTAAGTACAGGAGAATTAACAGATCAAATAAGCCTGATTTTTTACAAATAGTTTAAATATTAAGTTTTTATTTCAATAACTATTCAACTTTTTATGTTAATTTGAGATATAAGTTATGTTGATCAGTTATATACATTTGTATCTAATAAACTTGACCAAATTCTTAATATTAGTCAGACCGTACGCGTACGGTCCAAATACTCATACGGTCTGGAACAGATTCATTATTAGTCGTTCGATATCAATTTTCGTGGCATTCATACAGTTGAACCACAAATTTAAATGTTAAACAAATGACACATTTTCTATAGGTTTGTATACATACTATAGCAAAACCACGAAATTAAATATCCACGAATATGCAAGTTTTCCTTAATCAACGAAAATTCCTACCCACCAAAATAAATGAATCCACAGTATGTTATAAGCCTGGTATCTTTGATGATTCAATGTGTAGTATGTTATAAAGCTGATATATTTGACCATTCAAGGTCCAGTGTAGTATCTTATAAGCCTGGTATCGTTTACCAATGATATAAGCCTGAGTCAATGTCTAGTGTAGTATGTTATGAGCCTGGTATTTTTGATGAGTCAATGTCTAGTGTAGTATGTTATAAGACTGGCATATTTGATGAGTCAAGGTATAGTGCAGTATGTTACAAGCCTGGTATATTTGATTATTCAATGTGAAGTGTAGTAAGTTGTAAGCCTGGTATCTTTGATGAGTCAATGTCTAGTGCAGTATGTTACAAGCCTGGAATATTTGATGATTCAATGTGTAGTGTGTTATAAAGCTGATATATTTGATCAATCAAGGTCCCGTGTAGTATCTTATACATGTTATAAGCCTGGTATCGTTTACCAATAATATAAGCCTGAGTCAATGCCTAAAGTAGTAAGTTGTAAGCCTGGTATCTTTGATGAGTCAATGTCTAGTGTAGTATGTTACAAGCCTGGTATCTTTGATTAGTCAATGTGAAGTGTAGTAAGTTGTAAGCCTGGTATCTTTGATGAGTCAATGTCTAGTGTAGTATGTTACAAGCCTGGTATATTTGATTAGTCAATGTGAAGTGTAGTAAGTTCTAAGCCTGGTATCTTTGATGAGTCAATGTCTAGTGTAGTATGTTATAAGACTGGTATTTTTGATGAGTCAATGTCTAGTGAAGTATGTTACAAGCCTGGTATATTTGATTATTCAAAGTGAAGTGTAGTAAGTTGTAAGCCTGGTATCTTTGATGAGTCGATATCTTGTGTAGTATGTTGTAAGCCTGGTATCTTTGATGAGTCAATGTCTAGTGTAGTATGTTATAAGCTGATATCTTCGATGAGTCAATGTCCAAAGAAACGATGATAGTCCGTCAGAAGGAGACGATAGATAAATGGCTGACACGTGTTAAGAGAGAGCCATATTTCTTGCAATTTAAAGACACCCTTGTAGATTTCGAAAAAGAGCAGGCTAATGCCACTACAAGGCAGCACTCGCACCCGCAATGTGGAAAGGATTAATATAAGTTGCAAAACTTGTGTCCAATCCACTATAAATAAATATGTTTAAACTAATTAAACTAAGTGTAGTATGTTATAAAACTGGTATATTCTTTGATTAGTCAACGTGCAGTGTATTATGTTATGAGACTGGTATCTTTGAGGATTCAATGTGTAGTATGTAATAAGCCTAATATCTTTGATGGATTAACGTCTAGTGTTGTTTGTTATAAGACTGGTATATTTGATGAATCAATGTCTAGTGCAGTATGATATACGCCTTGTGTCTTTGATGAGTCGAGATCTTGTGTAGTATGTTGTAAGCCTGGTATATTTGATGAATCAATGTCTAGTGCAGTATGATATACGCCTTGTATCTTCGATGAGTCGAGATCTTGTGTAGTATGTTGTAAGCCTGGTATATTTGATCAATCAATGTCTAGTGCAGTATGATATACGCCTTGTATCTTCGATGAGTCGAGATCTTGTGTAGTATGTTGTAAGCCTGGTATATTTGATGAATCAATGTCTAGTGCAGTATGATACACGGCTTGTATCTGTGATGAGTCGAGTTCTTGTGTAGTATGTTGTAAGCCTGGTATATTTGATGAATCAATGTCTAGTGCAGTATGATATACGCCTGGTATCTTTGATGAGTCAATGTCTAGTGTAGTATGTTATAAGACTGGCATATTTGATGAGTCAAGGTATAGTGCAGTATGTTACAAGCCTGGTATATTTGATTATTCAATGTGATGTGTAGTAAGTTGTAATCCTGGTATCTTTGATGAGTCGAAATCTTGTGTAGTATGCTGTAAGCCTGGTATCTTTGATGAGTCAATGTCTAGTGTAGTATGTTATAAGCTGATATCTTCGGTGAGTCAATGTCCAAAGAAACGATGATAGTCCGTCGGAAGGGGACGATAGATAAATGGCTGACACGTGTTAAGAGAGAGCCATATTTCTTGCAATTTAAAGACACCCTTGTAGATTTCGAAAAAGAGCAGGCTAATGCCGCTACAAGGCAGCACTCGAAACCCGCAATGTGGAAAGAGATTAATATAAGTTGCAAAACTTGTGTCCAATCCACTATAAATAAATATGTTTAAACTAATTAAACTAAGTGTAGTATGTTATAAAACTGGTATATTCTTTGATTAGTCAACGTGCAGTGTATTATATTATGAGACTGGTATCTTTGAGGATTCAATGTGTAGTATGTTACAAGTCTAATATCTTTGATGGGTTAACGTCTAGTGTTGTATGTTATAAGACTGGTATCTTTGGTGAGTTAATGTCTAGTGCAGTATGTTATAAGACTGGTATATTTGATGAATCAATGTCTAGTGCAGTATGATATACGCCTTGTATCTTCGATGAGTCGAGATCTTGTGTAGTATGTTGTAAGCCTGGTATATTTGATGAATCAATGTCTAGTGCCGTATGATATACGCCTTGTATCTTCGATGACTCGACATCTTGCATACCTGTCAACCTGTGACGATGAAAATGCAGGTCATAACCTGCATTGAAGAAACAAATCTCAGGTCATAACGCGTACGAACTTTTTCGAGCTGAATTTCAGTATTTATGGTACATTTTCTTATAATGTATATCAAAGATACCAAAACATCAATGCATGTTCACTTGGTTAAGTCATTTTAAATCTTATTTATTATTATTTCATTACACTTTTACAGATTTTTATTAACTTGTGTACCACAGTCTTATGTCCTTTACTTTTGTCATCATCTAAAATTTATTTTTCAAATGTATTTTTAAAATGAGTCCTTGCCTTTAAACATACCATGTAGAGGTATTACATGAATGAACATTCATCTGTCAATTGATAAGGAAATTAGACTATGATAAAATATAGTAATACAGTAAAAGGAAGTATAAATGTAAAAAATAATTTTCAACTTTTTTTTTTTAAATTGTATAAAGGTATAAAAATAATGAAAAGTTATTTTTCAATATGTATTTGAATTTTATATTATTATGATTTAATCTTTTTCACCCATAAAACGTAAATATAAGGAATAATTTTGAATGGTGACAAATAAGGGGAAGTAACTCTTAGTTGAAATATCTTTGTAAAACAACAGGGCAATTTATTTATGACCTAAAGCTAAGGTAATTGGTGTTAATCAACAGTGTGTTTGACACCAAAGCTGTCAAGTGAAGCCATGCACTTAATGGGTCACTTAATTTTACAGTTTACATAGCTAGATGAACTGCATGTTCATGGAAGAATTACGAATTTGCCGGTATTTCAAAGGAATATTACTTATGAAATCAATCTCAAGGCTAAGAAATACGGGTGAAATCGGGTCATTTTCGGAATTTCCGGGTTATTTCAATGACCCGGCGGGTGATCCTGGTGATCATCAGAATTGTGAAAATCTCGGGTCACACCCGCAGAATCCGGGTCAGTTGACAGGTATGATCTTGTGTAGTATGTTGTAAGCTTGGTATATTTGATTCATCATATATATCAGGCTTACACAAAGGCAACAGTAGTATACCGCTGTTCAAACTCATAAATCCATGGACAAAAAACAAAATCGGGGTAACAAACTAAAACTGAGGGAAACGCATAATACAACATACTACACAAGATCTCGACTCATCAAAGATACAAGGCGTATATCATACTGCACTAGACATTGATTCATATATCAGTCTTATAACATACTGCACTAGACATTGATTCATCAAATATATTTGATGAATCAATGTCTAGTGCAGTATGATATACGCCTTGTATCTTTGATGAGTCGAGATCTTGTGTAGTATGTTGTAAGCCTGGTATATTTGATGAATCAATGTCTAGTGCAGTACGTTACAAGCCAAGTTGTCAATATTGTGCTGACATGAAAAAATATTGATGCGGTCACTTTCTTTACGTTAAATTTACAGAAAATGACTGCATCAATATTTCAAAAACTTGGGGTGATCTCATGTACTCCGTAAGGGTAAGCAGATCCTGCTCCACATGTGGCACCCATCGTATTGCTCAAGTTATTATTACAAACCCGGTAAAAAGTCTTATTCTGTATAGGTCACATTCGTGAAAAGGGAACGGGCTTGTAGTTACGACATAAGGAACATATCCGATATTATCTGTGAAACGGATGTTACCTTAGCTGGATTTGGCAAAACTTTTAGGAATTTTGGTCCTCAATGCTTTTCAACTTCGTACTTTATTTGGCCTTTTTAACTTTTTAGGATTCGAACGTCACTGATGAGTCTTTTGTAGATGAAACGTGCGTCTGGCGTATATACAAAATTTAGTCCTGGTATCTATGATGAGTTTATTCATAACGGTCAAACAACTCATGATGGCGTCCGTAAAATTTACGGAGGGATGATTTCAACCTCACCATTTGGAACTCTTGGTTTAATAGGTTGTGAACAGCAACCCTCTAATAAGGAAATCATGATATGAAATACAAACCCGGGAATATCTTATCAATTGGGAGATATATACTCTGTATGCAGGCGCTGCTAGAATGTTGCTTCACAAAAATGAGAAGTTCATAATGGATTTTATGTTAACATTTTAATGACATTAATATTTTTGTACTGTTTTAGGATTATTTCCTTTCCGGTGGTATTACCTTAGCATTTCCACGGCCTCTGTTTTCTCGTAGTAGCTTTACCGCATGTTCGCCTCTATAGTCAGCATATTTGAGTTAGAGAAAAGACTACTTGTATTCGTAAAAGGCGACGAGACTTAAAGTCTCTCGATCTCTGGAAGTAGCACACAAATTAAACTTCAAAAGAAATAGTTAGAAGGGAAAATGTTGAGACAATGCAGTATATGAGTTAAAGAAGTTGATAACGAATATTATAAAAAAAAAATACCAAACCCAAGGTAAATTCAAAATGGGGAAGTTCATAAAAAAAAACCAGACATATAGTTTGTACCGAATTTAGGAAAACCTCTTTAAATTTTCACTGGTACATAAATATTTGATTATTTATTCGGTTCACCTGGGATCATTAACGGTTTTACTATTTGTCTTTTTTATTGGTCGGTTTTTTTTCATTTTGTCATTACGTTTGATTTTTTTTTTTTAACTTTTTGAGTTTGAACATGTTGAATGTCACTATGTATGTACAAAGCAATATATACAACACACAAACTAATTTACAGCAAGGGAGCAACCATTAAACTTCAATGGGAAATGTTGTTTTTTGTCCGAGTTTTTTTGTTTTTCGACGTTATCAATCAATTTTTTTTTAAAGAATTTTATTCTATTATTTATGGGGATTGAAAATAAAAAAAAATCATGCATCTGCAGATGTCATGAAATGGAAGTTCTTTCAATATAAGTTCCAAGTGGGGGAAATGTTAATACTATTTCAATGGAGTATTAATGGTTATTTGTTAGTAATGCAATCTAATTGAAATATTATTCTCTGATTACGTTATAGGCCTACTACATAAGAGCTCGTATGTAGTATAACGTAATCAGAGATCAATATTTTAATTAGATTGTTAGTAATTACTAGGACTTTTTTATATATATATATTACTATGCAAATCCTTACTCATAAAGTCGATACACAGCTATATGAGAGTCTTATTGCATCAGAAATATCAGACAGCAAAACAACAATAGAGACAATAGAAGATGTAACAAAAGCATTCAAGAATCTCAATCAAATTATTGTTAAATCTACTAAAGCTGCAGCACCAGCAATCAAAATGGGGGGAAAAAGACCTTAGCTACAAGTAATGAATGATGCCATAAAAGAAGCCATAAAAAAAGAAACTTGCTTTTCATGACTGGAAGTTAAATGGACGTCCAAAAGAATCTGATAGTATATAAATAGAAGGCAACAGTAGTACACCGCTGTTCAAACTCATAAATCCATGGACAAAAAAACAAAATTGGGGTAACAAACTAAAACTGAGGGAAACGCATTAAATATAAGAGGAGAACAACGACACAACACTACAATGTAACACACACAGAAACGGACCAAGCAACAGACAAAATCCCACGAGAATAACAAATATAACATCAAAACCAAATACATGAAATTTGGGACAGACAAGTACCGGGACACGTCTTATCGCAATGTGAATTTACACTCAAAAATAAGAGAAAACAAACGACGCAACGTTAAAATGTAACATATACAGAAACGAACTATAATATAACAATGGCCATATTCCTGACTTGGTACAGGACATTTTTAAAGAAAAGATCTCGAAAAAGAAAAAACTAACAACGCACATTCTACGTAAAGAATGCAGATTAGAAGTAGCTAAACGTAGAATAAATGAACGTCAAAAACTGATTAATGCCAGAACATCAGACAGAAACATGTTTTATAACATTATAAAAAGTCAAAGAGGAAAATTATCTAGATTTATAGATCAATTACATGTACATGATGCAGATGATAATACCTATCACAACGATAATATCATCGAAGGCTGGCGTTCAAACTTTCATAAACTTGCAAAAAAGGAACAAAATCAAAATTATGACACTCAATATCTAGATCTTATTGAAAAAGAAGCTAAAATTATCATTGACATATGTAAAGATCGTTTCAAGCATAACCATATTACAGAAGAAGAGATTTCAAAAGCAATATCATGTCTAAACAGGAATAAAGCTGCCGACTTCTTTGGTGTAAACGCTGAAAATATCATACATGGTGGTAAACAGTTGCAACAATATTTACAACTACTTATCAACAGATCTTTTGAACTAGGCTGTATATCTGATATACTGAAAATTTGTACGCTATTTCCTGTATTGAAGAATAAGGGTGATGCAAGATATGCAAAAAAACTATAGAGTAATAACAGTCACACCTATATACTCCAAAATAATTGAAAAGATAATTAAATTACGGGAAAACCCTATCATCCTGGAGAAACAAAATCCATTACAAAGAGGATTTACTGAGAACACCACCCCTCTACTATGTGAATTAATTATTGAAGAGTTTGAGCGTGAAAGTAAAGATCTCAAACTACCAACATACATAGCTTTACTTGATGGTAAATCGGCATTTGATGTGGTCGTACATTCAAATCTTATAAGGAGATTATATCAAACAGGAATCTCGGATCAATCCATAATATTGATAGATAGCCTCTACAAAAATGCAACATCTTGTATAAAATGGAGAAATAAAACTTCAGCAGTCTTTGAAATAGAACAGGGTGTACGCCAAGGCGGTACCATTAGTGCTGATCTGTACAAGTTGTATGTAAACCCTCTACTAAACCTTGTATGTGACACAGGAATAGGTGGACACATAGGCAATATTAGCTGCTGTGCTCCAACATGTGCTGATGATGTTGCTGTCATAGCAAACAATCCAATAGAACTTCAGACGCTAGTACATATTGCTGTCAATTTTAGTAGGAGAGAGGGATACACTCTACAACCAACAAAAAGTGTAATATTACCTGTAAACACCTCATCCAGATCGATTGAAATAGAGGACAATTTTTGGCATATAAACAATAACCTTATGCCAGTGGTAGACCACTCCTCACATATTGGTATACAAAAGTGTCAGAAAAACTCGGCAAAATTAACTGTTGATGAAAACATAAAGAAGGCAAGAGGATCATTATACAGCCTAATGGGCGCAGGATTACATGGGAGGAATGGATTAGATCCTGAAACAGCTATAACTCTTTTATATACATATGTTACGCCTATATTAACCTATGGTTTGGAAATACTACTTCCGACAGGCAGCATTTTTATACAATCCACCAATTTCACAAGAAAATTATTAAACAAATACTCTCATTATCTCAACAAACAGCTGACCCTGCTATAATATACATACTAAGTGGAATGCTACCAATTGAAGCTGAAATCCACCTTAAAGCTTTAACACTTTTTGGAAATATCACCAGAGCTAACAAAACATCAGTTGAATGGAGATTAGCAGGAGGACAGTTGCAATTTAAAACACATACAAGTAAAAGCTGGTTCATAGAAATAAAGAAAATATGCCTAAAAGAGGGACGAAAGATACCAAAGGGACAGTCAAACTCATAAATCTAAAACAAACTGACAACGCCATGGCTAAAACTTAAAAGGACAAACAAACAACAGCACACACGACACAACATAGAAAACTAAAGATTAAACAACACGAACCCCACCAAAAAAATCTAGGGGTGATCTCAGGTGCTCCGGAAGGGTAAGCAGATCCTACTCCACATGTGGCACCCGTCGTGTTGCTTATGTGATAACAAATCCGGTAAATAGTCTAATTCGGTAGGTCACATTCATGAAAGGGAAGGGGATTGTAGTTACGACGTAAGGAACATATCCGATATCATTTGTGAAACGGTTATTCTATAACGGTCAACCAACTCGTGATGGCGTCCGTAAAATTTACGAAGGGATGATTTCAACTTCACCATTTGGAACTCTTGGTTTAATAGCTTCCTTGTGAGCAGCAACCCTCTCAAGAAAATCATGATAGGAAATGCAAGCACGGGAATATCGTATCAGTTGGGAGATATATACCCCGTTTGCAGGTGCTGCTGGAATGTTGCTACTTAGAAATGGAAAGTTCACAATTGGAAAGCTGAAATCATCTCTTTTGTCGTAAAGTTTTGTTTTCAACCGACCCTCCATGTCAATTTCTAGATGTAAAAGATATGAGGCCGACTTAACTGTATCTGTAGTATCCTTTATCTCTAGCTCGATTGGATAGATGCGTTCCACATAGTCACCAAATTTTGAATTATTTAGTGAAAGAACATCATCTATGTAGCGAAAAGTAGAGTTAAAGGATATTGCTAACTTCTTATCTTTCTTCTTAAGAAGTTCCTGCATGAAGTCAGCCTCATAATAATAAAGAAACAAGTCGGCAAGTAGAGGGGCACAGTTTGTTCCCATTGGAATGCCGACAGTCTGTTGAAAAACACGTCCTCCGAACGTAACAAATATGTTGTCAATCAAGAAATCCAGCATCTTGATAATATCAGTTTCAGAGATTTTTTTGTTCGAATCAGAGTAGGATTTATCCCTCCCTAAGACAAGATACTTGTATCTACGTTGGCCATTCTTTTTTACGAAGCAAAGCAATACCAACTCTTTCAATTTGTCTTTTAGTTTGGAATGTGGAATACTAGTGTAAAGAGTAGAAAAGTCAAATGTGTTAATACTGTTACACGATGAAAGAGAGTAAAATATGATCTGCCAGACTGTCAGAATATCCTAACATACCCTCTTGAAAAATTCCAATGGAAAAATTTGATTACAAGGAAAATTTATACTTACTGGAGAGAAAAGATAAATGAAAATTCTGAGGGTTATTCAAGCTTGCAACACATCGCATGTGCCTATAAGATCAAAACAATCCATCCAATCCTTACAACAAGCACTTCAAACTGCAGGGACATCAACAGAATGTCTATTAGAACAAAAGTTGCAACAGGAAATTACATACTGCAATCAAATAGAGCTAAATTCAACAAATATGAGGTATCAGCCACCTGCAAAATTTGTGATAAAGAAGACGAAACGATTGAAAATTTTCTTATCTCTTGTCATCTTGAACCGAACAGAGAAAAGCTTTTAAAAGTGATACGTGAGCGATGTCTTAGATTGGCAGAACTATTTAACGTTAACATAATATTAGTTTGGATATAAACTTAATCCATGTGATAATTAACCCATACTATCTTGTGAAATTCTGTGCTTGCACTCAAACTAGTGATTTATGTAGCTTTATTAGCTTGCATGTTGAACTGTTCAACCTACTTGTAGAACACTTGTATATAACCTGCATATGCTAAGGTACAAGCTCCTAAACACTGGACAGAAAAACTTAAGAAAGTCAAATTTAGATAAGTAGTAGTTGTGTGTGGACTGTAAGTTATTATTAATTAAAAGCAAATATATTCTAAATTCCGTGAATAAGTCTTGTTATGTGATATTGGTGAAGGAATATATTGACATACTTTTATTGTGTACAGAGTCAGACTGTATTATAATTCTATTGGTGATTGGATTTATTACTTCGGCGTACTGAAGGTGTGCCTATATTGGCAAAATATATAAAGATACAGAATACTCATAGTATATTATAATATAAATACATTTATAAGCTGTATTTAGAGTCGGCAAGGTATACAAACAGAGACAACATATATATATATGTTCTAATGAGCTTTTAACCGACACCAAGGATTTGTATATACAAATCTTACTATACAAATCCTTACCGACACTGAGGTTGTAACTGTGGTTATAATAACTGTGACTATTATACTAACTTAATTGTATATTATGTCTCATGTCATAAGTCAAGTTCTTTTTTAACTTTGAGAAGAGAAATATATAAATGATCATATATCTCGGTGTCTCCGAGTGTACTGAGGCTGCTTTGAAGACATCAGTGACTGTATACACAAAATCTTTGAGAAATTACAACTTTTTCTATCATCTCTCAGATTTGTCTTATATCGGTCTTAATTAACTTGAATTTCTTATCTCTAGTACTGTGTTTACTTTGTTGTATATATAGAAAGCATTAAAAAACTGAAGATTTGAAATTCCCGCTAAAAAATGTTTCCCCATCTGGTACCCCATATATAAAAATCTCGCTTCGGCGATTAAACTATCAAATCGTCGAACAATTAAAAAAAAGGATAAAACTTTGTTTCTTTTTAAAAATAAACATGAAAAATTATTTTCACACTATGAATTATTTCACAATAAAAACAATTTAAATCCATATTACCTAGCAACGTGAAAGCATAACCGCCATCTTGTCACGCACTGCTCAATTGGATAAAATCAAAACATTTTTTATTTTCTCTTGATCCAGTGCAATAACTGTTGAGATATACCCATGAAATAGAAATTTGGAATGGCAGACATTCAGGAGGTAATTTTATTAGTAATTTACATTGAAAGCAAGCTTTATAAAGGGGAGTCAGATTGGATTTATATAAGTTGCTGGTCACTGCAGGGTTTATTTTGACAACGTTCCAACTTCAGAAGTTAAACGCAGTTTTGTGTAAGACTCCTGATTGGATATTAAGATAACACTGATTTAAAATTTACTTAGAAAAATATATCAGATCACTTTTAGATAGGATTCATGCAACTTGTAACAGTAACACTGACAGTTACAGCTAGGGACCAAGCAACATGTCAACAAACCTGCCCAGTATGAGGGTAGGAATATACCATTTACCATTAGGCATCAAACAGTCATTTTTGGCTACTGTTATCAGAAAATTATAAATTTACAATTTTTATTGTCAAAATTTCCTACTCGTTATGCAACAGAATTAGGAATATTTTTGCATGATTTGTCAAAATTAGTTTTTTAATCGTCAGAAAGTTAATGTACATTTTATCGTCATGCACAAAAAATTATTATTAACATCATTTCGCAAAATCTTTTACTAATTGTTATTCGTCATGAACTTGAAGGTTACGACAACGTTGCCCTCAAACACCTTATCGCTATTTGTTGGCCATTACCGGAAATTACAAAAGTGACCGTAAAATTATGACTGACGCAAAATTGCCAAATAGCGGTAAGGTTTAATACAACCCTCCAGTAGATATAGTTTAAACCTTTGACCGTGTTTTTGTTATGCAGAGTCTTACATGTAATTAGGTATAATGGTCCCTCTAAAGACAATTACAATCAGTTTTTCATAATAAACTAAAAATAATACATAAAAATAAGAATTCTTTGATTTCAAACAAACAACATTATAAAGTTGTAATGACATATATGACTTCAGAAATTGCAGTGTCAGAACATTTTCTGAGGTTCTTTTTACCTAGTGAGAGAAGAATACCTTGTAAGACATGAGTTCATTCTAAAAATGTCACATCAAAGAGTATATAATCTGCACCTAGTTTTTAACTAAGATGGGCTTAATTTGGATATAGTTCAAGTTGTAAATATTTATCTTCAATTAATGCACGCGTACTTCAATACAAATTAAATTTACTTAAACTTTATGTCTAAAATAAATTTGATACATCATTATATTATCTGTTTATCCATGATATCATTTATCTACTTTTCAGAAGATTTATCTCACTTACAAAATGTATGTGAAACTTTTTATCAAGCTTACTAAAGATGTTAGTCCTTCATTTTCCCTTTTGGATTTAAGTTTTTAATGAACATTTGGGTTTTCATTGTTGCTTTATTTCTCTATTTATAGTTGACTCCTGGTCGTAGTGGCCGAGGGAGTAAGGGTAAAGGGACAGACGATCCCATTAGATTCCTCCCAGTATTACCATCCAAAAGATCAAAACCAGCATGGCAACAAAATCCACCAACTTTTGAACTATCTGGTAAAATTGTTGAAGAAGAATCAAATGGAATTGATTTAGTTGGAGAGCTCACAGCAAGTAAGTACATAAAAGACTGTGGCATGTACAATTTGACTCAGTCTTATTGACTAGGATTGTCAGGTTTTCCTGCTGAAGATTAATGGTTCTC
Organism: Mytilus galloprovincialis; assembly: GCF_965363235.1. Taxonomy (NCBI): domain Eukaryota; kingdom Metazoa; phylum Mollusca; class Bivalvia; order Mytilida; family Mytilidae; genus Mytilus; species Mytilus galloprovincialis. Next base: position 50,130,448 of record NC_134851.1, read on the forward strand.
TACGCTTCCTCCACAAATGAATTGTGATCACCATGATGACCATGATATAGCTCTATAAGTGGCGTTAAAACAAATACATTCAATCATTTAAGCATTGCAAACGAGTCTTCAATTTAAAAAAAATCCTCATAACGTGCATTCATGACATTGTAAATCAGAAAATTCTTCATGTCAGTACATTTCATACTTTAAATATAAAACAATTATGCATAATTTCTAAGTGGGTTGAATTCCAAAAGCCATAATCAAACTTATTAAATATAAAAAAAAAGGTAAAATCACAAAAATACAGATGATGAAAATTCAAAACTGAAAGTGGCAATGCAATGGAACAGCAAAACCAAAAGACAAAAAACATTAAACAAATTGATAACAGCTGTGACATTCCTGACTTGATCAGGCATTTTCTTATGTAGAAAATAGTTGATTAGGCCATAAAAATGAATAGATTTGTTTGCCCAAATGCTACCTACCCAGAAAAAAGCTGCCTACTCAAATTCTTTTATTGTCCTGATTTGAAGAAGTTTTTTTTTAATCAGATAGGCATGAAGACTAATAAACACCTGATACTTCAATTTCTCTTTTCGAAACAAAACAAAAAAAAGAAAATGCCTACCTACCTACCCACTGTCTCAACCTTTGGGTAGGGTTTGGGCAAACCAAAATTTTTTTAATTGTGGCCTTAAAAAGTCAATGGGAAAAACAGATTTTCAATGATACTGGTACAATGAAAGGGACCATCAGACCAACATGTACTTGTTAAACATAATTGATTTATTTAAATTTTAATTATAACTTTGATAATCATGTTTCTTTTTTGTAAAGGAGACGCTAAGAGACGGAAGCCAACCAAATTGAAACCTATTGAAAAACAAAATGGTGCTACAAATGGGGATGTTACACAATTTCAACAACCCAAAAAAGATAGAGAAAATTTCAGAAAGGCTTTGGTTGATATTATCATGTAAGTTATTTAATTTAATTTAAAACTCATTTGATACTGCAAACATGTGCTTTAAATTAGGTTATAATCTGCGAAGATCTTTAGAAATAATATCATTAAAAATTGCAAAATGATACTTTATATAGATTTATTAAGTTAACTAGGCTGCAACATCACAAACTAGGATTAAATGTAGTTTCTTTAAGAATATGATTTTATCTAAGGTTTCATGGACATGTTCCTATGAGTTTGTATTAAAATTTCCTATTTATGACTTTTCTCCTGCAAGATTTTTTTTTAGCAAAATTCAATGTTATCAGACCTATTTTCATGTGAAGATATACGCTTTGTGCATGTGAACATATATTTCTTTTCTCCTTTAAAATTTGTTCATATACTTCCTATGCTAAATCTTGGTACTTTTTTAGGCAAGAGGAAGGTGGAGTTCCTCACAGCAGTACAGTGTCTATTAACGGTGGTGAGTTACCTCCACTGTCAAGGACAGGGTCACCAACATCAGCAGAAAAAGATATTCTGGTAGGTATCAAGTTAAAATCAGTTTAAAAGTTTTGCAACTGAATATAGGCTGTCAAGACAGCCAGCTAATTCAGATTAATAAATTGAACTTTTATGTTGATTTATGATATCTGATGACCTTTTCATTTAATATAATACTGTTGGAAAAAAACTAATTTCAAAACCTTGGTAAAGAGTGTGTTTATTTGGGCCAAGAAGACAGAGAAAAACTGTTTTATTTTAGCAATATTGATACTGCATTTTGTAAATTCAAAGAACTTGTAATTAGTTGTGTTTTCTTTTTATTCAACAAAATAGTTGATCATTTATTACTGCATTCAACAAATTGATTGTGACACAGAACTTGTAATCAATGTTTTGCTCTTTTATTTTAGAGATATTATTACTATATTCACAATGGAATTGACACAGAACATGTAGCTCCAATGGAAGATTCATGGCTTGAGAATGTCCTTGATCTTGTGTCATATGATCTAAAGGTATGCTTCATTATACATAATTATGAAGTTAAAGTTGAGAAAATAAACAATCAAAAAGATGAGAGCAACAATTATAAAGTCAGAATTGAGAAATAAACAATTACATATAATTTTCAATAAAAAAGATTAGAGCAATTATCAAAAATAGTTTCTCAAAAAAACAAATAATATTAGAACTGAAAAAAATAGCAATTAATTAAATGTTTGAGCTAAAATGTTGATCAAATTGTTGTTGTTTATTTTTGTAGAAAGACCACTTTGAAACCATAGAGAATTTGTCAGATGAAATGAGAGAGGACTATCTGTTAAGTGTTAAAAAAGCAATTGGTAAGTAACTTTGAAGAAATCAAGTTGAAAAAAATATTTTGTAATCTGAGAAATATTCAAAATGTTATCTAATTTGAACTTTGGATATTCTTCAAATAAATTTTCCTGGAAGTTAACACTGTGACATTGATGTATGTAGGAACCAAAATGATAAAAGTCATTATTTGGTGATAATGCAAAACTAACTTAAATTCTTCAATTTATACAGAAAGCTGACATGGGGGAAAAAGAGTTGACTGATGTAAAAATATAACAAATAGAATAGTCCCAGCCATCAACATCACAAGTTTTGTTGGTGTCGATAAGCTGATACCTGTTGCCTGTTCTTTTGTCAATGGTCTACCTTTTACTTTTTAGTTGATTTTGTATTGAAAGACCCAAGAGAAAAAGATGATGACAAAAAAGAAAGACTCCCACCTCACAGAGAGGAGATGGATGTTGTACCTAAACCATGGCACAAATCATTTATATCAGGTCTAGATCTGATGTCACAGAAACTTCACATTACTACTCCATGCATGTTACAGGTTCTTGACTTCTGGCATGTTTCCTTTGGGTGAGTATACATATAGAGGTATAGACCAAAAGTGCACATATATTTTCAGGTATAGACCAAAAGTGCACATATATTTTCAGGTATAGACCAAAAGTGCACATATATTTTCCCTGTGAAACAATTTCATTTGTCTAACAAAAGTTTCATTATACAGATGTTATTTAGGTGAATGCTTGAAAAAATCATTTGATTGTATAATGTTTTGGTAGGTGTTAAAATTTTATGTACATTTGAAAAAGTCTTCTTAATTTGTAGATTTGGTTTCTTTTACAGTGTAATATTGAAATTGAAAAATGGATATATAGAATTTGACAGATTTACATTTAGTCTCAAGTCAGCCTCATGCAAAATTGTATCTAAAAGCCCACCCAGTCTTTCTGTGTCTATAATGAATAAGATAATGAATCTTATTCTAGTATACAGCTGGGTTTCTTATAAAAATATTGTGACCCCTTGACAAAATCTATGGTGCCAATTGCTACTTGACCCCTTGGTTACTTCCAACATTGAAAAACATTTCATCAATACCATTTTTTAATCTCATAAAATCAGATAGTCAAAGTAAGATAATTTTCTGATTTTTGTTGTTGTTAATTTACATGTTTCAATGACATATATCCTAGTCCTCTTTTAATCATTAGTTTGTAGAAATGTTATAGTATGAGTGCATGAAAATATGATATTTGAACTAAAAGATCAACCTGGACTTAATTTTCTATCCACAGCAAACTGAGGTTCATCAATACAGAGGAGTTTAATGATAAAGTAGAATCAATGGACTTGACAACTTTCCAGAAGATGTGTATGGCACATGTCGATGCTGCAAAGGAAAAACTTCTAAAAAAGTAAATTTTGTAACAGTAATATCATTTAAGTACCATGTTTTCCAGATCAAAAAAGAGATCACTTGTTATGTTTATGAAAGTTGTTGATTTCTCATGTATATATATGTAGGGGTCATCTGTAACTTCCAAAAATTTTAGAATTGGGCAAAGTGTAGGCTAAATGGGAAGGGGTAATATCATCAATAATTATTTGTGCACACTAGTTTTAACATCAGGCTTTTCTCTAAGTACAGCTTCTTCAACTGAAAATAGTTGACCTTTTTTTGGCTGTTGTAGGTTTCTTAAAGTGTTCTGTTTGCAAGCTTAGGACATTGTTTAAGAAATAATTCTATCCTGCCATGCTCTATGCTCATTTTAACATGGGTAGGCATTATATTTGTTAATATCTTAATACAGAGCGTTAGCGAGGTATTAAATGTTTACAAATATAATGCCTACCCATGTTAAAATGAGCATAGAGCATGGCAGGATAGAATTATTTCGATTCTAATAGGAATATTTGAACTTTTTCACTTCGAAGCGGACCTATAGTAGACGCTCAGAATGTCGCCATTTTGATTTCATGAACCAAAAACGTTATAGAAAATCAGCAGTTTATCAATAAAAAAAGAACAGAAACATTTAAACTTACTTTTAGAATGTTTTTATTTAATTTCCTAGCGAGCAACACCAACAAAAATGTCAATTTTGATCTCTGGCGTTGTTCAAAGTTCACTTGACGTCAATCACGTGCAGCCCATGTTCTATTTGAATTAGAACATGGCTTTGTACCCAAAGCTTAAGAAGAACGTCACATTAGAATGACAATTAAGACCCCTAAATGTTTCCCTTCAAAGCAAGTGTGAGTAATTCAAGAACAACAATAAAGACATAATTACATAACTTAATTCTTAGTGTTTCATGGAATTATTGTCTCATGTGGTTCTAGACTATAATAATTAACTCTTAAAATTACAATTTTATACATTCAGTTGCACTTAGATAACTGGTTTTTAATAGTCTGCAGTCATTGAATTCACCATATAAGATCATTGATAAAATAATAAGTTTCTTCAATTTTTTCAGTTGATTCTGTTAGGATTTGTTGTATTTTTCAGTTTAACTTAAATGTAAATATGCCATCTATAAGGAAATGAAAATATTATTCTTTGTGCTTTGAATTGAATTGTGTGTAAAGAATTAGGACATGTGCATTTTGTTATGAAATATGTTGTGTAATTAACCAAACAAATAAGTTGGCATGTGTGCAAATCAGCTGGCAACATACTGTTTTAAAATCCTGATCAATTGAAAATTGGCATTTAATCAATAAGTCTGAAGATTTAATAAGATTAGCTGAAGAATTTTAAAGAAGTTTAAAAACTTTGTTGATGTTATTAAATTATAATTTTTTTACATAATTTAATGTCTTGAAATGTACAATCTAGGGAAATTCCCTATAATTTTGCTTATAAAAGTTTTTAAAGAATTATTATTTAATAATATATTATTTTTTTAGTTCGAAGAATAATTGTTTTTAAAGATAGCCTTTATTTGCATTATGAAAATAGGAAATTACTTATAAACCATGCTTGGGGATATTATAAAGTCACTACCCTTTAGTCTTTACTTTGACAATGAATCTTTTCATTGTATCTGTGTTACCTCTTTAAACCCTTGTCCTTGATAGAATGTTTTGAAACTTTACCAGAATGTTAACCATATATATTCCAATTGTTCACCTAATGTTTGTTTTTTATCTAAATTATTTTTGGGGTTTCCCTAGACAAAAGATAGTCTTTTTGTAGGGTCAGCATATCAGTTATGTGAGTTCAGCTTGCAGAACCGCTTGTTTTTCTTTAAAGTATATAATCCTAAATCATGCTTCAATTTTTTTCTATCAAATATTATATTGTTTTACATTTTTGTATCCAGGGCCATATATATGGTAGAGATTTTGCTCATTGATGAAGGTGAAACTGTAGTTGTTTACATTATTTTCCATTGGTCTTTTGTTCAATAATTGTGTCCATGGCAATCATACATCAGCTACTTTTTTCTATATTATTCATTTTTTTGACAGCCAAACCATCATCATCACCCAGATTGAACGTTGGCTGGTTTTAGCACACTTTGCATATGATGCTGCCAAGTTTTTTTTTTTTTTTACTAAAACCATAAAACAATTTGTCTTTATAATATCCTTAAAGATTTATTTATTGAAATTGTCATTTGTTTCAAACTTCACATCATACCTTTTCAGATGGTGCCCAGAAGTACAGAGAATGTTTTATGAGGGTAACAAGCGTAAACAGGTTCCAAGTAATGCTGATCCAGAAAAACTGGAATCCTTCTTTAACAGTGCTGCCACATTGATGACAGAAAATCTTCAGCAGTTGACGCTGAACTCACTTGATGATTTTACGGATCTTATTGACCAACCTATTGTGAGTAATAGGACGCGCATTTTAAGATTTCATCAATGCAAAATTTTCTTCTTAAATTTAAATTGATGTGCAGGTTTAAAACTTTATAAAAACTTGATGAAAGAAAAAATCTCCTGGTTACAATTACTATTATACTTCCGCTGAAATGTTAGAAATATCAGAACAAAAGTAATGTTGTACTTTATGTGGTACATAACAATACAGGGAGATAACTCTGATAAAATCAGCTTTTTAATTACATTCTATTATTAAGGAAAAATTAAAAACTTCTCAATGATGAAAATTTGTGTATGTCAACCTGTCAAAGGGTTAAAGTAAATTTATTGTCAAAATCTTACGAAAATTAAATAAGCCAAATAATTTGTATTCAAGGTTTTTGGTACCTATAAAGGGAGGCATTGAGAAGTTTCTTCAATTTTGACAAAACGGACTTATATATGTTAGATTGTCATACATGATTCATACTTTTTATGTCGTCATAAAAAGATATCTTGCAAAATAATATCAGTTGCAACATTTGAGAAAAAAGCACAATGATTGACCTAAGAAGAAAACTGAATTTTGTTGAATTTTAGATTGTCTTGTCTTGAAGAAGATTGCTATTGTTTGAATAATAAAGAAACAACAGAACTGAAACACTATTGTATTGTTAACTAAAATATTATATGGATTTTTGTTAACTATTTCTGTTAATACTCTGATCTATTTTGTTTTAGTACTCCACAAGGGCATATGAACATTCCGGGTTCCAACTTAACCTGATTCTGGAGGACACAAACATTGTTTTTGAGCCAACATTTAAAGACTTTGAAGTTGTCATACTAAATGTTTATGATGTAATGATCAAAGCATCTCAACAAGTACCAAGGGTTGAAACAAAATTGTACTTGGACTGGGTATGTAGCTAGTTCAGATTTATCTCTCATTTAAGTGAATGAGTACTGAAAAATTACAATTTAACAACTTCTTACTTTTATTTAGCTTTTAAGAATTTCAAACAAGTTAATTTTTAACATCAGCATATCATATTTTGTAAGAATGCCCATTTGTAATATTTTTAGAAAAAGTAAATGTGAAATTCATTATAAATAATCAAATTGTGAATAAATGTCTATTAATAATTAATTATATACTACTATGTATCAGGGCTCACGCTACCAGGCGACTTGGGCGAAGAAGTCGCTTTCCCGACCGTCACTTCGCTTTCCCTGACCCCCAAAAGCGAAAACAAGTCGCCCTGTTCTTGACGACAGTCGCTTTCAGTCGCTTCCGTCATCGGACATTTTCAATTTTTACCAAGTTGATGAAACATCAAATTTTTATTGATAATTAAAGAAATTCAGACATAAACGATTCATTATCTTTTGAAAAGAGGTTGAAGATTTGTCTTCGCAGTGTGTAGCAGGTTATTTGATAAAAATACAACTTTTTATCACTTCGTGCATTTCCGTAAGTACCGGTGCTTGTTACTCGAAAACGTACATCAACCTCAATTTCGGCGGCAAAATAAGTTTGTTACTTCATTTAAACGTGATAAAAGTTGCCTCCAGTAAATTTTAATCCATTTATTGCATTAAAAACGTCATGTTCCTTTCCAAATAACTTGTCAAACATCGTTTATTTTTGTAAATTTTCTTGCATTCGTCCGCCATTGACCGATTTCTAATCTTCGGATCTGAACCGGACCAGCTATGACCGAAATCCGTACTTTTACAATAATTACTACGGACGCACGGATGGAACAGCTGACAGAAGAATATTGATCCCAAAGGGAAAAATTACGCATTTCACACGCATTAAGAGACTTTTGGTTACATCTAATTGATTGGTGTTATAATTCCATATATTTTTTTATGGATTGTTTCAAACTATTGATTAAAGTTGCTTAACTCTGAGACTATTATACTAATATCAATATATTATGGCCCAGCTTAATAACTTTTATATTTTTTTATGAGAAACACTGAATGTCATACCCAAGATAATTTTTAATTAAATTGTAATTGATATATTATAATTTCTTTACATTTTTTTAAATATTTTTTATTTTTTTAGTGCTAGATATTTAGTTGGTAGTTTCTCACAAGCTTAAACAACTTTTAATTTCAAATGTTACTTTAATTGTAATTTTTTTACTCAGATATGAATTGAACAGTATAAAAAGAACATTATTTACATATGGCCCTTTATACTATTGTAAAATCCAAACATAATGTATCGCACAGCGCGAATGAGCACTTCTCTTTCAAATCTCACCACTTCTCCCTATCAGTTTCAAAAAGAGAAGTCACTTCTCCCTATAATTCTGAAGTAGTGTGAGCCCTGTGTATATTGTATATTTTAACAGAGTTCCAAAACAAAGACCAATTTACAACCAGTTGTTCTACCAGAAATCCTAGAGTCCCACAAACAGAAAGTCAGAGACGTCATTAAGAAAGAAAGTGTTGGCCCAATTGAACACTGCAAAATTTATGATAAATACAACTTCCTCATTTCAAAGCAGGTATGAAGCCTTTTATATTTAATGTGTAATACCTGTTCAAAGTAGCAAAGTTCACAGATGTAGAACATATGTATAAATGCATCATCACCTTCAGATAGTTTCACATTGAAAGATTTATAAAAAAATAATGTTTAAAGCTGGTGTAAGAATATATTTTATTAATGTTAATATTGTAAATTTATCCCCAAAATTTGTATGAATTATTTTGAAAAATAAAATCTTCTTGTTTCTAGGGGTAACTTCAACCAACATGCATACAATTTTTCAATATTTAAAAAAAAAAAATGGTGAATTTGATAACAAATTAATAAGATTTTAGAAGTCTTTTTATTTTCACAAAATTGAAAGCTGTGACCTCAAAAGCTGAAGTCTTAAAGTTATTGCAATCACAATTACATGGCTACATGCTCTTGAAATTATCATGATATTTAAAGTGTGTTTTTGTGTAATATATGAAATATTCTCCTTGTTACCCACAGCCATACACAGGCAAGATACAGGTAGACTTTGGTTTTTAATTATGCCTTATAATTTTTATTCTCAGGTTGTTGGTTTTTATTATTTGGTTGATTTGTTAGTTAAATCTTGTTTAAAATTTTAGTTCTTTGGCAAAAGTGTTAAAGATTTCAATTCTGTTGACACATTATGAAAGGGCTTTTGCCCTGACGTTTTGTTCACAACTAATCAATCAGTCAATTATTGTGTTGATTAGCTATTCATTACGAAAAAGCCATCTCTTTCTAGTCTAGGATATTCAAAGAATGACCAGTTTATTTTTTTGCTATCTTATATATTATTTTTTCTTCTTTTTTTTAATTAAAGAGTACGAGAAGCTCTTGGTGTATTTAGCTACATAGTTTTTTTAGTATTTACTTGGATTGAAGGGAACAACAGTTTTGTTGGATCTTAGACTGTATTGTTGACCTAATCTTAATAGATATATAAATGATGTTGTAATTTGTTTGTAGGCTGAACAAGATGTTGAACAGTTTATGAAGGAAGAACACTCATTTGAGGACTACTCCAAGGAAGTAATGAAATATACAAATCTGTCACAAGAAATAGCCTATAACTCACAAAAGGTAAAAAACATAATCTGTTGAAAAGATAAGAGTTTTGTTTTCAGAATATATATTTCACTTAACATCTTTACACTTTAGAAAAGTCAAGTTAAAACATTAACATGGATTGTTCATATTAAGTTATGCAGAGAAATAAAAAAAACATTTGTTTTTGCACATATATAAGGGTTTTAGAACAGATGTTTTTCTCAATAAATTATAAACAAATGTCAAAAACATCACCCTATAAGTGAGTCTTGTATGAATGTAAGGGGGATAATCTTATATTAATTAACTGCATATAATTGACATTTTAATTTTATAAATCTGCCAGATAGAGGATTTGGTATAAATCACTATAGGTGTTTTTTGGAAAGGCTTTGTCTCACCTGTATTGTGCAGTTGTGAATGTACTATAGTCATTGTAGAAGATGATCAACACTACTTTGTTGCATGCCAATTATGTTAAAAATTTCAAGGTTAAATAGAAATATGTGTAATGGTACTTCAGAAAAAAAGAAATTCTTTTTGAAACTAAAGAATTATTAAATATGAAAAACGTTAAGTTTATGGGGATTAGATAGGTGAAGAATTTTAATTGTGGGTCATGACATCAAACAATGGCTACTGAGGAATCACATTACACAGGCTATAGACAGGTTACTGAAGGTTCATTTTGACGGGTTACTAAGAGTTCACATGAGACATCTTGTTTATATTTTAGTAGAAATTTGTCACTGTCTTTCTACAGATGATACTAAACTAATAATTTGATTAAAAAACAGTTTGGTTTATGAAATATATTTGCATGTTTAATAGCTTGCTCACATTAACTAGAAGGACGCATATATATCATAGTATAGAATGAGAATATAATTGTACAACATACTTATCAGTGAGGATGTTTCAATAAAATTTAATAGTTGAATTTACTTCAGGTGTTTCTGTTATTTGAATTTTACCTTAATAGACACAATAGCAAAATAAAAGATTTGATTGTGGAAAACATTATCATAATGTTTTACATTAAATTAAATGTTAAATGCAAGAGATCTTGAATTCTCTCACTCCTATGGAAGTATGTTGAAGCAAAATGTAGATTTTATATTGTATGAATGGTTAGCATATATATATTTCAGATTTTTTTTTACACTTATTTTTATGTTAACCTTCACATTCTTTTATCATTACGACACAGACAGGGATGAGAAAGGTATAAAATCTGTGATGAAATGTCACAACGAGTTTGAAAATAGAAGTCTTTGTAGATATATTTTCTTTTCTCTTAAATTGCAGAAGACCTCTCTCAGATTTACTTTGTCAGGATTTACTACATTATATTTTGTATTTCTTAAAATAATTCTTGTATACAAAATTTTCAGTTTGAAATATAATTGAAAAATCTGAGACAGTGCTTAGCATATTTTCTAATACTTTGTCACAAATCTTCGTGATTTCTTCAGTTACTAGTAATTATTAGGAAAATATGTTTTCCAATATTGTTTTAAATGCGAAGGATTACCAGACTTTTATAAATAGATGTGCATTTATGGTTTAGTTTTTTCTTAGACTAAATTTAGCAGATTATTGTACTTTTGTTTGCTGAAAGTTATCATGAAAATGCAAAAGGAGAATGATTAGTCAACAAGCTTTTAGAAGGATGCATTACAATGATAAAATGTTTGATTTTTATATTTGTATAAATTTTATCACAGCAGATATATATGTGATCATAATCACTATCATTATTATCATAAATTTGATTGAAACTTTTAAGCAAAGTAATCACTAGTTCATCACTGATCTTATGGAAAGTCTCGATTAGAACTGTGATTGACACATTGTATGATTGTTACAATTTATGCTTCAATGAAGTAATCTATGTATTACATGAAATTTTAAAAGAATAAAATGTTGCCCTGTAGAATCAATTTTAAGATTTCTCTTTATGTTGTAGTTTGTATAGAAAATGGTGTTGGTTATTTCCCTTGTTTTATTTCTGCACTTTATTCTCATCACATTTAACATTGATATATAAAATATTACTTTATTAACCCTCTAAAAAGTCCTATAAAGTTTTTGTTCATTTAATACTCAAACTTTAAAAATGGCATGCAAGTCCGGTCATTTCAATGCTAGCAACAGGAATATGAAATGAAAAACATTTTGAATTTTGTTTTTAGTACCCTTTCTCAGCCATTTATATTAAAGATAGGTGCTAGCTTAAGGGGGTAGACCTTGGTTCAGGGAGACAACTCTTTAAATCATCAGTACGTTTGTAAAAGTCAAGTGCATCAATGTATTTTAAGCATTTACCTGAAACAGATTGAAAATAATCTATGTAACATAGAAGCTTAGAATATATTTAAAAAAATGGTTGACACAAACGTACTGATGATTTTAAGAGTTATTTCCCTTAACCTAGGTCTACCTCCTTAAGTCTCTTAATTATTCATAGACATTTTTATCTGGTTATAAATTTTGAGAAAGTAAAACCCAAAGGGTGTTTTGAAATAAATTACCAACAAATATTTTAACTAAAACATGTTATGTAAATTACAGAAATGAGCTTTTTCATCATAAATTTCTTTAAAACTACATGAGTATTTGTTCTCAAACTTTTTTTTACCAGTTAAGAAATATTACTTCATTTTGAATGTTAACCTTAAGTGTTGACCTTGTGATTGTAGTGTACAATATATAACCTTTAACCTTTAACTTCTGTTTTTACAAAATTTGTATTTGCTAAGCATTATATTTAATGAGATATTTTATAACACAGATTGTTCGTCTGGGTATGTTTGAAGTTAACTGTGAAGAGTTGATCAGAACCTTGACGAAGAGAGCAGAAGCATTGTGTCAGAAACTTCTGTCTAAAATGCTGACAGACCACAAAGAAGCCAATGAAAGGTAAGGATAACAACTAGGTCATGTTCATAAAAATGAAAACCAAAAACTTATAAATTTCATGGTTTTTGAAGTGATTTTCTTAATTTACCTTCATCAGGAACGCTCAAAACCCAATTTGAAACCCAAGAATGTATTATAACCTAAACAGTTGAAGGACAAAAAATATAACATTGAGTAAATACCTACTTGTTTACAATTTTTTAATCGCCTATTTTATTGAATTAAAGAATTATTTTTACATAATTCTAAAAATCTTTCATATTTAAAGTAGAAGTTTTATTTTATATTTCATTTAAATTATTATTTTGATTTACTCCAATTTTTTCAGATTGAAGAAAGAATATGAGGAGATTGCTCAGAAAGCCCTTACAACACCAGCTAACACTGAGCAGTTGATGGAACTCAAAGAATACATAGAAAAAGTAGAATCAGACATTATCTTCCAATTAGAGAAGAAATTAGTGGAGTCAAAGGACCGTCTAACATTCTTGTTTGATCATACCACATTTCAGTCTGCCGATCTGAAATTGAATGCTGGTGTGTTTATCTGGCACCAGAGAATGCCTGCCGTGTTTAATGAACATAAAGTGATAGTCGCTGAGAAGAGAAATCAATATGAAGATTCTCTCAAGGTATGTAACTTATCCTTAATGCTCTTCTTGTTAAGTTCAGTGCAATACATCAAAATAAAGTTTGGTATTTTTATCAATGCAAAAAATGTGACTGGGGATGTTCAGATTATATAAAACACAAATTCTATGTTTCCTTATTTTAATCAGAGATTTATCTGAATCTATACTTACTATATAATTTCAATTAACATTGGTCAATATGCTATTGTCTGCTCCTGGTTGGGTTTTTGTCTCTGACATATTCCCCAATTCCATTCTCAATTTTATTAGGTTGAGTCATTGATTAGTTTGAGATAATAAACACATTCAAACTGAGATAATAAACACATTCAAACATATTTGAATTGGAGATTGTTTTCCTTTATAAGCCCTTTTTTTATTTAAGGAATGACTGTAATATTTTTTCTGTCTATGAAGAAATAACATTAAAAATTTGGTGCACACTGAATAACGCGTGTAACAGGTTATTTAACAGTGTGCACCACATTTTTTATGTTATTTCGAAAATAGACAGAAAAAATATTACAGTCATTTCTTATAATTTAATTCTAAATTCCATTTTAAACCGTAGAAAACCATGAAAAAACGTTGATGATGTCACGGTAACATGACTAAATTATGTCGATGGGCTCATAACAAAATAACGTCAGCCAATCAGAAGACACGTTACATCCAAAATTAAATTATTTAAAGTTTGGATTACAAAGTTAAAGAATGGTGTGGTATCTTTGACACGTGAACTTTTATAAATTTAATCAAATTTTTAACTCCCAGGAATATCATATAATTGTGGAGTTTTTAAGACCTTTTATTTTGTTCCTAAATATTTGACAGTTTAGTCATCTCTATCATGTTATAATTTTCTATGTAAATGTTTTGCTGTATCAAACCAAAACTTTTGATTTAATATTTCATTTACTTTTGCCAGGTGAGAAGAGAGAGATTCCAGGAGGAGCTGGACAGTTACCTGAAACAGGTGGAAGAATTCTCTACATATGGTGATCTCAATGAGATCAATAAATACTTGAAGAAATCCCAGAACTTAGATGGCAAACTTCAAGCAGCTGCAGAAAAGGTAAACTTATATCAGCTTATCAGATTATTGAAACAGTCATAACCTTAGAAATAAAACAGTTGGTCCTCATGTGCAAAATGCATAAATTTTGACATTATTTCATTCCTTGACCTGGAAAACCCAGGGATGCCATTAAATGCATCCAACTGTAGTCTGCATGCAGAGTGGACCCCAGTGAACACATTAATCACAACAGTTCTTAGGTCGAAGTGAATCTGATCTTGGTACACTACAGAAGGTCATTTGCACAAATTAAATGAAATTTTCAGATTTTTTAAAAATTAACTGGACCTGCAACCAGGAATAGTTGTTAATTTATGATCAGTAGTTATATGGCCCCAATTTATGATCAGAAGTTATATGGCCCCTTGTTCACACTATTTGTAAAGGTTTAAGGCCTCATAACTTCGTGCGTCAGATCTTGTGTGGAAGCCCACCCCTCCAAAAAAAAAATGATTTGTCTGATTTTAATTTTCAAAGCGTATTTAAACTCAAAATTAACATTAAAACTGAGAAACATGGCAATTAATAGTGTAAGATTGAGGATACATGCATTCACTTCGATATAATAGTTGAACATTGACCTCCAAATGTATGGAGCACCATTGGAGCCAAATAACAGTGTTTTGGGTACGGCCGTAATATTACGATCCCAATAAGGGTTAATATTTTATTATAAGTTGGGACTCAAAAAAGTTTTAAAAGTAAATTTTATTATAATTTTTTTTTGGACATGTGATGATTTCTGTCATGGTCTACAAGAGCAACAAAAGATATAAGCATTTTCCCATTTTGATATTATTTTTTTTTGTACATTTTGAGTCATGATTTTATAACTCATGTATATTTTTTTCAAATTTAATTTGTAATATTTAGATTGAAGCCTTCAACCTTGAAGAAGAAGCATTCGGTTGGAATACTACACAGTATCCCCAGCGACAGACGATCCTAAATACACTGAAACCATACCTCAGTTTGTATGAAATGACTGTAGAGTTCCAGAATAAGCACAAGTAAGTTAACATCTACAGTACCTCAAAACATATATATTGAAATAAGAAGATGTGGTATGAATGCTGATGAGACAACAATCTATCAGAGACAGGTAAAGGTAATTGTACAGCCTTCTATAAGTTGGGAAAACCCATACATATAACTATAATTCACTAATAGTTAGCTTTGGAAGGCATCTCAATAATAGATTTAAAAATATTGCTAAAGAATATACCAATGATCTTAAATTATGCTCAAAACAACAAACTAAAAAACAATAGCAAAAATCTATAGCAGATAGTTATTGAATTAAAGACTCCAGAGTAGAGATAGGCAAAGAAAAAATGTAAGATTTTTGTGTATGTTACATATTTTATGATGATACAATAATAATTTGTTATTTTGTTTTTGTTAAGTGACTGGATGAATGGTCCAATGGTTGGAGTTGACCCTGATGATGTTGAGAATGAGGTTGGAAATTACTGGAGAGCTCTGTATAAACTAGAGAAACAGTTTGATTCTATCCCACAAGCCAAGAAAATGGCAGGAAAGGTAAGAATAATATGGACACTTCCCATTATGCAATTCAAATGATGAGTTATGCTCCCTGATATCTATTTATCCATGCAATTGGTGTTAACTTGTGTAACTGTCATTCATAATTATAAAACTTGAACGCTTGAAGTAAAGGAGAAATTTATTTACAATTTTAGCTTGCAGAAAACATTTAAAATTTTGTATACTTATTTATGAATTGTAATAAAGGCAGTAGTATATCGCTGTTCAATAGTCATAAATTGCTGAAACCAAAACAAATCCAGGTCACAAGTTACTTATTTTAATATCTCTCATTTTATAGGTTAAATCTACAGTTGAAGAGTTCAGAGAAAACATGCCACTTATCCAGACCTTATTCAACCCTGGTATAAGAGATCGTCATTGGGACCAGATCTCTGAGATCTGTAACATAGACCCACCATTACGTCCTGATGAGACATATAACCTGAAGAAGTTTGTTGAGATGGGTCTGGACCAGTTTATTCCCAAGTTTGAGTCCATCAGTGAGGCAGCCAGTAAGGAATTCTCATTGGAGAAGGCCATGAAAAAGATGAAAGAAGAATGGGCACCTGTAAGTAATTAAACATTGATAACCTTCCTCTCAATACAAATTACCTCTCCTTTCAACATCAATAATCTCCCTTTACAACAGTTCTATCACATTTATGACCATTGACATATTATTGATTCTTTGTATGTCCATCAAAGATGATCATTGTTCAAATTTTGCATTTTAGTCTAGGGGACAAAAAAACAAAGCATGTTTAATTTCTCTACTATTCTGAAATGTTGCTAGGACTATCAGCTAGTTCATTGATTTTGTAATAATTTGGTTTCTATTTCCAAATTGCAAAGAGCATGCAGGATTAAAAATAATCTGTATCCTCTTAAAACTAATCAAGTTTGTTTTTATCAGATGTTCATTTTATTTATAATACTTCCCTGTTTTGGTAGATGGAGTTGATTACTATCCCATACCGTGACACAGGAACCAACATCCTGTCATCTGTGGATGATATTCAGTTGTTACTTGATGACCACATTGTCAAAACACAGACCATGAGAGGTTCTCCCTTCATCAAACCATTTGAAGATGAAATTAAGTAAGTATTAGGATACAGTTTTACCTGTAGTTATGATAGAAATGAAAACTTTTGAAGACTGCAACATAAGTGTACATGACTCGTGTCTCTATAATAACAAGCATTATGGTGTAATAGCAAATATAAAAAAGAAGATGTGGTATTATTGCCAATGAGACAACTATCCACAAAAGACCAAAATGACACAGACATTAACAACTATAGGTCACCGTACAGCCTTCAACAATGAGCAAAGCCCATATCGCATAGTCAGCTATAAAAGGCCCCGATAAGACAATGTAAAACAATTCAAACGAGAAAACTAACGGCCTTATTTATGTAAAAAAAGAACGAAAAGACTGGTATACTCAAAGTCAGAATAATGTATCATGGAAGGATGGCTCTTGGGAACTGTTACCTTTTGAACTAGCACATTCACAAATTGACTGAGCTTGTCAGTCTCATACAAAACACAGTTGATATTCATGTTCTCCTTCTTTTCAAGTATTAAATTTACCTCTAAACTTTACTATCATCCATCATCTATTTATAATAACAATCAGTTAAAGCTTGAAAACAATTAACAGACTATCAAATTCATTGTCATATTTTTTTCTTCAGAGAATGGGAGTCCAAGCTGATCCTGTTACAAGATGTTCTGGATGAATGGTTGAAGGTACAAGCCACCTGGTTATACCTGGAACCCATCTTCAGCTCTCCCGACATCATGGCACAGATGCCTGAGGAAGGAAGGAGATTCACAACTGTCGACAAAAACTGGAGAGAAATCATGAAGAAAGTCAATCTAGATAAACATGTACTAGCAGTCATTGAAATCGATAAATTACTGGATGGGTTGAAGAAATCCAATGAGTTACTTGAGCTCATTCAAAAGGTAATTGATATAATAACAATTTGGTTTTAGTTCAACAGCTAAAAGATTTTGAAAAGTAAGACTTTTTCAGATGAAAGCCTTTATATAAAATGGTAAAGTGATTATATATCTTGAAACAACAGTGTTGGATGTAGGTTGTTGAACATGACAATTTTACTTTAGATTAATTGGCGGTTTTTAATGCGATTTTGTAAGGAATTTTTGAGAAAGACTCAGATCTGTAATGTTGACTATATTTCAGGGTTTGAATGACTATTTGGAGAAGAAACGACTGTACTTCCCAAGATTTTTCTTCTTGTCTAATGATGAGTTGTTGGAAATTCTGTCAGAAACCAAAGATCCCAAGAGGTAATATTTAAATAAACAATCATCCAGACTAACTTATCATTGGGATAACAAAAAATACTTATATGCACAAAATAATCATCTGCTATTTCATTCTTTATATCAGCAATTTATACTTGTGATTAGTTTAGGTAAATTAATTTTGCATTTATTTGAGACCTTAATATTAACCTTTGACCCATGTTGCAAACATTGTTCATCCTTGACCTTTTTAAAAGTTTTCACAGCCTTTCCTTGTATGTTCAGAAATGCAAGAGGAATAATGTCTTCTCCTTTTATTTCTAGAGTACAGCCTCATTTGAAGAAATGCTTTGAAGGTATTAATAGCCTGGAGTTCACAGACACTTTAGATATAACCCACATGAAGAGTAGTGAAGGTGAAGTTGTCCTCTTGAGTGACACCATCTCAACATCAAAGGCTAGAGGTCAAGTAGAAAAGTGGTTGCTAGAACTGGAGTCAGACATGATCAAATCTCTACAAAAGGTAATATGTTAATGTGCACTTAAATGTAACAGTCAGTTGAAATAAAATATGAAAAATGATGAAAAGAAACCGTATTTAAAAGTTTTAAAGTGTACATTCAAAGGTATTGATAAAAGTTTTGAATCCACCAAAATAATAACCGCCAAAATATTTCGAATATTTTATTCAATGAAAATCACGATATTTTTACACCCGCAAAAATAACCTGCTATACGGTTATTCTTTCTAACAACAGTTTCCCAAAGATTTATTTTTAAAGGTGAAAAACCATAAATTCTATCTGTAGGAATGTTAGATACTAAACCATGAAAATTGGCACCACTAAGAACACTTTATTTTACATTTTTTTATTTAAAACTATTATTTTAGGTAACGGAAGAAGCAGTTGATGCCTATGTCAAAGAGATAAGAGAAGACTGGGTCAAGACCTGGCCAGGACAAGCTGTACTCGCTGTGACGGCCAAATACTGGACAGACTACATTCATGCTGCTATGCAAAAGGGTGGTGATGCACTTGCTGGGTATCTTGCAATCAGTAATGAGCAGATCAATAACATTGTAGCAATGGTACGAGGTCAGTTGTCCAAACAGAACCGAGTCACATTACAAGCTTTGATTGTATTGGATGTCCACGCCAGAGATGTGTTGGCCATATTGGTGGAACAAAAAATCAGCAGTGATATGGACTTTGCTTGGCTAAGTCAGCTGAGATATTATTGGGAAGACAAGAAAATGGTGACTAGGATGATCAACTCCCAACTTAATTATGGGTATGAATACCTCGGAAACACTGGACGTCTTGTCATCACTCCATTGACAGATAGATGTTACAGGTATATACAAGTCACTTTAATAAACAATTTACTTACTTATTTACTTTATACCATTATAAAAAATAAAAGTGTATGCAAATGACTTGAATATAGAATATTGACAACAAGTCATATAACTTCAAGACAAGTGCAAGGTGATATAAGAATATTTCCTTTGCTTTTTGTTTTGTTTTTTATTGTGACAATGTAAAGAAAATTTATACAATGGCTTATGTTGTAAAATGGTAATCCCTTGTTTAGAAAATAATTTACCTAATTTGATTAGTATTTCAGTGATGAAGATTATTATCATATTTTACTTACATATAATATATATTTTGTTTTTTTTATCATGTATATTTAATTTCTCATTATAATCTTTTTTCCCTTTTAGAACCCTATTTGGAGCTTTACATCTCCATTTAGGAGGTGCCCCAGAAGGACCTGCTGGTACTGGTAAAACAGAAACAACAAAAGATTTGGCCAAAGCTGTAGCCAAACAGTGTGTTGTGTTTAACTGTTCTGATGGTCTCGATTTCATTGCTTTGGGAAAATTCTTCAAGGTAGGCTGTGAATGAGATTTTTGGTTTGTTATTTTTTTGTTGTCTTTTCCACTTCTTAGAGGTGTGAGACTTTCTTTACTGTTTACATTCAGTGAATAAAAATTCTTGAAAGGAAATCATCAACCAAGTACTATTTTTAATGTATTTTTTTTTTATTTAGAGAATGGTTTAAAGTTACCAATGGTAAATGACCTTTGTATTTTAAGTGATAAACATAATACTTCAATTTCATTGGATTTACTTAAATTTTGCACTGGTTGACCTAGTGACATTTGCAAAACAACAATATTTAAATCTTGTATTATTCATTGCCATGTTATAGGTACAGAGATAAACCATTTAAAAAGTATTAAAATCTTACCATACAAAAGCTGAGTTATCCTTGCACAGGATAAAGGATTCATGGTCAAATTATTCTACTAAATACTATATTGTTTTGTCTTTAGGGTTTGGCATCTTGTGGTGCTTGGTCATGCTTTGATGAGTTCAACAGAATTGATTTAGAAGTGTTGTCTGTGGTCGCTCAACAGATTTTGACTATCCAGAGAGGTATTGTAGCTGGACAGACCACTCTCCTCTTTGAAGGTACAGAAATAAAACTGGATCCCACATGTTCTGTCTTCATTACAATGAACCCAGGTTACGCTGGACGATCTGAACTTCCTGACAATTTGAAAGCTTTGTTCAGAACTGTTGCTATGATGGTACCAGATTATGCCCTGATTGCTGAGATTTCCTTGTATTCTTGTGGTTTTGTACAAGCCAGACCTCTGTCTGTAAAGATCGTAGCTGTCTACAGACTGTGCTCAGAACAGTTATCATCACAGCATCACTACGATTATGGAATGAGAGCTGTCAAATCTGTGCTTACTGCTGCTGCTAATCTAAAGGTATGAATCACTTATTGCAATATCTCAAGCTGTCTACCTTATCTTCACATCTGTGCTTACTGCTGCTGCTAATCAAAAGGTAGGAATTACTTATTGCAATATCTCAAGCTGTCTACCTTATCTTCACATTAAATACTAATAGTTACCTGTCAATTTGATTCTTGCAGATTTTGTGGAATACTTATAAAAATAAGGAGATGTAGTATAATAGCAAATGTGACAACTTTAAATCAAGTTAAAATGAAGTGGTTGTAAGCAATCATAGGCATCCGTACTGCCTTCAACAATAAGAATAATCTATACCATATAGTCAGGTATGAAAGGCTCTGACTTGAAAAACATGAAATAATTTGAGAAAACTAACGGGTAAATTTACAACATAACAATTTACGAAAAGCAATATAAACATAAACATGAACCAACGAAAACCACTGAACTACATGCTTCTGACTTGGGACAGGCACATTTGTTCATGTTTCTCACCAGAAAAAACAAATAGTTACACATGTTTTGAATGTGATTGTTTTGTTTTTTAATAATATTCAATATTCATAAAATTTACACACTTTTTAAATTTCAGCTGAAATATCCTGATGAAGATGAGAACATTCTGTTGTTAAGATCCATCATTGATGTCAACTTACCCAAGTTCTTGAACCATGACTTACCCCTTTTCCATGGTATTACATCTGACTTGTTCCCTGGAGTCAAACTGCCAGAACCAGATTACAAGATATTGAATGAGCATATCAGGAACAACTGTGATAAGAAAAATCTACAATGTGTACCTTTCTTCTTAGAGAAGATCCAACAGGTTGGTATTATGTTCTCCTTGTGCTTGTGTGTAGAAATCTTATAACTTTGACAAGAAACTCTCCCAGATATTGAATATGATTGTCTTTAAGTCTGCCAATATTCATTTCCAAGTATTTATATTTTTGATTTTATAGAGATATACTTTTTAAGAGATTTTTTACCATAAAGGATTTGTTTATTGATTTTTTACCCGCTGCTTGTGAAAAATATAATCAGATTAGTGAGGGGAAGGAAATTTTTGTTGGCCCATCTCAAAATTTATTTTATCATATGTTTTATATTATTTGTTGTATTTATAGGTTTATGAGATGATGATTGTTCGTCACGGTTTTATGATAGTTGGTGAACCGTTTGGTGGTAAAAGTGCAGCATACAAAACTTTGGCTCTGGCTTTAGGAGATATCCATGATGCAGTAAGTAGGCTGGAAGAAAAATTATACTGGAAAATATTTTAAGTATATAGAACAAAATCTTAACATAAGTAGAACAAAATCTTAACATAAGTTGAAAAGACAATAGAGGAATAAAAAACAATTAAAATCAACATTTCAGCTTTATCTACTTTGTAACTATCCAAATAAAATCAACAATTCAGCTTTATCTACTTTGTAACTATCCAATTAAAATCAACAATTCAGCTTTATCTACTTTGTAACTATCCAATTAAAATCAACATTTCAGCTTTATCTACTTTGTAACTATCCAATTAAAATCAACAATTCAGCTTTATCTACTTTGTAACTATCCAATTAAAATCAACAATTCAGCTTTATCTACTTTGTAACTATCCAATTAAAATCAACATTTCAGCTTTATCTACTTTGTAACTATCCAATTAAAATCAACAATTCAGCTTTATCTACTTTGTAACTATCCAATTAAAATCAACATTTCAGCTTTATCTACTTTGTAACTATCCAATTAAAATCAACAATTCAGCTTTATCTACTTTGTAACTATCCAAATTAAAATCAACAATTCAGCTTTATCTACTTTGTAACTATCCAATTAAAATCAACATTTCAGCTTTATCTACTTTGTAACTATCCAATTAAAATCAACATTTCAGCTTTATCTACTTTGTAACTATCCAAATAAAATCAACAATTCAGCTTTATCTACTTTGTAACTATCCAAATTTGCAACTCATAAACTTCAGTTATTGTGAACAGAATTTTGTGCCTTGGTGATTATTTGAGCATGTTAAAAAATAAATAAATTCACCAGCAATATTCTGAATAGATTGTTGGAAAATACTGGTAAAGTTTCAAAGTTTTTTCTCTAATTAAATTGATGTTATCATTGTACTGAATGTTTCAGGGTTTGATGGAAGAAAACAAAGTACAGATCACTGTCATTAATCCCAAGGCTATTTCCATGGGTCAGTTGTATGGTGCCTTTGATCCAGTTTCCCATGAGTGGTCAGATGGTGTCTTGGCTGTATCCTACAGAGCTTTTGCTTCATCCACTGTAAGTTGGTCATATTATTTTAAGAAGGACAATTGAATTTCACTTTTTATTACATACATGAACTTGCAAAAGTTCTTTCTCTGTATTGATCTTCTATAAATCAATTCTGTTATTTGATCTAATGATGGATTTTATTACTTACAAAGGTGTTTTCAAGATAAGACCTAATTAAAGTACTTGCATGATGCAAAATCATTTAAAAAAATAATTTATTAATTTTTAGTAAGATTGAGGAATATACTGGTTGAAAATTACATCAGTAAAGATTATGTAACATATTGGTCAGAAATAATTGTTTATTGCTAAAACTTTATGTGATTAAATACAAATTGATTCAAGATGTGTTGTAAAAACCCTAATATATTTTTATGATATTTCTGACAGACACCAGATCGTAAATGGTTGATCTTTGACGGCCCAGTTGATGCTATCTGGATTGAGAACATGAACACTGTGTTAGATGATAATAAAAAGCTATGTTTGATGAGTGGTGAAATTATTCAGCTAGCTCCAACAACTAACTTGATGTTTGAACCAATGGACTTAGAGGTGGCCTCCCCAGCCACTGTATCTAGGTGTGGTATGATTTACATGGAACCTCAGACTTTGGGGTGGCGTCCTATTGTAAAATCATGGCTCAATGATTTTCCAAAGTCCTTGTCAGAAATGCACAGATCAACTGTCAATGATATGTTTGAAAGATTTGTTGATGCTGGACTTCAACTTGTCAGGAAAGGTGGTATTAAGGTATGCTGGATTCTTAGCTAGTTAACTCAGTAAAATAGATAAGCTGAATGTTCAACTTGGAAAACTAGGTCACGATGCTTTGCATGAATTATAATCTAAAATGTCCCTGAGCATGTAGGTAAAAAGAAAGGAGTAGGTCCGGTAAGGGCCGAATTTGGCCTCAAATTTCAAGTTCATCTAACGAAAGATTTTGCACACTTTTTAAACACTTAAGTGTCTATTTCAATTGCTTCAATTAGTTTATGTGAAAGATTTTAACTGATTTAGTCATTAAAAAAGCCCAGATTCAAGCTTAAATATGAAAAATCTATCAAATATGCCAAAAAACGTCACTTTATAGATGTTTTTTTGTGAAAAATGAAAGTGGCCGCATCTGTGTTCATCCTCAACCTTTATATATGTTATGTATTATCATCAAATACAACTTGCATTTCAATATTATGAATGAACACGAATGCAATCACTTTCATTTAAGACGGAAACCGTCTAAAATTTAACTAAAATGCTAAAATTGTGAAGATTTCAGTAATTTAGCATGACTTAATGATGCTAGTACCCGATATATGTGCATTGTATTGTCAAAAACAGCCCATATTTATGTAGCAGCAGCATTCTACTTTCCAGTAAATAGCTTAAAGATTACATTTTCACAATTTTGTAAAACTGCTATATTTTGGGGCCAAAAAAGGGTCTTACTGAACCTACTCCTTTGTTGACATGCAAGTAGGAAGGGAAAAGAATGTTCCTACTAAAAAAATGTGTATATCAATTTTAAACAGTTGGTAGCTTCTTTGTGTTTAAAAAGTCAACATATTAGAGATGAAAATTGAATTGAATTTGACTAAATACTTTTTATAAATCTATTATAACTATTATCTACTATCTATATATAAATTATAAACGTCTTGGGATTTTGGTCTTTTCTCAACTAACCATCTAATAATGATAGTATATTAGTATTCTATTGTTGAAACAAATACAGAATTACATGTTAGAATTGTCCCATTTCTTGCAGGAATTATCCCCCACCACAGACACATCTATGGTGAAAGGATTGATGAATCTAATGGATTGTTTGATGGATGAATTCCAGGATGAGACAAAGATTGCTCAGATGGAGGAGAGAGAGATTATGTCATGGCTAGAGGTTTGTAAAATGTTTTAATTGTTACCAATGTCAATTCAGTCAGTCAAGGATAAAGAAAGCTAAAGGTTAATTTATCTGTTCATTTGTTTAGAAGTGGTTCTCAAAATTGCCTTAAATACATTTTGGTCACTAAATTGCGAAAACAGAACAGAAAAATTCCTTTTTGCATAAATGGAGAGTTAACTCTGTTGTTAGCAGCTATTAATTCTTCGTCAAAGAAGAGGAAATATAAAAATATATAAAGTGCACCTGATTTTTTGTATTCATTAATATTTTTTCCTTTCATTGCATGATTCCTAATTTGTGTTTTTATTTTCAGAGCATTTTCTTCTTTGGTTTTACATGGTCTATTGGTGCCAGTTGTTCTGATGATGGAAGAGTTAGGTTTGACAAACTCCTCAGAGAACTCATCTCTGTAAGTATAGTCAAATAATTAATCTAAGAAAATTACGTACGAGGCCATCTTTTTCTTTTAATGCTAGATATAGTAAAAAGATAACACTAATTTCTTTTTCAACAACAACTGAAAGTTATCCATTTTAAAGAAAATTTTATTTGTTACTAGAGTAAATTAAAAACAAAAAATAAATTATGTTTGACTACCACTACTTGAATAAAAATGGATAAGATTCTTTTATCTTTGTTAAATCATAATGTGTTTCAAAATAGACGGCATCATGTATTTTATTTATGTTTTTAAACCTTTTTTTATTGGATATTCAAAAAGGAAATATTGATTTAAATCTAGCTAAAAAATCAATATCTGTTATTGTCACAATTGAATTAAATAATTTATAACAAAGATATATAAATTTTTGTTAATCTTAAGTTTTAAAGCATTTTAATTGATTTGATTTGCAGGGAGGTATGTCAGAAGACACCAGATTAAAACTGAGTTTAGCTGAACTAGTAGAACCACCGATGAAACCATATTTGAATCCATTCCCACCTAAAGGCAAAATATATGATTACAGATTTGTAAAAGATGTAAGTATTATCATATAGTTGTGAAATTATAGTGGGCTATTTCAGGCTTCCAAGTTAAAAAAAAAAAGGAACTTTTGCACATTTGTTTTTTGTTTTGCCTGTAACGAAAAAAGGGAGCCATAGCAATCATACATTATTGTGTTTACTTATTTTACTGATAAATGGAATTAGTTTTCTTTGCAATTTACATTTAAGATCTTTTAATCATAGGTTGAAGTTTTTTTAGAAATCAGTTACAGTTTTGTTGTCAATTCTTCACAGAATTTTATGAAACTTGAAGTAAAAGCTTTTTTTTACAATGAATTCAGCAAAATTTAGAAAATATATTTTATTTCATTATTTTGTATCTCACTGAAAGAGGAGTGATATATTGATAAGTACTTTAAATAAATTAATATCCTGAAATTTTAGTTTTGTTTGCCCCAGATGACAGTTTTACTACTTATAAAAGTCAAATTTATAGCACAACTTATTTAAATTGAACGATGAAACTTTTTGCATACACTTGCAAAATAACTTAAAACTGTATAGTCTCGAAAATTATAAGTACTTTAAAATTGCATTTAACATTTTACAGGGAGCTGGAAAATGGGTTGCATGGAGTGAAACAATTAAGGACAGTCCACCAATTCCAAAGGACATAACCTTCAATGAGATTATCGTACCAACAGTAGACACAGTACGATATGAAGTACTTATGAGTATGTTGGTGCACCATCAGAAACCATGTCTGTTTGTTGGGCCAACTGGTACTGGAAAGAGTGTTTACATCACAGTAAGTAATGCAGATTAAACAAGACTGGTTCCCTGGTTTGTCCCCATTAATTCATGTTTGGTTTGGAGTTGTGGTAAGGCCCAAAAGCTGATGGGAAAGTTGTGACAGGAATTTTAATTTGATATCTATATTGCTAGTGTCAACTACAGAAAAAGAAGGGGAAAAAATATTGTTATTTATTTATTAAGATGTTCTGTCTTTATACAACAGGGAATTAAGCTTAATTTATAAGATTCAATGCAATTTATATTTGGATATTATTATTGGTTGAAGTTCTTTATTATATTTCTCATTGTCATTGTAGGATTTCTTGCTGAATAAACTTGACAAAGAAAGATACAAGCCCAATGTTGTCAACTTCTCTGCTCAGACATCAGCCAACCAGACACAGAATATTATCATGTCCAAACTAGATAAGAGGAGAAAAGGGGTTTATGGACCTCCTATGGGAAAGAAATCTGTAAGTATAACTGTTAATGATCATAACATCATATGTATATGAGTGTGTACAAGGTAGGTGGACTGTAACATCAATGTTACCTTTATTTACTACCATACTTGTGGTAATTGTAATTGTAATCGTTAATCAGCTGTAATTGATTACAATTTTTCAAGTAATCAGTGTAGTAAATTACTACCTATTAAAAGAGTAGCAGTAGTCATCAGTAGCTAATTAAATCATTGAACTAATATCAAGAGTAGACAACAAAAATAAATCCCGGTGTGTTTTTTATTAAGAAGAGCATGTAAATAATGCTTTGTCCAGTTGACAAACAAGTGAACTGAAATAATTTCAAATAAACTCATAAGCTTGAAGTACAATTATACATCAAGATATACTATGCACTTATTTTAACTATAAATAAAGAGCTGCTGAACCAACGCCTTATTTTTTGTGCTATAGACTTGTTTTAACTATGTAATGTAATAAATGGATCAAGCATTACTATGATATTGTTGCAGATTGTGTTTGTTGATGATCTTAACATGCCAATGAGGGAAACCTATGGAGCCCAGCCTCCAGTTGAATTACTGAGACAGTGGCTGGATCATTGGACATGGTATGACCTTAAAGAGGTCACGCCCATTAAATTGATTGACATCCAACTGATGGCTGCTATGGGGCCACCTGGTGGTGGTAGAAATGTAGTAACTCCTCGCTTCCTGGGACATTTCAATACTATAACTATAAATGAATTTGATGATGACAGTATGATAACTATCTTCAGAAAGATATTGGATTGGCATATTTCTGCAAGGTTTGTAAAGTCAATTGTACTGTTAATGATGGATGTAAAATAATGCCTTTTTAAACACGGCATAAATTTCAAATAGTTTCACACTGCCATGTGATAAGAAACTCATGGAAAATATACTTTTCTTTAAAAATAATAGGTGCTTTATAAGCAAGGGAGACTTTTGAAAGGATTTTTTTTCCTTTATGATTTCAAAAACACTTAAATTTAATATCTACTTCAAGACCTACATTTGTGTATGATAAGTGATTAGTAGCCTACAGTTGCACATTTGGACTTTTAAGTAAATGTAAGAGGAGAGGAATTAATTTCCAAAATCCCCCGTTTGGTAATTTAGCATACATGACCATAACTAATGGATGACCAATATCCAAAATTAAAACTTCCATTACTCCAACATTTATTTCAATGGGATAGCCCTTAGAAAACAAGGAAACATGGAATTTTATTAATGTACTAATAAAAGAAATTGAATGTTTTTAGATTTATTTCTAATCCTGGAGGGTATGAAATTATGTATTATATTATTTACTGTTACAAAACAATACTTGTTTCTCATGCCTTAGAAATCAAACTGTTGTCCTTGCTATGTATCCTCATCAAATATTAAAACAGTGATTTTGTTTTAAGTGTTTTATTTGATAAGCAAATCATTTACAAAAAGAAATAAAATTGGTATTATAAGATACTTCAATTTATATCAGTATATCAGTGTTCTCAAAAGTGATTGTTGTGACTGCAGGTGTCCTTTGAGAAATCTGGTATATATTCATTTCAAAGACCTTATATATAAAAAAGAAGATGTGGTATGATTGCCAATGAGACAACTATCCACAAAAGACCAAAATGACACAGACATAAACAACTATAGGTCACCGTACGGCCTTCAACAATGAGCAAAGACCTTATATACCTACTTTGGATTCCTTACTATTAATGGAATACCAGTTTTGTGGATAAATGTTACAGAAGAACACATTTTCTGTATGCTTTGGCAAAACTAGAAAATCAAATATCCAAGAAAACAAACACTTGTTTTCCTTAATCCACAAAAGTTGGTACCCCTTCCTCAGTATTTAGGGGCATGAGAAATATGACGTTTATTGTTTATGTTTTTGTTATTTGATTGAACTGTTTCAGTTTGTTTGAATATTTTACAATGTTAATTAACTGCTGAGATTTAGGATATGTTACAATGAGAAAAGTTATCCATGCATTACACAACTACTAAGTAAATGAAGCAAATATACTTTATTTAACATCAAATTGGAATATAACGAGCAATTTGCTGTTAATTGTAATTTTTCTCCAATGTTAAAATACATTTTGTATCATTAAAAATTTATATTGATGTGAAAAATTTCATATATGAAAGATCTATATGTTCCAATGTATGTGTGGTGTGCATTAAACTTGGTATGGCTTAAACATGATAATTGTAATCTGACATATATTTTTTTATATTTTTACAGAGGATTCAGTAATGAATTTAAACCATGTGTTGACCAGCTGGTACAGGGTACATTAACTATCTATAAAGAAGCTATGAAGAATTTACTACCAACACCAGCCAAATCTCATTATCTATTTAACTTGAGAGACTTCAGCAGAGTTATACAGGGTGTCTTACTATCTACACCAGAAACTATGGAAGAACCAGCCTCAATGAAACGTCTCTGGGTTCATGAGGTTAGTTGGTTTTTATGCCCCACCTACGGTAGTAGAGGGGCATTATGTTTTCTGGTCTTTGGGTCCGTTCGTTCGTCTGTCTGTTTGTCCCGCTTCAGGTTAAAGTTTTTAGTCAAGGTAGTTTTTGATGAAGTTGAAGTCCAATCAACTTGAAACTTAGTACACATGTTCCCATTGATATCATCTTTCTAATTTTAATGCCAAATTAGAGTTTTTACCCCAATTTCACAGTCCACTGAACATAGAAATAAACTCATCATAGATACCAGGACTAAATTTATATATACACCAGACGAGTGGGGCATCCTTGTACTTGGGACATTCTTGTTTTTCCTTTTTTAATGTCTTACTTAAACCCCCAATCATCATTTAGGCGAAAATCTTCTATAAAGATTCAAAATCTACATTTAAAAATATTGAAAATCAGCCTTTAAAGTGATTATTTTTAAGTCTGAAGCAATTGTTAATTTAATGACATATTAATGTTGAATGTTTGTAAAAGTGTATTTTTGAATGTTAGAAGAATTATATTCTTTTAATATTATAAGTGTGTTCTTTTAAAATTATAAGTGTGTTCTTTAAATTTTATTAAAGTGTATTCTTTGAATTTTATGTCAGTGTATTCTTTGAATAACATATAAATATGTTTTTTTTTAATGTTTATAAAAGTGTTTTTTTTAGTCCTCGTTAAAGTGTATTCTTTAAATGTTAATAAAGTTTTTTATTCTCTATCTTTAGGTGTTCAGAGTATACTATGATCGTCTTGTTGATGATTCTGATAGAAACTGGCTATTTAATTATGCAAGAGATGTATGCAAGAATCAGTTACGTGAAGACTTTGATCAGTTATTTATTCATTTGGATTTTGATAATGACGGTAAAGTGACAGAGGACGATCTCCGTAGTTTGGTGTACTGTGATTTTGCAGATCCTAAGTCAGATTCTAAACATTACGTTGAAGTTAGAGACTTGGAACAATTACGTCATGTTGTAGAGGGATACCTTGAGGAATTCAATAATATGAGCAAAAAACCAATGAACCTTGTACTATTCAGGTAATTTTATATCATATATTATTAATAATTGTAATTTTTTGTAATTAATTTAACTTTATCTTTACAGCATTACAAGCTCAAATATATTGTTATGCAAAAATTAAAAAAATTCCTGCAATACTATAGGTTAATAACATTATTGAACGGAACAAAAATCTCATTCAAGAAGTATACTTCTTTATATAAAAAATATGAGCATAACAATTAAGAGAGAAAGAAAGCTTAATTGTGCCTGTGGAACTTTTATACCAGTAGTGATTTATCAATAAATTTGATCTTCTATTTTGTACATGTAGGAGAGTTTTTAAATGATGTATAATGATGTGTATATTTTACATTTTAGATTTGCTATTGAACATGTATCAAGAATTTCCCGTATTATCAAACAACCAAGAAGTCATGCTTTGTTAGTGGGTGTTGGAGGTTCAGGTCGTCAGTCATTGACACGCTTGGCTGCACACATGTCAGATTATGACCTCTTCCAGGTAAGATATAAAAGATATGATCTTTTTGAAATGGGTCAGATAAAATATGTTATATTGGGTAGATGCCATTAATGAGACGTTATCAGATAAGATTAGAGGTAGAATTAAAGGGGATGCCAATACAATGCTATTCAACATTTCTTCGATGTTGAGAAAATATGATACTGTGGATTCAGTATTATTTGTGGGTAACCAATTTTCGTGGATTTCGTTTGTACAGGCGAACCACGAAATTAAATGTTCAACGAATGACAAAATTTACGTAGTCTTATATGCAGACTTAGGCAAAACCAAGAAATCAAATATCCACGAATATGTAAGTTTTCCTGAATCCACGAAAATTGGAACCCACAAAAATAAATGAATCCACAGTAACTAAGAAAATTCAAGATGGCTACTTTCATAACACAAGCCATTCAATACAACAGCAGAAGAAAAACCAACTGATGATAAATAAATTTGTACACTGTAACACAAAAAGAGTCATACTGTTAAATGGCTCTCAGACATTTCAAATTAATCATTGTTTACAATACATTTCATTGTTCAAAATGTCACATTTCATTGTTCAAAATGTCACATTTCACTGTTCAAAATGTCACATTTCATTGTTCAAAATGTCACATTTCATTGTTCAAAATGTCACATTTTATTGTTCAAAATGTCACATTTCATTGTTCAAAATGTCACATTTTATTGTTCAAAATGTCACATTTCATTGTTCAAAATGTCACATTTTATTGTTATCTACAGTGTCACTTTCACTTTTTAACAGGTTGAAATTTCTAAGAGTTACACTAGTGTTGAATGGAGAGAAGATATTAAAAGAATATTACGTAAATCAACAGAAACTGATAATCATGCTGTTTTCCTATTCTCTGATACACAGGTGGGTAAAAATAACTTCCTGTTCTCTTATAATCAGGTGGTTAAAACAAATTTCTATTCCTTTATACACAGATAAGGACAAAATAACTTCCTACTTTCTAATACACGCCGGTAAAAATATCTTAAAAAGGAAAATCCATTAAATAAACTCCTTAATACTTTTGAACATTGTATTTCATTAATTTATATAATTCATACAAGAGAAAGTATACACAGAAAAAAGCATTCAATTTCACGTGATAGTTCACAAGATTTTTCATAGATTTGTATTTTGTTACTACAACCACCATTTTCAACTTTTCTTTAAAGATCAAACAAGAATCCTTCTTGGAAGATATCAATAATTTGTTAAATGCTGGTGAAGTTCCTAATTTGTTCCCATTGGATGAAAAACAAGAAATCTGTGAAAAAATGAGACAACTAGACAGGTAAGCCTAGTTTAGTTTTTCATGAATTTTGACAAATATTAACTTTGAACCTTTGAAAGAACCACTTTTTGTATCGAAAAAAAAATATTGGATATATAGAAGTTTGAAAACACTACTTATAATCTGACATTGAGAAGCTTATAAAACTTTGTGATTGAAAGTTCAGCCGATAATTAAAGAGTTTAGTATTATGTACCACCTTCATGCAAAATCAATTGTACCACAAGTACCATTACCTGCTGTTACTAAAGACAGGTTTGTCAAAGGGCAGAAGCTGGATATTAGCAGTATCAATTAATCCATTAATTCATTGTAAAGTTAATTATCTTACTGACAAGGTAGAAAAATTGTATACACTATAATGATACTTTCAGACAAAGAGACAAAGCCAAACAAACAGATGGTACCCCAGTTTCCTTGTTTAACTTCTTCATTCAACGTTGTCGAGATCAGCTCCATATTGTATTAGCTATGAGTCCTATTGGTGATGCTTTCCGTGACAGACTAAGGAAGTTTCCCTCACTTGTCAATTGCTGTACCATTGATTGGTTCCAGGTAAGTACTAATCTGATTAGTGCTCGGCTCTAGTGCTTCTTTGCATGTTTTTTTGATCAGCCAATACCTTTCAAGTGGTAGAATAAAAGTTTCATTATACAAGTTACATCTAATATTGCCATACACTGCACACAGGCGTCATTATAAGAAGTCCTCTTTCAAGTTTCGTCACTATGGTTCCATCATGATATGCAAAATTGAATTGACCAATGTCTGTGCATTGACCTTCAAACATTTTACGTGAATTTTATTGGTCATTAGGATGAACCAATCAGTATCAACTAATCATAGTGTTGCGAAAACACAATTCTTCTAATGCTTGAAACATCTTAAGACAACTTTTTTTATTTTTCAGACATGGCCTGAAGATGCTTTGGAAGCTGTAGCAACCAGATTCTTAGAGGAAGTAGAATTAGAGGAGGATGAGAGGAAGGGTTGCATTGACGTCTGTAAGACATTCCATACATCAACAAGAGATCTATCACAACGTTTCTTCTTAGAACTGGAGAGACATAATTACGTAACACCAACATCCTACCTAGAATTGATTAACACCTTTAAGTCACTACTCGATAAAAAGAGAGAGTAAGTTTTCCTTATAAAAAAATTAGTCTGTTATTCAATTGTTTTCCAATAGTTTGTTTAAATGTCACATTTTTATGCACTGCTGAAATTAAGGGGTTTATATTATGTTTCTTAATTGTACAACTATCCTTTAGCCAGAAGGTGAATCATTAAGTTTATCCTCCTGTCCATTTGTTGTCTTGGTTTTGGGTTAAAGTGTTTGATGTTAAGTTGAGATTACACAAACATGAACTTGAATTTTAAGCATTTTAAAATATTCATGAAATAAATGATTTAACACAGAATTCACAGATCACTGAATGTCGCAATGTGATAGTGAGAAAGCAGTACTTACTCAGGTTTAAGGTATAGTTATGAACCATGGCGTCATAGTCACAAAATCCTAAGAGTAAATACATAAATCCATTAATATGTGAACTTTCTAAGAGATATAACAAACTAAGGTAATTATGTATGTTCCAAATCAGATCATGGATATATGCTCTTGTTCAATCACAATATCTAACAATTCTGAATATTTCATATATTGAATATGATTCTTATTACTGAAGTACTTCCTTATTACAGGGAGGTAATGAAACAGAAAAAGAGATATGAAGTAGGTCTGGAGAAACTGAGATCAGCTGCCTCACAGGTTGGAGACATGCAGAAAGAATTGACAGACCTTAAACCTCAGTTGGTTGTTGCCAGTAAAGAGGTTGATGAGATAATGGTCATCATAGAGAAAGATTCTATAGAAGTGGCCAAAGTTGAGAAGGTAAGAAAAAGACACGGTATTACAAAAAATTTAAGTTGATATTAAAACCACAGGCAGTATACCTTACAGTAGTACTGATTTTTTTGAAGCTGGTTCTTTCGTAATAAACAACATTTATTAAGACATTCTACAAAAAACTACTCAATGAAATCATTTGTGACAAAATGTGGACATACTAGTATCTTGGATAGAAGAAACATCGAAAATATCTTAGATATATATAAGTTAATTACAAAATACCCTTCAGTGAAGGCATAGCAAAACATATATTTAATAGTAATAATAATTAATTGTTTAATAACAGGTAGTTAAAGCTGATGAGGCAGTTGCCAATGAACAAGCCAAAGCTGCCAAGGCTATCAAAGATGAATGTGATGCTGACCTGGCCGAGGCTATTCCTGCACTGAATGCCTCTCTAGCTGCTTTGGATACCCTGACACAACAGGATATTACCTTTGTCAAGACAATGAAACAACCCCCAGCACCTGTCAAACTGGTAATGGAAGCTGTGTGTGTAATCAGAGGAATCAAACCAGATCGTGTCCCTGATCCTTCAGGTAGTGGCAAGAAAATAGAGGATTTCTGGGGCCCTGCCAAGAAAATGTTGGGAGATATGAAGTTTCTTGATCAACTGAGAACTTTTGATAAGGTATGTTTACATATGACAATAAATAAGTAAAAGCCTTCTCGTGCAGTTTTAAACCAGGTTTCCACAGGAAAATTAAGAAATAATTCACGGAAGCCATAGATTTGTTGGAAATTTAAATATGGCCTGGGCCATGATAATAAAATTTTATCCTGAGCTGAGCTTCCATGAATTGTTTTGTTTCTAAAAGGAAAAATACTGTCATTAAAAAACTGAAGCGAGGGTGGATATGCTGTGTGTGTGGCTGTTCTATTTAACAACCGTTAGATAAAATGTACAAAAAACCTAATAAATATGTAGCTTGCATGAATTTTTCTTAAATAACCATAAATTTGTAGCTTGCATGAATCTTTCTTAAATAACCGTAAATTTGTAGCTTGCATGAATCTTTCTTAAATAACCGCTAGAAAAATGTGATTGATTCTGTAAATTCTCAAACCCAACATCTGCCATTTGAATGTTTTTTTTTCATTAGCTACTGTCAAATTCACTGTTGAAATTTTGTAACGAAGGAGCCAATTTGACTTACTGAAACCAGTAAATGTGTGAATAATGCAATAGAATAGAAAAAAGTAACACCTACCTCAAAATTTTATTTTAATGCAATATTATCCAAGTTTAGAAGGTTAACGCAATGGAAAAACCTTCAGCTTTATTGTTTTCATTCGCATGATGTCATGTTTTGAAATGACGTAAATGTGC
Organism: Mytilus galloprovincialis; assembly: GCF_965363235.1. Classification (NCBI taxonomy): domain Eukaryota; kingdom Metazoa; phylum Mollusca; class Bivalvia; order Mytilida; family Mytilidae; genus Mytilus; species Mytilus galloprovincialis. The sequence goes on from NC_134851.1 coordinate 50,166,352, forward strand.
CAAAAACAATAATGGAATTTCACGGAATTTAAATTTATTTTGATTTTGTACAGTTTTCCGATCTCTAATGTATTAATTCTTTTTGTTATGCCTCAGAATTAGAATAAACATTATTAAATGAATATCTTCTTTTATTTAGGACAACATTCCAGGCCCAAACATTGCACAAATTCGTAAGAAATATATGTCAAATCCAGAATTTGACCCTGACAAGATTCGTAATGCCTCAGGTGCCTGTGAGGGTCTATGTAAATGGGTCAGAGCCATGGATGTGTATGACAGGTAATGTTATATATATAATGTTGTCACATGTTTGAAAAGAGAGGCATAATGGGCCTTAATCATTGTTGAAGGACGTACAGTGACCTATAGTTGTTAATTTCTGTGTCATTTTGGTCTCTTGTGGAGAGTTGTCTCATTGGCAATCATACTACATTTTCTTTTTTATTTTTTGCAGTTACTAATTACTCATTTAGGTGTCAACCAGTTTTCCTTAGTCTTTTATCAGAAATGCCTCATCTCAAGTTTTTAAAAGCAATTATATATTTAGATACATTTGGGTGTAATAAATTCCAAAGGGCTCAAAAGGAGTTCTTTGCCAAATGGTCTCAACACTAATTTGTTTTATGATTTTTTTGTCCCACCTACAATAGTAGAGGGGCATTTGTTTTCTGGTCTGTGCGTCCATTCATTTGTCTGTTCGTCCCGCTCCAGATTAAAGTTTTTGGTTGAGGTAGTTTTTAATGAAGTTGAAGTCCGATCAACTTGAAACTTAGTACATATGTTTCCTATGATATGATATTTCTAATTTTAATGCCAAATTATAGATTTTACCCCATTTTCATGGTCCACTGAACATAGAAAATGATAGTGCGGATGGGGCATCCATGTACTATGGACACATTCTTGTTATGTTATGATCTATTAGTTCAAAGATTTTATTTTTCAATCAAAAATGAAGAGCATTGGAAACCAAAAATTCTAAAAGTTAATAAAGATAATTTCTTCCTTGACCATATCAAACATAATAAATAAAAAGGAAGTAGCATGCATATAATTTGTTTCTATTCAGAACAAACATACAAAGCTATGCCATTAAATTTCAAAAATTTTCTATTTCTAGGGTGGCTAAAGTTGTAGCTCCTAAGAAGGAGTTGTTGAAGAAGGCAGAGGGAGAATTAGCAATTGCCATGGGAACTTTAGAGAAGAAACGTGCCTCACTCAGAGAGGTTCAAGAGAAATTATCTAAGTTGCAAGATACTTTGGCACATAACAAGAAAAAGAAGGCAGACCTTGAGAATCAAGTCGACCTTTGTACAAAGAAATTAGAAAGAGCCGAACAACTGATCAGTGGTCTTGGTGGTGAAAAGGACAGGTGAATAAATAGTTTCTTACCTTTCCTTTTTATTTCTCCACAATTTGCACTTGTCATTATCCAGATGATAGCTTACTATATACAGTACCACTACTAACAACTATTATTATGGAATTTCATTTTAATAAAAATACTATATACAATCTCTTTATGTTGACAATAGCCTAACAAGGTGTAGGGAGACAAAAATACCTTCTTTTTCAAAAATTCAAAGATTCTTCACTTTTAATGAAAGACAGACGTATAAAGATTTATCTTTGAAACAAATGTTATTGATTCGGGCGAAGTTTTTTTTTTTTTTTTTTTTTTTTTTAAATTAATTTTAAGGATTTGAGTGATATATTGATAGTTTTAATTGAATTGAGATTTTAATTATTTTTGTAAGAATTTGACTGATGAATTTGATGTTATATGATTTTAGATGGGGAGCAGCTGCTAGCATGTTGGCTACAAGATATACTAACTTAACTGGAGATATCTTAGTATCTAGTGGAACTGTTGCTTACCTTGGAGCTTTCACATCTGCTTACAGACAGGTAAAACAACCAGTAGACAATAATGTTAACTTCAATATTATTACAGCAAGCAAATCTGCAAAAAATATGTTATTTAACAAAACACAAATTAAGGTTAACTTTTTATCATAAATAAATTATAAACTGACTTGAAAAATGCAAAAAGTTAACATAAGCTAAATTTACAGTGGAAACTATTAATTAATTAAGTGGAAATTATTAAAGGTTCAGTGAAATAATACATTTCAAATATTTTATAGAAACATATGAAATATAATCTGCATATTTTTTTTTACTGACCATCGTGTGTTTTTACAGGATCAAGTACAGACATGGTTGAATGATGTGAGGAAACAAGGAATTCCATGTTCTGATGAATTCTCACTAGTGTCCAGTTTAGGAGAACCTGTTAAAATTAGAGCTTGGAATATTTGTGGATTACCAACTGACAACTTCTCTGTAGAAAACGGCATCATTCTCTCGTAAGCAAAAGCAGTTTGTTTAAGAATACTGTGTAACATGTCTAATCAGACACCTGAGTATTCCAACATCCTGCGTGAACCGAAACATATTCATGGACCCAAAATATGCCTAGCCTTGCAGAAAAACCTGAATATTCCTGCACCCTGCTTAATTCGCCATTTTTTTCTGGTCCTTAAGTTTGTCAGATTGTGAAGGTTACACTGTAATACCATTGTGTGAAATGGAAAATGTCAAGTGAAAATTATCACCAAAACCTCAATGTTTTTATGCCCCATTTATGGGTATTATGTTTTCTGGTCTGTGGGTCCGTTCGTTTGTTTGTCCGTCAGTCTTTCCATCCTTTGTCTGTTTGTCCGTCTGTCCCGCTTCAGGTTAAAGTTTTTGATCAAGGTAGTTTTTGATGAAGTTGAAGTCCAATCAACTTGAAACTTAGTACACATGTTCTTTATGTTATGGTTTTTCTAATTTTAATGCCAAATTAGAGATTTTACTCCATTTTCACGGTCCACTGAACATGGTAGTGTGGATGGGGCATCCGTGTACTGGGGACACATTCTTGTTTTAAATTATATTTAACCCACATTTCAGGTCAACTTGAGCTATACACCAGCCAGTCAAAAAAATATTGACAGGAAAGTACAACTGTTTTGCAAGCCATGACTGAAGATTTTTTACCATTATGGAAATTCTTAGAAATAGTTTTAAATGTAATTGAATTGGATGTTATATAGTATAAAACCTGGACAGATATTAACACTCATACATTTTTTTTATAATAGGAATGCCAGAAGATGGCCTTTGATGATAGATCCCCAGGGTCAGGCCAATAAATGGATAAAGAACATGGAAAAGGCTAACAATCTACATGTTGTCAAATTGTCTGATGCTGATTTCGTCAGAACATTAGAAAATTGTATACAGTTTGGAACTCCAGTAAGTATTTTTTATTTAACACATCAATTTCATAGAAAAGGTGAAGAAAGGTCTATTTTTTAAAGTTGAACTATTAATATAAAAAAAATGGCAATTAAAAATATAAATTTGAAAAATGTGATTTCAGAAATTGTTTTAATGTTTTAAATCGAAAAATTTTTTAGAAGCTATATTATTAAAAAAGCAAACATTTTGTTTGCAGTAACAATATCATTTATCATACACACATCGCAATTGAAAAGTTAAAATCATTTATTTATTCTCTTGTAGGTTTTAATGGAGAATTTAGGTGAAGAATTGGATCCATTGTTGGAACCTTTATTGTTGAAACAGACATTTAAACAGGGTGGAAGTATGTGTATTAGGCTTGGTGATAGCACCATTGAGTACTCACAAGACTTCAAGTTCTACATGACAACTAAACTCAGGAATCCACACTACTTACCAGAAACTTCAGTCAAGGTAAGCACGTAAAAGACACCCTTGTAGATTTCGAAAAAAGAGCAGGCTAATGCTGCTACAAGGCAGCACTCCCACCTGCAAATTGGAGAGGGATTAATATTAGTTGCCATAAGTTTTTTCGCCATCCGCTATTATTAGATATGTTTAAACTTAGGTAAGGAGAATTTGATGGAAGAAGACGATAATTGAAGTTACCTACCATTTAAGAATATTTTTTTTTAGCATTTATCTGTGTCAACAATTTATAGTTGTATTAAAAACATCATAATGTAACCTATTCTAAGTGTCACAATAAATCTCAATGAAATGCAAGGATACATATAGACTAATAGTGATTTCTTCTGAATATTATTTCAGGTGACCCTGTTGAATTTCATGATTACACCTGAAGGTTTACAGGATCAGTTACTGGGTATTGTTGTAGCCAGAGAAAGACCAGAACTCGAGGAAGAGAAAAATGCACTTATTCTGCAGGGAGCTGAAAATAAACGGTAAGAGGTTCTCTATAATAAAATGGTGTCAAAATGTAAATCAAATGTGGTAACTAAAGTTAATATGAAAGAGATCCTGAACTTGCTACTGAATTTCAAAGGAAATTGGAGAATCTTGAATGTTTTTTTGGGGTTTGCATAGCAAACCATAGCCATTGCCATATCTGTACAAATGAAGAGGAGCAGGGTATACATTTATAAACTTTGCTCGTAGTGTTTGTCTCTCCTTCAATGCAAGTTTCAGAAAGAATGACATAGGTATGCAGTGTCTGGCACTGGCTTGGCATTGACAGCATCAACCATTGTTAAATTTTGTGATTGGTGATCACAGACATAGTTAACAGTATATTCTGGTTATTTCAGCACAGACATATCTGTGTTAACAGTATATTCTGGTTATTTCAGCACAGACATATCTGTGTTAACAGTATATTCTGGTTATTTCAGCACAGACATCTGTGTTAACAGTATATTCTGGTTATTTCAGCTACTAAAGGAAAAACATAGTTCTCCATTAAGTCTTTTGATCCCTGGCATGCCAGTGTCTCAATTGTTACTTATACTGTAATCGCCATTACGATTATTAAAACTGTAATCAACATTGTGATTATTAATTATGAAATCATTCAACGTAACTGTATTATTCCTCATTACAGACAACTGAAGGAGATTGAAGATAAAATTCTTGAAGTCTTGTCATCGTCAGAAGGAAACATTTTAGAAGATGAGACAGCCATTAAAGTACTGTCATCCTCCAAAGTTCTGTCCAATGAAATTTCAGAGAAACAGGTATGTACCTATCACTTCATTCGTTATTATAAAATTTCAAAGAGCACATCTGGATCTTGCCGAACTTTTAAAAAAAATTTAAAACTTCTATTTTCATTCTTCCAAAACATTGAAATTAAAATGATTTTTGTCGAGCCTGCAACTTTTGTTGCAGAAAGCTCGACATAGGGATAGTGATCCGGCGGCGGCGGCGGCGGCTACGGCGGCGGTGTTAGCTAACTTCTTAAAAGCTTTATATTTTAGAAGGTGGAAGAACTGGATGCTTCATACTTTGTATATAGATGCCTCATGTTACGAAGTTTCCGTCAGTCACATGTCCAATGTCCTTGACCTCATTTTCATGGTTCAGTGACCACTTGAAAAAAAAGTTCAAATTTTTTGTAATGTTGAATTCTCTCTTATTATAAGTAATAGGATAACTATATTTGATATGTGCATACCTTGCAAGGTCCTCATGTCTGTCAGACAGTTTTCACTTGACCTCGACCTCATTTCATGGATCAGTGAACAAGGTTAAGTTTTGGTGGTCAAGTCCATATCTCAGATACTATAAGCAATAGGGCTAATATATTCGGTGTATGAAAGGACTGTAAGGTGTACATGTCCAACTGGCAGGTGTCATCTGACCTTGACCTCATTTTCATGGTTCAGTGGTTATAGTTAGATTTTTGTGTTTTGGTCTGTTATTCTCATACTATATGCAATAGGTCTACTATATTTGTTGTATGGAATGATTGTAAGGTGTACATGTCTAGCGGGCAGATGTCATGTGACCTTGACCTCATTTTCATGGTTCAGTGGTCAAAGTTAAGTTTTTGAGTTTTGGTCTTTTTATCTAATACTATATGCCATAGGTCAACTATATTTGGTGTATGGAAATATTTTATGATCTTTATGTCAGTCGCGCAGGTTTTATTTGACCCTGACCTCATTTTCACGGTTCATTGCACAGTGTTAAGTTTTTGTGTTTTGGTCTATTTTTCTTAAACAATAAGTAATAGGTCAACTATATATGTTGTATAGAAGCATTGTTAGCTGTACATGTCTGCCTGGCATGGTTCATCTGACCTTGACCTCATTTTCAAGGTTCATTGGTCTTTGTTTAGTTATCTTGGTTAATGTTAAGTTTATGGTACAGTTGTTATAAAGCTTAGCTTTATACTTAGGACTATCAACATAATATCAATGATTAGTATAGAAGGCGAGACATTTCAGCGTGTGCACTCTTGTTTTTTTTAGAGAACACGTTAAATGTGTATCAAGTTGATTAACCTGAAGTTTCAAAATCAAATGCGTAATCCTGAAGTTGAAAAAGTAATTCTTATTAAGCTGTATTGTACATAAAGTATTAGCTTTAGTCATTCAGCGTTCATTAGGAATCAGTAGGGTTCACAGTTACATAAGAAATGAGAGAGTTGTAATATATTTTCATATGCTTTTAAGGTGGTACCCAACACTTTCACAAAAATAAATTTGGCTCATTTAATTTCATAAAATTTTGTCAAAGTATTTACTTTGACACTTTAAAAAAAATCAAAAAATTTATTAAAAATTTGAACCAACCGTTTTGTCAGAAAAATTACACTGGTTATATAGTAGTTTGATAAACACAAATTTCCCTTTACAACACAACGTAATTAAAATGTTGAGCTGATTTTACAGAGTTATCTCCCAGTAGTAATAGGTACCACCTTAATACTTGTTTGATACTGTCAAATCTCCAAGTGACTAAAAGATTTTTTTTTTTTACATCTATAGCATAATCCCATAAAATTTTGATTAGGAAGAAAGGCAGAAAATTTTAGCTAAAAGTTCCAATTATCAGAAAAATTATTTTATGTATGTTTTATTTTGTAGGCGATTGCAGAAGAGACTGAAATTAAAATTGACCAGGCCCGTATGGGTTACACACCGATTGCAGTGCACTCTACGATTCTGTTCTTCTCCATTGCAGACTTGGCCAATATTGAACCTATGTACCAATATTCTTTAACATGGTTTATAAATCTCTTTGTGCTGTCAATTGACAATGCTGAAAAATCAGACAATTTGGAAGTTCGTCTGAAACATCTCTACGACCATTTTACATATTCTTTGTACTGTAACATCTGTAGATCTCTCTTTGAGAAAGATAAGGTTTGTAAATTTTATGATTTCAAATTCTGTTGCATGATCTGAGAGTTTGGAAATGTGATTTTAAATGCTGTTGCATGCTCTAAAAGTTAGGAAATGTCGGACTTTTAAATCCTAAATATGTTTTTGAATGTGAAAAGATTAGTTGATAAATTGTGTCAACTTAAATGCTGTTTAATAGTCTGAAAGTTTACAAAGTCAGATTTTTCAAGATCCCTCAATTTATTTTTTAATTTGAAAAAATAGGTTAATTTTGTGAAATCAAATGCAAATGCATTGTGGAAAAGTTTTTAAATACATTACAAGAAAAACAGACACTATATAAATTTTTGAATTTGACCAAACAACTTTTTTTTCTAGTTACTGTTTTCCTTCATCCTCTGTGTAAACATCCTGAAACATCAGAAGGAGGTTAATGAAGAGGAATGGAGATTCTTGTTGACTGGAGGTATTGGTTTAGACAACCCACATCCAAATCCTGCAACATGGCTCCCATCCAAATCATGGGATGAACTCTGTCGTCTTGATGATTTGACAGTCTACAAAGGAATGCGTCAGAAATTCCTGACACAAAAGAATGAATGGCGGGAATTATATGATGATCCTGTAAGTATAAGTTTTTAATCTATTTCTAATGACTCTGTGAGTACAAGTTTAATCTATTTCTGATGACTCTGTGAGTATAAGTATAATCTATAGATATAAGAAGAAGGGGTATGAATGCCAATGAGACAACTATCCATCCAAGTCTTAATTTGTAAAAAGTAAACAATGATAGGTCTAAGTACAGCCTTCAACAAGGAGCATTGACTCACACCAAACATCAAGCTATGAAGTTGAAAAATGACTAGTGTAAAACCATTCAAACATCTATGCACATTTCTGGTACCTTTAACATGTTTATGACTTTTTAGTGACTTAACATTAGAAGTACAAAAACAACATCTAAGTCGAATCACTTTCTGTTGTTTTTACATATTTTTATTTGAATTATTCTCAATCGTCCATAGAATATTTTTAAGAAATGCTTATTATGTAAATTTGAATATATTGTATATTTCTACATTTTCAGGAACCTCATCATAGTAAATATGCAGGTGAATGGCAGGAAAAATTAACAATGTTCCAGAAAATGTTAGTTTTACGTTGTCTCCGTCCAGACAAGGTCGTTCCTGCAGTATTTGACTTTGTGACAGAGAAACTTGGCAAGAAGTTTGTTGAACCACCACCATTTGATCTTCCCAAAGCCTTTGCTGACAGTAATTGTACTTCACCGTTATTGTTTGTGTTGTCACCAGGTTCTGATCCTATGTCAGCTTTACTCAGATTTGCTGAAGATATGGTTTGTGTTTTAACTCAATAAATTTTATCTTATCCAATACTATGTGGTTCAAATATCTACATATTTAAGACAAGATTTAAAATGGAAGTTTTGACAAATGTAACAATGATCTTATTACTAAATAAATTGAGCCTGGTTTGGCATGGCTTAAATATCATTCATAATTAAGAAAAGTTAGTGTATCCATCTTTAAGTGAAAAAAGACCAAACTTATTATCTAATGAATACATGTGGTTAGGCTAACGGTTAAAATATTTAGATATGAATCTTGAACAGCTCTTAAAAAATTTGAAACAACTTTTGACAAAATTTAAATAGTTTGGGTCTACATTTTTAAAAGGATTATTATAGTAGTATCGTATAAGGTTTTGTATTAATTATTATATTTGATGAATGATTGTAGGGATTTGGTGGTGCCAAGTTTGACTCATTGTCTTTGGGTCAAGGTCAAGGTCCAATTGCCATGAAGATGATTGAGAAAGGTTTAAAGGAAGGAACATGGGTGATGTTACAGAATTGTCATTTAGCTCCTTCATGGATGCCTACGCTGGAGAAGGTTTGTGAGGTCAGTTTTTAGTAGTTTATAATTATGTATGGGTGATTTGAGTTACTTATTTTTTGTCGAGCCTGCAACTTTTGTTGCAGAAAGCTCGAAATAGGGATAGTGATCCGGCAGCTGCGTTAGCCAACTTCTTAAAAGATATATATTTTAGAATGTGAAAGACCTGGATGCTTCATACTTTGTATATAGATGCCTCATGTTATGAACTTTCTGTCAGTCACATGTCCAATGTCCTTGACCTCATTTTCATGGTTCAGTGACTACTTGGAAAAAAAGTTAGGATTTTTTGTAATGTTAAATTCTCTCTTATTATAAGTAATAGGATAACTATATTTGGTATATGCATACCTTGTAAGGTCCTCATGCCTGTCAGACAGTTTTCACTTGACCTCGACCTCATTTCATGGATCAGTGAACAAGGTTAAGTTTTGGTGGTCAAGTCCATATCTCAGATACTATAAGCAATAGGTCTAGTATATTCGGTATATGGAATGACTGTAAGGTGTACATGTCCAACTGGCAGGTGTCATCTGACCTTGACCTCATTTTCATGGTTCAGTGGTTATAGTTAAGTTTTTGTGTTTTGGTCTGTTTTTCTTATACTATATGCAATAGGTCTACTATATTTGGTGTATCGAATGATTGTAAGGTGTACATGTCTAGCTGACAGGTGTCATCTGACCTTGACCTCATTTTCATGGTTCAGTGGTCAAAGTTAAGTTTTTGAGTTTTGGTCTATTTTTCGAATACTATATGCAATAGGTCAACTATATTTGATGTATGGAAATATTTTATGATCTATATGTCAGTCACGCAGGTTTTATTTGACCTTGACATCATTTTCACGGTTCAATGCTAAGTGTTAAGTTTTTGTGTTTTAGTCTGTTTTTTTTTAATTTATAAGCAATAGGTCTTTTATGAAAGAATTGTTAGCTGTACATGTCTGCCTGGCATGGTTCATCTGACCTTGACCTCATTTTCATGGTTCATTGATCAATGTTTAGTTTTCTTGGTTAATGTTGAGTTTATGTGACAGTTGTAATAAAGCTTTATATTTAGGACTATCAACATTATATCAGTGATTAGTAAAGAAGGCGAGACATTTCAGCGTGTGCACTCTTGTTTTAATTAATTGTCAGTTGAAAAAGTGCCTAATTCTTTTATCTAAAGGATGTGAAAATGAAATTATAAATTAAGTAGAAATGGCTAAACAGATTATGACAAGAAATATTTAATAAGTTAGTTGAATGTAAACAGAGCAGATAACTCACTTCTGGTAACTATAACTTCACTAAATATTCTATATCACAACAATGTTCAAGTTGTTTTTAGGCCTTCGACTATCTAATAAACCTTGTTTATATTCTTCTTTTAGGAATTTAACCCAGAACAGACACATCCTGACTTCCGTATATGGTTAACAAGTTACCCAACCAGTTTTTTCCCTGTATCTATCCTGCAGAATGGTGTCAAGATGACTAATGAGGCACCAAAAGGATTACGCTTCAATATACTAAAGTCCTACATGACTGATCCAATATCTGATATTGAACTGTTTAATTCAGTCAAAAATGCAGTAAGTGGCCAGTTTTTTTATTTCTTGTTTCGTGATATTTCAACAAATTTCACAGATGGAGTGATATTTTTTTTATTTTTTATTTTAAAATTCAGCTTTTAAACTATTGATTCTATATGTGTGTTTTATCATGCTTTCATTTGTTTTGCTTTCCTGATCCTTATTATAAACTTAAAGTAACATGATGAGAAAAATTGACCAATTTTATAAAGGTATGTAGGGAAAGGTGAATACAAAGAAAACTAAATGACAAATTTTTTTAAATAAAATAACAAATCAGGCATAAAATGATTTCAGAAAAAAAAAGAAAAAGTACAGTCTCTATACTGTTCTTGATGTTATACTGAACAGAGATATTTAGGGTTAATTCCTTCAAAAATTTAATAATCTGAGTTATCTCAATTTACAAGGCTTAGTTAAAATATTCTAATCAATCTGAAAAAAAATCTGTATTTGCATAGTTTTCTTCTTTTGAATTGAAAGTCTAACAAATTAATGACATTCCTGCCTCAAAATTTGATTATTATACCCCCGCTTTAAAAAAGGGGGGGTATACTGTTTTACCTCTGTCTGTCAGTCCGTCCGTCCGTCCATCAGTCCGTCCGTCAGTCAGTCCGTCCCATGAAACTTTCGTCACATTTTTCTCAGGAACTACACATCCACCCTTTCTGTAATTTGGTATCAACATTTATATATGTCAGCCATACCGTGTGATGCGTTTTCAGATTTATCACTTGACAACTTCCTGTTTACCGAACACTTGTATGATTTTACACATGATAGCCAAGTTGAAAGTTTTCGTCACATTTTTCTCAGGAACTACAATACAAGGATTTCTGAAATTTGCTTTCAGGATTTATATAAGTCAGCTATACCGTGTGATGCGTTTTCAGATTCATCACTCGACAACTTCCTGTTTACCGAACACTTGTATGATTTTACACATAATAACCAAGTTAAAAATTTTCGTCACATTTTTCTCAGGAACTACAATACAAGGATTTCTGAAATTTGGTTTCAGGATTTTTATAAGTCAGCTATACCGTGTGATGCGTTTTCAGATTCATCACTCGACAACTTCCTGTTTACCGAACACTTGCATATTTTTACACTATTAATGTTATCCACTTGCGGCGGGGGTATCATCAGTGAGCAGTAGCTCACAGTTTCGCTTGTTTCATCAAAATTCTAGAGTGTTTTCTGCTATTTTAGAATCTATGATGGATTAGAAACCATGGCCCATACTTCCTTTTTAAAATTCTTTAATATTTCACTTTGATTTCACAAATGGTTAGATGTTTCAGTAATAATTTTGCTCTGTTTAACAGAAAACAGGAAGCCAGGTAATTTGCGTGTACATCACTGCAGATATAAATATTTAGCTCTGTAGAAAATCATGATATATGCATGGGTAATTCTTTTAAGTGTATATAAATGCACATATTTTGTTTCAGATTTTGTTTCAGGAGCAGATATATATTTAATAACAACCATTTTTCCATTTCGCACAAGAGAATATTGTAGTCTTTGATCCACAAATTTCATTTCTCTTGTCCAGCCAATCCATCAAGACAACTACCAGAACCTTCCATTTGATTTTTTTTAAAAAATGAAGTCTTCTCCATTTTTAGAGATTTAAAAGTGAAAAGGCTTTTTTTTGCTGAATGGTCAAAATTGTGTCTGGCAGTTTTATCCATCTTCTCAAATGACTGTGAAAGGTTAAATTTTCAACATCTAGTTTATCCAAGTTAAGGCTTAGTAGAAAAAATCAATTGTGACACATAATACAAAAAATATTGCAATTGAAATTTATTTATCCCATTATACATCATTATCCCGGAGAGTTTTTTTTTAAAGACACTTTTAGTTGTGATACAGAGAAACATTTTTTTTCCTTTTCTCTCTATGAAATGGAGGCTGCTGTCAAAGGACTACATATATTGAGACATGATATACACAATATATTAAAACATTTCCTTCAATTCTTCTATGCTGTTCTTTACTTTAGATATTATAATTTGGTATATAGTATACGGTGACGGATTAGTATCACTATTCTAGTTAACTGTTTAAAGCGAAGTTATGTTCTCAACTAAAAACAAAGTACCGTTTAAACCATATCATTTTTCTGGAGTCAATAAATTGGTTACCATGAAATAATATATATTTGACTTTCTAAAATCTTACATGTTATTGTAAATTTAGGAATTAAAGTAATTAAAAAAATGTGACAAAATGACTAGAATTAAAACTTCAGTTTACTCTTTCCTTGTAATGTTCTCATACAAATTTGCAAGAATGACAATAATTGATAATGATTTAAAAATTATTGTAGGTTCTCATCAATTCTCTATCTAAATGTAGACACTTAAATTCTGAGCTACATCATTTTCTAAGAATTATAATTTAGACTCATGTATGTGCCTTACAATGCCAAAATTCACTTTGGTAGCATGGTAATGGTTCTATTGTAAAATACTTAAATATGTAGAAAATATATTATGCTCATATAAGTTCTTTTCTCTTATAGATATATTATCTAATGGCATTGTGCACCTCTGATTTATTTTCTTACCTGATCAATTTTGGTTTCAAATGGAAAAATATGTACTTTGCCATATGTGTACAAGTGGGGGTTCTGAAGTAAAAATAGGTGATCTCGGCTCACAGGTTTTCCTTTGCAAAATATGTGCTAAACTATACCTGTAAACATGATATATAACAGGAGGCATATTGTTATCAGTAGATTGATTTTTCAGGCATGAGGAGTGGGGTAGGAATTTTTGTATATGACATGCATTGTTAAACAATGTATTTAGATTCTGAATAATTGATTCAATCAGTAACAAAATATTCAATTCATCACACTGTCAACTACATGTTTAAATGTCTACAAAATAAGTTTGTAGAGGTTATTCTGATGAGCATGAATTACAAATGTTGACATTATATGCAGAGATGGCAATAAAAAGCTGCGCAATCAAATAATTTCAATAACAAAATTTGAAATTGCATAAACCGGTAAGAAGAATTTTCAGTGTAATCTGAATGTGAAAATGAATTAATTCTAAAGAAGAATTTTCATGGTAAGCTGAATTTCGAAAATGAGTGAATTCTGAAGATGATTTTTCGGAGTAATCTGAAAATGAAAATAAATGAATTTACAAGACGAATTTTGTGTAATCTGAATGTGAAAATGAATTAATTCAAAAGAAGAATTTTCAGTGTATCTGAATATGAAATCAATATCAAAATAGATGAGTTCTAAAGAAGAATTTCAGTGTCCATGTATTTTAAACTTGTTTTCTCTACTTGTAGCATTGTTGGAAAAAGATGCTGTTTGGTTTGTGTTTCTTCCATGCCATTGTTCAGGAGAGAAGGAAGTTTGGAGCTCTTGGATGGAATATTCCCTATGAATTTAATGAAACAGATTTACGTATTTCTGTCAGACAGTTGGCCATGTTCATGAATGAATATGATGTAAGTCAAATGCTCACTTATCTACTTGAAACATATTTTTTTCTCTCGCTGTGTTGAAGATCCATTGGTGGCCATGAGCTTATTTCTGCTCTTTGGTTGGGTTGTTGTCTCTTTGACATGTTCTCAATTTTATTTATTTCCAAAATTTAAAATGTTTTTTTTTTTCTAGTAATATATTTCTCATTTCAATTTTTAAAGAAAGATTATGATGCATTATATTGTGTTTTTATCTTAATTATGAAAATAATTTTGGAAAAAGAAAGGAGCATAGGTTTGACAATTACTGTACAGGTCAAGCAGGATTTCTTCTTTCGAGGACTGTACAATATGATTTATTTGTTGTAGACTGTACAATATGATTTATTTGTTGTAGACTGTACAATATGATATATTTGTTGTAGACTGTACAATATGATTTATTTGTTGTAGACTGTACAATATGATTTATTTGTTGTAGACTGTACAATATGATATATTTGTTGTAGACTGTACAATATGATTTATTTGTTGTAGACTGTACAATATGATATATTTGTTGTAGACTGTACAATATGATTTATTTGTTGTAGACTGTACAATATGATATATTTGTTGTAGACTGTACAATATGATATATTTGTTGTAGACTGTACAATATGATTTATTTGTTGTAGACTGTACAATATGATTTATTTGTTGTAGACTGTACAATATGATATATTTGTTGTAGACTGTACAATATGTTTTATTTGTTGTAGACTGTACAATATGATTTATTTGTTGTAGACTGTACAATATGATGCGTTAAGATACCTGACAGGAGAATGTAATTACGGTGGTCGTGTCACAGATGATTGGGATAGACGTACTCTACATAGTATCCTCGACAAGTTCTATAGTCCGAAAATTAATGAGGATGACAATTACTTCTTTGATGACACCCACTTATACTATGCTCCAAAGGAAGGAGAGGTAATACTCATTACTATTAACACACACCCACATATGCTATATAAATATAAGGAGATGTGGTATAATTACTTATGAGACAACTGTACTACAAAGGCAAATAGACAAATATGTCAATATATGGCCTTCAAAAAAGTATAACCTTCACCTCATAGAAAAAGCTATAAAATACCTTGGAAAAATAAAATGAGGAACAATTCGAAAGAGTATTCAATGAACTATAATAAACAACGACTACATGCACCTGTTATAAACAAACAAAATCTCATTGAATGTACTGTTTAAAAATGAATTTACATTTGCTGTTTCTATCTTTGTAGTTTGAGTCTTATTTAGAATATATAAACCAATTGCCACTTGTCCCCAAGCCAGGAATCTTTGGAATGCACGACAATGCAGATATCACTAAAGACCAGGGTGAAACCAAACTGCTGTTTGACAACATTCTTCTTACACAGGTTAGTATCATGATAAGATTCCATGTAAAATGAATGTTAAATTCACCTTTTTTTACCATATATCCTTCGAAACATTCCAAGAAAAATACTTGATGTAGTAAAAATCTGTTACCTCGTGACCCAACATAATTTTAAAAAAGCTGTGCAAGTATTATTGCAATAAATCATCATTTGAGTGTGTATGTGTTGAACTGACATCTTATTTTCGAATTATGAGTTTTATTGTCCCTCTGGTATCTTTCGTCCCTCTTTTGCTCATGCAATGAACCTTAAATTTAATGTACTGAATTTGCAACAGTTTAGAAAATAACTTTAAATCATCAAGTATCCAATATTAAGAGCAAAACCTAGACATGTGATCGAGAGATATTTTGTTAACTAATTTCAAAATGAGTTCTCTCCCTTTGGTGAAAGAATTATTATATTTTATGAGGTGTTGGTTGTCCATCATTGTGTTGTTTTATGCTTTGGTTCCTCCCATATGTTTTCTTGCATATTTAATTTAAATAGATGTGTTCAAAGCTTTTATTTTGATTTTATATGTCACTTTTGTTTTTGCTTTAAAATATATATTAAAAAAAAAATCATTGTCGCAGACAAAGGGAGTCAAAGGGCAAAACTTCTTGAATTTAGTTATAGCCCTTTCTGGCTTATTTCTGTAAATTGGATTATTTGATGTTTTCCAGTGCAATTTTTGTGAAGTTCTCTCCCAATTTTATTTTCTACCGTTTTTTAATGGTTATTTGTTATATTGGTTATGATTTATTAAATATTAACATTTTTGTTTATGTTTTTTTATAATTTGCTTGTGCTTCAACTTGGTTATTCAACTGACTGTTGCTATGGTAACAGAAACGGGTAAGAGTAGGGTACCATATATTCACTAGCTTAGTATCATGTCTGGCTTATTTTCACCTCTTTATATACATTTAAGAATCAAAATGTTGGAGTTACTTTCCCTGAGTATAGAAGTTTAAATTCTTAGCAATATTATCAGGATGCAATTCATCACTAGAAAGATATGAAATATTGCCTACATGCATTGCTTATTAGGGAACTGTCAAAATGTTGACTGCCTGCAATGATCACTAGAAAAAAAGAAACTCTTGATGCTGCCTCAAGTGAGCAGCTACCAACCAAAATAGCACATAACATACACCAATATCTTGTATATCTTATCAAGCATGTCTGTAAGCTTCTTGCAAAGGGGAAGTAACTCTAGCAGTGGGCAAATAACTCTGTAGATAGACAAAATCATATATATTTATTAGTCATATAATGTAGGCTCTTTAATTTAAGGTAATAGTGTATAACATTGCACATTTGTCTAGGGTCAAGGTGCATGAACACAAGTTCTTCTTTATAATACTTTCCCTGGTTATGTTTCTGAAGATTGAGCAATGTTTAGTAAGGGAAAAACAGACAATCATAGGTTTTGAGGGAAGACAAAAAATGAAGTGAAAGTACATGTAGATTTTAATGCAAAGAAAGAAATTGTGATTTAGAATGTTTGATGATACAAGATGATAGGTTAAATTGTACACAGGATAGAAGAGATTATATCTCTTTAGATGTGAAGGGGTTATGTTTCCTTTTTAATGATTATTAGTGAAAATAACCTTTTTCAATTAATTTTTACTTTTTTTGGCAGTCTTAAAATAATATTAGGGATCACAAATACAGATTTGTATCCTTAGTTACTAAATATCTATTCTGATTACTTTTTTTTGGTTATATTTTCTATTCAACATTAACACAATTTTTCTTCTTAAAATAAACTAAAAACTAAATCTATTAGCATTTCTTTGCTTTGGTAAGTAGAAGGAAATCAGAAAGAAAGAAGATGTTTAGTATGTCCACAATTCACTGTCTTTTTGGTATGGCTGATATTGATCATTGAAGCACCAAAAAACGAGAGCGATGTGTCAAAAAAGTCATTGAATGTCAAATGCACTTGACCTGTTGCTGTGTACTTTGACCACTTGGCCACCAAGACCCCTCATATATATATATATATATATATATATATATATATATATATATATATATATATATATATATATATATATATATATCCAAGATGTATGTGTTTAGTTTAATGAATGAATATGCATGTATAAAATTAACAAAAATCCCTAGAGCTTCACCTTACATAGTAATCATTATAATTCCTCTTAACCAATCAGGGATTTAGCGTGATTGTTGACCTCTTTCAGATTTTTATCTCCCATTTATGGGCATTATGTTTTCTGGTCTGTGTGTCCGTTGGTTTGCCCGTCCATCTGTCCCGCTTCAGGTTCAAGTTTTTGGTTGAGGTAGTTTTTGATGAAGTTAAAGTCCAATCAACTTGAAACTAAGTACACATGATCTTTCTAATTTTAATGCCAAATAAGAGATTTTCCCCCATTTTCTCGGTCCATTGAATATAGAAAATGTTAGTGCGGATTGGGCATCCGTGTACTGGGGACACATTCTTGTTTTGAACGTCTCTTTGAAGATAAGTGTCCCAACAGAGAAGACAAATCTGCCACTTTGGAGGGAAAATATTGAAACTTCTCACTCTTTTTCCTGCTCATGTTTTCCCTGTAAAGATTAAATCCAGGCCATTTATTAGGAGGCGGTACCTGGTATTTTTACCCTCCTATGCTATTGACAAGTACTGCCTAAATGTAGAAATTTTTATATAAGATATTCATGGAATAAATTGAAAAGTACCACCTAGAAACGTGGAAAGTACCAGTCAACATGAAAGATAATGAAACCCCTGTAAATCAATGTTAATATAATTTTAATAAGTGCCAAAGCTACCAAAACTCATTATTTTGATAATACTTTCCCCATAAAAATATAAACAAACTGAGTTACAAGATGAACAGAACTCTAACAAATCAGAGAGATAACTTCCATTTCCAAAGTTTGAAAACTTGCTAACTATTATTTCTATTATGTAGTTGCTTTTTATATCTTGCATGCAAATTATATATTCTTGTTAGTGTATATTAGCACTAGAAAAATATATTGTAAACATGTACATTTTAATGTTTCCTACCATTGTTTTATGTTTTAGCAAGGAGCGGTAATTTTTCAACTTCCATTTTTGTACACGACATCTTTTACATGACTTTGAAATTAAATTTGAAATTACCTTTTATTGTTTTTTGCATGATTCAGAAGTTATTTTTTATTTTTAAAATTTGGTCTCATCTTGAAGTACTGTATTTGGATTTTTTTTACATGACAGCATGAAAGTTGGTCCACTTAAAAATTTAAAGAAAAAAATTGTGATTCTGTTTTAGCTGCATTACTTACACTTGTTGTCAAAATACAGTGGCGGATCCAGGGGAGGGGGGGGGGGGGGGGTTCCGAGGGTTGGAACCCCCCCTTTTTTTGGACGATCAATGCATTTGAATGGGAGCATATAGTTGGAACCCCCCCCCCCCCCCCCCCCCCCCCTTTTTACTCTGGGTTGGGAACCCCCCCTTTTTAAAATGACTGGATCCGCCACTGAAATATCTGGAGAATCTCTACTTAGTATCTCAATTATTAACTGTTTATGAATAGAAACAGTCTATAAAAGTTATCTCTGGCAAATTTTCAGTTGTTATCAAATTTAAACATATTAAACTGAAAGGAAGAAAGTGTGCTCAAAGAGAGTGTATTTTGTTGTCAATCAATATATTCCCAAATGTCATACCTTTTTCATTTTAAGAATTGATATCATAATTTCATCAATATTTATATTTGTTCATCAATTTTCATTTATAAACCAACACATATATATACACGTTTTTCATTGATTTATTGACCTCATGTGACCTTTGTGTATTTCTTTAATTTAGTTCTCATTATTTGTAATCAATATTCCATAGTCTTTGAATTAATTTTTTTATTTTTTAGTAATTTTTATTTTTGGATTATTTCCCTTTAGGCTAGAGCATCCTCAGGTGGAGGGAAATCAACAGATGAGATCGTTGATGAAGTTGCTGCTGATGTTTTATCTAAAATTCCAAACATATTTGACACTGATTCAGCATTGCGTAAATATCCTACATCCTATAAACAGAGTATGAACACCGTCCTTGTCCAAGAAATGACCAGATTCAATAGACTTCTGTCAACTGTCAGATCCAGCTTGGCCAACATCAGAAAGGCCATGAAGGTAGGTTAAAATGTTACTATAGATTCAATTTCAATGATGGGGTACACATTTTGTGGATTTTTTGGGATATAGGTGTAAAACCAAATACACATTTCCTACCAAATTTATTTAAAATCTCATTTGTACACAAAAATACTCTTGAATATTGGTTCCACACTAGAATAAATGAATCCTTATTATTCAAAACCAGTAAGTTAAGTATCAAGTAAATAAATGCTTTAATTCTTTGGTGTTCGGTCACAAGTTGAATGTTTTTCAATATTTCAATTCTTTGATTAGTTATTTTTTAGCTCACCTAGCCCACAGGGCCAAGTGAGCTTTTCTCATCACTTGGTGTCCGGCGTCCGTCGTTAGCTTTTACAAAAATCTTCTCCTCTGAAACTACTGGGCCAATTTTTACCAAACTTGGCCACAATCATTATTAGGGTTTCTTATTTAAAAATTGTGTCCAGTGACTCGGCCAACCAACCAAGATGGCCGCCATGGCTAAAAATAGAACATAGGGGTGAAATGTAGATTTTGGCTTATAACTCTGAAACCGCAGCGTATAGAGCAAATCTGACATGGGGGTAAAATTGTTTATCAGGTCAAGACCTATCTGCCCTGAAATTTTCAGATGAATCTGACAACCTGTTGTTGGGTTGCTGCCCCTGAATTGGTAATTTTAAGGAAATTTTGCTGTTTTTGGTTATTATCTTGAATATTATTATAGATAGAGATAAACTGTCACATCAATAATGTTAAGCAAAGTAAGATTTACAAATAAGTCAACATGACGGAAATGGTCCATTGACCCCTAAGGAGTTATTGTCCTTTATAGCCAATTTTTAACAATTTTCATAAAATTTGTAAATTTTAACTAACATTTTCCACTGAAACTACTGGGCCAAGTTCATTATAGATAGAGATAATTGTAAGCAGCAAGAATGTTCAGTAAAGGAAGATGTACAAACACATCACCATCACCAAAACACAATTTTGTCATGAATCCATCTGCTTCCTTTGTTTAATATTCACATAGACCAAGGTGAGCGACACAGGCTCTTTAGAGCCTCTAGTTTTATTATATTGACAATAGGCTTTTTAATGAAATTAAAGTAGAAAACGTAAGGAACTATATCTATTTCTACGCTTCTACAATATATTTTGATGTGATGTCATCGAAATGTATTGACAGGTTGTTTTATTGTTGTATGACGCCAGAGGAGTGAAATAACCACTTTTATTTCACATGTGATATTATTGGTTTCTATTTCCCTTGGAAATCACGGTAAATCATTGCAACCAATGTAATAAATAGAGAATATCATATGGCAATTTCAATATCTCTGCTCAAGGGATTATATTGGTTGAGGGTTGATACGGTGTCTGATATTGAAAAAGCCATATCATATACACTTTATTATATACATATATCTCAAGTAGATGTTTTTTATGTGACATGACATCATACAGATAAGGAGGATTGAAATGACGTCATACAGATTATAGGTTTGACATGACGTCATACAGATTAGAGTTTTTGATAAAGCCTTTGCAACAGTGACTGCAATCGATGACGTGACGTCATACAGATTAAAGGTGTGATAAAGCTTTTGCAACCGTGCTGATATCGATATCATCACGGGTGGCTGATACAGCACGCTTGCCATTGATTGTATTACACATACAATTTATCTGTATTTACTACTAAGTATATAATAATTCCTTTTATCAACCTATTTTCTTAAATTTACATTTTGTATTACAGGGACTTGTTGTGATGTCATCTGACCTAGAAGAGGTCGTACTTAGTATGCTGAAAGGAAAGATTCCCGGCATGTGGATGAAGAAGTCTTATCCATCATTGAAGCCACTTGGAAGCTATGTCAATGATTTGATTGCTAGACTCAAATTCTTACAGGTAAACATTCCTGATAAAAGTAAAATCAGAGAAGTTCTTCAGACTCATTCTATTTATAAAGTGTATTTATTTTTTTGACCAGATTAAAAACCAAATAAAATCATATATCTGACTTTTGTTCAACAATCTTAAAAATACATTTATGCAAAATTCCTAAAATTGCAGTAAAACATCTCAACAAAATGAGTGACTCATTTTGTATTCCATTCTCTGTTTACATCTTCCTAAAAAGACCTTTATAGTAAGTCCAATTATTGGGTTAGTTCTGTCTTATCAGCTACATTGTAAGGAATATATTGTATGTGTTATCTATTTTTTAATCATCAATTTCAGTTAGTTATTTCAGTTACTTAATTTCTCTATTTTCATATTTTATTTGTATGTACTTTTTAAAAATGTTTTGATGTTTTTACAGGACTGGTATGACAATGGACCACCACCAGTCTTCTGGATCTCTGGATTTTACTTCACTCAGGCTTTCTTGACTGGAGCTCAGCAGAATTTTGCCAGGAAATACACCATTCCTATTGATTTGTTGTCATTTGATTATATAGTTATGGAAGATAAGGACTATGACACACCTCCAGAAGATGGTAAGTAAAATGAACAGTACTAGGTCAAGGTCAGATAAATATACAGACTATGACACTCCTCCAGCAGATGGTAAGTAAATTGAACAGTACTAGGTCAAGGTCAGAAAAATATAGACTATGATACACCTCCAGAAGATGGTAAGTAAAATGAACAGTACTAGGTCAAGGTCAGAAAAAAATACAGACTATGATACACCTCCAAAAGATAGTAAGTAAAATGAACAGTACTAGGTCAAGGTCAGAAAAATATACAGACTATGACACTTCTCCAGAAGATGGTAAGTAAAATGAACAGTACTAGGTCAAGGTCAGATAAATATACAGACTGACACTCCTCCAGAAGATGGTAAGTAAAATGAACAGTACTAGGTCAAGGTCAGAAAAATATACAGACTATGACACTCCTCCAGAAGATGGTAAGTAGTAAAATGAATAGCACTAGGTCAAGGTGAGAAAAATATACAGACTATGACACTCCTCCAGAAGATGGTAAGTAAAATGAACAGTACTAGGTCAAGGTCAGAAAAATATACAGACTATGACACTCCTCCAGAAGATGGTAAGTAAAATGAACAGTACTAGGTCAAGGTCAGAAAAATATACAGACTATGACACTCCTCCAGAAGATGGTAAGTACAATGAACAGTACTAGGTCAAGGTCAGAAAAATATACAGACTATGATACACCTCCAGAAGATGGTAAATAAAATGTACGTTACTAGGTCAAGGTAAGAAAAATATGCAATACTAGGACAATGTCTAAAAAATATACAATACTGTGACAATGTCTCAAAAATGTACAATACTATGACAACGGCCCAAAAAAAAAAAATACTTTACTAAGCCTAGGTCTCAAAAATATACTATACTGGGACAATGTCTAAAAAAATACTATGTCAAGGTCTCAAAAATGTACAATACTAAATCAAGGTCTCAAAAAAAAAAGCAAAGATAAACATTAAATTATTATATTTTAAATGAATTATATAATTTGTCTTAACTAAACAAAATACTGTTTTGTTTGAATAGGAAATATTGGTATAACTGTTAAGTTACAAAGAAACAAAGGCATTTTGTATACTTCTTCAACTGATGTCAAAAGTACAAAATATATGTGAAAAAAAACAAAGAACTTTAAGGATATAAGATGAGACTATTTAAATATTTTTCTTTGCAGGTGTTTATGTCCAGGGATTATATGTAGAAGGCGCATGTTGGGATAGAAAAAAGAATGTTTTTGCAGAATCTGTGCCTAAAGTTTTATTTGATCCTATGCCTACGGTAAGTAATTATATGTCCTAGGCTATGGCTTCATGGCTCATTGACTTCAAAAAAACTAAAATGATTATATTAGCTTAAAAATAAATAGCAAAAGTTAGTTTGTCTCGGTTGAGTTTGAACAACTGTTATATCAATCCACAAAGGATATAAGGCCTTGCTGATGTTCAATAGATGATTAAGAGTATAAAGCCACCGTCATGTACAGCTTCACAACCAAAGTAAAACAGACATAGAAGAATGACCTGGGTTTCAATGCAGATACATTAAATAAATCTAACTTATAGTAGGAAAAGTTGTATTTGATATATTCTGGTTGGCTGTTTGATCTAAGGTCATAATGCAGGAGGTGTTTTTGTTATGCTTCAACAGCAAAAATCAAGTGTTCGAGAGGAAACCATTTAACTTACAAGTGTCAAAATTGATGAGTCGATTTCTAGATGAAAAAAATATATTGATTAAATCTGTTTTTAAATGAAAGTTTTCATATAGCAACAAGTTCAATGATTTTTCTTATATTTCCAGATCCACATGGTACCGATCAAGAAATCAGACATTCCTAAAAAGCCAGTATATAGCATTCCTGTGTACAAGACCAGCGAACGTCGTGGTGTTCTGTCAACTACTGGACACTCTACAAACTTTGTTATTGGCATGTCCCTACCCTCAGACAAACCTCAAGACCACTGGGTCCAAAGAGGCGTGGCCCTGATCTGTCAGCTTAATGATTAAAGACAGGGAGCTTCCGTCCCCATAACATAGACTTTCACAATTTCACAATGCCATATAATAATCTAATCTGTGTGTTACATCTGCTGCTAATTATGATAATTATCAACTAAGGTTGTATCTGCTTTTAATACAATGTTGTCTACTATAAACTATAGACTGGAAAAATAGAAACCTTCTGAATATCAGTGGATATTTTAACATGCTAATATTGTATTATGCTAGTTTTTCTAATACATTTTATAGGCTAAAACCTCTGATGAAATATGAAATGCCTGAGAATAATCTCATGCTGATGACCAATTCATTTGGAATAGTAATGACATTTGAAATGTAAAGCACGAGTTTTCACATCTTAATTTCCTCTATCTTTGTTTTAGATATATGTAAATAGAGTAAACTAAACCATTGATTTCATTGAACTGGTAGACCATATTGTCTCTTTGTGTTATATGGACTAGTCAGTAGATATCTGACAGGTGTAAGCCATTTCTGTTTTAGTAGTGCTAAATCTGTGTTTTGCTAGAATTATGTGATTTGTATGGATTGCAGTGAAAAAAAAAGAATTAAAAAAATCATTTTCTGTCACCTCATTAAAGATAACTGCTTTTCTGTTCATAGTTTGCAAATATTTTAGTTAACGAAAAATAATGCATATTTTTTTTCAACAAGTTTTCAATAAGAGTTAATACAAACAACCAAAATGTATGACTTTGTAAGTACTGTGCTTGTGTGTGCAAATAATGGAATGGCTTATTTGTTACCAGGGCTAGTGTTTAGTTAACAGTTATATATGTGTGAACAACAAAGATAACAGGTATTGCTTGTGCATAACAGAGCTATATTAATTAAGAAGAAATTGAACTCTGTTAAGTCAGTGTTATGGGGTCCTCAGTAGTATGTTGAGTTTTGCCTGATGTCCAATCAAATAACTCCATTTGTTTTATCAGCCAATGAAATGTTGTTGCATTTTATGAAGTATTCAAATAGAGGCATTTATATGATCTGTGATTTTTTTTTACAATTCCTGTGATTAGTTAAACTTGTTTATTATCTTTTGTTCAGGGGAATAACTTAACCTGTTTATTAAATATTAACTCAAACAGGTATGAAAGAAAACATCTTTTGAACAAGAAAAAGTTTTTGCAGATGTTAATGTTATTAAAGGAATATATCTGCCTAATGAGCCTTTCTGTAAGATCTAGTTAGAAGTGACATAACTTAAACAAAAATCAGAAGAACAAAAATGAACTTAATAGGTTGATTAGATACTGAATTCCGTCCACATTAAATTATCTTTTGTGATATTTGTTTTTAATGTGAATTTATTTACACGATTGTACATATTTTTTTCAATCATACTGCACATCTGTCTTGTGCTAACCAACTGTGATATCTTATTTATTTAACGTCATAATTTAATTATTCTTTATTGTATGGATAGACTTTTGTTTTTGTTGACTTGTTTTTTTTTCTTAATTTTTATTTTGATATTTTCACATATAAAGTATAGTTATTTTTTCATGAATGAGAAGGACAAAACAGTGTTGTTTTATATTTTAATGAATGAAATTTTGAATTTGAGATTTACAAATTATTTAGATTAGTTGAGAATGAACAATAGATGCATTTACAGAAAGTTTGAATTTTATTTTATGGAAATAAAGTTTCAACTGTCAGTCTTAGTGATCTGTGTAATTTGTAAATCTTTAATTTAATATTTAAACTGCTGATTTTTAGACAATGCATTCCAAATATAGTAGTATATATAGATATATATTTTAAGAAGACCATTAACTTTGGTAACCTTATTTGCTGATATAAAGTGGTGGAGAAAGTTGAATTAAAGCATTCCGTCCTAAGTATATTATATTCAGACAATTCTGAAATATTTATTCTGTTAGTTTTGTACAGAGAAAGAACATCCCATAATAAAACTTGAAGTGTTTGTTGTTTGTTTATTTTTTATATACCAAGAGTTACTTCCGCTAACAACTTTTGCTATCTTAGTCAGGTTTTGCATATTTCAAAGTGACACCCTAACCCTGCACAAAGCACATCACTGTCACTGGGGAAATCCTTGGGGCTCTTTCAGTTGAACATTTTACAACCGATATATTACAATTACTTATAGATTTCAGTGACCAAGTTTGTATGTCAATCATAATATTGTCATATTTTCCTAGATGATTCTTATATAATACATTTTTTGTACATCCATTTTAGAGCCTCTGTATTACAAGTAGTTGACATAGTGGCAATTTAGAATTAAATGCATATTCCTGTGTTGCTAAGTGGTCTAATGACGTCCATTATCACTGAACTAGTAACATATTTGTTTAGGCGCCATCTAAAGGACTCCTCTTGGTGCGGGAGTTTATCGCTGCATTGAAGACCCATTGGTAGCCATCAGCTGTTATCTGCTCTATGGTCGGGTTGTTGTTTCTTTGATACATTCCCCATTTCCATTCTCAATTATAAGTTGTCAGCACTGAGGTTGTGAGTTGGAATTCAACAGATGCAGTTGACTTCAAACTTAATTGAAAAGGATTGTCAGTTTTCCTACGCAAGGTTGGTGGTTCTTCCGTAGACAGATGGTTTCCGGATAAAAACTTTAGTAAATGTAAATAGAAATAAATAAGAATTTAACACAAGGTTTATAACCACTAAAGGAAGGTTGTGATTGATTTTGGGAGTTAGGTCCCAACAGTTTAGGAATAGGGGCCCAAAAGGGGTCTAAATAAGAATTTTCTAGTTTCCAGACTATAACTTGTTTGTGATCTTTCTGAAAAAAAAAAAATTTATAACTATTGATTTTTTTAATTTTCCATTTTTTCCATTGATTTTTAGTACTTATTTGTATATTAAAGGAATAAATATCGATATGGCAGGAGAAACACGCCAAATATGATATGTAAATTATTATATAAAATATTGCGCAATAGCAGGAAATCTTTTGCATATTATTGCACTATAGCACAGTATTGTGCATAAGCAAGAAATCCTCAATCAATTGCACAGTATTGTGCAATTGTAAGAAATCTTCAATTCCACACTTGTGCAATAGCAAGAAATCTTGTAGAAAATTAATAGAAATATTTCAACCAATTTCAAATTTTTAAGTTCTTTCACCACAGTCATTTTGTGTCAGAAACCTATGTTATGTCATGGTAATTTTTCAGAGTTTAAT
Organism: Mytilus galloprovincialis; assembly: GCF_965363235.1. Lineage (NCBI taxonomy): Eukaryota > Metazoa > Mollusca > Bivalvia > Mytilida > Mytilidae > Mytilus > Mytilus galloprovincialis. The sequence goes on from NC_134851.1 coordinate 50,193,751, forward strand.
TTGATTTTAACATTTTAAAAATTCATTGATATTTTCCACTTGTATCACATGTTTTGGAAATAATTCCAGAACGAGATTTCAATAAGACTGAAAAGTCAGAAGAATACATCCTTAAGGAGTTATTGCCCTTGAAAGTCAATTTGTAACAAATTCTTGAAACCTTTTCCAAACCTTCACTGAAACAAAGGAGTAAGTTCGGTAAGGGTCATATTTGGACCCGATTATAAAGTTCAATGTTACAAGACAAAAAATGTTTTAAGTTGACTTAAAAACATGTGAGAAAGTTAAATAGAACTATTTTTGTCATAGTTTAATTATAACACGCTGAGTTTTACATTTCAAAAAGGTAAAGATAAGATATTTTGGTGAATTTGATAAAATCAACTGGATATCAACCAAATTAAGAACCAGGAAACAGAGCGCAGGCGTTGACAAACTAAATATTCAAACATGATATGTCTTTACAAACATTATTTCAAAAGATCATTGTTGTCGACCTATGCACTATATGTTTCCTGTCCAATAATCTATGGAAATTAAACCATTTTCATTGATGTTTTCGTGGAAAATCAATACAAGTACAAATTGTGATAAATACTAAAACGCAGGAACGTAAATTAAAAAAAAAATGGCTTGTTTCCTATCTAGTCACTGTACTAGCTATACTTTATCATGCTATTGGTCAATAAATCTTAATTTGAAATTTACGCTTAAAAAAGGGGCCGTTTTAGGACATTACCAACCTACTCCTTTAACCAAATTTGGCCATCATAAGGGTATCTAGTTTAAAAAATGTAAAATTGGGAAAGGAAATGGGGAATGTGTCAAGGCGGCAACAACCCGACCTGTGTCTGATTTCCCACCTGTCAACCAACAGTTGCACATGGCTAAAAATATAACATGGTGATAAAATGCAGGTTTTTGCTTATATCTCTGAAAAACATCAATGGTGAACAAATATATCAGGTGAGTGACACAGGGTCCTTGGAGCCTCTAGTTTGGTTTGAAAGCATTTTTCATGTGAGGGGCTTTTGAAGGCAACTATAAGGTATGGATTTTTATACGACCGCAAAATTTTTTTTAAGCTGTATCAAGCTTGAATGTTGTGTCCACCCCAACTGTCTGACTTCTGCATTCGTATAAAGCTGCCCCCTGCGGAGCATCTGGTTTCTCATTGTTGAAGGCTATACCCTTACCTAATTTAAACTACGGTGTATAATTAGTCTTAATAACAATCATACAAAATTGCTTATTTTTGTCGAACCTGCAACTTCTGCACAGAAAGCAGGACAATGATAGTGAACCAGCAGCAGTGTTAAATAACTACTTGAAAGCCTCCCTATTTTTGAAGGTAGAAGACCTGGATGCTTCATTCTTAGAATGTATTTGCCATATGTTATGATGTTTTCGTGTATCATATGCCCCTTAACCTTGACCTCATATTCGTGATTCAGTGACTGCTTTGAAAAAAAGTTGAGATTTGTTGTAATGTTAATTTCGTTCTTATTATGCGTAAAAGGATAAATATATTTAGTACATTTGTACATTGCAAGGTTCTCGTGCCTGTCAGACAGTTTTATTTGACAACGAACTCATTTCATGGCTCGGTGAACAAGGTTAACTTTTCTTGGTCATGTCCATATATCAGATGCTATATATAGCAATAGATCTGTGTTTGGTGTATTGAATGATTGTTAGGGGTGCATGTCCAACTGGCAGTTGCCATCTAGTCTTGAACTCATTTTCATGGTTCAGTGGTCAAAGTTAAGTTTTGAGTTTTTTGTCTTTTTTTCCTAATACAATATGCAATAGGTCAACTGTATTTGATGTATGAATATATTTTACAATGTAGGTTTCATTAATTATTTTTTACCTTTATAAAATTTACTTACTAAGATCTACTAACCTTGATCTCATTTTCACGGGTCATTGCTTAAGTTTCTGTGTTTTATACCGTTTTTTCTTAAAATATAAGCAATAAGTTAACTATATTTGGTGCATTGAATGACTTTAAGGTGCATTGTATATGTCTGTCTGGTAGGTATCGTCTATATATTACCTCTACCTCATTTTAATGGTTCATTGGTCAATGTTAAATTTTCTGCGACTGTCATACAAGTGAAAGGTTTAGTTAGCTATGAAACCAGTCTAAGAGAAATAAGAGAAAAAACCGCCTGACATTTGTACTAAATTAGGAATTATGACAGTTGTTATCCGTTTGAGCTTTTGATTTTGCGATTTGCTTAGGTTCTTTCCATTTAGAATTGTCCTCGGAGGTCGATGTGTTTTGTAATTTTACTTTTTTCATTGTTAAAATGTCCTGAGTGACGTCATTTACCAGGTAGAGTAGTTCCTTACCTAATATAATGTATTTATTTTAAAGGACAGCGCGTCCGGCGTACTAAATTATAATCCTGGTACATTTGATAACTATAGGGGTGAATTCAGTAAATAAATATACGTCATCAGGGACCGCCCATTTCTGTATAAAAGTGAAGTTCAGGGCTCTTCTGATTGGTAGATAATGTTTGTAAAAAATGTATTTGGACAGATGGATCAAAACTAGAGTTAAAACAAATATGAAAATAATTGTTGAATGTACTAATTATTTTTACTGCAGTGCTAAAAAGTAATGGGGGTCAGTAAAGGAATTAAGAGCGAATCTGCAGTGTTTGTAAACAAGGCCATGTGAATGCCCAAAAATGCCGCATGATCCTATGTTTTTATTGTTGCAAAAGATAGAGCTACATTTGTACTTTCAATGAATGATATATGAAAGATTTTAATTTCTAAAGGTAAATCAGGTATAAATTCAATTCAAGACATAGATTAGCATTAACGTCAATGGGAGATTTTTACTGAATTTTACCTTATTAAAAATACTAAAAGAAATATTTTTACTATATTTAGAGCATAGATTGATTGAAAGAACAACTAGCCCATACTGTCGTCTCTTTTAGTTTCTTTATTATTATGAGGCTGACTTCATGCAGGAACTTCTTAGGAAGAAAGATAAGAAGTTAGCAATATCCTTTAACTCTACTTTCCGCTATATAGATGACGTTCTTTCACTAAACAATTCAAAATTTGGTGAATATGTGGAACGCATCTATCCCATCGAATTGGAGATAAAGGATACTACAGATACAGTTAAGTCGGCATCATATCTTGACTTACATCTAGAAATTGACAATGAGGGTCGGTTAAAAACAAAACTTTACGACAAAAGAGATGATTTCAGCTTTCCAATTGTGAACTTTCCATTTCTAAGTAGCAACATTCCAGCAGCACCTGCATACGGGGTATATATCTCCCAATTGATACGATATTCCCGTGCTTGCATTTCCTATCATGATTTTCTTGATAGAGGGTTACTGCTCACAAGGAAGCTATTAAACCAAGAGTTCCAAATGGTGAAGTTGAAATCATCATCCCTTCGTAAATTTTACGGACGCCATCACGAGTTGGTTGACCGTTATGGAATAACCGTTTCACAAATGATATCGGATATGTTCCTTACGTCGTAACTACAATCCCCTTCCCTTTCATGAATGTGACCTACCGAATTAGACTATTTACCAGATTTGTAATCACATAAGCAACACGACGGGTGCCACATGTGGAGCAGGATCTGCTCACCCTTCCGGAGCACCTGAGATAACCCCTAGTTTTTGGTGGGGTTCGTATTGTTTATTCTTTAGTTTTCTATGTTGTGTCATGTGTACTATTGTTTTTCTGTTTGTCTTTTTCATGTTTAGCCATAACGTTGTCAGTTTGTTTTAGATTTATGAGTTTGACTGTCCCTTTGGTATCTTTCGTCCCTCTTTTAAATCAATCCCAGTTAATTTATTTCCTCTGATTAATGTTGATGGTACTAAATTCTGTATGTTTTTTTAATTATGATTATAATACCCATAGTCTAAAGAATTCACATATATGTTTATTACACGGAGGTCAAGTTGGTTCAATATTCAACATTCAAATATTATTTTAATTTTAGTTTCTTGTGTACAATTTGGAAATTAGTATGGCGTTCATTATCACTGGACTAGTATATATTTGTTTAGGGGCCAGCTGAAGGACGCCTCCGGGTGCGGGAATTTCCCGCTACATTGAAGACCTGTTGGTGACCCTCTGCTGTTGTTTTTTATTTGGTCGGGTTGTTGTCTCTTTGACACATTCCCCATTTCCATTCTCAATTTTAACATTCAACATTCCATTTTTTTTTTTTTTTTTTCTTGAATCCATTTTCAACATTCAACATTCGATTTCAATATTCAACATTCAACATTCATTTTTTTTTTAATTTCTTGTATCCATTTTCAACATTCAACATTCGATTTCAACATTCAACATTCGATTTCAATATTCAACATTCGATTTCAATATTCAACATTCGACATTCAAATTCTTTTATTTTTCTATTTTTTCTTGTATCCATTTTCAACATTCAACATTCGATTTCAACATTCAACATTCGATTTCAATATTCAACATTCGTTTTCAACATTCGATTTTCAACTTTCAACATTCGTTTTTAACATTCAACATTCGTTTTCAATATTCGATTTTCAATTTTCAACGTTCAACATTCGTTTTTAACATTCGATTTTTAACTTTCAACATTCGTTTTCAACATTCAACATTCGTTTTCAACATTCAACATTTGTTTTCAACATTCAACATTCGTTTTCAACATTCAACATCGTTTTCAACATTCGATTTTCAGCTTTCAACATTCGTTTTTCAACATTCAACATTCGTTTTCAAAATTCGTTTTCAACATTCGATTTTGAAAACGATTATTGAATTTTGAAAACGATTATTGAATTTTGAAAACGATTATTGAATTTTGAAAATCGAATGTTGAAAACGAATGTTGAATGTTGAAAACGAATGATGAATGTTGAAAACAAATGTTGAAAGTTGAAAATCGAATGTTGAAAACGAATGTTGGATGTTGAAAACGAATGTTCAATGTTGAAAACGAATGTTGAAAACGAATGTTGAAAGTTGAAAATCGAACGTTGAAAACGAATGTTGAATGTTGAAAACGAATGTTGAATGTTGAAAATGAATGTTGAAAACGAATGTTGAATGTTGAAAATTAATGTTGAAAACGAATGTTGAATGTTGAAATGGAATGTTGAATGTTGAAAACGAATGTTGAAAGTTGAAAACGAATGTTGAAAGTTGAAATCGAATGTTGAATGTTAAAAACGAATGTTGAAAGTTGAAAATCGAATGTTGAAAACGAATGTTGAATGTTGAAAATCGAATGTTGAAAACGAATGTTGAATATTGAAATCGAATGTTGAATGTTGAAATCGAATGTTGAATGTTGAAAATGGATACAAGAAAAAAAAAAAAAAAAAAAATTTGAATGTTGAATGTTGAATATTGATCGAATGTTGAATATTGAAATCGAATGTTGAATGTTGAAATCGAATGTTGAATGTTGAAAATTGTTACAAGAAAAAAAAAAGAAAAAATTTGAATGTTGAATGTTGAATATTGAAATCGAATGTTGAATATTGAAATCGAATGTTGAATATTGAAATCGAATGTTGAATGTTGAAAATGGATTCAAAAAAAAAAATAAAAAAATTTGAATGTTGAATGTTGAATGTTGAATATTGAACCAACTTGACATCCGTGTTTATTTCTTTTCCTTATAAATAATTTTATATTGGGGACGAATCGACTTGGGAAGGATCGACATGAAAACATGAGGTGTACACGACTGTCTGGCATGGTTCATCCGACCTTGATAACAATTTAATAGTTCATTGGTCAAAGTGAAATTTTCTTGGTTAAGTTTGTTTCTTATAAACCTAAGTAATTGTCAACTTTATTTTGTGCATACAATGACTGTAAGATGTACATGTATTTCCTGTTTGGTTTATCTTAGACTATCGACGAAGTATTAGATTGTGTCATGATTCCAGGCTATGCACATATGCACATATAAACTAAAATAAAATACTAGGTATGTTTTTAGAGCAGTTCATTCAAATATGTTTGTATTTTAGGTGAGTTGATGTACAGGTTATTTTTGTCATTTTGAATAGGCAATTAGAGTAATGATCCAATATATGTACGATTGACAACTGTCATGATTACCAAACAATCAGAGACAAAGTTAGCGCCATGATTACAATGTCATATTTCCTCAAATGCCAGTCATAATGACCACATAACAAATCAACCCCAGTCTTTCATAATTATACAGAGCCTTCATTAAACATCTCAATTCACTCTCAATACATACATATTTGGCTGATAACTGAATACAAAAATGTATATATATGAGATGTTTGATATATAGAAATGATATATTTATTCATTACCTACTAGAATTACTTTTGATCCACACTACAGAAAGTGGTCTTGTAAATAATGTTTGAAAGATAAATGATTAATTAAGGATAAACAAGATAGTTTTTCCTAAAAAAAAATAAAAAAATATGAAATATAAGCATGAAATATAGAAGGTATTGAAGTCTAAGGCCTATAAACTTAATTTGTTTATTTTGAAAAATTACATTTCAATGCCCTTTTGTGGAAAATATTTTTAAATTACAACGTGATTAAAATATACTACAACTTTTAATCTTCAGTGTCATATAATCAACATAATTGTTTATTAATCAATAAGCAATTCTCAGAGGAGGAAAATAGTTTACCTACATTTCAACTTACAAAAAGTCTCAAAACAACCTTTTCATATAAATTATTCGACTTGATGCGTACCAGGGGATAATGGGATAATAGTAATCTGTAACCGTAATCGATTGTAATTGATTACATTTCCCCTGTAATCGAAGACATTTTCGATTACATGTAACCGCAATTTAATCGATTACAGCAAAAGATATGATGTAATTATCGATTACTTTTCAATTACATTTCGATTACTTTAGATGAAATATAACCTGTTTTAAATCAAAATATGTATGTATGTGTTTATCACTTTGTAGTACAGATAAAATAAAATGGATTGATATGACTTCAGAGTTAATCAACTGCTTTATTTCTATTTATTGTCACTAGCTGCATTATGATAAACCAGATACCCTACAAAAGTTTACTTTATATCTAGCTTTTAAATAAATGGATTTATGTGCTTGTCAATAATACAAAAACCTTTTATATTAAAATAAGAAAATAGATTTGAAATAAGAAAGTAGCTTTGATATAAGATAATAGATTTAAAATATTCCACCTGACAACCGATCAGACAATAGTTTTAAGTTGACTCAATGCAGACAAGAACATTAACTAGTAGATATATTTGTCTTTTAAAATAAAGCTGACATCTATGGATCTTAATGGTGCTATGTGGAGAAATTTATCGGTTTTCAAGAGTTAATCTGGCAGCGCGTCATCCCTACAATGGCTTCCATTTGGGCGTATGACATTTGCGCCGATTTTGGAAATTTGATAATTGGTGTGGCCTAACTATATAAATATTGTTTAAAATTTGATAAAAGAATAAAAAAAATCTTAACAAACTTCTTGTCTTTAACAGTTTTAATGGTCAATTTTTGTGACCTGTATGTTTTTACGGGATATATTTGAATTTTTATAGAATTTTAAGTTTTATAGTGTCTCATTAGTCGTTTTTATGGCTGAATAGTGATTGTTTTATGTGTATATATTTATACAATGTAGCTTATATTCATGTCAATCAATATGTGACACTTTAATAAACTATTTACTTACTTACTTACTCTTTACTAATCAGATGATCAAAGTATTCTAATCAATTAGATACAGACTTTGTGTTATTTCGATTACTGTATGTTTAATTCAGAAGGAGATTTACACTATTTTACCCAAGGTAAGAAATTCACTGTGTCTAAACCGGCAAAAATTGCTCGGACTCGATGGTATCTAACACCGGCACAATAACGGAACATTAATAGACAAAAGAAAGGAATGTTTCTCCTTATTTTTTTTTTTTTTATGATATCGAAGAATTTTTAAATATATACAACTATTTTCTATTGTGAGATGCAATATCTACTACAACCGTTCTATATTAACGGAGAAATAAGTAAAAATGCACGTCAAAATGACGAATTGAGTGAATCTTGCCTCGAAATTGTTTAATTTCTCGTTAAATTGTTCACATTGTACGGAAAGAAAGGTACAGAAAGATAGATGCTGACACGGAGATTGCAAAACTAGTCATTATAAGAATCTGAATACTTTTATCTCTGTGTATGGAACAAAAGAAATGGGTCATGTCAAAATGGAACTGGCCGGTTTCGTGAATGTTTACCACCCGGTGTCGTCATAGATTTCACAATGTATAACCCGGTTTGGTCAAATAAAAAAAAATCATAATTGCATAACATTATAACTGAAAATTTAACTTCAGCGTTAAAAAGGAGTTTTGTAGGTCGTTTGAAAACAAGTTCTTTCACCGGACAACGGCTTATTATTTATATGAGTTTCAGATTCAAATAAATAATAAGCAAACACTTCAATTCCTACTCATATAGAACACAAATATTTTTAATTTTACTTTGCATTTCGAAATTTTTATATGAGTTATGGGAAAATATGTTGAACATGTTTAAACTTGAAATTAAAGTTTACGGTCTTAAAAATCGAAACACACAATTGATATGCGATTTTCTCGCACAAAAGGATGGGCACCTTTATAAGTAATCTAATCATTCTATGTATGTAATCTTTTCTATCATCATTAAAAATAAATCTTCTTAAGGATAAACGTTGATAATAAGACAAATATATATGCATGCATAATCGACATAGAAAATAAATGCAGGGGCGGATCCAGCCATTTAAAAAAGGGGGGTTCCCAATCCTGGACAAAAGATAGGGGGGTTCCAACTATATGTCCCCATTCAAATGCATTGATTGGCCAAAAATAAAATGGGGGGATTTATCACTAATTTTAACTATACTGCTATGTACAAATTAGTATAATACTCTCAGGTCATCCACAAAATTCAATAATAATTATTTTGTTAACATTACTAAAAAAAAACCGGTCTGTACTGTAGCCATTGTGTTATGATGATCGTACACTGACGTTGGTCAATATATTTTGACAATATATACGGACAGACGGGTTCAGTTTATTTCAAAGTGGACGTAATTCGAACAGCTTTTCTTTTTCTTTTTTTTTTTGGCTTTACAAAATCGTTAAATACACGAATCAATATAGTTTTGGCAACCAAAGGTGGGGTCGGGGGCGTGTAACCTATACGTCTTTTAGATTGGCCACTTATCTTATAAAGTGTATACCGAATTAAAATATTGTAAGAAATGAGAAAACAGGGACAACCGGGAAATCGGATTATGTGAGTTGGATTATGTTTGTTATAAACATTCTCCTTGATATTTTTAAACAACCGAGACATAGTGATTCGTATTCACAGCGTTTTGAACTATTTGTATAAAGCTGCATGTGTCAACAACCCGACCATAGAGCATACAACAGCCGAAGGCCACCAATAGGGCTTCAATGAAGCGAGAAACTCCCGTACCCGGAGGCGTCCTTCAGCTGGTCCCTTAATACATATGTATACTAGTTCAGTGATAGTGGACGTCATAGTAAACTCCGAATACATGTATATTTATTATATTTAAAGGATCATTTTAACTGTGATACAAGTTTTGGCACAAATCGCGCATTTACTATACAGGCTCTGTCATCGGACGTTTTAAGGTTTTTTCGTCATTTTCTATTGTTTGTACTTTTGTTGTGCTGTTTGTGTCAGTGCCAACACTTAAACTCCCGTTCCCGAATCAACTAGCTTGTAATTCCGTGGTTGTTTTATACCATATGCGTTTTGAAAATAAAATAGGCAGGTAGTTTTCTTGTTTGAATTGTTTTACATTTGTAATTTAGAGCCCTGTTATAGCTTGCTTTCATGCAGTTGGTGTGTTTTTTTTTCTAATTGTTTAAGGCATACGCTGACCTGAACTTGATTAATTCAACATCATTTTTGTCTTTAAAAGAAAGTTGTCTCATTGGCAATGTTTATGGGATAAGTGGTGACCGTCACTTCTTTTAAATAAGACCTTGATATAAATGACGGTCATGTTTTGCAAACCAACTTTTATTCACATAGAAAATACATAATTGTCAGATATTTTTTTCAAAAGTTATCTTGAAGTTTAATTTGAATTTGAACTGTAAAAAAATGAATTTGAACTGTAAAAATAATGTGAAAAACATGCCTATGAATATAAATGTGCCTACCAGAAACAGGCAGAAAGTTACAACTCTCACTGGTATGGATGCTTAAGTGTAAAAACTCGCGTTAGTGCGCGAGTAACATAGTATATATAGTACCAGAAAATCTGGCAGGGCTGCATGCATGATTAATTTGTGCAGAATAGTAAAAACTATAGTCGGTTTGTGACTGTTCGTCAATGATTAAATGAATAAATGTATTAACAATTGATAGTAAATATTGTAAACTAAATGTATAGTATAGTAAATTAAAATGATGGCACAATCAAAACACATCCTTTTATTTTTACATCTTTACATACTTCTATAATAAACAAAGAAAATATAATAATGTTATAAAATAATTAGATACCAGTGTTTGCTATTGAGTATTTATGTTCCATTTAAGATTAGTTTGAAGTTAAGTGAAATAAGGGATACGCCTTTCATTAGGAAAATGCACGGCTGGTAATCTACACACGCAGTACATTTGGTTCTGCAATAAAAACCGTGAGAGGATTTTCCGGTTGTGCTTGAGTGGAGTAATTGTCACCGCTTCAAAAGGTATGTACATTTCTAAATCTAAATTTTCTTATTCAACTGATCAAAATATTGAAAATCGGAGAATGTCATGCTGTGGTGAATACTTTAACGAAGAGATACATGTATCATTTACTGTTGTACGTAGAGTTGAACTCCTACAAAATCAGTTGTCCCACAAGAAATTGCCTAAAAAAGTGACATTTCAATTTTGAAATGGTTCTATTTACAGACCTACAAGTTCAAATTTAGTTTTTTTTCGGGCAATGGGTATGAATGTTGTTTTTGGCGGCGTGTGTGCTATCCTGTGTTGATAGACGTCTTACTAATTCCAAAAACAACATTTTTCCGTGAAGTCATGCGTGAGGGAATCGGTTCTGATTGAGGACATCGTGAATGCGTGAGGGGAGGTACAAATCTTATCTTTATATTCAAGCTATCAGTCGTTGAAACTTACCTAAATTTGGCTACATTGTTCATGAAAAAACACATATGTGAGTGTGCTTAAAAAAGTTTACGAGATTGGATTTTGAAATAATTGTAGGAACCTAGGTTTATTATATGTTTCACGAAGAATAAAGACAAAAAAATGTTGTCAACGATTTTGTTTTCATAGCTACAAGTAAAAACTAGACCGATTATTTGCCCACATCTGCAAATTTGGAGACAGATTTGCAATTCAATAGTTAGACTTTATTCACATAAAGAATATTTGGTGATTTATTGTATAAATCAAAATCTTTAAACAAATTTTGTGTTTTCAGAATCATACGATTGTGGTCTAGTGGGACTGGGGCTGACGCTCCCAGCAATAAAGTCAACATCGCGTTCTATCTTTTTTTTTTTTTTAAATAAACTATTTTAGGGGAGATAACTCCTTTCGTAAATGTGTATAACATGAATCTTAATTAAGCTTTCTTCAACTGATTTTTATAGTTCGTTCTTATGTTGTACTGCAACGTTATGGGTCATCGTAAATTCGCATTTTACTATTTTTATGTATTATATATAACTTGTTCGTCCGGTCACTTTTTCGCGGGGATCGGTTTTCTCGTGCTTGAGACTCAATGTCCAGACTTATTTAAACAAATAATAAGTTTTCATTGGCGATATCATTTTCTTAGATATATGTTGTGATCTCTGTGACGTATATTTGACGACAGGACTACTCCCAGAGGGTTTAGTTCGCTTCGAGGGCGGGGATAACTTGTATCTCCATGGCTTTTTGTAGAGAGTCAATTTCAGTCCTCTTTTCCTTTTTCCTTTAACAATGGCATTTTCTGAAATTGAACAAACAATTAATAGTTTGATTTCATTGAATCAGTGATCAGTTTACATCTATTAAAGTATAAGGATAAATCTGTGCTTTTAATCAGCATTGATCACATTTATTGAGTCAACAAAAGTCACAAAGCCAAAGATTAAAAAAAAATGTTTGTACTTCCCCTCACGCATTCACGATGTCCTCAATCAGAACCGATCCCCTCACGCATGACTTCACGGGAAAATGTTGTTTTCGGAATTATTAAGACGTCTATCAACACAGGATAGCACACACGCCGCCAAAAACAACATTCATACCCATTGCCCGAATAAAAACTAAATTTGAACTTGTAGGTCTGTAAATAGAACCATTTCAAAATTGAAATGTCAATTTTTTAGGCAATTTCTTGTGGGACAACTGATTTTGTAGGAGTTCAACTCTACGTACAACAGTAAATGATACATGTATCTCTTCGTTAAAGTATTCACCACAGCATAGCATTCTCCTATTTTCAATATTTTGATCAGTTGAATAAGAAAATTTAGATTTAGAAATGTACATACCTATTGAAGCGGTGACAATTACTCCACTCAAGCACAACCGGAAAATCCTCTCACGGTTTTTATTGCAGAACCAAAGGTTCTGCGTGTGTAGATTACCAGCCGTGAAATGTGTATTACCATAATTACCTATGTCCAAAAGTGCCCGTTTAAAATAGATTTTAACACGCCAAGTTTACTTTACAATAAATATATATTTAAATTCTCGAAAGACAATGTTCAGATCCGTGTCAACGTTGCTTTTCATAAATTGTTTGTTTTAAAAAACCGAAAAAAAACCGGGTGATATATATAGACGAAACCGGGTGATTGTGTAGTAAACAACATTGGCGAAACCGGTTTATTTTAATTTGACATGACCCTTTTCTTTTGTTCCATACACAGAGATAAAAGTATTCAGATGCTTATAATGACTAGTTTTGCAATCTCCGTGTCAGTATCTATCTTTCTGTACCTTTCTTTCCGTACAATGTGAACAATTTAACGAGAAATTACACAATTTCGAGGCAAGATTCACACAATTCGTCATGTTTGACATGCATTTTTACTTATTTCTCCGTTTAATTTAGAACGGTTGTAGAAGATATTGCATCTCACAATAGAAAATAGTTGTACATCTATATACATTCTTCGATATCATAAAAAAAAAATAAAAAAAATAAGGAGAAACCTACCTTTTTTTTGTCTATTGATGTTCCGTTATTGTGCTGGATGTTAGATACCATCGAGTCCGAGCATTTTTTTGCCGGTTTGGTTTAGACACAGTGAAATTGTACTCCATTGACAGTTTTATAAACTGTAATTATGGTGGTTATTCAAACAAAATGATTAAATCAAGCATGTCATTATAAATTTTGATATATGGAAAATTAGCTGAACTAATTATGTTTTCTACTTTTTTCTACTTTTTTTTCTTTTAGATAACACTTCCAACATTGTAATTAACTATATATGTTAAAAACTGCCCGTTTTCAATGAGTAAAAAAAGAAGCTAATTCAAGTCGATACAACAGGAAATGTTTCGAAAAAAAACCACCCTTAAATACATATAAAAGATTGATGCTATGGAATGTCATCTCTCATTCATATTGAAAGTCAAAACTTCAAGATTTTCTTAATATTTCTGATCCTCAATAAGATATTTCATCTAGAATACAACTGTCAACTTATAATTTGGAAACAATGCTGTAAATGCTGTTTTTTTTAGTGAATTTCTAAATTTCCACTATACAAACGAAACACAATATTATTGTGTTTAACTTACTTTACTTTTTTTTTTAATTTTGAAGCATGTGATTGTCAGTAATCGAAAAGTAATGTAATAACTTTTGATAAAGCAGTCGATTGCAATCGATTATATTAATCGATTATATACAAAATTCTGAGTAATCGATTGTTGATCAATTGTCTAAAATCCATTTAATCGATTATTAATCGATTCCATATGTCAGTAATCGTGCCCAACCCCGATGCGTACAGTTCCTAGTTTCAAGTCTTTCTGTTGGTCCTACGACTTCCACGGATAATTGATAAACTATATTTATAGTTTTGTAATTAATATTGTTTTAAAAAATAAAATGTTAAAATGTATGTGAAGTCAGTAGCCGGTTCGTTATTTGATATTCGAAATTCAATATCCACCGGCTGCTAGCAGTTTGTTCGATATTCATTGAAAATCATAAAAAAAACTTGATAACGTAAAAAAGCATAAATTTCATAGTTAAGAGGACTGATAAGATATGTAGGAAATCGTTTAATGACCTCTTCAAGCTGTCGTAAATTCGCTGTCGTAAATTCTCGTTGTCCTCGAATATAAATCCTTTTCTAAGTAACATACATGTATTTGTCTTTATGTAATATATATTTTTATCAATAAAACGACTTCAAAGATGTACTTTTTTATGTATGATATTTCTTAAAACAAAAAGAATATGTAGCTTAAATTGCTATAAGCGCATGATATGCGTATCGCCCGTTGCCTTTTTAGCTTGTCTTTATGCTTTAAATAATTTTTTTTGTACATTAATTAGGCTGTTTTCTACGATTTTTCAACGAATAAATTTCCTTGGCCGTTTCCGACACTTTTTCTAAAAAGAAAAAATCCACAACTGTACAACATCAAATCAGAAATTATATAAAAACAAAAGGGTTCTTTGTTCAATAGATATAAAAAAAAAGTCCCCATTTTTTATTTATTATCCGGGAAAAAAAATGGAAAAAAAGCCTATTCTTTATTAAGAATAAGATTGAATAACACCCAAATTGTAAAATCTGAAATTCATACAAATTAAAAGGGGTCTTACATTAATAGATATAAACAATTCACCAAAGTTTCATAACATTTTGTGAAAGTGTTTATGAATGATAGTCCGAAAACTGGAAAATCCCCCCTTTTTAAAACATAAAAATTCATAACACGGAAACGAAAAATCTGAAATTTATAAAAATCGAAAGGAAGCTCACGTCAACAGAGATAAACAATTCACCAAAGTTTCATTAAATTTGATGGAAGCATTTTTGTGTTATTGTCCGAAAACTGGGAAATTCCCCTTTTTTTAAGGATAAAACTTCATAACATGGAAACGAAAAATTTGAAACTTATAAAAATCGAAATGAAGTTTACTTCAATAGATATAAACAATTCATCAAAGTTTCATAAAAGTTGGTGGAAGAGTTTTGTAGTAATTGTAATTTCCGAAGTGTGGATGATGGACGGACAACGGTATACCATAATACGTCCCGTCTCAGACGAGCTTATAAAAACCGATATAACTCTAGAAACATTTAGAAATATAAATAGAAATATTTATAGAAAGCCCAAAAAAGGAACCTAAGAAACCTACCTTAGATCGCTTAAATGAGGGTGAGATCACCTGGTCTTTCAATGTTAATAAAATTAAAGCAAACATAGACTGTATATATAAAGGTTGTATTAGAAGGATTTCCCGGAATAATGTCATCTACGATATCTATGGAGGGCTTAGATTGTCACTTTTCAGCTAAAAATTGTCAAAATTTTAGGACAAAGGGCACAGGGTAATGGTGAGAGCACCCTGATCTCTCAATCTTTCTAATATTATGCACATTTTTAGTTAATAGGTAGATATCATGATTTTCTTGATAGAGGGTTGCTGCTCACAAGGAAGCTATTAAAACAAGAGTTCCAAATGGTTCAGTTGAAAAAATTTCTTCGTAAATTTTACGGACGCCATCACGAGTTGGTTGACCGTTATGGAATAACCGTTTCACAAATGATATCGGATATGTTCCTTACGTCGTAACTACAATCCCCTTCCCTTTCATGAATGTGACCTACCGAATTAGACTATTTACCAGATTTTTTATCACATAAGCAGCACGACGGGTGCCGCATGTGGAGCCCTCCGTAGATATCGAAGATGACATTATTCTGGTGAATCCTTGGCCGAGTTCATTTGAAATTCTTCAATCTACTTCAGAATTAATAGATTATCACGTAAATGCACTCGAGTATATATTCGGAACAACTCTAAGTAACTCTAGGGTAAGGCCCTGACCAAGCATAAAAAAATAAAATATTCTCATTGGTTTGACGTCATTCAAGAGTTTCACGAGTTTAACCCTGGCTCGGTGAGGGTTGAAACCAGGGTACGAGGGGTTAACTCGAGTGGTTCAAGTAAAATCGTTTTGTTTAAACCCGAGTAAGTAAAGTTAACTCGAGAGTTTGAAGTGAACTTGGCCCTTTTGATCCAATCTTTATATATACAGATTCTATGCATCCGTCGAATTTTATGGACATTGAGAGAACAAGGGGGGAGGGGTCTCACCGTCACTTAAGCGGTCTCAGGTAGGTTCAAATATTTTCTAGAGTGATAGTTTTTTTATTTTGTTTTCAGAAGTAATAGATATAAAATTAAAGTTTTGATGTCGTTTTATTGATAAAAATCTTTATAACATGAACCCAAATATGCAACTTACATAAGTATTGATAAGGTTTATATTCGAGTTTGAGACAACTTGAAGGGGTCATAAAAAGATTTCCTACGTATCTTTTCACTCCTTTTAGCAATCATAAAATTACATAAAGACAAAATATATGTATGTAACTTAGAAAAGGGTTTATATTCGAGGACAACGAGAATTTACGACAGCTTGAAGAGGTCATTAAACGATTTCCTACATATTTTATCAGTCCTCTTAACTATGAAATTCATGCTTTTAATGTTAACAAATATTTTATTTTTATGGTTTTCGACCAAATTTTAAATATGGAATAACGAACCGGCAGCTAACTTCCCATCCATAATGTTAAAGATGAAAAGTTAATACTTGTACATGTACTATACCAGTGGTAAAATCTGGGTCCTAACTACACAATAATTTTGGCCACTAAATTAGACTCAACTAAAATATGCATTTAGCCGTGCAGACAGACTGGAGCCAGCATTTAATCAAATTTTTAATTCAGTACAATACAATAATCTCATATATACATATGCATACATCATATATAACACAGAAATAGTATCTATACTAAGTAATTTAACACACAAGTTTATGAACCAAAAAATATACTTCCGGCAACAATAGTAATAAATTTCTATTAACTTCCAAGAACATTCCAAATGATAAATAACATATTATGAATACCCGTCATAAACAGACACTCGCCGCCCTGGAAAAACCAACTTATAAAGTTTGGAAACCTGCGCACGGAGTAATG
Organism: Mytilus galloprovincialis; assembly: GCF_965363235.1. Classification (NCBI taxonomy): domain Eukaryota; kingdom Metazoa; phylum Mollusca; class Bivalvia; order Mytilida; family Mytilidae; genus Mytilus; species Mytilus galloprovincialis. Next base: position 50,211,033 of record NC_134851.1, read on the forward strand.
CAAGAACCGTTTCTGGGTAATGATGCCGTACTCCATCATGATCATATAAAAAAACATTTTTATTTATGCAAAAAAGGAAGTTTTAACTGTACGATGTCTACGGCTAGAATGACCACTTAGACAATCTTTTCACGAACCCGCGAAAAACAAATTAACATAACAAATCATTAGGTCACCTGACCTATCGAATCATACATCATTGACCCATACAAAATATTATAGAAACTTTAAGACAGTATTTTTCCGCTATACTGCGAAACGCTGAAAAATATATTTATAAATGTTGTTCACTTATGTTAAATTAGTTAGTTTTGATTCATATTGTTCTGGAACTTCGTTGTAACATAATGGACATATTGCACATTAAAACTTAAACAATTCTTCAATCAGCGATGATCATACATATAGGAATTAATTAAGGTCAGTGTCCTAAAACATATCTTACTAATGAACCATACAATCGTGTAAATCCAGTCACCACGGATTCTGGTAGTCTGACTATTATCAAAACACAAAACGAGCATAACCATGTGGCATATGACCGAAAGCTAGAGGCTATGAACTACGGGTACGGTCAAGGAAAAAGTCTGGAGATGTTTCTTGTGGTCCTTCTTCCATCTCCCCGTATTGAGCAGGGGAGAACAGTTATATATATATATATGTTTATCCCCGGCTTAGTATACATCTAGGATTTTGATTGGTTAACGCACGTCGTTACAAAGCCCATAGCCCCTGGGTGTTGCTAACCCATATCCCGGGGAACTTCACGCAAGTTTTCCTTAGTTCCATGGTTGCTCCTTGTGAAATATTGAATTCTGTAGATTATTCATGATGTTTGTAATTAAATATTTAATTCATTAACGATTTTGTCCTATTATGCCGATCATTTACACACATTCCATTAAATGTATCACTTGACTGCCACATTTTCAAGGAATGGGACTACTGACCTAGCTATGCAAATGACCCACGTTGACGTCTTATATTTGACTACCTGTAGGGTTCTACCAAAGGTAGTACCCTACACCCCGTAGAAACTATGTAAAATTTCCAAATTTCAATAAATAGTTATCAAAAGTACCAGGATTATAATTTAGTACGCCAGACGCGCGTTTCGTCTACATAAGACTCATCAGTGACGCTCAAATCGAAATATTGATAATGCCAAACATGTACAAAGTTTTTAGATAATGAAAAAAAACATTGTTTTCACTTGAATGAGATATAACGAGTCCAGAACCAATCCTATATATACCAATACATATTCTTAGTATTTGACTTTATTTCATAATCTATTTTGTTCAATTCAATATTTTATCATAAATATTTGTTGTTTTTTAAGGTGTTTCGGTTAAGGTTTAACTACCAAGGCTTTTCCTCATCAGGTATCCCAAGCCTCTAACTAATAAAATAATCAGTTTCAAAGTAAAGTTCAAAGCATCCATACGCATAGAATTTAAAAATTCTGCATACCGGGATACGACACCTGGTAACTTTGTATTGATGTATTGTATTCTAAATTAAATCAGTTTATGATTTGATATAACTATTGTCTTTTATGTTGTGATTTATCCTATAACTTGGAGGATGTAAGTAGATCCTTCAAGTTTTTGTGTCTTTTATATGCTATGATCGGAGGTTTTGGAAACATGGTTTTTGTGCTATCATTTTGTTCAATTAGGTGCCAATGTTTTTTAATTGCTTTATTTAGTCCATTGAAGGAAGGATTAAATTTGGTGGCTAAAACTAATGGAGGCATTGCTCTTTTGTTTTTAAGCTTGTACCTTAGACAATCTTTTCTTTCCTTATGAAGTGCATTTGTTATAATGGGGTTGATATCTTTTTCCGAGTATCCCCTTTGGAGAAGTTTTGTTTTAAAAGTTTCAATTTCTTTTAGTGTATCTTTTTTGTTATTTGATGATCTCATAAAACGCAATATTTCCGCAGTAATAAATCCATTGAACACCGATGATGGGTGAGCTGACGTTCGTTCAAGATACTGAAAGTTATCAGTAGGTTTACGGTATAATTTTACGTCTAATATATTATGATTAAGGAATCTGTTTCCTTTAAAAATTGTGACGTCAAGGAATTGAATGCTAGATTGTGATATTTCATGCGTAAATTTTATCAACGGGTGTATATTATTAGCAATGTTAAATAATTCAGTAAGATTATCTTGACTAGAATTAAAAAGAATGAATCCATCATCTCTGTATATAGATAACAGTGCTAAGTTATCTTTAAAAGGAAATATATCAAGAATATTCGTTATAATCTCGAACATTCTTAAATCAGCCAGGGATGGGCTCATTGGGGCTCCCATTGGGATTCCACATGTCTGTCTGAATATCAAGTTATTAAATTCAAATTCATTATTGCATAGAATGAATTGAAGTATTTGTAAGAAGTCCTTTTTTGGTGGTAGAGGTATTTCATGTTTATTACGACATATTTTGTACCATGCTCTGTCAACTGCTTGCAGTATTTCATCGTGAGTTAAGGAATTGTACATACTAGTAATATCAAAAGTGCACATAATTATGTCATCCGGTGCCCTTATTTGTTCTATTTTGTTGATAAATGAGGTCGTGTCCTGTGTATAAGTCCATAATTGGCTAACTACCGGTTTTAGGAAGTGGTCTATAAATTGACCAATTTTTTCAATTGGACTATTGCATAATGATACAATTGGTCTCCCAGGAATATCTATATTTTTAAGGAAATCTTTGTTAGTTTTGATTTTTTCTCTATCTTCATGGTTAATTTTGTGAATTTTTGGCAACATATAGAGTCGTCCCACTCGTATATTGGCATTATTGGCTAGGTATTTATATGTTATATCGTCGATATATTCTTTCTTGTGTAGTTGTTTGATCATTTTTTGAATAGTTTCGGATATTTTGTTCGTATTAAATTCATGAATTTGCTCATAGCATATACTGTTGTTCAGGAAATTCAGTGTTTGTTTAATATATAGATTTTTTTCCAGAACAACAGTAGATGAATTTTTGTCAGCTTTCTTAATAATTATATTATTATTTGAACGTAAGGTTTTGAGTGCCGCTCTCTCATGTTTAGAAAGATTATTTCTAACTTTGTTTATTTTAAGTCTGCATATTTCCATCTTTGTGGCAAATAGATAATTTTCTATTGTGTTGTTTGCTAAAGAGGGTTTAAATCCCGATTTGATTCTAAAAGGATGATTGGTGTCCGCATTAGTTTTATCACTAAAGTGATATTTGCATCGCATTTTTCTACCTAGTTCGTCAAAATCTCGTAAGAGATTTTGTTTAATGTATTTTACATCTGGACTGGGAATAAATTTTAATCCCTTTGCAAGAACTAATATTTCATAGTTTGTGAGATTCTCACGTGAAAACACTTCTATATAGTTTAAAGCTTTTTTTACATTTTCATGAAAGTGTTTTGTGCGTTTAAGATGGCCTTTGTTATTATTATGTATACGGAGTTTACTTTTGTATTTTATTAATCGTTTTTTCTTATCCCTTTTTCTGAGAGATCTTTTTCTATTACTCATAGTAATTTATTTGTATAAAATTTTTTTGTGACAAAACTATTTTGTTTGTTTGTATAATTATTTCAACTCTAATTGAGAGATGAAATGAATATATATGAAATTCAACTCTATTTGAGAGATGAAATGTATTTTATTAATTCTACTCTATTTGAGAGATGAATTGATTTGTATTTTGTTTAAATCTATTTCAAAAATTATACATTGTATATGTAAACTCTGTTGAAGTGTTTGTTCACTTCTGCGGCAATCAATGTGTACTGCAAATATACACCAATAATTACCACGTGCATACATTAGTCTAAGACTTAGATTCTGATTGGATATTCCAATGTTCCCACGTCACTCGTAACAAGCAACAAAGTTCGTCATTTGTATTCTCAATCTGATTGGTTGTTCCGTAATTAGTGTAGATCAGTTACTACGTCATCGAGCCATCTAACTCTGGTCATATGTGTGTATTTTATTAGATAATGATTTAACACTTAATTGTTATTAAACTAGTAAGATAAAATATAATGCTAATTAAATTCCTTTATATAAATAAGTAATGCTTTAGACAATACTATTAAATTACGATATTAATATTATCATTCTAAAAATAAATAGAGGTAATTGTGAGACAGATATAATCTATTCATGTAAAGATAAGGGTTGTTGATGAAATTGCACTGTTTGCCCTTGCGTAGTCATGTGTATAATTTATTGATAACAATCCTGCTACGTGTGTATGATACCTGTAAAGTTATGTGATTTTTTTTGCAGATGTTGTAGATAATCCATATACGAACGAACTATAGTTTATAGAATATTTGTACCTAGATAGTACGATTATAATGCTCATTGCTAAAACCATACGAAATAAAATGATAGCAATTATAAGTATAATTTCTTAAGCGATCTTTTAAGTAATAGCTGTCAATTGATGAGTAGCAATTAAAGCAAATTAATTAAACTAAAATAATCAAAATTTTCCTTGATTTAATAACTAATGAATATATATATATATATATGTTAATTAATTCTAATCAATAAGATAAAACTACAATATTCAAAGTAGTCAGACCTGTTTTAATAATCAAATAAAATACATCCGTTTATAGTTGAATAAAATTTGATATCCATCTTGTATTATAAAGACACTTTGTTTTATCACTGTAAACACATAATTCCACTGAAATACGTAAGAATATTATTGTACTTGTCTTAGTAATAATTATTACGGAAATTTCTGCGGCCTCTTCCACGGTTCCCACGACCGTATCTGTTACCCAGAACATTCTTTAGGTCATCAATTTCCTTTTTCATCAAGTCCATTTCACTTACTGGTTTAGTTTTGTCAGTTTGTTGTTTAAGTGTCTCAAGTTCTTGCTTAATCTTGTCAAGATCTGACAGTTCTTTTGGATCCTTGGTTGCACTTTGTCTATAATTATCGGCCCATTTATCCTTCAGGCTCCTCACTCTGTCGTTCAAACGGACAACGCTTGATCCGTTGGTTATTGCCGCTGATGTCTCTAGCCAGTATTTTTCAACTTCAGCTGTCAGGTTGTCAGCATATTGTTTAACTGCTACCGTAAGGAATTCCCGGAAATTAGATTTTACATTACTGTTGAACTCCTGCACCTTCAATTTAAAGAAGGTGCTTGCGTCATCTGATCCGAATCTTGGTGAGAATGTCGCATTATTTATATTTGCGTAAACAGGTAAGGTGTCCCTATCGAACCTTCTAATGTCCCTAAGTAGAGTCAGTATTGGGTGCCTTTTAGCTAATGCACTGTCCATATTGTCAATACATTTGTCAATATTGATCCCATCCGTTATGGTACCACTGCTGCAGCTCTCATTTACTAACTGATCAAAGTTAAAGTTCATTGGTATGATTTTGACGTTACTCGGTATTTGCCCACACGGTATTTCATCTTTAATGCCTTCATTAATTGTGTCAGAAATGTCCGTATCCGATTCCGAATTGTTGTTCATCTTCTTTTTGCCAAGACTTAATTTAGATTTGTGCATTTGTAGCTCGTTATCGAGGTTTGTGAAGAAATAAGTGTTTATAGCAATTTTATATGTTAAATTTTTAGAAAAGCTTTCCTAAAAATATTAATTTTCATTGGTTAATACTTAGATTGTAACTTTCAATGCCCAATTATTGGGGTTGGTCTAACTATTTTGATTTGAAGTAATGAAGATCGTTATAGTTATAAACAATACTATACATTTGTTACAATGTTCAGGTGGTCTGTCCCTACAGATAATCAAATTCGATGCGCTTTGTATTATTTTGTATGAAGTAAAGGTGTGATGCTATTAGAAACTGAATAATAGTTACCCATGTCGAATGTAAGTTTCCTGTGATAATGGTTGTAAGAATAATAAAATTGGATGTAAATTGTCTGTACGTAATGAATTTGAAGATTATATATTCCGAAACAAATTCCACAGACTTTAATAATGGCATATTTGTAAATACCTTGTTATACAATAATAGCATTTATTAATGCATTTATTTCTTATAATGTTTTAAGAAATATGTACTAAATACATATATGGAGATTACGCATGTCCAGAGACAAGATAATACGAAGGTTTGGAACAACGTGGTTGAGGCGGAGGCCTCGTATAAACTTGAATGAGATATAACGAGTCCAGAACCAATCCTATATATACCAATACATATTCTTAGTATTTGACTTTATTTCATAATCTATTTTGTTCAATTCAATATTTTATCATAAATATTTGTTGTTTTTTAAGGTGTTTCGGTTAAGGTTTAACTACCAAGGCTTTTCCTCATCAGGTATCCCAAGCCTCTAACTAATAAAATAATCAGTTTCAAAGTAAAGTTCAAAGCATCCATACGCATAGAATTTAAAAATTCTGCATACCGGGATACGACACCTGGTAACTTTGTATTGATGTATTGTATTCTAAATTAAATCAGTTTATGATTTGATATAACTATTGTCTTTTATGTTGTGATTTATCCTATAACTTGGAGGATGTAAGTAGATCCTTCAAGTTTTTGTGTCTTTTATATGCTATGATCGGAGGTTTTGGAAACATGGTTTTTGTGCTATCATTTTGTTCAATTAGGTGCCAATGTTTTTTAATTGCTTTATTTAGTCCATTGAAGGAAGGATTAAATTTGGTGGCTAAAACTAATGGAGGCATTGCTCTTTTGTTTTTAAGCTTGTACCTTAGACAATCTTTTCTTTCCTTATGAAGTGCATTGAAGTGCATTAATAAATGCTATTATTGTATAACAAGGTATTTACAAATATGCCATTATTAAAGTCTGTGGAATTTGTTTCGGAATATATAATCTTCAAATTCATTACGTACAGACAATTTACATCCAATTTTATTATTCTTACAACCATTATCACAGGAAACTTACATTCGACATGGGTAACTATTATTCAGTTTCTAATAGCATCACACCTTTACTTCATACAAAATAATACAAAGCGCATCGAATTTGATTATCTGTAGGGACAGACCACCTGAACATTGTAACAAATGTATAGTATTGTTTATAACTATAACGATCTTCATTACTTCAAATCAAAATAGTTAGACCAACCCCAATAATTGGGCATTGAAAGTTACAATCTAAGTATTAACCAATGAAAATTAATATTTTTAGGAAAGCTTTTCTAAAAATTTAACATATAAAATTGCTATAAACACTTATTTCTTCACAAACCTCGATAACGAGCTACAAATGCACAAATCTAAATTAAGTCTTGGCAAAAAGAAGATGAACAACAATTCGGAATCGGATACGGACATTTCTGACACAATTAATGAAGGCATTAAAGATGAAATACCGTGTGGGCAAATACCGAGTAACGTCAAAATCATACCAATGAACTTTAACTTTGATCAGTTAGTAAATGAGAGCTGCAGCAGTGGTACCATAACGGATGGGATCAATATTGACAAATGTATTGACAATATGGACAGTGCATTAGCTAAAAGGCACCCAATACTGACTCTACTTAGGGACATTAGAAGGTTCGATAGGGACACCTTACCTGTTTACGCAAATATAAATAATGCGACATTCTCACCAAGATTCGGATCAGATGACGCAAGCACCTTCTTTAAATTGAAGGTGCAGGAGTTCAACAGTAATGTAAAATCTAATTTCCGGGAATTCCTTACGGTAGCAGTTAAACAATATGCTGACAACCTGACAGCTGAAGTTGAAAAATACTGGCTAGAGACATCAGCGGCAATAACCAACGGATCAAGCGTTGTCCGTTTGAACGACAGAGTGAGGAGCCTGAAGGATAAATGGGCCGATAATTATAGACAAAGTGCAACCAAGGATCCAAAAGAACTGTCAGATCTTGACAAGATTAAGCAAGAACTTGAGACACTTAAACAACAAACTGACAAAACTAAACCAGTAAGTGAAATGGACTTGATGAAAAAGGAAATTGATGACCTAAAGAATGTTCTGGGTAACAGATACGGTCGTGGGAACCGTGGAAGAGGCCGCAGAAATTTCCGTAATAATTATTACTAAGACAAGTACAATAATATTCTTACGTATTTCAGTGGAATTATGTGTTTACAGTGATAAAACAAAGTGTCTTTATAATACAAGATGGATATCAAATTTTATTCAACTATAAACGGATGTATTTTATTTGATTATTAAAACAGGTCTGACTACTTTGAATATTGTAGTTTTATCTTATTGATTAGAATTAATTAACATATATATATATATATATTCATTAGTTATTAAATCAAGGAAAATTTTGATTATTTTAGTTTAATTAATTTGCTTTAATTGCTACTCATCAATTGACAGCTATTACTTAAAAGATCGCTTAAGAAATTATACTTATAATTGCTATCATTTTATTTCGTATGGTTTTAGCAATGAGCATTATAATCGTACTATCTAGGTACAAATATTCTATAAACTATAGTTCGTTCGTATATGGATTATCTACAACATCTGCAAAAAAAATCACATAACTTTACAGGTATCATACACACGTAGCAGGATTGTTATCAATAAATTATACACATGACTACGCAAGGGCAAACAGTGCAATTTCATCAACAACCCTTATCTTTACATGAATAGATTATATCTGTCTCACAATTACCTCTATTTATTTTTAGAATGATAATATTAATATCGTAATTTAATAGTATTGTCTAAAGCATTACTTATTTATATAAAGGAATTTAATTAGCATTATATTTTATCTTACTAGTTTAATAACAATTAAGTGTTAAATCATTATCTAATAAAATACACACATATGACCAGAGTTAGATGGCTCGATGACGTAGTAACTGATCTACACTAATTACGGAACAACCAATCAGATTGAGAATACAAATGACGAACTTTGTTGCTTGTTACGAGTGACGTGGGAACATTGGAATATCCAATCAGAATCTAAGTCTTAGACTAATGTATGCACGTGGTAATTATTGGTGTATATTTGCAGTACACATTGATTGCCGCAGAAGTGAACAAACACTTCAACAGAGTTTACATATACAATGTATAATTTTTGAAATAGATTTAAACAAAATACAAATCAATTCATCTCTCAAATAGAGTAGAATTAATAAAATACATTTCATCTCTCAAATAGAGTTGAATTTCATATATATTCATTTCATCTCTCAATTAGAGTTGAAATAATTATACAAACAAACAAAATAGTTTTGTCACAAAAAAATTTTATACAAATAAATTACTATGAGTAATAGAAAAAGATCTCTCAGAAAAAGGGATAAGAAAAAACGATTAATAAAATACAAAAGTAAACTCCGTATACATAATAATAACAAAGGCCATCTTAAACGCACAAAACACTTTCATGAAAATGTAAAAAAAGCTTTAAACTATATAGAAGTGTTTTCACGTGAGAATCTCACAAACTATGAAATATTAGTTCTTGCAAAGGGATTAAAATTTATTCCCAGTCCAGATGTAAAATACATTAAACAAAATCTCTTACGAGATTTTGACGAACTAGGTAGAAAAATGCGATGCAAATATCACTTTAGTGATAAAACTAATGCGGACACCAATCATCCTTTTAGAATCAAATCGGGATTTAAACCCTCTTTAGCAAACAACACAATAGAAAATTATCTATTTGCCACAAAGATGGAAATATGCAGACTTAAAATAAACAAAGTTAGAAATAATCTTTCTAAACATGAGAGAGCGGCACTCAAAACCTTACGTTCAAATAATAATATAATTATTAAGAAAGCTGACAAAAATTCATCTACTGTTGTTCTGGAAAAAAATCTATATATTAAACAAACACTGAATTTCCTGAACAACAGTATATGCTATGAGCAAATTCATGAATTTAATACGAACAAAATATCCGAAACTATTCAAAAAATGATCAAACAACTACACAAGAAAGAATATATCGACGATATAACATATAAATACCTAGCCAATAATGCCAATATACGAGTGGGACGACTCTATATGTTGCCAAAAATTCACAAAATTAACCATGAAGATAGAGAAAAAATCAAAACTAACAAAGATTTCCTTAAAAATATAGATATTCCTGGGAGACCAATTGTATCATTATGCAATAGTCCAATTGAAAAAATTGGTCAATTTATAGACCACTTCCTAAAACCGGTAGTTAGCCAATTATGGACTTATACACAGGACACGACCTCATTTATCAACAAAATAGAACAAATAAGGGCACCGGATGACATAATTATGTGCACTTTTGATATTACTAGTATGTACAATTCCTTAACTCACGATGAAATACTGCAAGCAGTTGACAGAGCATGGTACAAAATATGTCGTAATAAACATGAAATACCTCTACCACCAAAAAAGGACTTCTTACAAATACTTCAATTCATTCTATGCAATAATGAATTTGAATTTAATAACTTGATATTCAGACAGACATGTGGAATCCCAATGGGAGCCCCAATGAGCCCATCCCTGGCTGATTTAAGAATGTTCGAGATTATAACGAATATTCTTGATATATTTCCTTTTAAAGATAACTTAGCACTGTTATCTATATACAGAGATGATGGATTCATTCTTTTTAATTCTAGTCAAGATAATCTTACTGAATTATTTAACATTGCTAATAATATACACCCGTTGATAAAATTTACGCATGAAATATCACAATCTAGCATTCAATTCCTTGACGTCACAATTTTTAAAGGAAACAGATTCCTTAATCATAATATATTAGACGTAAAATTATACCGTAAACCTACTGATAACTTTCAGTATCTTGAACGAACGTCAGCTCACCCATCATCGGTGTTCAATGGATTTATTACTGCGGAAATATTGCGTTTTATGAGATCATCAAATAACAAAAAAGATACACTAAAAGAAATTGAAACTTTTAAAACAAAACTTCTCCAAAGGGGATACTCGGAAAAAGATATCAACCCCATTATAACAAATGCACTTCATAAGGAAAGAAAAGATTGTCTAAGGTACAAGCTTAAAAACAAAAGAGCAATGCCTCCATTAGTTTTAGCCACCAAATTTAATCCTTCCTTCAATGGACTAAATAAAGCAATTAAAAAACATTGGCACCTAATTGAACAAAATGATAGCACAAAAACCATGTTTCCAAAACCTCCGATCATAGCATATAAAAGACACAAAAACTTGAAGGATCTACTTACATCCTCCAAGTTATAGGATAAATCACAACATAAAAGACAATAGTTATATCAAATCATAAACTGATTTAATTTAGAATACAATACATCAATACAAAGTTACCAGGTGTCAAAAAATAGTATCCCGGTATGCAGAATTTTTAAATTCTATGCGTATGGATGCTTTGAACTTTACTTTGAAACTGATTATTTTATTAGTTAGAGGCTTGGGATACCTGATGAGGAAAAGCCTTGGTAGTTAAACCTTAACCGAAACACCTTAAAAAACAACAAATATTTATGATAAAATATTGAATTGAACAAAATAGATTATGAAATAAAGTCAAATACTAAGAATATGTATTGGTATATATAGGATTGGTTCTGGACTCGTTATATCTCATTCAAGACTCATCAGTGACGCTCAAATCGAAATATTGATAATGCCAAACATGTACAAAGTTTTTAGATAATGAAAAAAAACATTGTTTTCACGTTACACTTTGTACCCGAATTTCCATAAAACTCGTCCGATTCGGACTAAGACCGGGGATAAATTCGTTATCTACGTTCATATCCTTAGATATGGATATTTAAACACCCTTCAGTACCCTGTACACCCTTCGGCTACGCCTCAATAATAAATGAAAAATAACATGACTGTGTTAGAGAGATGTCTCATTGGCACTCATACCACATCTTCTTATATCTATTCACCTGTAATTCACCTGTAAAAAAATCGGCGCAAATGAAAAAAAAAAATCGGCGCAAATGAAATGCAGATCAGCGCAAATGAAATGCAGATCGGCGCAAATGCAAAACGCCGTTCCATTTCTACGATTATAAAAATGAATTGGCGTAATGTCCGTAATGGGGAGATAATTTTGACGAAGTAGAATCCTGACTGCTCAGAATAGATAAATTAATGTTATGACATACATTTATATAAAAATTAAGAAGGTACACAAAATCCTTTTAACAATGAACCAATTTTCTTTTTAGAAATGAATGCATTTATTCCTCTCACACTATAAGGCCACACCAATTTGATTCCTTGTTCGACGGACCCGTCCGCACCTATTTTTTTCAATACAGAATATTTTTATTTTTTTTTTATTCCCGCTTCCCGCATCCGGAAATGTAATCATGTCCATTTCCCGCACCGTTTTTTTTTTGGTAAATATTATAAAAAGATATCAACTTTTGTTTTTAAAATCACAGTCTAACCTGTATCTAACGATTTTAAACATAAAAGCACCCCACCACACTGTAAATATCTGTGAGAATATTTGTTTTAGCATGAAACCTATTTATCAAAAGTGAGAGTGTTCCGATGTAAATTTGTAACAACGGGAATACCTGTAAAGAACAAAAAATTGATTTCTTTCCCCCTTACTTATATTCCCTATCAAAACATGTTCGTTGTTAGAGGATAAAGTACAAAGAACTTCTGAAGGATTTGCATTCAACTGCAATTAAATTGTATGCTGGCGAAACAAACTATCCATAGCCGCTGCATGTTTATGCACCTGTCCTGATTGATTCAGGGGCCTGTCGTTCAGCAGTTATCATTTGTTGATGTGGTTCATTGGTATTTTCCTGTTCGGATATATAAATTAGATCGTTGGTTTTCCTGTTCGAATTGTGTACGCTAATAATTTGGGGTCCTTTTTAGCTTGCTGTTTGGTCTGTATCAAAGCCCTGTGTAAAGGGCCGTACTTTGACCTGTGTTTGTTATTATCAGGTTAAAAATTGAGAACAACCCTCCCTCAGACAAGGGGTAATTTTACTGATGTAGAAAAGAAAATAGAAATACCAAGGATATGTATAGTTCTTCTATACAAAACCTTTGTGTTATAAAGTTCACCTCACTTTATTACCGTATCATCTGTTACAGTAATTATAATTGACAGATCAGCAACTCTCACATGTCTGCACATTCTTAGATAAACATGTAATTAAATAGATCAATTGAAGTTCTTATACACATGTTGTCATTCTGTAGTCTGACCATCAAACGATGTACTTGTTAATAAATTAGTTATAGAAACTGGATTGTATTATTACATAGCAAATATATTACACATTTTGGCGACGAGGAAAAAAACTGAATATTAAAATAAATGTGAATTTCTACAAGTGAGAATGCCGACTTACGGGAAATTAGACTCTTTTGATGAATCCGAAGATTGGACACAATATGTAGAACGTATGGAACATTATTTTAATGCTAATGAGATAGACGAAGAAGACCAGAAAAGGGATATTTTCTTAAGTGTATGTGGGAAGAATATCTACAAATTAATAAGGGATTTATTAGCACCAGCCAAACCAGGAACGAAGTCACTGGCCGATTTAACAAAACTAGTGAAGGACCACCGAGATCCAGTACCATCAGAAATCATTCAGAGATTTAAATTTAACAGTAGAACAAGACACAGCGATGAGTCGGTGAGGACATTTATTGCAGCACTAAGAAGTCTGACAGAACACTGTAATTATGGTGACACGTTAAACGCGATGTTACGTGACAGGTTTGTCGTCGGGATAAAGAGTGACCGCATACAGAGGAGACTGTTAGCAGAGCCGAATTTAACATTTGAAAAGGCATTGGAAATTGCTACCGCTATGGAGACTGCAGAGAAGAATGCACAGGACATCCAAGCGAGTGGGACAAATGGAACATTTCAGAAACAAATCAATAAAGTTTCAAAATCATATACAAGAAACAACTCTGGAAATTCGAAACAAGGAGATTGTTACCGGTGTGGAGGAAATCACTTAGCCGCTGAATGCAGGTTTAAGGATGCAAAATGCCACAGTTGTAAAAAGAAAGGACATATCGCAAAGAAATGCCGTAACAAATCTGCCAATGGGAATTTAAGTGAAAATCACAGAGAGTTTAAATCACATTTTAAACCACGTGCTCATTTCATGGAGCAGGATGAAAGTAGTGAAAGTGAAAATGAAGTTTACTCAGTTTTTCATTTTGGAAATAAATCTAATGAGGCATACAAAGTGCAAATCAATGTAAATGAATGTGAAATAGCCATGGAAATAGATACCGGAGCGTCAGTTTCTATCATGAGCGAGGATACTTACAAGGAATACAAGTCGAAATTCAGGATCGAACCGACAAGTGCTAAACTCCGTACATACATGGGAGAGCAGATTCCTGTAATAGGACGTACAATCGTTAATGTCAACTACAAGAAGGAAAGCGCAAAATTACCATTACTGATAGTGAAGCGTAAAGGTCCAAATTTACTTGGCCGAGACTGGTTGAACAAACTCCAACTGGATTGGAAGGATATTTTCTCCGTCGTTGGAAGTGATAATCAATCGAGTGATTTGAATGTGATCTTGGAAGCAAATAAGGAGGTTTTCAAAGATGAACTTGGAACTGTAAAAGGCATGAAAGCCAAAATTTGTGTTAATGAGAGTGCCGTACCGAAATATTTCAAGGCTCGCCCTTTGCCGTATGCGTTGAAGGATAAAGTGGAGATGGAACTTGAACGTCTTGAGAAGGAGGGTCAGATTCAGCAAGTGGAATTTTCCGACTGGGCCGCTCCGATAGTACCTGTAGTTAAGGAGAACGGATCTATTAGAATTTGTGGTGACTACAAGGTAACCGTTAATGCCGTTTCAAAGTTGGATAATTATCCTATTCCTAAAACAGAGGATTTATACGCAACGCTTGGAGGAGGACAAGAATATACAAAATTGGATTTAAACCAAGCATATCAACAGATTGAACTTGATGAGGACAGTAAGAGGTATGTGACTATAAACACGCATAAGGGTTTATTCAGATACAATAGACTTCCGTATGGTGTAGCGTCCAGCCCAGGTATTTTTCAGAGAACACTTGAAAATGTTGTTCAAGGTATAGCCAATGTTTTGGTTCGAGTAGATGATATACTAATAACGGGTAAAACAAGGGAGGAACATCTTAATACTCTTTCTGAGGTATTGTCTAGATTTAAGAGAATCGGAATTCGGTTAAAGAAACAGAAGTGTGTGTTCATGGCCGAAGAAGTTGTTTATTTGGGATTTAAAATAAACAAACACGGAATATATCCAGTGGAAAGTAAAGTTGAGGCGATCGATAAAGCACCAAGTCCGACAAACGTGACAGAACTGAAAGCTTATCTTGGAATGCTGAACTATTACAATAGATTCTTAGCGAATTTATCTCACTTGTTAAAGCCGCTACATGTACTTCTACAGAAAGACACAAAATGGAGTTGGGAAAAAGAACAGGAAAAAGCGTTCATAGAGTCAAAACAGCTGTTGAAATCCGCATCAGTACTTGTACATTTCGATCCGAAAAAGAAATTAATCTTAGCATGTGATGCATCTCCGTATGGATTAGGCGCCGTACTTTCGCATAAAATGTACGACGGCAGTGACAAACCAATAGCTTATACATCTCGAACACTTACTTCAGCAGAGAAGAATTATTCCGTTCTTGAGAAGGAGAGTCTGGCCATAATATTTGGTATCAAGAAATTTCATCAATATTTGTATGGACACCCCGTTACAATCATAACCGATCACAAGCCGCTCATAGGTTTATTTCGAGAAGATAAACCTATACCGACAATGGCCGCATCTCGAATTCAAAGGTGGGCACTGACGTTAGCTGCATATGAGTACACGATTGTATACAAAGAAGGGAGTATGAATGGTAATGCGGATGGACTAAGTAGACTACCGCTGAAAACAAACATTGAAAAGACACCAACGACAGGATTGGCACCATCAGAATTGCTGATGAAAAGGAAACTCAAATCACGTCTAGATTTAGTGTTTCCAAATATCGAGAAGCGAGTTCAGGAGAGACAACAAAAACAAAAACATTATCACGATAAGAAATCTGTGAACAGACAAATTCATGTAGGACAGGGAGTATTTGCCCGAAATTTCGCAATTGGTTCAAAGATTAAATGGATTCCAGGAGAAGTTATAAAACAATCAGGACCACTTTCATTTCATATTAAATTGCAAGATGAACGTGTCATTCGTAGACATATTGACCACATCAGAGTACGAAACTTCGATTGCACAAACAACGAAAAAGAAGAAAAATGTGACAATGACAGTGATTTGTTTGAGCCAGAAATAACTATACCGATAAGTACTCCTGAGACCGAACAACCGCAAATCGAGAAACCGTCAAACATGACTGAACAAATGGAACCACGCTATCCAAAGAGAATAAGAAAAGAACCATCGCATTTAAAGGATTTTGTGTTGAAATAAATGGTTGATTTATAAAGAGGCATAATAATCCTCACAACCGTTTGAAGTGCATTAAGTACTTCGCAGTGCATGTGTGTACATATCAATTAGTGTAAGAAATAACAACAAGACCAGTGCGAACATTTTTATTTTTATTTTCATAGTGGGACATTATAGTTTCAGTGCAGACAAACTTTAACGAATGAATCTTTGTGATCTGACATTTTTATTTGTTTTCAAACTGACATAGACTTATCAATCAGTAGCCGTGAAAAGACATTAATTTTCTGTAATTGAGTTAATTTGTTTTTAATTTGTTTTTATCTAAGGCCGGAGAAGTGTTATAAAGTTCACCTCACTTTATTATCGTATCATCTGTTACAGTAATTATAATTGACAGATCAGCAACTCTCACATGTCTGCACATTCTTAAATAAACATGTAATTAAATAGATCAATTGAAGTTCTTATACACATGTTGTCATTCTGTAGTCTGACCATCAAACGATGTACTTGTTAATAAATTAGTTATAGAAACTAGGATTGTATTATTACATAGCAAATATATTACACTTTGAAAACTTAGAATTTTGTACTCAAAAAGAGGAAAGTTACATCATATGTTAAACAACTTTTTCTAAAAGAGGGGTCCGCTTATTTTGAATAATATTAAACTGTTTAAGTAAATGTGTTAACATGGTTAAAGTCCAGGAATATTACAAAAATTCTTGGACATGTTTTGACCATTTAATACCAGATAGATATATAGTTCTTTGAGAAAATATGAGCCCTTTGTACAAACAAATATATTATATTTTATATTGATCCCTCATAAAACATGTAAAAGGGATATTTATAACATTAAGGGGTTGCCCCAAAACTGATTATGACTTGGATTGAGAATTGTCTTATTGTCAGTTACATATACATATACCAGATTTGATTATTTCTTGGTGAACAGGGAAAAATACTTCAGAAATTAAAGAAATGTCAAAGTACATTTAAGTGATAAATCAAGTTTTGATATTGTCAAAACCTACTATTTTATGTTTACAAAAAAAAATTATAATCGCTCGCCTTTACTTTTCAGGCTTCGCCTCAAAAATTTTCAAATTAAATATTTTTTTATTAAAATTTTCAAATCGCTCGCTCGCCCCAAATTTTGGAGTCCAAAAATCCGTAGAACAAGAAATTAAATTGGTGTGGCCTAACTATATAAATATTGTTTAAAATTTGATAAAAGAATAAAAAAAAATCTTAACAAACTTCTTGTCTTTAACAGTTTTAATGGTCAATTTTTGTGACCTGTATGTTTTTACGGGATATATTTGAATTTTTATAGAATTTTAAGTTTTATAGTGTCTCCTTTAATCGTTTTTATGGCTGAATAGTGATTGTTTTATGTGTATATATTTATACAATGTAGCTTATATACATGTCAATCAATATGTGACACTTTAATAAACTATTTACTTACTTACTTACTCTTTACTAATCAGATGATCAAAGTATTCTAATCAATTAGATACAGACTTTGTGTTATTTCGATTACTGTATGTTTAATTCAGAAGGAGATTTACACTATTTTACCCAAGGTAAGAAATTCACTGTGTCTAAACCACACCGGTAAAAATTGCTCGGACTCGATGGTATCTAACACCGGCACAATGACGGAACATTAATAGACAAAAGAAAGGAATGTTTCTCCTTATTCTTTTTTATTTTTTTTATGATATCGAAGAATATTTAAACATATACAACTATTTTCTATTGTGAGATGCAATATCTTCTACAACCGTTCTACATTAACGGAGAAATAAGTAAAAATGCATGTCAAAATGACGAATTGAGTGAATCTTGCCTCGAAATTGTGTAATTTCTCGTTAAATTGTTCACATTGTACGGGAAAAAAGGTGCAGAAAGATAGATACTGACACGGAGATTGCAAAACTAGTCATTATAAGCATCTGAATACTTTTATCTCTGTGTATGGAACAAAAGAAATGGGTCATGTCTAAATGAAACTGGCCAGTTTCGTGAATGTTTACCACCCGGTGTCGTCATAGATTTCACAATGTATAACCCGGTTTGGTCAAATAAAAAAAAATCATAATTGCATAACGTTATAACTGAAAATTTAACTTCAGCGTTAAAAAGGAGTTTTGTAGGTCGTTGGAAAACAAGTTCTTTCACCGGACAACGGCTTATTATTTATATGAGTTTCAGATTCAAATAAATAATAAGCAAACACTTCAATTCCTACTCATATAGAACACAAATATTTTTAATTTTACTTTGCATTTCGAAATTTTTATATGAGTTATGGGAAAATATGTTGAACATGTTTAAACTTGAAATTAAAGTTTACGGTCTTAAAAATCGAAACACACAATTGATATGCGATTTTCTCGCACAAAAGGATGGGCACCTTTATAAGTAATCTAATCATTCTATGTATGTAATCGTTTCTATCATCATTAAAAATAAATCTTCTTAAGGATAAACGTTGATAATAAGACAAATATATATGCATGCATAATCGACATAGAAAATGAATGCAGGGGCGGATCCAGCCATTTTAAAAAGGGGGGTTCCCAATCCTCGACAAAAGATAGGGGGGGGGGGGTTCCAACTATATGTCCCCATTCAAATGCATTGATTGGCCAAAAATAAAATGGGGGATTTATCACTAATTGTAACAATACTGCTATGTACAAATTAGTATAATACTCTCAGGTCATCCACAAAATTCAATAATAATTATTTTGTTAACATTACTAAAAAAAAACGGTCTGTACTGTAGCCATTGTGTTATGATGATCGTACACTGACGTTGGTCAATTTATTTTGACAATATATACGGACTGACGGGTTCAGTTTATTTCAAAGTGGACGTAATTCGAACAGCTTTTCTTTTTTTTTTTTTTTTTTTTGCGTTTCAAAATCGTTAAATACACGAATCAATATAGTTTTGGCAAGCAAAGGTGGGGTCGGGGGCGTGTAACCTATACGTTTTCTAGATTCGCCACTTATCTTATAAAGTGTATACCGAATTAAAATATTGTAAGAAATGAGAAAACAGGGACACCCGGGAAATCGGATTATGTGAGTTGGATTATGTTTGTTATAAACATTCTCCTTGATATTTTTAAACAACCGAGACATAGTGATTCGTATTCACAGCGTTTTGAACTATTTGTATAAAGCTGCATGTGTCAACAACCCGACCATAGAGCATACAGCAGCCGAAGTCCACCAATAGGTCTTCAATGAAGCGAGAAACTCCCGCACCCGGAGGCGTCCTTCAGCTGGTCCCTTAATAAATATGTATACTAGTTCAGTGATAGTGGACGTCATATTAAACTCCGAATACATGTATATTTATTATATTTAAAGGATCATTTTAACTGTGATACAAGTTTTGGCACAAATCGCGCATTTACTATACAGGTTCTGTCATCGGACGATTTAAGGTTTTTTCGTCATTTTCTATTGTTTGTACTTTTGTTGTGCTGTTTTTGTCAGCGCCAACACTTTAACTCTCGTTCCCGAATCAACTAGCTTGTAATTCCGTGGTTGTTTTATACCATATGCTTTTGAAAATAAAATAGGCAGGTAGTTTTCTTGTTTGAATTGTTTGAATTGTTTTACATTTGTAATTTAGAGCCCTGTTATAGCTTGCTTTCATGCAGTTTGTGTGTTTTTTCTCATTGTTTAAGGCATACGCTGACCTAAACTTGATTAATTCAACATCATTTTTGTCTTTAAAAGAAAGTTGTCTCATTGGCAATGTTTATGGGATAAGTGGTGACCGTCACTTCTTTTAAATAAGACCTAGATATAAATGACGGTCATGTTTTGCAAACCAACTTTTATTCACATAGAAAATACAAAATTGTCAGATATTTTTTTCAAAAGTTATCTTGAAGTTTAATTTGAATTTGAACTGTAAAAAAATGAATTTGAACTGTAAAAATAATGTGAAAAACATGCCTATGAATATAAATGTGCCTACCAGAAACGGGCAGAAAGTTACAACTCTCACTTGTATTGATGCTTAAGTGTGAAAACTCGCGTTAGTGCGCGAGTAACATAGTATATATAGTACCAGAAAATCTGGCAGGGCTGCATGCATGATTAATTTGTGCAGAATAATATAAACTATAGTCGGTTTGTGACTGTTCGTCAATGATTAAATGAATAAATGTATTAACA
Organism: Mytilus galloprovincialis; assembly: GCF_965363235.1. Taxonomy (NCBI): domain Eukaryota; kingdom Metazoa; phylum Mollusca; class Bivalvia; order Mytilida; family Mytilidae; genus Mytilus; species Mytilus galloprovincialis. The sequence continues at coordinate 50,231,698 of NC_134851.1, forward strand.
ATTGATAGTAAATATTGTAAACTAAGTGTATAGTATAGTAAATTAAAACGATGACACAATCAAAACACATCCTTTTATTTTTACATCTTTACATACTTCTATAATAAACAAAGAAAATATAATAATGGTATAAAATAATTAGATACCAGTGTTTGCTATTGAGTATTTATGTTCCATTTAAGATTAGTTTGAAGTTAAGTGAAATAAGGGATACGCCTTTCATTAGGAAAATGTGTATTACCATAATTACCTATGTCCAGAAGTGCCCGTTTAAAATAGATTTTAACACGCCAAGTTTACTTTACAAAAATATGTATTTAAATTCTCGAAAGACAATGTTCAGATCCGTGTCAACGTTGCTTTTCATAAATTGTTTGTTTAAAAAAAACCAAAAAAACGGGTGATATATATAGACGAAACCGGGTGATTGTGTAGTAAACAACATTGACGAAACTGGTTTATTTTAATTTGACATGACCCTTTTCTTTTGTTCCATACACAGAGATAAAAGTATTCAGATGCTTATAATGACTAGTTTTGCAATCTCCGTGTCAGTATCTATCTTTCTGTACCTTTCTTTCCGTACAATGTGAACAATTTAACGAGAAATTACACAATTTCTAGGCAAGATTAACTCAATTCGTCATGTTTGACATGCATTTTTACTTATTTCTCCGTTTAATATAGAACGGTTGTAGAAGATATTGCATCTCACAATAGAAAATAGTTGTATATCTATATATATTCTTCGATGTCATAAAAAAAAATTAAAAAATAAGGAGAAACCTACCTTTCTTTTGTCTATTGTGCTGGATGTTAGATACCATCGAGTCCGAGCAATTTTTGCCGGTTTGGTTTAGACACAGTGAAATTATACTCCATTGACAGTTTTATAAACTGTAATTAGGGTGGTTATTCAAACAAAATGATTAAATCAAGCATGTCATTATAAATTTTGATATATGGAAAATTACCTGAACTAATTATTTTTTCTACTTTTTAGGTCTTTCCACCTTTCCGTGGAAAGACCTATTGGATTTCGTCTGATTATTAGGTCTTTCCACTTTTCCGTGGAAAGACCTATTGGATTTCTTCTGATTATTAGGTCTTTCCACTTTTCCGTGGAAAGACCTATTGGATTTCTTCTGATTATTTTTTTTTTCTTCCGCCTAATTTTTTTCCTTCGCTGTTTCTTTGTTTCGCAAGATGTCGCTTTGATATTTGGAATATGAAATCGAACAGGTAATACGCTTTTGAAACCAACTCTGCTTAACTAAATACTTTCCCATATAAGAGTTATCTCCCCGAACACTGTTTTTCTTGTGGCCACTTCTCCTTCGCAACCGTAAAAGATTACGACAAATTTATTTTACCAAATTGCTCGTTATACCCTCAGGATGTTCTGTTTCATTTTGACTGAAGCCGTATAGAGATTCCATATGAGAGTTAGTTCCCCTTTTGTATTTTAAACTGGAAAACCATAAGTGATAGAGACCTAGGATCTTTTATTTGAGATCCTTGGTCCAAAAAAATGAAAATTAGGTCAAGGTCAAAGGTCAAGGTCATATTCTAAATTTTGATTTTGGCTTATTTTCACTCATTTTCATTAACCTTATGAGATATCTACAAATTATTTTTACTAAATTGTTAGTTGCGACATCTTGTAACATAATAATTTTGGTTGAAAGGGTGCGTAGATAATAAATGGGAGTTTTAGCCCGTATCACATCTAAAATTATGCGTAAAGTGATATAACTTATTAACCATACATATTAGAGACCTAGGGTCTTGATTTGAGATCCTTGGTCCAAAAAAATGAAAATTAGGTCAAGGTCAAAGGTTAAGGTCATATTCTAAATTTTGATTTTGGCTTATTTTCACTCATTTTCATTAACCTTATAAGATATCTACAAATTATTTTTACTAAATTGTTAGTTGCGACGTGTCGTAACATAATAATTTTGGTTGAAAGGGTGCGTAGTCAATAAACAGGAGTTTTAGCCCCTATCATATCTAAAATTATGCGTAAAGTGATATAACTTATTTACCATACATATTAGAGACCTAGGGTCTTTTCATTTGAGATCCTCAGTTTGTGACCTTGAAATTGAGGTCAAGGTCAGAGGTAAATTTGACGTTCTAGATTATGACCTTTGCTTAAAATTCATATCTATACATCATAAAGCCATAGGAACTGACATTTTAGACTGATTTTTAATATTTTAATATCAAAATAGATATTTACTGGTGGAAAGACCTTCAATTGTTCTCTGAACAATTGGTTTTTAATTATATTTTTTTTTTCTTCCGCGTAATTTTTTTTCTTCGCTGTTTTTTTGTTTCGCAAGATGTCGCTTAGATATTTGGAATATGATATCGAACAGTTTATACGTTTTTGAAACCAACTCTGCTCAACCAAATACTTTCCCATATAAGAGTTATCTCCCTGAACACTGGTTTTCTTGTTATCTCTAAGGCTTCGCAACCGTATAAGAAACCGACAAATTTATTTTTCCAAATTGCTCGTTATATCCTCAGGATGTTCTGTTTTATTTTGACCGAAGCCGTATCGAGATTCCATATGAGAGTTATTTCCCCTTTTGTATTTGAAATTTTGAAATGTATTTTAAACTGGAAAACCATAAGTGATAGAGACCTAGGGGCTTTTGATTTGAGATCCTTGGTCCAAAAAAATGAAAATTAGGTCAAGGTCAAAGGTCAAGGTCATATTCTAAATTTTGATTTTGGCTTATTTTCACTCATTTTCATTAACAACAAACTATTTTTACTAAATTGTTAGTTGCAACATGTCGTAACTTAATAATTTTGGTTGAAAGGGTGCATAGTCAATAAACGGGAGTTTTAGCCCCTATCATATCTAAAATTATGCGTAAAGTGATATAACTTATTTACCATACATATTAGAGACCTAGGGTCTTTTGATTTGAGATCCTCAGTTTGTGACCTTGAAATCGCGGTCAAGGTCATAGGTAAAATTGACGTTCTAGATTATGACCTTTGCTTAAAATTCATCTCTATACATCATAAAGCCATAGGAACTGCCATTTTAGACTGATTTTTAACATTTTAATATCAAAATAGATATTTACTGGTGGAAAGACCTTCAATTGTTCTCTGAACAATTGGTTTTTAATTATTATTATTATTTTTTTTTATTATTATTCCGCCTAATTCTTTTCTTGCGTAGTATTGATGTTTCAGAAGATGTCGCTTAGATATTTGAAATATGATATCATAAAGCGTATGCACTTTTAAAACTGACCACTGTGTAACCAAATACTTTACGTTGTAAGAGTTATCTCCCCGAACACTGTTTTTCTTGTGGCCACTACTCCTTCGCAACCGTATAAGAAACTGACAAATTTATTTTTCCAAATTGCTCGTTATATCCTTAGGATGTTCTGTTTCATTTCAACCGAAGCTATCCGGAGACTCCATATGAGAGTTATCCCCCCTTTTATATATGATATCAGTGATATGCATTTCTACCTGGTAAACTATAAGTGATAGAGACCTAGGGTCTTTTGATTTAAGATCCTTGGTAAAAAAAAATGAAAATTAGGTCAAGGTCAAAGGTTAAGGTCAAATTCTAAATTTTTATTTTGGCTTATTTTCACCTTTTTTCATTAACCTTATAAGATATCGACAATTTTTTTTTACTAAATTGTTAGTTGCGACATGTCGTAACTGATAAATTTTGGTTGCAAGGGTGCGTAAACAATAAAAGGGAGTTTTCGCCCCTCTTATATTAAGAATTATGCGTAAAGTGATTTTACTCATGAACCATACATATTAAGGAACTAGTGTCTTTTTATTTGAGATGTTTAGTCTATGACCTTGAAATTGAGGTCAAGGTCATAGGTTAATTGGACGTTCTAGATTTTGACCTTTGCTTAAAATTCATAGTTATACATCATTAAGCCATAGGAACTGACATTTTCAACTGAATTTTAATATTTTCATATCTAAATAGATCTTTATTGGTTGAAAGACTTTCAATTGTTCTTTGAACAATTGGTTTTTAATTTATATTTTTTTTTTCTTTCAGATAACACTTCCAACATTGTAATTAACTATATATGTTAAAAAATGCCCGTTTTCAATGAGTAAAATAAGAAGCTAATTCAAGTCAATACAACAGGAAATGTTTCGAAAAAAAAACCCAACCTTAAATACATATAAAAGATTGATGCTATGGAATGTCATCTCTCATTCATATTGAAAGTCAAAACTTCAAGATTTTCTTAATATTTCTGATCCTCAATAAGATATTTCATCTAGAATACAACTGTCAACTTATAATTTGGAAACAATGCTTTAAGTTTAACTTACTTTACTTTTTTTTTAATTTTGAAGCATTTGTAGGGATGACGCGCTGCCAGATTAACTCTTGAAAACCGATAAATTTCTCCACATAGCACCATTAAGATCCATAAATGTTAGCTTTATTTTTAAGGTAAGTTAATACTTGTACATGTACTATACCAGTGGTAAAATCTGGGTCCTAACTACACAATAATTTTGGCCACTAAATTAAAATCAACTAAAATATGTATTTTGCCGTGCAGACAGACTGGAGCCAGCATTTAATCACTTTAATTTTTAATTCAGTACAATACAATAATCTCATATATACATATGCATACATCATATATAACAAAGTAATAGTATCTATACTAAGTAATTTAACACACAAGTTTGTGAACCAAAAAATATACTTCCGGCAACAATAGTAATAAATATCTATTAACATCCAAGAACATTCCAAATGATAAATAACATATTATGAATACCCGTCATAAACAGACACTCGCCGCCCTGGAAAAACCAACTTATAAAGTTTGGAAACCTGCGCACGGAGCAATGCAAGAACCGTTTCTAGGTAATGATGCCGTACTCCATCATGATCATATAAAAAAACACTTTTATTTATGCAAAAAAGGAAGTTTTAACTGTACGATGTCTACGGCTAGAATGACCACCTAGACAATCTTTTCACGAACCCGCGAAAAACAAATTAACATAACAAATCATTAGGTCACCTGACCTATCGAATCATACATCATTGACCCATACAAAATATTATAGAAACTTTAAGACAGTATTTTTCCGCTATACTGCGAAACGCTGAAAAATATATTTATAAATGTTGTTCACTTATGTTAAATTAGTTAGTTTTGATTCATATTGTTCTGGAACTTCGTTGTAACATGATGGACATATTGCACATTAAAACTCAGCCGAGGAGTCAATTCTTTAATCCGCGACGATCATACATATAGGAATTAATTAAGGTCAGTGTCCTAAAACATATCTTACTAATGAACCATACAATCGTGTAAATCCAGTCACCACGGATTCTGGTAGTCTGACTATTATCAAAACACAAAACGAGCATAACCATGTGGCATATGACCGAAAGCTAGAGGCTATGAACTACGGGTACGGTCAAGGAAAAAGACTGGAGATGTTTCTTGTGGTCCTTCTTCCATCTCCCCGTGGTGAGCAGGGGAGAACAGTTATATATATATATGTTTATCCCCGGCTTAGGATATATCTAGTATTTTGATTGGTTAACGCACGTCGTTACAAAACCCATAGCCCCTGGGTGTTGCTAACCCATATCCCGGGGAACTTCACGCAAGTTTTTCTTAGTTCCATGGTTGCTCCTTGTGAAATATTGAATTCTGTAGATTATCCATGATGTTTGTAATTAAATATTTAATTCATTAACGATTTTGTCACATTTTCAAGGATTGGGACTACTGACCTAGCTATGCAAATGACCCACGTTGACGTCTTATATTTGACTACTTGTAGGGTTGTACCAAAGGTAGTACTCTACACTCCATAGAAACTATGTAAAATTTCCAAATTTCAATCAATAGTTATCAAAAGTACCAGGATTATAATTTAGTACGCCAGACGCGCGTTTCGTCTACATAAGACTCATCAGTGACGCTCAAATCGAAATATTGATAAAGCCAAACATGTACAAAGTTTTTAGATAATGAAAAAAAACGTTGTTTTCACGTTACACTTTGTACCCGAATTTCCATAAAACTCGCCCGATTCGGACTAAGACCGGGGATAAATTCGTTATCTACGTTCATATCCTTAGATACTAGTATGGATATTAAAACACCCTTCAGTACCCTGTACACCCTTTGGCTACGCCTCAATAATAAATGAAAAATAACATGACTGTGTTAGAGAGATGTCTCATTGGCAATCATACCACATCTTCTTATATCTATTCACCTGTAATTCACCTGTAAAAAAATCGGCGCAAATGAAAAAAAAATCCGCGCAAATGAAAGAAAAAATCGGCGCAAATGAAATGCAGATCGTCGCAAATGCAAAACGCCGTTCCATTTCTACGATTATAAAAATGAATTGGCGTAATGTCCGTAATGGGGAGATAATTTTGACGAAGTAGAATCCTGACTGCTCAGAATAGATAAAATAATGTTATGACACCAATTCTTTTTTTAGAAATTAATGCATTTATTCCTCTAACACTATAAGGCCACACCAATTTGATTCCTTGTTCGACGGACCCGCCCGCACCTATTTGTTTCAAAACAGAATATTTTTATTTTTTTTATATTCCCGCTTCCCGCATCCGGAAATGTAATCATGTCCATTTTCCGCACCGTTTTTTTTTTTGTAAATATTATAAAAAGATATCAACTTTTGTTTTTAAAATCACAGTCTAACCTGTATATAACGATTTTAAACATAAAAGCACCCCACCACACTGTGTAAATATCTGTTAGAATATTTGTTTTAGCATGAAACCTATTTATCAAAAGTGAGAGTGCTCCGATGTAAATTTGTAACAACGGGAATACCTGTAAAGAACAAAAAATTGGGTTCTTTCCCCCTTACTTATATTCCCTATCAAAACATGTTCGTTGTTAGAGGATAAAGTACAAAGAACTTCTGAAGGATTTGCCTTCAACTGCAATTATATTGTATGCTGGCGAAACAAACTATCCATAGCCGCTGCATGTTTATGCACCTGTCCTGATTGATTCAGGGGCCTGTCGTTCAGCAGTTATCATTTGTTGATGTGGTTCATTGGTATTTTCCTGTTCGGATATATAAATTAGATCGTTGGTTTTCCTGTTCGAATTGTGTACGCTAATAATTTTGGGGTCCTTTTTAGCTTGCTGTTTGGTCTGTATCTAAGCCCTGTGTAAAAGGCCGTACTTTGACCTGTGTTTGTTATTATCAGGTTGAGAACAACCCTCCCTCGGACAAGGGGTAATTTTACTGATGTAGAAAAGAAAATAGAAATACCAAGGATATGTATAGTTCTTCTATACAAAACCTTTGAAAACTTAGAATTTTGTACTCAAAAAGAGGAAAGTTACATCATATGTTAAACAACTTTTTCTAAAAGAGGGGTCCGCTTATTTTGAATAATATTAAACTGTTAAAGTAAATGTGTTAACATGGTCAAAGTCCAGGAATATTACAAAAATTCTTGGACATGTTTTGACCATTTAATACCAGATAGATATATAGTTCTTTGAGAAAATATGAGCCCTTTGTACAAACAAATATATTATATTTTATATTGATCCCTCATTAAACATGTAAAAGGGATATTTATAACATTAAGGGGTTGCCCCAAAACTGATTATGACTTGGATTGTGAATTGTCTTATTGTCAGTTACACATACATATACCAGATTTAATTATTTCTTGGTGAACAGGGAAAAAATACTTCAGAAATTAAAGAAATGTCAAAGTACAATTAAGTGATAAATCAAGTTTTGATATTGTCAAAACCTACTATTTTATGTTTACAAAAAAAAATTATAATCGCTCGCCTTTACTTTTCAGGCTTCGACTCAAACATTTTCAAATTAAATATTTTTTTATTAAAATTTTCAAATCGCTCGCTCCCCCCAAATTTTGGAGTCCAAAAATCCGTAGAACAAGAAATTAAATTGGTGTGGCCTAACTATATAAATATTGTTTAAAATTTGATAAAAGAATAAAAAAAATCTTAACAAACTTCTTGTCTTTAACAGTTTTAATGGTCAATTTTTGTGACCTGTATGTTTTTACGGGATATATTTGAATTTTTATAGAATTTTAAGTTTTATAGTGTCTCATTAATCGTTTTTATGGATGAATAGTGATTGTTTTATGTGTATATATTTATACAATGTAGCTTATATTCATGTCAATCAATATGTGACACTTTAATAAACTATTTACTTTCTTACTTACTCTTTACTAATCAGATGATCAAAGTATTCTAATCAATTAGATACAGACTTTGTGTTATTTCGATTACTGTATGTTTAATTCAGAAGGAGATTTACACTATTTTACCCAAGGTAAGAAATTCACTGTGTCTAAACCACACCGGCAAAAATTGCTCGGACTCGATGGTATCTAACACCGGCACAATGACGGAACATTAATAGACAAAAGAAAGGAATGTTTCTCCTTATTTTTTTTTTTTTTTATGATATCGAAGAATAGTTAAACATATACAACTATTTTCTATTGTGAGATGCAATATCTTCTACAACCGTTCTATATTAACGGAGAAATAAGTAAAAATGCATGTCAAAATGACGAATTGAGTGAATCTTGCCTCGAAATTGTGTAATTTCTCGTTAAATTGTTCACATTGTACGGAAAGAAAGGTACAGAAAGATAGATACTGACACGGAGATTGCAAAACTAGTCATTATAAGCATCTGAATACTTTTATCTCTGTGTATGGAACAAAAGAAATGGGTCATGTCAAAATGGAACTGGCCGGTTTCGTGAATGTTTACCACCCGGTGTCGTCATAGATTTCACAATGTATAACCCGGTTTGGTCAAATAAAAAAAATCATAATTGCATAACATTATAAGCAAACACTTCAATTCCTACTCATATAGAACACAAATATTTTTAATTTTACTTTGCATTTCAAATTTTTATATGAGTTATGGGAAAATATGTTGAACATGTTTAAACTTGAAATTAAAGTTTACGGTCTTAAAAATCGAAACACACAATTGATATGCGATTTTCTCGCACAAAAGGATGGGCACCTTTATAAGTAATCTAATCATTCTATGTATGTAATGTAATGTAAAAGCTGCATGTGTCAACAACCCGACCATAGAGCATACAACAGCCGAAGGCCACCAATAGGTCTTCAATGAAGCGAGAAACTCCCGCACCCGGAGGCGTCCTTCAGCTGGTCCCTTAATAAATATGTATACTAGTTCAGTGATAGTGGACGTCATAGTAAACTCCGAATACATGTATATTTATTATATTTAAAGGATCATTTTAACTGTGATACAAGTTTTGGCACAAATCGCACATTTACTATACAGGCTCTGTCATCGGACGATTTAAGTTTTTTTCGTCATTTTCTATTGTTTGTACTTTTGTTGTGCTGTTTGTGTCAGCGCCAACACTTTAACTCCCGTTCCCGAATCAACTAGCTTGTAATTCCGTGGTTGTTTTATACCATATGCGTTTTGAAAATAAAATAGGCAGGTAGTTTTCTTGTTTGAATTGTTTTACATTTGTAATTTAGAGCCCTGTTATAGCTTGCTTTCATGCAGTTTGTGTGTTTTTTTCTCATTGTTTAAGGCATACGCTGACCTAAACTTGATTAATTCAACATCATTTTTGTCTTTAAAAGAAAGTTGTCTCATTAGCAATGTTTATGGGATAAGTGGTGACCGTCACTTCTTTTAAATAAGACCTAGATATAAATGACGGTCATGTTTTGCAAACCAACTTTTATTCACATAGAAAATACAAAATTGTCAGATATTTTTTTCAAAAGTTATCTTGAAGTTTAATTTGAATTTGAACTGTAAAAAAATGAATTTGAACTGTAAAAATAATGTGAAAAACATGCCTATGAATATAAATGTGCCTACCAGAAACGGGCAGAAAGTTACAACTCTCACTGGTATGGATGCTTAAGTGTGAAAACTAGCGTTAGTGCGCAAGTAACATAGTATATATAGTACCAGAAAATCTGGCAGGGCTGCATGCATGATTAATTTTGTGCAGAATAGTATAAACTATAGTCGGTTTGTGACTGTTCGTCAATGATTAAATGAATAAATGTATTAACAATTGATAGTAAATATTGTAAACTAAGTGTATAGTATAGTAAATTAAAATGATGGCACAATCAAAACACATCCTTTTATTTTTACATCTTTACATACTACTATAATAAACAAAGAAAATATAATAATGTTATAAAATAATTAGATACCAGTGTTTGCTATTGAGTATTTATGTTCCATTTAAGATTAGTTTGAAGTTAAGTGAAATAAGGGATACGCCTTTCATTAGGAAAATGTGTATTACCATAATTACCTATGTCAAAAAGTGCCCGTTTAAAATAGATTTTAACACGCCAAGTTTACTTTACAATAAATATATATTTAAATTATCGAAAGACAATGTTCAGATCCGTGTCAACGTTGCTTTTCATAAATTGTTTGTTTAAAAAAACCCCAAAAAAACCGGGTGATATATACCGGTTTATTTTAATTTGACATGACCCTTTTCTTTTGTTCCATACACAGAGATAAAAGTATTCAGATGCTTATAATGACTAGTTTTGCAATCTCCGCGTCAGTATCTATCTTTCTGTACCTTTCTTTCCGTACAATGTGAACAATTTAACGAGAAATTACACAATTTCGAGGCAAGATTCACTCAATTCGTCATGTTTGACATGCATTTTTACTTATTTCTCCGTTTAATATAGAACGGTTGTAGAAGATATTGCATCTCACAATAGAAAATAGTTGTACATCTATATATATTCTTCGATATCATAAAAAAAAATTAAAAAAATAAGGAGAAACCTACCTTTCTTTTGTCTATTGATGTTCCGTTATTGTGCTGGGTGTTAGATACCATCGAGTCCGAGAAATTTTTGCCGGTGTGGTTTAGACACAGTGAAATTGTACTCCATTGACAGTTTTATTAGCTGTAATTAGGGTGGTTATTCAAACAAAATGATTAAATCAAGCATGTCATTATAAATTTTGATATATGGAAAATTAGCTGAACTAATTATTTTTTCTACTTTTTTCTATTTTTTTTTTCTTTCAGATAACACTTCCAACATTGCAATTAACTATATATGTTAAAAAATGCCCGTTTTCAATGAGTAAAAAAAGAAGCTAATTCAAGTCGATACAACAGGAAATGTTTCGAAAAAAACCCACCCTTAAATACATATAAAAGATTGATGCTATGGAATGTCATCTCTCATTCATATTGAAAGTCAAAACTTCAAGATTTTCTTAATATTTATGATCCTCAATAAGATATTTAATCTAGAATACAACTGTCAACTTATAATTTGGAAACAATGCTTTAAATGCTGTGAATTTCTAAATTTCAACTATACAAACGAAACACAATATTATTGTGTTTAGCTTACTTTACTTTTTTTTTTAATTTTGAAGCATGTGATTGTCAGTAATCGAAAAGTAATGTAATAGCTTTTGATAAAGCAGTCGATTGCAATCGATTATATTAATCGATTATATACAAAATTCTGAGTAATCGACTGTTGATCAATTGTCTAAAATCCATTTAATCGATTATTAATCGATTCCATATGTCAGTAATCGTGCCCAACCCCGATGCGTACAGTTCCTTGTTTCAAGTCTATCTGTTGGTCCTACGACTTCCACGGATAATTGATAAACTATATTTATAGTTTTGTAATTTATATTGTTTTAAAAAATAAAATGTTAAAATGTATGTGAAGTCAGTAGCCGGTTCGTTATTTGATATTCGAAATTCAATATCCACCGGCTGCTAGCAGTTTGTTCGATATTCATTGAAAATCATAAAAAAAAACCTTGATTACGTAAAAGCATAAATTTCATAGTTAAGAGGACTGATAAGATATGTAGGAAATCGTTTAATGACCTCTTCAAGCTGTCGTAAATTCGCTGTCGTAAATTCTCGTTGTCCTCGAATATAAATCCTTTTCTAAGTAACATACATGTATTTGTCTTTATGTAATATATATTTTTATCAATAAAACGACTTCAAAGATGTACTTTTTTATGTATGATATTTCTTAAAACAAAAAGAATATGTAGCTTAAATTGCTATAAGCGCATGATACGCGTATCGCCCGTTGCCTTTTTAGCTTGTCTTTATGCTTTAAATAATTTTTTTTGTACATTAATTAGGCTGTTTTCTACGATTTTTCAACGAATAAATTTCCTTGGCCGTTTCCGACACTTTTCTAAAAAGAAAAAATCCACAACTGTACAACATCAAATCAGAAATTATATAAAAACAAAAGTGTTCTTTGTTCAATAGATATAAAAAAAAAGTCCCCACTTTTTATTTATTATCCGAAAAAAAAATATGGAAAAAAAGCCTATTCTTTATTAAGAATAAGACTGAATAACACCAAAATTGTAAAATCTGAAATTCATACAAATCAAAAGGGGTCTTACATTAATAGATATAAACAATTCACCAAAGTTTCATAACATTTTGTGAAAGTATTTATGAGTGATAGTCCGAAAACTGGAAAATCCCCCCTTTTTTAAAGATAAAAATTCATAACACGGAAACGAAAAATCTGAAATTTATGAAAATCGAAAGGAAGCCCACGTCAACAGAGATAAACAATTCACCAAAGTTTCATTAAATTTGATGGAAGCATTTTTGTGTTATTGTCCGAAAACTGGGAAATTCCCCTTTTTTTAAGGATAAAACTTCATAACATGGAAACGAAAAATTTGAAACTTATAAAAATCGAAATGAAGTTTACTTCAATAGATATAAACAATTCATCAAAGTTTCATAAAAGTTGGTGGAAGCGTTTTGTAGTACTTGTAATTTCCGAAGTGTGGACGATGGACGGACAACGGTATACCATAATACGTCCCGTCTCAGACGAGCTTATAAAAACCGATATAACTCTAGAAACATTTAGAAATATAAATAGAAATATTTATAGAAAGCCCAAAAAAGGAACCTAAGAAACCTACCTTAGATCGCTTAAATGAGGGTGAGATCCCCTGGTCTTTCAATGTTAATAAAATTAAAGCAAACATAGACTGTATATATAAAGGTTGTATTAGAAGGATTTTCCGGAATAATGTCATCTACGATATCTATGGAGGGCTTAGATTGTCACTTTTCAGCTAAAAATTGTCAAAATTTTAGGACAAAGGGCACAGGGTAATGGTGAGAGCACCCTGATCTCTCAATCTTTCTAATATTATGCACCTTTTTAGTTAATAGGTAGATATCATGATTTTCTTGATAGAGGGTTGCTGCTCACAAGGAAGCTATTAAAACAAGAGTTCCAAATGGTTAAGTTGAAAAAATCTCTTCGTAAATTTTACGGACGCCATCACGAGTTGGTTGACCGTTATGGAATAACCGTTTCACAAATGATATCGGATATGTTCCTTACGTCGTAACTACAATCCCCTTCCCTTTCATGAATGTGACCTACCAAATTAGACTATTTACCAGATTTGTTATCACATAAGCAACACGACGGGTGCCGCATGTGGAGCAGGATCTGCTTACCCTTCTGGAGCACCTGAGATCACCCCTAGTTTTTGGTGGGGTTCGTGTTGTTTATTCTTTTGTTTTCTATGTTGTGGCATGTGTACTATTGTTTGACTGTTTGTCTTTTTCATTTTTAGCCATCGCGTTGTCAGTTTATTTTAGATTTATGAGTTTGACTGTCCCTTTGGTATCTTTCGTCCCTCTTTTAGATACAAACGTGACTAAAAGGAATTTCGGTAAAGTGCCAGTAGGATATTCAAAATATATAGTAAAAATCAGTGCTCTGTGCTCTTTGTCCTGCAATTTTTGACATTTTTAAGGTGAACAGTGACAATCTAAGCCCTCCGTAGATATCGAAGATGACATTATTCTGGTAAATCCTTGGCCGAGTTCATTTGAAATTCTTCAATCTACTTCAGAATTAATAGATTATCACGTAAATGCACTCGAGTTGATATTCGGAACAACTCTAAGTAACTCTAGGGTAAGGCCCTGACCAAGCATAAAAAATAAAATATTCTCATTGGTTTGACGTCATTCAAGAGTTTCACGAGTTTAACCCTGGCTCGGTGAGGGTGGGAACCAGGGTACGAGGGGTTAACTCGAGTGGTTCAAGTAAAATCGTTTTGTTTAAACCCGATTAAGTAAAGTTAACTCGAGAGTTTGAAGTGAACTTGGCCCTTTTGATCCAATCTTTATATATACAGATTCTATGCATTCGTCGAATTTTATGGACATTGAGAGAACAAGGGGGGAGGGGTCTCACCGTCACTTAAGCGGTCTCAGGTAGGTTCAAATTTTTTCTAGAGTGATAGTTTTTTTATTTTGTTTTCAGAAGTAATAGATATAAAATTAAAGTTTTGATGTCGTTTTATTGATAAAAATCTTTATAACATGAACCCAAATATGCAACTTACATAAGTATTGATAAGTTTTATATTCTAGTTTGAGACAACTTGAAGGGGTCATAAAAAGATTTCCTACGTATCTTTTCACTCCTTTTAGCAATCATATAAATTACATAGAGACAAAATATATGTATGTAACTTAGAAAAGGGTTTATATTCGAGGACAACGAGAATTTACGACAGCTTGAAGAGGTCATTAAACGATTTCCTACATATTTTATCAGTCCTCTTAACTTTGAAAGTCATGCTTTTAATGTTAACAAAAAAAAAAAAAAAAAAAAAATATTTTATTTTTATGATTTTCGACCAAATTTTAAATATCGAATAACGAACCGGCAGCTAACTTCCCATCCATAATGTTAAAGATGAAACGTGTATTAGGGGACATTATTTGATAAAGATTAATGGACTTGCTTAAATGTCGGAAACGGCCAAGGAAATTTATTCGTTGAAAAATCTTTTTAACCGGGAGTAAAGGACCAACCTTAATCTCGAAAAACATAACTAATAAGAGGTAAGGCATTGGGGAGTAATTATTTGTGTCATGTTAGCTATATTTTTTTACCTATAATTGTAACATACTTTGAATAATCAGCTTTCAGTAGAATACTAAATATTACTCACCTTCAATTATCAGATACCCTAGTACAATGTATCTCTGTGTTCAGGTACTACATAATAGTTTAGTTCGATGTTTTTTCTTTTTTTTTCTTTTTTTAACTTTTGTTTTAACATATTTCCTTTTAATCATTGCATATCTTTCCTTTTATCTTATATTTATTTATTTTTTGCATCAAGCAGATCATATCACACTTTTTTTATGTCCGTCCTTCCGTCTGCATGTACCACTCAGGGCATATAGTTAAAGATAACTCCTCCTACAGTTTGAATGTTAGAAAATTTTCACTGGCTATTTGTACATATATTGAGGGTGAGCACGAGGTCAGGGTTTTGATTTTTCATGATATATGCTTTTTAGGGAGATAATTAAATATCGTCATGTTTGGGGCAGATAATTGCATAAGAGGTGCAAAAAAGTGAAATCACCAAAATACTGAACTCCGAGGAAAATTGAAAACGGAAAGTCCCTAATCAAATGGCAAAATCAAAAGTTTAAACACATCAAACGAATGGATAACAAATGTCATATTTCTGACTTGGTACAGACATTTTCTCATGTAGAAACTGGTGGATTAAATCTGGTTTAATAGCTAGCTAATTTTAGTATGACAATCGCGTCAATTTAATTACATTATTTTGACAACGATGTGTGAACAAAAAAAAAGATACATAAAAGGGAAAATTGTCAAAAATAGGGATACAGAAGCCAAGATTGTGTTATAATCTTAATCACCATAGAAACAAACAAATATGTAACAAAGAAACACAAAATCACATTCAGACAAAGCACAATAGAAAAAAATGAAAGACAAGAATACAAAAATTTACAACAGCACACCTACACACTGACGGGATGTATAAGTACAAAGCAACGTCATATGTGTCAAAGAAACACAAAAAGACATAAAGACAAAGCATATTAGCGAAAATGAAAGACAAGGTGTTTCTGAATAACTCCTGCTACAGCGAAACATTTAGCTTTAGCGATATAAAAGTAATGACCAAATCCAACTGTGGTCATATTTGTTTGAAAGAGGGACGAAAGATACCAAAGGGACAGTCAAACTCCTAAATCTAAAACAAACTGACAACGCCATGGCAAAAAATGAAAAAAGACAAACAAACAACAGCACACATGACACAACATAGAAAACTAAAGTATAAACAACACGAATCCCACCAAAAAACTAGGGGTGATCTCATGTCCTCCGAAAGGGTAAGCAGATCCTGCTCCACATGTGGCACCCGTCGTGTTGCTTATGTGATAACAAATCCGGTAAATAGTCAAATTCGGTAGGTCACATTCATGAAAGGGAAGGGGATTGTAGTTACGACGAAATGAACATATTCGATATCATTTGTCAAACGGTTATTCCATAACGGTCAACCAACTCATGATGGCGTCCGTAAAATTTACGAAAGGATGATTTCAACTTCACCATTTGGAACTCTTGGTTTAATAGCTTCCTTGTGAACAGCAACCCTCTATCAAAAAAAATCATGATAGGAAATGCAAGCACGGGAATATCGTTTCAATTTGGAGATATATACCCCGTATGCAGGTGCTGCTGGAATGTAGCTATTTAGAAATGGAAAGTTCACAATTGGAAAGCTGAAATCAACTCTTTTGTCGTAAAGTTTTGTTTTCAACCGACCCTCATTGTCAATTTCTAGATGTAAGTCAAGATATGAGGCCGACTTAACTGTATCTGTAGTATCCTTGATCTCTAGCTCGATGGGATAGATGCGTTCCACATAGTCACCAAATTTTGAATTATTCAGTGAAAAACATCATCTATATAGCGGAAAGTAGAGTTAAAGGATATTGCTAATTCCTCTGAGTTCAGTATTTTTGTGATTTTCCTTTTTTCTTATCTTTCTTCCTAAGAAGTTCCTGCATGAAGTCAGTCTCATAATAATAAAGAAACAAGTCGGCAAGTAGAGGGGCACAGTTTGTTCCCATTGGAATGCCGACAGTCTGTTGAAAAGCACGTCCTCCGAACGTAACAAATATGTTGTCAATCAAGAAATCAAGCATCTCGATAATATCAGTTTCAGAGAGTTGTTTCTGAAAAAATAGAAATCTGCCAATTGAGTATGTAAGAAAGGTTTGTTTAAAATCATGTCAAATGGTGAAGTATACTGTAAACTGTACTTTAATCAAATATCTGACAGAATTCTGAGCAGCAGCTTGTAATCAATAAACCCAGATAGAAACGGGAATTCATAAGCCTAGGACTTATCACGATCTATTACAAATTGATTTTTTTATCACGTCGTTTGCCATATCGCAAGAAACGATATCAGGATATGGTGTTTTAGTTGTCATTTGCTATTGTCAAAAGAGAAGCCATCTCTCCACTAGGTTCAATTTCAGATGAAACATGTCCACGGGTCTGCGCATCAGTCCTCTTCGCTTGCCATAATCGATGACTTTTTTTACGAACAAATGTTAACTTGAAACACTATATTGCGATTCAACTATCTTGTTTACATAAACTAAATTATCCTAAATGAAAGACCGGGCATCTGCCTCGAAAATGACTGGACGTTATCCCCATATCCTCAGGCTTGTTACATTTGGACACTTCCGAGTTAAACTGCTGCTATTTTTTTTGGTCAAAATGATGTGGATGCTTGAGCATCTGAGCATACATGCAAGCTACTCCACTGGCCCCAAAACTGATTATGACTTTGATTGAGAATTGTCTTATTGTCAGTTACACATACATATACCAGATTTAATTATTTCTTAGTGAACAGGGAAAAAATACTTCAGAAATTAAATAAATGTCAAAGTACAATTAAGTGATAAATCAAGTTTTAAATCTGTCCTGTAAGATATTAATTATAGTTTTAGGAATTAAGCAGTTCTCATCAAATTTATTTAGAGGAGGAACTGTTTATTTTCAAATGTAATGGTTCACACAGAAATAACAGTTTCCTACACCGAAACCTTCACATCAGCTCAAAATTTTTCAAAGAGCATGCCGATAAAATATTAGTAAGACCGCAAATGGAATACGCCACGACAATATGGGAGCCAGACCAGCAAAATCACATAGAAAAATCGAAAATAAAAAATCGAATCGAGAGAGACAAGAGACCAAATGACACCGAAATTAACAACTATAGGCCATCGTACAGCCTTCAACAATGAGCATAGCCCATTCTGAATAGTCGGGCTGCAAGATATATAACTAGCAGACATAGAAATAGATCAAGTGTCAGCAGCAATATGATTAGGGAATAAGAATGGAAAAGCCTGCAAACAAGAAGAAAAGAAGCTAGACTCATCATGGATATAAAATAACAAACGACCTTGTCGCCATAAACAAGAGTAAATACTGTGGATTTATTTATTTGTCTGGGAACCAATTTTCGTGGATTCAGGAAAACGTTTTCGTGGATATTAATTTTGTAGTTTTGGCAAAGTCTGCAAATATTCCTTTAGAAAAAAAAATGTAATTGTTTAACATTTCAATTCGTGGTTCCCTTTGTTCCCACGAAATCCCCAAAAATTGAAATCCAACAAA
This sequence comes from Mytilus galloprovincialis, assembly GCF_965363235.1. Taxonomy (NCBI): domain Eukaryota; kingdom Metazoa; phylum Mollusca; class Bivalvia; order Mytilida; family Mytilidae; genus Mytilus; species Mytilus galloprovincialis. The sequence continues at coordinate 50,250,348 of NC_134851.1, forward strand.
TATTGAATCCATAGTACAATGTACCGAAAATAAAAATAATAAGCTCTAGCCGGACAGGGCATCATGCCTGCCTTTTACAGCCAGTCACCAAATATTGTAGGAAATGGTCCATCTTCGTAAACACCATCAATGATTGTTACAACCTGGTTCAAGTGATCAAAATTAAATATATCATCAATTTGTTTTAATTAATAAGTTTTTAGTCATGTGCAACTTGCCAGAATATTCATCATTTTGAACATGGTAGTATTTTTTCTTTAATTTTAGCATTACATATAGTGGCAGCTGAGGGTGAAACAAACAACTGTTTTTCTCAGGGTGAAAAACAAATTATTTTTTTCTCAAAAAACTGGAAACCAAATTTGTTTTCCAAAAAAAATAGGTAATTCGCTTGCATGGTTATAGAGTTTAACTGGTTTCAAATATTTAGGATATAAGGGGAGAATACTTCTATCAAGATATATCATCTTGTTTAGGGGTATTTGTGAAAAATATCAGTCAAGGGACTATGAACACGGCTTCCAAGACTGTTATTATTCCCAAATATTCCTCCATAACTTGAAATATCTGTTTCATTACATGAATAGATTTTGATTGAAATTCTCTTTACCATTGATGGAATTTTTTTAATACTAGTAAGCAGTAAGCCATTAACTTGTTTATTCATAGTTTTGAGGATAAGAAGAGATTATCATAGTACCGCAGTTATTATATATGTACATATACGCCTTGGTACTGTTTTTAATTAACGTATTGCTTTTTATGTGTCAACGTCACTGCCATTCCATCATTATACCTTCGTTTGTATAAACGTCTTTTTCCAATTTATATACACAACGTATTCTTCAATATACGATCACAAGTTTGGTGCCTTTCGTGTTGTCCGACATTTTTGTGAATAGTTTTCGGATAACCTTTATCAATCAATATTGTTTAATCATGGCCCCAAAATATAGCAGTTTTAAAAAATTGTGAAAATGTTATCTTTTAGCTATTTACTGGAAAGCAGAATGCTTCTGCTACATGAATATGGGCTGCTTTTGACGATACACTGCACAAATATCGGGTACTAGCATCATTAAGTCATGCTAAATTACTGAAATCTTCACAATTTTAGCACTTTAGTTAAATTATAGACGGTTTCCGTCATAAAAGAAAGTGACCGCATTCGTGTTCATTTATAATATTTAAATGTAAGTTGTATTTGATGATAATACATAACATATATAAAGGTTGAGGATGAACACGGATGCGGCCACTTTAATTTTTGACAAAAACCATCTGAAAAGTGACGTTTTTTGGCATATTTGATAGATTTTTTATATTTATGCTTGAATCGGAGCGTTTTTAATGACTAAATCAGTTAAAATCTTTCACATAAACTAATTGAATCAATTGAAATAGACACTTAAGTGTTTAAAAAATGTCCAAAATTTTTCATTAGATGAACCTGAAATTTGAGGCCAAAATCGGCCCTTACCGGACCTACTTCTTTTGGGAAATAAAATTTGTCGATATATTTGATTGTTCAATGGAATAAAGATAACTAGAAAAGGAGGCGTGGGGAGATACATGTAATTCATAGAAGAAAACAGTGTTCGATCACGCAGAATGAAAGGGCCAAACATCCTTTCGATATGTCAAGTATAAAAAAAAGAGTTCAGATGGCAGAAGAAAAAAATATAATAAGAATAAAAGCAAAAGGTCTTTCAACGAAAATTTGAAAGACCTAACAAAACAGACTATTTCACATCTAAATCGATAATAGATATCGTTAATTACGAATATTCTTTATTTTCAGTTTGATTAAGATGAGCCGGACAGGTAAAAATCCCTTGCGGAGAGTCAGTGGAGTTCAGACACCAGTTTCTATCGTAGGTAAAAATGTTATGAGATTTGAACTTAAGACCGTAGTAAATTTAAAGCTGGATTTTTTTAACGGCTGGTAAAGAAATAAAAGATCATATACCGGGTAACATACTGCTAACATGTTAGATTAATAACATTATGGGTACGAATTTTAGTGCGCACAGGGAACATTGCTAATGTCTCTTTAGTGATGCACGAGGCCAATATATTTTAAAGTCTAAAACCTAATATAGACACTGAAGACTGATAAAAATTAAAAAGGACGATAAGTAACAAAAAACGGAGTCTTCTTAGAGAATTTAATTGCAAGGTTAGCGCAAACTATTGAGCAATATTAACATCATTAAGTATCATTTGAAATATAATCGAAAGAAAACAATCTACTTAACAAACCACACATGTTGTAATTGTTGTCTTATCCAATATATCTTGGGTTTGTCAACGAAGCCCCAAATAAATCTGAATACATTCGAATAACATTTCAGATAATTTCTTTATCAGTTTTTTTTTTAAATGGTTGGAAACCCGTGCTCGCTTTGTAAGTCGTAAATTTAGAATGCGCTTTTGAATATATGACTGAACAGCTTTGGTTTCGAATATATATATTCAGTTTTGGTTGATATGCCTTGCGCTTTTAATCAATGTTTTTAGATTGGAATGAAGAGCCAAATGCAGAATTAAAGCAATTGCGACAAATCAAGACATCATTTCTTATGAACACATGAAAACTAAAACTAAAATACTGAACTCCGAGGAAAATTCAAAGTCCTGATCAAATGGGAAAATCAAAAGGTCAAACACATCAAACGAATCGATAACAACTGTTATATTCCTGACTTTGTACAGTCATTTTCTTATGTTTAAAATGGTGGATTGAACCTGGTTTTATAGCTATCTAAATCTCTCATTTGAATGACAGTCACATCAAATTCTAGATGCTGTTTGGGAGAGTTATGATACTACTTGATTTTCTCATTTAGTGAACATAAAAAGTTGTTGTTTTGCTTCTAAATTTAAAAGGGTATTTGAATATATTTAAAAAATGTAAAATCAACGAATTTAATCGTATAAACTTTTTGTATGAGTTGATGTAAAATTCCTAATTGATATAATCGCATGATTCATAAACAGTATTTTTCGACATAAAAAAACTTCCATATGATTAACAATTTCAACTACCATATCAATCAAAGCTGGAGTATTGTGTTACAATATATGCTCTGTCTCTCTGAATGCAAAACATTAACATCTTCGCGAAATCTATATAAAAACAAGGAGATGTGTTATTATTGCCAATTATACAAATGTCCATGAAAATTTAAATGAAGTGGACGTATTTGATAGTTTGGTTAAAAGCATTGGCTACGAGTTATATACAAAAACAAAATATGATTTTTTTTCAATCATTAATGAAAGTGAAATAGTGAAATGATAATTCCCTTTTAGCAGTCACTTAAGTTAAAATTTGTCAAAACTAGCTAAGAAACATCACTGATGCATTATTTGCTTGCAAGTGAATAGTTCGACCTCGATGAATCCGTATACATATGACCTTCAATTTAATGTATTGTTAGAGATAGGTTAAGAATGTAATAATCGTGTTCTGCCGTGAAAAGGAAAAGTCTGTCAACTTTGAAAGTGAAACAAAAAAGTACAATTTCGTTAAGTGATTCGATTTAAAAAATCATTCTTATACAGGTAAAAACGATGATTAACTGATTCTTTTAAAACTATGAAATCAAACCGACCTAGAAAAGTCCAATTGCACGAGGTCGATAACTATATAGATCAATGTTTATACTTCTATCGGATTATGTGACCGCCAGCAGTCTTCAGAGGTCATCTCGATGGTTAGATGACTGAAATACACACAAAATGCTAATATATATTGCCGTGTCCCCATGCGCTGTTAATTGTTTATTTCAGACCTAGTACACTGGATATACGTTTTAGTAGGTTAAAATCAAGTATGAGAATTTGAGTCAAATCGGTGAACATGAATATGACAGTCATTGCCCCATTAGCCATTTAAATCAACCAATATGCTACTTTGCAATCGGAAGACCCACATTTTTTTTATATTAGAAAGAATATAAAGAGGTTTAAAAGTGTTGTTCTCAAAGAATGTGTTACCGTATTCTAAATGCATTGCCGATATACTTTTTTGTTATCTGAATACATGTATATTTTATATCATCACATAAGAAGGAAGAGGGAATAAATCTGCTAGAAGTACCCATTCCATTGAAAAAGATTTTAAGTTTCCCCCAACATCTTATAGACGCAAAGGTAAGTTCAAAGACAATAGTTGATCACTAGTTAAGCTGAAATACTGCACTATTTAGTAAAGTTTGTGACCAGATGACGATTAAAAAAACACAAACAAAATTGCATAACATGATAAAACACACACTTTAATGAAATGAGGCGATATGAATGAACAAGTTATGTGCAGGGACACTACTTTACGAAGTTAACTTTTCTTACACATGTTACATACAAGTATTTTGCCTTGGGGAGGAATAAATCCTACTTTGTAAAGAGTCACTCTGATTCAAACAAAAAATTCTCTAAAAAATGACATTATCAATATGTTTGATTTCTTGATTTACAACATATTTGTTACGTTTGGATTACGTGTTTTTAACAGACAGTTGGCATTTCAATTGGAATCAATTGTTCCCCTCGTCTTGCCAACTTGTTTCTTTGTTATTATGTGGCTGACTTTATACAGGAACTTCTTAGGAAGACCAATATCCTTTAACTTTACTTTCCGCTATATAGGTGATGTTTATCTCACTAAATAATTCAATATTTGGTAACTATGTTGAACGCATCTATCCCATCGAACTAAAGGTAAAGCATACAACAGATACTTTTAAGTCTGCCTCATATCTTGCCCTATATCTAGAAATTGACATGAAGGGTCGATTGTAAGCAAAACTTTACGGAAAAAGAAATGATTTCAGCTTCCCAATTGTAGACTTTTCACTTCAATGAAACAACATTCCAGTAGCGCTTGCTTACGGAGTATATATCTCCCAATTGATATGATATTCCCGTGCTTTTATTTCCTATCATGATTTCCTTGATAGAGGGTTGCTGTTCACAAGCAAGCTATTAAACTAAGAGTTCCAAATGGTGAAGTTGAAATGATCCCTTCGTAAATTTTACAGACGCCATCATGAGTTGGTTGACCGTTATAGAATATCCGTTTCACAAATGATATCGGATGTGTTCCTTATGTCGTAACCTCAATCCGCTTCTCTTTTCACTGCGACCTATCAAATAAGACTATTTACCGGATTTGTAATAACATGAGCAACATGATGGGTACCATATATGGAGCAGGATCTGCTTACCCGTCCGGAGCACCCGAGATCTCCTAAGCTTTTTGGTGGGGTTCGTGTTTCTTAGTCTTTAGTTTTCTATGTTGCGTTTTGTGTACTTATAATTGTCTGTTTGTCTTTTTACTATTTAGCCATGACATTGTCAGTTTATTTTCGATCTTTTAGTTTGACTGTTCCTATGGTATCTATCGACCCTCTTTTCTAAATAATCAAAATCGTTTGTACTTGTTTTAGATAACCAGTTCGTCCATGTAGTTTAGGAAAATCTGAAATTCGATAATCTGATAAAACAAATGTGTGGTGTGTGTGTGTGTGTGAGAGAGAGAGAGAGAGAGAGAGAGAGAGAGAGATTTGTAGATTGATAGTTTAGGAAAATCTGAAATTCGATAATCTGATAAAACAAATTTGTGTTGTGTGTGTGTGTGAGAGAGAGAGAGAGAGAGAGAGAGAGAGAGAGAGAGAGAGAGAGAGAGAGAGAGAGAGAGAGAGAGAGAGAGAGAGAGAGAGAGAGAGATAGAGAGAGAGAGAGAGATTTGTAGATTGATAGTTTAGGAAAATCTGAAATTCGATAATCTGATAAAACACATGTGTGGTGTGTGTGTGTGTGTGTGTGTGTGTGTGAGAGAGAGAGAGAGAGAGAGAGATTTGTATAGTAATGTCACATCATATCGGTCGACTGTTTTTATTTATGGTGACTACAAAACTTATTTAGTGAATAATTCTATATATAATTCTGTAGCAATTTATGTGCAAGGAGCATGCCTTAAATGAAGTACGTATGTGAACATACACGAGCGATGGAAACAGTGCAGCAGCTATTTTCTCGATATCCATGATATCGGTATCTCGAGTTCAAATCCGTGCAAGGAAAAAACAAAAAAATTCCGGAAGATTTAACATTGTTGTTTTGATATTTAGAGTAATTATGAATATAAAATAGTTTTCTTCCTCGTATCACCTTCACTTGTGATCCAATGAATGGGTATGTCGTCGAAATAATTTTCACTTTTTTGGACGTCTGAACCATTTAGAACTCTACGACAGATTTTATCCATCGGATCACCGGTGACGTTGATACAAGTCTGAAAACACATTTGTATGCATTTGTCTACAGCCCAAAAATATTAGATCTGCATAATTGCGGAATCATTTTTTTTTGTTCTTTCCTAGCCGAGATTCGGACTCATGCTGCCGATATATCGTGGCACCAAATCATCTTGTACTATGCCCTACGCGCTAGACATGTCGACCACCTAGGCTCTATGTGAATGCAAAACAAAAAAAGTTTTGCGAAATCTACCTTCTTAAATGTTAATATTTCATTGATAGAAGTTGATATCAGGTTCATATTTCGAAGATTATCATCTGATAAACCTTTTTTGAATCAATTGATAAAGTATTTTATGATAACAAACAAGAACATGCCAGACAATCCTCATCAACAATCAGCACACTATTTGATATTACTATCGACACATACAATAGGTGTGTTTTTTCTATACGGCTGTTGATAGGGAATGATAAGGTGTTTCCATTTTTAGATAAATCTTTTAAATCTAAATGCATTGTAAGTTGTTTCTTTGATAACTTATATTTTGATACAAGATTAAAAACGATGTTCCTTAATGCCAAAATCTTTTACATGGAAAGATATAGCGTATGATTCTTCCACGAGCAATGAAAGTGATCAAAGTTTTGAAGAAGAAAGGATGGTTCATTCTGCATATCACAGACCCAAAGGTTAGTTTAAAATAAAATACAATTTTGTGACATAATCAGGTGTTCCGTACAACATTTTTTAAAGTTTTTAAATGCCTGCGCCAACGTGACTCAGGATTGTTTTTATTCCAATGTCATGAGCACTGTTTTTGCTGTCTAAATTGCCACAATTCTCTCCGTGTCACGTAGGCGCACACTATTAAATTTTAAGAAACAATGGTTAAAAAAACGTAGTTTTTCCTTCTGTCGGCGTTTTTGATGCCCTTTTACCCCCTTACCTCACCAATTTTTTGAAATTAATGGTTTTGAAATTCATCCAAAAATATTAAAACCTCAGGAAATATTCTAACGTGATAAGAAGCTGTCCAGAACAAAATTTGAAGAATGAGATATAAAAGGGGGGATATGCAATCTTTAATGAAGGGCCTTATCGTACCTATTGACAAAGCTTTAATTTAAAAAAAAGTTAAATTATTACAAATAATTCTAACAGATTGTACTTCCTTAAATGAGGATGCCTTGTGTAAATTGGCAGCAATTCATATATCATATAAGTATAATAGGATGTTTGGTCAATTCTTAGCTACTAGACAGAGCCAATGAAGTGACGCATTTGAAAAAAATATTATGTTTTATACAGTACTTCGAGTGTAAATTGTATAGATTTATTTTTGGATAGATGCGTTCAACATAGAAAACAAGTGTGATTACTTTTGTGAAAGGAATTTATAGCAGGAGTAAGAGCTAGTATTTTTTTCTTTTTCCCCTGTGATCTAGGATGAGCTCTTCCTCATATAAATGAATAAACACACAAATCGGAGCAAAAGAGGACCATAGCTCATTATTATTTGTACGCCGATTATTTTTTGAAAAACAAATTCTCCAAAAATAACAAATATGTTACCAATGAAGCATCGCGACAAAGTTTGAATAGCTGTGAGTTTCTTTAAACTGATGCATTTCAGCAATGATTTAGTTATTTTTTTATAATCCGTTTGCATCGGTATACTGATGTCTTACTAAGACTGACGTTTTTCTGTACCTCTTCCCTGCATTACTTGATAACTTAACTAATACAGTTTAAAAGATTGTGAGTTTGCGTGCTTAAATATATGCGAATATGCCTGTTCAACATATAAACATAGTTAATAGTTGTTTTTAGCTATATATATATATAAAAAGAAGATGTGGTATGATTACCAATGAGACAACTCTCCACAAGATACCAATGACACAGAAATTAACTATAGGTCACCGTAAGGGCTTCAACAAGAAAAAATCCCATATCGCATAGTCAGCTATAAATGACCCCAAAATGGCAGATGTAAAACAATCCAAACGAGAAAACTAACGACCTAATTTATGTACAAAAAATGAACGAAACCCAAATGTGTAACACATTAACAAAAGACATACATACAGAATTTGGTGGGGTTAAACATGTAAGCGGGATCCCAACTCTCCCACTTACCTCGGACAGTGGTGTAACAGTACAACATAAGTTAGACCGAACTTTAAAAATAAGTTGAAAAAAGCTTAATTCATCAGATGGATGAAAGTACAATACTACAAATACAAGTGGACGAGGCGGGATACTTGTACATCCCAACAACAAAAAAGACAATGAGTGCAGATCTGAGAGTACTCGCAGTTACTGAGAGCTAACTCAAAGTCAATGGCAACTAATACAAAAATCTTGCATCTAAGACCTAATTATCAATCATGTACACATCCAACATCATATGGATTAAGAGTAAAGATGTCATAAACAGTTAGAGAAAAGAATGACTTTGTGCAATGCCCAAGATACATGTATCGACAGATTGTATATCCATTAATGTGTATATGTATTATGCTTATAATTTACTGATAACAAAATTAATATCAATACCAATTAAAACAAAATTCAATGATCTAATTGCAGTGTTGAACTGGTAACATTTTAGAATTAGTTTATTTAAAGGTTATATAAGTTTACCAGGATTGCTTCTAAATTTCCGGGCACGGTAAACAACATTTTCATAAAAAAGGGGAGGTGCTATCCCGTTTGAAATAAGTTTTCTACAAGTACAACCAAACTTCATAACTAAAGCTTTATATCTATAGAAGAATTTACAAGTAAAGGTTTTAAGTAATTTGTGGTAAAGAAATCTCTGGCTTAAAAATTTACTAGTACTATATAGATTACGTTCGTTAAAATAAAAACGTCACAACAGACACGGGCATAGCGAACGCGTTGTGAAATATAAACACCGTAAAATGGTGCAAAAGGAAAATCACCATTCCAAAATGAAAAATTAACAACAGGGAACGAAAAATCGACCCTTTGTCGTAAATTTTAGTGTGGAGTTTAACCGTTTAAAAAGGAAATATCTAAATCTAGGAAAGGACAGTTATTACCCTTTAAATTTGATTTATTTAAAGTAAGTTCCTTTAAGTAAATTTCGGCAGTATATTGAGACAATTCTTGATTATTCAACAGAAAAATATCACACAGTGTCATTGAACAACAGTCAATCAACAATCAATCGAAGTGGTAACAAGTTCAACATTGAATATTGTTTTATTTGTATTAATATTAATATTGATTTTGTAATCAGTAAATCAAAATCAAACGACAAGATATTGTTTTTACATACTCATGTACATTTATGGCTCCTCAATCTTTCGATAACTTTCCATTTAATCCACTTTTTTGGATTCGAGCATCACTGATGAGTCTTTTGTAGACGAAACGCGCGTCTGGCGTATATACTAAATTTAGTCCTGGTATCTATGATGAGTTTATTTGCATGTTGGATGTGAACTGATTGATTCTGTTTTCTTCAATCATTTGTTATATACGTTCTGATAGGCTTTGAAATAGCTGTCAGTAAATGCAAGTAATCTCAGATCTGTCTTTTCCTCGGAGTTCTGTATTTTTGTTATTTTACTTATTTTATTGTTATAGGGATATATAAGTACCCCACCGATTCCATGCTGTGTTTTTGTTAGATGTAATTGCTTTGTATCCTTCGTATGGGTTAAGCCTTTTCAACTGATTTTCATAGTTTGTTCTTATGTTGTACTGTTCCACGACTGTTTCTTCTTAGAGGAGAATTGCATTTAGAAACTTGTTTAACATGATTATGAATCATATAGTCATTTTTATAAATTTCTTGTTTATGTGAGTAATGTTAAGTATAAACTTTTCGAAATACTAAGGATTCTTTTTATCCAAGGCAAGGTTATCTTTACTGTTTTTGGCACAATTGTTTTGGAATTTTGAGTCCTCATTTCTCATCAACTTTGTACTTCTTTGGCTTTAAAACTATTTTGATATGAGCCGATGAGCTTCACGTAGACGAAACGCGCGTCAGGTGTATTACATAATAAGCCTTGTATCTTTGATAACTATCAACCCCTCCACATACTATATGCGCCTGTCACAAGTTAGGAGTCTGTTATTCAGTGGTTGTGGTTTGTTGCTGTATATGAGACAACTGTCCACAAGAGACCATAATGACACTGACTTTAACAACTATAGGTCACCGTACGGCCTTCAACAATGAGCAAAGCCCATACCGCATAGTCAGCTATAAAAGGCCCCGATGAGACAATGGAAAACAATTCAAACGAGAAAACTAACGGCCTTATTTATATAAAAAAATGAACGAAAAACAAATATGTAACACATAAGCAAACGACAACCACTGAATTACAGGCTCCTGACTTGGGACAGGCACATACATAAATAATGTGGCGGGGTTAAACAAGTTAGCGGGATCCCAATCCTCTACTAACCTGGGACAGTGGTATAACAGTACAACATAAGAACGACCTATAAAAATCAGTTGAAAAAGGCTTAACTCATCAGATGGACAAAAATACAAGTGGACGTGTCGGATACTTATACATCCCGACACAAAAAGTAACAATGCACATATCTGAGAGTACTGGCAGTTATCTGACAGCAAGTTCAAAGCCACTAACAACTAATAAAAAAATCATGCATCTAAGACTAAACTATCAATCCGTACACATCCAACTTCCAATGGATTTAGTGTAAAGACGTCATAAACAGCCAGAGAAAAACATGACATTGTGCAATGCCAAGTTACAGGTATCGACAGATTGTAGACCCATGACTATGTATATGTATATACCATACTAGTAATATTTAGTTAGCTTTTAATTTACTGATAACAAAATCAATATTTCTACCAATAAAAACAATATTCAATTATCTTATTACAGTGTTGAATAGGTAATCTTTTATAATAAGTTTTTTTAAAGGAGCGACAAGTTTACATTAAACACGTTTAAAGGATAGCTGACCAAAAGTACCTTAAATCAATAGCCTTTTCCCTCTAAGGTCAACGTTACTTGATAGATATGAAACCTTAATTTATTTATAATTATTTCCGTATTGATCAATAATGGATTTATGAAAGAAATGCTATAACTTCTGATTCAAAACACTGTATACTGAACAAAAAATTCCCTTAATCCACTAGCAGCGATATAGATCCAAGGCCATAACATGCAAATAATATCTTATAAATATTTGACATCTGAAGCGCTTTTTTTAGATCCATATTCATAAGGAACAGATGAATATCAATGATGTTAGACGTGAAGGAGTTGCAGCCTTTTATTTCTATTTTTTTTTTATCAATATTCCACATGCAATGGTACGATCTATTGCTAACAATTAAAATACAGTATATACATTATTTGCGTCTGAAAAGCGAATTAATAGATTAAAAAGGGCTTTGATATCCCCCCCCCTCCTTCCAAACAAAATATTTTCATATAATTCGTTTCAGGAAATGAATTTGAAAAGAAAAAAAGTATTTTTTGAATACTAGTTCGTGTCGTTACATCAGCTAAAGTTGTGAAAGCGTATCTTGGAAAACAAGTGTTAACTGGAGACAGTTTCATGAAGCTTTGTATTCCCTTGTAGTATTATAGAATTATTTTTAGCATTTTATAGATGGTTCTAGACGTTAGCATATGATGAAAGTCAGTTTATTGCAGTTAGGTTACTTTCTAGCCAACCATTTCAATTTGACAAAATCATTTGTGATCCATGTTAAATAAACGAGTCTTTCAGACACTTGTCAAAAACACGAAAATCAAAGATACAAGGGCTGCGTTAAATATCGTAGCAGCTACGTAGTACTACGTAGATGTTGACTATTGAACGTGTAGCTATAGACTAGTTATTACATAGATATTGATAGCAGCTGCGTAGCCGCTACGTAGCTGCTACGACATTGAACTCAACCCAGGTCTTGAATTTCATATCAGATATATTGATGAAGTTCTTTCCATTAACAATACAGACTTTTCTAATTGGGTTCCATTGATATATCCCCATGAACTTGAAATTAAAGAAACAACAGACACGGTTTCCTCCGCCCATTTTTAGACTTATACCTCGGATTTGGCATACTCGGTACAAAAATTTATGACAAACGAGACGATTTGAATTTTGAAGTTATCCATTTATTTTCAATATATATTCTTTATTAGCAATATACCAACTTCACCTGCATATGGGCAATATATTTCTGCAACTAATTCGCTATTCAAGACCTTGCAGCTGATTCTCAGAGTTTGTCAATTAGTGAACAGTGTCCGAGTAAAAAGTTGACAAGCCAGGGATATGTCGACGAATTACTCGTCCCTTTTCTGAAAAAGTTCATCGGAAGGTATCTAGACCTTGAATTGTTGATAAATATTCTGTTTCAACTTTACATATAATACACGATTTATATATTCTGGGTACTGACGTTGTTTATCATCATAATAACGTATTATAGTATTCTTTTATTTGTCTTTATGAAAATTACTTTTACTGTTTTTGGTTTTATCCTTTTGACGTGGCTCCTTACTTATACATCCTGTCATTGTTTTATTGTGCTGTGGTAAAATTGTTTGAATTCTTATTTTTCACTTTTGCTGATGTGCTTTGTGTATATGCCTTTTTGTGTTTCTTATTTCACATGGCCATAAAAGTGCGAGGTTTGGCATGCCACAAAACCAGGTTCAACCCACCATTTTTTCCTTTAAAAATGCCCTGTACCAAGTCAGGAATATGGTCATTGTTATATTATAGTTCGTTTCTGTGTGTATTACATTATAACGTTGTGTCGTTTGTTTTCTCTTATTTTTGAGTGTAAATTCACATTGCGATAAGACGTGTCACGGTACTTGTCTATCCCAAATTCATGTATTTGGTTTTGATGTTATATATATATGTTATATTTGTTTTTCTCGTGGGATTTTGTCTATATGTGTTACATTTTAGTGTTATGTCGTTGTTCTCCTCTTATATTTAATGCGTTTCCCTCGGTTTTAGTTTGTTATCCCGATTTTGTTTTTTGTCCATGGATTTATGAGTTTTGAACAGCGGTATACTACTGTTGCCTTTATTTACATATGACTTGTTTCTGTCCTTGTACATCCCGTCATTGTGTTATTGTGCTATAGTAAATTCTTATATGCTTGTTTTTCATTTTCATAATGTGCTTCGTCTTTATGCCTTTTTGTATTCATTTGTTACATATTTGTTTGTTTATAACGATTATAACACAATGTTGACTGCTGTACCCTATTTTTAACATTTTCACCTATAATGTCTTTTTGTTTTGTTCACACATTGTTGTCAATATAATGGAATTTAACCAACTGTCACAAAGTGTGACGTCTAGCTAGCTATACTACCAGTTTCAATCACCTATTTTCTTCATAAGAAAATACCTATACAAAGTAAGAGATATTAGTTGATGTGTTTTGAGTTTTCGATTTTGCCGTTTGATTAGAGACTTTCTGTTTTGATTGTTCCTCTGCGTTCGGTATTTTTAGGATTTTATTATTTTGGAAACGACACTTACACGGTGTCCAATATTTCAAGGTGGTATCGTTGATCAGTTTTATTAAATATGAACATTTAATAAAGAATAAAACAAAATTGTTTAAATTGTATACTAAAACAGTTAGATGGTTTTAAGAATTTGATTTATTTATTTATTGGTATTTGATTGACTGTTGTTTAATGTCACCTTCAGTTTTTATGTGCTATTTCGTTTCGGTGGGATTTTATTTGAAGTTGTAGTTTAATGTTATATATATACTTACACAGATAGCGTTTTTGGTTATTAAGGGCAGCCTACTTTAAATTTTACGTTAGAAAAAGAAAATATGCAAATGCACTAAATGTGGATGAACAATCTGTCAATTTTCTTAAAGACGACAATATGGTCGTATGAAAACAAAAATCTGATATAAAATATAAATAGAACAAAGGCTGTTTCTTAGCATAGTTTTCGGTTAATAGCAGTCAAAAGAGCATCCATTAAAACAAACTTTTTACGATCTGACACCGATAAAAGTGTACATAAGTTCTTCTTCAAAGTTGATAAAAATTGACCATCTTTCTGGTGTCAGTTATGTATAATTTGTGTGTGTTAATCACAGTGGGTTATTAACAAAGTATATTTACCTCTTTCTTAAACAAGATATGTTTATCTACATTCGCCGCCTCTCTTTTAATGTAAACAATAATGGCCTTATTCTGTCAATCAGTTACAGTTTTCAGAATGGGTATAAACACAACAAAGATACCGAGATTAAAAGTGTGTACGCCAGACTTGAAACCCGGTTTCGTCTATAACAGACTCATCACTGTTAAACGTTCCATCAAAAAGATGAAAAGGACAAATAAAGTGCGATGTTGGGGATCATCGAGGAACCAAAGTTTGTTGAAGTTTTGTCAAATAGAGCTTGGCAATCTATTCCCATTTGAATTGGCACTCATACCTCATCTTCTTATATCTATTTATAGGGGTAGATAATCCTTATTTTATTGAAAAGTAAAAGTTTTGTTAACAGGTTATTTATCAGTATGACCAAATCAAGAATTATTCGTATCAACAAATAAGTGTTGACTACTGATCCACACCATCCCCAGTGTATAACATGGTTGACTAACTCTGAAAAACAGCTTTAAGAGCTGACATATAAAAATAGAAAGATGTGGTATGATTACCAATTAAATAACTACCAATCACAGACTAAATGAAAGAATTAAAAACAACTCATTAACACCATAAAAAAAATGGCCTGATACCTCGTAGTTTGTTATTTAAAGACTACGAAATGACTAATCTTAAAACATTCAACAAGAAAACTAATGGTATGGTTCATGTAATAAAAAAAGAGCAAAAATAATATTTAGCAACAAATAAAAATCCTTGAATTAAAGGATAATATCTTCAGACACGCAAAAAAAATTTGAAAACGGGTTTCTTGGAGCCCCTAGTATTTCAGTCATTCTGAGACAAACGGTTTACTCAGATTACACAATGTGTGCTCTAAAAGCCAAATTCAGTATTTGGATCGATCGAGTCGAAGTAAAACCGAACTCGATATGATGACTAGAAGCTCAATCAAACCAAGCAAGATACATATTTTATAAGAACACTCGGTCATTGCATTTTTATTTTACAGCGAAAATCTTGTTTGTCCTTATTGTCTTTGTTGGCATTCGTCTGTTTTCTCTTCTTTGATCGGGTTGGTGTCTTTTTGACACATTCCCCATTCCCATTCTCAATTTTATACAAACAACAAACATGCATTGTGATGTCATCATATTGGTTTTAGCTGAAAGAAGTTGTCTATACAATAGTTCAGCCACCTAATGTCTATAACAAATAAACCAAGTGTATTATAAAAAAAATATCCCGAAATATGATGTTACCAAAATATCGGTGATCGACACCATACTCAAATTTTTGATTCATCTTTTTACGGTAATAAATAGAAAATGAAACACGTGTTAAACTTATTTTTCAATCAAATATGTATTTGTCACTTCTTGAAATACCTTCAAAACTATTTCAAGTATAAATAAACATATCCAGTATAACCCTTTCAAGTAAAATGAACAAATCAAGATCTAAACAAGGAGAATGTAAAATATGGCAGATTATTTTCAAATCAAATTAAATGGCATATGTCATGCCCGATTACCGCCCGACCATAAACAACCTTAATAAGGGGTGTATGCTCTTTGGTCTAATAAATATTTAGTCAAAAATAACAATCATTGATATCAAATAGAATTTATAGACTTGTCATTATCTCTTTTAGGTCGAACATTATTGGGAAGTATTCCTCATGGTTCAGGCAATGCACATATGCCACAGGTAATTTAACTTAAAAAAAAAGTGTCATAAATATATTTTTTTTACCACAGACAAACAGTATGCTTGGGATACCAGTAGTTTGTGGATAGATAACACGATGTATCTTACCTCCAATATATTTATAGGAATATGGGTTAAAGACTACACGTGGTGACTATATATATTTGATATAGAGTGTCATTAAAACTCCTGGTTAGTTGCCATATAGGGTTAGTAACCAT
Organism: Mytilus galloprovincialis; assembly: GCF_965363235.1. Classification (NCBI taxonomy): domain Eukaryota; kingdom Metazoa; phylum Mollusca; class Bivalvia; order Mytilida; family Mytilidae; genus Mytilus; species Mytilus galloprovincialis. Next base: position 50,266,701 of record NC_134851.1, read on the forward strand.
ATGGGGTTAGTAAGGAGTGACTTCCTTTTCAAAATAAAAAAAAAGATAGCACGTCCCTTCATAAAAGCAACGCAGTGTTCAGGAAAAGTCTGAAAGGTGTCAACAGACGAAGAAATTGGTGCTGAAAGATCGAAATACATTCGTAAAACATATTTAAAGCTTACAATTTTTTGTTGTTGGCTTTAAAGAGCTACTTCCCTTTCAAAACAAATAAAAGAAATCTGAATACGAAGTAATTGAGACATGCAACGAACGATTGAGATCCATAAAACAAATTCGATGCTAACAAGTTGTCATTGATGGCATTTTTGTTTGTATAGACAAATGGAAGTAAGCTCTTAATACTGACATGACTGAGTATTGAAGACTTCATCAACTTTGTAAATAAAAAAGTAATGAGCTAAATAAAGGCTACAGTAGTATACCACTGTTCAAAAGTCATAAAAAGATTACAAAAAAACAAATCCGGGTTAAATACTAAAACGTTATTAAGAATTACATCACTAGAATCCCTTCTGTTCACACCAGAAACGATAATTGATTGGAGTTCAAGCTGGGAACACATATTGCATGTATTGGCAATATGCACACATTAGAATGTTTTATGAAAAAACTGAAACGTAATGAAACATTACTTAAGGGTGTATAGAAAATCTATATTGTCATATGATTAAAGGTTATACGTTTGGCATAATTAGATAACCAAACATGATATCAGATTGGGTAATTAACATCATGCATATATATTTCTATAAAGTTGAACATTACATTCATTCATATTTTTACAGTATAGTATAACAAATCATTGAAAGATTTTTGCCGCAGAACTATATTGACGTTTAATCTTTAGTCGTTAATTTAGTTAAGACTTTAAGAGCGGCACCAATTACTTCAAACTTTATATTTTGTCCATCAATATGAACTATCTCAGGTAAGGAAATGATGATGTGTTTGATATATTGTCAGATTTAATACACAATGTTATGGAACATCTTTTGAGGGAAACATTAGTGTTTATTTTTTACATTCTTTTTGGTATTTACAAAGTTCCACTTAAGGTTCATGTGGACCCTATTTTTAACAAATGGAAATAAATATATTAAAAATACTTCTTAGCAACAAATATGGTCATATTGTATATCAAAATAATTGTCATATATCCTACTTTATCACAGAATTGTCCTTTTAGCTGTATTATATCATATATTGTATTCCTTTACCACTCAAATGTTCATCAGCACAAAAAGTACACTGGATTCCTGGAGTCTTTAATACCTGTAAAAAAATAATAAAAATGTTCCTTAATGTTGTATCTAGGGCATGCTATATCTTAATTGTACATGGTTTACAACATAAGAGACTACCTGGTCAAAACAATCAAGGCTTGCCAAAAAAAAAATTGTCAAAAACTTGTTTGAACTACTTTTTTTTAAAAAGTATGGTGTGCCATATAAATATAAATGTACCAATTGACATATCATAATTAGCTTAAAACACATTAAATAAGTACACGATATCTAAAACAATCAAGCTTTCTAGTGAAATCATTCATTATCTTAGTATTTAAAACGTTATTTTCTAAATAAATTATCATTTTCATTGTTCTTGTGTATTTTATTTTAAAAAAAATATATATAAAGGGAGGTAATAAATCCAAATTTTGAAATTATTTATCTTCTCTTTAATTTATTATTTTTTCTTTAAAATTTCATGGTAAGAATAAAAGTCAATTGATGTAAAAAAAAACCAAATAAACATAAAATAAAACAGTTAATAATACTTTATTGGATATCTGGTATAATCTAAAAAAAAAATTAACAGTTACTTTTAAATTCTTGAAATTATTTTATATACATTTTCACAGATATAATCAGATAACAGGAAAACTTTGTTTGGGTATTATTTTGTGTTTATAACAACATTTGCAGTAAGATTGCATCTCCTCAGGTAACTGTATTCCACTGTCCTAATATTTTACAATGAAATCATAGCGTTACTGAGTAGACTAAAATATTTCATACATTAATCAGTACCACATGAATCCAATATAGGCAATTACAAAAAAAATACTGTAAACATCTTACTGTTAAATATCTATGAATTTTAAGGATGAGTTTCTATAGTCTTCTAACAACTCCTTGTGTTCAACTTCATTAGCATCATCCTCTCCATCATATTTTATCTCATACACTGCATTTACATCACCATCTGACTTCTTTAAAACTGATAAGACCAATCCTTAAAACCATTTTTTACACCCGTCTTCCAAAATCCATTCATGTGCAATTCTCTTTCCTGCAAATTTAATGGTACTGCACTTTCTTCTGTTCCTAAAAATATATAATATATGCCAGATTTACTTTAAATTAATGCGTTTAATATACAGTCAAGTAAGTTTACTCGTTCATTACATTTACATGTACAGCAAGATCTGCTAACCCTACAAAAACACCAGATATCACTCCACTATCACTTGGTAAAAAAGAAATATATAGCACATCAACAAAGGACCATCACTGAGTTACAAGCTCCTGACTTGGGATAGCTACATATAGAATTTGTTAGTTTTAGTGGAAGGTACATGATTCATTTTTTAATTGTTATATGTTTTGAAGTTGCTTTTTATAACTGAAAATACTCTCCGATCTGCATATGATGCATATATACCCTCCCCAGACTGTCTTTGTTCTTGTTTAATGTTTTCTGCCTTTCTTTCAATTGGATAAGTCTTTTTCAACTGATTTTTATAGTTTATCCTTATGTTGTGCTGTTACACCCCTGTCCAAGACTTAGAGGGGGTAAGGGACGACATCAAAAGATCAATGAAGGATAAAAAACTTAATTCAAATAGTTTAGGGTGGGGGGTTAAAGTTACTGCAAGTTTTGTTTATCCTTCATCGATTTTACATATATCCATATGGGTCAATCAATTTTTCCCAAGTTAAATTAAGAGGGGGTAGGTAGGGGGGTCATTAACAAAACTATATGAATTAAGTTTTTTTATCCTACATTGAACTTTTGATGTCGTCCCTTAGTAAGGGTTTAGTACTTTTGAACTTTTTTCACACACCACATTTTTATGCCTCTGTCCTAACTCATAACCCTGTAGTTAAGTGCTTGTTCTTGGATCATAAAATTGAGAATGGAAATGGGGAATGAGTCAAAGAGACAACCCAACCATAGAACAGACAACAGGTCACCAATAGGTCTTCAATGCAGCTAGAAACTCCAACATCGGGGGCGTCCTTGAATAAATATATGTACTGGTTCCGTTATAATGTCTATCATATGTGGGTTTTTTTTATGAATTCTTTTCTTATAATTTAGGCCAAGATTTTTCTCTATTGATTTTGTTCATATTTCTATGTCCACACTTTTATAACTAACTAAACAGTATGGGACAATGTTGTAGTGGTTACCTATACCTTCGATTAAACTTTGGGGATAGGGGTTTCATTGGAAATCATACCACATCTCCTTATTTTTTATATTCATGCTTTAAATCATCTGTTAATTTGATGTACAGAATTACATGTACCTTTTTATTGGTGTCAATGGGTTAAAATCTGTCTTTGTACTTTCATCATCAGTGTCATCATGGTCATGAAGTGGTTTTTTTTTTTGGATGGACCAGGTGTACTTCCTTTTATGCTGACATTATACTGCAAGAAAATAACTATAGGTAAAAAATAATCTGCAATAAATATTTCATTCAGTTTAAGTTAAAGCATGCACTGCTACTTACAACAAACCTACTGACAATAAAGAATTAAAATGCAAAGCACAGTTTTTTATAAAAAAGAAACTGTAAAGATATACAAATATCAATAAATTATAACTTATCAAAATTAGGTATTTATTAATTAAGACTGGACTTAAAATATTGCTTAAACATCACAAATGATGTTTAAATGTAATAATGTTTAGTAAAAAAAAGTCCATACTATTGTTCAATAAATTATGAGAATAATATTAAAGAAATTGCTTATCTAAATGTGATAGTTTTTTAATAATTCTAATTGAACAAATATTGAATTGCCCTTTTATTTTATAATTGACATTTGTTTGACTACAGAAAAAAAGTATTTTTTTACTTGTGACCATTTATATCAGCTGTTGTTTTTTTTCAATATTCTTGTGAACATTTTTAAATGTATCTTATATACAATATATATGAAAATATACCAAATCAATGTTTACCATGGGTACCGGTGATTCCACGGGGAAACATTTGGGTCTGACCCAGAGTTTTATAAAATTAAAAAAAATGTCAACAATTGACACAAGTCTGATTAATCCTCTCAAATTGGCTAATACAATCAACCAAAACTGAAGTGTTGAGCAACCTTAGAAGTGTGAATTGTTATTATTTTTTTTTAAAAGAAAACAGCAAAGCATCATTTTATAAAATGCATACCCATATACCAGGTTCTCTAATACCAGGATATTTCTTATGTAAGTTCTAGTAGCATTGCATTTAAGAAAAAGGCCTTTAATTTTGGTAATAAATTCTGCTCCCACATAACTGAGTCTCTATATATTCTTTCAATATTAATATCATATGGATTAGTGGTCCGAACAATAAAATCAATCCAGGGTAATTTACAAATGTTCATCAGTCCCTGACATTGATAAAAATAGTTGTGATTTTTTTTAAGTGTCAGCTCATTATTATTTTTCTCTAGACAGAATGTTTTTATTGAAGATGTAGCCTGTAATAAGGTCATTTCCTTGTTGTGGAGAACATTTTAAATTTCAATTAATCCTTCGTTGTTATGTTGATCTATTACTTTGCCATCTGGGCTTGCACCTAAAAATTGAACCTCTTCATCCACAACAAGACCCATGTTTTCTACTTTTAATTTAACTTTTTGTTTGGCTTTTTGTTGCACATATTCTTGAATTGTCACCCTTTCCTCTCTAAGTCCAAATCTAGTGGCTTTGTTACCTTTAAAGGTACTGTATAATAATGAGTTAACCAAAGGAGTTACAGGTATTTTTGGATTTCTTTTGTAAACAAGGCCGAAATTTGATGCTGTTAATCTTTTCTTTCTCTCATCCATCCATGAAGCTGATGTTAGCTGTAATTTAGTGTGTTTTTCAATTTCTTTAATATGAGATAATTCTAAATTATAATTTTGGTTCATAAATATTGTCTTTTTTTTCCTCCAACTCAGATTTTGTTATGTTTTCCTCAACTTGTATACTTTGGTTTCCATAATGCATTCTTGCCTTTTTTGTGTTACCTTCCTTAACTGATGCCATTTTTCTCTTCCATCTACTACTTTTAATTTCAGGTTTTGATTTTATAATGTTGTTATTTTCCAAAGCTAATTGTCGTTCAGTAAAAAGCTTATCAAAATGGTAGCCTGGTATGGTGTTTGTGATGTCTTGCCATGTAGATGTTGACCATTTCGGACCCCTGTTAAAACGTAGTGCTGCACCATAGCATCTGGTATGCCATGATCCACGGTTGCAATGGTTAAACATTTTACCCCCATCAAACTTGGTTCTCATATGCATCCAGCATTCGGCAAGGTTTGTTGTAAAGTTACCTATCAAACTGATGCTTTTCTTAGCCACGTTGTTTGATATCAATGCTATGTCCTGACGCATTGCACTATCCAAGTCTGATGGGAATAAATCATAATCAAACCGTGATTCTTCTTGTGCCTCTAATGAGGTTCCATCTGACCACATAGATGCCTGATCAGTAAAAACATTATCATCAGTGTCATCATTGTCTAAATCTATATGCTGACCAGCATTTGTCTTACTTGCTTTCCCAGCTTTGCAAAATTCACTACACCTAGTATGGTCACCGTATACATGTGATAATGTGTTTCTTATATCAAATTCTAGTTGTTTTGCAGCCTTTAATTTATCTTTCTCTTTCGATCTCATGCGAATTGCACATCTAACAGCACTTGTTATTCTAATTCTTGTTCGTTTAGAAAGTTTTTCTTTTCCTTTATAAGTTGGAGTCTCCACCACCAGCTTCTCCAAATTTGATCTGAGACATTTACAGGTGTGATTCGCACACTCTATTTTTTTAACATGCTTTCTCCGTACTGGAACCTTCTGCTGTATTTGGGAATACACAGATGAGTCACCATCACCAATTAAGTGCATATATCTTATTCCATGTTTGTCTGCTTTAAGAAAGCCTTCCACAATTATATCCGCCTCCATTGCCTGGCTAGATTTATCCCAGTTCTTAAAACATTCATGTTCTTCAACATCAAGTTTCAAAGTTTTTGCCCTATTACAAATATAACAAAACTTATTCCTGACTCCCACATGAAGAATTTTTTTGGTTTCCGCTCCAATAATGATTGCAACTCCCCCTAATGCATTGTAGGAATGCTTATGTGATCTTTTAGACCACCCCCATCACAAATGACACTAATTGATGGTACACCTAAAAAAAAAACAAAAAAAACAAGAATTAAACTTATGCAATTACTAGTTTTTTCAACTATAAATATCTCCACCATTAATTACTACAAATTACCAAAGGTCAAATAAACAGCTTGATCAAAAGCATATATATTGCCATGATGGCATATTAAATTTGTTGACATAATACAGATAAACAAGAGAATTTTTTAAAATGGCTCTTAAGATAACTTGCATGAGATATCCTTTGTAGAATCCATAGTGACTGTAAATATTGCTTTTACTAATATAACATGTATAAAGTTCCATCAATGTAGCATGACAAATCATAAAACTTTAAATATGATGAATGAACTTTGCTCATTATTGAAGATGGTACATTTGAAATTATATTTATCATTAAATAACACCTTCAAAAACTACATTAAAAATAGAAGATTTATAAACCTTATATCATACAGATGTATGTTATATGAAGATAAGAATTAATTATCCGAAAATAAGCACATTAAAGTAATGAATGGCTTTCTGCATTTATGAATTCTAATGATCATGTTGTTTAAAAAACCAATATAAAATAAGATCTATTTTTAATTTGTAATTATTGATTTGACCAGCTATACAGGCTAGCGCTCTAAATCTTTTCCAAAAAAAAGCCACAAATTTCTGAACACCCAATATTCATTATATTTATTTCTTTTGACTTGAGTAATTTTTTACCCAGCCTTTGTCTTGTGTATTTAAAATATTCATGTTTTATTGGTATGAACCTGTTTTTAGTTTTTATATATATCATGTATATGTCGTGTACAAGTTGCGATTTTGTACAGGTTATAACATGTACAAAAATATTGTACATGTTATAACTTGTATAATGCAAAAATACAAGTTATAACATGTACAAAAGTACCTCAAACATGTTATAACCTGTATAAAATATTGCTTAAAAATGGTTTTAACTTGTACAAAATCGAAAAATAAGGATATTTTTCTATTATCGCAACAGATGATATTCACCTCAATAACATTTTCATTACTTTTGTATTATTCCTTCATGTTAGTGTGTTTTGTCCTTTTTTGATACAGTTATTGTCAAGGGGTCGGTATTACGAAGCATTCCTAAGACCTGTCATAAGACATATCTTAGGACATGTCTTATGATCCTCTTATGACTATCTATGGACATATCTTTATTTGATGAATTATAATTGTGAGTGTCCACTTTGAAGGCAATAGTAAAATACTTTCTTTCTAGTTGACACTAAAAGACATAAGAGGATAGCCAGGATAGATGTGTCTACAAATGAAATTGGGAATTGAAATGGGGTATGTGTCTAAAAGACAACAACCTGCCCATGGAACAGACAACATCCAAAGGCCACAAATACATGCTTTCAAAGTAGAGGATATATATTTAAAACATCAAAATGACATTCGCCTCATGCAATTATCTTATAGTTTATAAACAAAAATTGAGTTATAAATTTACATAAGTCATGCTGAAGGCCAAAAATGTTGAAGAGTAGATCCAAAGATATTGATAATGAAGTGTGGTCCAATGAAAACTATTTCAGCTCTCTCTTGCTTTTTACAAAGTAAGCATATAAGACATTTTTATAGTCTTTGCATGATATAAAAATGAGAGGGAGGAGTATTTCCCAAAATTATAAGGAATCGTTCTTAAATATTTTGGAAGAATTTAGTTACTAGTATTTAATGTAATAGAGGAATGCAAGCTTTTAGTAAATAGTTTAACACTTATTTAAGCCATGATGGACTGCATAAAACATACAATTACATGAAAACACATTTTGCCAACATAAGTCATGATACATATATTTCTGAAACTTTGTGATCATTGTACTCTACAGTAAAAGACTCGTTCTGGCCTATTTATTGTTGTTCTTTATGCATTGGTGAATTTAAATGTATATTTTACTTCATTAAGATTTATCTTAAATTTTGTACAAGTTAAAACCATTTTTAAGCAATATTTTGTACAGGTTATAACATGTATGAGGTACTTTTGTACATGTTATAACTTGTATTTTTGCATTATACAAGTTATAACATGTACAATATTTTTGTACATGTTATAACCTGTACAAAATCGCAACTTGTATGTACGACATATACATGTATAGATAGAATCTTTTTTTCTGCCATTTACAAGTATGACAATGAATACTATCAAAAGAGGGCACAGCTCTCAAAGGTCCATTCTAACTCATAAGTAAAAAAAGTATGTGACAAAGCTATGATTTAAAAGACAAAGACCATTGAAAAACAACAATACACAAAACTAGAGAGGCTCTAAAGAGCCTGTGTCGGTCACCTTGGTCTATGTGAATATTAAACAAAAGAAGCAGATGGATTCATGAAAAAATTGTGTTTTGGTGATGGTGATGTGTTTGTACATCTTACTTTACTAAACAGTCTTGCTGCTTACAATTATCTCTATCTATAATAAACTTGTCCCAGGAGTTTCAGTAGAAAATACCCCTATGTTCTATTTTTAGCCGTGGCAGCCATCTTGATTTGATGGCCGGTGACCCGGACACATTTTTTAAACTAGATACCCCAAAGATGATTGAGGCCAAGTTTGGATTAATTTGGCCTAGTAGTTTCAAAGGAGAAGATTTTTGTAAAAGATAACTAAGAATTACGAAAAATGGATAAAAGTTGACTATAAAGGGCAATAACTCCTAAAGGGGTCAACTGACCATTTAAGTCACGTTGACTTATTTGTAAATCTTACTTTGCTGAACATTATTGCTTTTTACAGTTTATCTCTATCTATAATAATATTCAAGATAATAACCAAAAACAGCAAAATTTCCTTAAAATTACCAATTCAGGGGCAGCAACCCAACAACAGGTTGTCCGATTCATCTGAAAATTTGAGGACAGATAGATCTTGACCTAATAAACAATTTTACCCCATATCAGATTTGCTCTAAATGCTTTGGTATTTGAGTTATAAGCAAAAAACTGCATTTTACCCCTATGTTCTATTTTTAGCCATGGCGGCCATTTTGGTTGGTTGATTGGGTCACCCGACACATTTTTCAAACTAGATACCCCAATGATGATTGTGGCCAAGTTTGGTTTAATTTGGCCCAGTAGTTTCAGAGGAGAAGATTTTTGTAAAAGTTAACGACGACGGACGACAGACGACGGACACAAAGTGATGGGAAAAACTCACTTGGCCCTTCGGGCCAGGTGAGCTAATAAGACATAAAAAGCTAATCAAAAGATTGAACATGAACACAACCAAAAACCGTGTGTAATATTAGGAGATAATGCTACACATGTGGCACCCGTCCTGTTAGTACAAACCCAGTAATTTAAAGGTCAAATTCATGGAAAAGATAACAGTATTGTATTCACGGCACTTGAAAGATATCCACTATGAACTGTTAAATGGATATTCAATAACCATCATAACAGTCAACCAACTTGTGATTGTTAAATTTTAAAAAATCAGGACTTTAAACTCTTGGTTTATTATATAAACATTGAAAAAAAAGCTTCTTTCTGAGCAGCAACCCTCTATTAAGGAAATTATGATAGGATATACAAGCCCTTGAATATCTTTTCAGCTTGGAGATATTTACTCTGTATGCAGGAGTCAGGGGCGGATCCAGACATTTTAAAAAGGGGGGGTTCCTTACCCAGGACAAAGGGAGGGGGTCCAATTACATGTCCCCATTCAAATGCATTGATCGTCCAAAAAAAAAGGGGGGGTTCCAAACTGAAATTATCTCTTTTGTCATTCAGTTTTATTTTCAAGTGACCTTCATTGTCAATTTCTAGACTTGTTGCAAAAGCTTTACATGTATTAGGAAGTATAGAACATGTGTATCTGTATAGTGATATTTTGTTATTCTATTGTTCTCCTGTTGTATATATATCTTAAAATCATACATTGCAACGGATATAGCCAGTTTATGATTATTTATTACATGTGACTTCAATGTACTAATCATAGTTGACTATGTTAAGTTGTTAGCAAGGAATAACATGAGCATAATCTACAGTCAAGTTTGTTAAAAACTTCTATTTTTAAAGAAAAGGCGGTCCAACGCACTAGGGCTACCCCCCCCCCTTTTTCATCCCCTAATGAATCCATTCCTGTTGAAATGCTTTGTAATAAAGAATGTCTTTCAATAAGGCCATACAATTTCTTATAGTTATACATGTATTAGTCATGTTAGTTGCCAAAGCATGTTTTGATGTATATTCAGGGTTAAGAATTACAAAGGTTTTGGGGGCCAATCTGCCAATGGCCCTTAAAATTGCATGTAGGTGCTGGTTATATAAATACTAACTTATTATTAAAAGGCTTTTCTTGTACAGGATGTTAATATAACAAATATGTTGGCTACATAATGTAAGTTGATGATGATTTTATTAGTGAATTTGTTGACCATTAATGTTTTGAATGATTAATGTCCAGTGATCAGTATTTGAGCTTATTTCATGATAATTCAATGTTATGTCTTTAATCTTCATTTATTGATAGTAAAAATTTAGAGGTCTGTACAAGCATGATGCAAAAAAAATTTGTTAGATCATGCAAACTGGGATGCTTTTTTTTTTAAATTAAAAAGAAAATAATATATACCAACCTTCATGAAATCTATTATTTTCTATCGCTATGCGTTTTTCTTCTTCAATTGCACATTTGAGATCTTCCTCTAGCATGTTCTCCCACCAATGATTGATTTCATTCTCAAGTGTTGAAAAGGTTTTTTGAGTCATAGATGGGGAATCCAGTGTTGACATTAACTCATTAAGTTGCGCTAGTCCATTACCACTTGTTAGGGAACCCCATGTAGCTCTTACATTAATGTCATAATGATTGCTTCCCTCTGTTTTTAATTTTGGACTAGTTTCCAACACAAACTGTTTCTGACAACCTGCACAACGTGCTGACAGAACACAGGCTAAGCCGTAGCTTGAAAGTTGTGATTCCAAATTTATAGCGCTCCCTCCATTACAGGCAATTGTTCTGGCTGCTTCGCAAAATATGGTGTGGGTAGTAATTTCTGTGAAATGCTCTTGCATTGATTTTAAGTTTATTAATCTGTATCCAGAGGCAGTAATATTTGTAATTTTATGCTTTTGAAACTTTCCTTCTTTACTACGGTAAATATAGTAGTTCTTCTTAGAACACTTGTGCCACAGATTTATTCTCTTTGCTTTATTTCGCTTTATTGACCTCAACTTTCTAATACGTTTTATCTTAAAATCCTCTTGTACATTTAGGTGGCACTCAAACTCGCTTTTCTGACGTCCACTAAACAAGCTTACACTCTTTCTTGTAGAACTATATCTGCCAGAAGGTAATCCGAACCTGCTTAGTTGTTTCTTCTTCTTTGCCATTGGTTATAGTAAGTTTTGAGATGATATGGAAATATATTTGTATATTGCTGATAGTGATAGCATTAACAGGTGTCCATATAATTGTAGGTGTGTAAACACCAGAAATTCAATAATAAAACCATTTTTTTATTACAAATATTGAAATTTTTCACTTTATTTCAGTGACAAGGGTACAACTCTAAAGATGAATTAAAAAAATAAATACCATAAGAAGTGTATATTCAAAACGAAACCGACTCGTGATCAAGAGATCATTTACCGGATTTCAGCTGATATAAATGATCGCAAGGGGTTGTTAGAAACAATTTAGTAACCATATCTACCTGACTTCATAACTTACCAAGTGGAAGTGTGGTTTTTTTTTAAATTTCAACCAATATTGGCTTTTAGTCTACTTTCACTTTCTGACTTGTCAATCACCAGGGTTGTTTGCACTTCCGCCCAATCCGGATATGACTTCACAAAATATAGTTCCAACAAAATCGTAAATATTAACCCTTATTTTATGATCAGAAATTGGGAATGATTAATTTAATTAAGATATCTTTGTTTACCACAAAGAAAATCAAATCTTTTTAGTTTTCAAAATTATTTGTTTTATTTTGCGGATGTATCTAATACTTTGCTGAAGCAGCATGGAAGAAGACGAACCAAAACAAACACAATCACACAAAAAATAATGTCATGGTAAACAATTTTATAGTTTTCTGATGTTTAAATCACTGAGTTAGAACTGGTTATGATGTTAAATGTTATAAATTTCTATTCATCAATATTGCAAGGATTTTATTTCCTCTCCTTTCAAAGTTTGAAAGCTTGTATTTTCGTCAATGGAAGTCCCGCAGTTGACTACATTGGAATGTTATAAGGAAATTGGACAGTGTAATGAATAATAATAAAAAAAAATATGAATGGCATGCCCTCGCTTAGATCACAAGGTAATGATTTAAATCAAAAATATGTAAAAATAGTTCAGATGAAAGCGGTTTACTTTTTTCCCTCGAAGGTGTATGCAATCTATAACGGGTTAAATAGAATGTTTAAAATTATTAATCAAATTAAAGATGTGCTTTGCATGTTATTGCAGAAGGAACTATGCATGACAAATTTTCAAATTAATGTTGAAATAAGTTCATAAATTCCTCACAAAAGTACAATTGAAGTGTTTGAAATTGTTATGATTTTTGGCAGACATTTTTTTCTGGAGGGTCCACATGAACCTTAATTGATTTATAACATTGTTATTCAATTAAATTGACATGTTCTGAATCAAGTTCAGTATCTAATATGTCGCTATTTATTCTAAGCTACTATTTGTACTTTCTTTCTCGTCCAATAGAAACTCAGTATTTCACCTTTTATTAATTAGCTCACCTGAATTAAAGACCAAGTATGCTTTTATCAAGACTTTGCGTCTGTCGTATAATTCTTAACCAAACTTGTTCTTCTTTGAAAGTACTGACCGAAATTTATCCAAATTTGGTAACATTTATCATCAGGGCTTCTATCTTAAAGTGTGTCAGATGAACCACCTGCCTTATTACAGGGGTGGTATGGATAAACATAGAATGTAGTAGAAAATCGCAATTTTGGCCTATTATCTTGAAAACCGACATGAAAGGAGAAACTCTGTTAAATCAAAAATATTGTGAATGATGAGATCTGCATAAGGTTACCCTTCAAAACTGTCAGACGACTTCTCGCGTAGAAGTTATAGCCTTTAGATTATGTTTTCTGTGCAATACAAGCATCTATAATACTAAAATTACGAGGTCCAATTTGTCAGCCGTCATCGGGTAAAAACGACAAATCAAAGAATTCAACTCTATATATAACTAATATAGGACAATGGTGTAGATTAAAAATTACACCACTCCAGACCCTTTTGTTTTCCACATAATTAATACTGCCAATAATTAACAAGTTCCGGGTCTAATCCGATACCGATACCAATAGTATATTCACCTGTTAGCTATTACCTTATCTGTACGTTCCGCATTTGACAGGCGCACCACCAAACGGTGTATTTAGGATTTTGCTATATACACGGGTCATAATCAGAGGGCTAACATGCTGTTAATTAAAAAATACCCCATTCCTGGATAGCCTGGACCTTTTGTTTTCCAAATAATTAATATTTCCAATAATTGATAAGTTCCAGGTCGACGGGTTCAAACAGAAAGATTTGAAAGCAGAGAAAACTGTGTATCTTATAATCGACATGACTTTATCAGATGACAATACCAATTACTAAAATAAGGCTTAGGCATAGTTATATACTTTAATTCAGCCACGGACCCGCGATATCACGGGTGTGTACTTGTGTTATATATATATGTTCATGACAATATGTGTATTTGGACTGTACGAGTACGGTCTGGACCGTATGAGTATACTCGTACGGTCGAACCGTACGGGTATACTAATACGGTCTTGTACGAGCTGGTCTATACATGTATTTGGACAATATGGTTTTTTTTTAATATATAAAAAAAAAAGATTATTGAAGAGGGACGAAAGATACCAGAGAGACAGTCAAACTCATAGATTGAAAATACACAACACCATTGAGTTTCATAAATAAATATGATTACAATTATATGAATAAAGTGAACTAGTGATGAAAATTAATAATCCTGTACTTAACCGTCTATCTGAATCCTATTTTGGCACTCTCGCCCTAGATGACACTTGCTGCCACAAGGAACGTCAGATTTCGTACATGTTGGGAACGATCATTTATTTATTGCAAACGTATGGGGTTTTTTTTCAAAAAAAAATATTCTGATCCCCAATTTTTATAAATACTACAAAATTTTAAATCGCATTTTAGTCTTAAAAATGACAAAATCGCAATAATATATCCATTAACTTCAATTCAGTGAGCAAAATTCGGTTTCATGTACATGTAATAATGATGTATTACTGGCATGAAAATAGGAGATTAGCAGATTAAATGAAAGCGACTTTTTTTTAAATAGTAAACACTTCAAGTTGTTATTCCAATAACAATTGAATTTTTTATATAAATTAAAGATTTTAGTTATGTTGATCTGTAGTACCCAGTCGGAAACCCGGTTGAAATAGAACAAAAGAATCGAAGCTCTTTGTTAGAGAAGGCGATCAATGTGTACTGTATTGTTTACTATAGTGACAAAAAATTTAAAACTTAATAGAAACAAACAAAATTACAATTACGAGGTGTTTTATTTTAATAACACCATTTGCATAAGTTTTCACTTTATCTAGTACATAGTTAAGCAGAACAATTAGATTTCAAGTCGACGACATGGGTATCTTTCAAGTTGGATGACAAAAATGCATAACCTCCGATTTTTTGAAAAAATTACCACGGACGGAAAACATATCAATCTATTAGTTCAAAAATTTTCGTGTCTGCCCTTCTATTATGTGATTCAAGAAAAAATTCCAAAAAATGGATAACAATTGTATCGTAAAGAGAAAATCGAGTGCACCGTTTTATGTTAGGGCGTGTTTGAGTTTAGTATTTTGTCTTGATATCGTACAAAGCAAGAATATTTCATACATCGTCTCGCTTCAAATTCGATCATTTTTATACATTAAAGCTACAGGTTGACGTTATAACACAAAAAAAAAACACCTCGTTATTGAGAAGAAAATTGCAATTTTGTTTGTTTCTATTAAGTTTAAAAAATTTTGTCACTATAGTAAATAATACAGTAAACATTTATCGCCTTCTCTAACAAAGAGCTTCGATTCTTTTGTTCTATTTCAACCTGGTTTCCGACTGCATTTGTATCTAATAAACTTGAACAACTTCTTAAAATCGGCAGACCGTACGTACGCGTACAGTCCAACGAAATGCATATTTTGAAAAAGTGCGCATACTGTCCAAATACTCATACGGTCTTCATTGTATATAAATGATGTCAGCAAACTCTTTACAACTGCCCTACTTACTGTTCCATTCCCTGATCTGAATATGTTAAAGACTTGTAAATGGTTAACGTACATTTATAACCGTCAGCTACTTACCGGACTTAGTCTAATACATGATCAAGTTTTGTAAAAACCAGTTCACTAGATTCATTTCGGATTGATGTAGAAAAGACATGAGGTTGATACTATTGATTGAAATACAAGGACACTTTCTTGGGTGGACAGAAGTGTCCGTTTTCACAAAAGAGGGGCGAAAGATACCATAAGGACAGTTAAACTCAAAGATCGGATCTAAACTGAAAACGTCATGGCTATAAAAATAAAAAGACATACAGATAATAATAGTACAAAACACACAACATAGAAAACTAAAGACTAAACAACACAAACGCCACCAAAACTAGGGATGATCACAGGTGCTCCGGAAAAGGGGTTAACTCATTCACAATTGCTATTCAAACAGAAATAATGCATCAAATTTCTAAAGCAACTTCAACACAAAAGTCTAACGAGTATGTTGGAAAAGCAGTAAAAAAAAGTGTCAGGTTGTAATTCTGGCAAGTAGCAATGTCGAAAGCATGATTGATAATATAGAAGCCACTGTTGCCTCTTCTGTAGACGACATTTTCGACGATTTGCCAAAAAACTTATGATAATTGTTTCGACAAAGAAATCACCTTTTAATTGCGGCCAAAAAAGACAAAATTAGAAAACAAATTAACCAGCTCTGTTATACAATTTTAAAAGAAATATTATACAAACATAATTGTCAACTTTACGGTTTAAATATCTGAATATCCTATAGAGTTTTTTTGTTTTTTTTTTATCCGTAATCATTTTTACTTTAACAGAATCCAATGGAATATATATGTTCAAACTAGTGTGATGCTTTAAGGTAAATAAAAGTGTCAACAAAACAACTCCAACGATCTTCTGAAAATGCAAATATCTCTGACTGAGTCTAATTTCGGAGTTTATATGGACTGCACTAACACATCTAGAACACTGCAGACGGGAAACTTCTCGAACACCGTATTAGGGAAATTTATAAAAATATGATAAAAGAGAAACTTTTAGAAAACTGTAAAAGGGAAATTTATAGAAAAATGTAAAAGGAAAACTTGTAGACCATTGTAGCAGTTTTGATTACCCATCGTAGATTATGATAATTCTGGAATTATTTTATTGTTGACGAAAACGGATATTCCTCTCTGTTGTATAAAATTCCCAGTCATTAAAATAATATCCTACTTTTTACACAGGTAATTTATAATTACAATCATAATATTACAAAGCGAGGATCTAGCTATTTCAATTTGTTCTCCAAAGCCCGTAATAATATCGTGTACTAGACATCCGTCCTGTAGGTATTGGAATCAATATAAGTATTGCATTGATGAATTCTTTTCACTTAGCTTTACTCGAAACGCGCGTCTGGCGTATATATTAAATTTAGTCCTGGTATCTATGATGAGTTTATTATTAATCATAAGTGTTTATGTGCTAATGTGGCGTAAAGCAACCAACAATCAATCAATCATAAGTGTTTCTCGTTTCTCGTTTTTATATAGATAAGACAGTTGGTTTTCCTGTTTTAAAAGTTTTACACTAGTAATTTTTGTGACCCTTATAGCATGCTGTTCAGTGTGAGCCACGACTCCGTATTAAAAGGCCATACCTTGACCTATACTGATGTACTTATATAAATTGCTACTTGTTTGGAGAGTTGTCTCATTGGCACTTATACCACATCTTCTAATATCTATATGTTGACTTTTTCAGTACAAGACATCCTGAGGTGTTACTTTGAAATGCAACGATTGTCACCTTATTTGAACTTAATACTTAAGAGCTGTGCCTGCTTGAAATTGATGGATTTTACATAGAAAACAAACGGTGCCATGAATTAGTGGTGTTCTTCATAGAGGGAACAGTTTTTGAATGTCTTGCCCACACATGCAGTTACTTAACCTCTGTATGGTGTAAATGTCTTGAGACAAAAAAATGGCCCCTAAATGAAAAAATATATTTCCGATTTAAATTGTTACCATGAAAACACAAAAAAAATTTAATGTTTATAAGGTCGCTTAACTTCAGATTTCAACATTATTCACTGTCATAAATATCTGGTGCATTCGGCGGAATGTCTTGAGAAACAACACGTTTAGTTTTCATCGTTTTTTTTTAATGGTTGCAATTTGAACGTATTATTTTCCCAACCCCCCATAGCGGTCCTGTGATATATATTCCTATCATCACTGAAGAGTGTCTGTAAATGTCTGTTGGTTGTTTCTTTTTTAAAACTTGTAATTTTTCTATCCTGTCAATAAAATAGCATTAAAAATTGAAAAGAAATATAAACTGTTTTTATTTTTATTTTAAAGGATTTTCGTGGAGAAACAGTTAGTACTATTAACAGGTTGCGTCACACTCCAAACGAAGACAAAAAGATAAGCGTGAAACAATTCATGAGGCCAATAAATAATCAACGACTTTACATGAAGATGACAAATAAACGCGACAAAAAGATGGATGCAAATTTACTACAATTAGTTCATGAACAAAATGAAAAAATAAAGGAACTTCAAGCCACAGTTAGTGAATTTAAAAATTTTAAACCGGAATTGATCAAGTTAAAGGCAGAAGGAAACAAACTTCAACATCAACATAATGAAGAGAAAAAAGATAACGAAGAATGGAATAAAAACATATTAGAACAATTAGCAAACAACGAAATACAGTTTGAAAATATATCAGAACAAGTAACAAACAACGAACAGCGGTTTGAAAATATATCAGATAAATTAACAAACAACGAACAGCGGTTTAAAAAAATGTCGAGACAACTTACACAATTAGATACAAATACAAATGAAGTGAAAGCCTTACACTCAAAAGTAGATTCAATAAATCAAGCTCAAGCTGTCCTTGGCAATAGTTTAAAACAAACAAAAGATTTTATCGATACACTAAAAACAGAAATGAAGTCTGATTTAGCAGAAGCAACCTCTCAACTACTAGAAGGTCAGTCAATCATATCCAAAGATATGCAGAGTATGTTTGTTAAACAACACAATTTAATACAGGAAGGTTTTTCTAAAATGAGGGTTGAAACCCATAAGAATTAAAAAGCCAAGAATTATCAATGTTGCAATTAAATACACAGTTCATTGTTGCAGTAAAATTGCTAACGATAATATAATCTATATTATACTTATGCACATTTATTATATAAACTGTATAAATAATGTACATATGTAAATATAAAAAAAAAGCATCATTATCCTGGTTTTGAATGGATTAGAAAAAAATTTAACTTAATAAGTTAAATTTAATGACAACATTGGTTTAGTAGAATGAATTATAAAACGAGTTCACAATTTGAATCTTCTGTTTCTTCTCATTAAACTTCACTTTTCAAGAACTTTTGGCTGTCCATTGTTTATAATTGATATGTATATGAATTGATACCATGTCGTAAATAATACTATAGATTAAAAAAAATAAACAGGCAAAACAGATACAACAAATAAACATGTGTCTGATTCAGACGAAACCTATTCGATAAACATATTCAAGGGTGTGCGTAGATATTGTAATTAGGTTAAGTGAGGATCACAAAAACTACTTTGTGGATCCAGCTGTTGGATTTTTGGTTGTGGGCTTTCCTGGTTCTGGATAAACTTATAGTTGGATTTTCATTTTTTTTTAACTCTAGCATTATACTTAATTTGTACTTCATTGGGAAAGTGGAATATGTCATTATGTTTTACCATACTGTGCGAGATTATTTATTACTATAAAAAACACGTTTTGCTGGCGTCCATTTGAGATTCAACCGTATTATTTCTTTTTTAAATTTCATGCAATTAAGTTTCTGTTGTATATCTACGATGTCTGTAAATACGATTTGGTAGCTGATTCCTTTTTAATGTCGTGTTGTGTCTGTTTGGTTACTTTCACAAATGTATCAATCAAATGGAGCTTCATACAACTGACGGTTTAACGTACCAGTTTCGTTAAGAAATGCTTGATGTTTTTTTTCAGTTTTTATGAACTGTTTTTAGTTTACCATGGACGGATATTCATCTTTCTGACATTGAAACGTCTTTATATTATTCATTTAACCCTCTTATACTTTAGGGCCAACATAGGATGTAAAGACGCATAAGCTTTATTGAATAAAATATGTAAACTTTTTTATCATATATTGTAATTTTCATAAAATTTCTGGAAACTATCAAAAATGTCTTATAATGCCAGATTTACCATTTCACTTGAAACTTTAATAAGACTTTATCAAAATGGTGAGTACATATAAAACGATAATGTCGGAGGCGTTGACAACATATTTATCAAAAAGTGAGGATTAACCATCGATATTCCCTTCCTTAAATTTCTTGAAAGGGTTAGCTTAAACAGTGTATAGTATTGAAAATTGGAATGTTGAAAAAAACGTTTATTTTGGCACACCATTTTCGAATTTTTGGTCCCAAAAGCTCTTCAACTTTGTACTTGTTTGGCTTTATAACAATTTTGATCTGAGCCTTACTGGCGAGTCTTATGTAGACGAAATGTGCGTCTGCCATATTAAATTATAAGCCTGGTAACTTTGATAAATAATTAAGTATTTGTCTCCCTAAAAGTTTCGAAACCCGTATGATAATGTACATAGGGCCTTAAGACAGTAAATCAGTCACTAATAACTGTATGTCACAATCTCTGATTAAGTAGTTGCCGTTTGTTGGTGTTGTTCATATGTATTTCTCTGTTTGTATATATACATTTGATTTTTGGTTTTTCTGTTTGGATTGTTTAACACTAGTTATTTTTGGATCCAATATAGCTTGCTGTTTGGTCGGTGCCAAAGCCCCGTGTTCAAATCCGTACTTTGATCTGAAATTCCCTAATTATTGATTTTAAATATATTATGACTTGGATGGAGAAGTGTCTCATTGGCACTAATACCACATCTTAATTGTATGCAAAGTGCCAAAAAGACAAAGAACATATATGAGAACATCAAAACACTTAGACGTTGACAACCAATGTATTACACAAAAAACTAAAATGTACAAACATCAATAAACAGCTCGAACCCCATAAAAACTGAAGGTGAACTCAGGTGTTCCGGAAGGATGAGCAGTACTTGCTTCTTGCAAGACACCCGTCGTGTTTTTAGTTATAAGTCGTGTCCGGTGAAGGAAGAAAGACATCTATGACAATTGAATGGAGATCATTTAAAGCAATTGAAATAATCATTCAATTTGTAAGGTCAATTGCTGATGTCCTCAAAAACTAACAGCAATACAAGAAGTCATAAATATGCTGCAATTAAAAGTTGGATATGACATGTCTTGATGAAGAAGGAAAAAAAACCACTTCAGCAGTTAATGAATTAAAGAAATGTCAAAGTACATGAACAAGTGGTTAATTAAGTTTTCTACTTTTTTGTGTGATTGCTGCATGAGAATCAGTTTCTGCTTACCCTCCATAGCACCTGATGTGGTATCAATCTGGGTTATTGGATGGGTTTGATTTGATTTGTACTTAGTTTTCTGTGTATTGATTTGATGATGGTTTTCTTTATCTTGATTTTCTGTCATTGCAATTTCAGATTCTTCTCATGATAAGTATAGCTGGCGAAACATTTGAGTGTATGCACTCTTGAATTTTTACTTAGTATATAGAGGATCCAGTGTTATATTTTTGAAGATAATGATCATGGCTACTCACATTTTACTCATAAACCCCAAATCTAATTTTTGATTGCCTCTCTTGTTGATATCCCTTGCACAATAAATGCAAAACACTGTAAAGGCTTTTGATCATGGTTTTTTCTTATGTATCAATGAAAAGTGTTGGATCACCAAAAAGACATTGGGATTACATAGAAATAAAGACAGAGAGTCTACTTCAAGTGTGAAACCCATCTCATAGCTCATACTTCGTGCACATTCGGTGATAAGTCTCATTATGTGAAGTTTAGGAACCGAGGTCGGGATTATGGTTATGACAATTGGAAAATATCCATGGTCGTCTATGGACAGGTATTCCAAAAATTTCAACTAACTCGTGATAAAATGTGTGAAACTTTCTAAGGAATAACTTCAACTTCCCCTCTTGGTTCTATGGCTTCCAAGGTGCCTTGGTGGCCGAGTGGTCTAAGTAGTTACTACTGTAATCACTAGCCAGTCAACACTGAGGAGTGAGTCCGAACCCCGCTCGGGCGGGTGAACTCGACCCCTATCTTAATTGGCTAGGATTGTCAGTTTTCCTATCGAAGGCAAGGGGTTTTCTCCGGGCACTCCGGCTTCCTCGACCAATAAAAAATGGCCGCCACGAGATAGCCAAAAAGCGGTGCTCAAAGTAGCATTAAAACACAAAAAGTCAAATCAATAGCTTCTTTGTAAGCAGCAACACTCTGTTGATGAAATAAACTAATAAAATATACCAGGATTAAACATTTGTTGGCCAGCCACGTAATCAAACACAGGCTCTAGAATTTTATATCAACTTGGAAACATACTTGTATTCATAAAACTGCTAGAGTTGTCAGTTTTCCTACTAAAGGTTGGTGTTTTTCACCCCGGAACTGCGGCTTCCTACTACAAGAAAAACTGACCGCGATTAACTAGCATGATTATGTTGAAAGTGGAATAAAACAGCAATCAATCATAACTCTGTTTCGATGCGCTTCTGAAGTATTACTGTATAGCGGGTTATTTTTGCCGGTGTAAAATTTCGCGATTTACCCTGAATAAGGTGTACGAAATATTTTGGCGGATTCAAAACTTTCATCAATACCTTAGTATGTACACTTTTAAATTGGCGGAATATATTTTGGCGAAAATAAGCGAAAATTTGCACCCCGCGAAAAAAATTCGCTATACAGTACTACATAGAAATGAAAAGTTCACAATTAGAATGCTGAAATCTTTATTCTTGTAATTTTTTTTTTCTTCTCTATTAACCCTCATTATCAATTTCAAGATATGAGGCAGAAATAAATGAAGGATGAAAAACATTTTATCTACAATCTTTTCCTGACACAATATATGTTGTTACGTCGAATCGCCATAAGTATAAGATAGGTGTATATTTGGGCCCACTTAAGTCTTGGTCACAAGGATTAAATTATACAAGTGCAGATATTGTCTAAACCGAATTTCCAGTTATAAGGTCCAATGATTTTCTCTGTTAAATGAATCATACAAAGTAGATTTCGCTATAAGAAAACTTGTACCAAATATAACCTGATCACACAAACCATATTAATTCATTTTGTGTCGAGCCTGCAACTTTTGTCGCAGAATCTCGACATAGGGATACCCGGATAATGATCCGGCGGCGGCGGCGGCATTAGCTGACTTTTTAAACGCTTTATATCTTAGAAGGTGGAAGACCTGGATGCTCCATACTTTGTATATAGATGCCTCATGTTACGAAGTACCGACTGTCACACGTCCATTGTCCTTGACCTCATTTTCATGGTTCAGTGACTGCTTGAAGAAAATAATTTTGTAATGTGAATTTCTGAGTAATAGGATGACTATATTTGGTATGTGCGTACCTTGCAAGGTTCTAATGACCGTCTGACGGTTTTCACTTGACCTCGACCTCATTTCGTGGATCAGTGAACAAGGTTAAGTTTTGGTGGTCAAGTCCATATCTCAGATACTAGAAGCAATAGCTGTTGTATATTCGGTGTTTTGAAGGACTGTAAGGTGTACAGGCCCAACTGGCATGTGTCATCTGACCTTGACCTCATTTTCATGGTTCACTGATTATATTAATTTTTTGTGTATTGGTCTGTTTTTCATATATTAGATGTATGGAATGATTGTAAGGTGTACATGTCTAGCTTGCAGGTGTCTTTTGACTTTGTCATCATTTTCCTGGTTCATGGGTCAAAGTATTTTAAACAAAACAAGAAATACATGTTCACCTTACAATCATTCAATACACTAAATATAGTTGACCTATTGCTTGCAGTTTCTTAGAGACAGACTTAACCAGAAAACTAAACATTGACCAATGAACCGTGAAAATATGGTCAATGTTAGATAAACCATGCCAGGCAGACATGTACAGCTTGCAATCCTTCTATATAACAAGTATAGTTGACCTATTGCTTAAAGTCAGACCAAAAAACAAAAATATAACACTGAACAATGATCAAAGAAAATCACAGTCAATTAAATCCTGCGAGACTAACAGTGGCATCGACCCAGTGGTTGTAAATAAACTCATCATAGATACCAGGACTAAATTTTGTATATACGCCAGACGCGCGTTTCGTCTACAAAAGATTCATCAGTGACGCTCGAATCCAAAAAAGGTAAAAGGGCCAGATAAAGTACGAAGTTGAAGAGCATTGAGGACCAAAATTCCTAAAAGTTTTGCCAAATACAGCTAAGGTAATCTATGCCTGAGTGGTAAAGAGCTTTATGAAAACAAACAAAGAAGAGGAGTAGGTTCAGTAAGACCCCTTTTTGGCCCCAAAATATAGCAGTTTTACAAAATTATTGAAATGTAAACTATAAGTTATTTTTTGGACCGTAGAATGCTTTTGCTACATAGATATGGGCTGTTTTTGACAGGACAATGCACATATATCGCGTACTAGCACCATTAAGTCATGCTTAATTACTGAAATCTTCACAATTCTAGCATTTTGTTAAATTTTAGACAGTTTCCGTGTAAAACTAAAGTGGCCGCATTCGTGTTCATCCTTAATATTGAAATGCAAATTGTATTTGATTATAATACATAACATATATAAAGGTTGAGGATGAACACGGATGCGGCCACTTTCAATTTTGACAAAAACCATCTGAAAAATGAAATTTTTCGGCATATTTGGTAGATTTTTCATATTTGAGCTTGAATCGGGTCGTTTTTAATGACTAAATCAGTTAAAATCTTTCACATAAATTAATTGAATCAAATAAAATAGACACTCAAGTGTTTAAAAAGTGGTCAAAATCTTTCGTCAGATGAACCTGAAATTTGAGGCCAAAATCAGTCTTTACCGGACCTACTCCTTTCTGTTAAAAATGCAAATCGTTAAAAGTTACCTACAGTTTTAGCAAGAAACAATGAGCCATATTCTAATGAATTAACATCATTATAGGAGCTAACAACGGAATTTATGAGTGGAAGAATCCGTTATGGCATAATTTGTAAAGATTACTTAGATTTACTTTCGGTGACTAACACTGCTGAAGGCATGGATGAGGTTCATAAAGTATCAGGTGCAATGCAAAATTTTACACACTTTTTGGAAACAGAAAGTAGACGAATGAACATATTCATTAATGAGTTACGTGCTATAGAAAGAGAAAATTCATTAGCTCGCAGAAGTTCTAGGAAAAGCCACTTATCCAGAAAAAAAAACACATAGATCCTCCTCTTCGTCAGTTCTTGCAAGAGCAAGGGCCAAAGCTGAAGCTGCAAAGGTGAAAGTTCAATTTGCAGAGAAAGAAACTTTGTTATTGAAAGAGAAGGCTCTTCTAGAAGAGAAAACGTCTATAGAATCAGCAAAAGAAGAATGCAAGAAAGCCGACATTGAAACCGATTTAGAACTGCTTTCTAACCTTTACCTTTATTACAAGGGTGATTGATTATGATAGTTTATGTGATGCTTGAAGTAAAATCTGCATAATACAGACATCAAATCATGATAGGTATTTCAGCGTTTACACTCTTGTCCATTTAACCGAGTACATAAATATTCTTGCACATAATAACCATTATTCGGTCGTTAATGTTGAGTTTCCTACTGAATTTTGTCATCACCTTATTCCCTTATCAATATACAAATAAGAAGACGTGGTTTAATTGGCAAACGGTTTTTTTGTAATCTGATTTACAAACAAAAACAATGTTATCGGAGGATATGTTTGCGTGGAAGACATATTTGTCATGGAGGAAGAACAGATGCTTATCAATATTTTTGGTCCTTCAATACATACATATATCAAGTATTCATATAAATAAGAAGACGTGGTATGAGTTAAAATGCAAAAACAGTTAACAATTATAGGTACAAAGTACGACCTTTAACACGGTGCCGAGGCTGACAACGAATATCCAGCTGTAAATGGTCAAAAATACATTTAAGCTGAACATACACTGAACGAATAAGTTGATATGAGACACAGTATGAATATAATATTAAAACGTATAGGTACTTATATAACAGACGTTACACAGTTACAGTAAGTTATTTAAAAGACAACTGTTACATGGGTCAATAGCGTGACAGAAAACAAAGTACAAACACGGTCAGGTAAATTCAAATACAATCATTTTGATGTTAGGAAGGTAATCGTTTTTTTACAAAATTGTTTGTTCAAAGTACAAGTACACGGGAAAATATAACCTCATATTTAATACTTATCAAAGGTGGTACATATATTAAAAATAGTGAGACGAGATATAACACATAATAAGAAAAGACAAGATAATGATAATGATTATTTTATTGAAGTGACACATTAGTTGAGACGCTTACCACACAAATCATGCATATGATGATACAAGCATCAAACTTTGTAAGAACATGCCTGTAGGTATATTTAATCATACTGAGGGGGTAGCCACACAACAAAATCCATCCAATCAACGCTGCCATCTTTGATTTTCAAAACGACGTCTATCCAGGTAAAAGACATCAAATGTAGGTTCCTTTGTGATGTAACCGATGTGTTTGGGCGATTGAGTGAGAAACCTACATTGGTTATTGAAGCTGATATGGAGTTGGTAGAGACATTTGTTGTAGCCATGTGCGACAGACCCACAACAAAGAAAAAAGTCAAATATATGTTGGCTACCCCTCTAGATGCTAAAGTACACCCTAAAGAACGTGTGTACCAAATCCTATGCTTGTATCACTATAACCATGATTTTGTCAAATTTCAGTACTAATCCGCCCTACTACATTGAATTTATAAATAGATATACAAGTTCAACACACAAAACAGTAAACATTGAATTACAGTAGTGCATTACAAATTGTGACAACAGGTCAAATTACGATTTGAGATTATTCGCAGTTACTGAAAGACAGTAAAAAGCCAAAAACAATTAACAATTAAAAAAATCATGCATCAAAGATTAAATAAATTAAAACACATCCCAGGGATTTAGTGTTTTAACGTCACAGACAGTCAAGGAAGACATGACTTGTGCAATGCCAAAATAAAAGTATCAGGCAGTAGGGAGTATAGATTATTTAACCTTATAATAAATACGTATCATGTTATATACATATCTAAAAAAAATCAAACGTAGATGTGTATTTATACATTCCAAAAATATTGTTTAATGGTTTGATGAGTTTACGTGTATCACATAGTGATTTCCGCGCTTTTAGTACAATACTACCGTTTAGGATGGTAAATGCCGCTTTTGATAAGTTTTCTACAGGTAAAGCCAAATTTTCTAATCAAATGATTGTATTACATCCATGACATAATTTTTAAAATGTGTTAAGTAATGGCAACAAAATTCTTTACCTTAAAATTTACCAGTGATTCATTAATTACATTCGTTAAAATCAATGACATCAAAACACAGACGGGCATAACGTAACAAAAGGATAATTAACAATATGGAAAAAAAATCGTCTTTTTGATCGATATTTTAGTAAAAGGTTTCCCTTAAAATTAAAATTTCTAAATCTACAAAAGAACAACTGCTGCTGTTTATGTTGGAATTATTTAAAGTACGTTCCTTTTGGGTAAATTCCGGTAATATATTTAGAGAACTCTTTTTTATTTAAAGAAAATGATATAATTAAGATATCGGTATGTATTGTTGAATGTGTTTTTACTGAGTTTGGCCATACACCATGATTTATAGCAATACAGGAACGAATCAATCTGCTTTTAAAGGGCGCATTTAGTGTCCATAGGAATACCTGCTACCTGTCGATACATTTTAAGACCGAAACGTGCATATATGTGATCCAGCAGAAAATATTAAGCTTCAATCATATCTTTCCATTTCCAGTATTGGTATCTAGCATCGCCTTTTAATGTTCTAAATTCTTATTTGTATCAATCACCTCGCTGTCTTTAGTGTAAACAATATTTTTATGTATTAAATTCATCTTATACAATATAAACTCACATTGACAAATAGGATTCAGGCATTTTAACAATGTAGTTTGTTTTTTCCTCATACTACACGCTTGCAAGAAATAGTTGGAGTAGAATAAGAAAGAAATTTATATGATACCAATCAAATGATAAGTGGGTTTTAGATTATAGTCACCGTCTCGTCTCGTCTGTGCTAGTTTTTCCATATCAATGAAAATTTATTTTTGAAGATATAATTACTACAATAATCATTTCTACATCTAACTAGGCTTTGATTTTGCATTATGGTGTTCTTTAAAAATTTCTTTTAGTTCGGTTTGATCATCATTTTCGTTTTTCTTAGCGCTTTTTTTCCACGCCATGTATCCCAGTGAATAGATTTGTGACCGTTTACATTGTACAGACCATTGATATTGGACCATGTGCATGAACCATACCACCAACCGCCAGCCTCACCGTAACTAACGTCAGCACAATTTATATCTACTCTCAAATCGTTATCTCTATCTTTTGTGGTAAACTCCACACCTTCATGTGAAATGTTGTAAGTATCTCTCACTGAATGACCTATAAAATAAAAGTTATAGATTAAGAAAATAAGCAAAAAGATATTTTTCAATAAAATTGCACATAAGTAATGTATTTTCAATGCAAAATGTTACTCATCTGTTGTAGCTAGAATTCTGTTTAGTAGCATAGTCAAAGAAACTGTATTAATAGAATTCTTGTTTTTTACCAAGCTTATAATGGTTGCAATTATGAGGAATATACCTGTTTTCGAAATATTTTCTGGTGTAGAAAAAACATTAAGCAGTTATTTATCCTAAAACAGCACGGATTTTATTTCTTTTAGCGTGTCACATATTTGTCTCTGATGTCTTATGACGCAAAATCATAACAAGCTTTATGTAAGTATGAGGGAAGCAAAGTAAAAAATAATAATTAATGTACCAGTTACACTAAAAAAACGAAAATGCAGTTTTTATTGAACATCCTTCAAAATTATTAAACATCACAATTTCAATTGCGGTTTTTCAAAATATGATGGAGAAGTTGAAAATATTAGTTCGATGTATGTTATTGTAATAGTATTTCAATTGTTTGCAGTAACGATACAACATTTATTTTTTTGAAATATACAATTATTAGATCTTAGAACTTTTATAATATAACAGAATGATTAGTTATATATTAGGAATGGAATGAAGAATGTGTCAAAGAGACAACAATCCGACCAAAAATTTGTAGAATGTGTCAAAGAGACAAAAACCCGACCAAAGATTGGGGAACGTGTCAAAGAGACAACAACCCGACCAAAGATTTAGGAACCTGTCAAAGAGATAACAACCTAACCAAAGATTGGGGACCGTGTTAAAGAGACAACAACCCGACCAAAGATTTGGGAATGTGTCAAAGAGACAACAACCCGACCAAAGATTTGGGAACGTGTCAAAGAGATAACAACCCGACCAAAGATTTGGGAATGTGTCAAAGAGACCAAAGATCGTTACCTGCTGTACCATTGTAACCAGAGATATTCAGTCTGTAGTTTGTTTCCTCATTTCCAATGTTAAACATGTCGTAAATAGCATATGCTGTATCATTTTCGAAGTCTTCAAGATCAAATCGAACTTTGTAAGTCCCTTGATGTAGTATGTTGTGAAGGTTATCATTCCCTAAAAAAGTAAATATTTATCATTCTTTGTTCGTACGAACAAACGTGTATAACTTTGCATCCTTAGCTTTTAGATGTACAATAATTGTTTAGCCTTTCTTCATCAGCAATTGCAACAATTGACCGAGAAAGAACTTATAGGTTCATCTTAAATCTAGTACAATATATATGTATAAACCACAGATCATCATAATTACGAAAATAAAATTTTCAGTTTTTAAACATGTATAGATCTGTTAGATAAAGTAATCAGTGTTCTTATATATTGGTATTTTGTTTTTCAATGTCTTAAAATTATCAAGTAGTAGGTTTTGGTTGAAGTGAATTATATCAAATGTTCTTTTTGTATCAGTGATATCATAATGAAGTTTTTATTTCCGACAATCAGATATAGTTCATTTATCAATAGATAAACACGATTCTGAAAGGAGTTAACAATTTCACTAATTAAACCGATGGGTATCATTCAAATCAACGACTTTGACAGGATTTATATTTTAGAAATTTTTTATACGTTTTGACGTTCTTAAGCTTAAATCCATCGCCACAATACATAATGTATTTGATACGTTCCAAAGTATGGAAAAAAGCAATAATAGATAAGGTAATTTGATTCTCTCAACGTTTGCTAATAAGAAATAAAACGTCTCGTCCTTATTCTAAAAAAAGTTCATCGGAAGATACTAAGACCTTCTATAAATAACCTGTATCTACACAACAAATAATACACGATGGTATTGAAGTGTACATTGTAGGTACTGACGTTATGTATCATCTTCATAAAGTTTTATAGTATTCTTTTCTTGCCTTTGTGAATATCATTTTACTGTTTAGTCCATTTTTGGTAATGTTCATTTGACAAGGCTCGGTACATATACATTCCGTCATTGTGTTGTTGTGCTATTGTAAGTTTTTGTATCCTTGTCTTTCGTTTTTGCTGGTGTGCTGTGTCTGTATGCCTTTTTGTGACTTTCTGTTGGCATATCTGTTTGTGTTAATTGTGATTAAGATTAAAACACACTGTTGACTGCTGTACCTATACTTTTTTACATTTGTACCCATAAAAAATGCCTGTACCTATCCAGGAATATGACAGTTGTTATATATTCGTTTGATGTGTTGAGCGTCTTATTTTGCCTTTGATTAGGGACTTTCCATTTTTCACCAAGTTCTCTACCAAGTTACTTTATTGTGTATAAACTTATTCAACGGTTTCATCATTCATATACGTTACATACTAATTTTATACTTTTATCTTCACGGAAAATGTTTTTGAAATAAAATAAGATTTAACAATGCAAATCTGGAAGTTAACGATACCAATTTTCTGCATAGTATTTGTAATTTGACAATTAATGTCTGTCATAGATGTCTGATGCCAAAATAAATGAAAATCTAACAGATGCTAATAAAACTAAAATTTCAATAGTTTTCTATAAATAAAAAGATACCAATCCAATGTTCCCCTGTGACGTCACCAAAACCTTTTTTGTAGTCATTCCAATTTCTATAGAAGTTAACGCTTCCATCATACCGTGTTTGTACTATCTGAAATGTAATAATATTCATGTAAGAAATAAAATAAATGACAAGAAAAAGTACTTTATTAATAAAAATTGTTAATACAAAAATAAAAACAAAAATAAGGAATGCTTGCAAATAATGTACTTATTTCAAGTCTACTAGTAGAAAACATGTAACGTGTAAGATCTAATGGTTTAACCCAGTTGTCATACTTACGGTCCATCCACCACCATCCGTCTCCATTTCACAAAAGACTGTCACGTTTTCACTGTTCAAAGGCTGGATTACATACTTATCACTGGAACTCTTCGCTGGTAGATCACTACAGTCCATTGGCAACGGATCTAATGTTTTATTTATCGCTAAAAAAAATGTATTTGTAATGCATTTAAAAAAAAAGGTAATTTGGTAACAACTTTAACAGTTTTTTTTTTTTAGGTCAAATGGTTAATGTTATACTCATGCAAATAGCAAGAACCAAAACTGTTTTTATCAGAGATAAAAAGTATATACAACAAACGTAATCAATGCATCACTGGTAAATTATTATGTCAGAGATTTCGTTACCATAAATTACTTAAAACTTTTTCTAAATTTGTTCAATGATATAAAGATTTGATTAGTAAATTTGGCTGTACCTTTATTATATTGTATTTTAATTTATTTATATAAAACTTATTAAAAACGGTATTTCACATCCTAAATTTTACAATAATATGGTACTAAAAACGCGGAAATCACTAATTGATCCGTGTAATCCCATCGAACCTTTAAACAAACTTATTAGTAAAGGTTATATTACCTATGTTGTTATTACATCTTTGAATATAGTTCACATTGGCACAAATATCGATTTTATCATCATCAAATACAAACATTACTAAATTCGTATTCTTTTCAAACGGGATGCATATAGACACACCCACTTTCATTTTCATCTATAAAGAGGTTTACTCCTAACTATCCTACTGCCTGTCGAAACATTTAATTTTGACATTGCACAAGTCATGTCTTCTTTGACTTTCCATGACGTTAAATATTTAATCCCTAAGATGTGTTTTAATTGACTTTAGTCTCTGGTGCATGATTATTTATCATAAATTGTTTTTGGCTTTCAACTAACTGCCAGTAACTGTAAGTACTCTCAATTCTTTCTTGTTAATTTAACCTGTTGAAACTATTTATAATGGTTTTTTTTATTTAATGTTTAATTATTTAAGGTTATATCTCGTCAATATCCTAGCTTTGATATTTAAGTATTTGGTATGACTATAAATTTTCACTTCTTCATACCATGAACAACAAAGTTATTTAATTTGTAAAAATATTTCGTTTCTCCATTTAAACTGTAGAACTAACAACATTATTTTCATTTACCTGTGTATATTATTGTAAATGGCGGATTTTTGTTCAAAGTTATTGCTTGTTTTTATACTATTGTTTAAACATATCACAGCGGTATGCAACTGTTGCCTTTATTTATTCGCCCCTTATTTTTATTAATTTTGTATTCACATTGTGTCATAGATCAAATGTATTAGTTCAGTGTATGTTCTCTTGTGTTAATGTTTCTTTTGATTGAGACAAGCCATTTCAATTGATATGTTATAGTGTGTCTTTCTATGTTGTGATGTTACACAATTGTTTAAGATAAACGTGAAGGTTGGTACTTATTTAAATGTTTAATCCCGCTGCAATTGTTTGCACCTGTCCTAAGTCAAGTATCTTATGTTCAGTAGTTGTCGTTGTTATTGTGGTTCATAAGGGTTTTTCGTTTTTCGTTTTTATATAGATTATACCGTTAGTTTTCCCGTTTGAATAGTTTAACACTAGTCAATTCCAAGGCTCGTTATAGCTTGCTGTTCGGTGTGAGCCAAGGCTCCGTGTTGAAGACCATTCCTTTACCTATAATGGTTTTATAAATTGTGACATGGGTTGAGAGTTGTCTCATTGGCACTCATACCACATCTTTTTAAATATAAACCTCCAAAATATCCTAAAGAATAATTAGTAATATAACCTAAACTGAAATCATATTATTCCACAATTTGTTCATATCTTTGATTTATTTATACTTTTTTTTACAACGATTAAAGTTTTATTTTACTCCTTTTTACAACAGTAAAGATAGTGAAATTTTCGCTATTATGAAAAATGAAAATAATCTCTCTCAAGTACAGCTCTGATTCTTTCCCGTGTTCGGCTTTATTTTTGTTTTCTTTTTGGTTTATCGGTTCTCCAACGTTTTTTTTTTTTTTTTCAAAAATTTGTTCTTCTGGCATTTAAAAAAAAATGAATTGTCGAAATGCGCATCGTGTGTAATGGCATTTCTTCCGTTTATTAATTATTAAAATCAAGACAGAGTTGCCCAGACATTGCCATTTTGTACTGAACGACACTGAAATATAGATCATTTGGTGCGTTTTTGGCCTACGTAGTTGGCTAGACAATAAAATTGTATGAAATCATCATGGTAATTTCTTTAAAACCAATTCGATGAAAGGAAAATATAAGTGATTGGTGAAACAATAATGTTCTGAAGTAAGTAGAGTTGCAACATAAAATATAAATTAAAAACAAGAATGTGTGCCCAGTACACGGATGCCCAATCCACACTTTATTTTCTATGTTTAATGGACCAAGAAAATTGGGGGAATCTCTAATTTGACATAAAAATTAGAAAGATCATATCAAAGGAAACATGTGTACTAAGTTTCAAGTTGATTGGACTTCAACTTCATCAAAAACTACCACGACCAAAAATTTTAACCTGAAGCCGGACAGACGAACGAACGAACGGACGAACGGACTATGGGGCTTTTTTTTCATCAAACATTAATGTAGTTTATTAAAAAAAGATGCTATAATTAAAAATATGACAGCTGCTGATGTTAGTTAGCATGTACATTGAGATTAAGAGATGTTTACTTCTTTACAGAGTAGTATGATACTAAGAGGCAAATTCCAGTAGATAGAAAATATCATATGGCCTTTTTCAATATCACTTTTGAGTTTTTTATAATGCCTTTTGGATAGGGAATTTCCTTTTTGAATTTTCCTCGGAGTTCAGTATATTTGTGATTTAAATTTTAATCCTAATAGCTCGGTATGAGGGATTACATTAGTTTCGGGTTCTTTTGAAAAAAGCTATATCATATACTAAACAATAACTAAGGTAATACAATTGACGACGACCGTGTTTAATCAAATATCGATATTAATTATGGTTGTAAAGGCTTTATCAAACCCCTAATATGTATAACGTCACGTTATCAATAACAGTCACGATTACAAAAGCTTTATCATGTCCCCAGAAAAATACGAATGAGAGATTTGATGTGCTTGAGGTTCATGTATAAAATAAAGTGTACATGATATTATGCATTTTCAATGTCAGACATCATATGACTGATATCGATGACGTGACTTCATATCGGTTAAGAGTGTCATAAGGATTTGAAATCGTGACTGATATCGATATTATCACGGATGGCTGATACAGCACGATTGCCATCGGTCGTAATACACATTTATCATATGTTTAGTAGTAAATACAGTAGTTTTGAATATTTGATAAATAGCCTGCTGTTTAATCCATATCGCGCAACTTTGATGCGCACCCTTTATTGCATACCCTTTAATCACACCCCTACCCTTTATAACACCCTTTATCACACCCCTACTTTTTTTTTTAACTTTTTTTTTTACATAAAGTTAGTTTTTATTTAATATGTAATCTTAAGAATTTTTTTTCCTCAAAATAGGTCCAATAGAACAGACATTCGGGCGTGACGTAATTTATTGAATGACGTCATTGTTTGGTATGTGACGTCACGAACGTCAAGTTTTCATATTTTTTGGCTCACGAAATGCAACTATAAAAAGTACAAAACACACAAAATAGTATAATAATGAACAAAATATTTTTAAAACAACAGCACGCAAATTGTAAGGTAACCCAGGTGCTTCGGATATGTAATTGAGCAGTTCTTTTAAGGCTTTTAAAACAAAACAAAAGTAGAACTGAAGGTAACCCAGTGCTATGGATCAGAAAACAGTTCATATAATATAGTACTCAGTCTATGGAAGAAGCGAATCGATAAAAACTTTTCTTATATCACATATCGATATTATCCAATATCAATTGTAAATATGCAGACATTCCATGCGGAAAATACTAACTTTAAAACTTATTGTTCAAATATAAACAACAATTGAGTCTAAATATACATTCAGAAGTTAGTTGCAAACGTTTATGTCCGTGTAAAATTTGAAGTGCTGTGTTTTTCTTATATACATAAATATACAAATGCTATTATTTCTAATATCAATGCGATACTTTAAAAATATCATAGCGGTGTTTTTCTTATATCAATATTAGTACTTAGTATTAATATTTGACTGCTGTACCCATATTTTGACAATTTTACCTATTATGTTTGTTTTAATCACGCATCGTTGTAAATATGACAGACTTAGATGAGACTGTCATACACGTGAGAGGTTTAGCGCTATAAAACCAGGTTCAATACATCATTTTCAAAATTTGAAAATGCCAGTACCGATGGGGTTTAATAAACAATGTCGTAATCAAATAGCTAAGTATCAAAATAATTGTTGACATATATAACATTTAATTTTATAATGAACGCACCAAAATAATATATATCTGATATGCTCGCAACGCACGCATGGAAGACTTTCTTTATTGATAACAATGATACTAACTTGTGACAAAGATGAATCATACTGTCCTTGTTCAGATTGATTCGACAAAATCTGACCTGTACTTTTGAATCTCCTTTTTTATACAAATTAGACCGCTGGTTTTCCTGTTTGAATGGTTTAACACTAGTATTTTTTGTTCCTATATAGCGTGGTGTTCGCTGTGAGCCAAGGCTCCATGTTTAAGGCCCTACTTTGATCTATAATGGTTTACTTGAAACAATTTATTACTTTGATGGAAAGTTGTCTCATTCGAACTCATCTTCTTATATCTATAAATCTTTAAAATTTCCCCTTATAAATAACTGCTTTCCAGTCCTCCAAAAACGTCATTTCGGTGCTGAATCTTTTGTAAAGTGCAATATGAACTAGCACACTTCTAAAGCTTTAACAGTAACGACAGTTATGATGGTACAAGAACGATTACGTCAATATAATTACCAAATAAACAGCACTGGAAGATCTAAATTAATAAATATAGAAAAGATACGTATTGTTATTTTGCACTAAGAAATGTTCGCGTATTTATACGATCGGTTACTAGTCAAAAACGAAAAGTCAAATCTCTATGGCAACAATACATGGGAATGCCCTCACTGTCATCGCGATGTAAAATAGCCTCCATACGGCGAGCTGATTATGTTCATAGACATAACGATTTACCAACGGGAAAAGTCTTTGATATCCAAAAAGAATTGTTTTCCTTGTAAACATTTTTTTCTATGTTAATTATTAACACATTTTCTGTTTGACAAGATTTTTTATTTTCGTTGTATCTGAAGTTGTTAAATTTATAGTTTGAGGCTACTCAGTTGATATCTTCAAAGTTCGGGACATCAGCATTTGTACATTTTAATTTGTTTGGAATATTTATTTTACCATTTGAATATTCATTGTTATTTGGAGCTGTATTGGATTGGATTGTTTGAATGAATGTTTTTTTTTTCTCTTTTAAGTAGGGGTCCAACCATATGTCCCCATTCAAATACATTGATCGGCCCAAAAAAGGGACTTTCCAATACCCCCCTTCCCTGGATCCACCACTGGACCTATATTAGAATCTAATAGGTCGGTAGACTGTTTACAACCGCATTTAAATTTCGCCATTGCATCATCACTTCAAATAGAATTAGTCGGTTAAACCATGTGATTGAAAACAATAGAATGAACAGGTTGTTAACACTTTCAACTATCAATAGGGTTAAGCAACATTTTCGAAATGATAAGTTCATGTAAGCGTTAATTTTGTTACAGATCCGAAATTTTAGTGATATTGATCCTCAAACATTCAGCCGGTCATAAACTAAGTTTGTGAATTATGTTTGCGGTTTTCTTGACATGCATTGTGACGTGTCATCGTATTCATTTTATATTAGAAAACTATAGCAGTTATATTAGAAAAGTATCGCATTCATATTTTTTTTATATTAAAAAACATCGCTATGATATAAGACAAACATCGCATTGATATAATAAAATATAGCAGTTTCTTTGACTTATAGGTGATTTTGGCTTAGCAAATAATTGAATTCATCTCAATTGCATTCCACTTAATTTGCTACGTGATATTTATTGAATGTGTGCATCTACAAATGATAAACCGTGCATTTATATTGCATTTATTCAACAATTCAATTTTCTCGTTTAAATACATCTTGCTTGTTATTACATAAAATAATTCATGGAAATTATACAGCAGACGTATGTGTATGTCGTGTTAAATGTCACCCTGTTTTAAGAAAAGAGTAATTACTTTATACCGAGAAATCTGCCTTTCTTCGTACAAATGCTAACATTCGTCTGAAATTTCCCACAATACAACTCGTTGATATAAGACAATATCGCTCGTTGATATAAGAAAAGTTTTTATCGAATCGCTTCTTCCATAGACTGATACTCTCCTGTTGAAATATATGATAAAGCGTATAAAACATGGCAAAATCCGTATCACATGCCGTATCACCCTCGACCAATATCTATATATATTAATGATATTGCTGATTAGCTTACTTCAATGTGTCGGCTATTTGCTGACGACACATCATTCAGTTATTCTGGTAACGACGGAGACCAGATTAAATCTGTTATCGATCGCGACTTTAAAGAGCTGGATGTTTGGTCTTCTAAATGGCTTATGTCATTTAACCCAGATAAAACCTAAATTATGATTTTTTGAAGTATTGAGACTCCAGACCTTAGCTTTTCCTTAATGGTAAAAATATACCTTTTGGTACATCTCATAAGCACCTAGGAGTTTATTTCAGTAGTGACGCAAAATAGAACAATCATATTGAAAGTATAATTATAAGTGTAAAGAAACACTTAAATGTTTTACGTAAACTTAAATACCGATTATCTCGAAATAATTTAGAAAATCTATACTTAGTTTTTATTCGACCCATTTTTGAATATGCCACGGAAGTGTGGGATAATTGTGGAATAGGCTACTCACATAAATTAGAAAATTTGCAATTAGAGGCCGCAAGAATAGTAACAGGTCTACCAATATTTACAAAAACCGAAACGTTATATTCTGAGGTTGGCTGGGAATCTCTTTTTGAAAGAAGAAGGAGAAGAAAATTTCAGATGTTTTATAACATGCACCAGAATATCTATGTAATCTTGTACCTCCTTGTGTACAAAGTACAACCAACTACCCGTTGCGAAATGGTCATGATATTATTGTTCCATTTTGTAGACTTTCCCTTACTACTGAATCGTTTATTCCCTCTACTATACGTGAATGGAATAAACTTGATCCAAACATTCGCAGTGTCAACTCTTTTTCTAAATTTAAGAAAGAATTAAAAAACGATAGTCTATGATGTAAAATTGAAACGTTTTATTTGTATGGCCCAAGGAATTAAATATTATCTTAACGCAATTGCGATGTTCCGCTTCATTCTTAATCGAATTTATCTTACCGACTATCTTAACGTGTAAAATTTAGACTAGTGATCTATCAAAATGAGCAAGTCTTCAATACAGTTTGCATTAACATGATTAAGAAACTACTTCATTTGATCCTTCAAAAACAGATGCCAACAATGACAACTTGTTAGATTTAAATGTGTTTTATGAATTTATTTCCCTTTATCATCACTTTCTTAGACTGTTGAAACCTTTAAGATTTTTTCTCAGTACTGTTTTGTTTTTCGAAAGGGACGTGACAACACTACTAACCGTGTATGAAATAAGCCCCGCCTCCCAACTAACATAATATCAAATATACACGGTTTCCACGAGGACGCTTTTAACCAATCATATACCTAGAACTGTATAGGAGGTTAGATGATATAGATGATCCTTCTTGCCATTGTCGGTCCGATATTGAAGATGTCTACAATTACTTCTTCGTTTGCCCAAAATACACATTATGTAGAAAAACCTTATTCCATAACCTTAACTGGCTATCTGAAAACTTTGTTATAGATACAACTAACCTAATATTAAATACACACGGTTTCCACGAGGACGCTTTTAACCAATCATATACCTAGAAATGTATAGGAGGTAGATAATATAGATGATCCTTCTTGCCATTGTGGGTCCGATATTGAGGATATCTACCATTACATCTTCGTTTGCCCAAAATACACATTGTGTAGAAAAACCCTATTCCATAACCTTAACTGGCTATCTGAAAACTTTGTTTTAGATACAAAACCATTAATTTGCGGTCAATTAGAACTTTCAAACGAAAATAATATTCAAATTTTCAAACATGTTCAAAATTTCATAAAAAGGTCAAACAGATTTCTTATGCCTTGATAGAACGTTATTATTACTGACACGGAACGTCATCGTTGTCATCAATTCACAAGTCATCGTCACAGAATTATACGACTTTTTAAACTTTCTTTTTCTCTTTTTACTTTCTCTCCTCTTTGTTCACCTATGAAAGCTAGTATTATATTGTATAAACTGTTTGTTTTATATACATGTCTATTATATTATACTATTATTGTAACTTTATATTGTATTATGGAGAAGACTTCATAAGTATGATTTACTTGCTTTAATTCAGCAAATAAAATATGTTTAAACTAAACCAATATCCTCCCTCGGACCTAAAGGCCCTTGGGCTGATATTGGTGTCTCGGGATGATACGACATACATGTATGATACGGATTTTGCCATGTATTATTCTCTATACAATCTACACGTTTTTACTACCAACTACCGGTATATCTTAAACCAAATACAATATGAAAACATTAATACATAACTACAAATGATACTAACATTAATAATAATAAAGACGAAAATAAATACCTGGTACAGACATTCCTATCCAAACCTCACATTCTTTATCTGATTCCGTCGGAGGACAACACGAAAAGGACGATTCATATTGTTCCGTGCCCGTGTCAAATCTGCTGGCGCAATAATTATCGTCAACTAAACATCTCATTGCACATTCCAATACTGGTGTGTTAGTTATTTCTTTGATAGAATCTTCGCTGGAAGTTATGTTAACATCTTGCCATTTCTTATAAAAATGTGATTTAAAATCATAACTTGCTACAGACAGTGACAAAACTGTCAGATAAGTTGTTGTTACTAAATAAAACATGACTCCCACTGATATATGTTTAGTTCATTTTTCTTGATCTCTTTCAATAACTATATAATACGATGTTCGCAAGTTATAAATAAGCCGTTTCCTGGAGAAAGAATATTGAATGTTACTCTTTCGCCACTCTTTTATTGCAGTTTAGTCACTGCATTTTGATTGGATCGTAACTGTCATCAGATAATCTTTTAACTGACAAAAACATACCAATAGCATTCATATTTTTTAACTGCATACATTTATGTGATATACAGTCACTAATCCTCTGAATAAATAGTCAACACATGTTCTGATAATTTGCAAAGAAATGTAAAACTCGAGGGACGCGGTCACACTGACATATAATCAATTTTAACCTACAAAAAAGAAATTTATCAAAACAACATTCATTAGATATTGTTTTTTTATGTTATTATAAAATTTGTCGCAACCATTCATCCGACTGATTTAAAAAAAATCATTTTGAAATGTGACAATTGTACTAGCCAAATAAGAGGCCTTTTTTCAAAGATGAATATTATATCAAATGTGTTAAAACAAACAAACAATATCGTAAATAGTTATCAACGGTACCAGAATTCTAATTTATTACGCTAGACGCGCTTTACGTCTACACGAAACTCATCAGTGACGCTCAAATCAAAATAGGTATAAAGCCAAACACGTACAAAGTTGAAGAGCATTGAGGACCCAAAAATCAAAAATTTGTGGCAAATACATTAAGGTAATCTATGCCTGGGATAAGAAAATCCTTAGTTTTTCGAGAAAAAAATACAGTTTTGTTATAATTTTATTTGGATATAATTTTGTTTTAATTTGCAGTACAAAGACAAAAACATTGTATTGGCTATTTGAATTTTGCCGATATAAGTATTTTGCCTACTTGTCATGAAAATTCTCGAAAGATCCTTGTATTTTTCTTGTTTTTATGTCTTATCTTATTAGTATTACTATTTTTAAATCAACCACTATAATCATCAAAATAACTCGTCCCTAGACCTTTAAGCAGTGTATATTTTAATTTATCTTACCTCCTATAGTTTTATAGAAATATGATTGGTTAAAGAGCTGCACATGGTGACTTTTTATATTTGATATACGGTGTCCTAAAAATATAGGGTAAGCTACAATACATGATTAGTCACCATATGGGGTT
Organism: Mytilus galloprovincialis; assembly: GCF_965363235.1. Lineage (NCBI taxonomy): Eukaryota > Metazoa > Mollusca > Bivalvia > Mytilida > Mytilidae > Mytilus > Mytilus galloprovincialis. Next base: position 50,308,173 of record NC_134851.1, read on the forward strand.
AGTAAAGAGTTACTTCCCTTTTCAAAACTAAAAAGATGCCACAACCCTTTATAAAAACAACACGGTGTTGAGGACAAATCTGAAAGGATTCAACAGACGAAGAAATTGACGATGAAAGGTAAAAATAAGTTCATAAAAACTTAAAGCTACCAAGTTGTTATTGTTGGCATACCGGAGTTACTTCCTTTCACAACAAACAAGAAACGTGAAAGGATTCAACAGACGAATAAATTGATACATGTAATGAATGATTGAAATAAAATCATAAAATAACTTTAAAGCTAAAAAGTTGTTATTGTTTGCATTTGTTTTCTGTATAGACATATATGCTGTGCTAGATGTATTTGTATACAGCCTCGACAAGTTGTGGTGTAGAGAGAGTACCACGTTCTGTAGACGTTAAGAATCCTTGAATAAACTCTTTTAGGGGTCCGAAGTTGGCTAATATATGTTTTCTAATATCATGAATATAACTCATCACTAGACCTATAGACAGTAATTGTATTTTCTTATATAACTTATCACTTAGCCTGTACCTAGTTCTTGTATTTTTTTTTTTTTAAACATCACTAGATCTATAGCAAGAACATTTATTTTCTTCAATATAACTTATCAAGAGACCTATGACCAGTGCTTATATATTTTTTTATCACAGCTCAGCACTAGACATATAGGCAGTACTTGTATATTATTTTTTTTTATTTTAACTCACCACTAGACCTATAGCTAGTACTTGTAGTTATTTTTATTATAACTCATCACTATATCTATAGACAGTACTTATAGTCTTACTATATCTCACCAGAAACCAACAGGCAGTGCTTATATTTTTGTTATATAACTCATCGCTTGAATTATAACAAGTACTTTTTTTTTTAACTATAACTCATAACTTACTATAGGTCCGAGACCTATAGTAAGTTCAATAAAGCTATAGAGAAGCTTTTGTATTTTAATATAAGTCATCAATAGACCTATAAAATTGTTTACTTCGAAGTTTGAGACAGAACTAAAAGACACACAAAGATCAACAGACACGAAGATTATAAACTAAAACATGAACACTCTTTAAAACATGTCAAAGTTGACATCAGTCGGGACTAAACAAGTTGTGGCGACAATCAAAGATTTGCAATAAGCACCAAATTCTAGCAAAGTAAAAAAATATTCAGATCAAATTTAAGAAAAACAACCTTTGTTTTGTACAAAAACTACCATCGACATACCGACAGAGCAATCTAATAAAATTTGAGGATTTAAATTATCCAGTAAGTCAACTTTGAAAAATAAGGCAAAAAGATTTATCATGTATGAATCATCAAAAGGAAGATAGTTAGAAATATACAGATAGATTATGAAGATTGGAATCCACAATTACTAATGATAGTATTATGACATTTTATTTGTACATTGTTTACTTGGTATGAAATCAACATTATGTAGAAATGAATCAAATTTGCTTTTATATGTTTTCCCGGGATGTAGCTTTCAAAAGAAATTTTATAATGGTTTCTTTACTCTGGTAATAACAGAATTTCAGTGCTAGACCTTTTTTATTATTTTTTTTTTATACCAGTAGAACTATAAAAAAAGATTATACTCTTTTTTTTTATGACAAATCTTTTCATTGAAAATAATCGTAAACTTGATTGTGCGTGATTAACGAGTTTTTGCTTGAATGAATAAAAAATGCGTTAGAAACAAATAAATACTATGTGAATGGCATCATGATTCATTTTACTGTCATGATATACAGTCATCAATAGAGAGAAAAATGGTATATCTGATTTATTTTAAGTGTTACCATTTCCAGTATAAATCTGGTATTTTATATATGACCTGGTAACACTAACACCAAGTACAGTTGTCCGTGGGTTTTTTTTTTCATTGGAGATGTACGATGTTTGTTTTACAAAGAATGTTGTTGCCTGTACAGATAAGTGGAAATAATTCTATGTTTTGGATAAAAGACTTTCACTTTGTCATATGATTGAGTACTGAAAACAATAGCAGCAAGGTTGAACAGCATTATATAGTTATTTTTTTGTACAAGTAGAAATATAAAAAAAAATAAGACTGTAGTTTTTATAACAAATCTTTTCACCGAAAATTATCGTAAAATTGATTGTGGTTGATTGGCGATTATTTGCTTGAATGATTGATTTATGGAAGTGATTTAGAAACAAATAGTTACTGTGTGAATGACTTCATGAAATATTTTACTGTCATTATATACATTCATCCAAACGAGAGAAAACCAAGATTTCTATATCATTACTTTGTCATTTAAAAAACTATATATGATTTATTCTAAGTGTTTCTTTGTCAAGTCTGTATACGACCCGCTTACAATACACTAACATCAAGTACAGATATTATAATTGAAAATGCACAATTTTTTTACAAAGCATTGTAGTTGCATTTATATGTTTTCCCAGGTTGAAGCAGTTTACAAGAGAGTTTATAATAGTTTCTATCATTTGGTATCAACAGACGTTTATATGTGTGTTGGTGTTTGTTTTTGTTGTACCTCGGTGTTCCTGTTGTTCCTTTGTTTTCCACTTATAGTTGATGTGTTTCTCTGGATTTTGATTTGTTACCCGGATTTGTTTTCTCTCAATTGATGTATGAATTTTGAACACCGATAACCTACTGTTGCTTTTATTTTTCAGTATATGATTTTTTTATATCTGATGTTTTATACCATTAAACAATTAGACCATGTAGCTTTTTATAAAAAATCCTTTCACTGAAAATTACCGTAAAATTGATTGTGCGTGATTCCCGAGATTTTGCTTGAATGATTTATTTATAAAAAGTGCGTTAGAAACAAATGAATATTGGGTGAATGAGGCCATGAATTATTTTTAGTGTCATCATATACAATCATCCAAAAGGAGAGAGATAAAAAAGAATTTTCTTTATCACTACCATGTCATTTTTATCCAACTGCAATAAAAATATTTAATGTGTAACCATTTCGGGTATAAATCTGAAACTTTATCTTTGACCAACTTACACTAACACCAATCACAGATATTCGTGATTTTTTGTTACTGAAGATGTACGGTGTTCGTTTTACAAAGCTAGATAGTTACCTGCACAGACCAGTATACAAGGTTCTATGTTGGATAACAGACTATAACTTTGTCACATGATTATGTACTGAAAACAATAGCAGCAAGGTTGGGCATCATCAGGAGGAGGAAGAGAAAGGTCAAGATGAACAACATGGTTTTAATTATTTAGTATCAACAAAATTTCAGTGCTTGACCTTTTTAATTTTTTTTTTCCAGTAGAACTAAAAAAAAATGACTAATATGCAGTTATTTATATGAGAAAATGTTTTTACGAAAAATTGATTGTGCGTGATTAACGAGATTTTGCTTGAATGATTGATTTATGAAAAGTGCTTTTGAAACAAAAAAATACTGCGTGAATGACGTCATGAAATATTTTTACTGTCATTATATACATTCATTCAAACGAGAGGAATAAAAAATAGATTTCTATATCACAACTTTGTCATAAAAATAAACGTTTTTATGATTTATTTTAAGTGTTTCCTTATCGAGTCTGAATCTGGGAGTTTGTATACCACCCGGTTACATTAACACCAAGTATAGATATTGTAATTGAAGATGCATAATTTTTGTTACAAAGCCTGCACAGATACGTATACATATATATATATATATCGTTATAGTTCTATGTTTTGGATAAAAGACTATCACTTTGTCAGAGTTTATTGAATGTATCAGATAGTTTTTGGCTCAAATTAAAACATCCAAATTTACTGATATTTTCTAAATTGCCCAAACGTGGATAATTATCCTTCTGGTCAATAAAATATTATTTTCATAATTAGTTATCTAGTAATAGTTGTCCTTAGAATTTGCAATCATACATCTGAATATCTGAACATTCCAAACAAAAAGTATCTTTTTCAATGTTGGAATTCATACTTATCAATGTTATTAGCTGATAAAGTCGGAATCCTTTTTGTAAGATTATTAGTTTTCGATATCAACAGGGAAATTCTGTAATAATAAGTAAGTATATAGTATGGAAGCGCATATGGTACACCCCTTGTAAAGTTATTTTGTTGCTAATAAGTCGGAATTATTAGTTATGTTGTGTGTTATAAGCTGGAATCTAATCATCATGTGGAGTCAACATGTCGGAATGATGAAGAAATAATTGCATTACAATGTCGACTCACTAATATAAATGTAATGACATAGTAATAAGAAGTCGACATGATGAATTCAACTTGTTCATTGATAAGTCGACAACCTGTTTATTTGAAGATGAGGTAAAACCACGTGACTACTTTGGAAAAACATAGATCTCTTTTTAAATCGATTTCCATATTTCGTTTGTTTAATGTGCTTCGGTTGTGTGAGTTATTTGTATGAAAAGGCAGTCAAATATCAGACAAAAGTACTAAAAAATAACAATAGGTCGGACAAAAGGGGGATATACCCCACTATTTAGTCAGGCCGTTTATTTTCCTAAGTTCTCAAATGGAATCAGTATAATGATGAATTCGTTAAGGATTCAACGGAACCTTCTGTTGTATGAGATTGCCGCTGTCAGTGCACACCTGTAATGTTGACTGTAAAAAGGTAATTTTTCTGTAACATACAAGATTTTTAAAAAGTGTTTTTTTTTTCTGTAGATGCTTTATTTTGATCTATTAAATCAAAGCATCTACAAAAAAAACATTTTATTAAATCTTGTTTGATCTAAACTATTAACTCCTATAACAATTCATGGAGATTTACAAAACAGTTTTACTTACTGCATAAAAATATTGTCCTGTTCCCTAGTATCTATGTAGAATCGCAGTAAATTATATCGAAGGAAGAGAACGGAGAGGGATCCGCTAGCTAAAAACAAACAAGGAGATCAGCAAGACATTTACCGTATAGTAAGCTATGAAAGAATCCGAAATGACAAGTAAAACTACATCGGCGGGAAACCTAACAATCTAAATGACGAAGACGCCGACGCCACTACTCAATAAAGTTGTGAGATGTGATGTTACAACTACCTACCAGAGTTTAAATAAAAAGGATGTCAGCAATCACAGGCAGTCGTACGGCCTTTAACAAATCGTATAGCTGGCTATAAAAGACGACCACGTGGAAATGTGAAACAATTTGAAAAATGTGAAAAATGTATCGGCCTTATTTATAACAAAACAATTTACAAAAAGCAAATATGAAACACATGAACCAACGGCAACCATTGACCTACAGGCTCTTGACTTTTGACAGACATATGAAGAATGTGGCGGAGTTAAACATGTATGTGAGCGCTCAACCCTAACCCAAACCTGGGATCGCCGTGTCACAGCACAACAAAAAACATAAGAAATAAGCTTTAGATGGATAACTCAATAGATCGGTATTACTGGCCAATATAAATTCAGCAAAATCCGTCGAAGATCTCGAAGAGTGAGCTGATCCTGTTCAAAGTGAGTCACCTGTCGTGTTATTCGTGAAATTACAAACCCAGTGATTTGGTTGAATGCGGTAGGTCATCCTTGAGGAAAAGCAGAAGGAATTATGGTTACGACAATTGGAACATATGTTATCCGTTGTTTCCCTGTAATTGAGTGGGAGATGATTAAAAGTGTTCCATTTGTTGACAATAAAGCACTAGTCATTTGATTTGTGTCCAGTCTGCGACATTAATGTCGAGGGAGTGAGACAAAGAAAATCTTTATTCAGTCGTCGGTATTAATGGCGTCGGCATCTTTTAGATTGTTATGTTTCTCATTTTTTTTTGTTCACATTTATCATTTCGGGATCTTACATAGTTAACTATGCGTTATGGGGTTTTGCTCATTGTTAAAGACCATAAAGTGACATAAAGCTGCATACTTCTAAGTGATTTGGTATGTTTTGGAGAGATGTCTTATTGGCTATCATACCACATCTTCTTTTTTTCATGTAAGTATAAAGAAAGAAGACGTGGTATAATTGCCAATGAGACAACTCTCCATAAGAGACCAAATGACACAGAAATTTACAATTATAGGTTATCGTACGGCCTTCAACAATGAGCAAAGCCTTTACTGGCTAGTCCACTGTAAAAGACCCCGAAATGATAAATGTAAAACAATTCAAACGAGAAAACTGACGAACTTATTAATGAACAAAAAGTGAACGAAAAACAAATATGTAAATAGACTCATCATAGATACCAGGACTAAATTTAACACATCAACAAACGACAACCACTAAATAACAGGCTCCTGACAGTTGACAGGCACATACATTTAGAATGTGGCGGGGTTAAACATGTTAGCGGGATCCTAACCCTCTCCTTACCTTGGACAGTGGTGTAACGTTACAACATAAGAATGAACTATAGAAATCAATTGAAAAAGGCTTAACTCATCAGATAGATACAAATAGAAATAATACACAGAGTGGACATGGCCGGGAACTTGTATATCCAAACAAAAAAAGACACGAAGCACAATTCTGAGAGTTTTGTTTTGCAGTAAATAAAACTTGTTTGTCCTGATAAATTTGTAAATCTCCATTTATGTTATAAACCGTGTATCGTTGTATAGGAGTTATCTTCTAGATCAAGATAAAGCATCTACAGAAAAAAATCTTTTTTTTTAAATCTTGAAATATTTAGAGTCAACAGCAAACTCAGGCAAAGAGAGAGGGTTCCTGGGAATCTTTCACGAATTTAGTATAGTACTGATTCCATTTGAGAACTAAGGAAAATAAACGGCCTGACTAAATGGTGGGAGTATATCCCCCTAATGTACGAAATATTGTTATTTTTTTGTGTGTTTTTTTCTGATATTTGACTGCCGTTCCCCCTTTTCATACAAAATAACTCACACAACCGAAGCACATTAAACAAACGAAATATGGAAATGAATTTATAAATAGACCTATGTTTTTCCCAAATAGTCACGTGCTTATACCTTATCTTCAAATAAACAAGTTGTCGACTTAATCAATTAACAAGTTGAATTCATCATGTCGACTTCTTATTACTATGTCATTACATTTATATTAGTAAGTCGACATTGTAATGCAATTATTTCTTCATCATTCCGACAAGTTGACTCCACATGTTGATTAGATTCCAGCTTATAACACACAACATAACTAATAATTCCGACTTATTAGCAACAAAATAACTTTACAAGGCGTGTACTATATGCGCTTCCATAATTTCGACATTGTAATGCAAACTTGTTTACATGTAAAGTCGTCATGATAATTGATTCCAGATTGCTGCACCCAACATAATCCATGATTCCGACTTATTTACAACAAAATAAAACTAAATTTCTGGTGTACCATATGCGCTTCCATACGCTTGTGATATAAACATTCACAGGATTATATTTAATGTTCTATTTCATGGTGACATTAACAGAAATACGTGGATAATCTTACAAAATATGTACCCCCAACGTTACTGTCAATAATTAAAAAACAATCAGATGAGTTTTGTGTAGACGAAACGGACGTCTGGCGTATTAAATTAAGTATGAATTATTTCTTATCCCCGGCATAGATAATGTTAGCCGTATTTGGTACAACTTTTTGGAATTATGGTTCGTCAATGCTTTTCAACATTATACTTGTTTGGCTTTCTAAATATTTTGATCTGAGCGTCACTGATAAGTCTTGTGTAGACGAAACGCGCATCTGGCGTATTTAAATTATAAGCCTGATACCTTTGGTAACTATTATCAACAGAATTTTATCAAATATGCAATTATATCATTCTACACACCATATCGAAATTATGGGCGTCAATAATAATAGAAAATCTCAATGTTGCACTATGAAACTGTTGGAAACTTTCACTTCTAAAATGAAATAATAAACAACGATGGTATATGAAATTAGAAAATTTCGGAAATGAAATTGCATGAAATCAGATCAGTTAAAAGAAGAACATATTATTAAAAAAAAAACTATAGCATGAATACAATTCGTAGACTTCTACAATTAATTTTAAATTCATCCTCTAAAACATGCGACATATACAGGTAATGCTGAAACATGACAACTCAAGGAACAAGACTGGTTTAAACAATTTGTTTTCGGTTTGAAGGGGTCACCTTGAAGTTTATCATGAACGCTCAAACCAATATGCCATAGAAGTAATATAATGTGTTTGTTGCATAGATCCGTCAAACACTAAATGTATTAAACACTAAAGATTTGGTTAGCTTAATTGTCAACAGTTTATAGTTGACATCCAGGTTAAATAAGTTATTACTGGCACGGTGAAATGATCATTATGTAGTAAAATAAATCAAAAGGAGGGAAACATTTAAATATTTTCATTGTTTAATCGTTAACAAAAAAAAACGAACCCCGAGGATAATTCAAAACGTTACCAATTGGTAAAATCAAAGGCTCAACCTCTTCAAACGAATGGATAACAACTGTCATAGTTTAACTTTATGTAGAAAACAGTGGATTAGACCTGAGAGCACACCAGATCCCGGAGGTTTGGTAGCTGGGAGATGATTCTGATTTGAGCAACAAGAAATATTGCTCTCCTATTCTAATTTCATATATCTTTTTATCATTAATAATTAAGAAATTTTCAGCAATGGTGCTACAGTGAACCCAAATAGTTCAACGCATACCATTTACTTTGGCATTTAGTAAGATATTTGATTAATTTTGGTATTTTAAAAACGTTTACAGATCATTTGTTCTTTCAGACTGGGCAAAAAATAGTGGTTCTATTCCTTCAAACAGTTATTTTTTTCAAGTGATATGATTTGTGCAAACCTTCCACCAATAGTTATGTCATAAGGGAAGACATCAACTTAAACAAAACCCTAGAAAGAGAAACAGAAAATACAAAAAAAACTGTATACAAGTATTTCAGAGTGTCAAATTTATGTTAAACATGTCATAACACGTTTTAAAGATGTATAGTTGATTAATTTTCACTGTTCGCTGCGTTGTATATATGCTTCGCCCAGATTCCTTTTTTATGCAACCGTATTACCTACTTGGTGGTAGAATTAAGTAAATACAACTTAAAGTTGTCAAACAATGCTTACAATCGGTGTAATGGTCTATTGTTGAAAATTAATAAATATCGTATTAAACGGAATGGTGGTCAGGTACCTACATCTATTGGGCAGAATCAATTTGCGCCAATTGCAGTTTTGAAAAGGTATTAATTGCGCCACTCTCTTTTATTTTGATGGTTTGAATTGCGCCAATAAATGAAATGAAATTGAGCCACATTTACCTGTAAATATTTTTTTACCTATATCATAACTGTACATGTTTTACCTATTATATCATACATGTAATGTACTATAGCTAAACTTTCCACTTAAGATGTATCTGAACACTCATAAAATTCAAGAAAACTCAACCTAAAAATCAAGCAGAATTTCACAGAATATTGGATGATTTTGGTGGTATAAAGCGGGATAATGTTATTAGGATGAGAGGCTAATTTAAAATTTCTGTGTCAAAAGATTTTTTTTGTGATGGTACCTTTATAAATGTTGTCCAAAATACTTTAAACAACTTTAAAATATACATGGCTTTAAGAATGGACATTATATTCCCTTGTTACCGTCAAAATCAGAAGGTTGTTACAGAAAAATGATTAAAATGTATGTGTACAATGTAGAAAAATATCGCTGATTACGTGTTATCAACATACATGTAAAGGATAATGTGTTGTTTCCTCCTCCTGTATGGGTAGAGATTCCTTCAAATAACAGAAGAACCAATAACGGTCCTGAATCATTTCAAATAAAAATAAATAAAATTAGCGCAATAAGATGATTATTTTATTGGCGCAAATGATACATCGAGTTTTGAAAATTAGGTGGCGCAAAAGAAGTATTGGCGCAATTAATTTGTGGCGCAAATGAGTTACTTTTTGGCGCAAAAAGATATATCCCCATCTATCGACATTTATAGCTTAATCGATGGTTATTCAATGCTAGTTCATGGGTATCATTCTGTCAATTAATAGAAACACGATGATACAACTATAATCAGCTACATTTCTACTAGTATAATACAAATGTATCCCTTTTATTTTCAATTTATGTTATCGATCTCTTTTTCTGTTTAACTGTCGACAGCTGTACACACATATTTTAATTTAATTATAATATATGTTAGCGTTAATTAATGCTTTTGTTAAACCAATATTACGAAGAATCATGGTATGTCCTATTTTCCAATTCCTGATATTTTCTATGAATTCGAATATCCGTGTCCTTGGGGACAGCTATTATAAAAATAATGACAAATAGGTTAAACAAACTGTTATTGGTTATAACTTATTTATGATCAAGTTAATACATTTATATTTCGTATAGTAGAAAATCTAATATCAAATTATTTAGACTGTTTTAAAGCTTTTTCTCTACCCAAACAGTACACCCTTTTTATATTTTATACTTAAAAAATCTCTTTGTTAATATTTTATTTTCAATTTCGAAATAGGAGTCAATGATCTTCTATAAGGGATTATCGCAAAAAGATTATCATGTGTCATTAGTGCATTGCTCTTCTTTCAGCGAATTGGTGATATTTGAAATATATTTGTATTCGTAATTAAATTTTAGGAATTGATACTGTCGACATTCTGCGTTACTTTAGCGAGAACCATAATTGTTTTTAAGGCTAGCAATACGTTTCGCAATATAACAGACTATCACTCATGAATTTGAGTTGGTTTCGGAAATAAGGTACTGTAAAAAAAAATAAAAACAACACGTTAAATAATTTCTATGCGTCCGAAGCGCTTTTCTGGATTTACCTTCATCAGGAACGCTCAAAGCCAAACATTTGAAATCCAAGGATGCATAAATACCGAAGAGCTATATAACAAAATTAAATACCTAAAATTAATAGCCAAATTCATCTTAAGTCAACTTTGCCTGAAGGAGTTGAAACCTTAGTTTCTTAATAATTTCAAAATTTATAAACGGACAATTTAAAAAAAAAGTTTGTTAAATCATGTCAGTACCAAAGTACTGACTACTAATTCATAAAAGAACGAAAGTTTGTTAAATCATGTCAGTCCCGAAGTATTGAATACTAATTTATAAAGTGAAGTTCTTCACTCATTTTGAAAGCCATCAAAGCGTTCTGTTTCTTGTTGAGAAGATCTTATACAAATGCATTTACTAGTATATATATATAATATAATAATAATGTATATCTAAATATACATCCGTTGATTATATACGATCACCTAGTCATATTTCATTTTGATTTATAATAATATTTACCTTTGATGCAATATGTTATGATTGAAAATTTCTCTCTGTATTTAATAAAACTTTATTTTAAATGTTAAAAATAAATAAAATTCTTCACTTGAAGGGAATAACTTCTATAAAAGAGGGGCAAGAGATACCAGAGGGACAGTCAAACTCATAGATCGAAAATAAATAACGCCCTGGCTATAAGAGAGACGGGGAAATATCAAAAGGGAGGGATGTTCAAACTAATAAGTCGAATACAAACTGACAATGCCGTGGCAAAAATAACGAAAAAGACAAAAACAAGTATCCTATTGATAATTTCGGCCATGTTGACTTATATGTAGATTGTACTGTTCTGTACAAATTTTGCCTTTTGCCCCTTTCTCTTTATCTATTAAAGTGTCTGTCAAAATTTGCGCAAATTATAAATCAGAAGCAAAAAGTGCAGCAAGAAGTTCGTTGACCACGTCACTCATGTTTACTTAATTCATAACCTTTCAGTACTACACATCTGAACTAGTATACATATTTACTGAACTAGTATACATATTTGTTTAGGGGCCAGCTGAAGGACGCCTCCGGGTGCGGGAGCTTCTCGCTGCATTGAAGGCCCATTGGTGGCCTTCGGGTGTTGTCTGCTCTATGGTCGGGTTGTTGTCTATTTTGACACATTCCCTATTTGCATTCTCAATGTTATCCTCTTTTTTTTTATGTAATATGGTTAATGATACCCCTACCCCTCAAAAAAAAAAATAACAAAAAAACACAAAAAATCTGGTGATCCGACAGACAGTAAATTTATTAACATGTTTAACTACAAAACAAATTTCCATTAGTGGAAAATTATGAATTTGGATCCTGAAATTGTTTTTGATTGAGATGAACTTATCATAGATACCAGAATTAAAATTGTCGTTTCGTCTACAAAAGACTCATCGGTGACGATCGAATCAAAACGTGTAGATGGCTAAATAAATTACGAAGCTGATGTGCAAGGAGGATATAAAAGAGTGGAGTTTGTTTTTCATGTCCAACAAATCCTATTTTGAATACTGATTTTTTTGGTTTGTTCACAATATTATATTTATTAATTTATTCTACTTGTAATTTGTTTTCATTTGTTAATTCTTTTTTTCTCATATTTCATTATTCTTAGGATATGACGCAGACATGTTTATTAAATATGTATATAAGCTGAAACAATATTGCTTTACAATCAAGGGGGAAAAGACTAAGGTACGAGGTAAGTTTTAAAGACTATAACAATGCTATTTAAATATTTTGTGTAGCTTTTTTTACGTATGGCTTTATATCAATAAGTTTGTTTGTGAGAAAATAAAAGTAAAATACTACAATTCAGTTTTCGTACATATATACTTTAGATACCGGCCGCTGCATATATGTTCAACATCGATGAAGTATATTTGCCTTAATTTTCAAGTTTCAATAATACATATTCAAATTAGGTAAGTGTAGTGAAACTTGTAATCGATTAAGCAAAGTTTTTTATGCAATTTTTTCCCTTCTAACAATGTCCTCTTAGGTTTTTTGCTCTCGGTTTTTATTTGGATTTCAAAACATTTTGTTGAGAGCTTATCTAGTGGAAATTGTTTCCAAAATGCGTAAAAACGTAGTATTGTTTCAGTGGCTTTTCTATCCATGTTGTTTATATGTGACTTGATTTAAATCGAATAAGAACAATACATGAAAATTACAATGCAAATATTCAATATGCAAACTTTCTATTATGAAATTGAAAATTCTTAAAAGTTGTTTATTTTAAAAATCTCAATTATTTTTATTTCTAGTGAAACATTTGAGAATGTATCTTTTAAATCCAATTCTTTATAAGGAGATACAAAAAAATGTGCTATGAAAACATACAATAAAAGAAACAAAAGTTCCTCGACATTCAAAATATTTCCATCGTTAATTTATTTTTAGTTGTAGATTACTTTATCTTTTGAATTGACAAGAGGAAGTTCTAGAATCCTCACTACAACGTTTATTTGTCAATTCAGGAAAATCGTATACTGTAAAGATTGGAAAAACATTTTTATTCAGTTCTCACATGACAAAGTATGGTATCCCATAAATTAAATGACTTAACAAATTGAGAAAATTAAAGCCTATAAACATTCATGAATAAACACGATTATTTGATGATCTCCAGTCCCATTTTGGTACAAAAATATATTGAGATAAAGCTTTAAATGTGTCTTTTTAGATGTTTATCTATGTTTTTATTTTGAAAAATCTGGGGCCATTTTTTTCTATCAATGTTAAATTAATTTCGAGACCTTTTCAATTGCAGTACCAATTTAGTAAACAATATAAAAATATAATAGATCTGCTAAATAAATGCTGATACGTATTTGCGTTGAAAAATATTTGACACAATTTACGTATCGTAACATCTGTTAAACAATGAATTTGATTGGATGATTAAAAATACATATAACATATATCAATATCTTTTATAATCCAAGTTATCCAAAAATCAACATGTTGCATTCTTTCAAACAGATGATAATTAATTCGTGAAGTGTTAATATCAGTGACTTTTAATTTCTAGCATTTCATATTATCACACTATATATCATTATATTGTTTTAACAATTGATTTTAAGATCATATGTTTGCGTTATCCTATCAAAGGAGTATACAGGTATTGTTGATTTACATGTTGACTGATAATTAATGAGAAATATCAAAGAAGGGAGACGGCAATACATCGGACTAATAAACCTTACCTCTAACCGAACACAAACAACCATAATGACTAACTCTATGTTGAAGAGTTTATTTTGATCTCTATACGATTTATTTCTTGTCTAATATTTACGTCACAATACATTTATATATAGTTCTTCAGATTCGCTTGATCCGCAATATTGAAGAAGAAGGAATTACTTGAATAGATTACTTAAGATATATTTATCAAAACCTTTCAAAATTGTAGGTTCTCATTGAGCTCCCACTTCGTACTTAATAAGGCATTGTATATCTTTTTATATTCCAGCGTCACAGCTAGGTGAGTCCTTATTTACAAAATGCGCATCTTTGATGAGTTCATTTACTGTCATTTCCTTGAGACTTCCTAAATTATTGGTCCGTCCATATGAACAATTTCGTGTTTCAAATGCCATTGCCTGACCAACAGTTCACAGAAATTGCGTTTATCGTGTTGAAAATTATAACTTGTTATAAAGGTTTTCAGAATAAAATGTATGTTTTTCTCTCACCAGATTTTAGGTATCACTTGATAAAATATTCATTTAAATATTGCTCGCTCTATCCAATTTTTTTGGTACATAAAGTTCCGAAGAACAATTGTTGAAGTTGGCCTCATTGAGGTGTTGGTATCTGTCTCATTAATATATTACCTTATTTATTCTTATTAATGTATGTTTTCAAGGGTGGAAATGACTGCATAGACCCACATTGATACCTCAAGGATTGTACCTGAAACGAATATGAAATTAAACCAACATGTATTCACTTTGTTCCTGCTCTTTGTAATCGCTGGTGATGTTGGAAACTTTATAAATTCGATATTAAACAGTCGTCATGAACTGGTCCGTCATAACTCCGCTCTTTTGCTACCAGGGGCCGATGCTGGAGCAGGTCCAATACTAAAACAGACATTTAAAGAGATATTAAAACATCTTGCTAAGGAGAAGGCAAAACCGAAACCGAAACCGAAAGGAAAAAAAGTTAAGGGAAAGGATGATGATAAAGAGCACACAAAAAACATACGACCGAGTACGGAAAATAAACACCAAACCGGAACAGCCCGAAAGCAGAAAGAGCAGCAACGTGCCCAAGATAGAAAACAAAAAGGTGGGAATAGAGGTGGCCGACGTGGAAGATTTAGTAGGGGCAGAAGCCGCAGCAGTAGAGTAGGAGGAAGTGGTTGGGGTGGCAGCCGGAGCAGCAATAGAGGAGGAGATGGTTGGGGTGGCAGCCGGAGCGGCAGTAGAGGAGGAGGTGGTTGGGGTTAATTACGAATACAAAACATTTCTTCAAGGATTTTTTCAAATTTTGGTTGCAAATAAACTTCAAGAATATTTGTTTCTCATCATTCGTTTTTCACATTCTCTCTTTTTAACAAAACAAATGAATGTTGCAACAATAACGATTGAAACGTTTAAATATCAGAAAATAAGTGAAATTCTTTATAACAAATCGGTCTATATTTTGTTAGAAAAGTCCAGTAACATTCAGTTTAAATTACCAACAGAAAGAAACTTTCTTTCATAATAAAGTCCGTAAGAGGACACTCTATCATGTGTAGAAGATAGATTCATTTCTTTATCTATTACAATTATATGTATCAAGGGAACTTTATATTAGTACAATACTGATTAAAGAAATTTGATGCTGTTGAGGTTTTTTTTCCAAGATTGCTAAATTATTTATCATCATTCTTAACGTTGTTTTAAACTTTAGACGTGAGATGTTTACAGACGGACACACAAAAATATAAACATGCAAATAAATAGACAGTTAGACATACAAGGAGACATAAAGACAGCCAACATAAATACATACAGACAGACAGACAGACAGACAGACAGACATTTATACTTGCAAACAAACAGATATTATTAGTAACATACCGGTAGTGTGCTAGTGTCCTATTACGATATATATGGTAAACTCTATCTGCTATTTTAGTTATTACTTAATTTAGTCTTTTAACTTTTGAATTCGAACGTTATTGATGGTATCTAGAGGAGTTGATGATCATTCTATTGGTCGTTTAACTTTTTATGCTACTCACATTCCTCTATCGGGGTATTGGCTTTGTGCATTCATTGCGCAGGTGGCTCCTGATGGGCGATTCGGACACAGGAAGATTTTACAGTGTTATCGTGTTTACCCTTATTTTTATATTCTATCTAATTTGTTTTGAAAACAACAAGATACTCATTGGTGTTGGTGTGTTTATCAAATCTACAATGAACTACATCAATGATTTTGTGGGTGTCTTTGTTAGATTTATTCGTATGTTTGCTTGAAATTTTTAGTCGGTTGTGTTGTGTGTCTGTATTTGTACACAGTTTTTAGTCGGTTGTGTTGTGTGTCTGTGTGTGTACACAGTTTTTAGTCGGTTGTGTTGTGTGTCTGTGTGTGTACACAGTTTATGGTCGGTTGTGTTGTGTGTCTGTGTGTTTACACAGTTTTTGGCTGCTGGATCCCAATTATTGTCACATTAACCTATTTTGTCTTTTCGGGTTGATCAACCAATTTATTCAATATAACTGACTATAAAGAAAAAGTAAAATCACAAAAATACTGAACTTAGAGGAAAATCAATTCGGAAAGTCCATAATCACATGGCAAAATCAAATAACAAAACGCATCAAAAACGAATGGACAAGAACTGTCATATTTGGTACAGGCATTTTCAAATGTAGAAAATGGTGGATTAAACCTGGTTTTATAGCGCAAACCCTCTCACGTTGATGACAGTCTCATCAAATTCCGTTATATTTAGATTGATGCAATAACTAAACAGACACAATAAATAAAACAGTCAAAATATGGGTACATCAGTCATCATCGTATAACAATTTTAAAAGGAACAACTGTCATACAAGTGGGAAAATATATATTTATGCTATACTTTGACTCTATGATCTACAGTTTATGCAGTTAGTTCTTTCATTCGAAACATCCGTATTTTTTCTTATTACTCCTGAAACAAAACCTGTGCCAGCAAAGGACACAAGATTTACCTGTTGCGTACACGAATTTGGTTAAAATATATTGAATGACAGTGTTTCAATAACAACTTGTTAGACCTTATATATTTCACCGGTCAATTAACCAGTACTTTGGATTTGCTATCATGAAAAATACAGATACTGTTGTTTTAATTTCCTAATACAATTTTGATCTAAGGAATATATATCACAAAAGCTATTATTTCTTGTTTTTGTTTGGAATCACATCTGGTCCTTTGGAATTTTATCTGCTCTTCTTTGTTTATATGAGGTTTAGAATTGTTAAATATTGAATTTGGGCTTCGCCATAGAGAATTGATTGTCAAAATGCGCATCTGTTGCAGTAAAACGATGCAGGACGTTTCGACCACATATCTGGTACGGCCATTGTTGGTTTTGTATTGTTATTAAGGTAGATCATAAGTAAATCTTTTTTGAGACAGAATTTTCTTATACTAAGCCAGAATGAAGATTTTAATATGCTCTTTTTAAAAATATAATAAATAGTAGGGGTCACCGTGCTATTTTTCAAGCTATGAGTCGTTGAAAATTGCCTAAATTTGGTTAGATTGTTAATGGAAAAACACAATTGTGTGCATAAAAAATAATCTATGAGATAGAATTTTGAAATAAATTGTGAAAAGATAGGTTTTGTAATATGTTTTAAGAAAATAAAAAGAAAAAATGGTGTCACCGAACTTGTTTTCTTGCTACAAGTAAAAAGAAAAAAAATCCCTATCTGTCCAGTATAATTTTTTTACTAAAAGAGTTATCTTCCCTTAAATGGCTCATTTGAAAAAAATGATTCAAAAAGCAAAATAAAATGATATTTGTTTAATTATTTTGAATTTCAAAAATAAATTGCCAAGTTTTCTTTATATTATTGAACAGTCTAACCATCAAATTGCAAATCTGTCTCCAAATTTGCAGATTTAGGCAAATAACTAGACCGATTTTTTACTGTGATTGTTCAATGCAAGATGGCGGTATACCATGAATCTACCTTAACTAGTAGAGTGGTCAAAACGATCTGTTCCCCAACTGGGGACAAAACATCCCGAAATCCAGTTTAATTGGAATTGTTTACTACCGTTCAATGTGTCTGATGTTACTCTATCCGTCCCTGAGGGTATCATCAGCTCAGTAGCCAGTATGTTAGTAATGGCATGAAAATATGGATAAACTTTATATAAAGTCATCATAGATACTAGGATTGGAATTTTGTATTTACGCCAGACGCGAGTTTCATATTATCTGATTTGCTGTTATAAAATTGTGTCAAGCATTTTGAATTAAGGAAAATATATCTCATATGCAAAGCTCTTATTCCTTGTTCAGATTATGCTATATACTTTAAGTCAATTTTGGTTCATCTTTACGATTTTCAAACATGTTTGCATCGATCATAGCTGAAGAGACATTAATTGTAAAAATGCGTATCTATACAATTAGTATCGTATGTTTTATAGATATTATTTAGTGGAATTTATGTACATCTTGTATTGATGGTAATTTTTACATCAAAGTCAAAATAAAATAAGGGCATAACTCCTAATCGAGTCATCTAACCTTTGAAGTCGTTTGAAATTTTTTTCATAGATCTTGTGTTGGTGATAATTTTTATAATCAGCTTTACTAGTTGACCGAAACACAAAAACTTTTAAAAAATCTGCATTGTAAATTTCTTGTTAAGGAGTCATCCAATAGTTTTGGTCATATAGGCATATTTTCATATTTTGTATTGCTGATCATTCTTCTATTTATAGACAAAAATCGTCAATTCATAGAAATAACACTCTAAAGGATTTGTCACTAACTCCCACAGAAAACCTTTTTAACATTAAAATTGCTAACTAATTGGATATTGCTGGACCATGACCTAGTGACAGGGCCTGGAAATAGTTGTCAAACTGATGTGTACTGATCTTAACGCACCTTTACAAAAAATGCCATTGAACAATCACTATCAACTTTTAAAATTCGATGCATCGTAAATGCTTTTATGGATGTACCTTCTCTGTAAATGATCAAAGCCAAATATGCACGTCTATGATGTATAAGAACGGAAACTGTTGAAGAGCAATATGACCAAAATTGACCAAAAAACATAGCAAAATTAATCTAAGGGTTAATTTGGCAGAGGGAATTGAAACCTTATTTTCTTAATAATTTATCATTTTACCCTCTGAATTTACGAGTCCACTGGCTGCAGTATCTACCCAATAATGTAATAAAGTTCAAATACTTTTCAAATCTAATTCATCTGTAGTGCTTTTCATGATTAACCTTCATCAAGAACGCAGAAAGCCAAATATTTGATAGTAATGGATTAAAAAAACGTAATTCTTTGAAGAGCTTAATGATCAAAGTTGACATTAACAATAATTAAGTCCATCAAAAATGAGGTCAATTGACGATTTAGACTTATTTGAAGATAGTTTTTTGTTGAACACTTCTGCTATATACATTTTCTCTTTTCCTTTTCAAGTTTCTGCAAATACCCAAAGATTGGCAAAAATCATCCTTCAATGTCAATAACTTCTTTGACTAATTTGTACCTCTAATTGTTCTTGTTATTTTCATTATTTTAAGTTTTTCCCATTTTAATAGTGTTTACGATGATAACCACACACTGAAAAATCTGCTTAAAAAATGACATCTCAGATGCAATTAGATCAAAATAAGGTGTCTGATTTTCCGTAGGTGATATGCCTTGATCCCTATGTCACTTATGCTTTAGTTTTTTCGGATTATCATGTTTTGTTTTTTTAAATGTTTTTGCACCAAGCATCACTGAAGAGACATTAATCGTATTTATATATGCTATGTCTGTTTTATCAACAGTTGTCATGTTTTATGATGAATCAAATTCCAAGATACAATTTTTAAACTAGATTCACTAAGACACATTAAGATTAACTTCAGGTATAGTAGTTCAAAGAAGATATTTATTTTAGTTTTACAATAAACTAATTTTCAAAGGGAACACTTTCAATGTTTCTTGTGCAAGTGTTGGAAAAAGTGTATGCGTAATTTTCACATCCTTATCTACATTAAACCAGATGCTCCGCAGAACGCAGCTTTATACAACCACAGAGGTCGAACCCTGAACAGTTGGGACAAGTATGGACACATCATTTAAGCTTGATACAGCTCTGAATTTGGATTTGGATTAAATAGTTGACACAACATAGGTTTCTGACACAGAATGGTCTAAGAACTTTCACTAAAAATATTAAAAATTTTAAATTGGACATTTACCTATTATGGTCAAATATCCCAATTCTCAATACATGGTTAGATTCAGCATATCATAGAACCCCAAGAATTCAATTTTTGATGAAATCAAATAATGTTCAATTTTAGACCCTTTAGACCACAATAAGGACCAATTTGATAACCGGGCCCAAATATTAAAAACCTAAATAAATGATCAGATTCAGCATATTGAAGAACCCCATATATTCAATTTTTGTTGAAATCAAACAAAGTTTAATTTTTGACCCTTTGGACATTATGTAGTCCAATTTAAAAAAAACAGGACAGTACTGTGCAATTGAATATTTCTTGCTATTGTGCAAAACTGTGCAATTGAAAATTTCTTGTTATTGCGCAATATTGTGCAATTAGATATTTCTTGCTATTGCACAATACTGTGCAATTGAAGATTTCTTGCTATTGCACAATACTGTGCAATTAGATATTTCTTGCTATTGCACAATACTGTGCAATTAAAAATTCCTAGCTATTGCACAATACTTAATATAATAATTCTGGACCTCAATTTGGACCAACTTGAAAACTGGGCCCACAATCAAAAATCTAAGTACATGTTTAGATTTGGCATATCAAAGAACCCATTGGGACCAAAACTCCCAAAATCAATCCAAACCTTCCTTTTGTGGTCATAAACCTTGTGTTAAAATTTCATAGATTTCTATTAACTTATACTAAAGTTATTGTGCGAAAACCAAGCAAAATGCTTATTTGGGCCCTTTTTGGCCCCTAATTCCTAAACTATTGGGACCAAAACACCCAAAATCAATCTCAACCTTCCTTTTATGGTCATAAACCTTGTGTTTAAATTTCATAGTTTCTGTTTACTTTTACTTAAGTTAGAGTGTGAAAACCAAATGTCTTCAGACGACGACACCAAAGGATACCAATATACGACCAAAATTTTTGCAATTTTTGCAGTCGTGTAAAAATATTATGCAGAGGATTTATTTGTGAGTAAATTTCTGTAAGAAAAAGTGAAGTATCCAAACACATTGACAATAAAACAACAGAAAAGAAAACAATGATGTTTTATTCTAAAAAATAATTTTACAACTTCTTGTAAATATTTCAAATGTACATAAGAATAAAACATAATGACATGATACAAAACATGTATGTTATTTTACATGAGAACTATGAATATTGATTGATTTATTACACAATACAGTAAATGTAAGTCTTATTGGTATATAAATGAAAACAAATCTGGGGTCAAATTAAAGTAGAGAGAAAAAATGTGCTGGTGTAAAATTTAAAATACCAAGACAATACTGGCTGTAATAGATATAAAACAAAAGGAAATTCAGCAACACATTTACACATTATGAAATGTTACAATTTAGTGTACATTAATAATTGTAATAAAGAGATCTTGGGTATTCATGTTTTTCAATTATTCATTCCACTAGAAAAAGTCCTCTACAAAATTCAATATTTGGTCATAAGACGCACATTCCTGTAGAATTTAAGGCTATTTCATTATTCAAATGAATGTGGGAGGTATGGTGGGTTTTTTTAACATACATACCCTCCCCACATTAGTTTTTATTGGAATTCCTCTTATGAAAACGTATTTTCTCGTGTAAGGCTGCTTGAGTGCATCCTTTCATAATACCTTATGCAGGAGTCAAATTAAATTTATCAATACTATAAATTATTAAAACAATGCCATGTTTATATACATCTGTATTTATACTAACTTAGAAAACCATAAAATCAAATATCCATGAAACAACAACTTTTTAATAATCCACAAAAAAGTTGGTTCCCATGTAAAATAAATTAATTAACAGTATGTCTCTTTCTTTACCTTTGCATATACTAACTTAAATTCATTATTAATCAAGGGATACCAATTTTCATGTATTTCATGGTTATAGGTGAACCCAAAATTTCAATGTATAATGAAATACAAATTTTCTTTAGAATTGTATGCAGACTTTTTTAAAACCATAAAATGAAATATCAATGAAACAATTCTTTAATAATCACGAAAACTGGTTTCCATGTAATATAAATTAATTGACAGTATCTCTCTTTATTTTACCTCTGTTTTTCCCTAATATGGCATAACTGGTGTTTCTCATATGCACCAATTAGCAATTCATTTGCGCAGATTTTAAGTTTATATTTGCACCAATCAAAATAAGACTTGAGTCAATAATTAACAGGGATCCACATGTTAATATAAGTTTTTTTATACATTCATTTATTTATGTGATTTCAGCTTATATGTCTGTCTTATATGCTTAACATGGGGAATAAGAACAGGATAACTTTATTTAATAAAATTTTTGAACTTTTATCATGTGTCATCCCATCATATGACATGTAAATCAAAGCTTTGCTCATGCAGGTTATTTCTAAAAACTAGATCATGTAATTTAATCTCTTTACTAAAATCATACATCTTACATGAATCTCAAAAATATAAGTTTTTAATATTGCAGACAAGAATATCCAATTTTATGTTCTAAATGTATGTATCAATGTACAATTATTTGAATAAATAACTTTAAATAACATAATAAATGAAACAGTCATACTCCACTCATATCGTTACAAAACTCCATTTAATTATTGAATCCTTCAGATTTATTTACTATCAAATAAATAAGACACACAATTTTAATATATATATAAAATTAAAGTAAAACGGCAATGAAAATTCAAACTTTGATTTTACATTCTTCAGATAAAATGGCTTTATTTGACTGAATTCTTTAAAAAGTAAAATCAAAAGTTTATTCTTTTTTCAAAAAAAAAAAACATTTCTGCTATATATGATGTAAGAAGATCTAGAAGAGAACTATAATTAGTTTGGTTTGGAGTATACATCAATTTAGCAACAATACTGATGTGACCAATATAACAATGACATTGACCAAGTATTAAACTGCTATTCAAACCTTTCAACACAGTTTGTTACTGTCTCATTTCATCCTAACCATGATTAATAAACTTATAAATAACTTTGTTGAACACTCCATAGACATGTAAAACAAACAAAGTTTTTCCAGACTTGGTAGAGACAAAACAATCCTCTGTGCAAAAAATCAAATACAAATAAATTACAATGATGAAAAGATTTAATGTATCATTTCTCATAATGAAAAATTACAAAAGTTATACAAATAAACTATGTTTCCTTTCAATGTATCACAATAAATGGCATACACAATGTTAATACAAAATCCTGGCAAGGATAATTTTGCACTGTAAATTTAGTAATTATTGCCAAGTATTATTAATCCAAATAATGCAACTGGTTGAGTTTTGCAATAATAGAACTTGCATTCTGAAATTTTATACATATATCTTAAACCAGATTTTCCATAAAATCATAAAATTTAATCTTGATTTTTTGTCCAGTCTTCAAAAATGGCAATAATAAATGCTTGCAATAGTTTCTAAATTTACAGTTTATATTTCTTAATAAATAATGCACAATATGAAGAATTCTTATTCTAAAAGTACAGTTACCGTGAAGAAAATGATAATGAAATTCTTCCAATTATAGAGGATAAGTTTTTTTTTAGAGGGATGAATATTTTGCAAGTTTGTATTCTGTATTCTGACAATTGTTACACTTGAGCAAATCACTGATTGTTCAACTGTTGATTCAATAACATATTTATACTAATGACAAACAGTGCCCTAAAACAATGTCCTTTGCTTTTAGTATATTGCACAAAACAAAGATTGTATTTTGTGGAGACAACTTGTTCCTTAAAGCATTTGAACACACAATTACATTTATGTACAGTGAATGAAATGATATCATTGAGACAAAACTATTTTTCAAGATTTGTTAGATATAATTTTATAAAGCAATAAGTTTGCAGCTATCCAATTAATTTAAATACAATGATTCTGCATTAAAATGAATGTATATCATCAGGCTTCATATAAGTAATTAAAACAACAGAAACATCAATCACAATACAAGAAATATTCATACAAAATGTAAGATGTTCATGAGGTCAACGGGTCAGAAAAATTTGTTAAATATGTCTTGCATAAGCTTTAGCATGTTTTTCCAGGGAAATCTTTTAGACATTCATCTAGTATATTACAAAACATTCGTAGTGAAATATCATATGTAAAATTAACAAAAAGCAAACATAGTTCTAACATAATATTTATTTCAATTTTCAACATCTGTTAAGCTATTTTTGCTTTATGTATTTCAGTATTCTAAATATGCATGATTTACACATGAATTTTATGGAATATAAATGTTAAGGATTTTAAAAATCTTTTTAAAAAAGGTCCTCAAATCATTGTCAGACATAGTTTTTTTTTGTTT
This sequence comes from Mytilus galloprovincialis, assembly GCF_965363235.1. Taxonomy (NCBI): domain Eukaryota; kingdom Metazoa; phylum Mollusca; class Bivalvia; order Mytilida; family Mytilidae; genus Mytilus; species Mytilus galloprovincialis. The sequence goes on from NC_134851.1 coordinate 50,332,753, forward strand.
CATTGATATGTTTATATATTACATAGTATATGTATAAAAATTGTAGCAATTAAAAAGAAAATTTTGTATATGTCACACAACTTTTCTGCAACTAATACACAAATTGTGCCTGGATTCAAAAAAAACAACTGATGTTGCATTATTGTCTGGTGAATAAGAAATTAATCACTGGAAAAACAAATTACCTGATGGCCTCCTCCTTAAAAGGTTGTGAGTAATTAATAGGTGCACAACAAATACTGATGTCATCATTAATCATAAACAGGAGGGCAGACTTGGGGTAATTGTAATTGTAATCATTAATCAGCTGTAATTGATTACTATTTTTCAAGTAATCAGTGTAATCATTAATCAGCCAAAAATCTGATTACATGTAATTTAATTTAATCAATTACTTTTCAAAATACCCTGTAATCATGATTACTTTTTGATTACATTCTGATTACAATGAAAAAAATCTAAAATTGTGTTTTTGGTCATTAAATGAACCTCTTTGTTATTCATATATATGATAAATTTTAAACATACTAAAATGGTTTGGTTACTTCAAGCATGTCTACTTCATTAAAAAAAAAAGTTACAGTACTGAAAAGTCATCATTAGCCTAAGCAGAGACATATAATACAATTATATATCTTTTTGGTAAAAGATATTGTACATACATGTATATTCATCGTTTTATAATGATCTTCATATTAATTTTTGATAATAACTGTTATATATTCAAGTAATACTTTTCTTTAACCCTGAATTATAATCTTTTGTTAATTTTTGTGATTTTTGTCAACTTTGAATTGACAGGTAGGAGACTAATTAATGTTTGTTTTTATTGCAATTACCAATTGAGTATAGCTGTAGGGAAATATATATGATAAAAGATAAATCAGACATGAAAATTTATCTAATTAGCACATTAATTAAAAGTTGGACAAATATGTTGTTTAATTTTTTTTTGTATTTGGACTGGACATGTAAAATGCAATGATTTTTAGTACTTACATATTGTTTACAATTTGATTTAACATTTCTATTAAAATTTAACATAGTTTTAACTGGTAACTTTATTTCATCCATATTTAAACTTCCATAAACTGCAACTTGGAATACATATAAATAATGAAAGAGCGGTCAGAAGACAAACAAAAAACTCTTGATTATGATATATCTTTATTAAATTCAATTCAAAATAATTCAGAGATCATTGGTGATAAAGTGTAATGTATAAATATGTAGTGAAATTTGGTGTTTGTTTAAATAAATGAAGTTTAATTTAAAGTTATCATTTTATAATTGAACCAAATGAAATACTTTCTCAAAAATGCTATAGTTATATTGAACATTTATTCATTCACATCATTCAAAATGTTTTGTTTTTAAATTCATTGTAATCAGATGTAATCATGATTACTTTGTCAATGTAATCATTAATTTAATCAGATACTTTCAGAAATGATGTAATCATTAATTTAATTTAATCGTACAAATGACAAAGTAATTGTAATTTAATCAATTACATTGAAAGTAATCGGACCCATCTCTGCAGGAGGGCAATTTCTAAAATTCATTACATCCTCAGGATGCCATTACAAAATCTCACACATGTATACAGACACATACAGCATGTATACAGACACATACAGCATGTATACAATCATATACAGCATATATACAGACACATACAGCATGTATACAGACACATACAGCATGTATACAGACATATTAAGCATGTATACAAACATTTTCAGCCTGTATACAACCATATACAGCATATGTAGACACATACAGCATGTATTCAGACATGTTCAGCATGTATAGACACATACAGCATGTATACAATCATGTACATCATATATACAGACATGTTCAGCATGTATACAGAACTTATCTGTGAAATATCTAACCAGTCACAGAACGGGGGTGCCTTATAAAATCTCAAACATACAGCATGTATACATAATTCATTGGTGAAATATCTTATCGTAAACATCATTCATTAGGGAAACACCAAGTCACTCAACAGGACACATTCCAAAAAATTCAATGCACTCAAAAAGTCTAACTACATTAAATTTCAAAAAGTTAGACATATTGCATGTATTCATAAGTTATTGGCTAAATATTAACCAATCATGACACAGGGATACATTTTAAAACTTAACATATTCTCTTACTCTTCAGAAAACATCACACACACAGCATGTATTCTTAAATAAAACTGTTTTCGTTAACATATCTTTACAGTTCTTAAAACTCCTCAAAGAGTTAAATAAGTGATAATTCTTATCCAAATTGGAAACTAAATCCACCAGGAAAGCCTCCGCCACCGTGACTGTGACCACCACTGTTGCCACCAAAGGAAAAGCCATTTCCTCCTCCTCCAAAAAATTGCTGGAATATCATATTTGGATCTATATGATCTGAAATAATAATAATGTTTTTAATACACAACTAAGTACACAATTAAAACGATTTGGAATGATTGCCAATGAGACAAATATCAATCAATATTCAAATGAAGTGGTTTAAAACACATTTTCATGCTGAATCATAATAGACCATCAAAAATCTCTAGCACAAAAATATAATATCTACATTTTCTACAGAAGATGAAGCTAATTATAAATGTATTATACTAATTATACTTTTCTAGGCCCTACAATTGTTTAAGATCATTATGGTAAGAGGTTTGCTGGATTTGAATTTTTTACAAAGGTTCTTGATGACCTTTATCCAAATAATTGTCCTTGGGTATAAAGTTTTTTATTACTCAATACAACTGAAACAGAAACAGCTGAAAAATTGAATAACAACATAAAAGACCCTTATGGGCCTTGGGTATTATTCAACACAAATATAAGCAAAATGGCTTAAAACTGTAAAATACTGTAGATTTGTATAGTTCCACCATTTATACTTACCAAAGCCTCCACCACCCTCTAAATCATCAATATCAGCACCACTATCATAACGTTCTTTCTTTTTAGGGTCAGATAAAACACTATATGCTTCACCAATTTCTTTAAATATTTTTTCCTCATCTTTTTGTTTTTCAGGTGTATCATGACTGTGTCGATCTGCAATATCAAATCAATACATTTATAGTTGTGGACAGGAAAAGTTATGATAAGACCTCTTACTTGATCCTTAAAAAATAACATGAAAAAGTCTAATAATTCAAGTAATTATATCCATCAGATGTTATTCAATGACATCAGACTGTCAGAAATCAGTATTAATATTTCGCTTTAGAATATTTAACAAAACCTCTTGAAGTTGATGCAAAACTGCAAAAGCATCTTTAATAGCCTCATTATAAAATCTTGTCTATATCATTTAAATATGAAACCAAAGCTAAAAATTAAGGATATTCCATTAAAATGTATGTGGGAGGGTAGGAAGGGACTTTCAAAATATCCCTACAACCAATACAATGCAATAACCAATTATTTAGATAATTTTGCATAATGGTAATAGACACATACTGAAAAAAGACCCATGACCCACATTATATAATTAATCTTCCCTTCCTACCCTCCCACATACAGTCAATGGAAATAGCACATATAGGTATTCTATACATACCTGGATGATGAACTAAAGCTCGTTTTCTGTAACTTTTTTTAATTTCATCATCTGTCGCTGTTTTGTTTACACCTAACAACTTATAATAGTCTTTTCGTTTACTCTTTTTCAATTCTAATTTGGCCTCTTGTAATAATCTTTTATTTTCTGAAAAATAAGATACATAATGAAAATATAAGTTGTTTTTAAGAAAGGACAAAATTCAATATTATTTATCAATCAAGTGCTTTATCAGTGGGAAGAAAAATTAAATATTGCATTGGTTGTTGTTGATTTAACAGCTATTCTAGTCAAAGGAAGATAACTCCATTTTTTAAAGATAAAGATAACTTTATTTTAAGAACAGATATTAGATTCCTGCACCTTGCAAAAGTTATGTAATTTTCTTGACAAGTGAAACGTCATTTTGTGCCTTGAATATCTGAGCATATATTTCATCAAATATTTCAGGAAATGTTCATGGATAGTATGTATAGAATGTTATGGTCAATGCACTATATTTTGTGTACCAAAAAAGGTAGTGATCAGCCTTGGAACATTTATAGATATCAAGTCAGTACCATAAGGTTTTGATTGCATTTCATGCAACCTTCACCTAAAAAGCCTTGAGATATTACAAAATAATAATAAAAATTTAAAAGTATAATAACAGTTTTAAAGCAATATTGCACTGCTAGATACACTAGTCACACTTTTGGTTAAATTTGAAAGGGAACATAATTATACAAAAATACTTTTTATTCCATTTTAAGTCGCTTTCTAAAGAATTCATTTGAAACCTTCAAAGTTGATTATTGGTTAACTTTTAAAAAGCTCAACAGAGAGCTCTATCTACTTAAACAGATACCTGATTGATAATCAAACTTTTCTACACTATACATTTGCAGAAGCTTACAGCAAATATATTTTCAATCCTTCAGATTTAGTTCATTCAGGTTTTACTTAGAATACTTACCTCGAGTTCTGTCTAATTTATTTACTTTTTCATAATCACGAACTGCTTCTTCATATAATTCCATGTCCATATAACTGAAACAAATTCCAGACATATGTAAGATGAGGCTTTAAATCAGAGTAATTAATGTACATTTGGACTGGTAAAGTTATTTCAGATCAGATGAATATGTTTGTCTAAGACTGTACATCTGTTCTATAGATATAAGAAGATGAGGTATGAGTGCCAATGAGACAACTCTACATCCAAGTCACAATTTGTAATATAGCTTGCTGTTCGGTGTTGAAAGCCATACTTTGACCTATAATTTGTTTACATTGTGACTTAAATGGAAAATTGTCTCATTGGTGCTCAAACCACATCTTCTTTATTATTATAAAATTAAGGATTCATTTCAATATCTGTTTGAACCCGCAAAACCACCAAAGATATTCCAGCAAGTCGTTTGATCCACAGACTTTGATCTGAGGCGGGTGAAGTAGTTCACAACAACATGAGCGACATGCTGACTCAATATTTGACAATATAAAACTACAAACTTTATAACTAGAAAGTTGTAGGGAACATTGTCAGGACAAGGATAAAACTAGAGGCTCTAAAGAGCCTGTGTCGCTCACCTTGGTCTATGTGAATACTAAACAAAGGACGCAGATGGATTCATGACAAAATTGTGTTTTGGTGATGGTGATGTGTTTGTACATCTTAATTTACTGAACATTATAGCTGCTTACAATCATCTCTATTAATAATTTACTTGGCCCAGTAGTTTCAAAGGAGAAGATTTTTGTAAAAGATTACTAAGATTTACGAAAAAATGGTTAAAACATGACTATAAAGGGCAATAACTCCTAAAGGGGTCAACTGACAATTTTAGTCACCCCGTTGACCTATTTGTAGATCTTACTTTGCCAACATGTATTGTTTATCTCTATCTAATAATAATATTCAAGATAATAACCAAAAACAGCAGAATTTCCTTAAAATTAACAGTTCAGGGGCAGCTCCCAACAACAGGTTGTCCGATTCATCTGAAAATTTCAGGGCAGACAGATTTTGACCTGATAAATAATTTTACTTCATGAACCATTTGCTTTAAATGCTTTGGTTTTTGAGTTATAAGCCAAAAACTGAATTTTACCCCTATATTCTATTTTTAACCGTGGCGGCCCTCTTGGACACGGATAAATTCATGACATAATTGTGTTTTGGTGATGTGTTTGTAGATCTTACTTTACTGAACATTCTTGTTGCTACAAATATCTCTGTCTATAATGAACTTGGCCCAGTAATTACAGTGGAAAATATTTTCTACAAATTTACAAAAATTTATGACAAATGTTAAAAATTAGCTATAAAGGGCAATAACTCCTTAAGGGGTCAATTGACTATTTTGGTCATGTAAACTTATTTGTAGATCTTATTTTGCTGAACGTTATTGCTGTATACAGTTTATCTCTATCTATAATAATATTCAAGATAATGACAAAAAACGGCAAAATTTCCTTAAAATTACCAATTCAGGACAGTAACCTAACAACGGGTTGTCCGATCCATGTGAAAACATCAGGGCAGATAGATCTTGACCTGATAAACAATTAAACCCTGTCAGATTTTCTCTTAATGCTTCGGTTTTTGAGTTATAAGCCAAAAACTGCATTTTACCCCTATGTTCTATTATTAGCCGTAGCACTTTTTGGTTGATTGGCCAGGTCACGCCACACATTTTTTAAACAAATTACCCCAATGATGATTGTGGCAAAGCTTAGTTTAATTTGGCCCAGTAGTTTCAGAGAAGATTTTTGTAAAAGATTACTAAGATTTACCAAAAAATGGTTAAAAATTTACTATAAAGGGCAATAACTCCTTCAGGGGTCAACTGACCATTTTGGTCATGCTGACTTATTTGTAAATCTTACTTTGCTGATGAACATTATTGCTGTTTACCGTTTATCTCTATCTATAATAATATTCAAGATAATAACCAAAAACAGCAAAATTTCCTTAAAATTACCTATTCAGGGGCAGCAACCCAACAACAGGTTGTCCGATTCATCTGAAAATTTCAGGACAGGTAGATCTTGACCTGATAAACACTTTTACCGCATGTCAGATTTGCTCTAAATGCTTTGGTTTTTGAGTTATAATACAAAAACTGCATTTTACCCCTATGTTCTATTTTTAGCCATGGCGGCCATCTTGGTTGGTTGGCCGGGTCACGCCACACATTTTTTAAACTAGATATCCCAAAGATAATTGTGGCCAAGTTTGGATTAATTTGGCCCAGTAGTTTCAGAGGAGAAGATTTTTGTAAAAGATTACTAAGATTTATGAAAAATGGTTAAAAATTGACTATAAAGGTCAATAACTCCTAAAGGGGTCAACTGACCATTTTGGTCATGTTGACTTATTTGTAAATCTTACTTTGCTGAACATTATTGCTGTTTACAGTTTATCTCTATCTATAATAATATTCAAGATAATAGCCAAAAACAGCAAAAATTCCCTAAAATTACCTATTCAGGGGCAGCAATCCAATAACGGGTTGTCGGATTCATCTGAAAATTTGAGGGCAGATAGATCTTGACCTGATAAACAATTTTACCCCATGTCAGATTTGCTCTAAATGCTTTGGTTTTTGAGTTATAAGCCAAAAACTGCATTTTACCCCTATGTTCTATTTTTAGCCATGGCGGCCATCTTGGTTGGTTGGCCGGGTCACGCCACACATTTTTGAAACTAGATACCCCAATGATGATTGTGGCCAAGTTTGGTTTAATTTGGCCCAGTAGTTTCAGAGGAGAAGATTTTTGTAAAAGTTAACGACGACGGACGACGACGCCGGACGCCGGACGCCAAGTGATGGGAAAAGCTCACTTGGCCCTTCGGGCCAGGTGAGCTAAAAACACAGAATTTATTGGTAGCTTACAGAACTGATTATTTTATATATGTTCAAATTAATTTTACATATGCCCAATACTTAAGATTTATTTATTTTCGTTGGTACCAGTTTTCCTGTTTGAATTATTATACACTAGTCATTCTGGGGTTCCTAATTGCTTGCTGTTTGGGTGACCCAGTGCTTTTTATTGAAGGCGGTACTTTGACCTATAATTGTTAACTTTTTATACATTGTAACTTGGATTGAGTTGTCTCATTGGCACTCATACCACATCTTCTAATTTATAATCATAAAATATAGGATTCATTTCAATAACTGTGTAAAACCCGCAAAACCACCAAAGATATACAAGCAAGTCGTTTGATCCACAGACTTTGATCTAAGGCGGGTGAAGTAGTTCACAACAACATGAGCGACATGTTGACTCAATATTTGACAATCTTAAACCACAAACTTTATAACTAGAAAGTTGTAGGGAACATTGTCAGGGATAAAAAAAAAATTATATTGGTAGCTTATTGAACCTGCTGTTTACATTGTGACTTGGATGGAGAGTTGTTTCAGTGGCACTCATATCACATCTTCTTATATAATTAGATGACCTAAATGTATCTGACAATCTAAAACCACAAACTTTATAACTAGAAAGTTGTAGGGAACATTGTCAGGACAAGGAAAAAAAAAAACAAAGAATATAATGGTAGCTTATATAACTGGTTGTTTTATATATGTCTAAATTAATTTTACATATTCCCATACTTTGGATTCATTCAGTTGGTACCAGTATTTGTTGATTAAGGAAAACTTGCATGTATGTCGACATTTAATTTCGAGGTTTGCCCAAATCTGCATACAAACCTATTTATATAATTTGTTATTCGTTGAACATTTTATTTTGTGGTTCACCTGTACCCTTCAAATCCACGTAAATTGTTATCCAATGAATAATAATAAATCCACAGTAATACATACTCTAACATTATCCAGTAAATTGGTAAGAACAGCTGTTATCCCTGTAAAAGGCTGTTTCTTGTGCCCTGATATGTAAATACTTCCACCTGTTTTCTTTGTCACATGACCTCTGACAAACTGGTTCACTGTCTCATCTAACCATTACAAGTGATGAGCCTGTGGTTCAGTAGATGTCATTTGATCATGTGGTTCATAAATGTATCTTGTTTGTTTTTTTATTTTACATTAGACCACTGATTTTCCTGTTTGAATTGTTTTACACTATTCATTCTGGGGCCTATTATTACTTGCTGTTCTGTGTGACCCAGTGTTCTGTGTTGAAGGCTGTACATTGAGCTACATAGCTATAATTGTTTGCTTTTCATACCTTGTAACTTGGAGATAGAGAGTGGTCTCATACCACATCTTATTAATAATCATAAAATTAAGGATTCATTTCAATAACTGTTTGAACCCGCAAAACCACCAAAGATATACAAGCAAGTCGTTTGATCCACAGACTTTGATCTGAGGTGGGTGAAGTAGTTCACAACAACATGAGCGACATGCTGACTCAATATCTGACAATCTAAAACCACAAACTTTATAACTAGAAAGTTGTAGGGAACATTGTCAGGACAAGGATAAAAAACAACAGGTGATAAGAATAAAAAGGTAGCTTATAGAACCTGTTGTCTTATAGATTATGTTTTAAACTGTACAATTTTGACTTACCTTCTAGCTCTCCGTAAATATGCTTTAAGATAAGTATCGTCCAATTCTACAGCTTTTGTACAGTCATCTATACATTGCTGGGATTTACCAAGCTGTAAAATAATTTTGAAAGATAATTAAAACATTCACTTTTTTCTCTTCCGTATATTTTAATTAATTTGTTTAGATTTTTACCATGAATAATTTATAAAGAAGATATTTCATTATTTGATAGCTTTCATATATATCCCTTATCAATCATTAAACTGTAAGACAATCTGGATGATAAACATTTTCATTTAAGTATACCTAGCAGTAGACGATGCACTTTATTAGTGCCACACTAGTCAACACTTAGGATATTTCTATGATTTGCAAGTTTATATCGTCCTGACCCCTGTCTTACCTAAATCTAAATAAAGTATGCCAATGAAAGAATTATTTATTTATGGATTGTTCCAATGAATATCTACAGATTTTTTTCTCATGTAAATCCTTTCAATACTCCTTTCGTAAAGATTTAAGACATGGCACACACTGACTACTGCTTATTTTATCATAACAAATAAATTCTAAAATTAAACTTTTTGACAGTTCTGGGAAAAGGCATTTCAAAGTTAAGCCATTGAACTTTATGAACATAATTTGATGTACTCTCAAAATATTAAATTCATATCTGTTAAAATATCATTTTTTATTCAGCGTAACAAACTTTCTTAGCCAAACAGTGAAAAAAAGCCTCTTTAATACCAAAACAAGTAAAATATGATTTGAACTTTAACCTACCTTTGCACTACATGTGCCTCTGTTACAATATAATTTAGAATTTGTGAATTTGTTAAAGGGATCGATGGCAAGAGCTTCAGAATATAAATCATAAGCTGCCTGTAAATGTCCTGCTCGGAACTCCTTGTTTCCTTCTTCTTTCTTGGCATTAAGGGCTTTTGCTTTCTGAAAGAGAGCATACAATACATTATAATTAAATAAATGGTGATCTTTCTTGGCATTAAGGGCTTTTGCTTTCTGAAATAGAGAGATAAAATTGAGAATGGAAATGGGGAATGTGCCAAAGAGACAACAACCCGACCATAGAAAAAAACAACAGCAGAAGGTCACCAACAGGTCTTCAATGTAGCGAAAAATTCCCGCACCCGGAGGTGTCCTTCAGCTGGCCCCTAAACAAATATATACTAGTTCAGTGATAATGAAAGCCATACTAATTTCCAAATTGTACACAAGAAACTAAAATTAAAATAATACAAGACTAACAAAGGCCAGAGGCTCCTGACTTGGGACAGGCGCAAAAATGCAGCGGGGTTAAACATGTTTGTGAGATCTCAAGCATACAATACATTATAATTAAATAAATGATGAACCATTGGACACAGATGATGCACTCACTTGCATATAATGTTATAAAGGGACATTAAACTTTAAATTTTTAAAAAGACGCTGCACAAATTCAACTAGATCAGAGTTTTGTGGTAATAAGCATTGTGTATAAGTTTCACAACATAAGGTTCCATTTCCATTCTCAATTTTATTACAAGATAACAGATTTAAAAAGGGACATAACTCTAGATAGGTAAAAGTATCACTACCCAAAAATCTGTGTTTTGTGGTAATAAGCATTGTGTTTAAGTTTCATAACATTGAGGCAAACTAAAGTTAGAAAACAGAAACCAATTTTGAGATGTACAGAGATTCAGACGGACAAGAGTTGAACATAATACCCCTCCTTTACAGCAGAGGCATAAAATGCATAAACTAATAATAATATTTAGAGAGTCTTATAACAACAACACTTTAGGGACTGCTGCAGAAAGTTTATTGATCAACATATTTCGGTGCCTAGGGCACCGTCATCAGGATAAAAACAATACATAAAATCATGTTGAAGTAAAAAATCGGGTTGTTAAAATTTAAACGTCACAATGTTACAATGGTAAGTAACGTTATTAATAGCAACGTACTGAAAGTGAAAGTGAAGGTTCATTGGAAGTATGTAAATAAATTATAAAAAGAAATTAAAAATAAAATGTTTTTGTTGTGAAAATGTTTGTTAAAATTATTCTGCATTCTTATAATACAATAAGTTGTCATGCTGTGTATATACAGTATATACACAGCATGACAACTTATTGTATTATTCTTTCCACGATGCAAGAGGACAAACACATGTTGGCAGAATAATTTTAACAAACATTTTTTACTTCAACATGATTTTATGTATTGTTTTTATCCTGATGACGGTGCCCTAGGCACCGAATCATGTTGATCAATAAACTTTCTGCAGCAGTCCCTAAAGTGTTGTTGTTATAAGACTCTCTACATTTTATGTTTTTATCATAACGACCCTGCATACCTTCGGGTATCCACTTTATGGACTCTACCGTACTACAGACTCACCAGGCGTTGGTTCACTTTCGTTTGTAATTAATAATAATATTGCATCAGCAATTCATTCCCAACAATCCCAAACTGATATCCAATAACAGAGAAAATAAACATACCGGTAATCGTTTATTTTAACTGAGACTTAAAGAGCCATAAATAAGATGTTGTATTGCCAATCGGATTATTATAAAGGCCTTCAACAATGTACAACACCCTTCTTTCATATAATGCTTATATATTGTTGTAAAAGAATCTCATTTAACTACATCAAACCAATCATTTATTTAACCTTATATGGGCCACCTACTATCAAATCTAGGCATAAACAAATATTTGTTCATGGTGCTACAGTTTTAAACACTATGAAGGAATATATATTTCTTTTTCTTATGACAGGTTCTTAATTCATATACATACCTTGTAAATTTCTTTTGCTTTACTGTGATCAGGTGCTAGTCGTAAAACTTTTTGAAAATGTTGATATGCTTTGTCTACATTGTCATTATAATATAAACACATTCCTCGTACATAAATAGCATCTGCATTTAAACTGTCTCTTTGTAACATATCACTGAAAGTTAAAAAAAAAAATTAAAACTAAGGTTTATTCAAGCAGAAATGAGTTAAAAGACTTCTCAAAAAAAGAAGACATTAGCAAAAACTTATATTTTTTGTGTTGACATCTTTAATGACCAGGAAAAAGCATTCTTTGATTATTGAGAGAAATTGTAAAAATATTTTTACCAGAAAAAGGACTAGCAACACATGTATCTTTAACAGCATTCTGTGTTAGGCTCTGAAAGACACTATCTTCCATTTTAAGGCCTAAAGTGGAGTTAGTTTTTTTTTTACACAGCTTACAGAAAAGAATAGGTTTTTCCTTTATTTTGCACCTGATATAGCAATCAAGGGAAATTCAATTTGACAAAACTGCTGGTTTTTGTTTATACACATCTGTTTTTGTTGATACATACAATTGTATATATTGCTTTAAATTTATCTTGTTTATGTACTGTCTACAGGATTTCTAAGTATCTACTGTCATAAGTTATTTAAAAGTTGCCTAGGAGTCATTTTCAGAAATGTCTGATGGGACAGCACTTCTAGTATTTGTCTCAATCTAATCAAATCAGTGATATTGTTCGTCTTAAATTAGAGAAAATTCCCAATTACTAAAAAAAATGGTTTAAAATTCCTCCCAAAAAGTTTTCCATTTTCCCCAAACAGTGATGGCATTGGTAGTAATTTTTGTAAATATCGTATTCATGTTATTATTTTGATATTAGAAAGCACTTTTGAGATCCAGTTTTCTGATCAGAATCATCATGGTGTTTGTAACACATGTAGTTTTCAGTGCATTAAGTACCATCATTGCTTCTGTTTCTTTCCCCTCTCCGAAAAGTACCTTTCAGGTTGAAAATGTCTGACAACGAAAATATACATGAAAAACAGTGCAAAAAAGACAGCAAAGGTCAGCAAAAAATTGCAGATGTGTTTAGAATAAAATATACAAATTTCCCAATTTCAATAAAAAATATGCATTTTCCCCCCAAAAAAAATGGTAGAGGTAGTTTTGAAAAAAGACAACAATATCACTGCAGATCACTGTATCCAATTTACTTGATTGAATGTGAACATGATCATTTGTATCTAATTTTGATTTTTTGTTTTGTTCCGGTGAAAACTCATTTATCTGAATCTTGACCATGTCAATAAATATATCTAGACTTATTTTTACTACTTAAAGAAATGAGGCCTGGTGAATATAACCTACACATACTTAGCTAATTCCTGTGCTTCCTGGTATCTACCTAACAAAGTTAATGCTTCTGCTTTCTTGATTTTAAATCTGTGACATGCTGGACATCTTTCTATACATCGGTCCATACAAAACACAGCCTATAAAATAAATATTAAATAACACTTTATATAACAAGAATGTGTCCTCAGTACACGAATGCCCCACTCGCACTATCATTTTCCATGTTCAGTGGACCGTGAAATTTGGGTAAAAACTCTAATTTGGCATTAAAATTAGAAAGATCATATCATAGGGAACATGTGTACTAAGTTTGAAGTCGATTGGAATTCAACTTCATCAAAAACTACCTTGACCAAAAACTTTAACCTGAAGCGGGACAGACGGACGGACGAACGAACGGACGAACGAACGGACGCACAGACCAGAAAACATAAAGGTGGGGCATAAAAATCAAAATGGTCATAATACTGTGTAAATAGACTGAACTATTCAGATGTTCACCGCTACCTGTACTGTTGCTCTCAAAGCTAAGTTTAAAGATTAAGTAAAATCTATTGCAATTTTATCTCCTTACTACGGAACTGTAGTCTACAGTACTTTAAAACCATTTAGTGGATCTTGTTGTGTTCTACAAAATATTCAGAAAACATTGCAATGTTTTCTATTTACTGCAAAATGTGTGATACAATTGTTACTCCAATAATTAGAACTTGTATGTTGTATAGTGCCTCTATAGGATGTACATAATACTCTTTAATGCTAATAGTTTAAAACAGGGTTCTCATTATTAAAGGTGTGTCCATGAGTCCTGGACTCATGAAAATCTGTTGGAACTCGTCTTTTTAACGGGTGAATCGGAAAATGCATCAAGATTGTATCAACTGAGCACAAATCATTTGATAACAAAACTTTCAAAATAAACTTAATTTGAAGTATTTTCCTTGCTCCATTTTGTCATAGGAAGAGAAATAATGAAAACTTGCCATGAACAAAAATTATGAGTCTTTCAAAAATCCTTAGTAAGAACCCCCAGTTATACTACTGATGATTTGACAAAACTTACCCTTCTAAAATCTCCTTTTGTAAAATCTGTTTCTGCCATATTTTCATATTCTCTTACTGCACTCGCTGATTTTAACTACAAAGTGTAAAAAGATATTCAGTCAGGGATAAAATTAATGCTATTAGAGACAAATGTTTTTTTTAGATGAATGGACTAAATTTTGTCAATGTTGATATATAAGAGTTCAATTTGAATAAAAAGAGATGTGGAGACAAACAGTGGAGTAACCCTCAATGATACAGCAACCCAAAGACTCAAATAGCCCAAAGATATCAAGTATGATCAAGAGGTATTCAACAGCAAACAAGTGTATTTAAAAATTTCCTGCTATTTCAAAAGACAAGTGTTTCCCATAATTCTCGTCACTGAACTGCAAAATAATTTGCAGCTGATTCAATAAATGCAGATTCATTTTTATTTATGGATTGATTTCATGCCTATAGCCTAACCATGAATTTAAATGTTCAACAAAATTTACTATAGGCTTTAACAAATCCACAAAATTATCAGTTTTCCTTGATCCATCAATGTTGGTATCCGCAAATAGTAACTAATGCAGAGATTCTGATGTGATTACTGGATGATGTGCAGTAAAGTCACAAACTTACATCTTCCTGTGCAGTTTTATTCCCTGTTTCTAAATCTAAAACTTTTTTGTAACATCTTTCTGCAGCCATGGTATCTCCCAGAGCTAGATGACATTTTCCTTCCCTCATATATCCCTGTAAAAAGAAAACAGATATACATTTACATATAACTTTGAAATGACTGGTGACACTTTACTAAGGATTTATTATTAGTTGTCAATGTTTATGGCGTATTTAGTAGAATTTCTTAGACCTAGGAACTTTGTAAACTATGTAAGTCTGATAGAAGTTCCTATCTGAATACTTCACTGCTAAAACAGAAATAAAACTTTTACTAACATTACTAATTATGCTTCAAACATTTGCCATTGGATCAGTAAAAGTTTACCCTAGTGAGTGTTGCTTAATCTGATGGTCCTTATGTTTCGATACTCACAAATAAATAAATTTGGTGTATTTATTGTCTTCTGATTGGTTAAAAGTATTAGTTTTATCTTCAATGTTTTCAATTTGTATGGCGACACGCCCACTCGACGTTGTGTATTCATACGCCAACATGTGTATACGTTGTTATTGTTAATATAAATAGTATAAAAAGTTCTGTGAGCCTTATTTTAGATAGAAATTTATTTATAATGAATGGCAATTATTTATTTTTAATTTATTGACCCATAAAATTAATTTTTGACTCTTCACATTTTACATAATCCGCTTCGCGTATTATTCAATGTGAAGAGTCAAAAATTAATTGTATGGTTCAATAAATTCAAAATAGATAATAGCCATTCATTAAATGTTATGTGTTCTTAGCTTCTTAAACTTTAGTCTTAAGCATTGGCAATCATATTACATCTCTTTATTGTCATACTGTATGGTTAGAGTTGCTCTAGAATCACATGCTGTACATACTAAATAGAGCTTCAAAGAATGTATTTAAGGAACTTTATGGTATATTCAGTACGAGTTTAGATTGCCTACTAGTAACTACTAACTAGACAGACTATTATGTATGAGTTTTTACCTTAACAAATGCATCATCTAATTTGACAGACTGTCGTGCATCTTCTAATGCATCTTTGTATTTACTTAACATCATATATACAGCTGCTCTGTTTCCATAGTATGCTGCAAACTTTGGACATAAATCTGAAAATCATTAATCAGCGAATTAAATGTAACTGTGATGAATGCATGTTAGTCACCCTACATGTAGTGTGAAAGTAATATTTAGAGCTGAATTAATACACCTTCTAATATGTACCAATTCATTGTACCACAAGACAGAGAATAGGAATATATGAAATGCATAACTTAAAACTTATAACTGAACAATCATGGCAGGTTTATAGTCTACACAGTATGGATCTTCCTCTTTCTTGAAAGCCATATGGTTGCCTTTTATTGAATACATCCACTTCATTCGAACTTTGGTGGACAGTTGTCTCATTGGCAATCATAAAGTCGTAAAGAATGTGTAAAAAAATCTAAAATTTTGTGAACAAAATCTCAGACAATCTACTTTTCTCAAAAAGTAAAAGTGCTCAAAAAGTAAAAGTGCACAGTAATATTAATACATACTTATTGCATCTGAGTAACATGACAAGGCTTGTTGGTATAATTTCTGTTTGTAGTATGTATTCCCTTCTTCCTTCTTGTTTTCTGCCAGAATCTCTGGATCAGGCTCTGGTATTTCTGGTTCAGAACTGAAAATAATATTTGATATTTGTCATACTCAAGTTACATGCATCTTGCAGTCTGTCAAAATCTATCAGATGGCACTGAAAATTAACCAAGAGGGACAGATTTCAAAGTAGCAAGATGGTCAAACATCTTCTATAATATGTAACACTCCCCAAAAGTGTCTGATTCCCCCAAACATGTCTGTTCCCCCCCAAACGTGTCTGTACTATTCACTATTGTCCAAACCTGTCTGATTTCATAACCCCCAAGGGTGTCCGTTAATAGTTATTTGCCAAAACATGTCCACTATTTAACGCCAGAACATCTCATGTCTTTTAGCGCTAATACATGAAAATTGTCATTTAATAGCATGTGTTTGTTTAATGCCGGTTGCAAATTTAATATGTAACATGTGGATAAAATTTTGACAGAAATTGCTTATTGTCCAGTTGCAAGTATTTCATGCTCATTTAGAGCGAACAAACCAAAAGTTCTAGTGCAGTTGAATTAATCGTTTACTACGTAAATTATCTGTTACTAATAAACTCTGATGATGCACAGTGTTCTAGCCAGGATTTGAAATGGGCAGGGTGCTAGTCAGAAAAAGGGCAATTTTACGGGTGAATGTCATTGAAAAAAGGGCAATTTTACACGTAAATTTATATCATTGAAAAAAGGGGAATTATTTAAGCCTCATAATTAATTAGCACATACTTTTTATTATGCATTATTGAAACATCAAGTTTCAGTTAAAATGGAGTTGTGTAATTTAATTCTTTTGGCACAATTTTCTTTTTAGTCGACATTATTAACGTACGGTCATGATGTTCAGACCCTCTTTCAGCCATATAATGTATAGTATGTTGTCTTGTTGGTTTTTTTTATCTTGTCTTGTCGTTGCTGTCACTACAGCAGTCTGACCATTACAAATTGCAAAATGTAAATGATTTTCTTATTTGGAATTCTTCATTGCACTTGATAGATCAATTAATGGAAGTAAAGATGCAAAATATAATTTTCAAAATATTTATTTTTGAAGTGTATTCAACTGAAAATAATTTAAATTAATATTCTAATATGCATTTGCATTCAATTTGTTTAATATTTAATCTTTTTACAAAAAGAAACATAAATTTAAGTAATATATTGTGAACAGGTGATAAAAGACAGGCAAATGTGGCGAGTACTGGTTGAGGCCTTATGTGCTGACAGGCACGAAGAGGATGAGTGAGTGAGTGAGGTGATAAATAAATAAATAAATCAAATTGTTTGTCAAACTTTTTTGAAATACACCAATTATTTATGACCAAAAGCTAAGGTAATTGGTGTTAATTAACAATGTGTTTGACACCAAAGCCATCAGGTAAAGCCATACACTTACAGTACGGGTAGGGACTTATTTTTATGGATGTCTTAATCCGTCTAGTCGGATATGAATAATCCGACATTTTTATGGTAGGTAGTATGGTCATTAATCAACAGATCCAGGTGTGAATGGTCCTTTCATCTTAATCCCTGTTGCTAGAATTACGGTTCACTGATTTCAGAATCAGGTTACCTGTAATTTTAACCTCTCAGTCACTTTATTGATTATATTAGTTCTACATCGTATTTGACATAAAATATTTTTACAGGTGAAGTACTGGAGAAAACTTTGTTTTAATAAAAATAGCCTATTTTTGTTAATTATGGTTTTTATATGTCAACTGCTATTTATTTTCTTTGTTCCTCAAAATCATTTTTATTTTATGTTCCTTTTCGTTTGTTTTTTTTTTTGTATCTTTTTCTTATTTGTGTGTAAATTTTTTAAACATATATATTTTTACATGTATTCTATTTCTCGAAGCTTACGGTTATTTTTGTTTTACTGATTTATTTTCCACGTAAATCCATTGATTAGCAGAAAGCTGTCTCAAGTGCTGCTGCATACGTTTTAGTTTGACGCGGTCACATGCAAAATATTTCTATAATTTGTATTTAATATTCAGTCTGTGTTGGGTCAGTTCCGAGATAAAAATAATTACAGTGAGCAATACTTGTATATCATTAGTAGCTTGATGATTCTTTGTAGTTTTTACTTTTTACTGTAAACAAATATTGTCCGAAAGTTGGAGATGTATAACTAAAATAGAACGCAAATAATAACACTAGAAGAAAATATTGATTCTTCCCGGGCATAAGTTTATTTTAAGATTTCCGTGTTTGTTCATTATGCTAAATTAATATAATTGATCTGCATTTGGGGGTAGGGGGTAAAAGGGGTCCGGATCTCGAAATCCTGGGCTTAAAAACACGAAGTCCCAAGGTCCCGAATTTAAATAAATTTAAATCCCGACATCGCGAAAAAAGAATTCCCAGATCCCGAAAGGGTTAATCCCAAAATCCCGCACTTAATTGCATAATATTAATTTACGCACAATCCATGTAAAACAGGAAACTTGTATGTTATATTTTTTATAGCAATCTAAAAGAAAAAATTGCCGTGAAAAGACAATTCAATGATACACATATCAGTGATCAACAGCGTGTGCACGTGATTGAACTTTAACTCGACTCCACTCACAATAATATTGAATGCTAATAAAAGATATTAAAGATCGATTTTGTCCACTGCACGAGATTTTTATATGGCGGGAAATGTCGTAACAGTAAACACAGGTGACCTTACTGAATGACCGTGGGAAAATCCATTCATGATTAAATTTGATGTGGAATGATTGACAGTATTGTGCTTTAGTTTTGAGGCTCTTGATCGATTTACCAGAATAGAAATTTAATCGATTTACATACATGTATAATCAAAACAAGATTTAGTCTTCTTTAACTATTTTTTGTTTTATTTTTATCAGTCATTTCCCAGATTCCCATTTAAATAATCTATTTGGAGACCTCCTTTAAACTTCGGAAATAATACAACATCGATTTAAAAAATCATACTGACTGCGTGAGCTTTAGAATGACTAGAAGTACGACGAAAAAGTAAAGACAGCTGATCACGACTAGTACGACTAGCCTTCAACCCCATTGGGGTACAAATGTGCATTTATTCAATAAACTATATAAGGTTAAACTTTGATTTCCGTGTATCGATTTGATACAATTCGTAAAATATATTTATAACACCGGCGATTTTCATAAAAAAATTCAGGCACGAAAATAGAAAGGCATTATCTCGAGTGTCAACAATTTAAAAAAAATTCAAAAAATAGGAATCGAAATATGATCTCGGCGTTATAAATCTTGTATTAAAAGAAACCAATTGTTTGACTTTCAAAGAGATTAACGGGAAATATGTCAAAAAAGAAAGCACGAGTGATCTGTCTGACCAAAATGTTTCACTTGCGAGAAATGATTGACAGGTGTGAATAGATGTAGAGGCTCTGACGGGGAAAGTTGTATCAAAAGGAAAATAACTTAATTCACAATGCCTATACATATTTTATAAATACGATATGTTGGCCTTAAATACTTAAAATTGGGTTTCTAATAATAACATATAAAGGAACAGGATGTTAACAGGGGAAAATAATATAACCATCAACGAAAACTCGTATAATTTACGGGATTGAAGTCTCAACAATTTGATTTAAACTTCTATTGAAAACAGTCTTGGTTGTTATTAGACTTATTATTTTGAATTAGATGAAATATTTACGGTTTACAAATACAAATACAAAATAGTTTATTGGCACAAAACTATTGAAATAATTGGCAACACAATATATTGTTAAAAATCGTCTTTATTTTCATTTTCAAATTATAAAAAAAAAAAAATTATATTTAATTTTAATTTTAATTCTTATATTTAATTTCAATTTTAATTCTTATATTTAAATTTAATTTTAATTCTTTCTCTTTGAATACAAAACAATATTTTACATTTATCTATCCTCCATAAATACTAATATATCTGTACAGGTAAAATTTAATTCTAATCAAGCTGGTACAGATTGATTTACGACCTACCACTTGGATATTGCACAGCAGGCGTTTATTACACTGGGACAACTGTCGACCAGTCTGACATCTAGACGGATTAAGACATCCATAAAAATAAGTCCCTACCCGTACTGTAATGGGTCACTTAATTTGACAGCTTGCACAGGTATCTGAACTTCCTGTTCATGGAACAATAACGAAGATACCGGTATTTTAAAGGCAGGAAAATGCTGATTTTTCGGTGATAAAAATGGCAGGGTGCTCGAGGAATGACAGAAAAAAGGCAAGGGCGTCAATAAAAAAGGGCGGGTGTGCGCCCTGTTCAAACTTTGTTGCTAGAACACTGCCTTTCTTAATAATCTGACAGAGGGCTTTCAGCAAATTTTCAACAGTTCTGATATTCAACATGTTCTAAAATCTCTTCAAATCATAAACTGTTTATCAAGTTTTTTAATAAATTATTAGGTTTCGAGCATCACTTACACACAAACAGGAGACATAACGTCCAGTGCCAAATAGTTCATGCATTATTAATTATTAAAATACACCTTATCGCTATTTCTGGCTGACCCGAGAATCTGTCCCTCTTGAACTATTGATATCATACAACAATAACTTTTCCATGGGTAACACGAATGACCGAATAACACTGTTATTATCTGAATAACACTTGTAATGACCGAATAACACTTGAAATTTTAATATTATCACATATTTGTGACTTTTGAACATTGATTATTCAATAATAATGTATTATCGATGTATTTTATAACTTAAAATGATTTACAAAAAGCAGATAAGTTCTTATAGATGGTTTTAAATTTAGTGTGCACATCAAACATGGCGGCCATTGTGATTTCTGTGGTCGCCATATTTGATGTACACACTAAATTTTAAGTTTTTTATGAACTTATCTGCTTTCTGTAAATCATTTTTAACTATAAAAATACATAGATAATATACTATTAATTAATATTCAATGTTTAAAAGTCACCAATATGTGCTAATATTGAAATTACAAGTGTTATTCGGTCATTACAAGTGTTATTCGGATATTAACAGTGTTATTCGGTCATTCGAGGTACCGCTTTTCCATTGTGGCGTCAGATATTGTGTAGTATGACATCAAAATTTATACGGGAACCTGTGTAATGTCCAGTAATGGCGGACAAATAGCATACAAATGGCACCGATATTTGTCCGCCGTTACTGGACATCACAAAAGTTCTTGAAAATTTTAACGTCATACTAGAAAATATCTGATGCCACAATGGAAAAGTTATTGTTGTTTAAGTCAAAAATTCTAGTGGGGCAAATTCTTAGGTCAAGCGGGACAGGTTTTCAAATAGCGAATGCTTGTATTGTAGTAAAAAAAACATTTTGTAACCAAAATCAATAAGAATAAACAATAAATAGTTTATTTAAATTGGCATTTGATAAACCCAATCATTTTCCCCATTTTTTCCAACACCAACAGTCCAACCTCCCCCTTTTAACGGTGGTCTAAAAATAAATTAAAGATTTCCAGAAAGTTCTATTTGGGGATTCCCGGTGTTCCATGACGTCATTTGTTTCTGGAAAAGCGAAGCAAGTTCTTTAATTCTAGCATTTATTAATAATCTTTGAATGAAGAACTTAACACATTCTAACTAATTGAAAATTATATAGGTTTAAATATACCTTAAATTGTAAAAAGGAAGAAATATATCCAATTCACCATAAACGAAAGGGCTTTTTCGGAAAACACGCTCAGACATTTTTGGGGAACACCGTCAAAATATCTGAAATAAGACAAGTTGTTGCTAACCTAATTGAAAGAATCAGATAAATAATTATTTTTTAACACGTGTATAGTCAATTTTTTATACCTATCTTCTGTTAAATCAACTACTTCGTCTTCAGTTGGTTGAGGGTCAACTTCCATCGTATCCACGTCCGTCATGATTGTTGTTGGTCTCGTGAGATTTGTGAACAAACTGGTTACTTTTTATTTGTTTGTATTCCCGTCTGTATTAGGTAGCAAGAAATGCTGATTCAATACAGGGAACCAGCTTCTATGACTACCTCAGTCAAGTGCTTTTATACAGGAGAGATGTGATATGTCAGTTATAATCTAAATATACAGCGAGGGAAAAAAATGCAGAGAAAACGTAAATTTCACGATAACGATTCTTACAAAGAAAAACAGGAAAATGAAGATAAATTGAAACGCGCAGTGAAAGACGGTGACGAAACAGCTGTAAGAAGGCTAGTGAAGGGAGGCGTTCTTGCTATTCGACAGCAAAAACTCTGGGTAACGCTCCTCAAACTTTCAGTCTTTTCAAATAAAATTTTACTTACATATTCTACCTAGTATAATTTTACGATTGGTGCAATTCACTCAGACGTTGCGCGACCAGTCGGCCCGGAATCTACATGAAAAGAAAACTCGGACTGTCTATAAGACACTGGGACCGTTAAAAAATATAATGACCAGCCAGGAACATATATATATTAACTTATATTAGATATACTATTCCCAGGACCAGCTCAGACTAAATATTACAAAAAAAATGTAATTAGAGTTTTGACAAGATAAATAACTTCTCTCATAGTCCAGTCAAACTAAGTTTTAACCTTAAACTAACTGCAGAAGAAAATGTTTAAGTTCTAATCTATAGCATTATTAAAACCCTAACTATACACAGAAAAAAGTCCCATAAAATCTAACTTGAGGAAAAATCCAAATCAGCATTTTTAATTTCCTATGTAAATTAACATTGTAAGGGGAGATAACTTCTCAAAAATGAGTCTTTTTTTTGTTGCTTGATTTTCTTAAAATTTATGTAAAGTGTAAGGTATGATACTTTGATGGGGTTATAAGTTCGTATAGTCTTCTGCTCACAAAACCGAAGTGTTAAGCAGTGGCGGATCCAGGGGGGTTCCGGGGGTTGGAACCCCCCCTTATTTTTGGCCGATCAATGCATTTGAATGGGAGCATATAGTTGGAACCCCCCCTTTACTCTGGGTTGGGAACCCCCCTTTTTAAAATGGCTGGATCCGTGCCTGTTAAGGGTATATTAAAAAAAAAATATATGCATTTTTCATTAAAGAAATTACAAATTTAGGCTTTAATTGTGACTGTATTGAAAAAACAATGTGACAATTTGATATTGCTTACATGTATATCTGTATGTTATATTTGTTCAGCATCTACCTTTTTTAAAGAAACCTTAAACCACAAAAAGAAGAATATATGCTTAATTATTTTTTATTAAATTAGATTATTTACCTTGACATGTTGAAAAATTCAATAAATGCTCAACTAATGAATTATGAAATCTAGATTGTAGCTTGATAAAAGATATGAAAACACCTTTAGAGTTGTTTGTTATACTCTAAAGACGGCTAAAATATCAAAAATCAATACAATGAATCCACAGTATATGTTTAAGACAAGAAAAAGATTTACATATTAGGACATAACTTCAAAAAATAAATTGGAAGAAATAATCCAAAACACACAAACTAAGAAGAAATGTTAATCATTACAATCAATTATATATCAATACCATGAATACAGAACGCTTACAATGTAACTTAAAAAATATATATAAAGAGATATATTAAATTTTGTAATTTTCCCCTTGAAATGATTTATGTCATAAATGTTTTGGGGTACGCAGCATTTAAGGTGAGTAGGAATTTAAGTTTTGGACTTACAGAGTGGGGTTAAAGGTTTTATAACTTTGACAGAAACTTCATCACCTGCCGAAATTTTTATTTATTTTTTTACTTATTTTTTGGCAATCATACTACATTTTGACATGTTTGATACTTACAGCAGCAAGAAACATTTACACATTTTTTCTTGTTTATGTCTTTTGTCATTTGTATACATGTTATGTTTTGTAATTTTAGTTTGGTGGAACTATTTTACATGATGCTGTAGCTGGTGGTAAATTGCCTATTATAAAATTACTCCTCCAAGCAAAAGCTGATGTGAATGCTAAAACTAAAGACAACAGAACATGTTTACATGTAGCATCAAGAATGGGCCATACTGGGAATACAGATATTGTAAAAGAATTGTTGAACTATGGAGCAGAAGTTAATGTACAAACTTTGGTAAGGGCTGTAATAGGTAAAATAAAAAGGATCCTTTCAAAGTTTTGTTTTACTTTTGCAGTCATCTTATAAATGTTGATATGAATAGAACACTGATTTCATATCTTTGTAGCCATCTTGATTGGTGGATATCTATTTAGGACTTTCTCCTATTCAAACAATAACCAAGACAGCTGTCAATCTATTTTGTATTTAATGTAATTCCAAATTAAGGTTACACTATTATTATTTATTTCCTAAAATTTCATGTAGCATGCCTAAGCATGCTTAGTTGTATTGGTTATTTAAAATTAATGTTACCTAAAAAGATTTTTATGTAATATAACTTGTCTGCTTCACTTGAGTGAGATTATACCCATAATACAGGCCATTCATTAGGAGGCGGTACCCGGTACTTTTACCCTCCTATGCTATTGACAAGTACCGCCTAAATGTAGGAATTTATATATAGATATTCATAGAATAAATTGAAAAGTACCACCTAGAAAATTGGAAAGTACCAGTCAACATGAAAGATAATGAAACCCCTGATAATAGGAGCATGATATTAAATGCTGATTAAGTAGAATACTGAAAATTACTCTGTAAGCTTGATGCATTTAGAGTTCGATGAATTTCTTCAGGAACAATCAAATCTGAAAGCAAAGCATATATTAAGATACTTGAAATCTTCCTTAACTATATGACCAAAAGGAATAGCATAATCCACGCAAGGTCAACTTTGTCTGAGAGACTTTGAACTTAAGTATTTTTATGATTTAAAAATTAATCATTGAAGAAATTAAGAAAAGTATGAATGTTACAATAATTTATGTGCTGAAGCAATGTCTTCTGATCACTGAGGATTAGCAGCAGAAATGACCCAAGTGCTAGAAAATAGAACGAACATTTTATAAATTTGTGTGCGTTGACAGAGATTTTCTTAATTTTCCTACACCCAGAATGGCAGATCTTTTTTTCAATATATATTTGAATGTTTGAGAAACTATATGACCAAAAGAGATGTAAAAACATTAGCAAAACCCACCTTAGGTTAAATGTATCAACTAAGAATTCAAAAAAGTATGAATATTACAAATCATGTCGGTGCTAAAGTACTGACTATTGACAGCTGATGATAGTTACATAGGGGGACAAGATCTCTACCAGCATTTGTATCAACTCAACAGGCTCTTCAATAATTAAAACATTCAAAGGGACAGTTTCAATTTGTAAAATACTGTCATTGAGATACAAATAAAATACACTTTAATTAATTGTTTTATTTTTTTCAGGATAGAAGAACAGCATTACATTTTGCTACATGGCGAGGGAACACAGATATTGTTCAGGAGTTAGTCAATCATGGAGCCGATGTTAATTTACAGGATGAGGTAAAATGAAACAGAAAACATTTTTGCTAGAAAAAGTCTCTTTGAATCATATTGCAATACAGTGATGTCAGAGAACTACTTCATCATTATCAAAACTCTCATTACTTATACATGTATAAGGCAACTGCTGTTTTTTACTTCTTTACACCAATACCAAATGAAAGTGGCAAATTAGGTCTGTTACTGCATTTTGAAATTACATTATTGTTCATGAGTATGGAAATTTTCAACAGATACTACCGGTAATCATGTTAATGATACATCTAAAAAAATTAAAAAATACTAGCCTTTGAAAAATTCCAATGTATGGCAGTTATTTTACAAAAAGAAATGCATCAGAAGGAATGATTTTTAAACTATCAGCATGATTAGATGAAGTATTGCTGCCTAAGCTGTAAAAAAATGTTCTGAATTTTTGGTCTTTAGTGCTCTTCAACTTCATACTTTATTTGGTCTTTTTTACTTTTTTTTTAACGAGCTTCACTGATGAGTCTTTTTTAGACGAAAAGTGTGTCTGGCGCAAGTACAAAATTTCATTTCTGGTATCTTTGACAAGTTTATTACTTACATCTACTTCATTTGATGGATAGTTATCTTTTTTTTTTTTGTTGTCTTTATTCAATTATGCAACATTTATATATATACAATGTAATAGATATATTACATATTACACAAAAATTTCAATGTTTTAAAGTATAATTATAGATTATCGTTGATCATCTCAACGAGATTGATTTTCTCACTTGAGCTGGTACGGCGAAAGCGAGAATTTTTTTTTAGTTGAGATGACCAAAGATAATCTGTTTATCGCAATTTTACCTATGAAGACTTTGTCAATTTCATGTCATTTTTATTAGCAACTCCACACATGCCTTCTTAGTTTCTAGCTATAATTTTCCATCTCAAGTGAATAGCATGATATGAAAAATTATTACAAAAAAAGATCAAAGGAAAAATGCACAAAATAGCCATAATGACATATATGTCATCAACACAATAATCAAAAAATTAAATGCTATGACACCTTCAGTCTCTTATACCAGAATATTGTTCTTCAAAAAGTGTTTCTCAAAAACATTTCTCATACATCTTGCATCAAACAAACATTCATAATGGATAGTTGTCTTATTGGCAATCATACCTCTTATATCGAATATCATACATGTACTAAAAGAACTTCAGTATTTTGTCAGTAGTTTATTTGAGATTTACTATTTTTAAATATATGCAGAAATATTAAAGAAAATGAGTTTATAGTGAACATCCTAAACTGATAAAAAAAATACCAGTACTCGGGTAAATAATTTGAGAATTTCTAAATCAGTAAAACGCTTGGAAATTAATATATTGTACAGTTTACTATATACTGGGGATACATTATTATTTGTTGGATACTAATTTTATAGGTGAACCACACAATTAAATTTTCAATGAATGACAAATTTCCTATAGGCTTATATGCAAACTACGGTAAAACCACAAAATTAAATATTCACTAACATGTAAGGTTTCCTTAATCCACGAAAATAAGTGATTCCACAGTAATTCATGAGCAGATATTTTTTTGTGGAAAGGAAAGAAGACAACTGAGTTCATCTTGATTTTTTTTTGTCAGGATCTCTGGGCACCTCTGTACTGGGCAGCTAAATTAAACTATATACAGATTGCCCGAATACTGGTTGAAAATGGAGCAGATTTGAACTGTGCCAATGCTGTAAGTTTGATGATTGATTATTTATTACTCTCATGGAGCAGTAAGTATGGCACTTTATTATGTATGCAATTTTATCAGAGTACCACAATCTTCTAAACAAATACTGCTTTTGTTGATAAGAAATCACTTAAGAAAAAATCTGATTGAATAATTTGTGTTGATAATTCTTTTAAAATTAACACAAAAAATGCAACACTTCAAACTTGCATTGACATGATTAAAGTTGAAAGATAGTTTTAAATAAGTCCTTATTACTGATGAGGGATTATGTAGGTAGCTTTATGTCTGTCCATTTGTTTATTTATTTGCTTATCAGGCCACATTTTGTTACTACTCATAGACAATTCCACTTCTCATATATGCTAATTTAGGGGCCATTTTACCCTCTGACAAAAATTATTTCTTATTTCTAATAATTGAACATCAATAAATCTGCCTTCCAGGCTACATAGGTAAAACCTTTTTGTTTTATGGTTGAGGAGGAAAGGGGGTGGGGGTAGTAAATGTATTTTATACGTAATAAACATCAAATACAAAAAGGCATAAATTGCACAAAGAACATTCAAGTTTCTGCTAGGGAAAATATTTTCACATGACTTCATTTGGTTTCTTCTTAGTTAGATTCCAGACTTTAGACAGCAACCCAATTATAAAAATAACCAGAAAACATCGAGATGTAAAACATAGTCTTCAACAAGAGTGTAAATAATAATAAGGAGATTTGGTATGAGTGCTAATGAGACAAATACACTATGTATCTAACTTAGTTCAAATGAAGCGGATGTAAGCAATTATAGGCAACAGTCTAGCATATTATATGTCAAACTCTAAATTGTACCCAGTCTATTAAATGTGTGTATTGATCATATAAAAGAAATATTCAAAGATTAACACACTATTCCTACAGGAGTAAAAAGATGGGAAGCAATTTTAGTTTTAGAAAATCAAAACTGGAAAAAGATTTTTCAATTACCATTTGCTATTACAAAAAATACTAAGCTACAATGGCTTCAGTATAGAATTAATCATAAAATTCTGGCAACAAATACGTTTTTAAACAAAATTGGGATAGTGCAAAACCCATATTGTACTTTTTGTAACACTGAACTTGAATCAATTGAACATATACTGTGGGACTGTTATTATGTACAACAATTTATTGAACAAACTGAAATGTGGTTTCTCCAGAATGGTATTAGTATACCATTTACACAAGATATTTTTTTGTTTGGAAATTTATCACGAATGTACAAAGGTGACCCTCAAAACAATATTTTTCTCTGGATTAAACAATATATTTATAATACACGATATTTTAAAGGAGAATTAAGTTTAACGGCATTGATTGAAAAAATAAAGCATCATTATATTTTGGAGAAGAAGATATCAATTAAAAATAAATGTTTTGACAAGTTTAATCAAGCTTGGTGCATTTACCAAGAGGCTTTACAGGATAATTTGGTGGATTAGCAACTATACAAAATCAGCAGACATCAAAATAATTTTTTTTTTTTATATTTGTTTTTTGTTTTTTTGTTTTTTTTGTTTTTTGTTTTTTTATTTTTTTTTATTTTTCTTAATCATCTTCTAATTCTTTTATTTATTAATTCTCTATACTTTTTTTTTGTATGTCCTTTTTAATAAGATACAATTATAAAATCCCAACAAAATGTTATTTTCAAGTTCTATACATTTTCTGATAGGTTGTATTATATTACATTCATATATATGAGCTTAGTGTTTGATAACTGTACTGTTGTATATTATATATGTTGGATAAAAAAATAAAAATTTAAAAATTTAAAAAAAAAAAAGATTGACACCCAATTTTCCAAATAAGAAAAAAAATTTAAGATTTGAAATGTGACAAATATTGACCCAGATTTATTTTGACCTGCAGATGGAACAATGCCCTCTTCATGAGGTTCTAAAGAACGGTCATACTGAGCTGGCAAAGTATCTGATATCTGAAGGTGCCATGGTTACGGGGAAAATTAAGGTTTGTATTACTTCTGTGGATTTATTTATTTTCAAAGAGAACCAATTTTTGTGGATTGAGGATAACATGCAGTTATATTGATTTCGTCTGCTTACAAACCTCAAGACAAAGTGTATTTGATTGAACATTTTAATTCATCGTTAACCTATATATCCATGTATAACGAGGAATCTACAGTAAATCTCTATGATATCTAAAAAAAATGAATTTAAAAATTGGAAGGGAGGGGGGCGGGGGTCTGCTTGGTTATAATGAAAGTGTTGTTTAATTTTGTCTTTATATATTTAATCCAAGGAAAAACATGTAATTTTTTATTTTGGTTTTGTCATTTACCATTATTGAGTTTTTCTGTATAAAGTAAAATCACAAAAGTACTGAACTCTGAGGAAAATTTCTAAACGGACAGTCCCTTAACTAAATAACTTATGGCAATATCAAAAGCTCAAACACATCAATCGAATAAACAACAACTGTCATATTCCTGACAGTAAGAGGAGATAGGTATTAGTGATCACTAGATCATGTTATTATAGTTTATATCATACAGAATCTTGTTTTAATTGCAGGGAGTCTTCCAGTATATGATCGATAACAAGGATATAAAAACTGAGGACAGAATTTCTCTTTGTGATATTTTTATAGAAGCTGGATATCCAATCCATAGCAATTCAAGTTTACCTCAAATTTTATCAAGGAAACCACACATAGACCAAAACTTTGTCAAACATGTTCAAACACAACAGCTTGAGGTTTTGACTTTAAAATCTATGTGTAGAATATGTGTGAGAAAGGAACTTATTAAAAAGACAAATGGATGTTCAATTAGAGCAAAGCTTTCACAACTGCCATTACCGAAACTGTTACAGAATTATATTATTTTATGACCTTTGTTATTTTAATTCTTTTTTCATGAAAGTTGATAACTTTTATGTTTTTTTATTTTCAGCTTTTTAACATGTAAATATATCACTCAAAAGTCACAATATAAAGTTTTTTTAGTTAGTAATCAGAGTGAACAAATTTAAAAAAAAAAGGTTGTGTCAAAGGTCAGATATTTTACGTTATTAATTTGCTGAAAAATGGTGATTTTTACTCTTTTCCATTCATTTGATTGTTTCTCAATTCAAAACATGTTCAGAATTTTATATGTGCACTTATGAATTTTAATAACACACATTCAAGGAATGACTGTCATATTTTTTCTGTCTTCTTGTGATAAAGTCTGTATAAAATATGCCTTTATTCTGTATTTATCCTGTAATATTGGGTATCATTTATCACTCAACAATCATGACACTGCTACATTTATCACTTAAAGATTCGCCCACACAAAATCATGAACACATGATGTTAAACAATGTTTTATTATTGTTAGTTATTATTAAATTTAATTGTTATGTTACAATAAATAATTATTTACCTAAAGCATTGTATTTTTAGATGAGCATGAGTGATCCTTTCCTGTTTATCAATCATCAGCTGATTGTTTTTTTCTTTGCAATGTTACAGATTGACAGGAAAAGAAGCTGATTGTAAATTGTCCTAAATATTTCGTAATATGCAAGTGGCATTCATGGGGGTACAAAATAAGATGATTTGAATTATAAACAAAAAACAATTTTAATGAATAAAAGATTTTACCAATATGTTGAAACAACAATAAAACCCAAATTAATTGAAGTGTTTAAAGCTTAAACTTGCATTTCACTGGTGTTTTTTTTTTTTTTTTTTTTGCCTCTCATGAATACAGCTGATAAAAAAGGCACTAACTACATAAATGACTTTGTATTGGTTCAGTATTTAACAACAATGCTGTTGTTGGGCAATTAATGACAGTATATCCTAGATTTCTTTGCCAGTTATTGTATGTAATTGAAATTACCCTATGCATGATGCAGCATCTACATTGAATAGACGGATTGTTAAGATGGTACCCAACACTTGCATCAAAATTAATTTGGCGCATTTAATTTTCATAAAATTTTGTCAAAGTAAGTAACAAAAATATAAAAATTTCAAAAATTTTTAACCAACCGTTATGTCAGAAAAATTACACTGGTTATATAGCAGTTTGACAAACACCAATTTTGATCATTGAGAAGCTTAATATTCCTTTTACAACACAATGTAATTAAAACGTTTAGCTGACTTTACAGAGTTATCTCCCTGTAGTATTAAGTACCACCTTAATTGGATATCTAGAAAAAACTATGTGTGAAGGTATTGTTCAATATATTGAACCACTCAATCTGAATGTAAGATGAAGAATTGCAATAAAAGCACAATTACTTTTCTCCACATTTTGTCCAGTGCATGTTGTATCATAAACTTATACACCATGTCCCTTACTTTTGATTTTTACAGATTTTCAGACTGCTTATAAAAAATACAAACTTGAATTTAACCAAATAAAACAATAGACATAAGTCTTAGGAACTACTTGCTTTTGGTACAAAATAGAGGCTCCCACAGGGTACCCCCCTCAGGTCGCAAGGTCGCTTTTAAATTCATCGAGAGGTTGTTTTTAAGGGAAATGTACAGGTCGCAGGTCGTTTTTCCCAACACAGAGAACGGAAGTCAGTCGGAGGTCGTTTTTTCCAAATTTTACAGGTCGCAGGTCGTTTTTAGGTCGGAAGTCGCCTTTAAAAGGTCGCTTTTGACCCTGCGGTAGCCTCAAAATACATCTCCACAACATTGTTTTTCATTATGATTATGTCAATCACCATGGTGACCTTATGGTATCATATTTGCCTTGAGTGCATGAGGTTGTAGCTTCTGACATCTTAGATTGACCCCTGTTAATCTTGTGACATGATAATTCTAACTCAGCTTGTTAGTTTTATATAAAGCAGGTTATTTATCTATTCAGTGTTCTCAAATGTGGTCATTCTTGCAATCTCTTGTCTGTTTTAGATTATTCCACTTTCAAAAACAATTTGTAAATCAGATTTTAAAGGTACAATCTTTTATTATATTCCTTTTCTAGCATATTTCAGGTGCACTCATCTTAATTGACACTCATACCACAGCTTCCTATATCTATAGAATTGTCAGTGTTCTACAGAAGGTCAGTGGACCTCTGCAGCACTCCAACTTTCTCCACCAATAAAAAGTAACCGCTATGAAATAGCACAATAGTGCTGATAGTGGCATTTAACATCAACCAATTAATTGATTATATTCCTGAAAATTATATCCAGAATTCCTGTCTTTAAACCATCCATGGTTTTGCCCACTGAGAATATAAGAATTGCAGAGAAGTTCCAACATTTAAAGTGTTTTTATATGACCGCAAACATTTTTGCGGTGGTATATTGGTATCACGTCGTCGTCGTTGTCATCGTCAGCGTCGTCCGAAGACGGATGGTTTCCGGATAATAACTTAAGTATAAGTAAATAGAAATCAATAAAATTTTAACACAATGTTTATAACCACAACAAGAAGCTTGGGATTAATTTTGGGGGTTATGGTCCCTAAGGTTTAGGAATTAGGAGTGGCCCAAACAAGCATTTATCTAGTGTCAGGACAATAAGTTGCAATTGTTCTGAAATTGTACCACAATGTTTAATACCACAAATAGAAGGTTGGGATATATTTTAAGGGTTATGGGGCAAACAGTCTAGGAATAAAGGGCCAAAAAGGGGCCAAAAACAAGCGTTTTTGTAGTTTCAAGAAAAAAAAATTGGAGTTATCTTTCTTTGTCCAGAATGGTTGTTGAATCACATAAAACCAATATGCTTTATGAAATCTTCTTTGAAAATTGGAGTTATCTTTCTTTGTCCAGAATAGTAGTTGAATCAACTGAAATCAATGCTGTATACAATATACAATGCAATATTCACTTTTACTACCAACTGATAAAAGCAATCTTTATCATTCAGTGGTTACAAGCACTTTGATTATCATTCTAGGGTTATGCCTCTTTACAAGTGCAAAAATTGAAGAATTTTTTCGTTTCTGTTTTCTGAACTTAAGTTTGTCTCAACTAAATTTAATGAAATGTGTATATAGTGCTTATTACCTCTAAACTCAGTTAAAGTTCAATTTTTGGCAGCTTCACTTTTACAGTTCTTGAGTTATGTCCCTTTATAACGTTATATGCTAGCCAGGGCATCATCTGTGTCCCTTTGGACACATTCCCCATTTATTTTTTTAGAAGTTCCTATTAATTAATATTAATTTTAACCATGACTGTATAACATTTTATATTTTGATATTTTATGATGTATTTAAATGAGTAGTTATTGTTGCTCCATTAGAAATTTGAATTGAGATCATTTTTGGAATAAGGGAAAGGGGGAGGTGAAAAAAAAATTCAACAGCATAGTGAATTGCTCAAAAGCAAAAAACAAAAAAAAATTAAGTTCATTATACCACATTCATTCTGTGTCAGAAACCTTTTCTGTGTCAACTATTTAATCACAATCCAAATTCAGAGCTGTATCCAGCTTGAATGTTGTGACCATACTTGCCCCAACCGTTCAGGGTTTGACCTCTGCGGTCGTATAAAGCTGCGCCCTTCAAATGAAACCAAAGATTAGAGGATTTTATTTAAAAGTTTTTCAACGACATCTTTCGCCATAACTGGATTTTAATTAACTGATTTGCTGGTACATTATACCATTATCTCTATCAAAGAAATTATCTCTGCATCTTTTTTTTGCACACGCTTTTGTTATTATTTTTTTTAACAAGAAGCATAATAATGAAATATTAGAAAATTTCAACAACAAATTTCAAAATACATTACTGAACTAAAAGTATTTTCATATACATCTTAATCATGTTGAGAAACAACTTAATGTTGAATGCTCAAGACTCTTTTACTTTTACATCAGGTATGCTGTTTAATGGTTAAATTATAAATATTTATTTGGCCAAAAAGATAACTGGAGATTAAAGTATAAGTATAATAAATTAAAAAAACTTCAAAGAAGACAGATGTATTTTGAACTATTCTATTATAATTAACAGATTTTGCCCAAAATTTCTAAATTTTCAATGTAAGTCATCTTTTCATTTAGCAGAATAAAGAAAAAATATTCCTATCATTCAGACCCTCATATCAGTTCTTAGATTTTCTTAAAATATCACAATGACAGTGGCAGTGACAGTGGTTGGAACCCACCTTTTTTTGGACGATCAATGCATTTGAATGGGGACATATAGTTGGAACCCCCCCCCCCTTTTTGTCCTGGGTTGGGAACCCCCACATTTTCAAATGGCTGGATCTGCCTCTGAATGAAATATTTAAAATTGAGAGTTATCTCTCTTTGCCCATAAATGAAGTTGAACCTTACAGTACGATTATTATTTTGTAGTTCTCAAATGCTAAATGAATGTCAGTGATCACAAGCAGTTTGGTGAACTCATTGTCTCAGCTTTTTATTTGAATTATGCTCCTGTAAAAATATTCAGAAGCATGTAATAGTCTCTTTTTCAGTGCATCGGTCTATCTGTTTGTCCAAAGTAAATGGTTTCAATATGCCAACTTGAGAGTGTCCTTTTATTCATTATAAAGAAACTATCAGATAGATGATGTAGGAAAAGAAAGAAGCCTATCTATTTTATGGTACATGTATATATATCAAAGGTCAATGTCATTGTTACTAAAAACAGAACGTTTTTGGAAAAAATGTTTCTGAATATTGTATGCAAAAGGACACAGGTTAATTAAACTTTAATGACGTGTTCTCCAACCTCAACATCTTGAGTTTTCCTGCTTAATTTGAATAAAAGATGAAAGATAAGGGAAGAACCCTACAGAAAAATATGTAAATGGAAAACATTGGAAAAATTGGTTTCCAGATAGCTTTAGATTATCTTGCTTGATTGAGATACAACTTATACAGGAATACAAATGGAAGGGAAAGAAGCCAATTGGTTTCTGGGGTCATCAGATGAAGGGTTATATGACCGTTAATAAAAGTTATTTTTGTCTAGCCTGCAACGAAAGTTTCAGAACGCAAGACGTATGTATTTTTATCTGGCTACAGGGTAAACTATTTGTATAATGCTTTATATGTCAGAAGGTATACGACCCAGATCCATCATAATATATGTATTTATATACTTTATGTACGAAATTTCCATCTGTCATATGTTCACCATCTGTCATATGTTCATTGTCCTTGACCTCATATTTGTGGTTCAGTAACTGCATGAAAAGTGATGTACTTACTCATTATGAATAATAGGTTAAATTTATTTAGTGTAAGTCCAAAGTTCCATCACATAGATCTCATTTCATGGACCAGTGGTCAGGGTTTAGGTTTTAACGTCAAGTCCGCTTCGCAGCAAGTATAAGCATTGTGTCAACTGTATATGTATTGTATGGAATGATTGTACGTTTACATGTCAGACTGGCATGTTTTATCTGACCTCGACCTCATTTGCATGGTTCATTGGTTTAACAGTGTTAAGATGTTGTGGTTTTGTAATTGATTTAGACCACTATAGTTGGTGTATGGAATGTATTGTAAGGTTGTTAAATTGTTTTAAGGGCTTCTAGGCCATTATCGATGGTATACAACAATAATAAGTAGGATCTATATCAGAAATCAACCTCTTTTAAAATAGTCCTAAACGTTCTGAGTAAAGACAGATTTTTGATAAAGTGGACTCGTATGATACCAGAGATGGGTGGCCATCAATACAAACAAACTCGTAAGACATGGAAAAAAGGTAACCACTGACAGGTATGTTGTTTGGGACAGGCAAATCATTTAGCTTTTATATATTGCCCTGTTCAAAGTAGTGTGAGTATTGGCAAGATCTCCAGTGAAAAATCGTGTGTGACATAAAACCGCCAACTGATGCCTGCACACATTTATGATCATTTATGATACACGGTTGTCGGGCTTTACAAGTGAAACTGGAATTCCTAAGAAATTTCAACTGTTATTGTTTTAGGGTAGGTATTGTAGTGAAATGACCAAATTAGGAATAGTAAATAGGATAAGACCTACCCTTTTGTTTTAAAGTTTGAGGGTAAAAATCGTCGTTAATATACATATCCTTGGAATAATGTTTCATCGAAATTATAAGAAAATTTGTATGCATTGATTTTTTTTCTTGTGTTATAACAACTACTTTTACAAGGTTCCCTTGTGTTCTAAAGGTAGACCCCCCAAGGGTAACTGGGGAATAGAAATATGGTCACTTGGTCTTCTCCCGACCGGCAGTAAAACGCTTGCTGAAGTGGGGCGTCCGTTTAGCTGTGCGGGATGCATCAAGTTCGCAGTCACGTCCGGTCAGAATGTGGACGTTAAATCCGATGCCTGGTGTAGAGAGAGTGCCACGCTCTTTGTACGTAAAGAACCCTTGCAACAACTCTTTGAGGGGTCCGTGGGTGGCCTGTTGCAAGGCAAAATGTATGTCCCTATCCAATACTAGTATACCCTCATTCTCCAGTGGCAGTCCAAATTTCACCGACCATCATCCCAGATGCCCACTATTGTGATAAGACCTACCTATTGTATTTATTGTGAACTTGTTCTCGTCCTGAATATGCATGAAATATTTGCCACTGGACGTTAAGCAACCAGAAAATCAATCAATCTTAAGGTAGAACGTTGACATTTGAAAATTGATATCCATCAAAACCTGTGTAAAGAGAGATAACTCTAATTTTACCAAGTCTCTGCATATTAACGTTTTGAGACAAAAATGTATATGAATGAATCGATGTATTTAAAATATCTAACTGCTTGAGCTTAAATTAACTGTTTCAGCTTAAAACAAAATACAGTTATAAATATTTAGGAAACACGTATGGACTTCATTAGACAAAATCATTACTTATAACAAATGTATTAAATTATTTTTTTCAAGCTAGGAAATCTTCCACTGAGAAATTAATTCCTTATATCAGACGCTGTATAATAGACATGTGTGTGAATGAATAAACAAAAGAGGTAAAGAGAAAATGAACCTCATACTCAGTTAATTAAGAGCAATTTACAAATGCTCTCGATTTGGGTAAAATAACTTCTTTCAATATTTATCGGTTCCTTGTCAAATCGATCTCTCTCTATATGGATCAGATTCAGTTTTAGTTTACAGTGGTCTTCCTTATATTTACTGAAACTTTAACATCGTTTCTGTAATTTAGAAACTATTTTATTTGCTAAACGACTCTAAATATATGTTACAGAAAATATGTGGAATTAGGAAAAACTTGTACAGTAATTACTAAAATTTCGGAATTGCGTGCAATTCCTGTGCATTCCTGAAACTTTCAAGTTATTACCAGTAACTACTAATTTTTAATTGATTTTTTGCACCTGTTTACTAAGTGTTTAACCCAAAGTTAGGGTAATACTGATTGGGAGGCAGTGTGGAAAGGCCCAACGATGACGGCCATGACATGCTACTGAATTGGAAGAATGACAACTAAACTACAAAATGATGCAAAAGTAATTAAATTTGTGAAGTTTCGAGAGAGAAAAAAACGCCTTTGTCACTCTGAATCAGAGTGTTCATCCTTATAGCGTTGTTTTGTTGCCATCAGAAGTCGGCTTACCTAATTCTTCAATAATAACCGCAATGCTAGCTACTCTGCAGCAGGAAGAAGATCAGAATTTTGAAATGACCAATATACATCATGTATCTGTTTTTCAGAGGGCTTGGTTGCTCCATATTCTCAGTTTCTAACATCAGTTAACTAAACAGTGTTATAAGCGTGGTGAAATGTTCGTTACCTGATATTCATCTAGACTCTGAAACACTTGATAGTCGACCAACCTTTGAAACTTCTAATAAACAACCAATCTCGGAAACATAGAATATTCAACACACCTCTATTGTCGAAGTCTTTTACTTGGCCTAGTAATACAAGCTGAAAGTGAATCCATAGAAAAGCACACTCTATATGAAGTGCAAAGCTTAAGCAATATCAACAAGAATACAACAAATGTTCTATATATTTTCTAACGGATTAAACATTACAGGTTTGTTGTGACATTTGTATCCGTTCAGAATTCATTCAACTGGAATGCCATGCAAATGGCTCAAACAAATCAAAGCAAGCGACAAAAATGTTCAAGCCGGTGAAAACCAAAGTGTTCCCATTCCCAGCGTCGATAGAGGACGTAGGGGTCAGGAAGTGTAGTTTTGGAATATGATCAGACAAATTTATGACTAATTCAAAACTTGCCCCAAAAATGGAATTTAAAATTGATTTTTATCAGCAATCCATTCGTTTGCTTTGCTTTAGATGCAAAGGTCGAGTTAAGTAGCGCACCTACAGTCAGACGGAGATGGGCAGGGATTCGTGAAGTGTACACGCAAAACAGGTTGTGTACAAAAGACCTATGATTTATTTGATAAAATATGGCTGACCCGTGTTTAGAGAGAGCAATATCTCTTGCACGTAAAATACACCCTTGTAGATTTCGAAAAAGAGCAGGCTAATGCAGCACTCGCACCAGCAAAGTGGAAAGGGATTAACATAAGTTGTAATAACTTGTTTCTAAATCCACTATAAATAAATATGTATAAACTAAAATCCGATATATTGATTGTTTACATTAACGAGATGCATTACCACCTCAGTACGATTTGAGAGAAGAAAATGTCTTGAAAACTTTGAAGAATACTCCCGCGTGTGCTAAGTCATGTATAATAGAGAAAAACATATTGCAAAAAAAAAAAAAAAAAGAAATGGGCACCAGTATGCATTATTTCAGTTTGGTTGAGAGAAAGCTAACGAGAATATTCAAACAATATACTGAAAGTTCGAACTTGACAGATCTAATGAAATAAAGAAAAATAAAACTTTGTTTGGACGATCAATGCATTTGAATGGGGACATTTAGTTGGAACCCATCTCCTTTATCCTCGGTTGAGAAAGTCCATGGTCTACGCACACAATAACTTCAATCTGGGGTTTTCACTCTCACGCCTTGATGGGCAAGGAGTTTTGTAATAATGTTTCGGAATAATGTTAGGCAGTAGAATCGCGAAATATTCTAGATAACGGAAGTGTATGTCAATTCTAAACACAATCATCGCTTCATAATTTTACGGAATTGCGAGTTCCTTGGCCGATATGGAATATCTGTTTCACAGATGATAGTGGATATGTTCCTCATGTCGAAACTATGGCATGTTTTACTATTCAAAACAACTTCAAGATTTCTCATAAACTTTATAAGATATATTATTTAGTTAATGAGATATCTTATATAGTTAATGAGATATATAATATGAATCTTATATAGTTATGAGATATCTTAGAAAGTTTATAGATATATTAAGATATTTCATATAGTTTTCCTTATAAAATATCTTATAAACTATATGAGATATCTCAAACTTTAGGAGATATCTTATAATGTATACAATATCTTATATACAGATTATTTAAAATAGCTTATTTATTATATGAGATACATTATATACTATGTAAGATATCTAATATTTTATTTTAGACATTCATAGGCGGATCCAGGGGCCGGGCTTCCCCCTTTCGTAGGAAAAATTTGGATGATTATATAGGGAATCACTGAAGCATGAGCGGCCCCTCCGTTCTGAAAAGTTCTGGATCCGCCACTGATATTTTATATATTATGTAAGATATCTTATATATTTTTTAGGATATCTTATATAGTATGTAAGATATCTTATATAGTATGTGAGATATCTTTTATATTATATACGATATCTTATATATTATTTAAGATGACAATGAGATATCTTATATAGTTTATAAGATATCTCATATAATTTATAAGCTATCTTATATAATTTAATAGATATCTTATATAGTTTATAAGGTATACTAATAGTTTATGAGATATCTTATGAATTTTATAAGATGTCTTATACCAATAGTAAAATGGCTTGCCATACGCAACTCTTTACACGAATGTGACCTATACCTATTTATAGTTGACTTACCTCACGACAGGTGCCACCCGTGAAGCAGCATCTGCTTCAGTACCTCCCGGGGCACCAGAATAAGCCTTAGTTTTTGGTGGGGTTCGTGTTGCTAAGTCTTTGGTTTTCTATGTTGTGTTTTGTATACTATTGTTTGTCTTTTCTTTTTTAGTCATGGCGTTGTCAGTTTATTTTCGTTTTTTTAACATGAGTTTGGTTGTCTCTGTAGTATCTTTCGCGAATAAGATATATAGTTTGGTTGATTATATAGGGAATCACTGAAGCATGACTTGAGTCCCCCTTTTAAGGTCAGTCAGAGCCCCCCCCCCCCCCCCCCCCCCCAAAAAAATAAAATAAAAAAACACCTCCCCCTTCCCCTAATCAAAATTTCTGGATCACTGATCACTTATACTAAAATTTGCAACTTTGTTGTTTTCTATATACTTACGTTTATTAGATCCCAAATTTTAAAATGATTTGATTTGATCTTTGGTGTTTTAACGCCGCTTTTAAGCGCCGCATTTAGAATATCAAAATGTAATAGTGAAACAGATTAATCAGGGACTTGACTCTACAGTAATTAAAACAAATAAGAATACAAGGAGACACGTTTTTTTTCGTTCAGTTCTATCGACACATCCTTATGTTGGTGTTTTGAAGTCTTTGAAGTACTAAAAATTATGTTTAATTGTTATTTGCATGAAATTATAGCTGTCAGTATGCGAATCAAGCTTTGATAGTGATTATACTGATTTCTTATTGTTATCCTTGATTGACTGTGAATGTAGACCAGTCCATTTACGGGGCACCGAAAGGTACTATTTCATTCGAATCACATATGAATTCCCTATAATTGATAGCATTTAAAGTAAATAATTGATTAGAATAAAATATTCGAACTTTAAACGTTTTTATTACATTTCAATTTCCAATT
This sequence comes from Mytilus galloprovincialis, assembly GCF_965363235.1. Taxonomy (NCBI): domain Eukaryota; kingdom Metazoa; phylum Mollusca; class Bivalvia; order Mytilida; family Mytilidae; genus Mytilus; species Mytilus galloprovincialis. Next base: position 50,374,291 of record NC_134851.1, read on the forward strand.
TTAAAGAAACACTTCTTAGTCAATTGCTTGATTCGCCCCTGCATAAAAATAACTAGTTCTAATCATTTGGTAAGATTAATGCGGCTATGTTAACCTCCCCAACAAAAATGATAAATTTTCGTGGAATTTCAAAGCATTGTAATTGTTTATTTCTGTTGATTCAATAAAAAGAAGCATAACCGAAAATATCTGTATTTTATTTCTAACAGAAAATGTCATCATGTAATATTTTTTTATGGACATTAAACATAAAAAGATTCATTTGTAAAATTGACAGGTTCGCCGGAGGTAAATAGAACAGCGTAATTCATCGCCCTGCACGTTTCAAGTCGGAACTGAAAACAGTATTTTTTATTGGATTTTTCCTGTTCTTACTTCTTCATATCGTTACTTTAACCACTCAGGATATTAGGTAAATAATAGTTCTATAAATGTACCGTGGTCATTTTGTTGAAAAATATCTTTAAATAGGTAAAAACTTACTTCAAAGTGAAAATTTCTTTGTTGATTACATCGCTTGTCGGTCAAATATTTGTTGACACCACGGTTAAGAAAAAGGTTAATTGTGTTGATTAGACAGATTGATTACCCAATTGGATTAGTGTGAGGAATAGCTAAAAGATTGTTCTAAATATTGGTCATCATCACCTGACGATTTGATAATTATTTAAAGTATATTTTTCAGTTTTTATGTTAAAAGATCGCGTTTCATACATTGAAATATTCTACTTGTCGATTGCGTTGAATGATAAAACATGTTTTTAAAATAGATTTGTACATATCATGTCACAACTTTATATTATTTTGAGCAGAAGGAAGACGATGTCTAGTGGAAGCACAGGTCGTGGTAGAGGACGAAGGTCAAGAGGGGGACACGAAGAAACAAACGGAGGGCCAAGCACTAGTTCTGGTGCAGCCCCGGTCCCTGAGACACCCCTCCCTGTTCCCTCAGCAACTAAGTCATCATCAACCAAAAGCATCAAACCGACGGGAACGAGTTTGAAAAGGTGAGCATAGATGATTTTCAATGTGTCGTATTTGTATTGTTCGTTGTACGATCTCTTCCGTTGAACATAGCCGCGGACTATCTCATTTGCATATAAGATTTTACACTTCGTCTCTTGAAAACTGTTGTATACTTATATATCAAATATATATCTTCAAAATCTGTATGAACTCTAGTTTGTCATGGTGTAAAAATTTTGTAAATCGGTTGTACAGTTTTCGAGAAATTTGTAATTGAATTTTTTCTATGTATTAGGCCAAGCCAATTACAAATATGTATGTTGTGTTTAAACATACCTTGAAGGGCCAAATAAACATGGTGACATTATTTATTGTAGAATTCAGAAAGAATTGGCTGAAATAACATTGGACCCACCCCCTAACTGCAGGTAAGCAAATTTTATTACTTTTTGATTATCTACAATTAATTTTAGATTAGCTTTTTTAAGCCAGTATACATGATATATGTCATGTTAGTGTATATACAGATACAATTGATATTGTCAGTATTATGACAAATGAATATTTTGGGGATTTGTTCATAATGGTTATGAAGCCATCCACAATTTTTTCTCACAATTAGAATTTGTGTTTAAAATGAATAATTTGGTGATTAATCCAAACACCAATAATTTGGTAGTCACTGTCAGTCTTACACATACAATGAAGTTGTTGTTTATATTTATCTAAGGTTGTTTTTGCTATAGAATCCCATTGAATATTAAAACATAGGTATAGAGACAATGTTAAATATTGTATATACAATTGATTTTTTTTTTAAATTAATAGATGTATATTTAATGTAGGATTAATATATAATGGATATTAAAAAAAACATTCATAGGATTAAAGAATGAATATAATTTACAACTCTAATTGAACCATTGTTTACTATTTATAAACATCTTCTCCATAAATAACACTTAAAAATTATAAAGTATTTTCGTATTTTCTTTACTTAATCATATTTCTGCCTATTGGCATCAAACACAGTAGTAACTCTTGCATCAAAGGAATACAATATTTGCTGCATATTATAATGTTTTATAATAACACCCCCCTCCCGAGGACAAATCCCCAGAGATGAGAAGATTTTTTTGTTCCGGTGCAAGTATCATTGTAAATATTTATTGAATCTTGAATCACTTATAGCAGCCTGTATCACAGACATAAGAAGGATAAAACCCATTGTTTTTGCGTTGAGTACTTTGAATAACTGAACTGAAAAATTTAATCTGAACTTCAGTCATTGAGCTAGGGCACAGGTCTCTAATATACAATGGGAGGATCACTAACTTATATTTGGTCATTATTGTGCAATTTTCAGTGTGCATAAGTCTACTAGCATTTATATAATAAGGGTTGGTTTGTCAAACCCCTGAAAGAAAAAAAGTTATGTGTTGAATTAGGACAAGAAAAGTTTATTTGCATATTTGAAAGTTAAAATATAAGTTCTCACTGCACATCATTCATTTCTATGCTTTGATAAGGCCAAATAAAAAAGTATGTGTGGTTCCAGTTACATCTGAAAAAAAAGTTAGGGTAGGTAGGTAGGGATATTTTTTTATTTTATGTTCTTTTTTACATTGAGTCTATGGGAGCAACATTCTGAATTTAACAGTGCTGAATGAAAAATGACAATAAAATCTTTAGGGTAAGCTATTTTTAAGCCGAAAAAGTAGGGACGGTAGGGTTACTGGAACCATACATATATTTTTATTTGGCCTAATGTTTAATTTGGTATTTCTTGGTGTGGTCCAAATAATGTCCACTGGTACCATGAACTCATCCACATACAGTCCACCTCTAAACCCTGATCAAAATTTATTCAACTATCATGTCTGAATCCTTGCACATCTAAGTATCATTGTCATTTATAGATGGAGTAATGGTACATCCCTTTTTTAAATATAGTCCAGGTATCATGCTCTGATCTGAATACAGACCAGCTATCATGCTCTGATCCCCCAAAAAACAGACCATCAACATGCGTGCAAATATGGTCCAGCTGTCTTGGCTTATTAAAATTAAAAGGCTTTTGCATAATTTTGAAAACTAAAATACCATTTTATTGTAAGGCGTTTACTTCAGTAGAGTAATTGTTAAAGTGTCAGACATGTTAGATGAAAGACGAACACATATATTTTCAGAAGATGGCATTAGCAGCCAATGAAAAACACTTTTACAGTTTTATTGACAAATATATTTAATGAGATGAAAGTAGTCACTGCAGCTGTTTAGATGTCCTCCCTGTGGAGACTAGCTTTTTATATAACTTTGGTTATACATGTAGTTGGCTCTTACAGTATATTTTTTAACTTGGGAATTTGGTTTATATATGGATCTTTAGTATGTCTTTTTCATAATCTGTGCTGAACTAAATCACCAGTTTTCTAGACCTTTGGGATTAAAAAATTTAAATCTTTTTGTACAAGTATTTATCTAAACTATAATAGCTTTGATGAACATGCCTTTGTGATAATATGTTTTAATCAATAATGGAGTTTATAGATTCTGACTGATCCATCATTAGAAATCACACCAGCTCCAGTCATTACCACTTATCAACAAGAGTCAGTGGCCATGTTACCAGGAATATAGGTTTTAGACGAGAACTTCAGATAATAACTAATAGTCTAGTTAAACATTCTGTTCAACTGAACTCTAATTCAAAATTATAAAATATTCAGCATTGTTGTCTCATAATCTCATTACGAATTTTAGAAAAACATTAGTTGCTTTAAAAATAAAAAAATAAAATACCAAATGTATATATACTCCACCGTATGCACAATTAGCCTTTAGTCCTAATTGCTTTAACTAGTAAAATTTCATTTCAAAATTACATGTAGTAAGTTTTTGTAAGACATTGTTTAGAGGTCTTTAGACACATAAGAAAAATGTTGGAAAATGAGTCTTTGGACTAGCATTCAGAAAAGATTTTGGTTCAGACTGCTCATCTCTTTTGTGCCACAGAACATCAGTGGACAACTGCAAATAATAGGAACAGTGCATTATATTATACATTCATCCTTGACTAGCATCATCTCTTGGTAAATAACGGCTATTCCAAAGTAAATTATCACCAACCATTGTTATTTGGTGCCTAGGATTGAAAGGTGAAAATATTAATCAGACTGAGTGATCACACAGCCAGTAAAAATTAAAAATCATTGAAATAAAACATTAATTATGGATATATTACTGAATTTAGGGTTCTTAATAATTAAAAAAAAGTTGAAGTGGTCTATTGGAAAGTTTTGCTATTACGACTTGATTAAACATTACAGGATATCTATGTCACAAATATGTTTTAACTTCTATTCATGCATTGATCATTGTCCATTATTTAATAACACATGCTATAAACTAACACTCACAACTTATCGACATTTATACTTAAAATAATTGGGAAGGTACCGCTCAATATTTTCCTGAAATGTTAATTTATTGTGAAATCGTTTAGCAGTCTGTTATATAATATTTTCCTCTTAACTTTGACCACAACAAGGACATGTAGTACAAATGAAGTAAGTGAACATTTTTTGCCTGGTGAACTTATCCATTTAAAAGGACAGGTAAAAATAATTATAATATAGTTATAGGATTTATTTAGAATTCAATGGATTGTGTGAGAATCTTAATACAGGTGAACACAAACAGGGACTATACAAGTTCAATAAATTACAAACAAACTAGCCAACTGTAGGAATGTCCCAGAAATATTCAGTTTTATACATCTTAAGTGCAGGAAACTGGTCATTATATATGATGGTAGAAAACGTTCAATATTGATAAAGAGTCGAATAAGAATTAGTCGGCAAATCATAATAAGAAATCTATGATGGAAAATGTTTGATAACAATTATATTTTGTTTTCCTGCTTCCTTGGTATATTTTTACTAAAAAAAACTGTTTTTGGTATGTACAGTTTAATGTTTTTTTGTCTCTTTGCAAAATGAGATAGTTAAGACTACTAAGTGAATAAAATAATAATATAAAATGTCTCAATTACTGGATTTGACAAATGATTTCAAACTAAGAACTAACAAATTATTATGGGATACGGGACAAGTTTATACCTCACAAAACAAAGTTACATGTATTACCTTAGGGTATAGTGGAATTAAATGAAGTTTGCCTACAGAAAATGTATATTGTGCAGTGTTATCATTAAGCAATCTATCTATCTATCTATCTAGTTATTTTTATAAACTTTTCTGTGGGATTAAAGGTTTTTATTAAAAGTACAATTTACATCAATATGTTATAATCAGAGATCAAATATCTGTATGTATGACATGTATTAAAAAATAAACACAAAATGTGATTATTAAATACAGATTTATAACAGAGGCTATAATATATATCTATGTTAGCCTTAGAATCATATATTTATTGTTATGTGGAACCTGTCATAGCCATCACTTCAAAATGAATATTTATTTCTTGTGTTTATTTATGTATCTGTTTGTATGAAGATATATTATTGTTTATCCACAAGTTGTTCAGTTAGCGCATGTGCAATATGTCAAGATATCAGATTAGGCAGAATAATTTATGTTTTGTGCAGACTTTTAATAAAAAAAAAAAAATGTAAGAGGAAAGAAAAATAATCAAAACCAAATGAAAAACAGCATTAAAAGCCTCAGGGATTGTACTTCAGTCCCTTTCTTATGTATTCTATAGATATAAGAAGATGTGGTATGAGGGCCAATGAGACAACTCTCCATCCAAGTGCACATGTTTGCACTTAAGTTGTTCAACAAAGTTTGCAGCAGGGAAAGATAAGTTGTAGAACTGACAATATACCCTCTTAATATTAAGTATTGTTGTTGTTATCTTATCATTAAGCTCACCTTTGCATTGCTGGATTATGGTATTTTTTGAACATCAAATGGCATATTTGTATTTCATGCGTTCTAGACAAGAACAAGTTTTACTCTAAATCCAATATGTTGGTCTTCAGGTTGTGGATGATGGGGGAATATTATGAAATTTTTCTCACCCATTGAATAAAAGGGTATAAATAGGGGGCAATCATTTGCCTTGTAAAAGAATTGTATTAAGGGTTTATAAAATATGCAAAGTGCATGGCACATTTTACATTTACACTACAATGAAGCCAAACAATGATTTTGATGAAATTAAAGTGGACACAATCTTTTGGATTTAAACCAATTTAGGCCAAGGAAAAAACCAAACAACATTAAAGAATTTTTAGTCTTAAAACCAATTGAAATCTGTCTTTTTTTATTGAATTTGGTGGAAAATTGATATTCATACTCTGACATCATTAAATAAGCTGATAAGGAAATCTTTATCAACACAAAGAATCTCTTATCAAGTCATTTATTTAACTATAATACATTGTGATAATTTAAAATTATAAGCAATCAATCAACCAAACACATCATGGTTCTACTGTACCCATACATATTACTGTAATATTCATGATTCTACTGTACCCATACATATTACTGTAATATTCATGATTCTACTGTACCCATACATATTACTGTAATATTCATGGTTCTACTGTACCCATACATATTACTGTAATATTCATGACTTTCAGGAGTAGAAAAAAGCAACACAGATTTAAATCGTTGTGATAGGTAAATCTTTAATCTTCCCTTAAATAAATGTACATCAAGAAAGTGAGAAGAATACGAAAAATAAATCACTGTTATGTGGGCTAGAAAGAACTTAACCTGAAATAAACTATTTGTGGAAATAAGTTTGATATAACCATTGATGTCCTTTAGAAGCTGTCTGTCTGCTATATCACAATTTGGTCTCCTTTTAACTATCAATCCTTATAAGTTATTAGTAATACATATCTAACATTGCAAAGTAGGCTTATTTGTAATTGTCTTGTTGTACTTGTAAATAGTGTTAATGCATTCTTGCATACATTAAGTTCAAAATGTAGTAAGAAATAATTAATTCCATTATTTTTATACAATAAACATTAAGAGATTTGATGAGACAAATTTATTTATGTGATATTATTACAACACTGAACACAACAGGATTGTACCGTATCTTCAGTTTAGTGTTATAAACTCCATTAATATTAGGTGATAGTGATTTAATCATTTTTGACTAACAACAATCACAAGTAGTGAATTACATATATACCTATCAATCTATTCACAAAACAAACATATTTTTCCCAAGGCCTGAAGATATATGAATATCTGCAGTCAGTGTATCCTTACAGAGCAGTTATATTAATAACATGTAATTAGTTCTGTTGGCCTAATCCAGTGTGAATCAGATAACAGTTGCAGGATCTATGAATAAATCAATCCTGTTGTAACTCACCTGATCTAGTATCAAAATGTACACCTCCCTACAAGTGCAAAATGTATTCAGAGATTTTAGTTAGTGAATTTCAATTTTTTCAATTGCTAGTCTATGGGAGCTTTGTTGATTTTTTATGAGTATTCAATATATAATTTTATTCTGGATGATGGACAGTAAATTTCAGTTGGGTATGACCAGTTATAGATTAAAACATGTACACTTGTAAACTGGCATATGTTTCCAGACCAGAAATGTGAACAGATAGTTTTATTTTATTTTAATGCAGCACATGCCGATTGTTTTAAGCTGTTGTATTTCTGGAATTTATTATTTATGTTGAATGTTGTGAAATAAGTATTAGTTCATGGTGCATTGTATGAGATATACCCTAACCTAAAGAAAGGGGGGACTAAATAAGCTGTTAAAAAGGGAAAGGCATCCAGCAAAGTCACAAGATTATTTACTTTGGATGTTAATACAGAAAGTACATTTAGATACCTTGTGTACACTGTATGGTTAGAGTGGCTTGTCTCATCATCTACAATACATGTATGAATATTCCTTTAGGTTCACCCTTATATCATGCTGATAAATAAGCCCAGGATATTAACAATGGGTAGTGTCCATATCATTTGCAATGGGGATGGGGTCACTGAAAATCTCTACTGGATACAGTCCTGTCCACGAATTCACCAAAGCATTATTGAGATGTTGACAAGATTCCAGAAAAAAAATGATACAAGAAGGTCCAAATTCATAGTTTAAAGGTATTTAGGGCTGTGGGAAATGTTATCAATCTGGATAGATCTGCTTATTGTAGAACTTCAGACAGATATATCATCATGCTAATATATTTTATTATTGACTGATTTTTAAGTGTGACATAAATCAATAAAACATTGGTGAGACTATTGACTCCCAATACAAGACAATGAAGACAATATCAGTGGGTGTCTTCAAAACAGACTTTTTGTCACTTTGACTAACTCAAGGTGGATTAGTAGTACATGTAAAGCTGTTTTGTTCTAACTTGTAATATTGACTATTCAGTTCTGTGGTTTACGATATGAGGATTTAAATAGCTTAGTATAAAGTTTTAAAGGTTGATGAGATACAGAGCTTCACTGTAATGTAGAGAGAGTTGTGACTAAACCTCGAGAGAGACATGTAGTTTTGTACATACTATATCTATGCTTACTAATTTTGTAAACAACCTTGACATTTGTATACAGGTGCGAGTTTATTTACCTAGATATACACTATTGATTGGATGATAATACAGTGAAACCTGTCAAAACAAACTGATCTAAGGCTAAACAAATAAATACATGTTAAACAGCTTTAAAGCTAGAATGACAATTTCGGACAGGTGCAAAAGTATTTACCTAGGTGTACACTATTGATTAGATGTTAATACAGTGAAATCTATGCAAACAAACTGATCTTAGGCCAAACAAATAGATAAATGTTTTATAGCAGCTAATATGATGACATTTTAATTATTCAGCATATCTGATTTAATTGGTTGTATACTGAAAAGGGAAGGAAAATGTAATTAAATTTTCTATATCAAATTGTATCTTAATTTTGATATATTTGCATGTGATGATAGAGTAACTTCTACGTCATTTGATTTTATATTTAAAGCTGTTTTGTTCTAACTTGTTGAATTGGCTATTCAGTTCTGTGGTTCATGATGTGAAGATTTAAATGGCTTATTAGGCCAAATAAAATAGTATGTGTGGTTCCAGTTACATCTGAATAAAAGTTAGGGTAGGTGGGTAGGTAGGTAGGGATTTTTTTTTATTTTATGGTTTTTTTTTACATTGAGTCTATGGGAGCATCATTCTGACTTTAACAGTGCTTAATGAAAAATGACAATAAAATCTTTAAGGTAGGCTAATTTCAAGACGAAAAAGTAGGGAAGGTAGGGTCACTGGAACCACACATATATTTTTATTTGGCCTTAAAAAGTTTTAAAGGTTGGTGTGATACAGAGCTTCACTGTAATGTAGAGAGAGTTGTGACTAAACCTGGAGAGTGACATGTAGTTTTGTACATACTATATCTATGCTTACTAATTTTGTAAACGACCTTGACATATATTAATTTATATTTGTATTAAATTGAGGATTTTACTTCTTTTTAATAAAAAATATGAGGAGGGAAATAACATTGTACATAGATTGTGACAGGTGATTTAACCTAATGAGGTGTTACAGACAAAATAAATTCTATCATATGTAAATAGGATGGACAAAAATCAAAGTTATGTTGTCAAGACCATGTTCTTAACCATCAGGTCCATGGAATCTGAACAATTTTTATTTTGAAATCTTATAATTTTCCTCTCATCAATAAAAATTTGGGAAGGGAGAGAAATTTTTATTTTATATTTATTTTTGCTTGAATGTCTGAATTATTTTAAAAGTAACTCAACATGTACATGGACAGATCCACAAATTTTAAAGGAGAAAGGGGAGCCCTCCCCTGCATGGATCTGCCACTGATGTATATACAGACATAATGTTGAATATCTCAAAGCAGGGATGGATAAGAATATCAAAAGATCTTAAAATTAAAATGAATATGACCTCATAAATACTGCTTAATGTTTTATCTGTTTCAGATAGGCTTATTAAAGAGTTTTTGTACAGCTGTAAACTTAAGTTTAAACAAATCAAAGAATTACTATAAGTGAGCCAGTGTTGAGTGTTCTTAAGATGCATTATTTGCTCAGTTTTAACGATATTAAACTGTTACACATGAATCAAATGAATTACCGGTATAGTAACTCCATGTACTGATGGTCATATTAAATGAGATGAACTGTGTCCTCCTGAGAGAATCTGTTGATACTTCTCCTTTGTTTGAGGACTAACTCAATTGTTATATATCCCTGATAAGGCCAGACAAAAAATGGATATAGGAGAATGATTTTGATTTGCTTAGTTAATTTTTAGGAATTTGTACAGTATAATTTTTTAAGTGATTTGACAAGTGCAATATAATTACTAATCAGGCATTGATTAACTAATTCAGAATAATTCCACCATATTATGTAACAACACATTGATTCATTTTCATTGACATTATGAATGGAAGGAAGTTAATTTTGATTTTTGTTTGGAAAATGTACAAAACAATGCCAACTGAGCAGCTGCTTTATATCCAAAGGTTAAAGGTTATATACATCCAAATGTTGATGATTTCAGCAGTCTTGCTAATCAATAGTATGTATGTCTTATGATTAATAAGAGATGTGGGATGTATTATATGTCAAAGAGACAGCAACCCAAAAACATAAAAAGGTATGTCCACAGATCAATTTTATTTGATCCTATTCCACAACAAAAGAATGAGTGTCAATATGTTACAGATCAAAAATTAGATGTCTAGAAGATTGTCAATAAATCTATAATACTGTGTTTAAAAATGCCATTGAAAAAAAAAATTAGTTAAAATTAAGCAGACAGATATTCTACTCTTTGTAACTCAACCTCACCGTCACAGTTCGAATAAATAAGTTTTACTTAAGCATATATTCCATGTCATTCATGTGGAATCTTGTTCCATGGAATACCTTTCAAACAGCTTTTGACTACTTAGCTTACTTGTTCCTTTGACATGACCAACACATGAATATGTAATGAAGTTTGAAAATTTGGTTCTAGATCGTGCAGTATAGGGCTCTATAAATAATTGAAAAGTTATGGTTACTCAACAAAAATCATCAAAACTGAGATTATTATTGATATTCTTTTAATATGAAATGCTAAAAAAGTAACCTGTGCTCTTTTATTTACAAAAAATTATTATGATATAAACCTAAGTGTTAATATAAAATAAAACATCCATTGATACATTGAGATGTTATATGTATTACACACAGTTTTAGAGTTCACTGTTCTTTTCGCCTGTCAGTCACTTGTCTGATGCCCCAGACGTGTTCAATTTTATTTGGAAAGCATTTGCAATACTTTGTTTGAACACATAAAAACATGTATATGGTTTACAGACTAGTAGTGGGAAAGATTTTGGTGCAGACTTTTAACAGCACACAACTTGTGAACATGACAGGAATACAACAAACTTATTACTTTTATAAATATTATCGATATCTTTATATATTTCTTTAACATATTCTCATGTTAGATTTTTTTATTACAAGTTCATTAAAAGTCAGTGTTGTTTCTTTTGAAAGTTATTTAAACTACAATGTTCATATTCTTTCTGCACTTTTTTAGGTTTTTCACATCTTTATTTATTCTGTTTTATGTTAATTGTACCACATCCAGGTATAAATTTACATTATTATTGAATAAAGTAAGATATTTTTAGCCTACCGATATTTGATAATTTAGATAGATTACTAAGCTATGTTTTAGGTCCTTGATTTGGCCTCTAAATTATTTTTTTTGTTCTATAACAAGAACTTTAACCAGAGATTGTTTCAATTTGCATGTAGTAGGAACCACATACATGTATGTACTTCACTTTGACGGGGGTCTCATTGGGGGTTCCGATCTCGGATCCTGCTTACTGTTTTGTCAGATTCCTGTATCCCGCTTACACTATGTACGTAAGCAATTCTCATTTTTTTGTCATTTCCTGGGTCCCGCTAGACCCCATTTCCCGTTTTCCCTACACAATAATTTGACTTTCACGTTTCACGCTTACAAAAAATCAGCAATCCCGCGTCACGCTTAGACCCCAATGAGACCCACTTTGACCTTAGGAAATCAACTGCTGGAAGCAATTTGGTTATTTGTTTTGTGAAGAGTCATCTTGGTGGTCATGTGACATTTTTTTTCTTTGAAAAATTATAATGAATTCTGATTCTTTAGTTTGAGCTTTATGGTGATCTACTTAGCCATGAATAGAGTAGTGTAGTTTATTTTCCAAATGTCTTTTTAATCTTTAGAACTTTTACAAGACAGAAACACTTATTTGTCTCTGAAATTAGTTAGTTTCTGTCTATAAATGTCTTATTCTAGTTCCAGATTGCCACTTACATGTTATAACTACTAAAATGTGAAACCCAGCAAAGTGATAACCAACTGAGCAATCAATTTGAATTTATTGTTTCAAATGTTGGAAGAATAGGAGAAGATTATTTATCAAGAAGACAACTTGATGTGTAGAATTATAATGTAAATTAAAGTACACTTTTTGGGCAGTTGACAAACCTTTTTTTTTTAAAAGACACATAATAAATATGATACAGAATTAGAAATTAGGTTACTGTGCTAAGAAACTGACTCCACGCTGAGGACAAATGATACTGTATAATATGATGCTGCTTTGATGCTATCATTAAAATCAATATGAATAAAAGGCAGATTTTACAGTGAACATGAGGTCAGTTCATTATCTGTGAGGTTTATATATTTAATGTCAGTATAAAGAAATTGAGGAAACTGAGTAGTTACGTGACAATTCATGCAGTATAGTTTAATATACAGTGTCTGTTTAAATTTTAATCAGATGATGCAAGTCTTTTAAATGACCTTGACATCTAGTGAGAGTCTTGTTTGGCAGCAATGTCATATCTTAGATATATGCAAAGATTTAATTGAATGTAAATAGGTTTTATCTTTATGACAATTATTTATATCACAAGTACATACTATACAGCTATAGAAGGTCTATATCGGAAAAGTAATATACACTCACTTCTGCTTAAGATTTACTAAAATAGTATTGATACAGAGAAGATTTCCATGACTACTTTTAAATTGCCATTTTGTGCTAAGAGTTCCATATTTGAATAAACAAAATTGTGATTTAAAAAAAATACAAGTGCACACAAAATAAGGGTTCTGCTTTTAGGCAGGTTTCAAAAATTTCATTGGCAGTAATTCTGGGAGGACTTTCTTCTCAACACAAACTAAACCAGAATGGTTGATACCTTCATTTACACATGCTCTCTAAATATATGTACCAGTATGCATATATTGTATTTTAATTTAATGACAGACAGATCAACTTTCATCTACATTAAAAAAATCGACTGAAAGTTATCTACTTCTAATAGGAAATGTGTTTGTAAATGAGATTATTGAACCTGCATATAATTATTTATTGACCCATTGTAATCTGTTCAACCACAGCTAAGATATTAGACAATAATTCTGGTTTGTCAGGATCAGTGAGTGAACGTACAGGTACATTCCCTTTGAATGTTTAGGTGATTTTCACTTCATTTATAACATGGTTGTCGAAATGGATAGAGGAATTAAGATTTAACCTTGTTTCTTTGTTTCAATCATGAAATTTCCTAAGATTTGTTTAAGTAATCTATGTATGACACCATATGATTTTCATCAAAATCACATTAACCTTTTTGAGTTAATTTTGAAATACATGTTCATGTTATAAAGTCATAGCAAGTGGGTTAACATTACTTTTGATATTTTTCACACCTGAATAGCTTCTCTATGTTACTTAATTCAAAGCCTCCTTCTACTTCAAAATGCTGTTTAACAGGACACTTCCTAACTTGTCAGTTTTTGTATGACCTTGATGTGTGGTAGAATATAAGACAAAGGGATGTTTTTATGGTACAGCAACAGTAGAAACTATTTGTATGACCTTGATGTGTGGTAGAATATAAGACAAAGGGATGTTTTTATGGTACAGCAACAGTAGAAACTATTTGTATGACCTTGATGTGTGGTAGAATATAAGACAAAGGGATGTTTTTATGGTACAGCAACAGTAGAAACTATTTGTATGACCTTGATGTGTGGTAGAATATAAGACAAAGGGATGTTTTTATGGTACAGCAACAGTAGAAACTATTTGTATGACCTTGATGTGTGGTAGAATATAAGACAAAGGGATGTTTTTATGGTACAGCAACAGTAGAAACTATTTGTATGACCTTGGTGTGTGGTAGAATATAAGACAAAGGGATGTTTTTATGGTACAGCAACAGTAGAAACTATTTGTATGACCTTGATGTGTGGTAGAATATAAGACAAAGGGATGTTTTTATGGTACAGCAACAGTAGAAACTATTTGTATGACCTTGATGTGTGGTAGAATATAAGACAAAGGGATGTTTTTATGGTACAGCAACAGTAGAAACTATTTGTATGACCTTGATGTGTGGTAGAATATAAGACAAAGGGATGTTTTTATGGTACAGCAACAGTAGAAACTATTTGTATGACCTTGATGTGTGGTAGAATATAAGACAAAGGGATGTTTTTATGGTACAGCAACAGTAGAAACTATTTGTATGACCTTGATGTGTGGTAGAATATAAGACAAAGGGATGTTTTTATGGTACAGCAACAGTAGAAACTCTTTGTATACAGCATCATCAGAAGCTCTCATACCTGCATTCTTTTATACTTTGTATACATATTTCTTATGTTCTAAGTTTCTGTTTGTCCTCGACCTCAATTTCATGGTGTAGTTCTAAGCTATTTTTATGCAGTTAAGCTGCATTATGCGAGCACCCTAGATTTGTGTTCTACCCAATAAATGCTGAAATACTTGCCATTGTTATTACCTAGCTCGCTACTATGTTATATATAACTAATTGAACACTTTTTTAATACTTTTTATTCTGGATTACAAAAAATATGACCAGAAAAACCGTAAATGATCGTCGATTTATCCAAAAGTTTTGAAGTTACACATAGGAAGTAGTGCTTATTAAGAATCCTTGTGCAGTTCATTATGACTTGTGCTTTTAGCCAAGATGTCAAAGAACAATTGTATGAACTATTTAATTGCCGAAAATCTCTTAAGACAAGTAGTTTAGATTTCCCAAATGGCAAAAGTCGTAGGGATATTGTTTGTCATCAATACGTAGTACAACTACATTTTGTACGTCAGTAGTCTATTATATAAGTTCAACTGTTCATGCTGTTGGCGGCAATTTCAAATTAGAAAAAGAAATTTTCGTAGCTTTTCAATTTAGAGGCATGTGTGTAAATTAGCGGTGGTCCGAGGTCCTCGACCTTCCACTTTTGCAAGCGGAATTTCGAATAGGATAGTTGGTTTCTAGCTATGCCCGACGTAGTTACCTTCCACTTGAAAGAAATAAGAAATTACTTTGCAAACCTTTTCACCATGTTCACCAAAGTCTCCAATTAAACGAGCTAAAAACTTATTTTTATCATTATTATTTATGACAGCGATATTCATTTTGTTCAACCGCTAGCTTTATACAGAAAATCGCTGACAAATATTGTATAAATTCGAGTAAAATCGTATCTGATTGACAAAAACAACATTGTAAACACATAACAATGGCGGCCGTGAAGACAAAATTTTACAATATCGGATACGATTCCGGAAGCGGATAAGGATAATTCCGGGTTTGGCGATCAATTACTAAATAAATCAAAGCAGATGAAAAAATAAATCTATGCATGGTAAATGAATATAAACACTAGAAGATATAATTTTTATGTAAAAGAAAGAAAAAGCAGAAAAATATTTTATACAGCAGTGGTGGATCCAGAAATTTACATTTGTTGTTTATGTAGTGATATTAAGATGATAACACAATATTGACTGTTGTACCCCTATTTTTGACATTTTTACTCTTTGAGTATGTTTGTTTTGTTCATGCATCGTTGACAATGTAATGGAATTTGATGCGACTGTCATACAAGTGAGAGGTTTAGCTAGCTATAAAACCAGGTTCAATCCACCATTTTCTACATTAGAAAATGCCTGTACCAAGTCAGGAATATGACAGTTGTTATGCATTCGTTTGATGTGTTTGGACTTTTGATTTTGCCTTTTGATTTTTGATTTTCCTTTTTGAATTTTCCTCGGAGTTCAGTATTTTTGTGTTTTTACTTTTTACATAAGTGGGGGCCCACTGACTGACCTAAGAGGGGGCTCGCTTCAGTCATGCTTCAATGATTCCCTATATAAGTAACCAAATTTTTTCACCAAAAGGGGGGGGCCGGGCCCCCTGCCCCTCCCCCCCCCCTAAATCCGCCTCTGTACAGAAACTCAAAATTACTTTTTGACAAATTTTAATTTAAAAATCCAATACAACGTGACAGCTGGGAACAGTATATCTAAAAATATACATATTCATGGTCACAGTCTAAATTTTCTTTATCAGTGATAAATGATGATAATGCATGTGAGATGCTTTTAAAGTGTAAACATATTACTGCAATTTCGAAGGGTTATTTGTTTTTCTCAATTTTGAAGGGTCAATTAAAGTAGCTGAAAGTGTCTTTCTTTATTTTCACAAATAATGCAACTATATCATATATACCTAAATGTAAGTATAACCTACCCCCTCCTGTTTGATAACTTGGAAACGGTCGAGCTCCCCACCCCTAAACCATATGAGGGGCAGATCCAGGATTTTAGGTTAGGAAGGGCGCAAACTTAAATTTTGGCCGAGCAGAGCGAGGCTAAAAAAAATTTGAGGTAAAATTATCGGAATATTCTTTATTAAGCTGAGAACAACCCATGCTTTGCAAATATAAGGGGGGGGGGGGTGCAACCATATATATTCATGTTTGTGACAATATGAAAAATCATATGAAATATAGAAAGAGTCGCTGGGGGGTCACCCACCCTTCCTGTTTTAGAATTTAAAAATGGTCCAGATCCCCACCCCTAAACCATATATATTCATGTATGGGACAATATAACAAATCAGATGAAATATAGGGGAGTCCCTTGGGTCACCCCACCCCCTCCTGTTTGAGAATTTGAAACCTGTTGAGATCGCCACCCCTTAACCATATATTCATGTACGGGACAATATAACAATTCAAATGAAAGATAGGGGAGTCCCTGAGATCACTGTACACCCTCCTGTTTGAGAACTTGGAAATGGTCAAGATCCTTACCCCTACACCATATATACTCATGTATGGGACAATATAACAAATCAAATAAAATAACTGTAACTAATTAAATGAAATATAGATGGAGTCCCTGTGGTCACCCTACCCCTCCTGTTTGAGAACTTTGAAACCAATGAGATCCCCACCCCTAAACCATATATATTCATGCATGGGACAATATAACAAATAAAATGAAATGTAGGGGAAGTCCCTAGGGTCACCCTATCCCCAGTGGCGGATCCAGAAATTTTCGTAAGTGGGGGCCCACTGACTGACCTAAGAGGGGGCCTGCTCCAGTCACGCTTTAGTGATTCCCTATTTAAGCAACCAATTTTTTCCCAAAAAAGGGGGGGGGCGGCCCCTCTCAATCCTCTGCCTACCCCTACCTGTTTGAGAACTTGAAAACCGTTGAGATCTCCACACCTAAATTATATATATTCATATGTATAGGACAAAATAACAAATCATTTACATTTACTTTGGGCAGGTCAGTCAGACCTCACCTTTGATCCCTGTTGTAGTGAACATTTGTCTGATTCGTGTCTCATAACTTTTGTACTATAGAACAAAAACTCAGTTTTCTTTCCAGGGAAACCAGTCCGTTCATACAATTACATGTTCATACTAAGTCAACTTGAACTTCTAGCAGTCAAATAAAACCAAAGTTAACTACCAAGTAGAACAACTGCAATCATTGGGAACTTGTACCACTGCAGACTCACCATAAAAAAATATACATTGATATATGCATTGCTTTTGAAACCTTGATAACATATAAATTATTTGCCTTAATAAATAAATCATTACATAAACATGAATGGACTATATATGAATGTTTAATGTTGTGGCAACATTGCCACAGTTTTCATTATTACGGTTGCCTTGGTTTTTGGTTAACTGCCTTCAGCGCTTACAGTGCTTTGATTATAGCATTCTCTTGTACTGTGGGTAATATGATTACTACACGTATATTTGGTATATAGAATGGCAAGGTCTACATGTCTGTCTGACAGGGTTTGTATAACCTTGAACTCATTTTTACTGTTCATTGGCTAATGTTAAGTTTTCATGGATGAGGTCCTTTTTTGCAATATGTCAACTATGTTTGGTGTATGGCATGTTTCAATTTGTAAGGACTGGACATGTCTGTCTGGCAGCATTGATCTGCTCTTGACCTCATTTTCATGGACTAATGGACTAATGGACAACATATACATGTATTTTAAAAATACTTTTTACATTTACAATATTGATAATGATTTGACAATTTTATAGACAAAGAGAACCAAATGAAAATTAATACTGTCCTTTCTGTTTGTAATTCATCATTGGTAAATCAGAAGGCAGAAATATGTATTGATACAAAATAGTATCCAATAATGTAAGGATTACCGTCCAGTCAATATACAGTCTGCTGCATTATAGTACTTCTCTTATTGACAAAATACAAATTATTGTTGTTTAGCATCAAGTCTTGCTGAACAGTGCTAATGACACTGTTTAATTCAGGATGGTTTCATTATAAACATCATTTGAATTGGAGAGAAAACTTTTAAATTCATTTATTTATTTTTTTTCATTTTTAGGACAAATTAGAGTTTGAACATACCATTGATGAAATCAGGCTTTTCAATCATTAAAAAAATGACACATTAAAATTCAAATGCAAAATTAGAAAGCAAAACAATAGACAGAGTCCATCACATATTTGACAAGAGTTTATACTGCAAGAAATAGTGCATGATTTAAAGAGTACATATTGATAGATTTTAACATTCAAATTATAATGTGAATTTAAATACCCATTTAGGGCCTCAATCTTTGTCTTTTGAAAAATTTTTATATTATCAATTTGCTAAATATAATAACTGACAATAATCAGTGTTTACTAAAACTATACATTATACATTGCAAGGCTAATCATTATGTAATGTTTATGAAATGAATATATGATTTATTACCATGGTATGCTTGAATGACCTTGGATGGGGTCCATATGGGATATTTAGTAAGGACTGAGAGATAGTGAACAATTATTTATGAAGAGATTATACCTCTTTTCAGTTTGTTGATGATGTAATATTGAATTCAGTTTTATTGATTAAGGATGTGAAAAAAATATCAATCAAAGCATAAAGATGTCAGTATACAAGCATTTAATGTCAACACAGAAGGGAAATTTGTTGATTTCTTAAAAAAAGAAATATAAGGAATAGTAGTTTGTAACTTTGTATAAATTTAATTTGAGAATATTGATAGAATATAATTGAGGATTTAACAGATTTGGTGATAGATTATTAATTGAATGAAGGGAACCAAGGTGCTGATAATGGGCATTAGAAGCTTGAGGATGAAAATCTAGATTTAGGGGAAGAATTACTGATGGACTATGATGGATCTATCATCTATACATGTACTACTAATATTAATGTTGACCAGTTACCAGATTAATCAGCATGACTGTGTCCTCAAGCTACCATGTACAGTGATGTTTCTAAAACTCACTTTTAATTATCAGTTTGAATTATCTGGGGAATAGATTTGGATAAGAAAATGGTTTCTGAATGCCTCTGACCTCATCTGAATCATTATTTACTATGGATTTTCTGGGGAATAGTTTGAAGAAAAAACTGATACTCAAATGTCCTTCAAGTCACCTGATTTATATTTATTTCAATATTTAAACATAAGTAATAGCTGTTCCGTAGCAGATGACAAAAGTTTGAAAATAAATATCCAGTGGTTGTACCTGTATATTATCTTGCTTTCATGTTTGTTGTTTTGTATCTAGCAGTTAGTTTAAAAATAAAATTTGTCATTTGAATTGATAAACATTTTGCTATCTAAAGACAATGGGCCTTTTATAACTTGCTCTGTGGTATGGATTTTGCTCAATGTTGAAGGTGACCTGTATTCTGTAGCTGATAATGTCTCCAGTTAGTTTATTTTTATAAATAACTAAATTCGGTGCCTGTGGTTTGCAGGTGCTTTTTAGATTATCAATAATGACTTTTTAATCACTTGTACACCTATGAATTGCTATTATTTCGCCAAAAAAAGCTAAAAAGAATCATAAGAAATTGATTGTTGGTTAACTTGTAATGTTTGATTGCTGTCTCAGTGACATCAAATAATCATTAGATGTTTGTTGTTGATTAACTAGTAATGTTTTCTGGATTACACAATTTTTTTCCAAATTTCATTTTTTGTCTTCATAATTTATTCTCAAAGTACATGTACCTACAAGTAAATAATATCTATACTTGTTTTATCCAGTCAATGTCTTCCCATATGATGCAACTCAGTTATTTTAGAAAATAATCCTGGAATGATGTTAGAAAGGATTGAAAATATATAACTTAAAAAAGTTATGGAAATGAAATGAGAAGTGAAGAATACATTTAAATCAAATGTTGGACTTGAAGCATAATTTCATATTGCAAAGCTGATCATTTTTGAAAAAAAAACAATACATGTAGTTTAAATGGCCTTGTAGAAATCAAAAATAGTTTAAAAGTGTTCTTTCCATTTATTTAATAGATGACATAACCTAGAGGTTTAGAGGACTTCTAATTATAGATTATATAATCAATATTCAATTCACCATTCCAACTGAATATTAAATAACATTAAAAAACTTAACCATAGATGTTTGATAAAGATGGAAGTTCACCAACAGGAATTGACAAATTATGTAGAAATCTGAAATAGAATAAAGTGAATGGATGATACAACCAGAAGGTTCAGGGACTTTTTAGTTTAGATTATACAATCAATAGTCAACGCAGCAGGCAAAGTCAACAACTTCTATCATCAATGATTTGTACTGACTGATTTGTACTGACTTTTGAATAACGTTTGAAGCATTAGAGAAGACTTTGTGTTGCTTGAAGGAAGCATAATAAACACTGGGATTGACAATTTTGAGATTACATACACTGGCGGATCTAGAAATTTTCATAAGTGGGGGCCCACTTACTGCGCTAAGAGGGGGCCCGCTCCAGTCACGCTTCAGTGATTCCCTATAAAAGCAACCAATTTTTTTCCCAAAAAGGGGGGGCCCGGGCCCCCTGGGCCCCCCCTCTAAATCCGCCTCTGACATACAAGTATTTTATACATTACTTGTGAATTTTGTTGAAATATCTTTATAAAACAGATATTTATTATATGACTGTATTAAGAGGAAGCCCCCATTTTGAAGTCCAAAATTTATTGACTTGATAATAAACCAAAAAGTAACATCTTCCTAAAAATGTTTTTGTCAAATTTTATTTCATTCATACAAATCATACAAAAAGCTTGTATAGTACCTAGTGTTATAAGTTTGATGAAGGAAATGGTAGGCCAAACGTTTTAGTTGCCAAAAATTTTTTAGAACAATATTTATTGCTATTTTGTGCATTTTTCCTTTGATCTTTATTTTGTGATAACTTTTCATATCATGCTACTCACATGAGATGGAAAATTATCACTAAAAACTAAGGAGGCCCGCGGCATGGTGTTGCTAATGAAATTGACATGAAATTGACGTCGTCATCATATGTAAAAAAACAATAAACAGATTATCATTGTTCATCTCAACTCGATTGTCTTTCTCACTTTCGTCATTTCGGCTCACGCGGAAATCAATCTCGTTGAGATGTGATCAACGATAATCTATAATTAGCAGAACTTGAAAGAATGCAAACATACAAATGAACTCTGATACACTTCTCCAGGTAAAATTAAATGACAACAGTAAAACCTGTGTTAAAAGCAGATGATTGGCTCAAGGTCCAAATGCTATACAGATTAATCTGAATTATCGCTATTTTGTGCATTTTTCTTTTGATCTTTTTTTGTGATAATTTTCATATCATGCTCTTCGCTTGAGATGGAAAAATTATCGCTAGAAACTAAGGAGGTCATATGGCGTTGCTAACGAAATTGACATTGAAACTGACAACGCTGTCATAGGTAAAATAGCGATAAACAGATTATCATTGGTCATCTCAACTCGATTGCTTTTCTCACTTTCGCTGTACCAGCTCAAGCGAGAAAATCAATCTCGTTGAGACGATCAACGATAATCTATAATTATTACACACATGTAGTACTGAGTACATTAAATATGTTTGAGAAACATTGCAAGGGTAAAACTGGTCAAACCCCTATATTACAAATACATTACATATACCTGTAAATGACATACTTAGAAAGAAATTGATACAGCTTGTACAACACGGAAAACCTAATTGTTAAACTGTGAATTCATTGAACTGCATGAGATGTAACAGTTCAGTCAGTTTCTATTGAATTCTGCTGCTTTCTGACTTCAACTGTTAACATTATGTGGGTCTACCTAGAAATTTAATCACTCACCTAAACTTTTATTTGTTCTCAGTACTTTAAATGTAATTATAGTCCCTGATTGTTGGACAGAGAATTAAAGTGAGAGAATAGGATAGAACTTATAGAAAATAGATCGGAAAAAATTATCTAAATAGTCTTTTAGAATCTGAATTAGTTGTTAATAAACCTAGATGATATAACCTGGAATTTTTTAGTATCAATTGCAAAATCAATACTCAATTCAGCAAGTGAAGTCAACACCTTGTATCACTCCTTTTTGAAAGTTTGGATCATTACTGCCGATATTGTGTTATTTTATAGAAATCCATCAAAATTATTTTCAGCAGTGATTGCATGACACTGAACTTTATACAAAAAGTTTATTTATCTAAAAGACTAATGATATTTTTAAAGATATTTATTGAATAAATTTTATCTAAATTAGGGTTGATCATAATGTAGGGAAACATCCTAGAAAGTCACAACAATATCGTTCTTAGAATAAAAGTGTGCTGCTATATATGTCCTTGCCTAACGACATGCTTCCTCTACTTAGTCTCCAGTGCATTATATTTGAAAGTTACAAAATATCTAATGAAACAAAGGCAGATCAAAATTGACCTGAACCATGTTTAGAACATTTAGAATTTCCATTTAAGAACTTCATAGACCAATAAACACAGTTAATGTTACTATAAATAACCACACATTGACACACAACCAACCAATCAGTGTGTAGCATTACTATATTTAAATCAGGAATAACATGCATTGATTTCTGGTGTCAAAACACTAAATGTCTGTTTCTAATTTTGAAAAATAACTGTTCTTTGCTTGATGTCTTGCTTAGATGTCAGTTTTATTATATTTTTTTTAAATTATCCACTGTTACTTTGAAGCACATACTATCAGCTCAACTGAATGAACAGTTCACTCATTAAGCTTACAGGATAGGTCTTACAAAGTTGAACTGTTTCAGACTTTTGACTTGAAGAAATGTAACACTGAAAAAGTTTTTTTTAAATTAGATAAATAATTCAACAGGCCAATTATAAGGATACTTGCTACTTAGATTCAAAACGAAATTAAAATATAGTCTTTTCGTTGAAAATTGACTGCATTAAATCGTAAAAAATCTTTTATTTGGTACATAACCTTCATAGTTTTCTATTTTTTCTGTTTTCAGTGCTGGACCCAAGAATGACAATATGTATGAATGGGTGTCAACCATTCTTGGACCCCCAGGATCTGTCTATGAAGGGGGCGTGTTCTTCTTGGATATACATTTCTCCACAGATTATCCATTCAAACCACCAAAAGTAAGTTCTTCATGTAACTTTTCTTCCTTCATTCATGTAATCTATATGTTTCCTGACTCATTTACAGGGATAATGAGGGTGGTAATTGGAGTACCTTCATGACGATAAACGGTAAAAATTCTTGCCATATGACGTTATCAGTAACTTTTGGTGTATGTTGATAAAAAATACACTTTCTTTTAGACTATAAAAACATTGACTGATTCCAAATATAACGGTAATGATAATTATTTGAGACCTCTGACGAATCATGATGAAAATATTTTGACCAATCACGGTTAAATTTTAACCAATTTGACGCGACACTAATGGTAGCCGAAAATGACTGGTCGACGTCTGTCGTTAAAGGGCATAACTACCTTCGTAAATGGAATAGCACAATTTCACAATTTTAACAGAAGCTAGATGTGTAAACACACAATACTGAAAATAAGACAATATATAAATGCATTTGACTGTCATTTCTGCTATTAAATTGAGCTATACAACTGAACTGATACTAAAGTTGATATAGAAATAAAAATATGGTGACATGGTATGATTGCCAATGAGGCAAATCTCCAACAATGACCGAATGATGTACAAGCTTTATAAGTCCACAACTGATGAAACATTCATCAGGTATAGCGTATAATAGAACAGAATAGAATAACTTTGGAATGAGATAAATCTTGAATTGAAGAATTTTATCATTGAAAGAACTATGATTATTAGTTGAAACAAAAGGAATATTCAGTCAGTTGACATTTTTGTGAGGACAATAGTACTTTAGTAATATTGACAGCATAAAAAATGTAAGACAAAGTGTATTCTTCTCTGCTAGTCACTCATAAAACATTTCATACTAAAACTGGCTTAAAGTTGTTTGGTGAGATTTATTGGTTTCAATGATTTGATGCCTGGAAGTTTTGACTTTCTGAATGTCAGTCTCAAGACATGAACACTGGTACTGTGAAAGTACTTTAATTTGTGGGTATCAATTTTCGTGGTTTGAGCAACATTTACATGTTCATGGGTTTTTAAATTCGTGGATTTTAGTTTTCTAAAAAAAAAAATGAAAAATTTAAGCCATTTAAAACGAAGGTTACAAATTGTCTGGATTGAAGGAAATTGCTAAGTAAGCATTGACCCATGTAAATGTGTAAATCATAGTGATCACACTAATTAACCTGAGATATAGTGATCAACAGATTAAATACCATCAAAGGTGTTAATTAAGGCATAAACATGTCACCTTAAGAAAACAGTTACATAAACAAATGCTATAAATGTATCTTGAATTGTAAAATAGTTCTTATCAAAAGCAAGCCCAGCATGAAATTATTAATTCCCATACTTTCAAGAATTATGAGGATATAAAATGAACACTTATCATAGCATATCAATACCGGATATCTGACTTTCATGGATCAAAAATATTTTTTTTGAGAATTATAGGATCAAAATTTGTACATTTTAAATTTTCAAAGATTAAATTGGTATAAATCTTCCTGCAGTTGTAGTTCATAGTGTGTTTGTCTTGTGACTTCTATTATAGTATTCTCAAATTTGGCGATATTCAATATATATTCCCTAGATCATATCAGTAGTCAAATATATGGGGATATTTCCATATCTTGATTTGGACAACAGTTATTTTATTTCGTTGGACACTTAAATTCGTGGATAAAGTCATCCACGAAAACCATGAAAATTTGTTCCCCACGAATAAAAGTACTAGCTTCTTCTGCATAAAGTTAAAACAAAGAACGATGCATTATTAAAAATGTAAGTGTTAGCAGAGAAAATTTAACAGCAACTCTTATTTTTTCTATGACAGCTCAGATTGTTTGAGATCCAACAGCTGTAAAGCAGTTTGCCAAATATAAAAGAAAATAAAAAATCTTAACTGATGTAGAGATTTTACTGCATCTTAAAAAAAATGATATAGCACCTAAATACCCTAGTTTACCATATAGTATTGTGTTAAGATTATGACCTTCAAATACTGTGAACATATTTTCTTATGAAATCATAACTAGGTCTAATATAAAAATACTATATATATCCACATACAATGAATGACCTGTATGGATCTTTTATGGTAAAAATCTACCCAGCAGGCTTGGGTGTATTAGAAAGCTTGTTTTCACAGTTCATTGTTTATTAATTTTTATCATTCGTTTGATTGGTTAAAACTTTGTACAAATTAATTTAAATTTGACATCTAATTCTCTGGTTTTGAAATATGTATCACAAGTATAAATCTTTTTAAAGTATAATGTATTTGTTAATGTTTTTTGAACTTCTGTAAAATTATGCTGTCTTTTCCAGGTTACATTCAGGACTCGTATTTACCATTGCAACATAAACAGTAATGGAGTTATATGTCTGGACATTTTGAAAGACAATTGGAGCCCAGCCCTTACAATATCAAAAGTTTTACTATCAATATGTTCATTATTAACAGACTGTAATCCCTCCGACCCTCTAGTGGGAAGCATTGCTACACAATACCTACAGAATCGGCCAGAACACGATAGAGTCGCCAGACAGTGGACAAAACGATTTGCCACAGGATTGTAACGGACTGTTTGCTTGTAGAAAAATGTCTGAATGAGATTTGTCCACGCTGTCTGCAATCTTTTGGAATACAAAATAGAAAAAAATTACATTTGTCATCTTTGTTCATGTGCAGTACAGTGAGGCAAATATTGACTCCTCAAATACTGGATTACTCAAAATGTATTCATTTGTAAATTCAAAGTCTGTGAAACAGATATGAAAACGTATGAATGATTTAAAAGAACTATGAGTTGCATCCAGGAGCACATGGTAGTCTGCTTAGATGACTATAATTCAGTCAGACAGTCGATGAAAGTGTAAATTATTATTAATGAACTGCCAGATAATATTTTAAAGTAATGTACTATTATGTAATTGTATGTGAAGTCTATTTGTATTATTTGTGAGATCTGATTGGGTAAGCCTTTTGTCAGATGTTATTTGTAAGATTTGATTGGGTAAGCATTTTATCACATGTTATTTAAGGGAGTTGAGTGTTTTTAGTTGTACTTGCATGAGCATGTTATGTAAGTTGTTTATATGTATGTAATGTTATAAGAGTTGCTGTTTGAATAATCGTCCTAAGAGCACCTGTTGTTGTGACATTTGGAAGTGTTGAATGTAACATATTTGGACAAGTCACATGACTGGAGTATGTGTGAATAAAATGGCTGGTGATTGGATCAGCACAACATTCAGTAGTCCCCATCTTACTAGTACAAATATGATGAGAAATGGTTGACCTTTTAAGATATATGTTTTATTTGGTTCTGAATCTCTGAAGAAATAAAAGATAAATGCTATAGTTTGATAACATTCAAATCACATGACTGTGTGGAAATCTTTCAAAAAACATTTAGTCAAAATCAGGCAAAGAAAAGAAGTAAAAAATTACATCTAAAATCAACTAGTTTTTTGTTCAGTGTTTTATAGATTTTATATTCAACAAATTACATGATGCAGTGACCACTAACTGTTAAGTTATAAAGATGTTGGGTTACGGTCTCATTGTTGCCAACTTCATAAAGTTTGTTATTACATGTACATGTTCATGTATTACAGAAAGTAGAATAAACAGCATTTTCAAAAAAATACCATTGAAAATTAGTTATCTTATCTTATTTTCATCACCATAACGTGATTGTTTTCTTGGCAACTTGTTCTTAAAGTAATACTTTCTATTCTCCAAAATTAACAAACAAATGTTGTTTTGAGCCATTGTGAAATGGAACTCCATAAAATAGAAGAAAATGAACATGTACTGATTCATGATCATACAATGAACTCTCGGCTGTATTTTAATACTAGTTGTATTTCCTCATGTCATTTCAATTGTAAAACTGTGTTGAAATGAGTGTTAGAGCATACCTAATGAACTTTCATAGATTAGTAAAGGTGTGGGAGAGTTAGAGAAGTTGTTGTATGTATTGTGCTGTGTCTGTTGAGAGAAAGATATTTTGTATTTGAAATTTTGTTATTGTTAGTTCTTTCATATTTTTACTGTAATTTTAATAGAATGGGCAGACAAATATATTGGAAAGGGAACTTGTATTTGCTTTTTAGATCTGATTTTCTTAATGTAGACAATGTCTTCTCGACTACACAAGTTTCAATCAACTGGTTTTTTTTTGTACTACAAACAGCTGTGACATTCTATGAATTTAGCAATGTCTGGCACTAAAAGAAAGCTGATTTTTTTTTATTATATCTAATAACCATGTAATAATAGTCCATTTTATGAAAATATGGAAATAAATTCTTGAAAAATCTGATTAATATTATATTATTTACTTGATTCAATTTTCCATATTTACAATATGCTAAATAAAAGGAAATTAATACATCAATAAAATCTAATGAAAAGAAGTTGGGCTTTTTGAAAATTTATTCTACATCTGATCAGTGGTGAACTTACTTTAGTTTCCTTATTTAAGAAATGAAACAAGTTATTATCCTTTGAACATTGTGTTAGTAAATAGCCTCAGCAAAATGTGTATATTCAACATGGCATGTATCAATTATAAGACGAGAAGTAACAAAACATTTATGGATTTTTTTCAATAAAAATGAAAATTTAGAGCCAAAACAAATACAGATAAATTTGAGTGTATTGTCACATAAAGGGACATAATCATGTTGAGCTACACATCAAAACAAATAATTGAGGTTACCTCCCTTTATACAAGTTGTTATGATTGTCAATAAATTGGTAAACATGTTTATTATATATTGTTTTGTTGTTCTTCACCAAATAAAAGAAATCTTGAACAGCAATTAAATAAAAAGTGTGACAGTACATATAATCATACAATAAATTTAGAAAAGGGATGCACAAAACAGGTTATCCAAATGTTTTCTTTGTTATTTAGAAATATTTGTGTGAGTGACTAACACGGATTTGTAATGTAATTGTCAACTGGCATGTTCACTTACTGGCCATTTTATAACCCATGCTACAAAGAAGAGTATCCCGTTCAAGCAAGAAGGTATGGGTAGTATTTGACCCTTCCATCAGTTTATTTTGTTTGCAGATGCTATATATAAGATTGAAACCATACTTTCTCCAGTCACTAAAAGCTTTTTCCCTTTATTAGGACCGTGAGGGGTGTGAGCGTGCCCCATAAAGGTTCTTCTACATGAATGAGTAAAGATCTTTTTCTTGGTATCTGCAGCACCAGTTGATACAAATAATGGCAGGAGAATTTCTTTGGAGTTTAGTTACCAATTTGATGTGGATAAACCAAAGATTATGGTTGAGGATTCACCTTTTATACTGTGGCCTTTAAAGATATATGTAGAACAATCTTATTAGATTGAGGTACAGTAGTATACTGACATTGAAGTAACTTCCAAGTTTTTAAATCGGCAAAGTGCTCTCTATTTTGCTTCTAATGATTTTTCTAAATAATTAGGACAGGCCTTACAAGAAACTGACTATTTTGTATGTGTTTAAAATATAAAAATAGGAAGATGTGGTATAATTGTCAGACAACTCTCAAACAGAGACCAAATGACATAGATGTCAACAACTGTAGGTCACTGTTAGGCCTTCAGCAATGAGCAAAACTCTTAATGCATAGTCAGCTATGAAATGACAAATATAAAACAATTCAAATGAGAAAATGAACCACCTAATTTATGTAAAAAACAATGAATGAAACAAAAATGATTTACAGCAAGAAGCATTACATTAAGCTTATTAGTTCTAGTTTTAGTATATGCCAATTAAGTAATGTGGTAGCCATTACTTTCAGTTGGATGGTAATCTTATAAGTAACCGATATAATGGCTTTAAGCAGATTTGACCCAATGACCGTAAACGTGAGGTCATCAGTCAGAATGACCTTATATAGAAAATAGCAAAGAACAATTAACACAAAACTTAAAAGAATTGTATAGACCAGGAATTGCATTAGGTGATGTGTTCAACTTTAAAGAATGGCACTTGTAAGTCGATATCAAAGACTAAAAATTCAAGCAGGATATTTATTATAATTGACCATGCTAATGTTGTGCTGAGCTAATAAAACTTGTACATACACCTAGGTTTTGGTACCAATTTGAAAATCATGAAAAAATGATTCAAAGGATTTAAAGGAAAAACACTGTCTAGGCTTGTGGAAAACATTGAATTAATTCCTATTTACATTAAGATGCAAAACTCATTGTTGTCAAAGTGAACTTGAAACTAATATATGAATTTCAGAAATCTACCACAAAGAGGCTTAGCTACAGTTAGCAACCAAGTTTTGAGACGAACCATGCTTACTATTATTACATTCTTTGACTAAATATGTTTGTATTTGGCTAATATTTATCTTATTAACATAATGTTTATTCTACATATTAGTGGATTTAAATCTTATACAAGGTAGTGATAATCATGTCTATTTTGTTACTCATGGATTGTCAGTCCCCAAAAAGTCCTAATAACAAATGTTATGATTCTAACAGGAGTCAGATGCTCTGTTGTGCTGTAAATTTTCAATTAATAAATTGTGTACTGAATCGAATGTTGTCAGTCCCCAAATAGTCCAAAAAACAAATATTCGAATCTTATGACCTTTGAACAGTGGTATACTACTGTTGCCTTTATTTATGGTACTATCAGATGCTTTTCTTGCTGTAAATTTTCAATTCATGAATTGTGTACTGAATGTAGTGTTATATGCAACTCCTTCCGACGAAGTTGATCAGAGACAGATTTGATTGCTCTGTCCTAATTGTTGTTATGTCCACAAATATCTATATTTTACTTGTTATGCTTCTTGTTTCAAATAGACAAGAAGTTTACTCCAAAAAATATGTTGTGTACTAATAAATCAGTATTCACATTAAAAAAATCGTCAAAGGTATCAGGGTTACAGTTATATATTTTTTTCTGGTTTTATTGTCAATTGTGATGATGCTGTCAATATTGGTGAACAATATGCATCACTTACTTTTATTTCATATTTTACATAAAAAAACTAAACATCCTTTCTGTCGATCAACACGAGAGCAAATTGAAATGTTATTTCCTTGAAAATTTTTAAAGTGGTTAATACTAGTGATTTTGATTGATGTTTTTTTCTTCTTCAAATTAATATATTATTCAGTAAACAGGTTTTCTTGTATCTTAAATTTTCCCATATCTCATTTAAAACAGATTTGATTTGGAGTAATATGTTATCCGAAGTTTATTACATTAAATGGTCTGTTCTGTTATTTATAATGTAATTACCAACCTAGACGAACACGAACTTATTAAGTTCCATTTCCCTTATGTTTCCTCATACAAACAACACATTAATATGAATTTTTAATGGAATAATATATAACAAATTGCACATTTGATATATTACATAAAATAGACATAATGACTCCTTTAATATTAAAATACAAACAACAAAGTCATTTACTAAAACAGGCATTATTATATCTATGAACATTCCAGTTTGGTTGATTTAAATATATTGGATTAATTTCCTTTCAAAGAAATATAAAACGCGCGTTTAAAAATACCACCGAAAGTTAATTGTCCAAAGTTTCTGCTGCAATCAGAGACCGATGTTCTAAATAATATCGGGGGGAAATAAATCAACTCGTCGTTTGCTTGACGTAAATAAAGTGTCATGTTCTTGGACAAAATATCAGTAATCAATCCTTTAATATTTCCAGCAGGCCTTAGGAGTACACTTTAGTAATTTGGTATCTGATCAGAGTATACACTTATTGAGTAACACGATGGGATTCAATGATGGAGCGGAAATACTGGTCCTTCCGGAGCACCAACTGGTTTTAGTGGGTTTTGTGTCGAGTAGAGTTCTAAATATAATTCCATCATGTTAAAAATCTAATGCACAAAAATGTATATGTAAATGTACCACCCTTAAGATGAAGAACACAATTTCCAGCAAATTGCAATACGATTTCATTAAGCATATCCCAATACATGTATTAGCAGTCGTTTTCTTTCTCTTATCCGGTTGATAATGTAAGAAATGAGTGTAGGATTTTTTTATGTTCAAAACTTCATGTCTTCATAGGAAATGTATTTCTGTTCGATATGTACGAAAGTTACGGAAAACTCTATTCGATTTTCGATTTTCGATTTTAATATAATATCATGCCTATACATAAAATCTTCTTGACACATGTTTGCACATGTGTTTTTATGTATGCCTTCCACACAAAGGATAAATACGTTTTCAGCTTCAAACTTCAATATAGCAAGACAATCCCTACTATAACAGTGGATGCATCTGGAGATAATATTTGGAAAGAAAATATGTGTGAAAAATAAACAATAAACGTTTGCCTTGGCAGTCAAATTCAAAGCACAGAAGATAACGTAATGAGTAAACTTTACCCTTCTCAAAAACAATGACAATTTTTTTTACTGTGATAGCTAAATCAAAAGCTCCCGAAAAAGGCTGTGATTACAGCACACACATCAAATT
This sequence comes from Mytilus galloprovincialis, assembly GCF_965363235.1. Lineage (NCBI taxonomy): Eukaryota > Metazoa > Mollusca > Bivalvia > Mytilida > Mytilidae > Mytilus > Mytilus galloprovincialis. The sequence goes on from NC_134851.1 coordinate 50,406,586, forward strand.
CTGCTTATTTCATACTCTGGCATACGATATATTTATGTCATTTTTCCATCTGCATTGAACTATTTATTTCCTTAAAATGGAGATGAATCAGTAGCCTTTTCATTGAATCAATGAATGCACTGTTCTGGAAACTCTCATTGTCCAATTACAATAATTGCTCAAACTATCCACAAGTAGGTAATGATAGTATGTAATAATGTATATCCAACAATTTTGATCAGTGAATAATAGTTCGCGATCTTCCCCATTTCATTTTCATCCAATTTGTTGGTGCTATGCAAGTCACTGTAAATTCTCTTGAAAATGGTCCTTGATTCCGTGTCCTACCCTACAAACAAATAACACAGTAAATCAGAGACCAAACATATGTCAAATTTATTTACGAGAAATAAACAGAATTAAAGAACCTTAGTGAATGCGCTCACATACCCCACGCCCTCACATTGTCTCTGGACAAATAAAGTAACTAAGAAAGACAAAATGAACCATAATTTCCTGTCGATAAGCACATCAACATAGTATGTCCTTATTATCTAAAAAGTTTCATGAAATTTAGTAGTTTGGTTTCAGAGGAGTTGCGATGGGACATACAGCATATATTATACATAACATTTATAATATTACAACCGAAACGAGTGTTACCTTACTTCAATAATCTTACCTTGTTGTCAAACATCGGATGTTTAGCACTACCCAGCATCCAGTGAATACTTTTGATAGATTTTGTAGGCGAATCCGTCCTGCTGATTGGTGATGGCGACGGTTCTGGACGGAAGTAGTCCCCATTGGACCTTTGTCGTTGATTACCTATCATTCTGGAAAGCAAGAAGATTGTATATTAAGTTTAATGCAGAAAACTAAAATCTTTCGATTTTACAAATGTGTGCAATTATAGATATTGAATCTATTGACGCTAGATCTTTTTTTGTGTTTGTTTGTGGAGTTCTCTGACTGATGTATACCTTACATCTCTTTTATTCATAAAATGCAACATGATCACTAAGGTTTCAACTCCCTCAGGCAAAGTTGGCTTAGAAGGATTTGGCTATTATTTTAGGTTGGGTTTTTTTTTTTATTAAAAAGTTCTTCAACTGTTTCGGTTTTATACATCATTGGATTTCAAATATTCGACTTTAAGCGTTACTGATGAAAGTAAATCCTCCAAAAAAAGCGCGTCGAGCGCATTGAATTTTGTTGTTTTCATTTTCCCCTATTATTTAGAAACTGGGATATATTTAGACTCATGGACTATACTTTATAGTGACTTCTATATTGAAGACATATTTAAGTGGGTTGTAATACTTGTATGCATACATGTGACACTCCTGTCACTTGATATCTTGAATGATTCTAAAGCATTCCATTTTACATAAGTTAAAAAAAATGTTTAATGCACTACGAACTCTAATTTGTAAATTCCAACAAGTATTGATTGAAACCAATTTTACTTTATTGACAAAGAACTACATAAACACATTTTGAAGGTTTTTAAATCATTCTAGACACTTATAAATCACTTGCGCTTGGATCATAGGTTCTATGCTTATGTGTTGTAGAATTTTATATTATATTCGTCACACACTAAAAAGGATCCACAATCCAAGTGCCTGCGTGTATAATACCATGCACTGTCAAAGAAGTGACAACATGCCTTTAGCTTTCATAATTTGGGTTTTACCGTTTCTGGTGGAACTAAATCAAGAAAGCCTCGTATGCACCAACTTTATTTATTATCAAATATATGTTTTATCTGAGCAAAGAACGTGCTTCTAAACAATATGTTTTTCCCAAACTAACAGAATTGTGAAAAACGTGAAAGGTCAATTGTACCGATTTTTCCAACTTTCGACCTCATTAATGAGTTGTGGCAAATGACAAAAAAAACATACAAATAATCCTCGTCGCTGGTGTTTTTACTGTTTTCGTTGTTATCATTAATTTTTATTTTCCTTCAAGATAAACTTTCGTTTTTCGTATTGTCTAATATACTTTCGTCTATATAGACTTTTGTGGCATATCGCTTGTCTTCTTGATTTTATTTTTATTTTTTACAATTCGTGTTATGCTCTGCTTTTACTTATAATTTTTGCATTGACTTTTTGGTATCGTTTTGCTTAATTTATATCTTACTCTCGAATAATATATTACGAGAAACATACGACTTATAGACTTGTACATCTTCCATATTGCTATCTTTGACAGGATGCCATTGTAGTTGTCTGACAGTTGGTGTAATGGCGGCGTTCTGGAATTTTGGTACGGCCAGGTTAACCTGTCGCTCTTGTTGAGAATACGTCTGTGGAGGATTCAACATACGTACCACAGGCACTAGTTCTGGAACTCTGAAATATTCAATTTGAAAAACTATTAAAAAGTAAAATCACAAAAATACTGAACTCCGAGGGAAATTCATAATGGAAAGTCCCTAATCAAATGGCAAAATCAAATGATAAAACACATCAAACGAATAGACAACAACTGTCCTATTCTTGACTTGGTACATAAAAAACTTTCATATAAAATAAAGCCAATTCTAAATTGCAAGTGACACATTTCGAATAATTTCAAATGATATAAAAGATAATTATAAGTCGTTAAGTTACGCCCTTGATATATATTTTGTTGATAGATCATGAATTATATATATTTTAAAAGTGCTGAATCCAAAGAAAAAAATCATTGATTGTAAAAAAAAAACGACTTTATTACTGGCCAACGACACTGTAGGTAACACAGAAATAAATATGTTTGACTGATAGGCGGTTTTTTTTCTACTACCTCAATGACGGTTCATATCCAAAACGGCTAAATATTTTATCGTCGTCATCCTCCGATTTGAAATCATCTCTATGGGAGATACTTGGTAAGCGGTAAGGAATATTTGTTGTCACATCGTCATCCAATAAAGAAAGTTCCCGGCTGTACGATGTTGTAAGTCTACTCTTGGAACCTGATGGTAAACTTCGGGCAGTTTTACTCCATCTAGAAATGGAAAATTAACAATTTGAGCAGTCCAATAAATTTAATCACACGAAAAAGTATGGTAGATGAAAGTGTCAAACGACATATGAATGTTCGTTTTTGTTCGCTTCATATGTCTAAATAAATCAATTTCATAATTTGGTTAACAAAATAAACGAATTGAGAAAAGAAAAAAATGGGAAAGCGTATAGCCCTGCTTCTAACTAAGAGCCGAGACGTATAATAAACTCATCAAAGACACCAGACTTCAAACATTTACGCCAGATGTGCGCGTTTCATCTATAAAAGACTCAGCAGTGAAGTTCAACCCAATCAAGTTAAAAAGGCAAAATAATTACAATTATCTCCATTCAAAATACTTTTTTTGTAGCAGTCAGTGATTTGTAATTGATTTGATTACCTAATTTCATGAAAATTAAACCTACCTCAAATAATGTGCACCATTATAAGGGTCAGCTTCAATATCCGGGAAATGTTTTAAAGAACTGGTACTCATTTTGTTTAAATCCTTGAATTCTTATTTTCCAAATGATGTCGAACCAAACTTTTCAAATGCTTACTTTCAAACATACAACATCGTGTTTTCTATTTGGTTTTGTTTTCTTTAGATGTTTAATGCTTTTATATCCTTTTGTGACTTTATGCATTCTGTATAATAGTTACGTTAAAATCTAATATCCATATTTAAAAAATCATGAACATATGCTTAAGTTCATAATCTGATGCATTTGTGATTATTTTGGATTAAAACGAATTAAATTTCACAGTGAATTAAAACTTGCATGACGCTATGCGTTGGTATATAGTTACTTTATGACTACTCAAATCAGTGTTTCTTTTTCAAACATATCCTCCTTTACAAATAGTACAATGCAGAAAAAATAAAAAGCGATTTAAATGCCCTATTCAAATTATGATTTATACAAAAATAGCAATTTTTCTCGACAATCAGATATCCCATACAAAGGACCTCATAACATAGTATTGTACTCTTTTCAAAAGTTGTAAAGATTAGCGCCTTGACAACATAAAGGTCGAAAATTGTTCAATGTAAAATTTTGTGTATTGGCTTCCGTACAAAGGCATGTGTTCTAGACAATAGAATTTACATTCTACTACTAATAATCTGTGGCGTTTATGGAAATAAACAATTGTTTGTGGTAAACAATAAATCTGATCGATTTCATATCCCGTCGTCACTTTTGAAATGAGATCTCAACCTTTTGTGGTATTTCATTTCAAATTTGAATTGTAAAGAAACATTTTCAGCTTTGAATACATCAGGACACTAATTATAATGACTTCCATTAATCAATAGGGATACAAAACATCTGATTCAGTCGACGATACAGAGCCGAGTAAATGATTTCAAGTGTAATCCTAAGTATTTGAACGTCAAAATTTATTTCTTATTAAAGATTAAGGGGATATATATCTAAATTTAATATTATTAGTTACATAGTGTGCTAGTAACCTAACACGGTATATATATGGGGTCAGTAAATTCCATATGGAGTTCGCTCTCATCCCATATGGAATTTACTGACCCCATATATACCGTATTGGGTCACTAGCACACTATGTGACGAATTTATCTTACGACTATCTTAACGTGTGAAATTTAGACTAATGACCTATCAAAATGAGCAAGTCTTCAATACTGTTAGCATAAAGAAACTATATACTTCCATTGATCCTACAAAAATAGATACCAACAATAGCAATTAACTTGTTAGGTTTAAATGTGTTTTATGAATCTATTAAACAGGTCGAGAACTCTAGATTTCTTTACGTCAGAATATATTTGCATAGTAATTTCCCAAACACAAGGCCAATACGGCCTTGAAAAACTGACCAATCGACTCAATGAGCTACAATGCACTGTGGGCTACTACGAGTTTACTACAAACTGAAAACACGTGGAATTAGTGGAAGAACTGTCAACTAATATAATGTCTGGGATTCTCAAAATATATGTTTTTGTTCTGCGAATGTGATTATTGTAAAATATATAACATAATCTTCAATTTGCATGCTCAGATTAAAAAAGTATTGCTTACGGGCTTCACTATTCGACTTTCTTTTTCGCCTTGTTTAAGTTGTTGAACAGGTTTTTTCCATTGTACCTGTGCAATAATTTTACGACCTGAAACAGTGAAATTTCAGATGAAATGACTACTGTCCACTATGAAATTTTTTGAGCTCTTTTAAACCTGTATAATGTCATTTCAAAATCATTTCTGCCTAGAAAAACACGAAAACCTTCTTTCTGTACTGGATGTGTAATTTTTTTTTTTTATCAGGACCTGAACTAAAAGTAAGAACATCATAATATTCAGTATGCCAAAAATAAGTGTTATGAAAGCACCAGGGGCGGATCCAGCTATTTTTAAAAAAGGGGGTCCTAACCCTGGACAAAGAGGGGGTTCCAACTGCATGTCCCCATCCAAATACATTGATTGTCCAAAAATAGGGGGTCCATCCACCGGACCCCCCACCCCTGGATCCGCCACTGAGTGGATACGGTATATAGCTCAATACATTTTGTATAGTTTCATCCATCGATAATGTCCGTTTGTTGCTAATTTTATCACAAAATATACCTCAGAGGTTTTTTTATCGTTCGGCTGTTGTCCTGTTGACATATGTAAAATATCTAACAGTTCTGTTACAATGAAAGTCTAACCTTCCCCTGATAATAGTGGGTGCCATATTGCCAATTATTTTTTTTTCTAAAACGTGCTTTGTATGTAGAAATAAGAAGATGAGGTATGAGTCCCAAATGAGACATCTTTCCAACAAAGACATAATCTAGTAAAGTAAGCAGTCATAGGTTCAATGATGAAAAGTAAGCTATAAATGACCCTATAAAATTACTTGTGTAAAACAATCCAATCAAAAAAAAAAAAAAAAAAAAAAAACGGCCCAATTTAATATAGAAAAGGAGAAGTTGTCGTTTGTTTATGTGATACATATTTGTTTTTCGTTCATTTTTTTTTTATATATATAATTAAGGCCGTTAGTTTTCTCGTTTGATTGTTTACATTGTCATATCGGGGCCTTTTATAGATGACTATGCGGTATGAGCTTTGCTCATTGTTGAAGGCCATACGGTGATCTATAAATGTTAATTTCTCTGTCATTTTGGTCTCTTGTGGACAGTTGTCTCATTGTGTAATCTTCTTTTTTATTATAAATCCAACGCTGCAATTTTCACAAAACATATCAATTTTTCCACCTTGTCGCACATATGTGATAACATCATTACAGCTTATTTACTAATGCATGTAGAGCAAAACTTTGGTAAGCTTGCTTGCTTTGTTTGTATATTGTATAAAATAAGATATACAAGTTAAAAATGTCAATTTTATTTTCAAAGCTTGTATAAACAACTATACAAACAAAGCAAGCAAGCCAACCAAAGTTTTACTTTGCAGGCATAAGAAATCAGCTGTTATGATTTTATTCAGTTTGGTAAATGTCCGAGCCCGTTAAAAAACGAAAACAAACTGAAACTACAGTTGCCCACTTCACTACCTTCAAAACAAAGGGAACAGTTTGAAAGTCCCATATACTGAAATGTGAAAAAAACAAACTTATAGATTTTGTTAACACTGCCATGTATGTAAATATATCTTCCCCTTTTTTACGAACACAAAATTCATGGATCACACATTTGCCTTTAATTATCTATACGAAAATTGCTGTACTCGTGAATATTAGCACCGGCTGTTATCGACGGCTTACTTTACACTAGTAAGTTTGTCTCATGGGTAATTGTGTTTTTCGCTGTTGTTTCGTTGCTGTCTGGTGGACGATTACATGAAATCTCTGTGCCATCATCAAACATGTTAATGCCTATATGTCGGGTAATTCAAACCCTTTTTTCTTCGTAAAGAAACACCTCTTTGTTAATCTGAGCATGGAAGTTATACTTTATATCACGAACTATAAATGAGGATACACAAAATGAAAAACTAAGCGAAATTGTGAATCCCGCATTGCACGAAAATATGTGTTGTATTTCAGTAAATAACACGTGTTCTTGGTTAATTGTAAACACGTAGTAGTCCATCATGCATTGTGACTCATTTAGTGGATTGGTCAAAAATCTAGGTAAACATAAATTGCGTCACATGTAAATAAACAATTACATGTGCGAGGACATAAGTATGCTAATTTATGCATTTCCATATAAGGTAGTGGCCCCGACCTGTTAAAATCTTAATCATCAATTTCTTCGTCTGTTGAAACTTTTAGGATTTTTCTCGGTACCGTTTTGTTTTTATAAAGGGACGTAACAGTACTAACCGTGTATGAATTAAGCCCCGCCTCCCTACTGCCTTATATGGTATATAAAGGGACGTAACACCACTACTAACCGTGTATGAGATAAGCCCCCTCTCCCTACTAACCTAATATTAAATATACACGGTCTCCACGGGGCGCTTTTAACCAATCACATTCCTAGAAATGTAAAAGAGGTAAGATAAATTGGAATATTGTATTGTGGAACATTGATTTATATTTTACTATGTCCAAAACCGAGTATAGCATTTCCGTGTCATATTTTTTGACAGAAGTGTTCACCAAACGTGACCTAACTTTTGAATTTCACCAAACCAAAACAAAATCATTTACAAGAGTCTTGTAGAGATTACCTATACCAACATTCATTCAGAAAACTTATTTCGCAGACTAGAACTTGGGACAAAACTTATCGCATGTTGATCTCCATTATGCCGTATCATTGTATATACCCGAACCTAAAACTTCATACTTGTAAATATTTTTTTATTAATCTTTTCCTGTAATCTTAGAGTCTGACCTAAACCGGTCACCCGTAATTTATTACAAGATAAACTGATATACCGATATGCCTAACTCCGTGTACACTTGATAAATAGATTAAAACATTTAATAATAAGTTCAAATTTATTCATACTTTGGATTTTAATTGTCATTCTTTGGATCACCAGTGTCATGTTCTGCAATTGCTTTATTCTATTTTCGATAACTTTTCTAAACATGGAGATTGAATAGTCTGTTTGCGTCTTACCTTAAGTCCATGACTGCTTATAATAAACATGAAAATGAAAATTTAGTTCAGATAAGACCTAAAATGTACTTAGATCCTTATTTATTCGAAGCTTCGAGTAAAGATGAAAAGGATTCACCAATAATGTGTTTGATCGAGGAATCATGAGCATTGATTTATTGAAGTTCTATCACTGTTTTAAATCCAAATTCAATGTGACGCCATTGACCGTAGACAGAGGTTATTTACACAAAGTTTTAAAGACTTAAAGCTTATTGATTATGGATTTTTTCAAGAAAAAAGTTAATCAAAATGTGTATTGATTCGCATCTATCCTTGTCCCTTAAAATCTTTAAAAGTTAAAAGATAAGCTCAAGAAATACGCTTGTATGCTCGTGCTGTTAAGTTAATGTAAATGAAAGAGCACAGAGAAAAACGTTTGGAATGTATATATAGGAAAACGCCGATTATAACAGTAAATCGTGCATAATAGTATGTTTATTGGAAAATACATGAAGATCCTAGAACACCTTCATTGATAGACAAGCTTTGATCATGGATCTAGATTATTCGAATGTGTACTGATTTCGCTTGAAATATATCCATTGTCATTAAAAGTAGTATAGTCTGACACAATAAGTCAAAGGGTCTGACCAAGTCCTCGTGAGATTTACCTTGAGCTATTTGCAAATGAGGTATCCTCCATTAGGGTCATTTGTACAATATAGGTTTCGCAACTATGTACCGCTATGCAAAATGTTTCTACTACTTCTGTCATTTCCAAATACTAACAAAGAGCCCCAATTGAAAAAAACAGTATTTCTAATCCCCTGTTTGCTTTCGTCACAACTTAACAAATATATAGTATATGGGTATTTTAAAGTATGCTTTCCTTGCAAACGACGCTATAAGCCCAACAGCTCTCGAGCACAGAAAGAATGTGTTAGTGGACACAAAAAAAAAATAAGAAACAAAAGAAAGAAAGACAGTTTGCCATGAAATAAAATGCAAGGGAGAATAAAAGAAAGCACCTCTGACTATATATCAGCAATTTTATGACAATATTGAAAATTTTTCAGTCTTGTATTCAGCAATATGTTTAACTTGTTGTAGATTTAAAAAAAAAAAAAAAACACATAGTGTAGACAAGTTCAAATTCGTAATTTCTTTTAAATCATTTACATATATGAAAAATCTCATAAGAAAATGCTTTTTCATTTTTGTTGATATTAGGTTTATAAGACTATCATTCTTATCAAACTTTACCAATATTTACAGTGTATTTTCTTACCTTGGTCTAATTGCAGGTAACATAACTATCTATTCCATGTACATTTCAGAATATTTCCTTTTATATCAGATAATTAAAATTCAATATCAAGTTAATATATAGGGATCGATTCTGATAGAATCTTGAATTGTCATTCGTGAGCGAGGTACTATCAGGGTTGAAAGAACAGGTTTAACTGGCTTAACTAATTGAAGGTTCTATGATCCATACATGAACATAGACAATAATATCAATTTAAAAGTCTGAAATTGAAACCAAGACATTGGTAAACACGACTTGACATAACGCTATGTAAATATACGCCGACTGACTGATATGGTTGCATAATTTTCAATATTTTTTTGCCCTTCAAATTCAACACCAGTAGTGTTAAAAATCAAGTATATTGTAAATAGGTTACATACAATATATATACATATATATCATATAGATCTACTATGACAGATGAATATGAGATCTTTGATCATGTAAACAATAAGTATACTGAGACAAAACTTAAAACGTGAATACAACTAGTAGTTCGTATGTATCAGTATGTGGAAAATAAGATAAGCCAGAGAGTCATATATATATATAATATAGGTAAACGAATGGCAATTTTAAGGGCATACGATACAGTTACAGGGGAGGTAATGACGTTGATAACGTAAAATGTTATTTTCGCGACGTCAAACTATGACATATCGGGAAAAGATGCATTTTTCGACTGATTTTTTTCATTCAAACTGATTTAATTTGAAAACGAGTGCATGGACCCCTATTTTTTAAAAAGGCAATTTGTTTCATTTTGCAAGGAGATTATGTGACCCAAATTTTATAAAACTGTAAATAGAGGATTTTTTTTAATTTTGATAAACATGCAGCAAAAAATGACGTTTGTTCCTCTATTCATGAACATTTGATAAATATGAGTTATTTCTGAATAAAAATTGCATAATTTTTAATGATACTTATAAAATACAAAAATTACCGATTATTTAACAAAAAAATATTTGTGTTTATCTTTTAAAACAAAAAAGTTATGTCTTTCTTTCGAAAAAGAAAATACGGACACAAATCTGAATTTTGAGCAAATATACAAAATTTCGACCTCATTTTACTCAAAAAGTAGCACATGAAGGTATATTTTTTATTACATATTTGATTTAATCAGGTAAAAAATAGCCTATATGCAAATTTTCATCAACTTGTAAATACAGGTTCAAAACTGTATCGTATGCCCTTAAGCTTCCTATATTTTCTGTTTTTTTTTTTTTTTTTTGTTGTACAATGGTCTTTGTAGGTCTTTTTATTACCATGACGATGTTAATTTTCGTGATCGGAATCTGAAAGTGATGACATGTATTTTAATGTCAATGAGACAGCAAACTGACAAAAAGAATTATATCTAAAGCACAACGTCTATTTCGTGCATCTGGATAAAATATCTATCTTATTTATTTATCATTTTTCAATTTTAATTTTCAGGGGTTGGCGGTGAGGGGAGGACTTTTCGTCCATCAAGTATTAAAAGCAGTCCTTATTCAATGTGTTTATCTATTATTCTCATCAAAAACATAATAACGGAAAACCATCAGACGGATAAATAAATAAAACATATATTAATATGGGGCTTTATGGGACCATGGATCAAATGCTAATTAAAATTTCAGAAAGGGGTGTTTGTAGGGGTTAGTTCGACGTTTCTTGCTGAATCTATTTACCGACATTCACTTAAATATTCAATATCAGTTTATTCGGTCTCCCTTTTCTGCTTGTTTCTTTTGTGGCAAAACTATTAAATGATGTAAAAATTCGTCATGTTTTGACTTTTACTATCATATGCCATAATGGCCCCCATTTAAATAGCAGTTACTTATACCAACATATTTTCATATCGACATAATTCTGCATTATTGAAATTAAACTTTTAAATTATATGGTAAGTATGTTATTAAAAGTATATCTTAAGATTGTAGTTTTATAAATCATTCTTTTATGACAAATTACATACGAGTTAAAATACTGCAAACAATTTGAAGTAGTAGGTTTAAAACATAAAACCTTTTACAATGTGTTGGAAACAGCCTTGTGTTTATAAAGGCGTCTTTCTATGTTGGTGACTTATATATGCATACCGGAGGTTCAAGAGATTTGAACATATAATCCGTTATAGAAATCAGATGTTAGGTCTTAGAATCAAAGAAAATTAACTCAAGGTTACAATTTCGATAGGGGTACATATGTGCTTGTACAAATATATACTGAAGGTACATAGTGTCTGTTCTGATTTCAAGACTATACTTTGAAATGTATGAATCAGCAAAAAGCACGAATAATAACATTTGTTATAGAAGTTGAAAACTTGACTGTAACATGTGCAAGAAGAGTAAAGACACAAAAAAAACCTGAAACAAACTGGAATAAACATGCACAGAAACATCACTTTGCTATATTACATAACTGCAAACCACAGACAGTTAAACAATGGTACTTCCAGGTCCTTGATTCGGGAGCGATATGTTTATATTAAAGCCTCTTTAAATACACTTAAAATCATCCGTTTATCAATGTTTTTCGGGGGTTTGTGGACACGGGGACTGACATCCAGAACTCTCAAATATTGTGGACCTATTTATAACTACACTTAGCAAGATGACAAAGCTTTCCCATAAAATGACCTTGTTGGTATGTTTAATTAGTCATCTGCCATTCATTGATATATATTTCTTTTGTTTCAAGATATGTACATCATAACATTTGTTACAGACGAGACACTTCTTTATTTGTGTGCCAAATATAACATAAGCAATCAGACTGCATGTGGTCTTATAGCTCCTTGTTACGATACATACTTGTCAGTTTTTTTGTGGTAATCGATAGACCACAAATGTCGGTTTGTTTAAGTACTATCATGTAACTAGATAATGTAAATATCAAATTATATATTCCATTTCAACATTTTTTCGATATCAATTATTTCAGCCATAGTCGTGTTTTCCTAGGTAACAATTTGCCCCCCCCCCCCCAAAAAAAAAACAACTGTTAGAAGATTCCGACTAGCACTATGAAATTAGAGAGATGATAGCTAGTATGTCTTATATAATAATAAAAAAAAGATAGTGTGGTATGATTGCTAATATGACAACTCTTCACGAGAAACCGAATGACACAGAAATTAACAACTATAGATCACAGTACGGCCTTCAACAATAAGCAAAGTCTATACCGCATAGTCCGCTATAAATGGTCCCGAAATGGCAAATGTAAAACAATTCAAACGGCGAGAAAAGTTATTTATGCAAATAGATCAACATTTCACCAGCTGAATTTAAAAAGTTAGAAGACAAAATTAATGCAAAAAAAATATATATAGGACAGACAATAACATACTAACCAAACAAATAAAAAAAAAAACCACCAAAAAATAATGACAAAAATAAAAATTTGTAAACGATGATAAAATCAACCACATAGAAATCAGAAGTAATGTATATGCCTGTTCCTCTTATGACAACAGTCCTGCTATACTCATCAAAATCCGGTGATATATGCAGGTTTTATAGATATATCTGGACAATAACATACAATTACTAAATATATTGATAAATAGCCAGGCCTTTTATAGTCGACCATACGGTATGGGTTTATTTGCTCATTGTCGAAGGCCATGTACAGTTTCCAATAATTGCGTACATCAACTTTATCTGAACCTTAATGGATAGTTGTCTCATTAGCTATTATACCACATCTCTTCATTTTTATAGTGTAACGTATGTACGTGAATTATGTATAATTCAAACTTTTGAATTTAGCTATCCGAACCAACTATAACTGAATGATTAAAAAGGGACCAGTGTGGAGTGGGATACGTCAGCGAGACAGAAATCCAACGGCAAAAATAACTATTAAGTAGTAACCAAAAACATTCAAAAGTCGTCTTTACACCAAATCTCCAAATGAAAGAAATATATATACATATAAAAACCACGGACTTTGGAGAGGCTCATGAATATTACGTATACATGGTTGTTTTATTTGACTCTAAATTAACATTTTTCTTACCTTACAGATTTGTTTGATTTGGCACTAAACGACATAATTTATCCTGTTAAATTTGATTCCATTTTATAGTATGAATATTACATTATCAATTAATATTTATACGATTTCTGTAAACTACATGGTTCGTGCGTAACCGTTCTTTAACTACATTTGGTTTAAATTGACTAATTATAGTATTACGGATTAAATTTTCCAATATTTATGAAAAGACCTTCTAAAAATATTTAACGAACCTATTCTTTGTAAGAAGGATTAAATTGCCTAATTTCAAAATTAAATGGATTTTTTAATAACAACAATTTAGAGTCCAAATATACCACTGGATACATGGTGACGAAATGCACTAGAAAATAGGTGAAGCGCGAAAAGCTAGTTTATGAATCAAATGTAGAATAAATCTAGTATATGAGTGGCGAAAGATATCAAAAGGACATTCATGAGTGGCGAAAGATATCACAAGGACATTCAAACTCATAAGTGGAAAATAAACTGAAAACACAATGATCAAAATGAAAAAGAGAAGCTGAAAAACAACAGCACACAAATCAAAACATAGAAAACTAGATAATAGGCAACACAATACCAACCAAAACTAGATTTGCCATTGCAAGCAATAGCGGATGGCACCCTTTCCCCATTGCCAGGCCAGCGGCAGCCATTTAGAAATTTTTTTCTGTTTCCATGGCAACGGCGGCCATTTTGAATTTTCGAAACTCAAAAGTTAAGTCTACATAAGCTAGGCAAAATTTGTTATAAGTTTCATTAAATTTAAAGCATTTTGAAGTTTTTCATAATTTTGCTGTTCCCATGGTAACGGCGGCCATTTTGAATATTCCAAAGTCATTCCCCCGCTGCAATTTTTTCCCTCCATAATCATATATACCATTTAATGTCTCTAGAATAAATTTAACATTGATGTTCTGGAATGTTCTTTGAAAATTCAAAGTTTTGACCTTTTTGCATTGTTTCCATGGTAACTACAGATATTTTGGAAATTCCAACGCCAAATTCCACATCTTCCAAAGTTGCTCATCGTTACTGTGAAGTTTCATGAAGTTTGGAGCATTTTGATATTTTTAAAATTTTTGGTGTAGTTTCCATGGCAACATAGTAGGTCCAATGAGTGCCAAAATCATGCAACACCTGTATATAGTGGGCACCTACATTGTATTAAAATATGATGATTCTGAGTGTAAGCATATTCAAACAGTTCACCAAAACAAAAAACAGAAAATTTTCACATTTGTTTCGTTTCCATGGCAACGGCAGCCATCTTGAAGATGCCATACCCCACTGCACTATATAATGTGGTGGTCAACATTATAGTATAGTTCCATCAATATTGTTCCAGCCAATTCGGAGAAATAGTATGGACAAAAAAGTGTGGAAGAATAAATATAATAATAATAATAAGACAAAAAGAAACGAACAATAACAATATGTCACCCCAACTCCGTTGAGGGTGCCATAATTAGCGGTGATCTCAGGTACCCGAAAGGGTATTAGCGGATCATGTGTGACAATTACCTTCGGAAGATAGGTTCTAAACAGCCGTAAACTTATCCATTGATTCCACTTAGCTGTTATTTTTCAGCATTTAGAAAAGAGGGATCAATATTTTAGACATATTTATATCTTTCTTACATATGATAAGTTTATCATTTATAATTGTAATTAAATATGGAATTATGATTATATTGTATAGCTATGTGTAGTCTATATCGAAATAAAACTGGTTTCATATTAAGTTTATATCTAGAAACAGTTGACGGCACTGTGTTGGTGAACTACCATTGACACTTTGACACAATTGACGGCACTGTGTTGGTGAACTACTCTTGACACTATGACACAATTTACGGCACTGTGTTGAAGAACTACCATTGACACTTTGACACAATTGACGGCACTGTGTTGGTGAACTACTCTTGACACTATGACACAATTGACGGCACTGTGTTGGTGAACTACTAGTGACATTATGACACAATTGACGGCACTGTGTTGGTGAACTACTCTTGAAACTATGACACAATTGACGGCACTGTGTTGGTGAACTACTCTTGACACTATGACACAATTGAAGGCACTGTGCTGGTGAACTACTATTGAAACTTTGACACAATTGATGGCACTACGTAGGTGAACAACTCTCGACACTTTGACACAATTGACGGCACTGTGTAAGTGAGCTACTCTTGACACCATGACACAATTGACGGCACTGTGTTAGTGAACTACTATTAACACTTTGACACAATTGACTGCAATGTGATGGTGAACAACTCTTGACCCTATGGCATAATTGACTGCACTGTGTTGGTGAACTAATGTTGACACTTTGACACAATTGAAGTGCTCCTCATGAAAGACTTGTAACAAATTGTAAATAATAATTGACGCATTAATCTCCATAAAACATATTACTTTGTAAATTCTCCCATCTCTTTGCAAACTATATTGTATATTACAACAGTTAGTAGGGTTCTGTAGGAAGACAAGTAAATAAGTAATGGAATTAATATATTTAAAACTAAGCGTTTTAAGAAATACCAGGACTTCTGAGGTTTTTCCTTTTTATTTGATCCTCTACATAATCGATGGAAACAAAGTGAACTATTGAAAACCTTGATCTAATCATAAACCAATAAATCTATTTTGTCAGAAAGGTGTTTAATTTTATCAAAAGTGTTTATGCTTAACGAACTTTGTGACTCCTAAATATTATGAATAGATAAAAAGAATGAAACTGTGATGGGAAGCAGTTACAACGGACTTTCAGGTTCAAATTAGTTACCTTTGGTTCGTGATGTTCTGCGATGCAGAATTTAACATTTCATGAGTAATTGTAACAGTAAATAATAATTTGGTCTTCAACAGCAATGTATTAAGCTTTATTATTTTTTAAGCTTGCTTGTTGATATAATTATCATAATTTGTTGTCTTTGGCATTATACCATTATTTTTTATTATATAGGCTTGAGCTTTACTTACTCATCCTCTTCAACCCCAGGGGGAATAAGGCCACAACAAACTGCCTCCATCCTCTGTGTCATTAGCCATGTCCTGTGGTTGACCACAGATGTAACCCATTGCTTCCAATTCTGTTGCAACAGTACCTCGCTAGGCTATTCTTGGTTTCCCTTCTCCTGGTGGTGTCATATATGCATGTAGCTGTTTTCGGTGTCTGATGTTGCATTCTCAGCACCTGACCTCACCATCTAAATCTTAGGCTTTTATTTCAGCTGTTATGCTCTTTGCATTATACGTCTCCAAAGGCTGTTGAGCTTCCAGTAGTACTGTTATATTGCATGAGTTCGGATATTTGAGAGTGAACACTATACCTAAATTCCGAGGATATCATGATGCCTAGTAGCCAGAGTTAAAGATATGATTCAAATAGAATATTAGTTAAGTCCGTTTTGAAATGTAATATCCTATTCAGCAATGTCTGTTTTTGTTTGTTTTTTACTTTTAGTTGTTGGTAAGAACAGCAGTGGGTTATAAGCTCATGTTATGCACAATTAGACTGACTCAGACTTTAAATAAAGATTAATTACTTACTTTTACTTACTCATTTTTTCTTTAATGCAAGGAAAAACGAATTTCTCCAGTCTGATTATGATGGACAAATATTTAAACAAGGAACTTTGTCAATGTTTGTTGTTAGTTATATATAAATGCAATTTTTTGTTTTCGATTTGTGAGCTAGGTTTCACAATTTTCTTGACTCAGGGTGATTTAGAGCTTGACAAATTGTACAAACATTTCCCCATCTTTGAGGAACTTACTATGTTGACCTAAATGTCTGTCTAGTTGTTTTTTTTGTTTGTGTTGATGTGTTACTATCTCATTGACTTATACTCCACATCTCTTTTATATCATACTTGATATCTATCCTGTTTGTATATAATAAAAGGAAGAAGATATGGGGAGGGAAACAACATCCATAGGCATACTAGATGCTGGCAAAAGATTGCTGGTTCTAGGAGGGTACATTATCATAGGATACAATTTATCAACTGACTAAAAACAAAATTTCGATTAAATATTACTGGTACCTATGATTATGACAACTGAAGCAGACAGATGGGATGGACACCATTTGAGCTTTAAAAGAAAGATGGACTTATCACCCATTGATGGGAGGTCTCTAATTATTCTCTCAGCTAAACATAAATAAAGACAATAAGAAAACAAAAAGAAGATAATGTGACAATAACAAAATTCAAAGTAACAACATTTAAAATAATGTAATTTTGTTTTATAGATAATGTATAATGCATCAAACCTATACAAAATAACCCAGATAACTTGCTTAATTAACAATCATCATTTTTGTGATTGGGTTAATATACTGGTACTACTTTTTGATATAGATGTGCAGTTTTATGTAGGTCAGTTTTTTGGTAGAAGACATCTGAGTGTCCAGGGTAAAACTACTGACATTTGAAAGACAATGCCAACCTACTATACTATTAATTTATTTATACATCTCTTGCTTTTAAGTATATTGGCTTAACAATCCTGATGAAGGTAGTAAGTTAAAGGTGCTTTTAAAGCATAAACAAGCAAAAACAATTAAAAATATTTTCCTGATCTACAACATATACCTGGGAATACAGTGCACTTATAACACAACCAATTGACAATTCAAATGTCAACAGTAGAGATGAATGGTGAATGGCTTACATTACCAGGGTTGAGATGAATGGTGAATGGCTTACATTACCAGGGTTGAGATGAATGGTGAATGGCTTACATTACCAGGGTTGAGATGAATGGTGAATGGCTTACATTACCAGGGTTGAGATGAATGGTGAATGGCTTACATTACCAGGGTTGAGATGAATGGTGAATGGCTTTCATTTCCAGGGTTGGTTATGTTTAGTTTGAATCAAGTTCAGGGTTTTTTTAACTCATATTTATGAGTTAACAGAACAAAAATACAAAAAATATTGTGGAAATGAGTGCTTCGTAATCTAACCTGTGTGAACCAAACACCTGTCTAATTCAAACATAATCTTCAGTCTTAAAATGAATTCTTGAAATATATAAGAAGTTTTTTTAAAAAATCTATTTCCATCTACACAGTACGGGGTGCCGAATGGGACTCTTGTGGTTTATAATTTGAAATTTTATTTTGTACTGACAAAAGTGAACTTTGTTCAACAAAAATGAGTTCAGTTAAACAAAATTTGTAGCATACTACAAATTTAAATTTTGTCATACAAAATTATTTTTCAGTGGACAAAAGTTAGCTTTGTCATGACAAAATTCATTTTTGTAACACAGACTTTACTTTTGTTACCTAATTTGAAAAATGGGCGACAAAAGTCAATTTTGTATGCAAATGAGTTTAATTTGGATTCTGTGAACTAATTTACATACAAAACTGAGATTTTGTCACAAAATTTGACAAAATTGAACTTTGTCACGAAAAAAAATGAATTTTGTCTACAAAAATGAATTTGGTCTTGACAAAAATGAATTATGTTAGGGCTATTCCAGAAAAAAATGTATGGGGGGGTTGGAAGGCACATTGTATTAATAATACATGGGTGATGGGTATCAGAGCAACTTTTTACACTATAATGCACAATAATTCTCAATTACAATTGTCTGGGTGGCGGGTGCTGACAAAAACTGCCTTCCAAACCCCCCCATACATTTTTTTCTGGAATAGCCCTTATCAAAAAATTGAAGTTAAAACAAGTCTGTATCACATAGTTTTATAAGACAAAATTGATTTTGTTATGAAAGAATTAAATTTTGTACAAAACCACAAGAGTCCCATTCGGCCCCCCGTACATAGAACAGTCTATTGAAAAACAAATGAAAAAAGTAAAGCTGTTGAGACAATAATGAGATAATTTAATAGCACTATGAACAGTGATCTTTCAACAAACCCATTCACCCCCTGAATAAATTCATATGCATAAATGATATTTATAAATAAATCAAATTTATTTTCATCGTTTTCTAACATTCTCTGGTGAGAGACTTCTCTTTCGATGTCTTTCCAGTCGTTGGTCACGTTTACTGTCCCTTCTTGTACTGTCATGATGTTTTTCCTTTTTCCTCTTATCAGGAGAATTTTCACTTCTCTTACTTTTATGAGAGTTACCTTTCTTTGATTTGATAACATTGTTTTCACTGTTTGTTTTTTGCCTCGACCATGGATCACTATAATCCATTTTATCGTCCCTTTCTTTATCACTTTTGCGATAATCATCTTTGTTTTCTTTTCCACGTCTTCTACTCGTTTCTGATGATCTTTTATCTGTATGTTGTTCTTCAATATCCCCATTAGTTTTGCTCCCTCTTCTTTTATCCCCAACCTTTTTCCGATGTTTTGCCGAGGTCTTCTTTTTCTTGGATTGTTCATCTGATGAACTTCCTAAAATTTTATGAAGATTTATTATAAAAATTTTAACACAAAATTAATAAGAATTTGCATTCATAGGACCTGCACTCTCTTTTTAGTTTGTTCAGTGAACTGTTAAGTAAGGGGGTATAAAAATAATGGCCCCTCAATTCTTGTGAATTAAGGAAAATTTGTATGTTCATGGATATTCAATTTCATGGTTTTGTCAGTAAACATCCAAGCCTATAAAAAATCTGTTAGTTGTTGAACAATTAATATAGAGGTTTGCAGGTACGCACGAAATCCATGAAAAATTAATATCCAGTGTATCGACTGATGAAAACATATGTACATAAAATAATTTTTGGGAAGCATATTTAATTGTGATTTTATCCTTACTATTTAAAAGTCCTCTCTTGGTTGGTAACTAAATGTGATGAAAATTTTATGTTTGTACATAACATTTTAGACATTACCTGAACTAGAATCAGAATCAGAACTACTGCTGTCAGATGAATCGTCTGAGGATGAAGATGATGAGGACGATGATGAAGATGAACTGTCAGACTCCTCTGCTGCTTCTTGTTCAACAACTGGTTTCTGGACATTTTTCAAACATTCTCGTAAATCATCCCTGCAAACAAAATTAATAAATACTTTATAATAATTCATCTTAAAAATCAATACAAATATAAGTTTTTTAATTGCACAAAAGAAGTAATGATACAGATTATAAAACAGATTATAGAGCAAGACAATAAGCATCAACATTAACTCTGTAATAACAGGCTGAATAAACAAGTGATATCACTGCAAAAAGAATCACTTAAATAACAACTTAAAAGGTCTGTGCCGATGACAACCATTACAACCAATCTATAAAACTTTAGTTGAGTCTTTTTTTAGGTTGATGAATATTTATATGGATTCAAACTAGAAATAAAAGGTTAAGAAATTTCAGGGATTCTTAGTTAATTTTAAGGTTCTAACCTACTTTTCCATAAACATAACATACTTTAATGTCATTGGTAAGTTCAAATTGCTTAAATTGCATGTGCGATGACAGAAACATGAATTTAAATTCTTTTAAGGAGGCTGGTGGGTACAAAAATTTCAGCAAAAAATTAAACCTTTATTTTTTCATTACAAATTTTATTAATTACACTATTAGTTATTTCTTTATGATATGGTACAAAAATCAATCCAAAAAATTGATTCGGTTTGGCCCCAGAAGACTTTTAAAATGTTTATATCATTGAAAAAGCTCCAAATTATCTCCCTTTGGTGCAAAAATGCCATTTTTTTGGCATTAAATTTGAAATATCTTTTTTAATTCATCGGTGACCTACATTTTTTATTATTGTTTTCAAATTAGCTGAAATTGTGTAAATGTATACCTATATTTAGAATTGTATCAAAATTAATAAAAATTCGATTCTGTCACCTAAACCACTTGGTATACTGAACTCAATTCCTTTATTTTTTTTATTTAAAAGTACATCAAACAAAATTGAGAATGGAATTCGGGAATGTGTCAAAGAGACAGCAACCCTTAAAAAGCAGAAAACTTACGTCAGTCCACCTAAACCAATTGTTGTGAAGAAATTTATAGCAAATCTTGTATTCTTTGGATTATCTCTTGGTAGAATGCCTTCAAAGAAACCTTGTAATGTCCTGAAAAAGAAATAATTAATACTAAATGGTTGGCTGTTAGACTATTCTTAGCATGGCTTATGTAAAAAATCTCAGCTTGTCAGAGAAAAACTTATTCAAGGAATTACTTGAAACAAAATGAAATTTTTAATTAACATATGGAAATTTGCATAAAATTGATTTTTCAAAGCCTCTTTTTACAGCAGATTAGATCATATAAAGAAACGATCTTGGTGCCAATCTAGTTTCACATCATGTAATACTAGGTTGGATGAACTTTTATTTTATTTTTCACATATTTAGCAGGTGAAAGACAAAACCTCACCTTACATTAGTTACACTTCACACAAATGGGGAAAACAAATATAAATTTTTCACCTTTAGAATGTAGGTGGTGACAAATAGCTGGGAAAAATAAATTTGAAAGTTATCACCTTACATGACCTACTGAGAGAAATTAATTAGAGGTTATATGATTTGTAGATGTGCTAATGTTCACAATCATGTCCTGTTGGGTTTGTAAATCATGTCACTGGAAATCAAACAAATTTTTCTTATCTGCATCAATTATTTATGCAGTCATTGGAATATTGACTTTTTATTGCACATACCTAACTATTTTTTTAATTGATTTGTAACAGATTTCCTTGTTGGGTGATTTTTTAAATAATCCTGGTTGATTCAAAACTCTAAAAAAGTTATCCATATAGCAGCATGTCAGGACACATGTGTCATATTCCCTGCATAGCTTCATTAAAAATTATAAGTCACAAGCAATAAAAATATAAAAATATTAGAAGAATAAAAAATTCTTTAACTGATAGAAGGGGCTTGTTACATTATTACATGCTCTTCTTTCACAAAATTCTAGATCTGAATTTCATATCTTTTTTTAACCATAACACTTTGTTACAAAGTACATTTATATTTATATTAGACCAGCACTTCAGATGTGTATGTCCAACGTCAGGGAAATCAAAATCACTATCCATTTGCCTTATTTTGTGTTTCAAGTTTTTGGAAATTGTGACCTCTTGTTTTTTGAAAACCTGTAATAAAGTTTTCCTTTGACACACTCCAAATAATTATAAGGGGAAGATCAATATGATAGATTTGTGTTTTGTGATCAGTGGCAAATATAACATACCTATCAGGAGAACATGTTTAAGGGATATGAAAAATGACCCTGCTGTGTACTAGACACACACTCTTAACATCACCCCTTTAATTAATGTCCAATCAAAATAAATAGAGAATATCATATGGCTTTTTCAATATCGCATCCGTATCAACCCAAGACACCAATATAATCCCAAGAGCTCTGCTCGAGGGATTATATTGGTTGAGGGTTGATATGGTGTGTGATATTGAAAAAGTCATATCATATACCCTTTATTATATACGTATACCTCAAGTAGATGTTTTTTAGGTAACACGACGTCATACAGATTATAGGTTTGACATGACGTCATACAGATTAGGGATTTGAAAGCCTTTGCAACAGTGACTGCAATCGATGACGTGACGTCATACAGATTAAAGGTGTGATAAAGCTTTTGCAACCGTGCTGATATCGATATCATCACGGGTGGCTGATACAGCACGCTTGCCAATGATTGTATTACACATACAATTTATCTGTATTTACTACTAAGTATATAATAAATAAATATAACTTACGGATCCTTTAGTCTTTCATTTAACTTTGGCAGTCCCATGAACTCAGATAACTCTTGAAACATAATCTTGATAAAAATACGGCTTGCTGAAGAGGTGTCGTCTTCATTTAACCTGATACAGGTAATGACCTGTAAATGAAGAGAGATATCTTTAATAAAGTAAAGTACTCACACAAGTAAATAATAAGATTCTTCATTAGCACAAGATATGCACCTTGTCTGCTTATAGCTTGTAATAATTGATCATTCTGGTCAAAGGGAGGTAATTCATTTTGATTATTGGTCTGCCCTAAACACGAGTATAATTCAAATGTCAGCTGACACAAACAATAGTTGCAAAATGGCAGACCTATGAAATAAGTTTTCCAACTCTGACCCTCCATAGCAATCTGATTGTTTGTCCTCTAGGTACTTTCAAAGCTCTAATTAGCAATCAAATAGCACAAATGCTTTTTACATTTTTAAATCAAATATGGTGTTTGCTAGTTATATCATTAAGAAATAAGAAATCTGAACAGGAAACTCACTCCCCAAGATATTGCATCTGTGTGCAATAAATGTGCAAAGAACTTGGCAACATTCCTCAACTTGTTAGTCTCCAGGCGATGTATGGTCTCGTACTGCTCTTTAAACATTTCTTGGAAAGGTTCAATATACTTCTTATCAATCATACAAAATCGCTGAAAAAATTACCAATATATAAGATGTTAATCATTTTATAGAAGTATACAAGCAAAATAGAAGTCTATTTCTTCTACAAGACAAAAAAAACTCAAAACATCATGTAAAAAATTCGTAAGGGTTCCACGGAACCCAGTGTCTCGCCTACTTTTGCTGTTAATCGCAGACTCAACAAAAATGAGGAAAAACATCAATAAAAATTTCCCTCTCGATACTGTCTTTTGATTGAAAGAAGCTTCCAAGTTTGGTAAAAAAAATCCAGGATAGTTTATGAATCTAATAAATGTTTTATAAACTTTAACTGCAGACTGTATGTAATGTTAACTGGAAGAAAAACTAAGTCCATTTATAATTAAAATACGGAAAAAGTGATTTTTTTTTTACAAAATTTACTTCTGAATAATATCTTATGATCAGAAACAAGCTTTTGTCTAAGTTTGGTAGAAATCCAGGATAGTTTAAGAACATTATAAAAATTTTAAAAACTTTAACCACAGAGTGAATGTTTTGTTTCTGGCAAAAAACTAAGTCCATTTATAAGTAAAATACGGAAAAGTGGAAATTTATTTTTACAAAATTTTCTTCTTGATACTATCTTATGATCATAAACAAGCTTCTGTCCAAGTTTGGTACAAATCAAGGATAGTTTATGAAAGTTATTAAAATTTTAAAAACTTTAACCACAGAGTGAATGTAATGTTTCCTCGCAGAAAAACTAAGTCCATTTATAAGTAAAATACGGAAAAGTGGAAATTTATTTTTACAAAATTTTCTTCTTGATACTATCTTATGATCATAAACAAGCTTCTGTCCAAGTTTGGTATAAATCAAGGATAGCTTATGAAAGTTATTAAAATTTAAAAAACTTTAACCACAGAGTGAATGTTATGTTTCCTCGCAGAAAAACTAAGTCCATTTATAAGTAAAATAAGGAAAAAATGGAATTTTATTTTTACAAAATTTTCTTCTGGATACTTTCTTATGATCATAAACAAGCTTCTGTCCAAGTTTGGTAGAAATTCAGTATAGTTTAAGAAAGTTATTAAAATTTCAAAAACTTTAACCACAGAGTGAATATTGTGGACGCCGCCGCCGACGACGGAATGTAGGATCGCTTAGTCTCGCTTTTTCGACTAAAGTCGAAGGCTCGACAAAAATGCTTATAACAAAAAAATACTTAATAAATACAGTATTTAAATAGAAATGTTTACAGATCTCAGAACGATTTAATCTTGAAATTCAGATTATCATTTTTAAAATCTGAGTACCAATGCAGAATAGAATTAAAAGTCAAGTATCAGATATAATTTAACACTCACCTGAGCTAATAAACCAAAAAACTTTTCATAAGTTCTCTGTTGAGCACAGCAATCCAATATCATATTACAAAGCTCAATCTGAAAATAACATTGTACATTAAATAAACGTGTTAGAGAAAGGGACATATGCATTAGGACAACTACAAATCTATAACATATTATAGATTAATAAGTTATAGATTAATAATATTTCATTCAGTGCTTGTTGATCGAAAGCTAAGTAACTTTTAAAAGAGTAGAGGTAGTTTTGAATATATGTATTTTTCAAATTTTTCCATGCTGCTTGAAAATGAACATAGTAAAGATAGAAAAAGTGAAAAATGTTGTTTAATGAATTGTTCAAAGGATTATAAAAGTTTTGAAAAACAAAATACCATAAGAACAAAAATACATCATAGAGACAGCAACCCAATGAAAACAAAATACCATAAAGAACAAAAATACATCATAGAGACAGCAACCCAATGAAAACAAAATACCATAAAGAACAAAAATACATCATAGAGACAGCAACCCAATGAAAACAAAATACCATAAAGAACAAAAATACATCATAGAGACAGCAACCCAATGAAAACAAAATACCATAAAAAACAAAAATACATCATAGAGACAGCAACCCAATGAAAACAAAATACCATAAAGAACAAAAATATTTCATAGAGACAGCAACCCAATGAAAACAAAATACCATAAAGAACAAAAATACATCATAGAGACAGCAACCCAATGAAAACAAAATACCATAAAGAACAAAAATACATCATAGAGACAGCAACCCAATGACAACACACTTACTTCTTGGCCAGGTTTCATTTTCATCTTTAACAACTTATGAGCACATTCTTCAAAGTCCAGACTTGACTGTATGGTGAGGTAAATGGTCCTTCTTAAGGCCACAAGATTTGTTTCTGTGTTGTCTATAATAGTCTGCTTTGCTTCTACAAAATATAATGTACAAGTTACAGTAAACTTAACATTGGTATTACATTAGCAGTCTAATAATGTAATGTACAAGTTACAGTAAACTTAACATTGGTTTTACATTAGCAGTCTAATAATGTAATGTACAAGTTACAGTAAACTTAACATTGGTTTTACATTAGCAGTCTAATAATGTAATGTACAAGTTACAGTAAACTTAACATTGTTTTACATTAGCAGTCTAATAATGTAATGTACAAGTTACAGTAAACTTAACATTGTTTTACATTAGCAGTCTAATAATGTAATGTACAAGTTACAGTAAACTTAACATTGGTATTACATTAGCAGTCTAATAATGTAATGTACAAGTTACAGTAAACTTAACATTGGTATTACATTAGCAGTCTAATAATGTAATGTACAAGTTACAGTAAACTTAACATTGGTTTTACATTAGCAGTCTAATAATGTAATGTACAAGTTACAGTAAACTTAACATTGGTATTACATTAGCAGTCTAATAATGTAATGTACAAGTTACAGTAAACTTAACATTGGTATTACATTAGCAGTCTAATAATGTAATGTACAAGTTACAGTAAACTTAACATTGGTATTACATTAGCAGTCTAATAATGTAATGTACAAGTTACAGTAAACTTAACATTGGTTTTACATTAGCAGTCTAATAATGTAATGTACAAGTTACAGTAAACTTAACATTGGTATTACATCAGCAGTCTAACAATGTGAATTTGTTTCTCAATTTTTTATTTTTTTAATTCATCCTATTAGTTTCAGTATATACTTTTAACGAATATAAATTCTTTAAATTGTACTATTTTAAGAATCTTTTCCTCATGTTTAACATGTCTCAACAATTGCATTTAATGTCATTTTTTTTTTACTGAACATCAACAGTATGATTTTCCCTATTTTTTTCATGTATATCAGTAATAAAATTCCTCCCACAATTTGTAGAACATTTATTCTCATAAATGACTATTTATTTAGAGATAACAATAATAATTTTTGCTCTATTGGTTGCAGAATACTTTTTCTTCTAAATCAGAGTTTTTTATATGTATATCTGTAATTAAACATTACTCTTCTGTTTGCTAAAATTATATTCATGAATATTTGTAACTAAACAATACACTCAAATAAATGTGTGTTTTTTTCAAACTTAATATTAGCAATTTCTTCCTTTCTTCTTTTTAACTGAAAGCAGAATTACAAATATATCCTAGAGTGTCATATTTTTATATTTATATATATTAAAATATAGCCTAGAGTGTCATATTTTTATATTTATATATATTTTTAACTGAAAGCAGAATTACAAATATATCCTAGAGTGTCATATTTTTATATTTATATATATTAAAATATATCCTAGAGTGTCATATTTTTATATTTATATATATTGTTTGTGTATGTGTACAATAACAAATATATCCTAGAGTGCCATATTTTATTTATCTTTTATTTATATAGTTTGTATATGTGTATAACTACATTACCTTCAGTTTCTTCTCCACTTTCATCACTCTCCGATTCTGATCCTGATCCACTTCCACCCTCCTCATCAGAGCTGCCTTCGTCTAATATTTCTGAAATACCAAATTCAAACATATATTTATATTCTGTTTTAAAGACACAAAAGTTTCAAAATGAATTGGCAGATAATAAAAGAAAAATCCAAAATGCCAATTACCACCGACATAATCTAAATGGTAGATTGATAGAAGAATCACATGACATAAATTTCATCATGAAACCTTCCAGTAATATGCTTAAATATTCAGAGTGAGACTCGTGCTAATTAAGTCACTAACAAAGCGATTTTTTTTAATCAGACATGCAAGAAGACTCAATCCAAAAGTAAAATGGTCATTTCATGTTTACACACCCCAAATATTCTTAGATAATTTTGACAATCAGGATTTTTTAGTTTACTGTGATATTATTAATTTTTCATGGGTTCCAATTATTTAATTTCAAGGTTTTGCCAAAATCTGAAAAAATCCTATAGAAAATTTGGTGTTCGTTGAATATCTAATTTCTTGGTTCACCTGTTCCCACAAAATCCACGAAAATTAGTATCCAACGAATAATACTGAATCCACAGTATTCAGTTAGAAGCAAAACAGAAAACCCAGAAAGAGTATAAATATGCGCTGTGGGCTTTGCTCATTGTTGAAGGCCGTACGGTGACCTATAGTTGTTAATGTCTGTGTCATTTTGGTCTTTTGTGGATAGTTATCTCATTGGCAATCATACCACATCTTCTTTTTTATAAATAACATCCATTGTGTGTGCTTGTAATGAAAATTTATTGAGATCCTTCCATAATCAAGTTATTGACATAATTGCTATACCAAGTAATTTATGACAAACATATTCAAGTGATATTAACTAACCCAGTATGTGTTACAATGATGTTGCTGACAGATTTGCCAGTATATTGATCTCACCTTTCTTTAAAGTCTTGTATTTTTCTTCATTAGATTCAAAGTCAGGATCAAACTTGAATACATCTGAAAGTATAAAATAATAACATTAACATTGTGTTTTTTTTCAAGCTATATTTTAAATATAGAAAACAACAGTGCATACTTAATAAACTTCAATAGAAATATTTGTAGTTGAAGCTAATAGTAAAATGACAAATAGTATTTTTTAAAACAATTAAACCCAAAATACCATATGTTTCCAATTAAACAGTAAAATTCAACAAATGACTAAAAAAGATATTTGAAAATACAAATTCTCACCAAATGAATAAGAGATGAAAATTCAGGTTGTCAAATCTTTTTTTATTTATTATAGTTCACATATAAACATGTGAATTCTTACTCAGCATTTCTTCTGGTGTTCCTTCTTCCTCTAAAGTCATCATATGAGTAAACTGGTCATCTTCTTCCACAAGATCTAGTTCCTCAACAACTGACTGATGATCCTTAATAATAAAATACAGAATGATTCCTCCAATTGATTTAACATACACAAAAAACATAAGATATAAAATCATAATAACAAGTATCTTGTTTGTTTGTCAAACTAAAGATCCCACTAAATGTAGACAAGTAGTGAATTATTTATTCTGACAAAGATCTGCCATTAACATTTAAAAGAAGGTTGAACTAGTATCTTGTGCACTCAACCATTTCTTCTTTATATATATTTATTATGATTAGTGGAGTAACAAAATGGACATTGTTGATTTAAATGTTGAATACTTAAATTTCTTTTTTTTTTCTCATGCACCTGCATGTACTTTACTCTTTTATTTTATTTAAATCCACATAAGAAGGTCTCTGACAGACTGAGTGAGCGTCAAATCACTGTTATCTGTTGCTAATGAAAATAGCAACAGATAAATTCTATTATTATTACAAAAAAGTATTGTGGCTGTCCGCACTGTTATTAAAAAAAGTATAATCACAAAAATACTGAACTCCAAGGAAATTCAAAACAGAAAGTCCCTAATCAAATGGCAAAATCAAATAATAAAACACCTCAAACGAATGGACAACAACTGTCATAATCCTGACCTGGTACAGGCATTTTCAAATAAAGAAAATGGTGGATTGAACCTGGTTTTATAGCACTAAACCTCTCATGAAAATGATTCTAAAAAAACTATTCAAGAAATAACAATCATTTTAGTAAGTACCCCCTACTCTGAATCTATCATTGTTTTTTTTACTTACCTTAAATCCATCTTTTCTGATTGCAAACATAACTTCTACCATATACTGCACCCTGACATCAATTTGTCCTTCATGTAAAACATTCCTTAATCTCTCAAATATTGCTGGAAAACAAAAATTCTTTTATGAAGTGTGTTATTATTCAACATGGAAACTCTCTGGAATTTGAACAATTTTTTCAGTGCAAAAGTGTTTTTTTTTATTTGACAAAATCTTGACAAAAGAATTAGTTAATTGACAGTTTATTGCAGACCTTTTAAAAATTTGCGGTATGGGCTTTGTTCATTGTTGAAGGCTGTACTGTGTATAGTTGTTATTTTCTATGTCATTTGGTCTCTTGTGAAGAGTAAAATCTCATTAGCAATCACACCACATTTTTTTATATTAACATTCACATAGTTAAAGTTACAAACTGCTTTATTCCACAAAGACAAATTCTTTATTAGTTCTAATATAGAATATATCCATCTCCTCTACAACATTGATTATTAGTGCACAAAAAAGCTAAATGGTTATATAATACCACTTTTCTTATCTGTAATGGTAGTTGATAAATGATGAAGAACTTCCAATATCTGTCAAACGTATAATTTATTCTCTCTACCATTTTTTCTGACACTCAATTCAAAACTATTTCAAGTATTCCTTAAGGTACTTTATATTTTTAAGGATTAAATCTTATCATGCACAAAGTTTGATTATTACCGTTAATTCCCCTTGGTGAGACCTCTGTAAGTTTCTGTCCACTTTCCTTCAGGAACCCCACAGCTACCTCTACAGAATCATCTGAAGAATTCTCCAATAACAAGGTCAATATTTCTAATGATAGAACTTCATGGGCCTGAAACAATAAAACATGTATATCTAGAAATATTCTTCAATAACAAGGTCAATATTTCTAATGGTAGAACTTCATGAGCCTGAAATAATAAAAACATGTATATCTAAAAACAAAGGTTTTGATAACATTTTCCAGTAATTCTGTAATCAGAACATTCTAAACATGTACTGTGACATAGAAAACCAACTTTGGGCTATTTCTGAATAGATTTTGATTTTGAAATTATAAGTTGCATACTATTTCATGATAACATTCATCTTCCAAAAGTTCCAAAAAACACATAACATCATTCCTTAATTCAAGTAAAATGTATATAAAGTTATGAAAGTCAGAAAGGACTAGATTATTGCAGTATAACTTTAAATTCAGCAAAGGATCATGCCATTTTTAAAAGGGTGGTTCCAACGATATGTCCCCAATTAAAGGCATTGATACTCAAAGAAAGCCACTGGAATTCAACTGAAGAAAAAACATTTCTAACCTATTAGTGGCACCCCTTGCAGAGTTCACGAAAAGTGGTGGTCCTCGGCATTTTACCACCAAAAATTTGCAAAGGACTGACAAAATTTTAGAATTTTTCAATAGAATTAATAGTGAGGACCAGCAGATTTTCTTCAAGGACCACCAGGGAAAAAAAGATTTCACAACCTCTGCCCTTGTCTTGCTCATGAATCGCTTAATTGAATAAAAATGTGCATTCTATCAACCAAATCATGATGATGTCTGTTAAGGTGGTACCCAACACTTTCATTAAAATTAGTTTTGCTCGTTTAATTTTCATAAAATTTTGTCAAAGTGTATTTACTTTGACCCCTTAACAAAAATTTCAAAAATTCTGAACCAACCGTTTTGTCAGAAAAATTACACTGGTTATATAGCAGTTTGACAAACACTAATTTTGATCATTGAGAAGCTTAATATTCCTTTTACAACACAACGTAATTAAAACATTTAGCTGACTTTATCTCCCTGTAGTGTTAGGTAGCACCTTAATTTCAAATTATTTAATTAATATTCTGATGTTTTATCTGATCATACCACTTGTTGGTTGACTAGGTGAGCTATGAATCTAGTCGTGGATAAACAAAGACTTTTGTCATTCCTCTTAAATCCACGTCTAAACTGTATCACTAATCGTCGCAATATCAACTCTCCAACTTGTGGAAACTGAAATGTTCAAGAAAAGTGTTTATCATTTTTCATTTTATTAAACATATAAACCAATTAAAAATATATCGAAATTGTGTAATTTCTAAAAATTCTAAACTTCCGACAAAAACCTTATATTTTCAAAACATTTAAATTTCAAGCATCACATCATATTTTTGCAAGATAATAGTTCTACCATTTCTATATTTATAAAATGCTTCACTGAGTGCAGCAGCCTGATACGACCCCAGAGATTGAACCCTGAACAGTTGGGACAAGTTTGGACACAATATTCAAGCTTGATATTGTCTGAATTTGGATTGTGATCAAATTTTGGACATGATATAGGTTTCTGACACACAAAAAAATGTGTTCAAAGATCTTAAAAATTGAATATGTGACATTTAACTAACCTTGTATGGTCTGATATCCAAAATCTAACAACATGGTTATATTTTGAATCCCCCCCTTGGAGTAATTACCCTATAACTCAATCCCACCAATCCTTTTATGATATGGAACTTCATGGTACAATTTCAGAGAGATCCATACACTTACACGCAAGCTATTGTCTTGCAACTACAAAAATGCTAGTTATAGGCCTCTTTTTTGCCTCTAATTTCTTAACTGTTGGTACCATAACCCCCCAAACCAATCCCAACCTTCCATTTGTAGTTATAAACCTTCTGTTTTAATTTCTTAGATTTCTATTTACTTACACTAGATTTTGTCCAGAAACCAAATGTCTTTGGACGACGATGACATGATACCAATATACAATATGTGGTCGTATAAAAAAGCCACTTTATCTTTACAATCTAACTAATTTTAAGTAAGTACAAAGAAAATTCTAATGCAATTATTTTGTATCAATGGTTCTGATTGGATGACAGTTAGTGTAAAATTCTCTATCTCCTTGTCTGTTACTAAGGAAGCCGACATTTTGAATTGCTGAATGTATTGGCATGTAATTTCTACAATAATAAGCCAAAAAACTCACTTGTTGTACCTAAAAATCTTCTTTTTATCCAATTCTATTACATTCTGAAGCGGCACAAACGCCAGAAAACACCCGGTGTTTATGTTTGACGCCAGAAGCATACCTATGACGTCACCTAGTTTAGGGACCAAAGATGATAACATCTTTTCGCGGAAATTTCTTTAATGAAGATTTTACACTGAAATAATGATTGAAATTTAATTATGAACTTGCTTTGCATTAGAATAGAGATAACTGTATTGTATTTGAAGTTTTGCGGACGTCCATCGGTAGTTTTACTGTCGCAAATACCCGTTTACCTGTCTCCGCTCCGCGTCGCCAGGTAAACTAAATTTGCGACAGTAAAACTACCGATGGACGTCCTTAAAGCTTCAAATACAATATAGTTATCTCTTAAATTGTCATTTTGAGGACAAGTAGGATTCTAACCTTTGTATTAATGACTGATACTAATGCTGCATATACATGAGTAAAAGTTGGTGAAGCTGACTGGGCTTGTATCACAGATCTGGCTAATAACCCCCTGTAAAACAAAAGAAACACATCAAATTCAACACTACCTGTTTACTAACAGAAACTTTAATATGTTAACAATCAATTTTATTGCAAGTGGTCAATATAAAAATAAGTTGTGGTTTGCTACCAAAGAGTATACCTTAGAAAGATGTGATGGAAATTTTCAACTGGACTACTCATGTGTAAAATGATGTACATATGTAAGAGCTCCGTAAACAAGAATTTGTTGAGTGATGAATCTGAAAGGGCATCACACAGTATAGCTAACTTACATAAACCCTGAAACCAAATTTTAAAATCCCTGTATTGTAGTTCCTGAGAAAAATGTGACGAAACTTTTGGCTTCTCATGTTTAAAATTATGTAAATGTTCGGTATATAGCCATGAAAATCTTACCTTCCCCTGACAACATTTTCATGAAACAGTTCTGTTACAATGAAAGTCTGACTTTAAATAGTTCTGTTACAATGAAAGTCTTACCTTAAACAGTTCTGTTACAATGAAAGTCTTACCTTAAACAGTTCTGTTACAGTTACAATGAAAGTCTTACCTTAAACAGTTCTGTTACAATGAAAGTCTTACCTTCCCCTGACAATATTTTCCTGGAACAGTTCTCTACTAATGAAAGTCTTACCTTCCCCTGACAATATTTTCCTGGAACAGTTCTCTACTAATGAAAGTCTTACCTTCCCCTGACAATATTTTCCTGGAACAGTTCTCTGACAATGAAAATGAGATTGGAGACGTTAACTTTGTTCACTAAACCATTTATACTTTTCTTCAAGGCTTCCCAAGATATCCTCTGGTATTCAATACTGAAATGTACAAAGTAAAACTGAAATAGGCACTTTCACTTATATGTAAAAACTAATGTGTAATATGGGGATGTTTTTTTTAAACTACAAAAAGTACTAATACAAGTTCAAACGAAATACTGGATGTTTGTATGGAACATTAAGTCATTCTGAAAGAAGTAAAAATTTTGCACACATTGTTGTGCTGAGCATTGCCACAATTGAAATTCATAGTATAGGAAACAAAAACGCAGGTGTCTGGCAGATCTGAAATGTTGAAAGTGCACATTCCAAATCATTACTGTCAACCTGCTAACCAAATATGAATTAATTCTGTTCAGCATGACTAAGAAGACAGAAATGAAAATATCTGTTGATCTAACTAACAGACAAGGTGATTACAAAATTGCCCCCTTTCCTAAAGAAAGAATGTAATAATTAATAAGCTTGTTTCATTTTAACACCCAATATACCTTGTTTTATCTGTAATTTTTGCCTGCATTGCCCTCAGTCTAGCTGGAGGAATGTAAGCACCACCTGTCCTCGTTGTCAAGGACAACAAGCTGTCGTCTGCTGGCTTCTTTTTGGCGGGAGGTTCTACAGAATCACCAGGAGGCTGGTCATCAGCATTGTTACTGGTGTTCAGATTTTCTGATTTTCTTTTCCTTGACTCACTGAAAGCATTGTTAAAGATATATAGAAATATACTTCTGATATAAGATAAATGTTTAATTTCACTCTTTTTCTTTCCATTTACTACATAATATATTTTCACTTTTAATATCTACGTATGTCTGTGTGATTAAGTTTTTTTTAATATATCTAGAAAATAATTGCTGTCTGAAAAAGGCTCAAAGAAGAATTGAGATTGGAAAATGTTTATATAGTTTTGCTTCAATTTAATATTTAAACTAAGTTTGATTGTATGTAACTTCTCTATTTTTATAGCATTCATAAAAGTAAGGATGTATATTTATAAATTACCTGTCACTTTCTGGCCTTCTTCTTCTATCCCCATATCCAGCCCTCATTCTCTCTGGATCTCTTCTCCTTCTCTTATTATCTCTGTCATCATTATCATCACCTCTATCATTGTAGTGATTACTTCTACCATCATTCATACGTCTCCTGTTGTCACCTCTAGAATCTTGCCATTTATCATCATCCATTCTTCGTTTTGATGATGACCTTTGACCTTCATCTTCTTTTCTTTCCTTCTTCTTCTCCATCCTATCATCATTTGACCCACTTTCACTACTATGTTTGCGTTTCCTTGGCTGCTGATTCCGACCATCATCATCTACATCAGACTCATCCTCCTCTTTTTGGTTCTGACCTTGAATCTGAAATGAAAAATTGACCTTGAATCTAAAATGAAAATTGACATTGAATATTTAGTTATGATTGACCTTGAATCATAAATGACAATTAAATGTTTTCATAAAAAAAGACAATTAAACCCTTTTTAGAAAGAAGCTGCATTGTTTATAGTTTGACACTGATCATCCTACAAAAATTAATCTCAAGGTAAAATTTCATCATTAGATAAGATTGCAAGCCATAGAAGAACTTAATTGAACTAAAGTCTTATATTTCAGAAATAGTAATCCACTTGACATGCTGGTTATTATGCATTTCAATCTTTTTTGAAAATTTTTGCATTCAAAACAGAAGGGTTACATTTATTTAGTTTATTTAGAAGGTCAGAAGATTTTGAATTGAGACCAGTAAAAAATTTTGGTGGTAAGTTTTTAGCAATATACTAACCCTTTACTCCATGGATATTTTTTTTTTAAATACTTGATTCGCATAGGATTTTTTTCAGTAAAAAAAATCATCAGGTTTAAAGTGTTAATGCATTGTGAAAACTAATATTTCATCAATGAAATTCAAGTCAGATATTCTCATGAATCTCCTTTTCATATTGGATACAATTTATTTTAAGTCTGATGCAGACATTTTGGAGACATAGCGTTTCAACTGAGGTACTACACAGGCATCAATATGGAGTAAAGGGGGTGGCGTCAAAAGGCGTCATTATGGAGGAAAGTGTTAACAGACTTATAGAAAAAGACAACCTACCTG
Source organism: Mytilus galloprovincialis (assembly GCF_965363235.1). NCBI lineage: Eukaryota > Metazoa > Mollusca > Bivalvia > Mytilida > Mytilidae > Mytilus > Mytilus galloprovincialis. Next base: position 50,442,668 of record NC_134851.1, read on the forward strand.
TATAATACTTTTAATTGCTGGCTGTCTTTCATCTTCACTATCACTGCTAGTAATCTCACCACTCTCTGGCTCACTCTCAAACTTGGCCATGTCATGTTTACGTTCCAATCTCTTCACACTGTCCATTGATGTGTTGGGGCCGTCTGATACTAAGGACTGGTTCCCTGCTTCAACCGTAAAGCTTGGCTCATTCCCAAAAGATGGATCCTCATCTACTGATATAAGACTTCTATTTCTATCACCAGATTTAGAACTCACATTCAGCTTTTGGGGTGAAGATGATTTTTGAGACTCAAAACTTCTATCATTTTGATCTGATTCTTTCTTTGAATCAGCATGTTTTACAGTAGGTGAAGCTGAAGGAGACCTTGATTCAAGATCCTTGACACTTCCCAATGTTTTACTTGAGTCGTCTTTTTGTCTCCGTTTTGAAGTTAAGCTATGGGTGGAATGATTAGAGACAGGAGTGCTTCTTGTTGAGTGACTTTTTATTTTTTTGGGTGATTTAGATGAATGTGATTGTGATGAGTCTGATGAAGATGACCTTGACCTTCTGTCTTCACCATGTTTTCTACGATTTGCTTTGGTCCCTGGTGGACTCCCTGATAACGATCTTAACCCTTTTGTTTTCTTCCTTTCAGGGCTGACAGAAGAAGAACTAGACCTTGACCTATTTTTGGTGACTGGCTTTGGAGAAGGACTATCAGATGAGGATGCTGCCCTTTTCTGTTCTGGACTAGATCTCTTTGATTTTGACTTTTCAGGTGATTGTGTGTTATTCCCAGTTTTTTCTTTACTGTTAGAGGAAGGTTTCCTGAGAGATGAATTTGGAGTGTCTTTTGCCCTTTCTGCACTAGCTTTTTTCCTTTGTGAGTCGTTTCTCTCGGTTTGACTACCAGAACTTGATCTTTTTCTATCTTCTTTACTGAGAGGTGGACTCCTAGATTTAGATTTTCTACCTCTTCTTTGCAAGTCCTTTCTTTCAAGTTTAGTTTGTGAATCAGCTCCTTTTCTACCACTTCTATCATCTTGCTTGTTTTCTGAATCTTTCATCGTTGCAGAAGTCTTAGATTTTCTTTGCTGAGGACTTCTAGATTCTGATTTATCACTATATCTAGTTTTTGAAGTCAACCTTTTAACTTCTTTTTCCTTCCTCTGTGCTGGATTTGAGGTTGCAGATTCCTTACTTCTTTTTGTCTTGGCCCTTTCTCGACTTTCGGACCTAGATCTCCTCCCTCTCTGTTTATCTTTATTTGGACTTTGAGACCTTTTCTTATCCCCTCTTTTTCTATTAGGACTAGGAGATATAGATCCTCTGTGGTCTTTTCTAACAGGACTAGCAGATGCTGAATGTCTTTGATCACGATGTCTAGCTGGTATCTTTTCTGATTTTCTGGATGTAGTACTCTTCTTTTGTGGACTTTCAGAATCAGATCTCTCCTGTCTTTTAGATGAAGATTCCCGACTTTTATTCACAGTTTTCTCTTTCTTTGGTGGGCTCTGAGATCGTGATGCTTCATGTCTCCTTGAAGACTTTTCCTTGTTCCTGCTCTCTTTACGTTGTGGACTATCAGAAATTGATCTCCTTCTCTGTTTAAGAGATTTGTCACTTTTCCTATCTCCAAGTTTCTCCCTTTTTTGCAAATTTGGAGACCTGATGCTTTTTGGTGATGATTCCCCTCTCCCTTCTTTCTCCTTGTCACCTCTTTTTCTTCTTTGTGGTGAACCATCACTATCACTTGAACTATCATGTCTTGGCTTAGATTTTGAAGACTGTTTGATATTGGTCTTCTTCGTTCTTGGTTCACTATCCTCTGATGATGAAGATGAAGAAGAACTGCTATCATCATCTGAGCTACTTGAAGATGAGCTATCTGAGGGTGATGAGGAACTTTTCCTTCTTGATTTTGAACCTTGATTTTCAGTAACGTTATCATTTTTCTTCTGTAAATCCCCTTTGTTTTTACTTCCTGTTCTATTAGTAAATTCATTTTCTTTCTGATCTGTCCTTGACTTACTGTCTTTAATTCTATAATCTGATGACCTACTTTTCCTATTATCAGGTGACCTACTTCTGGTTTGATTTGATTTACTGTCCATTCTTTTATCATCTGATCTCGTTTTAGTGTCTCTGGCATGGTTCGACTTTGACCTACTTTCATTAACTTCTGATTTATTCTTTCTATTATCAGGTGACCTACTTTTTGTATGTTTTGTTTTGCTGCCTCTGCTATCACTAGGCTTTCCACTTTCCTTGGAGCTGTCTTCTGTCCTACATTTTCTGTGGCTTGGTGACCTACTTTCCCTGTGTTTATCTCTAGATCTGCTTGTTTCAGAACTCTTTCTTTCATCTTTTCTGTCTTTTGAAGCCTTGTCCTTTGTTAATGACTTATTATCTGTCTGATCATCTGTTCCTTTTTCTTTAGATAACCTTTGATCTTCCCTGGATTTTTCTTTTAATCTGCTTGTCTCACGCTCTCTAGAATATTTCATCCCTGATCCTGGAGCTGGAGATCTGCTGCTGTTTTTATTACTGGAAGATTTTCTCTCAGTTTCTCTTGGAGAATTATTATCTGTCCAACTTGATTTGTTTCTTTCCAAAAACTCTTTATCTCTTGCCATTTCTTGATGTCTATTTTGTCTTTGATCACCTCTTTCACGTGAACTCCAGATATTATTGGACCCTGAGATATCATTCCCACGTGGTCTCTGCATATCTCTACTCCCACGATCCCCATCATATTCTCTATAATCATGTCTTCTATCCCTCAAATTGTCTCTGTCAAAACCCCTACTACCCTCCCTACCAAATTCCCACGGATCATCTCGATTAAACTCTCTAGGGTCCTCTCTTCTATATTCTCTGGAACCAGCTCTACCATATTCCCTAGGACCATCCCTACCATAATCCCTGAAGTCATTTCTATGATCAGGTCTAACAAAATCATCATGATCTCTATCATCTGGGTGTCTTAAATCATCATAATCAGCATGATCATTTCTCTCGTAATATCTTGGATCTACTCTTGGACTACGGGACCGAGATCTACCTCTTCTAAATCTATCATCTGGTGACCTTGACCTCGGTGGAATAAAATTTGGTGATCTGTCATCCATCAAGGTTGCATATGATCGCTGTGCACCTTCTAATCTATGTCTGGAATTTCTGTCATTTGACCTTGATCTACGATTTGAGCGTCTGTTTGGGGAATTTTGTCTAGGCTTATTTGATTTTTCTTTACCAGAATCATTGACCAATTTTCCACTTGAATTTCTGTCATTCAACTTTGAAATTTGTTTGTTTTTGCCATATGATCTAGATCTTGACCTTTTTCTATCACGAGAACGAGATCTTTGTTTCTGATCATGTGATTTCCTTAATGGCTGTTGATTTACACTGGATTTTGTTCTCAAATATCTCTCGCGGGATTCATCTGAAGAACTGGAATCTGTGCTCGATTTTCGTGACTTGTCTGTCTTGTTTGTTCTTGACCTATTTTTATGGGAACCAGAGCTGCTACTTGATGAACTGCTGGAGGAATCACTTGAAGATGAGCTATCTGAATCAGAATCTGAGGTACCAGATGAACTGTCTCTATGAGATATCTTGGTCTTACTGTTTGATGATCGTTTATCTATTGCTAATCTAAAAATATACAGATATTGTTGAGATTATACTTTTAATAAAAATTTGAACAATGAAATTGACAATCATTAGGAATACTGATGATTCCACAATAGAGATCCAATTCAGACAAAAATTTGTTTACAAAAGACAAGGAAATTCAATAATGTCAATAAATTATTTAAAGAATTAGGACGTACTGAGAACTATAGCTGTTAACTTCTGTGTCATTTGGTCTTTTGTGGGGAGTTGTCTCATTGGCAATCAATTAGCTCTCGACGCAATATAGCCTTTCTGTACTAATGCGGCGTAAAGCAAACAACAATCAATCATTGGCAATCATACCACAATTTCTTTTTTCATGTAAAACAAATTATCCAGGCTTTATTAATTCACTTATTTGGCATCTGCTCCACATGCTCCGTGTTGATTGTTTGCAAATGTTAAGACCCAGATAACTTTGGTAACAACTTGAAAGTTTGCAGTATAAAGAATAACCACACATTGCCTCAAAATGTTAATTTTATTTGTATATGTACTCCTTTCAAAACAGGATAAAAATTGCTCACCTCATTCTACAAATAAAATTTATATTTCAAGACGATATATTGTTATTCATTATGAAGTTTGGAGGATATGTCCTATTGCCTAATCCTGGTCTGTTTTCACTGATTCCTGTTCCCCCTGAGTCCTTTTGCGCTGATTTTAATTTTATTATGTTGTATTGTGTGTATATATTTGAAATTTTGAATATGTTAAACATGTTAAAGTGTGTTTACAATTTCGCAGAATATTTATATATGTTGTACATTTGTATCATGTTGTCTAGATGCTACCAGGAAAATAAGTTTCCATGAATTTCTGGACTACAATGTATTTAATATAAAACAAACTGAAGACTAAGTCATCTGTATGTATTTGAATATGTTGAAGTCTGTCTACAATTTGGGTATTTATTTATGATGTATTATGTTATCTATTTAATTTGAGAAAAATGTTATTTTCATTACTAATCCACCAAAGACAATTCATACGACAATCAGTGATATCAAACACATCATAATTTATGCCTAATCAGCATTCACAATTCAACAGTAAATAAACGTAATAATAAATTTTAAAAAAATTGTAACAATATATGAAGCCAAGAATTTAATTAATGTAAATTTTGAAAATATTCTATAAATGACTTTTGATAGATACAGTACGCCCAAGGAGTTTGTAATCCCAAACTCCATACTCCGATATTTTTCCTGGTGTAACACCAGGAAACTCCGACATCCCTCCCAAAATTCTCGGAGAAATTTGGGAGTATTCCCTCCGACTTCCGCGTAAATCCGCTACCTTTTGTTTATTGTATTAGCGACATCTCTCCCAGTCTGGTGTGACGCGGTGTGACACCAGGTAATTAATTGCCCTAATCCGTCTGATCTATGCCGGCACGCGACAGTCAAGGTATGTGAGATTTCTAATGTAATTAAACAATTGTATTTCCTGTCTATTGATTATCAGGTTATATCTGATTGCTTGAAACAAATGAAAGATTAAAATAAAAAGCAAAACGTTGTTGTTAATTCTTTCAATTACTCTGTACATTTTAATCAAGTTTTTAAACAACTATATTTGATTTTGACTTCCGTTTTTTTATCAGTAAATAAATATTTAATTCACTAAAAGAGATATAATTGTGCAACAATAAACGGAGACTAACGCTGAATAAATGAGGGCAGTTTAAAGAAAAATTACACGTCTCAAAGTTTTTTATACTACAAGTAAAAAAGAAAATATTATTCCTTATCTGTTATGCTAATAATTCTACGCCATTTCCATTTTACGATTACAAAATAAAAGTTTTAAAATCCAAAACGTTGTTGTTAATGCTTTCAATTGCATTAAAGTTTTATAAAAAAAAATCTATACTTGATTATGACCTCGTTTTTTATTTATCGGTAATTGATATAACTTACGAAAAGAGACATACTTGCGTGAAAATAAACGGAAACTAACGCTGAAGGTATAAAATGTGAGCAGTGAGTTTAAAGAAAATTACGTGTATTAAAACTTGTATATGCAAGTAAAAAAGAAAATACTATTCACCATTCGTTATGCTTAATAAGTCTACGGCATTTTCTCTTCACGATTAGCATTACTTTAGGATATAATACATTTCGGCTACAACAGGAATACTTCTATAGCTGCATTAACTCGTCGTTGAATAATATTCATTTACGCACAATGAATGTAAACCTTTGTGTTGTATTTAGAACAGTTATCTTTAAATATTTTTAAAACAATTAATTACCGTGGGAAGACGACACGCATCTCAGTGATCAACAGTGCGTGGTTGAACTTGAACTTGACTTCGCTCACAATATTGAATGCTAAAAATAGTGACATCAATTTTGTCCACGAGATTTTTATTTGGCGGGAAATAGTATCATGTAACAGTAAACTCAGGTGACCTTTCTGGATAACCGTGGGAAAATTCATGTAATGATTGACATTTGTGTGCGTTAAGATTGAGGCTCTAGAAGGTCCTTTTACAATTGATTAACCGGATTCTAAATTTTATTCCTTTTCTGAATAAACGAACATCAGCCTTTTATTTATACGTTTCTCAGTCAACAGAGTTCATAAACCTGGACATTATTTATACTTCCATAGTCAACACTATACATTAATGGTAGATGAAAACAGGATGCATGTCGTTCAGTTCCTGATGGGCGTTGGTAGAGATCCTCTGTGAAAATGTGTCGATCGTAAAAATCCGATCCACATTTTTTTTTACATATTTCTTTCTTGTACGATATAATTTCATTTTAATATTCTATAGTATAAATTGTTGAAATACTTCTTTTTATATTTCGCCGAGGACTTTTAACGAGCAGTAAAATACGGATTGCGCCAATCCAATTTTATTTTAAATAATAAAAGATCAATAACAGATCATAACAGATAAAAAACACATGATTTTTATTTCTTCATATAATTAAATAAGGTTGTGATGATTGTGTTGTGTCTGGGCGGGGAATTATCTCAGTATTTATGAATATAGGGCTGCCACATTGCATACAAAACTATTTGTCACTTTACAGTTTCTTTTTTAAATTCAAATATTTCAAGTCGGTAATCTACCGAGGTAGTGAAACATAATATTTTACATTTCAAAATAAATTGAAAGTAACAGAGTTCACTTGTTGGTCCGATAAATTAACTCTAGGGTTTGATTTAGATTGGACAAATTACCGTAAAAACATCATTTTGTTTTAAGCCAGTTGATATTAATTATATAATATTGAACTATTAATGAACCGGATATTCACTGAGTAGGTCATAAAAGGTTCTAATTGTGGTAAAATCATCTTTGTTGAAACTTTGTTGAAAAAAACAAAAATTATGACCTGATCGGACTATAATGAAAATACTAAATAAGTGTTTTATTCGTATTTTTATACGTTTTTACGTTTTATTTAATATGACAATGACATGGGCATATACATACAAGAATAATTATCTTATTTTAAATAAAAATGTCACACTTTTATCTGACAATGAATGGACATTTAAATAACGTATTTTAAAGCACACAGGTGCAATCAAGATCGATTAAATGAACAAAGGTAATAAATCTGGCTAATCCGATTATGTTGTCACGCGTCATTAATTTTCAGTTCATCCGATGGGCAATAAACCAATTAACAGCCACGCGGTGTTGGGAGAGAATCTTTGGAGGAAATTGGGAGTAGAATCCGTGATTCGCGGTGTCACACCGCTACACTCGGAAATCGGTGATAAAAGTTCGCGATTACAAACTCTCTGGGCGTACTGTATATGATTATTTCAAGTATTTTAATAAATATATGTAAATTATAATAAATACATGTATGTATAAATTATAATAAATATATATTTTTGATCATAAATGTGACATATAAATATCATAAATGAAAAGGCAGTGTCTGCGTGTAGCCGCATGCTGGTACGAATAGTCAAATTGCTGTTCATAGGCTACACGTTCCCACATCTTCTTTTAATAATTAAATGCCATCGGATCAGGAATGAAACGTGAAATACGAAAATTAGCGCAATTGTGAATAAATTGATTAAAACTACTTAGAAGTTTTATAAATATTTATATGGGGAAAAAGTCCCCAATAACAGTAGAAAATTCATTAAAAAAAAATCCAAAAAAAATCGGGGAAAATTTTCCCGAAATTTTCATTGTACTAATGAACTCAAAATCGTTCGATTTCTTTTATGTCATGTTTTGAAATCCTGCATCTGCACAGAAATCTACAATGTACTTCCCTTTTCCGGTCTCGTTTGAATGAAACTTTGAGTAAAACATATATTTATCAGATTAGTATAAAATAGGAAGGAACGCAATATCAATTTTGTTTTTTATAATTCCTTGATGTGAAAAAACGTTACCTAATGATAGCGTTTCTTTGTTTACATTGCATATGACATCATAATTTAAACAACGTCACAACTAAAATCAGTAACAACTGAACCAAAATCGGAAACGTTACGGTATTTCCGTTTCTTTTTTTTTTTACAAATATTTAAGTTACAAAAAAATAATTCATACAGACTTCGTCCCCATTACAGGTAATGCCTGCCTCATATTATGTAGATAAGTGGACATTTTTCTCAGTAAATATATAGTATTCTTAAAATGGAAGAGAGTTATATCGATATATATGTGGGGAAGACATTTCAAAGTTATCATGTATTGGAACAATTTGTTCAAAACTATCAGTCGATTAATTGTATTAAAGAAACTCAGAGTCTATTAAATTTATTCTATTGTTTGGACTGGCAACATTTGAAATGTGCAGGGTTGAAATTGTCTCTGATTTGACATTTTGACTTGCTTCTTTAATTTTTATATAGACACCCAAGCTTTAATTTAAGTCGTTAAACATATTTTTCAATTTCAGTTTCTGTTTTACTAAAAGATTATTTTAATTCTAATGCAACAACTTTTGTAACATTCATTTTGATTGGATAACGTCACTTATTTACATGGCATCATGAATCAGGGCGAATGGACCACATACCAACACATCATATGGACAACCTGGAAGAAGATGTATGGCTGTCTTGCCTCGCAATTGATCAGAAATGTTAGAGAAACATGTAAAACATTGAGATCTCAAATCTCGTCAGGTTCGTTCACGCCCAATACACTTTCGCACCACGCATGTTCACACCCAAGGTCCATTCGTACTCTACACCTTCGCGCCCAATTTTAATTCAAATTCCAGTTGAATAATTGGAAAATCATGATTGTTGTTATAAATTGCTTTGCTGTACAAGTAAAACATTCAAGATTTTAAATGAAAAACACAAAAGATAATTGTTTTTAATAGCTTGGTCCCTTTGATCTGAGACAATAAAATATAGCAATACACTATTATGACCAAAACATGTTAAATTTTATTCAACACACAAAAAAAAAACGTAGTCAGAATCTCACTTCATTTTGAAACAAGTCAATGAAAGAAGTTATAGCAATACATTAACCAAAACATGATTAAGAGTTATTCAACACAAAATAAAACGTTGACAGAATCCCACATTATTTAGAAAGGATTAAAAACAAATTTAACAATACACTATCCAAAACATGATTTAGATTTATTCAACACAAAAAAAAAATGCTGTCTCACTTTATTTTGAGACAATGACAACAAATATAAGAATACACTTGCCAATTAAAATTGGGCAGGGACATGTAGGGTGCGAAAGTGAAAGGGGGCGAACATGTGTGGGTGCGAACGTGAATGGGCGCGAACGGACCTGGATTCGTCAGGTCAGGCTTGCAGAACTATACTATAGTTTTAACCTTTCTGCTTACAAAACCAAAACCAATTTGTATAAAGATCAATGAATGAAATTGAAAAGCCAAAGGACAATTGCATTTTCTTTCTTTCTATAAGTACATTTAGTATAGTCTTCTCTACAAGGCACAAGTGAAGAATGAAACAATATTTTTGATTTTCGTTGTATAGGTTTTCGTTTCAATGTGACCTTCTCTATTAATTATATCATAAAAGCATTTATTTTGTTCCTGCAACATGTTTGTTCACAAATAATAATTTTTCCTGAAATTTTCAGATTTTTTTGTCATAAAAAATCCATGTTTATTACGTGAAATAAGTCTTTTGAAAATCAAAGTTTACGTTAAGTAATAATTAAAGGTTTATATCAAATGTTTATGGCTTGGATCATGTCATTTATCCCTATTAATTCACAATATAACACAAAATACCTCGGCATATTGTAGTTCAACGAAGTTCATCCGTTCTCGTTTTCTTCTATAAAAAATACACTTCCGGTTAAAAATATTTTTGACACTATCTGTATATCCCGCGGCCTTTTCTCGAATCACCAACTGACAACATTGCCAATCACGGCCGCTTGATATCCCATGGGATCTATTGACAATACTGGGAAAATGTAAAACAATCATTACCTGCATTAAACACAACCCTTTTATCAAAAGAAATAGAGCGTTATCATATAAAATAAGCATTTTAATTGCCGTCTATGAAAAACTTGAAATATGCGATTTATGATCATTTATATTAAAAATTTTATACATTTCCAGCAAAAATTTTATAAAATCAAGTGAGAAAAAAATTATTTTGCCACATCTATGGAGTATCAACTCTTAAATACTTTTCAGTTTATTTAGCATATAATAGCTAGGCGGCTGTATGAATTTATATCAATAGAATAATTAAGGTTTATTATATGAATGTCATGTACAATACTGTATGTTGTAACAATTATATATATTTTATGTGTATATACCCCCTGGGGACCTAATTTGAAAAAAAATCTTATCTTATCTTATAAGCAATTTAAAGCATGCTCATTGTTGAAGACCGTACGGGGACATATAGTTGTTAATTTCTGTGTCATTTGGTCATTTGTAGAGAATTGTCTCGTTAGCAATCATACCACATCTTCTTTTTTACATAAAGTAAAATCGATTTTCTTTACTTCAAAAAGAACTTTCTCATGAAAAAAATTCTCCAATGAAGGCATTTTCAGTTCGTTTTCAACTTATATATGGGTCCGATTTTTTATCATATATTTGCCATTGACTGCTAATTGATTAGATGCATACTAATATACTTATACACGGCTTCCCCATACATGATTGACCATAGATAACATGAAACATGAAATTCTATCATTTTCTAAATGCAGTCGATTAAATCTCTTGACGGATAATGATTCATATATTTTCAAATATGGTGTATGCCAAAAGGTCGACTTTGGATTTTCAGCTTAATGTCAACCTTTTGAAAGTTTTATCGGCCGTGTATAATGAACTTTCTGTTAATACAGACGGATATAAACGATTGTGTTTTGAAGGTTAGTCAAATGGAGATTTTCGATAATATTGGCAGCTTGGTGGGGCATTTAAAAAAACGCAAATAGACCAAAACCAGAGACATATATCTACCCCATACATGTATATGTCTCTGGTTGGACAGGTATTTGCGACATTGCAGAAATAGTCTGAGAGAGTTTCAACTTTTCTTCTTCTCACTTTGTGGCTCTTAATTTTGTGCTTTCTTTTGCAGACTTTCGAGTTCAGGACATTTGGTCACCAGACATAATTAAATTTATATTATTATCACTGGAACAAAACATTGTGGTTTTATCTAAGGAGAAAGACACATATTTTTAGCCGGCTTATCCTGTACACTGAAAAATAAATTAGAATCATAAACACTAATACTAAAAAAATCATGATGTTTTTTTCTACTCAAAGGACAATCAAGTTACAAATACAGACAATGCAATATGATTATAAATATGTTAAAATACATATGATATAACAGACAATAATTGTTTAATACTATATATTGATAAACGACTGTCATACAAGTGAGAGGTTTAGCTAGCTATAAAACCAGGTTTACTCCACCATTTTCTGCATAAGAAAATGTCTGTACTTAGTCAGGAATATGGCAGTTGTTATCAATTCGTTACAGTGACTTGACTGTTAGTGTTGCTATTCAGCAATTGCAACTAATTCAAAATTTTGACCAAATTGCAATTTGTTTTATTAAACCAAATTGTTCAACTGGTCAAAATATTGAACAAATTGTTCAGCCAAAATGTGAAAGTGCAAGGTGATAAAATAAAACATACTTACATTCCGATAAGACTTTTTTTTTGTTTTTATCTTTAATCCGATAAGAAAGAAAAACTACATGAAAGCTTAGTTTGGACATTTTTTATAGCAATTCAAAATAATAATAGTTCCTTCAGCATGGAAATGACTATAATATACCTATACAAACTGATAAACTGATTTTGTCACAACATCATTAAAGTGGAGTTAAAGTCTTATAGGATTCACTGGGACACTGGGATAAAGCTGATGACCGTAACTGCATTCACGGTCATCCCAAGATGTCGGATGAAAAAATTAGGTCAGTATCTGTATTGTCTGTTACAGTGTTTCTATATCATTTTCTTTACAAAGTATACATTGATACGATGTAAATTTATAAAAGATTCACACAGAAATCACAAATTATTACCGAAAAATGTTCAGGAAACGCGAAATTCAATTTGAAAAAATCGCTAAGATGTCCGTAAATCATTATCAAAATATTTTCAAGATGAATGTAACATAAAACAAGGATGACCGTGATTGGTAAACAGATGACCGTAATTTGTAAAGAATGACTGTAATTTATAAAGGATGATCGTAACTTTTAAATGATGACAGTGGCGGATCAAGGGGGGGGGGGGGGGGGGGGTTCCGGGGGTTGGAACCCCCCTTGTTTTTGGACGATCCATGCATTTGAATGGATCGAGCATATAGTTGGAACCCCCTTTTACTCTGGGTTGGGAACCCCCGTTTTTAAAATGGCTGGATCCGCCACTGGATGATCCTCAATTCTAAGAATATCCGTATTTGTATTCATAGCGTTTTGTTGTGTTTGTCTCAATAGGGGCTTAGTTAGTGGATATAAACATGTTTCATCAATTTATTTTTAACTATTTGCCGTATTTTGAGTTCATGACAATGATAGTAAATTGCAAATTTCTCGTAAACAATGAAATATTTATTGATAACGACTTTAAAATTTTAATACAAATTGAGAGAGATACGACGAAAAGTTGAAGAAACAAGAATGTGTCCCTCTGAGGTGTCTCTAGTACATGCCTCATCTACACTATAATTTTCTATGTTCGGTGGACCGTTAAAATGGGAAAAAAATGTAATTTGGCATTATGATTAGAAAGATCATATCATAGAAAACATGTGTACTAAGTTTCAAGTTGATTGGACTTCAAAAACCTCCTCGACCAAAAACTTTAACCCGAGGTGGAACAGACGGACGAACAAGCAGACGAACGGACGAACAAACGAACGGACGCACAGACCAGAAAACATAATGCCCATGAATGGAGCATAAAAAACACTAATTAAACATATGAATATCCGGTAATCGAGCCTATGTGTATGGTTACAGAGGAAGCAGATTAAAATCCTAGTTTGTTTTATATATGAATAACATTGCTGTATATACAAATTGACAAGGTTCCCCTCAGTGGTGGATCCAAGGGGGGGTCCAGGGGTTGAACCCCCTTTTTATTTACCGATCAGTGCATTTGAATGGGGACACATAGTTTGAACCCCCTTTACCCTGGGTTGGGACCCCCTTTTTTTTTAATGGCTTAATCCCCCTGCCCCTTGTGGTACGCTATACGCCCAAGACTATTTTAAGGATCTATTTTGCTGGAGCTCGCCTTCACTAGTTTGGTCGTAGTATTTTAAAAACAGGTCCTGTTATTTTACTTGCAAGACAAAATAGAAGACAAATCAAAGACGATATAATATCAATGGGTGTACATGCATTGGCATTTTTAAAAAAGTGTATTTATTATATGTCAAGGAATTCCAAAAATAAAAAAAAATCTTTTGGCTTTTAGTTGGCGGCTGGGCAGCACACTTTTTTTTTATTATACTTGTAAGTGTCATTTAATCGCGCTTTTATTGCATGTTTTACCCACTTTTCATATGCATGTCTTGTTGTATGTTCATTTCAGTAAAAATTATACCCTCTACCGTAAAAAAAAGATATATCATGGTGAACTTTGTATTTAAACAACGTCAAATTTTCTACCTATAGAATAATACTCTCATATAAATACGTTTTATATCAACACCATTAATCATTTGATACAAAAAAAAGGTAGTTATACAAATACGGATATTCCTTAGAATTGACGATCATCCTTTAAAAGTTACGGTCATCCTTCAAAAGTTACGGTCATCCTTTACAAATTACGGTCATCTTTTAACCAATTACGGTCACCCTTGTTGTGAATTGCTGATTCTGTTACGGTCATCTCGATTGTGATTTACGGTCATCTTAGCAATTTTTTTAAATCGAATTTCCTGTTTCATGCACATTCTCTGTAGTAATTTGTGATTTCCGTGTGAATCTTTTATAAATTTACATCGTATCAATGGCTCCTTTTTAAAGAAAATGATCAGCTTTACCCCAGTGAGGATTGTAAGTATTTTTTATTTTATCACCTTGCACTTTCACTACTTGACTGTGGTATTCTACAGCAGTTAGTTCAACTTTCTGACCAGTTGAACAATTTGATTTTATATTGCAATTGGTGAAGAGCAACACTAACAGTCAAGTCACTGTAAATGTGTTTGAGCTTTTTATATTGCCATTTGATTATGGACATTCCGTTTTGAATTTTCCTCGGAGTTCGGTATTTTTGGGATTTTACTTTTTGTGTTGGCGTTGGGTTATTTGATCTTCTTCTTTTTCTGATCGATCCCAATTTTATTTATAACAGTCTGTTTTAATGGGGCCCCTTCCAGATATGGACATCTAGTTAGGAAATGTAGAAGGTTTTCTTCCTCGAGTTTGCAAAGCGGACAAATTGGGTCTGCACTTCCTATATTAAATTTAGCTTTGGTTGCTTAAAAGGTAGGTCCCAGTTAGTATTCTAGCTTTTGTTATGGCTTTCTTTGTATCCCCCGGAATTTCTGTTGCTGTCTTTCAAACTGGATGTATTTCTCCTATATTGATAATGTCAGTGCAGAGCCTAGTTAGGCATTATTTTCTTAGTCTAAATCTACACAATGGGAATATTTTTGTTTGATTTTGATCATAACAAAATTTTCAATCTCAAAGTTGACTCGTGACGTTTGCCGACATAAAAAAAAGGGTTTAAATTTGCTGTGCTCGCCGATACAGGAACATATACATTATACATTTACCGTTAGATATACTGTTCCCAGGTTCACCATAAGACATGGAATAATTTTCAATGATTGACAAATTCTAATTTGAAGATTTTTTTAGTATTACATCTTATATTTGTTTTCAATATACATTTTTGGCAAATAGAGAGATCAAACTTTAATTTCTCGCTGAAGAATTTAATTGTATGCATACAAATAATTGATTGTAACTTGGACCAGAATAAATATATTTGTTCCTGCTTGTAACTATACCTCTCCTGTTTCATTGGAAGCTGATGTCAATAGCATTGTAGGTCAGTTTATAAGGCAGTGCAAACATACACATGAGGGTAACAATATCAACTAAAGAGGGAATCGTCCACAGTGGCGTAGCTAGGTCATTTTCACGTGTACGCCCGAACCTCGGTAAGGGGCCTGAATGCCCAAGCGGTTCCAGGCCAAAAAAAAATACTGAAAGTTGATACGCAGGGACAAGCCTCCGGAAGTTTTAGAGTAATAGAGAATGTTAAAGGTAGCCGTGGATAACCTTCTCTCATTACCGAAGAAGTATGCGTGGTCTTTCATTTAGGATTATTTTACTTTATGAAAACAAGATGGATCAATCGCAGAAAAGTGTTCTCGACTTCTTTCGTAAAATGTTTTCATCTGAAATTGAACTTAGCAGAGCGATGGCTTCTGCATCTGTCGATCTGATGTAGTATTTGAAAGCTTGCAATATGTTACTAAACGGTGTCCAGATTGTCTGACTTAAATCGCGCAAAAACTAAAATAGGAACGGGAAAAAATGGCTTCTGAAATTAACCATGAAAAAAAAACACTTCAAGGAAGTTTAAGTGAATTCGACGAAGGTTTAACAAAGTAATTGATATGTAATAAATTTTAACGTTAGACTGTAAAGACAAAAAAGATAAAAATAAAAAAATAAAATACGGGTAAACTCATCATATATAATTTCGTCATTATGCTCTGGATACTCACTCGTTTGAGCATAAACAGTTTTTGTCCAGCTACCGGAAAATTTCACAAAGTTATTTATATCTTAAAACTAAAACAACGTAATGAACCTGCATGTACATAGTTATAATATTGGCACTGCCGACGAAATTTACGATCAAAATAGCTCGCTTTCGCGACATAAATGTCAATGGCTCGACAAAAAATGAAAACCACATATCGAATCTTAGCTCATAATGAATTGCTTTAAAAAAATAAAGGAGAGAGTAGATTTAGAATTTGACAGAAATAATATGAAACTAATTTTCGTCACTTTTATTCGCAATTACAAGCCATTGAAGAAAGAATTAGAAGGTTGATGTACTGTTAACCAATTCCTTTATTTTTATTTATATGAAAATATTTTTTTTTTACCAAATTCAAGTGTACGCCCGGGCGTTTTGACATAAACGCATGGTAGCTACGCGCATGGTCCAAGTTCGGATAAAACGCCAATATTTATACAAGTTATTGTAATAATAAACCAGCCTTACAAGTGTAAAGTACAAAAGTCGTAAAAATTAACGATCGGTATTAGTTATATCTAACAAAGTAATCAAAATTGCTATTTTTCTTATAAATTACTACAAATAGTAAATCGGACGACCTTTTCGAACCCAAAGGTCATAACAAGGGAGAAGTTGGCCGAGTTATAGCAGTTTGTGACTAAAATGCATGCATGGATGACTCATTGATCCTCACTATTCCTAGCATCTTATTGTATCACCGGTCCAGTGCGCTTTCTTTATTGTTACACGTGTGCTCGGCATTGCGAAGGCTGTTCTCTAAGGGTCTGTTTTACCATGACGGATGCATTTAAAGATACATATATACCTTTTTTGCTCGTAATTATCCTTCTATTTTGGAAATCAACTTATCTAGACACGTTTTTATACTTGTTGTTTTAACTTTCGAGGTAAAGGTTTGAATTTAGAAAAAAAATATTGAAATCTTGAATGTTCGATCTCATTAAAACAGTTACACGCTTCCATAAGTTGCAAGTATATCAATTGGTAAACAAGCTATTGTTTTCTTATTATTAAGTCTGGTCATGCATTTTCCTCAGTTCACGATCAAAATAATGCGTTGTCTAATCTTTCACGATCAAGTCGATGAAAAATCAACAAAATTCAAGGTTTTCATGAACAAATGAATGGTTTCAACGGAAGAGCATACATGTACTTTTATTTTGGTCACACCAAAGATTAAGTTTCAAATATATCATGATATATTGGAATGCGACCATAAAAGGTACAAAAATTCGTGTGATTTTTTTTAATGAATCCCTTAGACATGTATTGCGCCTTTTGTGTTTTTCTCATTAAGTAGGCCAAGGACGTATAACTAACATATACGTCCTTGAGTAGGCCTACTGCATATTTTCTTTATCTTATTGCACAGTATTGTTGATAAAGTTGAATCATTTTGACAGACATATTTGTTTTTTTCTGATTTATTCCGCGTTTTTTTTTCTTTTCCGGCCACATATTTTGAGATAGACGATTTAAATTTGATTTCGATCTGGTACCAGATCTTTCACGATCATGGCCAAACTAAAATTAATGCTTGCCCACCCTAAGCATGCTAAGGTAGTCAGGCTTTAACGATCAATTCTCTCGATAAACCGAATGACACCCGTGATAAAAAATTAACATATATTTTCAGAGATATCATATTTTTGATCCTAATCATTTCTAAAAATAAGCAAATTACATAACTTTAAACAGAGACATATAAAAACCAGATTTTAAATATGTAATTACATGATCTAACCTCCGGCAAAATGCAATACAATGTAGACGTTTATTCCCAAATTTCAGTATTGTCCTTTTGAACTGAGATAATTATAAACAGTTATCTAGAAGTCCCAGTCTTACAACTGACTAGTAATGGTTTTTGTTCATATGCTACTTGACTTTTATCTTTTAGAAAGAAATTGCATTTGCAACGCCTCTTTCTACAAAATGAATAAAACCCAAATTCAAAGGATCAAGTTCGGCACATTTTCAACCAGTTATTTTTTTTAAAGAGTACGTATTGCAAAATTTCAAGGGAGAGCACAAAAATATTCAAAGATGATGCAAACAAAAGTCAACTTTAATAAAGAATATTAAATATATGACTAATTAAAAGCATGTGAAATTTCCCCAAACATTCGTCTTCAATGTCCTTAATTCAATGTCATATATATATATATGTTTTAAAAAATCAAATTTAATCCATTTTAAATATATCACCAATATATTTCTTTTATCAATTAAGTATTTAAAAGTTAATTTTTATTAGAAAAAAAAAGACTTCTCTTTATAAATATGGAAGCTGGGACTTCTATAACACAATCTCTGTGTTATAGTCGTCTCAGAAGAAAAATACGTCTCACCAGGTATGCTACGACTCTGTACAATAGTTAACAAAAATATTACTTTTCATGACCAATCAAATCGCTTCATACATAAATTTCCCGCCAACTTTGTTTACCTTTCTTTATTGTGTACATCCTACTGGATCATTGAACATAAAACAAGAGAAGTGTCCGTACCAAGCGTTGTCATAACTGGTTTAAGATTATATGAAAGTATTATTGATGATTAGCAAGCACTGAAACTAACTGTCCAGATAACAAATACGGTAAATAACAGTTTCTTTATGAAATTATGTGGTAGAAATATTTTGACTCATCAGATATCATCAATGATCAGCGGGTTGCAAAGCATTTTTTTTTCTTCTGTCAAAATATTGAATCAATTGTAGATAATTGGTCATTGCTCATTTTGTACTTCTTTATGGAAAAGCGTTCATCATCATCGTGATAGAATTCCAAAAACCGAACAGTGGCATGATGGATATGGATGTTTGATTAATGAAAGGGGGGCCCTGAAATGTGATATTGAAATTTATTGTTTCTATTAAAATTTCAGGCTAAGGAATGTCTGCAATTGTTCAGAGAAAATTAGAATTTCCTATCAGAAAGTCAACTCGTCTTAGAAGTTCTAAAGATGCAGATAGTCAAGAAAACTCAGTGAAACCAGAGTCCCCAAGAAAAAGAACAAAAGAAGGTATATACCATGGTTGTGTGTAAAACTATAAAAGAAAGACGATGAATACTTGAAGGTACAGGATTTACAGTCACTTCAACAGGCTTGTCTGTCTGATAGGGACTAATTCCTAAGTTGATTGTCCTTCAAATACACCTTATCGGTATTTAGTCCAATTCGGGAAAAAAAGTCATTTATACAACTTGCTGTTTGGGTCAAGCCACCGAAAATAGAGGTCATTAGTAGTGAGCTGAGGGAGGAAAAACTTTTTCGAAATTAAAATTTAAAGTAGAAAAATATTTTGTTTGAAGTATTTACGGTAGTTTAAACAGGTCTCATTAAAAAGTATCATGCATGGTGAATTGTTTAAACAGTGTCCCAGATAGCTTAAACTGGATGAAAAAGTTGTGTAATTTTAGAACTTATCCGGAATGGAATGAATAGCTATTAGGTGTATTGTCAATGATTGAGTTTATCATCACAGGAAAGTGCTAATCAAAGTTTTCTTAGTTATGCCCCTCCTTTAAAAAAGTGGGAGTATACTGTTATAATAATTATATTAAATCATATTACTCAGGAACTACATCATAAGGATTTTTCAAATTTGGTTCAAGGTTTATATAATCTTAGATTTTCAGATTCATCACTCAACAACTGACATGAGCTCCCTTTCGATTGTTATCAATTTTAGATTTTATGTTTTGAATTATGGGGTTTTATTTAAATCTGGTCTTGTCTAGCTACAAACTCATTACTGAGTCATTCAGTTTACAAATTCAGAATTTCACATCCACATTTTTTTTTACAGAAAACAGTGACAAGAATTTACAGTGTTCTCCAAGTAAACAGAAGAAAGGACAAAAAACAAGACAACAGACACCATCAACTGACAGGTAAAAAGCTTATCTTTGTTAATGTTCAAGACTCACAATAGTTCAAAATAATATGGAACACTCCTTGTTCAAAATTTTTATTTGTTGCTCCTGTTACATTTTACATGCTCATACATTTGTAATTTTCTTGTATTTAAACACTGGTTGTATAGATTGAAAACTAACAGTTTAAATGTTTTGTATTTAAAAATATCATCCTAAATTTATGATCATTCAAGAAAAGAAGGCCCGAGTTGTCAGTGTATTACCTGTGTGTTCAATAGTAGTCCTCAAAAGCAAACAATGAAAATTATGATTTAAGATTTCTGATTGACAAATATTCATGGCCGCAATGTTAGTGTATCAATGAATTTAAGATCTTAAATTTTGTTTTTCAGAAGGGCTAAGACATCAAGCACCAGACAGAGAGCAGAAACACCAATAACTGGCAGACGTAAAGCTGAAACACCAAGTAGGAAAAGTGCCAGACAGAGAAATGCTGAGACACCAATCAGGGGCAAAAATGGCTTATCAGACACAGTTGAAACAAAGACCAAGCTAAAGCTAAAGAAAAAAGAGACAAATGATAAAATGAACACAGATATGTGGGAACTTATATCTACATCCTCAAGTGGTAAGACCATGTACAATTATAATTTGCTAGCCCTACAGGTGCTAAGAAATCAAAATATCAAGGGGAAAATGTTTTCATTTATAGGCTTTTCTTCATCTTTACACTTTTTTGAAGATATATTACAATGAACTTTATTTGGTTTCAAGCAGTTAAATATTTGGCAATCATGATAATTAACAGGACATCAATTCAGCCCTTAAACTTTTAAGTCCACCTCAGTGGAATATTAACCTTGAAGTGCAAGCAAAGAAGTTTCTTAAAAATCTGAAGAAAAGGATAAGATATATACAAATAGAAAAATATTACAAAAAATTACTTGCAACTGTAGCACATTGAGATCAAATTTTGATTAAGGACAAGCATCTACAGAGAGGATTTTTTTTCATCTTTACAAAAAAAAACCAAGAAGAAAAATAAAAGTGTTTTTTTTGTTTGTATTACTTGTTTTAAAGCTGTGTTTACAAGTCAAACTGACTATTTCCTTTGTTTTCCAATCTTCAAACATATATTTTAACCACACTGATAAAATTGCCTTTGCATGTGATTTAAAAGTAATGATTTGTAGACATTAATTGATTTTATTTATATTTCTTCAGATGATGAGAATTCAGGCCCGACTTCTACAAAGTCAAAAGGTCAAAGAGAAGTTGTTGCTGAAAATAAAATTACTGAAAGTATGTATGTAAAAAAATATAATGTTCAAAGGAAAATTTGTTTTGGAACAGACCTTAAGAAGTTAAAGTGTGTGCCTATAAAATTCATATCTGTTAAAGGGATTATAAATAGTTGGTGCTTGAACTGTTGCAACAATCCAATGTCATATATTTATTGTTATTCAATATCTTATGGTCACATTGAAGAAGTTTCCATACCAAATGGTTGTCCTAGTTCGTACCTTCTTATGATTAAAAGGAATGAACAATTATGACCAAACTTTTGTCAGTCTGAACCTGACATAAAAAGAAAAAAGAATTTTGTTTAGGGGAATTATGGATTAAGTAGATATAAGAATATGTGGTATGAGTGCCAATGAGACTACTCTCCATCCCAGTCTCAATTTGTAAAAGTAAACCATTATAGCATAGATGCCAACCATTACGATTTTTCCGTAGTTTTTCCGATTTTGCGATAAAAACTACGCTATTACGGTCAAAGTCGAATAGTTACGGATTCCCAATCATCGACGTTCAATTTTGTAAAACGCGGATTTATATCATTACTTTTCCGTCCTGGTCCAGTATTTAGGAAACACCAATGTAATGCTTCTGGTTTCTTGGGAGTTATCAACCTATTGTTGGGTAACTAACTGACTTCCGAAGAGGCAAACTTGCATTTTATTAAGTAGCTTTCCCCCTTTCTCTACTTCTCCTTGACAAAACAAAAATGTTTGAGTCGAGAACATCTGAACAATTAATGAATGGAACACATACTACAGACAACATGTTAAATGACAAATTTTAGTGTACATCACTTTGTAACCACTCGTCAGTAATTTTTATTGGTAAATGCACGTTTATGAATGATTACTGAAAACTTTTCAAAAATACGGAAAATTTGATAGTTTGTTACTGATTGTGTCAAAAGTGGGTTGGCATCTATGTTATAGGTCAAAGTACTGTCTTCAACAGATAACCTTGGCTCACACCTAATCATGCTAATAGAAAGATATTAAGAACACCAAACTGACTAGTGTAAAACAATTCAAACAGGAAAACCAACAGTCTAATCAATCAAAAGACATAAGGTATTGATTTAAAGTGATAACTTGTGATTTTCTTATATGGTGCAAGTTTTTCTACAAATCTTGTTATATTCAAATATTCATAATATGTATGAAAAATATATATTTGCCTTAATTTTTCAGAGTTCCCTTTCTCGCCAAAGAAAACTGTGGAACCCTTCCGGTCACCAGAAGGGAAAGGTTTACCGTCACCAAGCATTGTACCACAACAAATTATTATATCACCTGAGTACCCACCATCTCCTAAAAAACATTTATTATCACCAAGGGGATCAGATCATCCTCTGTCACCAAGGAAAGACTTGTCGTTGAACCACTTCTATTCTCCAAGGAGAAATATCCTGTCTCCTAAAAAGTCAGATTTCTTACTTTCTCCTCGGAAAGTAATGTCCCCTACCAAAAACGAGAACCAGTTCTCCTGTCGAAATGTACTGATGTCACCTGGTACAATGATGAGTAATCTAAAGCTGTCGTCTCCAGTACGAGTTCCTCTGTCGCCAAGGAAGATGGATTACAACATAATGCCATCACCAGGGAAATCAACTAAGGGTGGTCTGTCATTGATTTCCCAGGGTTCACCTGTCAAATCACTGTTCTCACCAACTAATTCACTCAAGTTAGAGAAACAGGAAGGTAATATTCTATACTGTTATTTGGAGCTAATACAAAACTCAATCAACCAAAAGATCAAATCTCACGGCAAATTAATGTTTTGAATTTTGAACATTCATGATCAACTTTAATTTCGTATACTTTACAATCAGAATTCAAAAAATATGTCATAAATTTTGAGACATAATACTACTTCTAATCTAACGGTGCTTATTGAAAATATTGAGAGAGAGCACTGAAAATGAAAATACTGATAGTTGAAAAAAGTCTAGATGCCTTTAAAACTTCTTTTTGCATTTAGCACCAATTTGGAGTCTGTTGGCATATATCGTACTGTTTCACCTTTTATTCAGGAAATAAAACTTTTGATTTGCAGCCATGGCATGTTGCATTTTTTTTTCCGCAGATGTTTATTATATATTTCTCATCTCAGTCAATAGGAAAGGCAAAGATATGAATAAAATATATGCTTTTTAAGCAGATGTCCATTTTATGGTCTCTTTCTTAAGGTAAATGTTCATTTTTGTTGTTGTTGTTGTATTGAGTTGTCTGTTATATGACAGGGCTCTTCTTTTTTTTGTAGCACATGCATACCACTTGGCTAAACAGTCATTTCATACAGCCAAACCAGACCGTATTGTAGGTAGAGAAGTAGAGACTGATACAGTAAACCAGTTTGTCAGAGGTCATGTGACAAAGAAAACAGGTGGAAGTTTATACATATCTGGGGCACCAGGAACAGGGAAAACAGCTGTTCTTACTCATATACTGGATAATGTTAGAGTATGTATTAATTATGATGATGTAAAAATAATTTGAACAGATACAAAACATAATCTATAAGACAACAGGTTTACCAATATAAGATACAAGATACCAATACATTCTTTGTTACTCTTCCTGACAATGTTCCCTACAACTTTCTAGTTATTAATTTTGTGGTTTTAGATTGTCAAATATTGAGTCAGCATGTCGCACATGTTGTTGTGAACTATTTCACCCGCCTCAGATCAAAGTCTGTGGATCAAACGACTTGCTTGTATATCTTTGGTGGTTTTGCGGGTTCAACCCGATATTGAAAATAAATCACACGTTTTATCATACAAGTTTGATATAATAATGATTACAATAACAAAGTGTCAGAAATTAATTCAGCAAAGTCTAAATAGTCTAACTGTAGTAACTGTTCAACATCACTTAGTTTTTATAAAATATGGATAACACCCTAATGTCGCATGCATTTCAAAAGTTTACGTCATTATGGGAAAGGTGGGTGCACAGATTGGACAATAAAATAACTGCCTATCATGGGAGTAGAACAAAAATAGATTCTCAAGTTTGGACTGATAACAAAACATTTTCTTTGAAAACGCAACACATACACAACTACTACAATAGCACCCTGGTCATGTCCAAGGTTCCAATATTTTATTCTTAATTACAAATACTGAAATTACAAAGTTTATTCTCTAAATAAAACCTCAAGGATTTTGTAAGTGTTGATGTGACATTCAAAGACGGAAAACTTCATCAATCAAAATTTGTTATTTCTATTGTTAGGCTGCTCATAGCTGTAAATCAGTATATTTAAACTGTATGACATTAAGAGACTCTGCAACAGTGTATGGTAAATTATATACAGATCTAACAGGAAAGTCACCACCATCAGCTAAAGACAGGCTACGTGCAGTTGAGAAATACCTCACCACAACTGGACCAAGCATGTAAGTTTACCCATATGGTTCAAACATTCCTATCACATCTTCTTTTTCTTGTCCTGACAATGTTCCCTACAACTTTCTAGTTATAAAGTTTGTGGTTTTAGATTGTCAGATATTGAGTCAGCATGTTCGCTCATGTTGTTGTGAACTACTTCACCCACCCTAGATCAAAGTCTGTGGATCAAACGACTTGCTTGTATATCTTTGGTGGTTTTGCGGGTAACAGTTATTGAAAATAGATCACAAATTCTATGATTGTATGTCTTATTGCTTATTGTTACAATTTCAATAACAAAGTTAAGAAATTAATTCAGTTAAGTGGCAGTTATGAATACAATTGCTTAGCATCCTTTTGAGTGTTTATTGATAATTGAAAAAATATTGGAAGCACAGTGTGTAGGTACTATGTTTTGGAAAAAAAGCAATGCAAGGGAGAAATTAAATCAAAAAGTCTTATGCTTTCAATTTTATAATTACAAAGCATTGTTAATATACAAAAAACTGAAAAATGTGATGTTAAACCAACAAAGACTGCAAATCAGGTAATTATTTTTCGTCGTCACCATATCAGTTAATATCCTTTAATGTAGAGAAATATGGAAATGCATTAGAAGATCACATATAATAAATATAAACAATACATTACATTATTATTACAGAATTATGGTTTTGGACGAGATTGACCAACTGGACAGTAAAAATCAAGAAATACTATACACAATCTTTGAGTGGCCATCATTACAGAAATCTAGACTAGTACTGATTGGGATAGCCAATGCCTTAGATCTAACAGATAGGATATTACCAAGATTACAGGCTAGACCCAACTGTAAACCTCAACTTTTAAACTTTGCTCCATACAGTAAAGACCAGATTGCAAATATTATTAAAGATAGATTAAAAAAGGTATGTTAAAATAAAATTCTATGATAAGAGGAAGACTTATTCATATACTGTAAATCAAGAATCTATTGCAAGGTTTGTATTAATGTAAATCAGTAATAAGAATTCACATTCTGTTATATGATAAATGTAGCTTTTCTTAAAATTACAAGAATAAAAGTGGCATGTTTGTTCAATTTTAAAAAATTGTAATAATTTATGAATGTACAGTTTCTTATAAGAATTCCATATATCATTGTATTTAGTTTTGTAAAGAATTGCTCTAATTAATATTTTTTTCTGTGTATATATCATTTCATTGTGAAATAAAAATGTAATCATTAGAATTGTTTTAGTTGTTAAGTCATTTTCTGTATTAAGTTTACATAAGTTTATTAAATAAAATGCCTATTTTCAGATAGAGGAGCAGGGTTTGGCAGTGATGGAACCTAGTGCCATACAGTTCTGTGCCCGTAAGATATCAGCCGTGGCTGGGGACATGAGGAAGGCTCTTGATGTATGTCGCCGTGCTGTAGAAATGGTGGAACATGAGGTAAAGACACAGAAGGTTTTGTCTAGTCCTACAAAACGACCTCCAGCAGTACCTAAAAAGATTGGTGTAGTCCAGATCAACAAAGTGTTATCAGAGGTTTATGGCTCTAGTTCTGTATCCAACAGTCAAGATAGCATTCCACTGCAACAGAAACTTATAGTTTGTACTCTGCTGCTGATGGTGAATAAAGGCAAGATGAAGGAGGTCACAATGGGCAAGGTATGTTGATTTAAGGCAATTCTATATTACATTCTTGATGGGTAAAAAAGGAAGGATAAATAGAGAATATTGAAAAAGCCATATCATATACACTTTATTATATACATTTACCTCAAGTAGATGTTTTTTTATGTGACATGACGTCATACAGATATATAAGGAGTTTTGAAATGACGTCGTACAGATTATAGGTTTGACATGACGTCATACAGATTAGGGATTTGATAAAGCTTTGCAACAGTGACTGCAATAGATGACGTGACGTCACACAGATTAAAGGTGTGATAAAGCTTTTGCAACTGTGCTGATATCAATATCATCACGGGTGGCTGATACAGCACGCTTGCCATTGATTGTATTACACATACAATTTATCTGTATTTACTACTAAGTATATAATAAATGAGTTTACTGGCAGGGTACTGTGGATTCATTTATTTTTATGGCTATCAATTTTCATTGATTGAAAAACTTGCATTTTTCTGGATATTTGATTTCATGGTTTTGCCAATCTCTGCATACAAAGCCTATAGTAAAATTGTAATTCATTGAACATTAGAATTTGTGGTTAACCTGTACCCACAAAAACTGGTATCCAATAATCAACAGTGAATCGACAGTAGTTTTGAGTTTAGGTAAAACCATGTTTGTTTGGGCAGAAATGTCTTAAACTTCTTCACACCACTGAAGCAAGTGCTGATCAGTCAGCTTTATCAAGATGAAAATATCTGTGTTCTGTTAAAAAAAAATGTGATATTCCATAAAACTTGTATGTCAAACATGTCAAAATTTTAAACTAAAATTGAAATCCAAAATCCTATTAATATTTCCAAAACATACATATTTTTATTTCAATCCTTACAATGTTCCCTACAACTTTCTAGTTATAAAGTTTGTGGTTTTAGATTGTCATATATTGAGTCAACATGTCATTCATGTTGTTGTGAACTACTTCACCCGCCTCAGGTCAAAGTCTGTGGATCAAAGGACTTGCTTATATATCTTTGGTGGTTTTGCGGGTTCAAACAGATATTGAAAATTGAAAAAAAAGGTAATAAGATCAGACTTATATTGACAACTGAGTTGAGGAATAATGCAGGCAAAGTGTATTCAATATAGTAGTATCAACATTAAAGTTATGATTTTTTCATTGAAATATGTGGGAGAACATTGTAATTAGTATGTATAATATTATTTGATGAATATGAAATGTTTTGTATCCATATTATATTTTGATTTATAGGTCCATGATACATACAGTAAAATATGTAAGAAACGACAGATGGCAATAGTTGATTACACAGAATACCAGGGCATTTGTAATCTGTTGGAAACCAGAGGAATTATGGGTATTAAGAAAATTAAAGATGGACGTCTAGCAAAGGTTTGTTTGTTTATGAAAATCCACTACATTGGAAATATTTATTTTAGCCATAACTTTCTTTACACTCTACCTGTTCAAGAATGAAAATTTTAATTTAAATAACATTTAAAAAAGATAGTTTTACACATGAAAGTAGAAATTAAAAAATAGGTATTGAAAATACGGTATTGTAATAATTTTTTTAAAGTTATATGATCATTAATTTTATACCATTTCAAAAATTCTGAAAATTGCTTTAATCACAATGTAGACAAATATTTATTAGTTAGATTTACAAACAAACAAGTAGTATCCTATAAACGTATTCCATTTTACAGATTTTCAATTGTTTTATTTATTTGCAGATTGTGTTGAAACTTGATGAAAGAGAACTGGAGCATACGTTACAAGATAAAGTTTTGATGTCATCTATAATGAAAGATGGACTTCCATGATATATCCCATAATGCAATGATATATCCCACAATGCAATGTGATTTAAATGAGGATAAAATGTCCACAATCATATTGTAAAAAAATGTCTAATAGAGGGATCAGCTTTATAGAAGAAAATCTATAGTAGATTTCTGAACAGGAGCATTTATTATTATTTTGTTGTTATTGACTAACAGAAAAATATCCAAAAAAATGGTACAATCAAAAAATATTTACCATAAAAATTCAAAAAGTACAAACAAAATAATATAAAAAATAGTAGAAGTAGTTGAAATTCAAGGCACACTTGATGGATGCATTTGTATTTTTTACTTGTGTAGCAAAATATTCAAGTATTTTAGGAGGTTTTTTTTATGGATGTAGAATTCCTTATGCTTACAACTGCATTTTACTTTATATTATGAAGTTCACTCCATTTTATAACTTACAATTTCTGAAAACTGCTAGTCTCACAAATATGTAAAATGTGAGTTGTTATTAAGTTGCAATCATTTGTGAAATATTATTGTACTTTTCTTTTTTCCGCTTAATAATACAAGTGAAAAGTGTAGTTTGTACGATTGGTTACAATTCCATTTTTGAATATCCAATTTGTGAAATATTATTGTACTTTTTTCCACTTCCACTTAATAATACAAGTGGAAAGTGTAGTTTGTACGGCTGGTACAATTTCATTTTTGAATATCCAATTTTAAGGAAAAGGTGCAAATACTTAAAATCGGATGAATATTTTTGTTTAGTAATATGTGACCCATTTCATGGCATGCTGGTATAGGGATATTTCACTTGTTATTACAATGTCTGAGGATTTGAAAAACTTCAATAACAAATCAGAAGATATTGTTAAAAGTTCATCTGTTGCCATGACAACATACTGAATACCTTTCACATGCAAGAATTAGGGGCAAAAAAGGGGCCAAAACAAGCATTTTTCTAGTTTCCAGACAATAACTTTTGTTTATTATGTGCTAATATTTATGACCAGATCTTTGGTTTTAGACTAATTATGCCCCACCTACGATAGTAGAGGGGCATTATGTTTTCTGGTCTGTGCGTCCGTTCGTCCGTCTGTTCGTTCGTTCGTTCGTTCGTCTGTTCGTTCGTCCGTCTGTCCCGCTTCAGGTTAAAGTTTTTGGTCAAGGTAGTTTTTGTCGAGCCTGCAACTTTTGTTGCAGAAAGCTCGACATAGGGATAGTGATACGGCGGCGGTGTTAGCTCACTTCTTAAAAGCTTTATATTTTAGAAGGTGGTAGACCTGGATGCTTCATACTTTGTATATAGATGCTTCATGTTACGAAGTTTCCGTCAGTCACATGTCCAATGTCCTTGACCTCATTTTCATGGTTCAGTGACCACTTGAAAAAAAAGTTCAAATTTTTTGTAATGTTGAATTCTCTCTTATTATAAGTAATAGGATAACTATATTTGATATGTGCGTACCTTGCAAGGTCCTCATGTCTGTCAGACAGTTTTCACTTGACCTCGACCTCATTTCATGGATCAGTGAACAAGGTTAAGTTTTGGTGGTCAAGTCCATATCTCAGATACTATAAGCAATAGGGCTAGTATATTCAGTGTATGGAAGGACTGTAAGGTGTACATGTCCAACTGGCAGGTGTCATCTGACCTTGACCTCATTTTCATGGTTCAGTGGTTTTAGTTAAATTTTTGTGTTTTGGTCTGTTTTTCTCATACTATATGCAATAGGTCTACTATATTTGTTGTTTGGAATGATTGTAAGGTGTACATGTCTAGCGGGCAGATGTCATGTGACCTTGACCTCATATTCATGGTTCAGTGGTCAAAGTTAAGTTTTTGAGTTTTGGTCTTTTTATCTAATACTATATGCCATAAGTCAACAATATTTGGTGTATGGAAATATTTTATGATCTTTATGTCAGTCGCGCAGGTTTTATTTGACCGTGACCTCATTTTCACGGTTCATTGCACAGTGTTAAGTTTTTGTGTTTTGGTCTATTTTTCTTTAACTTTAAGTAATGGGTCAACTATATATGTTTTATAGAAGCATTGTTAGCTGTACATGTCTGCCTGGCATGGTTTGTCTGACCTTGACCTAATTTTCAAGGTTCATTGGTCTTTGTTTAGTTATCTTGGTTAATGTTAAGTTTATGTGACAGTTGTAATAAAGCTTAGCTTTATACTTTGGACTATCAACATAATATCAATGATTAGTATAGAAGGCGAGACATTTCAGTGTGTGCACTCTTGTTGATGAAGTTGAAGTCCAATCAACTTGAAACTTAGTACACATGTTCCTTATGATATGATCTTTCTAATTTAAATGCCAAATTAGAGTTTTGACCCCAATTTTACGGTTCACTGATAGAAAATGATAGTGCAAATTTCAGGTTAAAGTTTTTGGCTTCAGGTTAAAGTTTTTGGTCAAGGTAGTTTTTGATGAAGTTGAAGTCCAATCAACTTGAAACTTAGTATACATGTGCCCTATGATATGATCTTTCTAATTTAAATGCCAAATTAGAGTTTTGAACCCAATTTTACGGTTCACTGAACATAGAAAATGATAGTGCAAATTTCAGGTTAAAGTTTTTGGTCAAGGTAGTTTTTGATGAAGTTGAAGTCCAATCAACTTGAAACTTAGTATACATGTGCCCTATGATATGATCTTTCTAATTTAAATGCCAAATTAGAGTTTTGACCCCAATTTTACGGTTCACTGCACATAGAAAATGATAGTGCAAATTTCAGGTTAAAGTTTTTGGTCAAGGTAGTTTTTGATGAAGTTGAAGTCCAATCAACTTGAAACTTAGTATACATGTGCCCTATGATATGATCTTTCTAATTTAAATGCCAAATTAGAGTTTTGACCCCAATTTTACGGTTCACTGAACATAGAAAATGATAGTGCAAATTTCAGGTTAAAGTTTTTGGTCAAGGTAGTTTTTGATGAAGTTGAAGTCCAATCAACTTGAAACTTAGTATACATGTGCCCTATGATATGATCTTTCTAATTTAAATGCCAAATTAGAGTTTTGACCCCAATTTTACGGTTCACTGAACATAGAAAATGATAGTGCAAATTTCAGGTTAAAGTTTTTGGTCAAGGTAGTTTTTGATAAAGTAGAAGTCCAATCAACTTGAAACTTAGTATACATGTTCCCTTTGATAAGATCATTCTAATTTTAATGCCAAATTAGAGAATTTATTCCAATTTCACAGTCCTTTAAACATAGAAAATGATAGTGTGAGTGGGGCATCCGTGTACTGTGGACACATTCTTGTTTAACTTTTGCTCAAAACACAAAAAGAGAGTGACAAAAAATTTCACAATTTAAGTGCAATAACTCCTATAAAGAGTAACAGTCAACTAATTATGGTATCAAAATTTGACTTGTTAATAGGTCTTTGTCTTTCTCCTTATCATTTTTGATTATTTTAGTTTCTATAATTTTTATCATAAATGGCAAAATGCCAAAAAATGGTAAAAGTCATCATTGAAGGGCAATAACTCCAATAAGGAGGCGCTGGACAATTTCCGCCATTTGTCTGAATAGTAGACAATGGTAGATCTTGTCTTTCTGATCATTTAGTTCATTTAAGTCTCTTTCTATCTATTATAAATTAAAAAGATGCATGTATACCGTAAGACAAAAATGCCCAATAAAAGGGCAATAAGTCTTTTTAAATTGTGTAGGATTCTGAAATGGAGATTTGTTGAAATGAAGTGAAAATGGTACTTTTAATTACCTATGTTTCTTATTGTTGCTGAAGATACCTTTTATAACCAAGATATATTATTGAATACTAGGTATGAAAATAAACACACTTGGGTCACAGTTGGAAACAAAGAGGAGATGTTTTGAACCTTGTTTCAAAGTTGACCAGCAGTCAAAGAATTCAAAACCATCTTGTACAACATCTAGTGCAGCAGATTTTATTCCACTCAATATCAATAACTCTGCATTGGGAGAAGAAGGACAAAATGTTAACTCTGGGAAAAATTCTGAAGAAAAAGAAAATGATTTGATGAGCGTTCAACCAAATAGATCGAATGTTTCTGTAGTTGAGATTTCAGATGAAGAAAACAGTGTTCTACATATTAGTGACCATGATTTGTCTTCAACTGACAATTCAAATGATGCATCAAGTACCATTGTCCAATCAGTGAGGCCTAAAGATAGTGGTCTTGTCAGGTGTCCTGTTTTGAATTGTAATGGTATATTTGATTCCAGGGAATTGTTTGATAGACACATGAATAACTTTGAACATTCTCCAACTGATCCATGGGGTGAACATAGTGAAAATAAAGATATTTCAAGTGACATTGTAATGTGTCCTGAATGTGGAAAAGTATTTAAGGTAAACGATAAAAATAAGGCAATGAAATGAAAAAGGTTTCAAACATTTGAAGATCAGACTGTTACATTTTGTCTTTAGAGGTAAAGTAAGGACTTTTCTCATACCTCTTCCTTTCCATTAAATGGTTTCCTTATAAAACAGTATAAGGTTATTTTAATTACTAAATTCAGAAGAAGAAAAAAACATACAACTGAAGTATCTAATGACCATATGTTGACCTATTAGATGTTAGCTTCTATGTAATATGGCCTCTTATAGAGAGTTGTCTCATGCATAATCATACAACTTCTTTTTATGCCCCACCTACGATAGTAGAGGGGCATTATGTTTTCTGGTCTGTGCCTCCGTTTGTCCGTCCGTCCGTCTGTGCCTCCGTTCGTTCGTCCGGTTAAAGTTTTTGGTCGAGGTAGTTTTTGATGAAGCTGAAGTCCAATCAACTTGAAACTTAATACACATGTTCCCCATGATATGATCTTTCTAATTTTAATGCCAAATTATAGTTTTGACCCCAATTTCATGGTCCACTGAACATAGAAAATGATAGTGCAAAGTTCAGGTTAAAGTTTTTGGTCAAGGTAGTTTTTGATGAAGTTAAAGTTACATCAACTTGAAACTTAGTACACATGTTCCCTATATGATCTTTCTAATTTTAATTCCAAATTAAAGTTTTGACCCCAATTTCACGGTCCACTGAACATAGAAAATGATAGTGGGAGTGGGGCATCCGTGTACTATGGACACATTCTTGTTTTTGGTCTTCATTTGATAGCTAGTATATTTGATTCAAAGTGAATTTAATCTGATAGTACTAATTTGGTTGAAAAATAATACTATTGACATGTATGCTTTTGTCTAAAGTTCATGAAAAATAATCATCAATTTATTGCCAGGAGAAGAAAATAAAAAAACACTTTTGATAGTCTTTGCATTGTAAGTGAGGAAATTGTGTATATGGAAATATACATATTTATTGTATGTTTGAATATTTATTTGAAATGAATGTAATTTTAACGGAAAAGATTGATTTATGTAAGCGGATTTGTAAGAAAAGAATTGTGTATTTGAATTTATTAAAGTTTGACTTGAAAATGTAGTACATGTTATTTAAAGATTGTCAATTCTGAAAATGATTGCTTTTCCATAAAATGGACGTAGTATTTTGTAATATGTGTATTGTTTGAATAGAATATAAGTGAACATGACTGTTTGATATAAGTATTTATTAAAGCTTACCAGAAGAAAAGATTGTTTGTGGAATAACTTGTATTAAAATTTGATTTTGTAATACTTTATAATGATAGTGATGCTGTGTGATTGAATTATATAATTATACATTGTATGCAAGGAATTAAACAATTTTTATAATAGATTGATTTAATTATTTCAAGTTATTAATATTTTATTTAAAGATACATGTTATTTTTACCACTGTTAACCGGAATATTGATTCAGAGGGCATGACAAAAGTTTTTGTAGAAATTCCTTGCCAATCGAAGTCCATTTAATTTGTCCTTTATTTTATGATTTTCAACTGTACCTAATACTTGAAAGGCTTGATTTATTAATTAAAAATTGTAATTTAAGAATACTGTTGTCACTCTCTCAACTTGTTGAAATACTCTGGACATTTTATGATACTTTAAGACTTGCTCTGACGAATGTCAAAATGAACTATAAATTTATACCTTTTGATTTTGTAAAGTTTATCTAATGTAAATGAAGTTTTCCATTGTCTGCAATTGTTGTAACTTCCAACAAACAAGTACATCTAAACAGTATAAAGCATTGTTCAATTGTAAATGTATCAATTTTGTTTTAAGGCTGCTGTTGATTTTTGAATTAAATTTTATGTTAAAATTGCCCCAAGAAATTCACAGTTGGGGTTTATTTTTCAATGAACCAATTTGTTTTGGGACTTCCTGAAAATTGCAAAACTAACAACAATTATTTAAGTTTTTGTATGTCTGATTGTTCCATTTTTACAAAGACTGTAATCAGTTTTTCTATTTTCTATATAATGTAATTTTTAAATTGAATTGAATTTTTATTAACCAATTTTTATGTTAAATCAGGTGAATTGTTAAAATAAAATTGTTGAATTAATGTTTTTTGTTGCTTGTTATATTAACATAGATGTTAAGTGAGTAAACATCAATGAGAAGGCAACCTAACAAAAAGTCTACTGGCAAAATTTGTAAACCGTAACAATTACCCACACTCAGCTTTCATTTATTCCTTTACAAGTAGCAAATGATTATAAATGGCTTAAAAACTGACCTTGACCTCATTTTTATGGTGAATGGATCAATATTCTCTTTTATGATAAGGTCTCTTTCAGATATAATGAAAACATTATTCAAGTTGTAAAACATCTTACCTTGATCTCATATTCATGGTTCATTGGTCTTAAAAGAGGGATGAAAGATACCAAAGGGACAGTCAAACTCATAAATCTAAAACAAACTGACAACGCCATGGCTAAAAAAGAAAAAGACAAACAAACAATAGCACACACAACACAACATAGAAAACTAAAGAATAAACAACACGAACTCCACCAAAAACTAGGGGTGATCTCAGGTGCTCCGGAAGGGTAAGCAGATCCTGCTCCACATGTGGCACCCGTTTTATTTTATGTGACCAAGAGTTTTTGGTACTAGGTTTGATTAATTGATTGTTTATTGCTAAACATTCATATATTAGGTTTGGAGAGTGATTGCTAGGTGTACATTTCTGACTTACAAGGTCAATCTGATCTTGACCTCATTTTCGTGATTCTTTTGTCAAGGTTAAAATTCTGTTGCACTTTTATTAGAACAAAAGACTTTCAACCCCAAATTCAATCGTGATCAAGATAAGTCAAAGCGGTACACTCTTGTTCACTGGAGACCATGCAAAGGACTATCCATAAATACTGTTTCTTATACATACCAATCTTATTATCTCAGTACATCAATAAAAAAAATCTTAGCCTGAATATAAAACATAAATTCAATATGTGATCTTCAATACAGGGTGAACCACCTATCCAAGGAGGTAAAAGGTATAATATACTGCTAGGTTGTACCAAAATTGTTTTCCTTATTCCTTGCAACCAATAGACATATACAATTTTATTGATTTGTATGAAGTTACTGATGAACATTAAAAATTCAGCCTCAACATTTTGATAGAATAACAAGGGTGCACTCACTGAAACGTCTTTGTTTGCTTTACTAACCATTGATTTTATATGGCTAGATCTGACAATCATTCCATACATCCTGTATAGTTGACTTATCGCTTGTAGTATACAAAAAACAGACCAAACCATAACTTAATATTGACTAAATGCACCATGAAAATTAGGTCAAGATAAGATGAATCATGCCAGGCAGACATTACACACTTTTAAAGTAATTTCATGGTTCAAATATAGACCAATCACTAAAGTATCTACCAGGAAAACAGAACATTGACAAATGAGTCATGAAATTAGGTTAAAGTCAAATAAAACCTGCCAGAATTGAAATGTACATTCTTAATTATTTCCATACGCCAAATATGGTTGACCTTTTGCATATAGTATTAAAAAAACAGACCAAAACACATAATCTTGACATTTACCACTGTACCATGAAATCAAGGCTTAAGTAGATGTCAGTTTCATGCTTTTCCTAGATGGACAATGTCCGGAATAAATGACCGTTTTGGAAGCCATACTTACAACCCTCCCATACACCAACTGCCGTAGACCTATTGCTTATAGGTATCTGAGATATGGACTTTGTTGAATCATCCATGAAATGAGGTCTAGATCTTGGAAACTGACGGGTATGAGAACCCTGCCAGGTACACACATACCAAATATAGTTATCCTGTTAATAATTAGTGTTCTCAAGAGCCTGTGATGCTCACCTGATTCTACTTGGATTTTGAAATAATATAAACAAATATAAAAACTTTAAAAAAAATGATGTTTAAGGCCAAATTTGGTTTAATGTTATGTTTGGTTTCATTTCATTCAGTAATCCTCTAAAAGAAGACATTTGTATGTATTTCCAATAGGTGCCTATGTTAAACTAAGTCCCCCACTGACGGCCATCTTAGATGATGGATCGGCTACAAAGTAACAACACTTGGTCAGCACCTCTTAAGGAACATGCATGCCATGTTTGGTTTCATTCCATTCATTGGTTCTCTTAAATAAGACATTTCTGTGTATTTCCCATAGGGTACTATGTAAAACAAAGTCCCCCGCTGGTGGCCATCTTGGATGATGGATTGGCTACAAAATAACAACACTTGGTCAGCACATCATAAGGTACATTCATGCTATGTTTGGTTTCATTGATTCCATTCATTGGTTCTCTAGAAGAAGTTCAAAATGTTAAAAAGTTTATGCCGACGACGACAGATACCAAGTGATGAGAAAAGCTCACTTGGCCCTGTGGGCCAGGTGAGCTAATAATAGAAATTAACCATACAAAAAACTCAATTGTCACTGAACCATGAAAATGAGGTCAGGGACAATGGACATAAATAAGATGGAAACTTGCGATCATTTATAGGCATTTATGAAGTCTCATGGTCTTCTACCTTCTGAATATTAAGCTTGTAAGTAATTAGATAATGCAGCTGGTGCCGGATCATCCCTTTGTCTCAATTTTTGCGACACAATTGGCAGGCTAACACATATCCTGACATCTTTCAAGATAATTAATGAAAAATACACCTAACCTCACTTGTGCAGTGGCAGATTATCTCCTCAAAACAAATTCACAAAGCAATAGTTGTTGACCTCTTATAAATGTAGAACAAGGTCATGCAGAAAATTATACAAGACTACAGCAGACCAAAATTGTGCAACAATGGCTGGTGGACAAGATCTCGTCATCATCAGCCTTCCTTCAAAATTTTCTGTTTTCTACGGGAAAGTTTGGATTTTGAGGTATAGATAGGCAAACTGTTAACAACCTGCAACTGCTCTGAACCTCATTAAACTTTTGTCACATATGAGACCAACAAAGAAATCCTCAAAAGCTCAATCTCTTCAGAACATAATTTGAGATTTACTTGGTTCCACAATTGTCAGAAGTTATAGAAAGGGTCGAGCACTAACAGACATGTTTAACTATTACAGGTTATATGGAGGGTTGAGCACTAGCAAACATGTTAACCTCACCACATTCTTTTCCAAGTCAGGAGCCTGTAATTCAGTGGTTGTCTTTTGCTGTCATATTTGTTTTTCTTTTACCGGTATTGTTTTCATCATAAAACAGGCGGTTGGTTTTCACACTTGCATTTTTTAACATTTTATCATATTAGGGACTTTAAAAGCGGACTACGATATGATTTTTGCTCATTGTTGAAGGCTATACAATGATCCATAGATGCTTTCATCCATGTTTCTTCTGGTGGATAGTTGTCTCAATGTTAATCCTACCACATCTCCCTTTATAAATACTTGCTGAATTACTTCATTAATTAAAGCCAGAAACTAAAATTGTAATCGATGCTATGGCATACCGGTAATGGTATTCCATAAACATTTACTGGTGTTTTGACTTGCAGTACTTCAGCCAGCCCTAGATGGAAACTTCAAACATAAGTACAGGTAAGAGAATCTACGAATGATTATATACATTTTTCATGGCCTTCAACTGTTTTCTGCTCTTTGTTGAGAGTTGTTGTCTCTTTAACACATTACCCATTTCCATTCTCAATTTTCATGAAGAACCAACCATGAACATTTATATATTTAATATAATGAATTACACAGACAAAGATAACAAATTTATATAACTTAAGAGTCTAGTAAACAAAGTGTAAAAATATTGGTTATTTATATTTACAATGTGCAATGATATACAACACAAATATTAATCTATGGGGGACAAATTCATCTGTTTGTGTTTATTTATAAAAACCACAAAAGCAACATTATATCATAGTCATGCTAGTTTGGCAAGTATAACACATATTGCCAAAAGACCTACATGTATATTTTCACCTTTTAAATTATGCAGTATAATAACTAATTTAAAAAAAATGTCAGAAAGGGCAATGCGTTTTAATTTATTGTAACATATTTGATTTGCACTGACTAGGCTAAAAATCATTAAGGTGGTACATAACACTATAGGCAGATAACTCTGTAAAAATGGGCAGGACATTTTGATCACGTTCTATTACTAAGGAAATATTAAGCTTCTCAATGATCAAAATAGTTTGTCAAACTGCTATGTATACATGTATAATAACTATATCTAATGAAATTTTTCCAATAAAGTATGTGGTGAAGTTTTTTGAAATTTTTATATTTTTGTCAATGGGTCAAAGAAAATATTTTGTCAAAATTTCATGAAAATTAAAAGAGCCAAATTAATATTAGTCAATGTGTTTGATACCATCTTAAGTTATCCCATCTGTCTGACAGATATAAATATTAACAAATTAATTATATGTTTCAAGTTATATTGCTTTTTCGCAATATTATAAAATGAGTAAAAATATTCATTTGGAACAATATTTTGACCTAATTGTAGATCTTGTCTTATCAATCTTGACGGCTTATAAGTGTTTTTTCTATCTTTGATTTTTTTTTCAAGAGTATAAGTCAAAACACCAAAAAAGGGCAAATTTGCTGATAATTTTTGCCGTTTAAAATTTGTAATCCTCTATTATTGTATTCATAAAAGTCAAAAACACATAAAATGCAAAAAAAAAAAAAATGATCATTTTAGGACACAATCTGCCAGAAAAACGATCTAAAAGACAAGTTTGCAAATCAATAAATACTGAAATCATCTGTCAACTCTTCATAGTAGTTATTGTACTAAAATTATCACTAAAGTAACATCAAGATGTATCATTATCCAATGTTTTAAGCAGCTCTAAATTAAAGGTTGGTACATGATCAGCATGATTAAGAGAGGTTATTAGAGAAGAATCTTGTTTCTCTTTTAATTTACGTCGCTTTTTTGTCAAATTAGGTTGCTTTACATAAAAAGATCGTTTCTGTGCAAATCTCTTGTGAATTACAAAATGTTCTTTCAATGTCTCTTCTTCTGAAAAGAATTTTTTACAAACTGTGCACATATTTTGAAAATCTTTCTTATGCTCATCTAAATGTTTTTTTAAATTTTCCACTGTACCAAAAGCTGTATTGCAAGTCTCACATGTAAACTGACGTGTCATACCGAAATGACGGTCAACATGTTCCAGCATAATTTGCCATGTCTGAAACTGTTTGTGGCAAATTTGACAAACAAAAATAAAGTGATTCTCATCACACAAGTATTGTCCTTCTTCTCTTAACTTTAACTGGCTGTTGGAGAGTTCTTGAAGTTTGTCAGAATCAAATATTTCTATAGGTGGCACTGTATGTGTACTGTCTGCTGATACCAATTCTATAGGTGTACTGTCTTCTGGTACCTGTTCTCCTGGTGTCCCTAACCCTATCTTGTTTTCAACAAAGTAAAACTGATGATGCTCATGTGTTTTGAAATGCTGATAGAGGTCCTGGAGTGACCTCATGGATGAGTTACACACGTTACATGTATATGGAAATTCTGACATGTGTGAAGCTTTGTGTATCACAAATCTATCCTTCTTTTCTAAGATTTTAAAACAATACGGACACTCAAACCGCTCAAAGAAATTATCACTGTGTTTCTTCATGTGCAGTTCAAGATGACCTTTCTGAGTGTATGACCTTCCACACACAACACACTCATATGCTTTGATGCCTGAATGAACAACTCCGTGTCTCTCAATGCCACGGCGATCTGGAAACAACTTCCCACATATTGGACATTCATATTTTTTCTTCCTTCCCACAATGTGAACTTTGACCTTTTGATCAATGTTTCCACAATATGCTGCATGTAGTCTGAACAAATTCATTCTGTCAAAAATCATGCCACATACATTGCATATGAACTGTCCTCTCCTTTCATTTGTGTTAATGGCACTTTTCAGATTAGAAGCCATGTTGAATTTTTTGTCGACCTCATTAACACCTTCACTCTGATTACCTTCACCTGTATTGTCTGCTTGACCTTGTTCTGAAGAGGGGTCAGTAACAGGGACATTATAACGGAAGTTAGTAGCAACAATAGACTCCATGTGACAATTCTCCACCATGTATAGAGAGACTGTATTGTACAAGGTGTCATCATTATCCACTGAAGTCATCTTCTGCTCACCCTCTGTAAAAGTAAAGTATATTAATAAGATCATTATTAAACTTCTCATGATGCGATTGTGTTTTCTAAATATATGTAACTTCTTATGATGGGACAGTGTATTACAACTTTATCTCACTTATAATGATGGGATAGTTGGTATCAAATATATGTAACTTTTCTTGATCACGTTGATAAGACAGTCAATACCAAATTCATCTAACTTCTCATGATGGGAGTGTATAACAAATATATGTATCTTATTATGATGGGACAGTGTATACCAAATATATCTTTAAAATATTTTTAACTTCTAATGATAGGAGTGTATACGAAATGTCCACTCTAAAATTGGTTATAATGTCTTCTCGCTATGTCCACTTGTTATATGTCAGTTTGGAATGGCCAAGACATTTGGTAAAGTTAACATACTTTTATGAGAGTTATTTCTCCTTAACCAGTCTTTGGTGTATTCATATGCAGATTGCATTCTGTATTTGTATTATATGTTAGTTGATCTTGTTCTCTTGATTTATTGTTTCGATTCCATGTAGATGTGTTTTGAAGAATAGAATATTATTATCGAACTGTAGTGTAATTACTTATACCAGAGTAAAGCATAAAACACCAGCAGTTTGAATTTTACCCTAAAATGTCATGCTCCCATGCCAAATATCAAATATGTTTGTTTCTTCATATTCATATATTAAAAGAAACTTTGATCTATAATGTTTTAACAAATTGTGACTAAGATGAGTTGTCTCATTGGCACTCATACCACATCTGTATATCTATTAAAAAAGATGAGGAACACTGATTTCACAACCATTTTACTAGCAAAAAAAAAACACACCATCTGAATTACCGGTAACTTTTTAAAAACTCTCCAAACTCCTTTTGAAGTCTTACACAACTTTTTACCTGTTTTATCTTGAAAGCTATTGTCCTCTTTTTCTTTGTCTCCCTGTCAATAAAAAAAATACGCACAATCATAATTTGTAATTTACTTTTAAATCTTAAATATCAAAATTCTCTGCTTTCATAGTGTCATTCTTAAAATAGTAAAATAATGCTTCACGAAACATAACTTAACTTAAAATATCATTTGAACATGTTGGACATTGCAAAAATTGAATCAAATACATGGATGAAAAGGAAAAGAAGAATGATGAAAAAATATTTTTCCTTTTATTTTTCTTCAGGTTGCATAACTCTTTTTACAATAGGTTTGCATTTACTGAAAGGAAGTTACTTTTGGTGTATAGATAACAAGTAAATATGATGGCAACATAATGTATACATTTAAAACACTACAGTCTAGATCAGAAAACAGGGACAGGTCACAGATTATTGAATATATTCTATTGAAGACAAATAAACTGTTATCACAGAGATATATGTCTTGCCTTTTTGTAATTTTGATTATGCAAATGTCGAAATCAAAATAGCAATACTTTATCATCTTACACAAGTAATGCAAATATTCAAAGTCAATGCACCATGACTAAGTTACCTGGCTAAACAATCTCCATCTAAATGAGATGTGCCAATGCTAATACAAATGCATACCAAATACCATTGACTTATTATACGTAGTTCCCAAACCTAAATACAAACATTAACTTGTAAACTATGTAAAAGTTTCAAAATCAATGAACCATGAAGAGGGGTGGGACTATATAATCCCCCAAAAAACAATACTACGAATGCCAAATATTATTGACTTAACAGTAGTTCATCTTAAACTGATCTAATCACAAACTAATACATGTAAACTAAGATAAGTTCCAAAGTCATTAGACCATGAGGTCAAATATTCTCCATGGAAATGAGATGTGCTAATGTTTATACAACTGTATACCAATTAACATTGGCCTACTACTAATGGTTCCCCTTGAACTGATCTAATCAAAAACTAATACATGATAACTTAGTAAAATTTTCAAAGTCAATAGACCATGACTAAAGGGGTGGAGCCAAATTATCTACATGGAAATAAGATATGCCAATGCTCATTCAACTGCATACCAAATATCTTTGACCTACCACTTGTGGTTCCCCATAAACTGACCTCATCACAAACTAATACATGTAAAATAAGCAAAAGTTTCAAAGTCAATGGACCATGACTGATGGGGCAGGTCCACAAAATCTCCATGGAAATGAGATATGCCATTGCTTATACAACTGCATACCAAATATGATTGACCTACCACTTGTGGTTCACCATAAACTAGACCTAATCACAAACTAATACATTGTTGACGCTTGTCACCAACGCCGGAAACAGCATACCTATGTCTCGCTTTTAGACTCTGCCAAGGCAAGACAAAAAAATTGAATCAGTCAATCAATTAATCTACCATGTACAGGCATTTGCACTTTATTTCTATTTTTACAGGCCTGTTTGCATTTAAAATAGTTTGGACCTGTTCTAAAATGTGTGTGTGTGTGTGTAGTTCTTGTCTTATCCATTTGGAATACTGAACTAAATCAATACAGAAAACAGATTTTACCACTTTACACTGTTTATTACAATATTTATCATCCCAATAGTTAAATTTAAATATTTTACTATTGCTCAGCAAGCTTCACATTTTCAAGATAAAAATTCAACCATCTCAAGTGGATAAATATTGTATATTTGGAATGGTGTGGTAGAATCTATATACATGTACATACATTATGATCAGTACTATCAGAATGTTCCTCAGTGCATGTTCCACCAACTACTTCATCAGTAACCATGGTAACTGTTGTTTCTGTGGGTGC
This sequence comes from Mytilus galloprovincialis, assembly GCF_965363235.1. NCBI lineage: Eukaryota > Metazoa > Mollusca > Bivalvia > Mytilida > Mytilidae > Mytilus > Mytilus galloprovincialis. The sequence continues at coordinate 50,485,927 of NC_134851.1, forward strand.
AGGGAATGCTGGGACATCACCATTTGTAGACTGTTGTCGAGGAAATGAATATAAAACTTGATGAATGTGTTTGTGGGTCAATAAATCTGTGTTGCTATTTAGAAATTTTCCACAAATTTCACATTTTGTCAGATAATCAGAAGCATGTTCACTCTGATGAACAGCATAGTCATTCATTCTCTCAAATTGTTTACTGCAAGTTTCACATGTAAATAAAACTTTTTCACCAGTATGGCGACTAACATGTTGCTGAATGGTAGTCCAGTCTATGAATTCTTTCTTACAAAGCTGACAGACATACAAAAACTTTCCTAATTTACCTTCAACTGCTTTGTTACTGTTGATTTCAGAACCACTGTCACTTAAATTCTTTAACTTTGGCTTTTTCAGCGGAGATTTAGATCCTTGTTTGTTTTCACCTGACAATTTTGAATCTTTGACAACCTGTACATAATATAACTCTGTATTACGATGCTTTCTGATATGTTTGACCAGGTCAGATTTTTCTTTGAATTGACCACCACAAGCATTACAAAGATATGGCATGTTTTTTGACCGATAATGAAAGTTTTTATGAGTGTTGTATTTATCTGATCTTTGTGAAATCTTGAAACAATATTCACATTCCCATGGATCTTCCCTGTCTGTGTGCATCCTCTGGTGTTGTTGCAAATGTCCTGGAAAACAAAAAAATCTTTAACATTACAAATAAATAAACTGTTGACACAGAGATATGACTGGCCTGCATGTACTTTTGATAGTATAATGCAAATTTTGGAATTATAATGCAAATTTTGGAATTATAATGGTCATACTTTTACTTTAAGGTGGTACCCAACACTTTCACTAAAATTAATTTGGCTCGTTTAATTTTCATAAAATTTTGACAAAGTATTTACTTTGACCCTTTGACAAATATATAAAAAAAATTAAAAATTTGAACCAACCAATTTATCAGAAAAATTACATTGGTTATATAGCAGTTTGACAAATAGTAATTTTGATAATTCAGAAGCTTAATATTCCCTTGAAACACAATGTAATTAAAACGTTTAGCTGATTTTACAGAGTTATCTCCCTGTAGTGTTAGGTACCACCTTAATATGCAATACACTAAATGTCAATGAACCATGAATTAAGGTGCAGGGCCAAGAAATGAGATATGTCAATGCTAATGCAACTGCATACACAATACAATGTATCAATATTTTATCATAAATGGTTTCCCTTAAATTGATCTAATTGCATACTTTATATACAATGTCCACAATGGGAATTCTAATATAAATAGAACATATCTAATCATTGAGGTCCCTAAGATAATGAAGATATGAGATGACTACATTTAATTTATATTCAATGTACATGTACCTATACATACAATGTATCTATGTAGAAGAAAATCAACAATATTTTATCATTTCTCTTGTTCTTAAAAGTAAGAGCAATTAGTTTTGATAAAACAGGAAAATTGTCATTATCTCAAAATCTGAACTTTTTGCTAATATACATGTATGATAAAACTTCTTTTCAACTACATTTAAATGTTGCATACATGTAATTTTTAGGTGTTAAAGTTTTACTTTGTGTATGAGACAGAGATGGGTCCGATTACTTTCAATGTAATTGATTAAATTACAATTACTTTTTCATTTGTACGATTAAATTAAATTAATGATTACATCATTTCTGAAAGTATCTGATTAAATTAATGATTACATTGGCAAAGTAATCATGATTACATCTGATTACAATGAATTTAAAAACAAAACATTTTGAATGATGTGAATGAATAAACGTTCAATATAACTATAGCATTTTTGAGAAGTATTTCATTTGGTTCAATTATAAAATAATAACTTCAAATTAAACTTCATCTATTTAAATAAACACCAAATTTCACTAAATATATATACATTACACTTTATCATGTTTATCACCAATGATCTCTGAATTATTTTGAATTAAATTTAATAAAGATATATCATAATCAAGAGTTTTTTGTTTGTCTTCTGACCTCTTTCATAATTTATATGTATTCCAAGTTGCAGTTTATGGAAGTTTAAATATGGATGAAATAAAGTTACGAGTTTAATTTTAATAGAAATGTTTAATCAAATTGTAAACAATATGTAAGTACTTAAAATCATTGCATTTTATATGTCCAGTCCAAATACAAAAAAAAAAATAAACAACATATTTGTCCAACTTTTAATTTAGTTTGTGCTAATTAGATAAATTTTCATGTCTGATTTATCTTTTATCATATATATTTCCCTACAGCTATACTGAATTGGTAATTGCAATAAAAACAAACCTTAATTAGTCTCCTACCTGTCAATTCAAAGTTGACAAAAATCACAAAAATTAACAAAAGATTATAATTCAGGGTTAAAGAAAAGTATTACTTGAATATATAACAGTTATTATCAAATATTAATATGAAGATCATTATAAAACAATGAATATACATGTACGTACAATATCTTTTACCAAGATAAAAGGTAAATAATTGTATTATATGTCTCTGCTTAGGCTAATGGTGACTTTTCAATACTGTAACAGTTTATTTTTTTTACTGAAGTAGACATGCTTAAAGTAGCCAAACCATTTTAGTATGTTTAAAATTTATCAAATATGAATAACAAAGAGGTTCATTTAATGACCAAAAACACAATTTTAGATTTTTTTCATTGTAATCAGAATGTAATCAAAAAGTAATCATGATTTCAGGGTATTTTGAAAAGTAATTGATTAAATTAAATTACATGTAATCAGATTTTTGGCTGATTAATGATTACACTGATTACTTGAAAAATTGTAATCCATTACAGCTGATTAACAATTACAATTACAATTACCCCAAGTCTGGTATGAGATGATTACACTGCAGGATTTCAGGTAACAAGTTTAATTATATATGCAAAATCTTGTTAATATTCATGCTATGTAAATTTACCTTTCTGAGTGTAAGACCTTTCACAAATTGCACATTGGTAAGGCTTAACCCCAGAATGAACTACTTCATGTCTGTCAAGTCCACGTCTGTCTTTAAATACTTTACCACAGATATCACATTTGTGTTCTGTATTTGTTTTCTTTCTCTTTAACTTCCTTCTTGACAGACATTTTTTCACATGAATATGGTGTGTCTTGGTATCTGTGAATACTACTTGACACAAATGACATACAAAACAACCAGAATTACTGGTGTCATTTGCCTTTTCTCCAGAATTACAAGTGTCATTTGCCTTTTCTCCAGAATTACAAGTGTCATTTGCCTTTTCTCCAGAATTACAAGTGTCATATGCCTTTTCTCCAGAATTACAAGTGTCATATGCCTTTTCACCAGAATTACAAGTGTCATACTGCTTTTCACCAGTGTTAAAACCAAATGTATCATCCTCATCACTCTGGTCAATATTACAAGTCTTCAATCTCCTAACTGTTTCTTTCCTTTTTCTTCTGTTTCTACTTTTACCTTGGTTTTCTGTGATATCTTCTTGAACAGTAGGTGCAAAGGCTGCATTAGTAATTATGCTATTGAACTCAGGTCGAAACAAATTCATTTTCATAATATTGGTTGATACAAATTCACTGACTGGTTCTTTTTTCTTACTGGTCTCCTGACCATCTTCATGCTCTATAGTCTTCCACAACTGGACAGGATATGGCACACCACACTGTTTATTTGAGATTCCAGAACTAAATTCACACGATTTCCCATCGTCACAATCTTCTGTATCAGAATCATCATTACTTATTTCCTGTCTTGTATTGCTATGGTTACAAACTTCTGAATTCTTATTTTTAGATAATGAAATGTTTTCATGGTACAAATCTTGGTAACTTGAAGTATAATGATCCTTCATGGAATCTGTGTTACCATGGTAACCATTATCTATTTGATAATCAACTGGTTCAGTTTTAATCTCAATCTGAAAGTCAGAATGACTGTCTTGATTCCACATTTTTGTCACCAGCTCATTTCAGTTACAACTCATTACTTGGTGTCTGTTGCCAATTCTAATGCCATAGATCACATCTAAAAAAGAAATTAATGTCACATATAACCAAGTGCTACGCAGGGCGCAGCTTTATACGACCCCAGCGGTTGAACCCTGAACAGTTGGGGCAAATTTGGTCACAATATTCAAGCTTGATTCTGTCTGAATTTGGATTGAGATCAAATTTTTGACATAATATAGGTTTTTGTCACAAAATTAATGTGGTCAAAGATCTAATAAATCTATTGCAATTGAAGATTTCTTCTTGAAACTTTTCAAAATTCGAAATCTGAAAAATTTTGAAAAAAAGGAAGCCCTTCAAAAAATGGTAAACAAAAAATCCCCCCCACCACTTTTTGAAACCCCCTTGGAGCAATAACCCTTAAACTCAATCCCATGCTTTCTATTGCAGTATTGAACCTTGCAGTACAATTTCAGAGAGATCCATACACTTAAACACAAGTTATTGTCACGATTGTTTGGAACTAGAAACATGCTTCTTTTTGGCCCTTTTTTGGCCCCTAATTCCTACATATTTGGGCAATTAACCCAAAACTTAATCCCAGCCTCCCCTTTGTTATATGGTACATTGTGGTACAATTTCAGAGAGATCCATACAATTACACATAACTTATTGTCTTGAAACTAGAAAAATGCTTGTTTTGACCCCTTTTTGGCCCTTAATTCCTTAACTTTGGCCCCATAACCTCTAAAATGAATCCAAACCTTCTACTAGTGGTTTTAAACATTGCGGTATGATTTCAGAGCAATTGAAATACTTCTACACAAGTTATTATCCTGAAACTAGAAAAATGCTTGTTTTGGGCCCCTTTTGGCCCCTAATTCCTAATCGGTTGGGACCATCATCCCGAAAATCAATCCCAACCTTCCTTTTGTGGTATTGAACCTTCTGAATAAATTTCATGAAGATCTATTCCCTTAAACTAAAGTTATTATCCGGAAACCAATGTGTCTTCGAACGACGACGACGCAGACGGCGACATCATACCATTATACGATCCCAAAATTTTTTTGGGGTTGTATAAAAAAGAAGATGTGGTATGATTGCCAATGAGACAACTATCCACAAAAGACCAAAATGACACAGACATTAACAACTATAGGTCACCGTACGGCCTTCAACAATGAGCAAAGTCCATACTGCATAGTGAGCTATAAAAGAACAACCCATTACAGGATGTACAGAAATATAAATATGAAAAAACAATGAAACAGAATTTTATCAACACATATGACAGGCAAGAAATACAAATGAAATAAAATACATGTACATGTAAAGTGAGAATTTGTAAAAATCTTCTCACCGGAATCAATCATCACATTAATGTTCTTGACTTGTGTCTTGTTAGAAATTCCAAACAGGATCTTTTAGGGCTGGGAATATAATCCTCCCCTAAATAATCATCATTATTTCATAATAGTTTAGTTTACAGTTTCAAAACCTTTCATACATAACTAATATATATATTCATAATGTAATAAAATAAACTTGAAACATTATGAGGTTAAGACATAAATTCCACATTCGGACTTTAGTCCGTTTGACTTCTTAAAACTTCAGAAAATAATTCTTAAAAAAATGTTTTTACAAATAATTTTTTTTTTCTTGATGTATGTTAATGAATGATATATAAGAAACCCTGACTATGAATATCATAATTTTGAACCAATAAATAATAAAAATAAAAAGTTACTCATTATATTACTTCTAATTTTTTTTTATATAAAGTAATTGATGGAGCGTGAGTTTAAATAGTGTAACAGCTGCAGACTTTCCATTCAAAACCAAAACATTAGACATGTGCTTTAAACCTGTTAAATTGTATCATGAGACTTTTCTCATTTGAATAACTATAACCAGCAACAAATTTGGAGTTTTATGTCATGTGATTACTGAGCTTTCTGTAAACATGATTTTGTATTTTTCATTGTTCAATTTCTATGAGTAACCTTAGTAAAATTTTCTACTGGGCATTTACTAACATTACATTTTTAAAATCTAAAGTAGTTTAATGCAAAATTTAGTGTAGAAATGAAATTTTGTGAAAATTAATAAATTAATATAAAGCATTTTTTTGCGGTATGTACAGTATACCTTCATACATGTCATATATATATGTTTATGAAAAGTTTATTTTCATATTTTGAAAGTAAAAAAAAAGTACATATTAAAAGTATTCTGTAAACATAGTAAATACTAATTATTGGTAAACTTTTTAGATCCTCTCCATTTTGTTAATACTGTCATCATGCTTTCGACATGAAAAGCTTGCTTGTATTCTTTTAAAAATGTACAAAATGTAAGTTTGTACAAATTATAATTTGTATAGGGTTTTTGTACAATTTATAAGCTTTTTTGACACATATCTTTTTGCACCAGGTGATAAAAGTTTATCATCTAAAATGTTTCAGTTTACAATACTGTCTTTAATTTTAATTTGTATATATACTTCAACCTAACAAATAGTCTGGTAATGCATGTGTAATGCTTAGTTTTCTCTTTTCAGATCATTTTTTATTCTGTGTATCTATAGTTATTATTGTAAAAATGAGAATTTGGGTTCAATTCTGATGAATCCAGTATCCAATCCGTAGTTTATAAAAATATTTCAATGGCAGTAGAAGAAATATTTTATCAAGGATTTGTATATATATAGATATCGGAAGATGTAGTAAAAGTGCCAATGAGACAACTCTCCATCAAAATAACAATTTATAAAAGTAAAACCACTTTGGGTCAAGGTACGGCCTTCAACACAGAGCCTTGGCTCACACCGAAGAGCAAGCTATAAAGGGCCCCAAAAAATTACTAATGTAAAACCATTTAAACGGGAAAACCAATGGTCTAATCTGTATAAAAACAAGAAACACGTATGAACTACATGTACATAAACAGACAACAACTACTGTACATCAGATTCCTGAATAGTAAGTTTATAGTATGCTATACACATGTATCATGTATATTCGGATTGATGCCTCCCTAATTTGGAGCTCCGCCTTCATTTTTGCCTTTGAAATCTGTGAGGGTATGTAAAGCAAATATTGTCCCTACAGTTATAAATCTGAAAATGTCCATACTGCATGTTATTTCTAATTGTGTAATAAAAATATTAAAAAATATTTTCAAACCCAGTATTTCATAGTGAAGTATTGTCATGAACAGAATTTCATAGTGAAATATTGTCATGAACAGAATTTCATAGTGAAATATTGTCATAAACAGAATTTCATAGTGAAATATTGTCCTGAAGGAGGTGACAAAATTTCATGGACAAGGTCAGCCAGAACTATTCAACTAGCTACATTATTTCGGGACTTTTCAACTAGCTACTTTTTTCCGGAACTTTTCGACTGCACTCGGAATAAAACAACCAGTTGAAAAGTTCCATCCGAATGAAATAACTAGTTGAAAAATTCCGCTGGAACAAAGTTACTGACGGAACATAGTGGCTGTTACACAACTACTTAGACCAATCGGCCCCACCAAAAGAAGAAGAAGTCTGTGGTATTTCGACCAACTGAGGCCCCTACAGTACCCATTCTAGTTTTTAAGCTCGGTATTTTGGGATTGACCCTTTCAGGATCCGGGAATTCTTTTTTTCGATACCTCAGGATTTCGGGTTTTCAAGCCCGGGATTTGGGGATTTCATGTTTTTAAGCCTGGGATTTCGGGATATCATGTTTTTAAGTCCGGGATTTCGGCATCAGGAACCCTCCTAACAACAACAACCCGCATGTGTGTGGGAGGGTCAACAAAAACCATTCTAATGTATTGAAATTCCCAGTCAGGATCTAACCAATAAATCTTGCTTTTAATTTTATTGCACTTTGTAATATATTTTCATTGAATAATATATAAAAAATGCAGTTAATTGAGATGTCAAACGAAATATAAAATATCATAATCCATCACACAATTGATCCCTTACCTCTTAGACGTCATGACCCCAAATAACCCCTTCAGAGACATCTTGGCTACCGACTTTTAGGTTTGTATATTTGCTATTTTGCTTAACATATTATGCTTACATGCAATTAAAGAGGGAATAAAGACTATGTTAACACACGAAGAGACTTCAAAACAACCCAGCTTCATGGGGCGCGTCAAAAAAAATCCTTCTTAGAGAAAATCCACTTTTTTTTCTTTTTTTTTCAACAGGAAGCAGATAAAGATTAATAATACGAGAGCAAACTCGGTTTAGAACTCCGAATTCTTGACATACTCGAACACTGAGAAATTATCAGATTATATTTCGTGCTTTTATGATAATCTTTCAGACTGAAAGCTGACCACGGTGATCATGATGATACCAGATATTCTTTATTTAAAAACCAGATCAAGGTCATACTTCAATACTATATGAATCAAATCAAATCAAATCAAATAATTCATGTTAAGTTTTTTAAAGTTGTCTATTCCAATACAGGAATGATACATTGGCGGATCCAGGGGGAGGGTTCCGGGGTTGGGACCCCCCTTTTTTTTAAATGGCTGGAACCGCCCCTGGGATACCAGATGACATCAATGATCTGGGACTTTTATACTAAAATTTAGTATAATCCCAGCTGACATTTACAAACTACAAATACAAATACAAAAATAATACAACCCCCCCCCCCCCCCAAAAAAAAAAAACAAAAACAAAAAAAAAAACATATTTTCTCAATGATAAGAGATACATATTTTATATCTACATTGCGTGGAGGTGTTATTCATACTATATTATTAATTCAAGCTATTACAATAAACTTTAATACTATAAAAGTTCTTAGCAGCATATATTTGTTTTGAATGAATGTTCAAATCATACATATCACTTATTCCAGCTACACATACAGTACTATTAATGTCCGTATCATTACTTTTCAAAATGAAACTAAACTTATCTTGTTCAGACATATTAACAAAAGATGGAACGGCTATATCACTTAAATTACAAAAGAGTACATTTTAACTACATTCCGACGCTTTACATTCAATGAGGAAATAGAAATTCATCTTAAATTCCATCCTTGCAAATAGGACAAATTCTCTGTTCTAAAGGTGTTCTAGTATATCTGTCGTGTACAAGTTGTGATTTTGTACAGGTTATAACATGTACAAAACTATTGTACATGTTATAACTTGTATAATGCAAAAATACAAGTTATAACATGTACAAAAGTACCTCATACATGTTATAACCTGTACAAAATATTGCTTAAAAATGGTTTTAACTTGTACAAAATTTAAGATAAATCTTAATGAAGTAAAATATACATTTAAATTCACCAATGCATAAAGAACAACAATAAATAGGCCAGAACGTGTCTTTTTCTGTAGAGGACAATGATCACAAAGTTTCAGAAATATATGTTTCATGACTTATGTTGGCAAAATGTGTTTTCATGTAATTGTATGTTTTATGTAGTCCATCATGTCTTAAATAAGTGTGACACTATTTACTAAAAGCTTGCATTTCCTCAATGACAATTACATTAGATACTAGTAACTAAATTCTTCCAAAAATTTTAGAACGATGCCTAAAAATTTTGGGTAATACTCCTCCCTCTCGTTTTATAGCATGCAAAGACTAAACCAACTTCAATTAGTAATTTGCTCTTACTAATTTTGATTTTTACCATTTTAGAAATAACACTTTTGTTAAGGTCCAGTAGAAGATATTTGTCTAATTCAAAATTATTTTTAACTTTGCGATATGTTCTTAGTTTATTACCATTACTATCTTTATTAGTCACAAAAAACAGCTTGTTTCCAGGATTATTATTATATTCCTTTTATATTATAGGTTTACGATGATGACAAAGCCGAAGGATTTGTATTATAATAGATTACTATAATACAAATCCTTGTTTCGATATTATTAGAGACATATAAGATGTGTAAATTGTGGTAAGACATATGAGTACTTCAGCTTCATCAGCATAATAACAGACTTCTTATTGTATGTATCTCTGAGTACTCCAGCTTCATCAGCATAATAACAGACTTCTTATTGTATGTCTCTCTGAGTACTCCAGCTTCATCAGCATAATAACAGACTTCTTATTGTATGTATCTCTGAGTACTTCAGCTTCATCAGCATAATAACAGACTTCTTATTATATGTCTCTCTGAGTACTCCAGCTTCATCAGCATAATAACAGACTTCTTATTATATGTCTCTCTGAGTACTCCAGCTTCATCAGCATAATAACAGACTTCTTATTATATGTCTCTCTGAGTACTCCAGCTTCATCAGCATAATAACAGACTTCTTATTGTATGTCTCTCTGAGTACTTCAGCTTCATCAGCATAATAACAGACTTCTTATTGTATGTCTCTCTGAGTACTCCAGCTTCATCAGCATAATAACAGACTTCTTATTGTATGTCTCTCTGAGTACTCCAGCTTCATCAGCATAATAACAGACTTCTTATTGTATGTCTCTCTGAGTACTCCAGCTTCATCAGCATAATAACAGACTTCTTATTGTATGTCTCTCTGAGTACTCCAGCTTCATCAGCATAATAACAGACTTCTTATTGTATGTCTCTCTGAGTACTCCAGCTTCATCAGCATAATAACAGACTTCTTATTGTATGTCTCTCTGAGTACTCCAGCTTCATCAGCATAATAACAGACTTCTTATTGTATGTCTCTCTGAGTACTCCAGCTTCATCAGCATAATAACAGACTTCTTATTGTATGTCTCTCTGAGTACTCCAGCTTTATCAGCATAATAACAGACTTCTTATTGTATGTCTCTCTGAGTACTCCAGCTTCGTCAGCATAATAACAGACTTCTTATTATATGTCTCTCTGAGTACTCCAGCTTCATCAGCATAATAACAGACTTCTTATTGTATGTATCTCTGAGTACTCCAGCTTCATCAGCATAATAACAGACTTCTTATTATATGTCTCTCTGAGTAATCCAGCTTCATCAGCATAATAACAGACTTCTTATTATATGTCTCTCTGAGTACTTCAGCTTCATCAGCATAATAACAGACTTCTTATTATATGTCTCTCTGAGTACTTCAGCTTCATCAGCATAATAACAGACTTCTTATTATAGGTCTCTCTGAGTACTCCAGCTTCATCAGCATAATAACAGACTTCTTATTGTATGTATCTCTGAGTACTCCAGCTTCATCAGCATAATAACAGACTTCTTATTATATGTCTCTCTGAGTAATCCAGCTTCATCAGCATAATAACAGACTTCTTATTATATGTCTCTCTGAGTACTTCAGCTTCATCAGCATAATAACAGACTTCTTATTATATGTCTCTCTGAGTACTCCAGCTTCCTCCACTATAAATAACAGGGGGGGGGGGTCATAACGGGTCATAACAGACTTATAAATATATACATAGAAGATCATGTAATAAAACAATACAGATGGGCATAATCTAGTTAAGCACTTACAGAATTTGGTGGTTATGAAAATGGCTTAACTCATTTAATCGACACAAAGCACAAAGCACAAATCACAGCAAACAAATAGTACAGCTCTGAGGATACTCAAAGTTACTGAAACCTAGTTCAAGTCATGTGTACGGGTTTCACACTAGAAATAAAAATCTTTGATTTGTTACAGTAATTTTATGTTTGTAAGAAAGCGGTCAGATATGTTTGTCCGGTCAGGTGACTTGTCATCTGTATTACAGTTTTGAACAATGATAAAGCTGATAAATATACCTCTGAAAACAGGATGCAAACAAATTACTTAGGTTCAATGTTTTTAAAATCACTAAGATAAGATCAGAGACCAGTGACATATATTATACATCGTATGTCTCTGATTAGACTGAGGAAAGATCGAAATCCTTAAACATACATTTTGCCGTTTGAATGGTTTTACACTAGTAATTTTGGGGCCCTTTATATCTTGTTGTTCGGTGTGAGCCAAGGCTTCGTGTTGAAGACCGTACATTGACCTATAATGGTTTATTTTTTTTAAATTGTTATTTGGATGGAGAGTTGTCTCATTGACACTCACACCCCATCTTCCTATATCTATTTGAATATATATATCTAATACAAATCGGATTTTTGTATAATGGATACCAGAGGTTTGAAATTGTAATAAAGAAATATGTGTCAAATTTGATCACCTTTTATTTTTTTCTATTCTTTACAGTTTAATAATAATTAAGACCTTGGAACTAATTTGAAACTTGTCAATGGATTTCCGGGGACACAATGCGTGTCAAATATGTTTTGCACCGAAAGGCAGGACATTTGTTTAACTTTAATTCATCGGAAAATTGACTTTGAACGTACAGTAAGAATGTGGACGTCACATCGGATGTCTTGTTTAGATATACTGCGGCACGGTCTCTACAAGAACTGTTATCTGAGATCAATTTAAGCTGTTAACTGTTTGGAACCCACTTTGTTAACTGTTATCAGCATTTTTGCATTTTTTGTTAACTGTTTTTGCCAAAATCGAGGTGCTGTTAACATGTTAACGGACCCCCTATTGCCCCCCCCTTTTTAGGTGGTCTGTTGCAAGGATAAATTTTTGGCCCTTTTCAAAATCCCCCTCGTTTCCAATTGACAGTCTAAATTTGCATTCCTTCATCCCGAGGAACCTTATTACAAAACATACCTATTGTATATGCAATTGGTAATTTATTTTGTCTCAGCAGGAACGTGCATGAAATAATTTAAACATTTTAAAAGTCATCTGGGGCCAAACCGAATCGATTTTTTGGGTTGATTTTTGTACCATATCATAAAGTAATAACTAATAGTGTAATGAATAAAATTTGTAATGAAAAAATAAAGGTTTAATTTTTTGCTGAAATTTTTGTACCCACGAGCCACCTTAATTATAAACAACCGACAATCAATCAATGTCTAATTTTGAAACAGACACAACATGTAAGTTATCATTTGAAAAAAAAGTCTATTTCAACTTAATACAATGAGAAAACGATTTTGATCATGTACTCAGATATGTGAGTCCATTATAAACCTTCCGGGAATTATACGGAAATAAAATGCCATAAGTTCACATCCGTTTCCCTTAATTGTTTCATGTGAATAGATTGCGGAAAAAAAAACCCATCTTCTATCAAAATTATATCTGAGAATGGATATTTTTTCTGTTTTATGTATTTACTGCTTTTTATTTTCAACAACTGCTGTTGGAGTTCAAAGTAAGTTGAGTTTATAAATATATTTTTATATATCCATTCGGGATAAAATTAATCATTTTTTTACAATACGGATGTAAATGGAGATTATAGGCATATAATTTCATTGGATTGCATCCATACAACATACGGCTTTGTCATATCACTTGAAAGCACGTGAACTATGTTTTTGTCCATGTCGTCTAATTTAAGGTTTAATCTCTAATAAGTCTTGAAGACAATAGTAAAAAAGGGCAGGCGAAAGATATCAAAAGGGATGTATAGGTAAAAAAAAATTTAAGAAATGAACCGACAATCGAAAAAAGACCAGCAGGCAACAACAGCATCCAAAACACAACATAAAAAAATAAAATAATGAGCAAAATTAAGCCCACCAAAAAACCCGGAGGTGAGACTCACTACAAATGAGGGGGGATAGGAGGGGTCCTGATCCCGAAATCCCGGGCTTAAAAACACAAAATCCCGAAATCCCGGGTTTAAAAAAACGAAATCCCGACGTCCCAAAATTCGAAAAAAAGAATTCCCGGATCCCGAAAGGGTCAATCCCGAAATCCCGAGCTTAAAAACACCTGATCCCGGAGTCCCGATAAAGGTCCTATCCCCCCTCACAAATTCTTGTTGATAGTAAACCAACGTTTGTTGGCTACTATAAAACAACGCCATGGTCAACAGCTTACCAGACACCATGTTCCTCATGTTGTTACAAACCCTGTAATAAGTCTAAGTCGATAAAAGATATCAAGATTATCGATGCGATATTAGGAACATATCCGTTATCATCAGTAAAATGGATTTTCCATAAACATGATAAAGATGCTGTGCAATTCCCCATGCCATATTTCACTCTTTTGTTTAAACAATTGATACGGTATTTTTGTATTTTGTCAAAAAAGGTTTATTGTGTGGTCATTGAATAAAAAATCTATAGTTTGTTTTAACGCTTTTTTTTATAACAGAATCCTTACTAGAAATTATTTTACAAGTTATAAGTGAATTTAAGTCAAATTTTGTACAAACTTAATTGTAATTTGTACAAACACTTTCTATACAAATTACAATTGGTACAAAGTCAAAATACAAATTATAGTAAATGACTCTCGACAACAAGCTACTAGATAGACTTTGTATTAGATGCTGAAGATTTTTCATTTTATAACAAGTATTTCCAATTTTCACGAATGAACGGGAAAGGGGATATGGTGTATTAAAGGGTCTATTAGCTTTCAAATTCATGTTCACCGATTTGACTCAAAATCTCCTTTGATTTATAACTTACTAGCTCGTGTATCCAAATTACAAAAAGTATAAAATAAACAATGAAAAAAGCATGAACTCGATACTATGTAGGTGGCATCTAATTTACCATCGAGAATAACCCGATATAAACATGCATATGAATATAAACAGATAGGTCAACGTGAAGTGGGATATTTCTAGGTCTTTTTGATTTTATGTTGTAAGTTTATCATTGCTTTAGGAAGAAACGCACGTACGGTGTATTCAATTATAAGCCTGGTACCTTTGATAACTATTAGCATGTCGAAATGTCATATTGTATTGTTTATTTGTGTATATCTCTGTCCTGAATGTTCTTGCATTTATTTGTACTGTCATGCAATTTTGTCATTATAGTGTTATATACAACATTTGTATGGCTGTGCCATGTCAGGAAAATGGCAGTTGTTATCTTATAGTTCGTTCTGTGCGTGTTGTCATTATGTTATTGTTCTATTATATGTCATTATGTTATTGTTTTATTATAAATTTAAAAATACTTTGAACGACAAAATTATTTTACTCGCATAGTGGTATTAACCATATGTGGCTTCTTATTTGATTAGGGATTTCCGTTTTGAATTTCCTCGGAGTTCAGTATTTTTTTTATTTTATTTTTTTGCATTGTTGTTTTGGGTTTTTGTTGTACTGCAGTGTTTCTGCTGTTTTGTTGATTTCCTCTTATAGTTGATGTGTTTACCTCAGTTTTAGTTTGTATCCCGGATTTGTTTTCCCCTCAATCGATTTATGACTTTCGAACAACGGTATCCTACTGTTGCCTTTATTTACCTGTAAAAGAGTTTTTTTTTGTAGATCGAATCAGTCAACCAAAAGGCTCATCCTTGTTTCAGTCTCAATGTTGACATTTTTTACCTTTTTAAACATACATAACCCATATCGAACTAAGGGTTTAAATCAGAGCTTTCGTGAATACGGATTCATTGAGGTCGAATTATTCACTTGCAAGTGAATAATTAAACAGCGATGTTTCTTAGCTTATTTTGATTAAATTGTACGAAATTGACTGCCAAAATCGAACTATAAATTCACTATATTACTTTCATTAATGATAGAACAACAAAAATACCCACACATTTTGATTTGTTGATTTGTTGATTGGCTAGTTGATATTGCCTCTTTTACTCGCACATTATCTCAAAAAGCAAATAAAACTAGCAGCACTTTCGTTGTGGTGTGTTCTTTATTCCAAAGTCACCATTAGGCCTTTCACACGGAACGCAAACTCATACCTCACTGATTGTTCGAGAAAAGTTCGACAAATGAAGGCACTATATTTCAACGCAAATTGTAAGAGGTCACGAACCTTATCATGGTATTTTTTAACTGATATTATAATATTAGAAAAATATCACGTAACCAGATTTAAAACATGAGATACATAGATACTTGTAATATACCTTCGATTGAACCAACGATTTAAGCATATTTTGAAAGAGCTAATTTTTTTTATAATTGGGTGCAAAAAATGAACAGCCGAAAGACATTTGAAAATCTGACGGAAAAAAATGACTTCCCAAATAGAAAAAAATGAACAAATTGCTTTCAAATCGTGATTCTGCGATTTGTTAGTACCATTTTGCTTACAATTCATTAAACAAATCATAAACAAATCAGAATTTTCCCAATTCCCTAAAACTGATTTCTCTGTGTTTGCTTTCTATTGTATGACGTGTAAGCAATTTGTTTCTGTTTTTTGTGCGATTTCTTTATGATTCGTTTACTTAGAATATCGTATGAAATGATTTGAAAGAGATGTGTTAACTTTGTTAGCTAGATGGTGTGATTTCGTTTTGATTTGTTAACTTTGAATATCATATGAAATAATTTGAAAATGCTTTGTAAGTTTACGATTTGTTCCTCAATTTATTTTGTTTGGGTTACTACCTTTATACAAGTATTATCAATGGATCAGCTATGTTCCATCTCCTCATACCATGGATCAGCTATGTTCCATCTCCTCATACCATGGATCAGCTATGTTCCATCTCCTCATACCTCAATCGGGGACAGTTTTTGTTATAATTTTGTCAACTTTTGACAATATACTGTTAATATCGCCTTTACAAACAAATAAGTTAGGATCCTTCTTGAAAAAGTCATTAGAACTGAGGGCAGGGGACTCTTAACAACTTATTTGTTGTTAAAACATTTTGATGCTGTTGTTATTGTGTATGTTTAATATGTATGTTTATTGTGTTAATATATGTTGGTCACAAACTGTAAAGTTTATATGACAATAAAATATTTGATTTGATTTGTTATGGACAGGATCAGAGCCTAACACAACATGTGTTTTATATAACTATTATATTAAAATGTTATATTAAAATGTTAATATAATTTTTATGTAGGTATCAAATGTTACGAATGTAGCTCTCAAATCAATCCATCTTCATGTGGGAAAGACTTCAAACTTAAATCGTCGGATACCAATTATATAATAGACAAGTGTGACAGATGTCTCTATAGGATAACAAGAAATGAACGTAATGTAACAGGTTAGTAATCACAAATCAGTGTAACAGACGTTTCAGTAAGTTGAAAAGAATCTACAATAATAAAACAGGTTAGTAAATAGGACAAGTAGCTGAATGCCACCCTCAGACATTATTTTGTGTCAAATATAAGGCATATTCTAATGCAATTTGTTTGTAACGATAATTTTCATTGGACGTTGACAATTATTTTTAAGGGGTAAATTCCACGTACGTTCTATCAGTCCGCAACTAGAAAAGCCACCATTTTGAATTCAGTTTTTTTTTTTTGGTATGTATAATTAAAAATAAACATGAAAGTCACTCAAAATGTTTTTTTGTCAACATTGAAACCTTTCAGTTTGAAGCGTACAAAAGGTAAAAATACGTCTAGAGATTTATTTTTGACATCATGAGTATAGTACAAATGACGTCACATTGTTTAGTTGCTAAAAACAATGCACAATTTTAAGGACTTGTTCATTTATGTCATTTAACGCAAAAATATTTGTTAAATGGTATTTATTTTTATATGCTACATTAGAATAGAGATAACTGTATTGTATTTTAAGTTTGTTCTTCTTAAAACTTGATTTTACTGTCGCAAGTATCCACTTACCTAGCTCCTCTACGCGTCGCTAATTTATTTTACTGTCAAATGTAACATTTAGTGGCAAATATACGATAATATTGCGTCAAATTTCAAAAGGTGTTGTATGGTATGAGTGAACGACTGCAATATCTTGCTATAACACTAATATGAAATAGTAGACATACAAATATTGCTCTAAAGATTGAATATTCTCCTATCATTTTAATTTAAAAAAAAATCATATTTCAGAGTATTCAAGAGAGTGTTCTGCGGCTGATGTTGATGGCTGTATTACAACATCACCACAAGAGGAACAATGCTTCTGCCAAACAGATCTTTGCAACAGATGGTCTCCCTTGACTGCACCTGCTGATCTTTATAACAAATCGTCTTCCATGACTGCTGCTATTGCAACAGTTATTATAAATACATTGTTATTTTCTACTTTTAAATAAAATATAATATCACATTCAATCAGAAACATATATGTCTATGTTGATTGTATCATTTTCTTGTTTGTTTTTTTTTGTTCACATCAGTGTTTCTGTTGTTTCGCTGTTTTCCTCTCATAGTTGTTGTGTTTTCCTCGGGTTTAGTTTGTAACCCGGATTTGATTTCTCTCAATCGTTTAATGACTTTCAAACAGCGGTATACTCCTGTTGCCTTTATTTGGTATTTATCTTTATATTATAGGTAATCTTGTCGTATGATGAGTTGTGTTGAGATTATGTGATGCTTGAGTATACAAACAAATGCAGCGAAATTACATACATGTTTTAAGGATTTCATTATTTTGATTAGCAGACAAAAATGAAATCGTCCTTTATAATGATATTCCACGTCTCAAGGCAACACTGTATCCAAGATATGCTCTCCATGGCAATTCATTTAATAATGGGAAGAAATTGTAAGATAAAACATATGAACATTTTAATTACGTCATCATTTCCTGCTTTTAAGGTGGTACCTAACACTACAGGGAGAAAACTCTGTAAAATCAGCTAAACGTTTTAATTACGTTGTGTTGTAAAGGGAATATTAAGCTTCTCAATCATCAAAATAAGTGTTTGTCAAACTGCTATATAACCAGTGTAATTTTTCTGATAAAACGGTTGGTTCAAATTTTTTAAAATTTTGATATTTTTGTCATAGGGTCAAAGTAAATACTTTGCCAAAATTTCAAGAAAATTAAACGAGCCAAATTAATTTTAGTTAAAGTGTTGGGCACCACCTTAATACTTAAATTTAATTATAAAAAATGAATAGTTCTTTTTGTAATTTGAAAAGGTTGTATGAGAGTTTATCTAACCATGTCCAGTGATTGCTAGCAACTTTTATTCTGGTGCTTTTAAATGTCACATATATAATTTGGCTTTCCAAACTTTGTCACAAACGTACGCAATGAAAGTTATTACAGTTTAATTAATTGTGCACAGATGAATTAAATCATTACATTTTTCACCGATATATGAAAAATAGAGTAGAACTACATTGTACACAGCTAAATATCCCTGGTAGGAGTGATTTTATTTTACTCGCTAGGTTCAGGTACAAAAGTTATTAAAACCTAATGTAATTTTACTATTTAATTAAGAAACTTAAAATACAATTCAGATTTAACAACAATTGTATGACTATTGTTATCAAATAGTTCGTTTCTATGTATGTTAGCTTTTGTTTTTGGTGCACTTCCGTGTTCCTGTTGTGCCCTTGTTTTTCCCTTATAGTTGACGTGTTTCCCTTTGTTTTTGTTTGTAACCCAGATTTGATTTCTCTCAATCATTTATGACCTCTGAACAGCGGTATACTTCTGTTGCCTTTATACATATAACACATTTCCACACAATCAAAATGATATTTAGTACTTTACATATTCCATTTTTTATATAAAAATGTATCAAAGAAATGTCTGTAAATTTTTACTGATTTTTATATTTGATTCAAATTTATAGCGAATGATTGAATGCTCTTGTCAAAGATTTTAATAATAACTCTTGGAACTGTGGTAAAACGTGTCCATGAATTTCCAGACATAAAATGCGTCGAAAAACTGGACATCGCTTAACTTTGATAAATACATTAAGGAAAACGTTTTATGATGCGCTTAATTTATTTGACTTTGAACGTCCAGTCAGAATGTGAATGTTAAATTCGAAACTCATGTACAGATAATGTCACGCTCTCTGAAAGTTAAGAACCATTTCAACAAATCTTTGATGGGTCCGTAGTTGATCTGTTACAAGACCAAATGTATGGCCCTATCCAATATACCCTATTTTCCATGTAACAGTCTGAATTTCCGGACCTTCTCCAAGCAGGACCCTGATAAAAAAAATCTACATATTGTATGTATTGTTAATCTGTCTAGACCTCAACATGCATTAATATTTGCCACTAGATTATAAGCAATTGACAATCAATCAAGTTTTTGTCACTCAATTTGTGCTTATTTTTCTTCAAAACAATAACACCTTGTACCTCAATTTTTTGTCATTTGAAAGGTCTTTGAAAGGATGTATAAAGTTTGTAAATGACCATTCATTTGATACTCGACAACACCATCTTCTAGAAAGTTTGATTTTTACACTTAATAACCTCACCCAACTCATAGGAACTTTATATTTGAAATGTACACATTGTGACTTTTCATTTGATATACGACAACCTTACCTAAAAAGACATTATTTTTTAACCACCCAACCCATTTTTGGGGTATGAAATTTGAAATTTGAAATGTACACTTTATGAACTTTTATTTGATATGCAAAAACCTAACCATCCTAGAAGTGTTTACTTTTTTCCACTAATTGATCCCACCCTTCTTACTAAGAGGAAAAGTGTGTGTGTGTGTGGGGGGGGGGGGGGGAGAAAAGCTCTTACAGACGTTCAATTGATATATCAAATGAATCCATTGAGCAAAGTCCATAAAATTATACAATGTCATTTGTATGAATAAAACTTATGAAATTTCTATGCAAAAAATGAAATTTCAAATTGCCTTATTTATTTTTTTCATTTAATGTTTTTGGTTATTAGTCAAAACATATAATCATTTTATCGATGTTCCATAACTCCAAAAAAAAAATAGGTGGAGAGCATGTTACAAAAATTTGAAAGAAAATGAAGAAAACAAAGAAAAAAGAAAAACAATAATGTCTTTCATCGCGTAAAGGAAAGACCTTTGAAAGATTTAATCCTGTACTTAAGATACTATGATCATCCTGTGAACACGGAAATACAAGCATAGAAGATTGATTCACAAGTCATAAGTTCACATATCCGTTTCCTTAATGTATAAATATTAATAAACATCTAGTTTGTATGTTGCATATATATTACAATGGATGTTCTTTCTGTTTTATGCATTTACTGTTTCTTATTCTTAACAAGTATGGTTGAAGTTGAAAGTAAGTTGAAGCTATAAATATTTAGATATACCCGTTCAAATTCAACTTTACTATTTTATAATACGATACTGGTGTTATTGTGGGTATTAGGCACATATTTCATTGTATTGCATACACACAACATATTATTAGTTACACAGTGTGCAATTGTCCTAATACGAGAATAATAAATAATAAATAAGGGAGATAATTCCAATTGACGTGATAAAAAATTGTACTGAAATTTATTAGGACAATATCAGCCAATCAAATTACGAGAAATTACTCTAAATCAGGATAAATGGCTTTATATGTTCAAACTATCGGACTGTCGTGTTGCTTACATATGTACACATCTGGTGATAAGTCTAATTCGATAGTTCACATTCGAGGGAAAGAGGGTATGCAGGATTGAACTGTTATCTAATACGACGATGGGAACATATCGTCATTGGGAAAGCTATTCTAAAAACGATAACCAACTAGTGATGACAGCAAGACACACAACCTTATGGTAGAGAGAAAACAGTTAATCAGACAATCAATGCAATGGACAACATAAAACAGCCGACGAGACAAACAACGTCATTGTCTAAAGAAAACAGCCGACCAGACATAGCATACAGTTCACCATATACGCTGAAACTAGATTACCTTAGCTGTATTTGGCAACACTTTTAGGAATTTTGATCTCAATGCTCTTCAACTTTGTACTTTATTTGGCTTTTTTTTAAAAACTTTTTTGGATTTGAGCGTCACTGATGAGTCTTTTGTAGACGAAACTCGCGTCTGGCGTATATATAAAATTTAGTCCTGGTATCTATGATGAGTTTATTTATTCACAGATTTTTTTCTCACAATTCCAACCTTCATTTACTAGTATGATCATTTATAATAAAATATGTGATAAGGCACAAACCATAGCATGTTATACTACTGACACGGAAAGATGTTTTTTGAAATTATGTTTCATGTTTGAATCAGAATTCTTCGGATAAGTCTTCGAGACGTTCAACGCTATTTCAAACTAATTACAAATGTATATTTTCGACACCTTTCATATTCCTGATGTAAATTTATATATTTATTTACTTATTTTTTTTTTTTTTAAATTTAGAGCTTTGGGGATGGGTCCAGATGAAAGTATCCCTTCAGAATAGCACTCAGTTTAGATTTTCAAAGGAGAATGGAAATTTACAGTGAATGTTTTTTTAATGCTGTGTATCTGTTATGTGGTAGTTTTCCTCTTATATTTGATGCGTTTCCCTCAGTTTAAATTTGTAACCCGGATTTGTTTTTTTTTTCTCTCTTGACATCTAATTTACCATCGAGAATAACCCGATATAAACATGCATATGAATATAAACAGATAGCGTCAACGTGAAGTGGGATATTTCTAGATCTTTTTGATTTTATATTGTAAGTTTATCATTGCTTTTGGAAGAAACGCACGTACGGTGTATTAAATTATAAGCCTAGTACCTTTGATAACTATTAGCATGTCGAAATGTCATATTGTATTGTTTATTTGTGTATATCTCTGTCCTGAATGTTCTTGCATTTATTTGTGCTGTAGTCCTGCATGCAATTTTGTCATTATAGTGTTATATACAACATTTGCATGGCTGTGCCATGTCAGGAAAAGTGCAGTTGTTATCTTATAGTTCGTTTCTGTGTGTGTTGCCATTATGTTATTGTTCTATTATATGTCATTATGTTATTGTTCTATTATATGTCATTATGTTATTGTTTTATTGTAAATTTAAAAATACTTTGAACGACAAAATTATTTTACTCGCATAGTGGTATTAACCATATGTGGCTTCTTATTTGATTAGGGATTTCCGTTTTGAATTTCCTCGGAGTTCAGTATTTTTTTTATTTTATTTTTTGCATTGTTGTGTTGGGTTTTTGTTGTACTGCAGTGTTTCTGCTGTTTTGTTGTTTTCCTCTTATAGTTGATGTGTTTACCTCAGTTTTAGTTTGCATCCCGGATTTGTTTTCTCCTCTATCGATTCATGAATTTCGAACAGCGGTATACTACTGTTGCCTTTATCTATACAATTGTTACTTACTTACTTAACCACCATAAAGAGAAGAATATTTATTCGCATATTATTCTTGACCAATTTTCATCACAAACATATATATAAAATAATTCTATGTAGGTATCAGATGCTACGAATGTACTTCTCAATTTACATCTTCCTGTGGAAAGGACTTCAAACTTAAATCGTCAGACACAAATTATATCACGACGGACCAGTGTAACAGATGCCTGAAAAGGATAACAATTCAACCTAATATAACAGGTTAGTAATCACATATCTGTGTAACAGATGCCTTAATAAGATAATAAGATTCATAACTAGTATAGCAGGTTAGTAATCACATATCTGTGTAACAGATGTATATATAGGATGACAAGAAGACAAACTAATATACTTAACAGGTTTGTAATCACAGATCAGTGTAACAGATGCATCAAAAGGATAACAATTCAACATAATATAACAGGTTAGTAATCACATATCTGTGTTACAGATACCTGAATAAAATAACATTTCAACCTAATATAACAGGTTAGTAATCACATATCTGTTTAACAGATGTCTGAATAAGATAACAATTCAACCTAATATAACAGGTTAGTAATCACATATCTGTGTAACAGATGTCTGAATAAGATAACAATTCAACCTAATATAACAGGTTAGTAATCACAGATCAGTGTAACAGATGCCTGAAAAGGATAACAATTCAACCTAATATAATAGGTTAGTAGTCACATATCAGTGTAAATAAACTCATCATAGATACCAGGACTTAATTTTGTATATACGCCAGAGACGCGTTTCATCTACAAAAGACTCATCAGTGACGCTCGAATCCAAAAAAGTAAAAACAGATGCCTGAATAAGATAACAAGATCCAACTAGTATAACAGGTTAGTAATCACATATCTGTGTAACAAATGCCTGAAAAGGATAACAATTTAACCTAATATAACAGGCTAGTAATCACATATCAGTGTAACAGATTCCTGAATATGACAACAAGATCCCAAACTAATATAACAGGTTAGTAATCACAAATCAGTTTAACAGATGTCTCAATAAGAGGAAAACTATCAAAACTAATATAACAGGTTAGTAATCACAAATCAGTGTAACAGATACCTCAATAGGATAAGAAGAACCCAAACTAATATAACAGGTTAGTAATCACAAATAATTTTAACAGATGCCTGAATAAGATAACAACTAATCAAAAACTAATATACCATGTTATTAATCATAGATAAGTTTAACAGATGCTTCAATAAGATCACAACTATCAAAACTAATTTAACACGAACAAGAGAGGAAGATTCCAATAAGACCACTACAACATTGATAATTTTCACTCACAATTATAAATTAAAAATGATAACACCAAGTTGTGAACATCATCAATATAAAAAACTTTGTAAATGTGATATGATTGCCAAATGGGGCAGTTTTCAAAAAAAAGACCAGAGGAAAAATATAGGTATCCATTCGACCTTCAACGTTGACAAAACTCATACTAAAGAGCAAAATATAATCAAATCATTGGCCCTAATTTGACAAAATGTGAAGCAATTCAAGATAAAACCAATGGTCTCAATTATACTACAACATTAAAATTTAAATAAAAGATGTGTACCAACCAACAACAACCACTGGATTACAGGCTCCGGGCTTGGCATTTTGAATTTAGATAGAGGTGTAGGACAATGCATATTAAAGTCAGTTCAGTTCTATATATTAGTCCACGAACATAACTGACAAACTTGCGAGTGAAAGAGTGTGAATTGATGTACTAGCGATATGAAATAGCAGACCTTTAATGGCTCCAAGATTGTATTCCTTCGTCTTATCAACATCTTATACATTTCAGTGTATTCAAGAGAGTGTTCTGCAGCTACTGTCGATGGTTGTAATACAATATCAACACAAGAAGAACAATGCTTCTGCAATACAGATCTTTGTAACAAATCGTCTACCATGACTGTAACTATAGCAACAGTTATTATTAATTCCATGTTATTTTTTATTTTGAAATAAAATAAAATTTTAATTCAGACATATATATTATATGTCTGATTGATTGTACATGTATCATTCCATCTTGTTTATACAGATTTGGTATTGAAATATTATTTAAAACATTTTGTCACTCGGTGAGTTTTGTTGAGATTTATGTGGATGGAAGGGTGAACAAACATATATAGCAACATTATACATAAAGTTATAAGAATTTGATAACTTTTATTAATTAACAAGACAAGGTGCCTAGTAGTGATGTTTCATGTCCCAATACAACACACTATCCAAGACTACGAATTCTCTCCATAACAGGCTACTTAACAATGGATAGAAATTATAAGATAAAGCACATGAAAAATTTATTATCCCGTCATACTTTGAACCACACTATTATTTTATTTATTATTATTACTTTTACTGTTAAGTCTGTATTTATTATATCCATTTTACGTGACTGTATTTATGTATCCCGTCATACTTTGAACGACAAAATTATTTCATGTCTACCTGTGCGAATTTCATACGCGCAATGTTACACCACTACTTAAAACCCTCCATCCTTTATGGGGGCATTTTACACAGATTAATAAAATCGTATAATATAAGCAAAATGAGGATGTTAAATTTGATGTATGCTTTTTGTGCTTCTTCGTTACATTTGTTGTTTTTATAGTGATTAAGATGATAACACAATGATGACTGTTGTACCCCTATTTTTGACATTTTTACCTATTGTGTCTGTTTGTTTTGTTCACGCATCGGTGACAATATAATGGAATTTGATGCGACTGTTATACAAGTGAGAGGTTTAGCTAGCTATAAAACCAGGTTCAATCCACCATTTTCTACATTTGAAAATAACTGTACCAAGTCAGGAATATGACAGTTCTTGTCCATTCGTTTTTGATGCGTTTTGTTATTTGATTTTGCCATGTGATTATGGACTTTCCGAATTGATTTTCCTCTGAGTTCAGTATTTTTGTGATTTTCCTTTTTCCATCTATCTATCATCTCCTGGTTATAGCACCAACATGTATTTATTAGGACTGAATGTTCCTTTTTTGTATGAGTATTTATCCTACACACAATTTAAGTGAATAGTGTGAAAGCTTTGTTCAATAGTGTTGTTGTGGTGGACCATGTCCAGTTATTGCAGTCATTTATTTATATGCTCTTTAACGTTACATAATTATGGATTTCAGAACTTTTTGACACAAGAATACCCAATGACAGTGATTCAGCTAAATGTGTTTTGTACAGATAATCTTATCAATTGTTGTTTTTTCACATATAAAGGAAGAACAGGGTATAACGACTGTACAATGGCGTTAGGCAGCTAATATTCATTGTACCTTTTTCACTCCTTAGGGCAAAATCCAAAAATTATTCACTTCCTACAGAATTTTAATTTTCGGTTAATTATAGTCTCATTGTTCAAGCAATAGCTACAACATTTGCCAGAATTGCAGTTTTTATTCATTTAAAATCGGATAGAGGTCCACAATAACAGTACAATTTTGTTAGAACCCCACACTGCAATCATGAATCTATCACAATGAATATTTTAGTATAGATCGGAAGAGTTTTTGAAAATGGCCCTTGCATGAAATGAATGAATGGGAAGTTGACCCTTCCTCTTAAAGTTAATTGTTGAAGGCCATAACATACATTGACTCCAATATGTCTTTGGGTTAATGCATCATTAACCAATATCCCACATTACCTTTTAAACATTCAATTAAGGAAAATTATTCTAACAGAAACAGCACATTTTTTCTTACATATTGGAAATCATATCTTATTGAGACCTAGCTGCTGATCTTAGCTCTAATAATCTTTATAGTATTTATTGACAACTGTCAGTCTGCAAACTGTCAAAAAATAACATATGGACAGTATAAGCTACGATTCCATAGGACCTAACTTGGTTTCATTATTAAATTAAAATAAGGAAATGTGGTATAATTGCCAACAAAAAACTTTCCTTAAATCAGAACAATAACGAAGGATAAGTCAATTTCAATTCTCCATATAACTTTCAATGATAAGCTTAACCCAAAAAGAATGGCCAGGCACCTGCGTAGCAAAAAGTGAAACAACTCAAAAGGAACAAAAATACTGATGGAAGATGCCCACCAATGAAAATTAAGTTGGTTGAGAAAGGATAAATATTTATTGTAAAATTAAAAGAACAATTCAAATACAAATGAAATAGTTTATACAGAATGATTAACATACAACAAGAGATAAATAAAAACAGCAACAATATCATTAATTTCTAATTGTAAAATTGCACAACATTCAATTCTAAAAAAATTACAATCCGTTTCACTATATTATCTTAAAAATGGTTACTTTGTCTACAAAATTTTTTAAACATCCAATAACTAAAATCAGTATTAACACTTTACTGATAGTTCATCTGACAAAAAAACACAAAGAATGTAACATGACTATGAAGAAGATTTCCTTTCTCTTTTGTAATTTGTTGATTGATACCCTTCTTTCCTTGATAGAAACTTGAGTTTTTGTTCATAAGTTGCTTGAAAGACAATGCTGTTCTATTGTAATAATTAATCAGCTGATTTATTTTCTATCAATATTTACACTTTTTATCACTCTTCTAGTCATATCAAATATTATAAATTTTGAACGAAATATAGTCAATGTCTACAAACTTTTCAAAATATTCATGTAGGATCTGTATCTCCTAAAATGCTAAATATCTGATATACCAATAGTTTACATCCAATTGAATGCATGTTTTGAGGTTTTCAGTTTATATAATGGAAGATTTTAAAAGACAGCTCAACATCAGTAATCTGTCTTTGAATAAGAAAGTTGGCACGTCTTTGATATTTATTTGGCTGTCTGATACTTATACTGATTTTAATTTTGCTGTAATAATGTCATCATAAGTAGTTAAAATACAACCTCAGAGCTGAATTAAAGAAATCTGGATTAAACATTTGTTGAGAATCTAATGAGATGTAACAATATACATTATAAAAAAAATAATCTAAGAGAAATACAACTTTCCCTGATATTATCAGAATTAAAAAAAATGCCATACAAAAAGTATCAGTGTTAACCTTTTTCAGAAATAGGCACTGGAGTTTAGGTTACCGTAATAAGTTTTTCTATCAAAGAATAAAAAAAAACAAAATCTTAAAATACACTTCACTCTCTAATATACCATTATAATTTTAAGAGATAGAATCATGTCATGGCAAAGGGTTAAACAAAAATTTCTTCTAATGGAAGACCAATTCATTAAATAAAGAAAGAACCATCTTTGGAAATAACAAGAGTCTCAGGTCTATAATTCTTCTCTGGCATATAATTCCTCTTCCCATAAAGAAAAATATATACATTTTATTAATGCATCTATAAAAGACTATAGAATAAAAGGAAAACATACAACCAGTGGAGTCTGTTAATGAGAAAAAAACGTTTAAATGCTTTAAAAGGAGATTAAGTGGGGTAAAAATGATTTTAGCTGTAATTTATGTACACCGTTAACAAGCACTTTTTACAGAATTTTCAGTGAATTTCTTCTGTAAATTACAAATATAAAAAAAGAATAAGATATATCTGAATATTTCAACATGCTTTGCTATCAAATGCAGTATATACTTTAAAAGCTTAATATAAATTTAATAATACATGTATATAAATATATTAATTAAAATTTGTTAAAAATATACACTTTTACCAGAAAAAAACTTCACAAAATCACAATAACAGAAGCTTTGTAAATATGCAATTAACAAAAACAAATATTCTCCCCATAGCATAAATTTCACATACAGGGGGTCTTGAAAGGGATTCAGTAAGTATTTGAAAAATGCCTGTAGTCACTCAACTGATCATGCTAAGAAAGTTTATTACATTGGTATGTGTAGGAGCTAGACAAGTGCTTTTAAAATGACCACTAAATTAACCCACTTGTACTAGTTTAAATGTGTGTAATTCTAACTCAGCAATGAAATCAAGGTGCATCACATAAAAATTCAAAAATGATTTTAAAGCAATTCGAATACTCTCCAATTTGTTTCAAAGAATTTCACATTATATCCAAATAGTTTCAATAGTTTCACAGATAGCACTACAATGTTATAATCTATATTGATTGTTTCACGTCTTGTCTGAGCTAGGTGTCTTTTCAACATTTAATTTTACAGCAGTTTCCTTGTATAAGGTGTTCTTAGTTACAAAAATAAGTATTTATAATATACATATAAAATTACTGAATAATAGTCAACAATAAATCTTACTAGTATATATATATATGCCTAGTCCAAATAACAATTAATGGTTTACTTCCTAATACATCACTTTTAGAGTTCTAACACATAGCATGCAATGTTGTTTCTTCACTTATTCATACATAAAATTTAAGAGATTGTTGTGAAAGGAAAGTGACCATTAAGATTTTTTTACCTTAGATTTAAAAGTAAATTGCAGTAATATTCAATGCAAAAACAGTTGAAGACTTTTATCTGCAGAGCCTGTCTTGTAACAGACCATAGAAACTTAAAAAAAGATATATTGTGGATATGTATTCAAATGCATTACTTTGTTACTCCTCTAAAATAACATCATGAAAGTGCACAACATACAATAATGCCACATTTTTCAGGGTTTTGTTTAATTTCAACAAATGCAATTTTAAAAGATAACATCATATTTCAATTCTATTGATTTCAAATCAATTTTAGAGATAGGCAATAAGTAAAAAATTATATATATATATATCACATAAAAACAAAAATATCTATGGTATTCAGATTAATTTATTAATAGTTGTTTACTTAATACGCGGAAAAAAAAACCATGCAAAAAAACAAACCCATTTCACTTTAATTGCACAATTAAGTTTAACACTTAATTCTGGCCCAAATAAGGCCTGTTCTATAGAGAAAAGAGATATCATAAATTTAATATAGTATAATATTGCTCATTCCTAATAAACTAATTTTCAACTTTGTAGCAAATTTAAATATTTTCGAAATAGAAAATTATACATAAACTCAATTTGTTAAGAATTCTAAAACTAAAAAAATGCAAAGTTTTTCCACAAACAACCACCCAATTATATTATCACATTAATTTTTGAAAAAGCTGACATATGAGTTGATCCTTTAAGTAAGCATAAAAGACAATCATTTGTATCCAAAAAGTGAATGAAGCAATGAAAATAAACATCTCCTTGTTGAAACAACCAGTGAAACAAAATAAATGAGGCCAATGCTACCTGATTAAAACATGCAAAAACAATAACAACCCTCAAAAACATTAAAAAACAATTTTAAGAATAAAATATTCTGTGTATGAAAAATGGACTAGTAATAAATAACTAGATACTACACTTATAACTATATACTAAACAGAAAACTTTGTGCATTGCATAATGATATATTAAGTACAAATAAATAATGGATGTGGGTTTGCGTTAATACAGGATCCATTTTTTTATTCAATAACTAAGAAAATAACAAAATTAATATAAGATTTTTCTCAATAATCACACACTTGACCAATATGTTTGCAAATCACTTTATGGCACAACTGTATCTTGAGACACAACATAAAATTAAGTATATTTTAGGTGGAAAATCTTGACAACACTATCTGACTTAGTCATACTCAACATACCCTTAAAATAATCATGATTTTGAAGGGAAAAAAAATGAACACACATGTATAAAAAGAAAATCACACTTTTACTGTATGGTATTTGTGACTGTTTGAAGTTTATTTGTGACTGTTTGGAGTTTATTTTGTGACTGTTTGAAGTTTATTTGTGACATTTACAAAGTGTTCTCTTAAAGCATTAATCATGTTATAAAATGAGGTCAGGGTCATAGAATATGTAGACCATATCTATTTTTATTTTATATCAATAAATTAAAAAAATCTTATTTTTCAAATAATAAAGTTTTGTATTATTAGAGAGTATAATCATACCTTGCCATGGATATACAAATCATTTCTACTCATAATAACCAAACCAGACAGAAATGGTGGAAAAACTCAACAAATCTTTCTTAGCATCACACAAATAGGATTTGCATTTCAAGACAGCTAATAATTATTCATTTTTTTAAATAAAAAATGTATAGTCAACATCTAAGTGGAGGTAACTCCAACCCATACTCTTTTCATAAACAGTATATATAGTCTTTACTAAGCATCATGAATTTATAGTCTTTTTCTATTACTCATAAAATAAAGAAAATATCTGTCACAAAACTATATGATTACCAGTAATCTAAAAGAACCTTTCATGATAAAAGCATGCAAAATAAGGACTTTGCTAAGTGATTTCAAAATCTTTAGACTTTTCTTACCTTTATGTTCTTAAAAAATACAAAGAAAATACATAAGGCATCAGCTAAATAAATGTGAAGGTTTTAAATTTACACAAAAAGCTTTTTTAAGCATTCAGCACTATCTAAACAGTCTATGGTTATTACTGTGGATAATTATTTCCTCCTGCTGGCGGTGGATATGCTGATCCTGCTGGCGGTGGATAGGCTGATCCTGCTGGCGGTGGATAGGCTGCATCACCTGGTGCTGATGGATAGGGTGCTACAAAGCCCCCTGCTGGAGTAGAAGATGGATAGGGTGCAGCGCCGCCTGGTGGGCCTGGGTATGGTGTTTCTCCTTCAGGTGCTGGTGGATAGCTGTAGGGCATGTCTGCAAAACAAAACAACTTAGTTAACAATATAACATTATCAAGTTCAGCAATATTAAAATTTCAATTCAAAAGAACGAAATATTCTTACAATATTAAATTTATAACAACTGTACAAACAAAGTATACTGGGATCTACAACTCTGTAATATCTATAGGCAAACCATAGTAAGTCAAAGAGAGGGGAATTAATTTTAACTTTAGAACTTTAATAACTCAGGCACTTCAAACCCTTTGACTCACTGAATATGTTCAATATAACTATCAACAGATGCTTTTTTAATTTCCTCAACAAAAACTCTTTGTGTAGTGGTATTTGACATGTTTCTATGATAAACAAGTGACTGAGCTTAACCATTTGTGTTGATTTAGAAAGTAGGGGAACATAGAACAAATGTGTAAAGAGTTACTCAAGACTATGGAGCTATTAAATGTGTTCTAAGTATTAAATTTTCAAAGAACTTATTGTGTTAAAAAAAGGATTTTTTACCACGAGGAGCCGCATCACAAAAGGATACTCAGGGTTTGCTTATTTACGTAAAAAGTAATCTCACCCCAAAAATTTAACCACATATGTGAAAATGTCTCAGCTTCGAAACGAGCCATCATCCATATCCAAGTTAATGATATGGACTGCAACAGAAGAAAACGTTATCATTACCGCCTATGGAGAAACAATTGCTAAAATTGACCCATCTGGATAAATTTCTATGTTAGCTCTCATAGTTAAGCTTTGCTTTCTGGAGGTAAATATCCTTATGAAGGTTCTGTTTATATCATCAGATATCTTATAAGGACTAGAGTCAAGACTTACTACTGTCTGGTCCATATCCTGGAGCAGGGTTAATGTCATATGGCTGGTTACCTCCAGTGTTCACATCATCAGTTGGCATGGGGGGTTTGTACATTGGATCTATAATAACAATAGTCTAAATTAGCATATGCATTTTTAACTGATATTTTAACAATGAAACTCATCTTTATTGAACATGTTATAACCAGTCTATAATGTATCCCTTGTAATCCTGTCTATACTGAACACTTTGTTAACCTATCTATAGTGATACTTTTGTTAACATGCCTATAATGAACCAATTGTAATCTCCCTATACTGAACCTGTCTTTATAAATTAACCTTTTGCTTCTCATCTATATTGCAATCTGTACATCAGGGCATAAAATAAATCTCATCTGAACAAAATGTTTAGTCCATAAAAGTTTGTATTTACTGTACCTCATAAGATATTAATTATTAAGTAAATACCAGAATAAGGTTCAGCAGGATAGGGGTTGTTCATGGCATCTCCGTAACTTGGTGGATGAGGTGGAGGACCACCATTGGCTGATGGTTGAACTCCATATGGCATAGTTGTTGGCATTGGAGGTGATGAATAATCTGGCATTGGTTGTAATGGCTTGGCTGACTCATCTGAAAAATGTAAAAGTTTATCTTATAATAACTGGAAATTTGTATATACTGACAATTATGATTAATAATAAACTCATCATAGATACCAGAACTAAATTTAGTATATACGCCAGACACGCGTTTCGTCTACAAAAGACTCATCAGTGACGCTCGAATTGATTGTTTGTCGGTACTAAATACCCTAGTGGCACAAAATTGTAATATCTATAAAAAATAGATTATAATTCATACTTTTATGCTTACAAACTTATAAACTATCATTTTTTTCTTCAGCATTTACTTGATCCAAAAATAGTTAACAAAATTGGAATAATACTTAGTCAACTTTGATATAAATAACTAAATCTCACAAATCCCTGATACATAATTTCCAAAAAGTCCAGTAATATACAGGACGTGGGAATACAATTAAGTTGGAAAAGAGAGTGGATGAGGATTGGAGGAAAAAATCCCATGATCTATCTGATATCATCATCACCAAGGGTTGCAAAGGAGATTACAGGAACTTCTGATCATAAGACATATGTAAACAAGGTATGAAATTTTCATAAAGACTAGTTCCTGCAAATATTAAAACCAGTTTAACATCCAAAAGTAAATATCGTCAAGAAAATATTTAACAGTATAAACATTTAAAAAAAGACACACTTTTACTAGTAATTGTTTCTGAAGCCACACTTATCAGTACAACTGATTTTAAAAGGTATACTGCATAAGCTACTATTTATTAGTAAAATCATAAAACTGCTTCCCTAAAAAGTGCTTTTATTGTTAATACATAATTTGTTTTAGCACTTTTCCAAAGCAAATAATTTATATATATGCAAATACAATGAATAGTGAAATAAAAGCTGGAAGCACAAAAGTACCCGGTATATATTTTGGGAAACAGGACATGTGAGGCAAATATCAGTGAATCATATGATAAGAAATACATTACCATGGGTTATCAGAAAATTGTTAAAAGTTTAAAACAAATTTCCTGTCTAATACAAACACCCTTTGTCTACACAGAACTCAATAGCAGCTTATGAAGATGACACTGAACTCAAAAGCAGCTTGATATAATGACTGAACTCAAAAGCAGCATGTGATAATGACACTGAACTCAAAATCAGCCTATAAAATGACACTGAACTCAATAGCAGACTGATAATGACACTGAACTCAAAATCAGCTTGTGATAATGACACTGAACTCAAAATCAGACTAATAATGACACTGCACACAAAAACTGCATTGGATAATGACACGCAGCCTGTGATGATAACACTGAACTCAAAAGCAGCCTGTGATGATGACACTGAATTCAAAGGCAGCTTGTGATAATGGCACTAACCTAAAATCAGCCTATAATAATGACACAGAACTCAAAAACAGACTGTGATAATGACACTGAACTCTTAATCAGACTGTGATAATGGCACTGAACTCAAAAGCAGACTGTGATAATGACACTGAACTTTAAAGCAGCTTGTGATAATGACACTGAACTCAAAAGCAGTCTGTGATAACACTGAACTCAAAAGCAGTCTGTGATAATAACACTGAACTCAAATGCAGCCTGTGATGATAACACTGAACTCAAAAGCAGCCTGTGATGATGACACTGAATTCAAAAGCAGTCTGTGATAATGGCACTAACCTCATAATCAGCCTATAATAATGACATTGAACTCAAAAACAGACTGTGATAATGACACTGAATTCAAAAACAGACTGTGATAATGGCACCAAACTCAAAAGCAGACTGTGATAATGACACTGAACTTTAAAGCAGCTTGTGATAATGCCACTGAACTCAAAAGCAGTCTGTGATAATAACACTGAACTCAAACGCAGCCTGTGATGATAACACTGAACTCAAAAGCAGCCTGTGATGATGACACTGAATTCAAAAGCAGTCTGTGATAATGGCACTAACCTCAAAATCAGCCTATAATAATGACATTGAACTCAAAAACAGACTGTGATAATGACACTGAATTCAAAAACAGACTGTGATAATGACACTGAACTCTTATCAGACTGTGATAATGGCACTGAACTCCAAAGCAGACTGTGATAATGACATTGAACTTTAAAACAGACTGTGATAATGACACTGAACTCTTAATCAGACTGTGATAATGGCACTGAACTCAAAAGCAGACTGTGATAATGGATTAAATGATTAGGACAACTCATTAAGCAACATAATAGCTTGATGATGATCAGGAGGTTACAAAAACTTTTAATGAATAATTCATTTGAAAATGAAGACACCAGTATGATTGGGACTATTTTACCTGTTGCACTGATGCCATGTAGTACATATTCCTGCTTTTTTGGAGTTCCTAAAACAAGCACATTATATATAAATATGTACATGCTCGACAATTCTAGAATAATATTTAAAGCAACATTTGCAAAAGTCTTTACTTAGATCATCATTCATCATTTTTGATGTTTATGTCTTCAATGTTATGTAAAAGTGTTATTCAAAATTTCAAACCACTATTTAACTTCTTGTTCCAATCTTTTTTTACTTTTTACTATTGTAGATTATGTTCTCATACAGGTGTTCTCATAAATGTCAGATTTATAAACTTGAAGAAAACAAAACCTATAGTTATCTGTAAAAAAAATAAGCCATATGGTCTATTTTAGCCATGTTAGTGGGATCATCATATACAGTTTTTAAAAATACTGTGAAAGTACTTTTATTCATGGGGAACCAATTTTCGAGGTTTTCGTGATGACTTTATCCACGAAATTTAAGTGTCCAACAAAATAAAACAATGGTTGTCCAAATCAAGACATGGAAAGATCCCCATGTAGGTTTGACTACTGATATGATATACAGAATATATTGAAGGTAGCCAAATCTGACAATACTATATATAGTGCAAACCCACTATGAACTACAACTGCAGGCAGGATTATACCCATTTAATCTTAAAAACCTAAACTGTACAACTTTTGATCTTTTAATTCTCATAACAAACTATTTTTGATCGATGAAAGTCAGATTTCTGGTATTAATATGCTATGCATAAGTTTTCATTTTATATCCTCATAATTCACATACGGAAAATAATAATTTCATGCTGGACTTGCTTTTGATAAGAACTATTTTACAATTCAAGATATGCATGTTCATGTAATTGTTATTTTTAGGTGACATGTTTATGGCCTAATTAACACATTTGATGGTCTTTAATCTGTTGATCATTCTATTCGGGGTTAATAAGTGTGATCACAGCAAATTACAGGGTCAATGTTTACTTTGCAATTTCCTTTAATCCAGACAATTTGAAACCTTCATTTCTGATATAAATTGGTTTCAAATTTTTCATTTTTTTTTTTATAAGAAAATAAAATCCAATATCTAAAAAACCCACAAACATGTAAATGTTACTAAAACCACGAAAATTGATACCCACGAACTAAAGTACTTTCACAGTAAATAACCAAGTTAAAATTGTTGCCAAGTTCAGTTTAATTTGGCCTACTTTATGTTCACCTAGTCTAAAGAAGTTGTAAACAATTTAACAAAGATCTGGCCTTGACATAACATGCCCTACAGGACAAAAAACACATTCCTTACAAAGTATATGTCATTACTAAAAACATAATTACAAATGCATTAAAGGTGCATTTAAATGTCTGATACAAATAAAAATAAAATGATGATCTAAGTAAGATGTATACCGTTGAAACAACACTCCTTTACACAAGCATATAAGTTTGTTAAAAACATCATGCACTTAGCTCATCTGATTTCTACTACAGGAATTTTAAACAAACTTTATATGTCTCCTGTTTGCATTTATCATTATCATTTTTGAAGACTAGACATGAAAGTTTAATAGTTGCAATTTCAGGTAAAAGCTACAGATATCAATATGTGAGTTCTTATAACTAAGATCAAAACCTCACAATAATTTCTTTACAGTATCTTAGAAACAGACTAAATTGCACAAATTAACATTGTTCAAAGAACCATAAAAATGAGGTCAAGGGTCAAGGTTAGATGAAACCTACAGGACAGCAATGTACATCTTCTTTTGAAATAGGTACTGTGGTGCTTCTTTCCGCATACATTTAAATAGCAATAAATATTTGTGGTATTTGATTCTGTTTTCTACTGTCATCCATCCAAGTTCTTTAAATAAGGGGGCTGATGGGGATAATGGGTCTGCATCAAGAATTAATCTTGCTGCTCTTTTTTGAAGTTTTAATATTCTTACTATCCCTTCATTTTTACATTCTCCCCAAACAATACAGCAGTAATCGATGAGAGACAGAATATACCCATTATAAGATGCTTTCCTGGCATTAATATCTAAAAATTTCTTTAATTTAGAAAGAAGGTATATTCTTGATGAAATACTAGCACAAATTTGATCAATTTGATTTTTCCAGCTAAGTGTGCTGCCAATTTTAACACCTAATAAATTCTCACATGATCATGATGATGAATTTTGTAGTGTTTCTGAATTTATTACTAAATTTGGTTGAAAATATTGGGTTGATAACTTCTGACTTGTTCCAGTAACCAAACATTTAGTTTTTTTGGTATTGATGAACATATTATTCATTTTGCACCATTCTTCAACTTTGCATAAATCTTCTTGAACATCATCATGTAAATTTTCTATACTTTTCCCAGATTTATGAAGAGTAGTATCATCAGCATACAAGTCAGTTTTACAATTTTTAATGCAAAGGGGAAGATTTTAGTGACCTATTAACAGAGTTTTGCTGGCAGTCACCATTTTTGCATTTTAGGAAAAATTAATAATTGTGGCGATTAGAAATCATGATTAGTGAAAGATTTTAGTGACTTATTAAACAGAGTTTTGCTGGCAGTCACTATTTTTGCATTTTAGGAAAAATTAATAATTGTGGCGATTAGAAATCATGATTAGTAAAAGATTTTAGTGACCTTTTAACAGAGTTTTGCTGGCAGTCACTATTTTTGCATTTTAGGAAAAATTGTGGCGATTAGAAATCATGATTAGTGAAAAATTTTAGTGACCTATTAACAGAGTTTTGCTGGCAGTCACTATTTTTGCATTTTAGGAAAAATTGTGGCGATTAGAAATCATGATTAGTGAAAGATTTTAGGGACCTATTAACAGAGTTTTGCTGGCAGTCACTATTTTTGCATTTTAGGAAAAATTGTGGCGATTAGAAATCATGATTAGTGAAAGATTTTAGTGAAAGAAATGAAACAGTTTTTTCCACCATCTTTTAAATTTTATTTCAGGTTTCTCTGACATTTTCCAGGATCATACAATACTGAGATTTAACTTGAACTCATCACCTGAATTGATTTTCAGCAGTCTGCACCAAAAACTCTTTCAACTACTAGTCCGAAGACCAATATTCTGACATTTTTCTTATTAGTCCAAACAAAGTTTTGCAAAAACTTACTAGTCTGAATGAAATTTTACTAGTCTGGGGCATCGGACTAGTGGCTAACCGTGCAGACTGATTTTGACACACCTGTTTTTCACTGATCCATAAAATGAGGTTAATGTCAGGTAAAT
This sequence comes from Mytilus galloprovincialis, assembly GCF_965363235.1. NCBI lineage: Eukaryota > Metazoa > Mollusca > Bivalvia > Mytilida > Mytilidae > Mytilus > Mytilus galloprovincialis. Next base: position 50,524,594 of record NC_134851.1, read on the forward strand.
CCTGTGTGACATACAAATAGACCTTGCAATGCTCTATATATCAAATATAGTTATCCATTTACTCATAAAAAGTGAGTATATCAAATGACAATAAATAGGGAATGTGTCCATAGGACACAAATCAAGCCCCTGCTTGCATATAATGTTATAAAGGGACATAACTCAACAACTGTAAAAGTGTCACTTCAAAGTTCAAACTTGATCTGTGTTTTGTGGTAATAGGCATTGTGTATAAGCTTCATAACATTTAGTTGAAATAAACTACAACTGAGGGGCATAAAAATGCAAAAAAAATAATTTCAATCTGTTGCAGACCAATGAAAATCAGGTCATGGACAACGGACAAATGTCAGATGGAAATTTTGTAACAAGGCATCTGAATACAAGGTATGAAGCATCTGAGTATTCTACATTTGTAGTTTACAGTGCTGTCTTAGATTGTAATGTATATATATAATATATATACATTACTAGTCTATTAATCTCAAATTAAGGTATATAGTGCCTGCATATAAAGAAATACTTACGTGTAGAGAGTGTTGTTCCCTGGGTACCCTTCCTTTTCTTAAAACAGCAGTAAGCCAGAACACCAACAATTCCTACTGCAATCAATACACCAATGACTACACCGGCTGTCCTGCCAGCTCCTTGCGGACTACTACAAATGGACAACACAATTAAATACTTTATACGCCATATCAAAAATTTAAAAGAGAATGAAGATATCTGACAGATCTGACAAGAGTTGGCACATAACAACTCTTCACTTTTCATTTCTATGAATATGATTGGTCAAAAGCAACTGTGTGGAAACCATTACTTTTCATAAGTAATAAGGCATGGCTTATTGTAATACACGGTTAGAAGTGGTGTTACTTCCCTTTGTTAAAACAACATGGTGTTGATGAAAAATCTTAAAAGGTTTCAACAGACAAAGAAATTAATAATGAACGATTTAAAAAATTCCTGAAATGTATCAAAAGCTAACAAGTTGTTGTTGTTGGCATTTATTTTTATATATATATATATTTAAGATACATTTTGTTACATCTTGTGATCAATTTTATTTGGCAATCGCCAATGACAGTCAGCAGGGTTAAAAAACATCAGTTGTTCGACCTGTTAGTCAAATGCATTTTGTTTATACTTTTTCACTTTTTTGGTCTTTTGGAAAATGTTGTTTGTGCTGTATTTAGACCCTTCTACAACGAAATTTGTTTTACATGCACAAGTATAAAAATTGCGGTTTTTATCCAACGCAATCATAGGTTTGAACGTTGTTTTTTAATTTAGACTTGTTTATATATATATATAGTTGTAGAAGGGTCTAAATACAGCACAAACAACATTTTCCAAAAGACAAAAAAAAGTGTAAAAGTATATTTAAACAAAACGCATTTGACTAACAGGTCGAACAACTGATGTTCTTTAACCCTGCTGACTGCCATTGGCGATTGCCAAATAAAATTGATCACAAGATGCAACAAAATGGATCTTAATTGAAATTTAATACTAAACAGAAAAATATAAACTTGTGGCCAAGATGTTATGCCACAAACATAAGGTGTCAAAATCTTTTTTGTCACAATCGCCAATGGCAGTCAGCAGGGTTAAAGAACATCAGTTATATATATTGGGTCACTAGTACATTATTTAACTAATAATATCCACAGCAATAAGCTTAATCACAAACCTTGTGTCAAAGATTTTTACAACAGGTCTGTATCCCAATATCTCCACAGCAATAAATTAAATCACAAACCTTGTGTCAAAGAATTAACAACAGGTCTGTATCCCAATATCTCCACAGCAATAAGCTAAATCACAAACCTTGTGTCAAAGAATTTACAACAGGTCTGTATCCCAATATTTCCACAGCAATAAACTAAATCACAAACCTTGTGTCAAAAAATTTACAACAGGTCTGTACCCCAATATCTCCACAGCAATAAGCAAAGTCATCAGGATCTCCGTATCCAGGACAGACAAATCTCCCGTAGTAACGCTGGGTAGTGTTACCTTCATACACATCATTATAACAAACCTCAGGATCTGAAATAACAAATAAAGCTTGTCCTAGATCATAAAGAGAGAAGATACTGTGTTTATGGATCATCATCATAAGTGGTAGGTCAATCATATTTAGTATGAAGTTCTATGAGGGTAGTAATGCCCTTTAACGTTAAGGCGTCAAACAGTCATTTTCTGCTACCGTTAGCGTCAAATTGGTTAAAATTTTACTGTGATTCTTCAAAATATCCTTATTATGATTCATCAGAGGTCTCAAATAATTATCGTTGCCGTCATTTTTGGAAAAAATTAATGTGATTCCTCAAAACCAGTTGATGTTTTTATTTTCTTAATGAAAGTGTACATTTTATCCTCATACACCAAAAATTACTTTTAAAGTCATTTGGCAAGAATTTTTACCGTCATTCGTCATGAAAATACCCCCATTAAGACCCTCTTCTATGGATGTAGCATTGGCACATCTCATTTCCATGGAGATTATTTGCCCCCCATCCCCCAATAATCCTCATTCATTATCTATTGACCTAAAGTGTTTTGCATATTTCCATGTAAAAGTTTGTAATAAGATCATTCTAAGATTAACCTATAATATTTAGTATTATATTTAATATTTAGTATGCAGTTGTTTTGGCATTTGCAAGTCTCAAGAAGATAATATGGTCCTACCCCTTCAGTCATGGTTCATTGAATTTGCATTATACAATCAAAATAACAAAGCGCAAGACATATCTCTGTATATGTGTAAAAAAAAAAGTAAAATCACAAAAATACTGAACTCAGAGGAAAATCAATTCGGAAAGTTTATAATCACATGACAAAATTAAATAACAAAACACATCAAACATGAATGGACAAGAACTGTCTTGACTTAGTACAGGCATTTTCAAATGTAGAAAATGGTGGATTAAACCTGGTTTTATAGCGCTAACCCTCTCACTTTGATGACAGTCTCATCAAATTCTGTTATATTTACAATGATGCGTTACCTAAACAGACACAATAAATAAAACAGTCAAAATATGGGTACAGCAGTCATCATCATGTAAAAAGTCAAAAATCAAAAGTATGCAAGAATAAATTTCAGAAATAGACCGAGATTTAAAATAGTCCAAAAGTTATATAGAATTTATAAGAATCCACAAATAGTTAATTCCACTATGCAATTGATTGATTTTGACATTTGTGGTTCAACGTATTTTGTCATTCATAATAAAAATAAAAAAATTTCAACAGTTTATTAGAGTAATATGTATAGATACTCTATCAAATTTCCCTTCTTCACATGCAGCCAAAAGAATTCAATTTGGATTTTTTTTTAGATACAAATCTGTGATTTATATTTAGAGGAAATAATAATTTATATGACTTTTAAACAATTCACTGCTTAAGGGAAGTTAACATTAATTGCTGACACATTTTTTATATACTAATATGTACATCACTAAAGAATAAGTAATAATTCAGTTTATAACACAATTTGTTTGTACATGTACATGTATTATAATAATTAGCCTTTATCTCTACAAACATAAGTGACATTTCCTTCTACAGTGTTTATTTAACCAATACATGTATGTCAGATTGAAAAGGATTTAAATTCTAAAATTTACAAATACACTTCAAGAATTTTCAAACTTTGGATTGGTTCAATAAAAGCTGAGAAATAAACTAGGTATTGCAAACCTTGTAATCAATTGATATTGAATTATTATAGAAAAGAAAGAAATTGAATTCTTTATCCCTAAAATGACTTTTAATAATTTTTTAAATATGTAAAATATTCATCTATCAATTAGTAATATATTATGTACTATTAAATTAATAAATGTCTTCATATAACTATTCTCAACTTCTGGGTAAGAATAAGCATAATGAACTGTAGACACAGAGATATGTTTATCCTGTAGATGTATATGGTTTAGATAATGAAATGTAAATTCTGAACAAACTATGCAAAATATCTTCATTTCAAAGATTCTATTGCTTAAAACAATTATGTTAAAGCAAAGGGATAAAAATTATCCTAGCTTATCTGAAACCTTTCTCATAAAAGATAAAATAATTATTGGTTTTTACATATAACATAAATAAATATATCATTAGACACTACTTCTCTCACAGAGTTGATTGTAAAAGACTTTAAAAGTCTCTGTGGAAAAGAAATATGATCACACTGGCCATGGTAATACAACTGCATACCAAATATCACCACACTGGCCATGGTAATACAACTGCATACCAAATATGATCACACTGGCCATGGTAATACAACTGCATACCAAATAGGATCACACTGGCCATGGTAATACAACTGCATACCAAATATGATCACACTGGCCAGGGTAATACAACTGCATACCAAAAAGGATCACACTGGCCATGGTAATAAAACTGCATACCAAATAGGATCACACTGGCCATGGTAATACAACTGCATACCAAATATGATCACACTGACCATGGTAATACAACTGTATACCAAATATCATCACACTAGCCATGGTAATACAACTGCATACCAAATATGATCAACTTCTCTTGGACTGGGCCATACCCCCAGAAATTGGTAAGGTTATATCAAATTCTTGATATTTCCCATCCCAAGAAAATCATACATTTTGTAGTTATACTTTGCCAACTCTGTTAGCTATAAATTTTTGTACCATAAAATAATGTGTCTGTGGACACAAATGATAGTTTTGCTGAAATATTAGTCTCAAGTTCTGTACAATAACTAGATGTGTCGGAATGACACCAATCATAAAATAAGCTTTTTTCAGGAGTCAAAATTTTCAAAATCCTAAACCCTAAATATGATATCAGCAGAATGACACCAAGCGTAAACAAGGTCTTCAATTTGTCAATGTAGACTCTCATACAAAAAATTTATGAAATTTTCCAAGTTTAAAGCCTGTGGAATGGAACCAAACATAAACTCGTTCTGTAACTCTTCATATTATTGTCATGCATTGTCATGTTGTGGAATCCTTGAATGACAGAATGAAGGAATAACTGATGAGGGTAAATCTATATGGCACAACCTAATTATAAGTGGCAAGGCCAAAAAATTTCTCAAATTCATATCAGAACCTTCACAACTTCAATCTGTGTGCAATTAATATTTCTGTAAAGTTTCAGCAATCTTGCTTGTGTTGATAACACAAAGTTTGTACATGTATTTGCACCAGCTTGTAATATTTTTCTGAAAAATGATTGGTTCCAAGGTCTGAAAAAAAATTTACATGATAACATCCACTGATTCCACTCACAGTGATATTGTGTTATTAAATTACTAGAGAATAAAGGCTTTTTCTCCTGGAGAAGAATCCCAATTTGAAAAAAAATGGCTTAAAATTATTCCCAAAAAGACAATTTTTTTACAAACAGTGCAGTCTCAGTAGTAATTGTGCATGAATGCAAACTGAAAACACTCATTTAAAGATTGTTCATGCCTAAAAAGACTGTATGTGCAGATTTGAAGGTCTATTTATATGTATCATCACTGACAATATAAAGTGGTCTTATTTCAAATGAGGGTTTACCTCTTGAAAGGGGTCTGCAAATTGAAGTTCCAGTCAAATTCATGGTTTGTTATTAATATTCCCAATTTGATAAAAATGATGCATATTTCCCGATAAAAAAGGGTAGAGGTAGTTTTGAAAAAAGCCAACAATATCACTGACTCACAAGGCTTATATTGTTCATGTCATACACCATTTAACAATAAGCTTATTTTTCACTTTGTGCAATCTGCCAAAAATGATAGACAGTCAGATACAAATGTAGCTGCAATATGATTTATACTATAATAATACTCTCAGCATTGAGGGTACAACATCATGTACATTTATATATACATAAAACACTTACAATACATTGTATATTATGACATAGGATTACCCTTTAAACTATAATGTTGAGGTGTCAAATAAGTTTTTAAGTGGCAGGATAAATAACTTGACGATGATCATCCAAGAAAATTCACTAAAATTGTATTTCATTGTGTCAATGAATCAAAGTTTTTTTTCGAGTCATGCTACATGTACATAATATAAATATAGAGCCTCCAAATTAGTCATTTACATGTACTTACATGTGTGCCTTGACCTGTAAATGCTCCGTCTCATCCATAATCTAGCTCCATAGACTGTGCCACCAATGATAGCCGCCTGCTTCAGAGATGGAGAACTTAGCCGATGACTAGAGTATTTAGTTCTTGCAACAGCAAACCTCCCATATCTGCTGGATCGAGAGTACCTTGTTCGAGTACGAGAAAATCTTGTTCGTGTGGACCTGGAAAATCTGCTACCTCCAAATCTTCCTCCACCACGACCACCTCTACATTCTGACAAATCAAGAACTGGAATACATAATTAATTTTTATTAACTGTCATAAAATCAATCATATTTTTCAATTTGCCACTGGACCTAAATCAAGCATTAATCAAATTTTTCAATAAAGATTCAAATCTAACCTAATAAGTAAATGAAAGATCCCAGTTTGTTATAGTTTTGTCGTATTAACTATTTATGCCATATAAGAGGGGGAGGACAGGGGGGTACCCTTCTCCCTTCTCCCACCCCTCTTCTCCTTTCTCCTACCCCCTTTCTCCCTGTCTCCCTTACCCCTGTCCTCCCCCTCATATAACTTTTCATCCTAAGTTTTACCATCTTCTATTCAAAAGTTTATTCAAAACGTTCAGTAAACTTCAACTTGCAAACAGGTGCTTCCTTTACTAGGCCTAAATATTGTTTGTTTCCACAATCCCGACCCTTCCGAGCCAGGTGTGGGTAGGTAGGTAGGGAAACAATTTTTTTTTGCAAAAAGCTTGAACAATATTAGTCAATTCGGCAAACCTGAAAATCGGAATGGAATAAAATAATATTTGAATTAGTTTTGAAAATAAAATTTTATGAGTTGCACCGTTTTTGCAGGGTTGGTTGGGATTGGGGTAACAAACAATATTTTATTTTAGGCCCTACATACTGTGCATGGGTGAAATATATATACACCAAGGTACAATTCCTTGTAGACCCCTAAAGCGTAAAATATGAAATCATTAGTAAACGAAAGAGACAAATATATTTCTTATTTAGCAACTTAATTTAATATATGAGCATTTCCTGCCTTTTGTTTACCACTAAAACTATATGTAGGTAAATCCGGTTTTGTTCTAAAATTATCATCCACCTCCCATTTTAATTTAATTTAAAAATCGAAAGTAAACGTAATCTATTCTCAATTAATTCACAATTAACAGTCATTAGAATTGTTCCAATTATTATTGATACAAATCCTTGTATTCAACTTAAAAGAAATGAATTTCGAATATATCGATTTAGAGGTATTTTCAAGGATAATGATTATTCAGTGAAATAGTTGTTACAACTACAGGTTTAGTTGTGCTCTGTCTGGCTGTGGTTTTAAAACTAGAGGCTCTAAAGAGGCTGTGTCGCTCACCTTGGTCTATGTGAATATTAAACAAAGGACACAGATGGATTCATGACAAAATTGTGTTTTGGTGATGGTGATGTGTTTGTAGATCTTACCATGCTTACTTTACCATTTTTACTGAACATTCTTGCTGCTTACAATTATCTCCATCTATAATGAACTTGGCCCAGTAATTACAGTGGAAAATGTTAGTAAAAATTTACAAATTTTATGAAAATTATTAAAAAATGACTATAAAGGGCAATAACTCCTTACCGGGGTCAATTAACCATTTTGGTCATGTTGACTTAGTTTTAGGTCTTACTTTGATGTACATTATTGCTGTTTACAGTTTATCTCTATCTATAATTATATTCAAGATAATAACCAAAAATTTCCTTAAAATTACCAATTCACGGATAGATCTAGACCTGATAAACAATTTTACCCATTGTCAGACTTGCTCTAAATGCTTTGGTTTCAGAGATATAAGATAAAATCTACATTTCACCCCTATGTTCTATTTTTAGCCATGGTGGCCATCTTGGTTGGTTGGCTGGGTCTTACCACACAATTGTTAAACTAGATACCCCAATGATGATTAAGGCCAAGTTTGGTTAAATTTGGCCCAGTAGTTTCAGAGGAGAAGATTTTTGTAAAAGTTAACAGATGACAGACGCCAGACGTCAAGTGATGAGAAAAACTCACTTGACCTTTGAGGTCAGGTGAGCTAAAAATGGTTTAAAATTGACTATAAAGGGCAATAACTCCTTAAGGGGTCAACTGACCATTTTGGTCATGTTGACTTATTTGTAAATCTTGCTTTGCTGAACATTATTGCTGTTTACAGTTTATCTCTATCTATAATAATATACAAGATAATAACCAAAATCTGCAAAATTTCTTTCAAATTCTTATTTCGGGGACAGCAACCCAATAACGGGTTGTCCGATTTTTTCTTTGGGCCAGGTGAGCTAAACTAGAGGCTCTCAAGAGCCTGTGTCGCTCACCTGTTACTGGATTTACTGATGTCGCCCATCTTGATTGGCAGGCAGGGTCATTAGACACTTTTTTAAAATAGATACCCTTGTAATGATTGTAGCCAAGTTTGGTTAAATTTGGCCCATAGTTTTAGAAAAGAAGATTTTTGTACAAGTTACAAAAATGACGAAAAGTTGTTCAATATTGACTATAAAGGACAATAACTCCTTAAGTTCTCTGACAATTTTGGTCATGTTTGACTTATTTGTAGATCTTACTTTGCTGAACATTATTACTATTTACAGTTTATCTCTATCTATAATAAAATTCAAGATAATAACCAAAAACTGCAAAATTTCCTTAAAATTACCAATTCAGGGGCAGCAACCCAACAACCAGTTGTCTGACCCATCTGAAAATTTCAGGGCAGATAGATCTTGACCTGATAAACAATTAAACTCGGTCAAATTTGCTCTAAATGTTTTGGTTTTTGAGTTATAAGTCAAAAACTGCATTTTACCCTTATGTTCTATTTTTAGCCGTGGCGGCCATCTTGGTTGGATGGCTGGGTCATCGGACACATTTTTAAAACTAAATATCCCAAAGATGAGTGTTGCCAAGTTTGGTTAAATTTGGCCCAGTAGTTTCAGAGGAGAAGATTTTTGTAAAAGATTACTAAGATTTACGAACAAGAGTGCACACGCTGAAATGTCTCGCTTCTAAACTAATCATTGATATTATGTTGATAGTCCTAAGTATAAAGCTAAGCTTTAATACAACTGTCACATAAACTTAACATTAACCAAGATAACTAAACAAAGACCAATGAACCTTGAAAATGAGGTCAAGGTCAGATGAACCATGCCAGGCAGACATGTACAGCTAACAATGCTTCTATACAACATATATAGTTGACCTATTACTTATAGTTTAAGAAAAATAGACCAAAACGCAAAAACTTAACACTGTGCAATGAACCGTGAAAATGAGGTCACAGTCAAATAAAACCTGCGCGACTGACATAAAGATCATAAAATATTTCCATACACCAAATATAGATGACCTATGGCATATAGTATTAGATAAAAAGACCAAAACTCAAAAACTTAACTTTGACCACTGAACCATGAAAATGAGGTCAAGGTCACATGACATCTGCCCGCTAGATAGGTACACCTTACAATCATTCCATACAACAAATATAGTAGACCTATTGCATATAGTATGAGAAAAACAGACCAAAACACAAAAATTTAACTATAACCACTGAACCATGAAAATGAGGTCAAGGTCAGATGATACCTGCCAGTTGGACATGTACACCTTACAGTCCTTCCATACACCGAATATACTAGCCCTATTGCTTGTAGTATCTGAGATATGGACTTGACCACCAAAACTTAACCTTGTTCACTGATCCATGAAATGAGGTCGAGGTCAAGTGAAAACTGTCTGACAGACATGAGGACCTTTCAAGGTACGCACATATCAAATATTGTTATCCTATTACTTATAATAAGAGAGAATTCAACATTACAAAAAATCTGAACTTTTTTTTCAAGTGGTCACTGAACCATGAAAATGAGGTCAAGGACATTAGACATGTGACTGACAGAAACTTCGTAACATGAGGCATCTATATACAAAGTATGAAGCATCCAGGTCTTCCACCTTCTAAAATATAAAGCTTTTAAGAAGTTAGCTAACACCGCCGCCGCCGGATCACTATCCCTATGTCGAGCTTTCTGCAACAAAAGTTGCAGGCTCGACAAAAATGGTTAAAAATTGACTATAAAGGGCAATAACTCCTAAAGGGGTCAACTGACAATTTCAGTCATATTGACTTATTTGTAAATCTTACTTTGCTGAACATTATTGCTGTTTACAGTTTATCTCTATCTATAATAATATTCAAGATAATAACCAAAAACAGCAAAATTTCCTTAGAATTACCAATTCAGGGGGCAGCATTACAGTCTGCACCAAAAACTTTTTCAACTACTAGTCCGAAGACCAATATTCTGACATTTTTCTTATTTGGCCAAACAAAATTTTGCAAAAACTTACTAGTCCGAATGAAATTTTACTAGTCTGGGGCATCGGACTAGTGGCTAACCGTGCAGACTGCAGCAACCCAACAACGGGTTGTCCGATTCATCTGAAAATTCCAGGGCAGATAGATCTTGACCTGATAATCAATTTTACCCCCATGTCAGATTTGCACTAAATGCTTTGGTTTTTGAGTTATAAGCCAAAAACTGCATTTTACCCCTGTGTTCTATTTTTAGCCATGGCGGCCATCTTGGTTTGATGGCTAGGTTATCGGACACATTTTTTAAACTAGATACCCCAAGGATGATTGTGGCCAAGTTTGGTTAAATTTGGCCCAGTAGTTTCAGAGAAGATTTTTGTAAAAGTTTACAGACGATGGATGACGGACGCCAAGTGATGAGAAAAGATCACTTGACCTTTCAGGTCAGGTGAGCTAAAAAGAGGCACCCAACTTTTTTTGATCAGAAGTGTTCCCTGAAAATAACTGCAATGAAATTGTGAACTTTATTTCTGGATACCTGTTATAATCTTCATATTTTAGCATTACATATCAGTCAATTCATGCAATAACTGCCTACACTAGCATTTCTAAGGCCTTTAAAGATCATAGTCCTTGAAGGACTTGGGCATAAGTAGCTAGTATGATATACATGTACATCCTTGATCCCTTGCTGTTACCTAAAATAAGGTTGATTTTCATCTTGTGCAAAAGTAAGTTTAAGTGACTATAAAGCCCTCAAAATCCTACATGTAGCTGATACCCTGAACTTGATTGATACATCTCTGAATTTGGATTGTGATTAAATATTTGACACAGCATATGTTTCTGACACAGAATGAATGTGATCTAATGACCTTAAAAGATTTAAATTTACCTATTATGGTCCAAAATCTAAATACATGGATTGATTCAGCATATCAAAGAATCCCAAGAATTCAATTTTTGATGAAATCAAACAAAGTTTCATTTTGGACCCTTTTGACCTCAATGTGGACCAATTTGATAACAGGGCCCAAAAACTCAAAAATCTAAATACAATGTACATGGTTAGATTAACCATACATTCAATTTTTGTTGAAATCAAACAAAGTTAATTTTTGACCCCAATTTAGACCAACTTGAAAACTGGGCCCCATCATCAAAAAAATAAATACATGTTTAGATTCAGCATATCAAAGAACCCCAAGAATTCAATTTTTGTTAAAATCAAACAAAGTTTAATTTTGGACCCTTTTGACCTCAATGTGAACCTATTTGATAACAGGGCCCAAAAATCAAAAATCTAAATACAATGTACATGGTTAGATTAACCATACATTCAATTTTTGTTGAAATCAAACAAAGTTAATTTTTGACCCCATTTTAGACCAACTTGAAAACTGGGCCCCATCACCAAAAATATAAATACATGTTTAGATATTCAGCATATCAAAGAACCCCAAGAATTCATTTTTTGTTAAAATCAAATAAAATTAAATTTTGGCCCTATTTCATGCTGCAGACCAATTTGAAAACGGAACCAAAAATTTACAATCTAAATACACATTTAGATTTGGCATATCAAAGAACCCTAATAATTCGATTTTTGATGAAATCAAACAAAAGTTTAATTTTGGACCCTTTTAACCTGAATGTGGACCAATTTGATAACACGGCCCAAAAATAAAAAATCTAAATACATGGTAAGATTAAGCATATCAGGCCATAAAAAGATTATGTGTGTTTGCCCTAACCCTACCTACCCTAAAAATAGCTGCCTACTCAAAATCTTTTATTGTCCTGAGGTGAAAAAGTGTTTTTTCAATCAGATAGGGCTTTTTGGCATGGAGATAAAAAAAACATTTGACACATTTATTTCTCTTTGTCAAAAAAGAAAAAGCCTACACTGTTCAACCTTCAGGTAGGAGTTGGACAAACCAAATTATTTTAAGTGTGGCCTCAAAGAACCCCATACATTCATTTTTTGTTGAAATCAAACAAAATTAAATTTTGGACCCCAATTTGGACCAACTTGAAAACTGGGCCCATCATCAAAAATCTAAAAACATGTTTAGATTCAGCATATCAATTAAGAACCCCAAGAATTCAATTTTTGTTAAAAACAAACAAAATTAAATTTGGACCCTTTCAATCTTTATGTAGACCAATTTGAAAACAGGACCCAAAATTCAAAATCTAAATACACGGTTAGATTTGGCATAGATATTTTGTGTTTCGAACCATCATAAAAAGATTGAAAGATAACAATTTGTCATAAACTTTTCATTGACCAAAAAATTGACATCTTGCTCTTATGTATCTATTATACTATATAGTATACTTATTAATCAACCAATTAATGGAAAAAGTGAATGTTACTTGTAAATGTATTGGCCATGCTTGTTTAAAAATCTATTTCACAAATTGTTTTCAAATCAAAGATTTTTTTTAGATTGGTGCCTGTCTGAATATATTTAAAAGTTAGAAAAACTACATATTGCTACAGGTTATAATTTAAATAACATATTCACTGTCCGTGTAACTTTTCTGCCATTAGTCTAAGAAGTAAATTGTTCCTAATAGACCACTTTCGAGTTCATCCGTCACCGGGAAAAACTCGTCAATTATACACGCCTTTGTGACGTCATTTACCAGATAGAGGGGCTTTCGTCATTGTGCAGGATGAACTGGAAATAAAGTTTGTTCAGTAGGTACTTAATCACATCCCTAATGACAGCTGTGCAGATTGTCAATTATGAGAATTTTATTTGCTGAAAAATTTGTGTAATATAGCTTTTATAGTTTTTCAACCACTGGCTCAACATGGAAACGGAAGTGACGACGCACCTAAACGCATGAGTGACGTTCACTTAAACCAAAGTTTTTGACGGAAAAGCATCGAACTCGAAAGTTGTCAATTGTTATTTTTTATGATAATCGTAGCCAGTCCCTGTTTTCATTTTATCATCTCTAACAGTCATGACAGTGACATAAAAAGAGCGCACAGCAAATCACATTCAAGATTTTAATTTTCTAATATTTGAATTTCAATTACTCCATTTTAGTTGGATTATGTTGAACTGTAGGGATGATTTTTACAAATTACAGACCCAAAAGCCTGTCCAGGTTACTGGTCCTGGCTGTGAGTGTGATGTTTGCTATAGACGGGTACTTACTCTGTATATTTACAACTTATTTGTTATCTTAAACATTAAATTTTCAATTAACTAATAGTTTAAAATGTTTACCAAGCAGTAAAACCAAAAGAAGGCAAATATTAATTATCAGTATACGAGGAACCATCTTCTTAATGAGCCACCAGCCGAGATTTACACAAAAAGTGTCAACAGTTGTTCCGAGTGTAATAGCTGTTCGGGATTCTCGGGTATTTCCCCATTTTAAAATTTATTTTGCAATGCAATCCTGTTTGACGTCACGTCATGTGTCAAGGGTCGTGCAAGTTTTCCTGTTCGCCCACGGAATCGGAAAATTAAACTTAAAATTTATTTTAGCTCACCTGTTTGTAATAGTGTGCGGAAACGCACTTGTAATTAACCTTCCTTCATCACTGTGTTATTAAAATAAACACATTGGAATGATCCGAGGGCTGGAAATCAATTTAATGCTTGCCGGTGTCCTATAGCCATTCTTCCCCCATGCCAATTTTTCCGAGGGGAAAATCTGGATCGATCCAATATTCCCCCCCCCCCGGAAAAATTGGCATGATCCAACTTTTCCCCCTCAGCGTTATACGGGGAAACGAGGATCAGGCCAATTTTCCCCTTTGCAGCGTTGAGAAGCTAGTTTTTCTCCCTTGTAATATAACGTCGGTGCATGACGTCAGTTAGAAATATTTATCCTAATAGGCCTAAAACAATATTAACTTTTTTTTATTAGTTTAGCGGTACTAAAGCTTCACGGAGTCGTATGCATATACATTTGATATATCTATAATACTAAAATTACGAGGTCCAATTTGTCAGCCGTCATCACGTAAAAACGACGAATCAAAGAATTCAACTTTATATACAACTAATATAGTACAAAGGTGTAGATTAAAAATTACACCACTCCAGGCCCTTTTGTTTTCCACGTAATTAATATCGCCAATAATTAGGAAGTTCCGTGTCGAGTCCGATACCGATACCAATAGTATAATCACCTGTTACCTATTACCTTATCTGTACGTTCCGCATCTGACAGGCGCACCACCAAACGGTGTATTCAGGATTAATATGCTATATAAACGGGTCATAATCACAGGGTTGACACTACTAAATTGTCAAATTGTTACCTATTGTAGTATTTTAATCCGTAAGACTTTCTAAGATAACAATACGAATACTAAAAATCTGGACTAAAAATAAGTTTCAATTTGTTAGCGGGCATGACGTAAAACAGCGAATCAAAGAATTCAACTTTATTTATAACTAATATAGGACAATGCTGTTGATTAAAAAATACTCCATTCCAGGACCTTTTGTTTTCCAAATATTTAATATTACCAATAATTGATAAGTTCCAGTTCGACGGGTTCAAACAGAAAGATTTGAAAGCAGAGGAAATTGTGTATCTTATAATCGGCATGACTTTATCAGATGACAGTACTAATACTAAGATAAGGCTTGCGCATAGTTATATACTTTAATTCAGTCACGGACCCGCGATATCACGGGTGTGTTCTAGTATTATATATACATGTACATACATTTTATAAACATAACATTCTGATGTGGTTATCACATCCATTCTCTTGAAGATTTTTCCCTGGCAGACGTCTTTGATGTCTCCGACATACTATGGTGAAATGACTTTACATGATAAACATGCCAGTTTGTACCACAACTGAATAAAAGACCCCATCAAAGGCATGGATAGAGAAAAATACTTGTCGCCTTAAAGATTTCATTTAGGAGAAGTCAGATTCGAATGAAACTTCATCAAATCTAGGGGAGATATGTACACCCGCTCTAACCAGCACAGGAGACGTGAAAGGGCAGGAACTACCCCATTAGTGTGAGCTGTACAAGATCTACAAAATATCCCGTCTGCCCTAAAGGTGCTAAGGGTTGACCACGATCCAGTACTAATGATACAAATATCCACCGGAGTTACACTGACGTGGAAGTAAGTAATTAAAGGCCACCGTACGGCATCCAACAATGAAAAAACCTTATAGTCCGCTATTAAATGCCTCGACAATAAAAATTTGAAAACAAGTCAAACAAAACTAACAACCTTATTGATAACGAAATAATTTACGGAAAAAATACTTGACAGACATGAACCATGAACAACAACCACTACATGTTCCTGGCTTTGGAATGGGCATTGGCACATAAACAATCTGGTGGCCATAAACTCAACCTTCCCCAATGAACCCAACCTAGGACAGCACAACTAAAAAAAAACCTGTAAAATATCAGTTACAATTGGCTTCCAGTCCCTAAAAATGTTGGTACGGTGCACAATAATCACTTACATAAAAAACAATAGACACAGGACCGAAATAAAAGTACTCGCGGTTACTGAAAGCTATTTCAAAGGTAGACGGACTAGTGGACATAGAATGTCAGACTGGTAAACATGTAAACAGACGGGTGAATATTTGGACAGACATGTCAACATATAGACAGACATGCAGTTGAGAATTTAGAAAGACTAGGGAACACAAAGAAAGACGGATAAGTTGACACATACGACAGACTGATAAACCTGTAGACAAACTGATAAACCTGTAGACAGACTGATAAACCTGTAGACAGACTTGTGTTAATGTCTTTCCCCCGTGGGAAGAACTGGCATGGGGGAAGATTGGCTATATAACACCGGCAATTTTCTACTTCGTATAACCAGAGACATATTTTTGTATTATATGTCTCTTGTATACCAAACGCAAGACGGTCGAAAACACAATACGAGACGATACTTTAGATAAATAACCCTATAATTGTTATGACCCCTTCTGTTATGCCTGGCCAAGTTCATTGTTCAAAACCTGAGACTACTAAGTCTCAGTCAAAACTGACAAAATTTCTTATTCAAAGTGTTATATATCTAATGTATCTTGAATTTATTGTTATGTTATTGTGGATTTATATATTTAATTCCTTGCTATATTTGAAAACATTCAAAGTTTAGTATATTACTAATTCTAATTAATTTGAAAAATTCATACTTGACCGAAAATGAGGATTTTGTGTATAAACCAACTTTTAACGGATTCTTTTTATAATGCGTAGCCGATTCGTCGTTTATGTCATATATAATTTGTAAGATTCAAGAGTGGTTGATCTTTGCTCATACTGATGTACTGCGAAAATAATATTTTCTCAGAATGAAAGAAACATTAGTCAAAATGCGTTCTCACGGCAACTAAAATTTGAAATTCTCATGTACAGTTTTTTTCATACATTCCGTGAAATAACTAGGAAATAGCATATTTTAATGAAAAGATGCTAATTTTGAATAATTTGTTAAAGTATTTCTCAATTTTTTAATTGCTTTCCAATTTTGTATAAGGTAGCATCTTTTTATAGTATATATGCTGTCTGTTTGATTTTATATGCATCCAGCATTAAAATTTGATGTAGATGCTGTTGTTAAATTATATTGTACTGCAGCATCTTACTTTTACTGGAATGCTAGTTTTGCATATATATTTTTTTAAATATTTTTTACTTTGTTTTGGATGCTGCATTTCCTGTATATTGGACTGCTGGCATCCCGTCATATTTGGATGCTGGCATCCTGCTATATTGGGATGCTGGCATCCTGCTTTATTGGGATGCCAGCATCCCGTTATATTGGGATGCCAGCATCCCGTAATATTGGGATGTTGGCATCCCGTCATATTGGGATGCCAGCATCCCGTAATATTGGGATGCTGGAATCCTGTCATATTGGAATGCTGGCATCCCTTCATATTGGGATGCTGGCATCCTGCTAAATCGGGATGTTGGCATCCTGTTATTTTGGGATGCTTGCATCCTGTTTTATGGATGCTGGCATCCCATCATATTGGGTTGCTGGAATACTGCTATATTGGGATTCTGGCATCCCATCATATTGGGTTGCTGGAAAACTGCTATATTGGGATTCTGGCATCCCATCATTTTGGGATGTTGACATCCTGCTTTATTGGGATGCTGCCATCTCATTATAGTTTAATTTCTGCAGACTGGCATCTTTGTACTACATGTTTATATTTTTAAAATTACTGAAATTAGCAACTTTATATATATACCCTTTCTTGTTGTTTCTGTGTGAATGTAGGAATACCTTTAAAGAAATGAATCCCAACTCTTCAATATGCTTCATTTATAACATACATGCATGTTACCTCCGGGTGCGGGAATTTCTCGTTGCATTGAAGACTTGTTGGTGACCTTCTGCTGTTGTCTGCTCTATGGTCGGCCGGTTGTTGTCTCTTTGTTTCCATTCTCAATTTTATGATTCATCAAATTCTGAATTTTGAACTTATTTTTTTATGTGTCCATATTTTTGAAGTTTAGGCATTTATGTCATAGACAATTCTCGATAACAGGAAGTAATTCTGAATACTTGAATTTAAATATTTAGCCTTTGATGACAGAAGAATCCTGTAATATCAGTAACAGTAAATGTTACTTTTGAAAAACGACGGTGTCTGACCTCTACAACCTTCATTTAAATGTTTTACTGTAGCAGTCCATTTTGTATGCATAACACTCTTACTCTCTCTGATTGTCACATACTAGTAATTATAGGAATTTAATTTGTGAGGTTCTATCAAGGAGCTTATAACAGCTAACGGGTTTGTACCTGTCCTTCCTAATGTCACAGGAAATTTGTTTGTTCAATTATACCATCAGGTGGTTGTTTATTTTAAAAGAAAGAAACCAGACTGGGTGATTTTTCTATTGTGTTTCTATAATTTGATAATTCTATAAACTACTTCTTATTTTTGTGTACTAATTGTTTAACCTTAACATCTCTTTAACAGTTGTCATTTTTTCTAGCAAAATTGTAGTAAATCTAATAAAAAGGCAATATTCCAATAAAAAGGTAATCATTTTGTTTATTATTGAAGATACAACATAGCTACAACTTGTATAGTTGAACATTCGTTTGTATCTTCTCTTTAAAAGTTACAGACATGTAAAATAAACAGGTATATATTCAATCATGTTTCACCTCAATAAAACATATTTTTACTGCAAGAAAAGGCCATATATTTTCCAACACATACTTAATTACTGACAACAATAACAATAACTTAACTTAGATAAAAACAAAACAAGTCATATTTTTAGCTCACCTGGCCCGAAGGGCCAAGTGAACTTTTCCCCATCACTTGGCGTCCGGTGTCCGTCGTCGTCCGGCGTCGTCGTTAACTTTTACAAAAATCTTCTCATCTGAAACTACTGGGCCAAATTTAACCAAACTTGGCCACAATCATCATTGGAGTATCTAGTTTAAAAAATGTGTGGCGTGACCCGGCCAACCAACCAAGATGGCCGCCATGGCTAAAAATAGAACAATTACAATGCGATTTTCAGGGTCCGCCATTTTTGTTTACAATCGTAAACAATGGTCAATTTCAGAGTATCATTATATGTTAATTACTTGGCTCTGTTGTACATACTTGCTTTTTTGTGTAGAATTAAATGTTCAATATCCAATATACTAATGATAGTACACAGTCATAAGTCAGAATTCTTTCTTGTTTTCATATTAAACGAAAAAAATTTAAGAGCGACATTTAACACCTTCTATCTTGTCCGCCATTGCTTGAAACATCGTTTCAACTGCAAGATAAAGCTGTTAAAATTGATGAAAAGCTGCAATCCTATCTAGTCACTGAGAAGTGCTACAGTGTTTAAATATCAGCAGCACATAATCAGTAACAAGAAAGGCTGTTAACTTGTTAATTTTTGACAGCAGTACTTTTTCAAGTTAAAATGTTTACTCCAGATTTTTGAAGAAAATAAGAACTACACAAGAGAAAAGAGAAAAAAGAAAACTGCACTTCCATTAGACCAGTACATCAAGCCCTTATAAAGAAATTATCATTCTCTCCCTAACTTTACATACAACTCTCAATATTACCCTCATCTACTCAATTTTTCCTTTTTCTCCCTATAGAACATATATCCATACATCTCTCATTATTCACCAGCATCCTCCCTCCATTTCTCTCTTATCCATATCAACCTTAACCACCTATATTAACCTACTCTGTGTGTTAAATATCCCCATGAAAGTGTTAGTTGATGAAAAGATTTTAATCATGAAGTACCAGGCATGGAAGAATGAAAAATTTCAATACAGAAAAGAACTAAACTTTTCAAGTTTTTTTTCTAATATTGAGATAATTTGGAGTTGTAGTTTTTATTTTAATATCAAATGGCTATCATTATTTTTAAAATTAAGGTAACAGCCAAACTTACAATAAGCCAAAATGTGTGATGTAAATTTTATTTAAAGAAATTATCCTTGGATAACCATTTTGCAGCCAAAATATATATTTAATTGAAAGGTGTAAAAACTATTTAAAAAAAAAATGAAAAAAAAAAAAAAATAGTCTAAAGTAAAAATTGCCAAAAGTTTTAAAAATGCCAAATGGTACAAAAGTACCTGTCTGCTAATGTACTAGCCAGGTGGCCTGAGGGTTATCTGGACTTTAAGGTGCTAGTTCACCGAAACAAATGGCCGCAGTGACCACCAGTACCAATTTTAGAGTCTCTGATTTGAAAGCATGACTTATACAGCCAATATGAAAAAACCTGACCCATTTAACAAATTAAAAAACCCATCCCCAATTGAAATTTAAATAAAAATTTAAAAACACCCACAATTAAAATATGGATAAAAATTGAAAACATCCTTAATTAAAATTTGAACAAAAGATAAAAACATCCCCAATTAAAATTTGGATAAAAAGTTAAAAACATCCCTAATTAAAATTTGGATAAAAAGTTAAAAACATCCCCAATTAAAATTTAAATAGAGATAAAAACATCCCCAATTAAAATATGGATAAAAAGATAAAAACATCCCCAATTAAAATTTGAATAAAAGATAAAAAAAATCCCCAATAAAAATTTGATTAAAAGATAAAAACATTCCCAATTAAAATATGGATAAAAAGATAAAAACATCCCCAATAAAAATTTGATTAAAAGATAAAAACTTCCCAATAAAGATTTGATTAAAAGATAAAAACATTCCCACTTAAAATATGGATAAAAAGATAAAAACACCCCCAATTAAAATATGTATAAAAAGATAAAACATCTCCAATTAAAATTTGAATAAAAGATAAAAACATCCCCAATAAAAATTTGATTAAAAGATAAAAACATTCCCAATTAGAATATGGATAAAAAGATAAAAACATCTCCAATTAAAATTTGAATAAAAGATAAAAACATCCCCAATTAAAATTTGATTACAAGACAAAAAAATCCCTAATAAAAATTTGATTAAAAGATAAAAACATTCCCAATTAAAATATGGATAACAAGATAAAAACATCCCCAATTAAAATTTGAATAAAAGATAAAAACATCCCCAATTAAAATTTGAATAAAATTTGATTAAAAGATAAAAACATTCCCAATTAAAATATGGATAAAAAGATAAAAACATCCCCAATTAAAATTTGAATAAAAGATAAAAACATCCCCAATTAAAATTTGAATAAAATTTGATTAAAAGATAAAAACATTCCCAATTAAAATATGGATAAAAAGATAAAAACATCCCCAATTAAAATTTGAATAAAAGATAAAAACATCCCCAATTGAAATTTGATTAAAAGACAAAAAAATCCCCAATAAAAATTTGATTAAAAGATAAAAACATTCCCAATTAAAATATGGATAAAAAGATAAAAACATCCCCAATTAAAATTTGAATAAAAGATAAAAACATCCCCAATTAAAATTTGATTAAAAGACAAAAAAATCCCCAATAAAAATTTGATTAAAAGATAAAAACATTCCCAATTAAAATATGGATAAAAAGATAAAAACATCCCCAATTAAAATTTGAATAAAAGATAAAAACATCCCCAATTAAAATTTGAATAAAAGATAAGAACATCCCCAATTAAAATTTGAACAAAAGATTAAAACATCCCAAACTAAAATATGGATAAAAAGAATAAAAGATAAAAACATCCCCAATTAAAATTTGATTAAAAGATAAAAACATCCCCAATTAAAATATTGATAAAAAGATAAAAACATCCCCAATTAAAATATGGATAAAAAGATAAAAACACCCCCAATTAAAATATGTATAAACAGATAAAAACATCTCCAATTAAAATTTGAATAAAAGATAAAAAAAACATCCCCAATAAAATATGAATAAAAACATAAAAACATCCCCAATAAAAATTTAAATAAAAGATAAAAACATTCCCAATTAAAATTTGAATAAAAGATAAAAACATCCCCAATAAAAATTTGATTAAAAGATAAAAACATTCCCCAATAAAATATGGATAAAAAAATAAAACATCCCCAATAAAAATTTGAATAAAAGATAAAAACATTCCCAAATAAAATATGGATAAAAAGATAAAAACTTCCCGAATTAAAATTTGGATAAAAATTAAAAACATCACGTCCAACTGAGTGATAGATCTCACTCAGTTTATGCATGGTACAAAGAAATGACTGACAACGACTCGGTCGCAATCTGCACGGTCCAACTGAGTGATATATCTCCCTCAGTTCATACCAGTAATAGCAGATACTGATATGTATGGCGGGGACGTTACTATACCTAAATGGAAGGTATAGTATCTGTTAACCCTAAACCCAGATGGCGACTTAACTTCCCATACATGTAATCAAGTACCCAATGCTATTACTGATAAGTTATATTATGTTTATAAAATAACTAATGAAAAACCTACAACAATAAGAAGATAAAAACATTGCATCCAAGTTTCCTGTGGCAAGAAGTGAAATATTTTTTTTATACTAGTTCAAATGTACTAAGTAGTCCAGTTTTAGTTGGTTTCCTTGAAGGTTTTCAAAAGGCTCAAAGAAGATGTCACCTTTTGGTAAATACAATGTGACAGTAACTCAACAATAGAGTAAAACAAAATAAAGGGCTGCGCTTTAGCGCATGATACGCCCGTTGCTCTTTTAACTTGTCTTTTATGCTTTAAATGAATTTATATGATCAACTAGAAATATATATACAAATCAAAAGGGATGTTACATTAAAATATTCACCAAAGTTTCATAAAATCCCCCTTTTTTAAGTATAAAAATTCATTACTTAAGAAAACGTAAAATCTAAAATTTATAAAAATGGAAAGGGAGCTTATGTCAATAGATATAAAAAATTTATCAAAGTTGCATAAAATTTTGTGAAAGTGTTAGTTATTGTCCCAAAATTGGAAAATCCCCCCTTTTTTAAGCATAAAAATTCATAACACGGAAATGTAAAATCTGAAATTTATAAAAATTGAAAGGGAGCTTACATCAATAGATATAAACAATTCGCCAAAGTTTCATGGACATTGGTGAAAGCCTTTTTGAGTTATTGTCCGAAGTGTTGAAAATCCCCCTTTTTTTATGAATAAAGCCCCATAAATCCAAAACTTAAGATCTGAAATTTATAAAAATTGAAAGGGATATTACATCAATAGATATAAACAATTCACCAAAGTTTCATGTACATTGGTGAAAGCCTTTTTGAGTTATTGTCCGAAGTGTTGAAAATCCCCCCTTTTTTATGAATAAAGCCCCATAAATCCAAAACTTAAAATCTGAAATTAAAAAAAAACGAAAGGGAGCTTACGTCAATAGATATAAACAATTCACTTAAGTTTCATGGAAATTGGTGAAAGCGTTTTTGAGTTATTGTCCGAAGTGTTGACGACGGACGGACGGACAGACGGACAGACGGTACGACGGACGGACGGACAGACGGACGGACGGACAGACGGACGGACAGACGGACAGACGGAAAACGGTATACCATAATACGTCCCATCTAAAAGACGACGGGCGTATAAAAAAGCTATGAAAATGTCAAAGTAAAGTCTTTCCCAATAAACGATAACAAGAGTGCACACACTGAAATGTCTCGCCTTCTATACTAATCATTGATATTATGTTGATAGTCCTAAGTATAAAGCTTTATTACAACTGTCTCATAAACTTAACATTAACCAATATAACTAAACAAAGACCAATGAACCATGAAAATGAGGTCAAGGTCAGATGAACCATGCCAGGCAGACATGTTCAGCTAACAATGCTTCTATACAACATATATAGTTGACCTATTACTTATAGTTTAAGAAAAATAGACCAAAACACAAAAACTTAACACTGTGCAATGAACCGTGAAAATGAGGTCATGGTCAAAAGAAACCTGCGCTACTGACATAAAGATCATAAAATATTTCCATACACCAAATATAGTTGACCTAAGGCATATAGTATTAGATAAAAAGACAAAAACTCAAAAACTTAACTTGAACCACTGAACCATGAAAATGAGGTCAAGGTCACATGACATCTGCCCGCTAGACATGTACACCTTACAATCATTCCATACAACAAATATAGTAGACCTATTGCATGTAGTATGAAAAAAACAGACCAAAACACAAAAATTTAACTATAACCACTGAACCATGAAAATGAGGTCAAGGTCACATGACATCTGCCCGCTAGACATGTACACCTTACAATCATTCCATACAACAAATATAGTAGACCTATTGCATATAGTATGAAAAAACAGACCAAAACACAAAAATTTAACTATAACCACTGAACCATGAAAATGACACCTGCCAGTTGGACATGTACACCTTATAGTCTTTCCATACACCGAATATACTAGCCCTATTGCTTATAGTATCTGAGATATGGACTTGACCACCAAAACTTAACCTTGTTCACTGATCCATGAAATGACGTCGAGGTCAAGTGAAAACTGTCTGACAGACATAAGGACCTTGCAAGGTACGCACATATCAAATATAGTTATCCTATTACTTATAATAAGAGAGAATTCAAAATTACAAAAAATCTGAACTTGTTTATCAAGTGGTCACTGAACCATGAAAATGAGGTCAAGGACATTGGACATGTGACTGACAGAAACTTCGTAACATGAGGCATCTATATACAAAGTATGAAGCATCCAGGTCTTCCACCTTCTAAAATATAAAGCTTTTAAGAAGTTAGCTAACGCCGCCGCCGCCGCCGGATCACTATCCCTATGTCGAGCTTTCTGCAACAAAAGTTGCAGGCTCGACAAAAACTAATGGTATCTTATTCTTTTTGCCTTGCAAGTCTTTGCATGAAAAATGCTAGTCAGATTACCTCCACATAGCTTTGAAATAATTATCAAATCAGGGGCGTAGCTTACGTTGAGGCAACCGAGGCAGTTGCCTCGGCCGGCAAAAAAAAAAAAACACAAAAAAATATTTTCCTTCACTGTATTTTCTTTTAAATGATTGTCGCAGCAAACTGGCTACTAAACAATAAGATAGCAACTTGTTATGTATTGTTGGCGCGGTTATTGATTCAAAGTCTTTACGAATTATTCAAGACTTATGGAAACATTTGAATTAATTTTCCCTCCTCTACTTGGACAAACCCTGTACGGTAGTTTTCTGTAATTCAAGTTTGTCAGAGTAAAAGGAAATCGACAACAGAGTTATTTTGTCCTACCCCATTGCAAGCGAAAACAGTGAGTAGAATAGATGAGGATCCAACTCACGAGTCACCCGATCAAATCACTTTACCATTGAATTAGGTAAATTATTTAATTTTGTATCAAAATAATTTCTAGTATATAAGGGCCTGGGTGAGGATTTTAAGAAAACAGAAAAATCGGCCCTGAAATTAATTTAAATTTAAAAGAATATGGATTTAAAATAGTGCTTAATTATAAAATAAAGGAAAATCAAATTATGGGCGACAACGATTAAAAAATAAATATTTGATAATCCCATTCTTAGCATTCAAACCCCCATTAATAACCGTTGACATGTTCCCCTACGACTATGTTCATTGACTCTGGTACCAAACAAAACAAAATATGCATCTATATATCATAGTGCACAGAAAACAATTTATATGTTGTGGTTCTCAAGTTTTATTCTCGCTATTTTAAATTCATAGTACGTTTTCACAAGCAGGGAATTTAAGATATTTAAAGGAATCACTAATTCCAGAGAAATATGTCTGTTAGCTAATACATAATGTCAGTTTATATATAAAAAAAATCAACCAAATACTGTTCATTTATAATGAAGACTCTAGAATAAAGTAAATGTTAGTTATTCGCCGGTTGTCATGTTCATCATGAATGAAAAAAAAGTAAAAAATCATTCAATATATAATTACAAGACCTTCGAAGGAATACACCACAAAAACAAGTGCCGTGCTACACTTTACATGTAGCATATGTTTTTCTCCTAGTTTATCCTGAAATTCGTTTGTTCAATCCAGCTGTCATTTTGTGGTGATTATCTATTATATAATTCGTTGATTCGTGACCTACGACCAAATAAATGATCATCACAACACTTATTACAAATAAACCTTAATATTTTCGGTTTTTTTTCTTCTGTATTGAACATTTTGTACAGGTTTCTTCTATCCACCGAGCAAGGTCATGATTTCTTGTGATATGACGTTAACTCATGTCACATTGAGGTACAGCCAACTATATTAGAGTGTTCTACGGCTTGGAAATATATTGGGAACCATTAGGCATTTGAGCTGGCTTTCTGCTGGGAACAGTATGTCAATATATATGTTCCTGCTTTCTGTAACTGCTAGCAAGTCAGGAAACTGACTTTTCACTGGTTGTCTAATGTGATACCTTCACGTATTTTGTTATTTTTATAGCTTTGAGTATAGATAGTAAGGCATATAATTAACATTATTATGATGAAAGAAAATTGAACAGCAACTATTTTTAACGATTCTTTTTTGTTCAAATTGTAAAAACCTCGATAGCTTCAGGGGGGGCTGTGCCCCCCTGACCCCCTGCCTCGGTATAAACAGAAGGCAAGCTACGCCACTGCAAATGTTGATTATTGTCTAATGACAATGTTCCTTCATTTTAAAGGTATACTGTGCACAAAACATAACAGGTCATGATATTCTTGATCTGAGGTTACACAAAGGTCAGATGACAAACAGTGTTATTACTATATACTAGTAGTGAAAATTAGTAGGTACTTATTTCATGATAAAACTATAGGTCACTGTAAGCAAGTTGTAAGAGGCGACAAGATAACAAAACCTGATACAATTTTAAATGCAGAAACCATTATGGCCTGATCTATGTAAAAAAAACAAGCTAAAAAAAATCAATTCGAAATGATTACCATTGAATTAAAAGTCAACCTCAAAATCGACAGGAATCACCATACCCCAAAACATAATTCAGCAGATGAAGAGTTGTCTCATTGGCACTCATACCACATTTGTCTCATTGGCACTCATACCACATTTTCTTATATCTATAGAATCACTCTAACCTTAAATATTATTCTGAAGGGATAAATATAACCTGAAATATTATTACAAGCAAATATCAGATTTTAGTCTTGTGTGGTTTGACCCAGCCATGGATTTTAACTCAAAACTCTTATTCTCAAAATAACTGAAATAAGATTATTTCTAAAAAGCGGAACAAAATATTATTTTTATAATATTTTAAAGAAACATAAAAAAGTTCAAATAAATGTTATTTATTAAAATGAGAAATGATTTATGTAGCAATTACCTTATATAATACTGCTACTTATGACATAGGAATATGGCAATATTGAAAAAAATACACCCTGCTTAAAAAGAAATTCATACATTGTAGAATCATAGGCGTTTAATAGTTACAGAAATTTCAACTTTACAATCGTTAGGAACTAGCAAACAGGGAAATGTTATTCTTCTTGATAATAGTAAATAGTAAAACAAATAATATATTACATTTTTTTTTACTACTAAACATACAAGTAAAACAATACTAGCATTCTATAAAATATACCATTCCTTCTAATGCATTATGAAATACTATTTGACATTTCTTTAAAACTGTTGCAAAAGAATTTACTTACTAAAATCAAGAGGAGCAATGTTCAATTTCATGGACAGGGTGTTATGAATATTATTTTAAAGCTAAGATTTTTTTTCTCAAAAATACTGGATCCACCCCTGCCTACAAATATGGGAGATAACTCATTAAATTTAAAATGAAGTCATAATTGGGAGGAAGATAATATTGCACTTTTGTAGATGATGACGGAGTAAATATAATTTGAAATCCCAATGTCAGACCAATCCACTTAATGCATTATCTAGACCTGTTTACAAGCTGATTTTATTTACAGAGCTCTAAATAATACTGTCATCTTACTTTATTTACATCTTATATAGCATATCTAACAAAAAATATATAACAATTATTTTTAAAACTAATACATTCTAATTTATTGCAGTGAACAAAACTAGCTCATATGAAGAGATAAACAAGTGTATTCCCTCCCGTTAACCCGAAAACTCAGCCTGCTAGTTTCCATTCGTCACAATTTATGCTCAGTTTGTTAAATTTAAAAACAAGCTAAATCTTCTATTTGCATTAGCCTTATCATGAAATATCAAAATATCAAAGGTACCTACAAACATGGGAGATAACTCATTAAACTCTAGGAGTATTTATCTGGAATAGCTGTGAATCGGATGGAGAGTTGTCTCATTGTCACCAATTTCACATCTTCTTATATCTATATACCTATAATAGGATGGTAGAGCGTAAGGGCAGGAGTAAAACAATATGCACCCCCCCCCCCCAAACTGAAAGGGCATAAAAATAGATTTAAACCAATGGCAGCTGATTGTTCTCACAAGTCACATCCAAGTCTTAAATTAAACACCTAGTACATGTATTAACTAAGACCATTTAAGGGGGAACTGTAGGCCTATGAAATTCAAATGTAATCAACATATCTGGTTTAAAAGAATAAATCTTTACAACTGGCACTCCCCCTCTTTCTATCTTCTCTCCTTAAACATAATTGTAATACTACATATTTTTTTGGTCAATAATTAAGTGTTTCCAAGTTCCTCAGATCAACAGAATCCATTCTTCTGCTTCAGTTGATTTCTAAATGAACAAGCACGCTTTGTCTACAAATAGAAAATAAAATTTCATTCAAAACATAAACTAAAATTCACCAAATAATATATATAATGTTGATGTCAGAAGATATTTACATTTTATCAATATATGGGGTAACCAGGAGACAAAGGCTAAAGAAATTCTTCATATAAAGCAGTTCGGAATTGTATTAATTCTTATGGCATCTTAAGTATAAAATGCCACCATTGTAATTACATTTTACTTCAGATTGTTTAAAATAAACGTCCATTTTTTCAGGCACCACGGATTAATTTTTTTCATTTAACCAAAGATTTGATGGATAAGGACAATATGCCTTCAAACTAGTTTAACCCTGCCACACTCTGTATGTGCCTGTAATTCAGTGGTTAATGTTTGTTGCTGTGTTTCATATTTGTTTTGTTCATTATTTTGGATGTGAATTAGGCAGTTTGTTTTCTCGATTGAATTTTTTTACAATTTCATTTTTTGGCCCATTTATAGCTGACTATGTGGTATGGGTTTTACTCATTTTGAAGGCAGAATTGTGACCTATAGCTCTTAATTTTTTTGTCATTTGGTTTCTTGTGGAGAGTTTTCAAAATTGCAATCATACCACATCTTCATATTTTATATCTGTAATTAGGTATTGTATTATTATAGAAGCAATAAACTAGAATTGTTCATCATCTTTAATGTAACCTTGAAACAAGGATTTAATGTAACCTTTAACATACATACCTTAAAGTTGGTATTATTTTACATCCAGGTCCTACTTTCCTTCGATTTTCCTTCAGTAAATCATTTAAGTGTTTTCAAAATATCCAGGATAACTGAAAAAAAATTGAATCCATAACTGTGATAGTATTAAACACTAATTGAAGGCCGAGTGTTGACCAATAGTTGTTAACTTATATATCTTTTAGTCTCTGGTGGAGTCAGTTGTCTCATTGGCAATTATACCACATCTTATTTCAATATCTATACATGTATATGGAATTTAGTCAATTAATCAACATCTAATCATAGCAGTTAATACAGATAAACAAGATACAATATTGCTAAAGTCACATAAAGGTCCAACGGGCCAGGTGTAAATATCAAATTGCTATGTATATACTGTACATGTAATTGTTTAGATGTATGTTACTTCTTAATTTACCAGGCTAATTCTCATGAATTTTTATAGTTTTTTATTTTTAGTTTATGCATGATTTTTTTTTCAACCTATGAATTCTTATTTGTTATAAATATTTTGGTCAGAACTGTTAATTGTGACCTTTGGAGCGGAAACTGTGTACCCTTCCTATTCTTTAAGGAGCACCATTGTTAAAATTCTCCATTTTGTTGGGTTGATATTAGGGTTCATCCACAATTGTCAACCATTTTCCAAAGTGTACAAAACATACACTTTTCAGACCCCCTACCCTCCTTGATTTCAAGACAAGATTCAATCATTCTTAAAAAAAAAATTAAGATCAAGTCTATTATAGTATAGTTTAATATAGAAATTTGCATTGAAAATAACTGAAACATATCTGACTGTTTTATTTGATAAATAAAAAAAGTACTTTAAAAATGTTGATTTTTTACCCCCCCCCCCTTTCCCCCCAAGTGTACGTTTTATACACTTGGAAAAAATGATTGACAATTATGGATGACCCCAAGGTTACTGAATCTAGTTTTCTGGTAAGTGTCAGATTGCTCACTTAGAAATTTATCCCTTTTCCACACTAAAATAGAATATCAATGAATATTTTTGGTGCTCCATGTTAATTATCTTGTGGACTTATGTAATACTATATCCAGACGTGAATTTATTCATCAAAATCATAACTACTCAAATGAAATGACTAGACATCCTATATGTACCTTATGCCTATTTACCTCGTCTTGAATGTTTAAAGATTCATGCAGAGCCGGTTGTGATCAGTGGCGGATCCAGAAATTTTCATAAGTGGGGGCCCACTGACTGACCTAAGAGGGGGCCCGATCCAGTCCCTATATAAGCAACCAAATTTTTTCCCAAAAAGGGGGGGCCTGGGCCCCCCTCTTAATCCGCCTCTGGTGATGTTCCTCATCTGGGAGATTAATCAGTATATAATCATTTTTCCTTTTTACAAGGATAGGTTGTTGCCATATCTCTCAATCCCAAGCCTGGAGACTACCCAAAATTTCATATCAGAGTTTTCTTCTACTAGACATCCTTTCAAGGCTGATGACCATCATTCAGCCGGCTATTTAACCCATAACTGGGGCAAGGTTGATGAGTGCCAGGGATGTCTGCACGTCGATCAGCCTACACACTTCATCTCTAGGGTCCTTGCTACTCCGAGATCCTCTACAGTTAAGCCTAGGACACTAGATCCTAGTTACCATGTGCTGTCACGGGGAGGCACTGTAAAAGTCTTGTTAGTGTAGAGGCTATGTACTGGAAGGAAAGCACTCAGCTTTCTTTTCACCTATGAATATAAGCTATCCAGCGGCAGTGTAAGAGTCTATGACTCCCAACCACACTAGACGCATACACAAACCTGTGGTTACACCACCAGCACACAAAAAAAGGGGTCATTATTTCAAATTTAGAAAAAAGAAGGTTATTTATTTAAATTTAGATAAAGAAATGGTTATTTATTCAAATTTAAAAAAAGGTTATTTATTCAAATTTAAAAAAAGAAATGGTTATTTATTCAAATTTAATAAAAACAAAGGTTTATTTATTTATAATTCCAAAAAAGGAAGGATTATTTATTTAAATTTTGAAAAAAGGAAGGTTTATTTATTTAAATTTTGGAAAAAGGAAGGTTTATATTTATTTAAATTTAGAAAAAAGGAAGGTTTATTTATTTAAATTTTGAAAAAAAAGGAATGTTTATTTATTTAAATTTAGAAAAAAGGAAGGTTTATTTATTTAAATTTTGAAAAAAGGAAGGATTATTTATTTAAATTTTGAAAAAAGGAAGGATTAGTTTATTTAAATTTAGAAAAAGGAATGGTTATTTATCTAAAAACTAGAAAAGGAATTATTTATTTAAAATCCAGAAAAGAAAGTGTTATTTATATTTAAATTCAGAAAAGAAAGTGCTATTTATTTAAATTCAGAAAAGGAAAGTGTTCATTATTTTGAAATTTATAATGCATTTCATCCCAAAGTACAGGGTTATTTGTACTTCACAAACTTTAAAGCAACCAAACAGTATCAGACCAGTGTGAAATTACAACACTAACACATTACTTACTTCCCCTCCTTACCCAGCAACTTCTTCATCTCTATTACACTAGGCCATGGAGTAGCCCTCCCCGATCTCCAAGCCCTTAAATACAATTGACTCTCATTGATTAACCCTCCCTGATCCCAAGCCTTTAAAAACAAGTCTGGATTCCCATGGGGTAACCCCCCCCCCCTGATCCCAAAACCTTTAAAATCAAGTCCCTGGACTCCCATGGGGTAACACTCCCCGACCACCAATCCCATAAAACAAGTCCCTGGTCTCCCATGGGGTAACCCTTCCTGACCCAATCCCTTAAAAACATGTCCCTGGACTCCCATGGGGTAACCCTGCCTGACCCCTCATCCCTTAAAACAAGTCCCTGGACGCCCATGGGGTAACCCTCCTTGACCCCAAGCCCTTAAAGACAAGTCCCTGGACCCTATGGGATAACCCTCCCCGACCCCATGCCCTTAAAAATAAGTCCCTGGACTTGTTTGGGTTAACTATCCCCTACCCCCAGTGCCTGAAGTATCACTCTCCCTTTCATCAGACCCCTATAGGCTTCTCCTCAAAGACCTCTAAGCTCTTAAATTCTAGTCCCTGGGGTGTTGCCTCATTCCACTCAACCTGCTCCAAAGCTGTCCCAGGTCAACTATATATAAAGCTGTTGCTATGAGGGGCGAGGGGATAATTAAAGAAAACAAAGAAGAAAACATTAGCAAGCCAGTATAAACTTTACCTTTTATTCTATCCATACAGTGTAAATGGTTGTGGGTGTCATGCTAAGTGAACGTGATTGGGTATTGTGCTTGGGTATGGTGATGGGGTATGGTGATGGGGTATGGTGATTGGGTTTCATGTCTAGTTTATAGGTAATGTTCTACTGACTTGCTAGTGTTCAATTTTTAAACATTTTAGAAAAAAAGTAAGTAATTTATTCATGTTGCAATCATACCCTTTAACAGGTCGAGAACTCTAGATTTCTTTACGTCAGAATATATTTGCATAGTAATTTCCCAAACACAAACTGACCAATCGACTCAATGAGCTACAATGCATTGTGGGCTACTACGAGTTTACTACAACCGGAATACACGTGGAATTAGAGGAAGAACTGTCAACTAATATAGTGTCTGGGATTCTCAAAATATATGTTTTTGTTCTGCGAATGTGATTTTTGTAAAATATATAACAAAATCTTCAATTTGCATGCTCAGATTAAAAAAGTATTGTTTACGGGCTTCGCTATTCGACTTTCTTTTTCGCCTTGTTAAAGTTGTTGAACAGGTTTTTTCTCCATTTGGTATGCATTGTACCTGTGCAATTATTTTACGACCTGAAACAGTGAAATTTCAGATGAAATGACCACTGTCCACTATGAAATTTTTTGAGCTCTTTTAAACCTGTATAATGTCATTCCAAAATCATTTCTGCCTAGAAAAACACGAAAACTTTCATTGAAACATTTCTTTCTGTACTGGATGTGTAAAATTTTTATCAGGTCCTGAACTGAAAGTAAGAACATTATAATATTCAGTATGCTAAAAATAAGTGTTATGAAAGCGGCAGGGCGGATCCAGCCATTTTAAAAAGGAGGGTCCTAACCCAGGATAAAAGGGGGTGGGGTTCCAACTACATGTCCCCATTCAAATGTATTAATCGTTCAAAAAAAGGGGGGTCCAACACCCGGACCCCCCCTCTTTTTAGCCGCCACTGAGCGGGTACGGTATATAGCTTAATACATTTTGTATAGCTTCATCCATCGATAAAGTCCGTTTGTTGCTTGTTTTATCACAAAATATACCTCAGAGGTTTTTTTATCGTTCGGCTGCTGTCATGTTGACGTATGTGAAATATCTCCAATATTTAAAGCTCCTGGGTCACAGTGGGTGCCACATTACCTATTATTTTTATTCTAAAACGTGCTTTGTATATAGAAATGAGAAGATGCGGTATGAGTGCCAAATGAGACATCTTTCCAAAAAAGACACAATCTAGTAAAGTAAGCAGTCATAGGTTCAGTGCCGAAAAGTACGCTATAAATAACCCAAAAATTACTTGAGTAAAACAATCCAAAAACAAAAAAAAAATAACAAAAAAAAACAAAAACAAAAACAAAACAAAAACGGCCCAATATAATATATAAAAGGAGAAGAATTAAGGTCAAATATAAATTATACAAGTTAAACTATGCCTGTATATATTGTTTAAAGATGTCAATCTTATTTTCAAAGCTTGTATAAACAACTATACACACAAAGCAAGCAAGCCAACCAAAGTTTTACTTTGCAAGCATTAGGAAATCAGCTGTAATGATTTTAATCATTTTGGTAAATGTCCGAGCCCGTTTAAGGGACGACATCAAAAGTTCAATGCAGGATAAGAAACTTAATTCGCATAGTTTTTTCACTGACCCCCACACCCCTCTCTAAACTTAATTTGGGAAAAATTGATTGACCAATATGTATTTATATAAAATTGTTTTTGGATCGATAAAACTTGCAGCACTTTCAACCCCCCCCCCCCCCCCAAAAAAAAAAAAAAAAAAAAAACTATTTGATTTAAGTTTTTTATCCTACATCGATCTTTCGATGTCGTCCTTTAAAAAACGAAAACAAAATGAAACTACAGTTGGTGACTTCACTACCTTCAAAACAAAGGGAACAGTTTGGAAATCTCGTATACTGAAATGTGACAAAAATAAATACTTGTAGATTTTATGAACACTGCCATGTATGTAAATATTTCTTCGCCTTTTTACGAACACAAAATTCAAGGATCACACATTTGTCTTTAATTATCTATACGGAAATTACTGTACTCGTGAATATTAGCACCGACTGATACGGTGCTTTTTGTCCGCAATTCGCTTTTTGTCCGCTTTTGCTTTTTGTCCGATAATTTTGCTTTTTGTCCGAAACTTTTGCTTTTTGTCCGTTGCTTTTTGTCCGTTTTGCCTTTTGTCCGATTATTTTGCTTTTTGTCCGAAACTTTTGCTTTTTGTCCGTTGCTTTTTGTCCGTTTTGCCTTTTGTCCGATTATTTTGCTTTTTATCCGAAACTTTTGCTTTTTGTCCGTTGCTTTTTGTCCGTTGCTTTTTGTCCGGTTTGCTTTATGTCCGATATAAAATGTGTATATTTTTGGCAGGTTTCATTTTGAACTTCAAAATACCATGTCCTTTTAGGAGTTAAATACAGACCATACTCACATTATAAATGATTTGTACATGAAATTTCATGTCTTTTACAATATATCGCATTACCTCTAAAATGGCTCGAAGCACTAATATCCTAGACCCGTAGGTGTTGGTCAACAGAGGGCAAGGGGAATACTCTTGTATATCCCTAAGTCTAAAAAACAACTATTGAAAGCTGGCTAAACTAACACATACTCCAGGTAGGCCATTATTCCAGAGGAAGAGGTAGTCAAACCCTTATAAATGGCTTATAGCACTTATGTCCTGGATCTACACGAGTTTATCAGCAACGAATTAAAAGGGGCATGAGTTTCGCCGGTATATCACGAAGTAAAAATAAACCTCATTATTGCCAGCTCTTCAAACTAAGAGATTCTCCACGTTGGCCATTATACCAGAGGTATAGGTAGGCAGTGCCTCTTAAATGGTCCTTGGGCCATGGCACTTATGTCCTCGACCCGTACGAGTTGGTCAGAAGAGGGTAAGGGGAATACTCTAGTATATCACACAGTCCACCAAAAATAGTGACGGCTGTCCAAACTAAGACATTTTTAGGTGCGCCCTTATACTAGATGTTGGAGTAGTCATTCTCTTAAAAATGGCTCATAGCACTTATGCTATAGACCCGAATGAGTTTGTCAACAATGAGTTAAAAGGGGGATGAATTAGCCCGGTATATAACGAAGTTGAAATAAACTGTTGCCCGCTGGCTAAACTAAGAAATTATCCACGCGGGCCATAATATGAGAGGTAGAGGAAGGGATTGCCTCTATAAAATGACCATGAGCACGTATGACCTAGACCCGTACGAGTTAGTCAGCAAAGTGTAAGGTTGGTACCCTAGTATATAATAAAGTCGAACTAAACTATTGCTGGATGGCTAAGAGATTCTCCGCGTGGGCCATGATACCAGAGGTAGAGGTTGTCATTGCCTCTAAAATGGCCTAAATCACTTATTCCCTAGAGAAGTACGCGGTATCATCAAAGGGTTTAAAAGGGTGTTGGTACCTCTGTTTACAAAGAAGTCGAAATAAATTATTGCCGGCTTGCTTTAGTACGAGATTCTCCAAGTTGGCCATTAATCCTAGGTTAAATGTGTGCATTGCCTTTTAAATGGCTGATAAAACTAACGCCCTAGACCTGTACGAGTTTGTCAGCAAAAGGTTAAAGGGGGATGCGATGCCTCTTTTTACAACGAAAATATAAATTAAGCCGACTGGCCTAACTAAGAGATTCTATACGCGGGGTATTATATCAGAGGATGAGGTAGGCATTACCTCTAACATAGCCATAACACGTATGTCCCAGACCCGTGTAAGTTAATTAGCAATGGGTAAGGGGGTTACCTAAGTATATCACAAAGTCAAAATAAACTATTGCTGGCTGGCTAAACGAAGAGATTCTCCACATGGGCCATGATACCAGAGGTAGAAGTGGCCATAGCCTCAAAAATGGCCACTTATGCCGTAGACCCGTACCAGTGCTTCAGCAAAGTGTTAAAAGGGGGAGGTGGTATCTATGTTTACAACGAAGTCGAAATGAATTATTGCCGGCTGGCCAAACAAAGAAATTCTCAACATAGGCCATTATAACAAAGGTAGTGGTGGACATTGCATCTAAAATGGCCCATACTTCTTATTCCATTGATCTGTACGAGTTTGTCAGCAAAGGGTAAGGAGGGTACCCTGGTATATAACAAAGTCGAAATAAACTATTGCCGGATGGCCAAAAATAAAAGATGATCCACGTTTATCATGATACCAGAGGTAGAGGTGGGCCTTGCCTTTAAAATGGTTTATAGCACTTATGCCAGCAAAAGGAAAGGAGGGTATTCTAGTATATCGCAAAGTCGTTATGAAATATTGCCGGCTGTTCAAACTACGAGATTCACCACATGGGCCATGCTACCAGAGGTATAGGTGGTCATTGCCTTTAAAATAGCCTATAGCACTTATATGGCATATACCCGTACGAGTTTGTCAGTAAAGAGCTAAAATGAGGAGGTGGTACCTCTGTTCACATTAAAGTCAAAATAACTGTAGCCGGTAGGCCAAACTCCGGGATTCTCTATGTGGATCATTATACCAGAGGTAGAGGTTTATTTCGACTTCGTTGTAAACAAAGGTAACACCTTTTATTTTTAACCCCTTGCAGGCAAAATCGTACAGGTCTTTGGAATTAGTGTTATATGCCATTTTAAAGGCAATTACCATATCTATCTCTGGTAAAATGGCCTACGTGGAGAACCTCTTAGTTTGGCCAGCCGGCAATACTTTATTTCGACTTTGTTGTAAACAGAGGTACCATCTCCCCCTTTTGATTCATTATTGTCAAACTCGTACGGGTCTAGGGCATAAGTGCTATAAGAAATTTGTATGGCAATGCCCTCCTCTATCTCTGGTAAAATGGCCTACGTGGAGAATCTTTTAGTTTGGCCAGCCGGCAATTATTAAAGTGTATTTCGACTTCGTTGCAAACAGAGGTACCACCTTACCCTTTTAATTCATTGTTGTCAAACTCGTACGGGTCTTGGGCCTAAGTGATCTGTGCCTTTTTTAAGGCAATGCCTACTTCTACCTCTGGCATCATACCCCACGTGGAGAATCTCTTGGCCAGACGGCAATTGTTTATTTCGACTTTTTTATATACCAAGGTACTTCCCTAACCCTTTGCTGACTTACTCGCTGGCTTATCCCTTATTGTAAGTAAGTAAGTTCAATAAATATAAGACTATATGCCAGGTCTTTCTGACAACCAATTACAAACAAATTGGGGTTTATCTAATGAGGCTTTTCCCAGGATGCAATTGCTCGTAGACTGTATACAGTTGACCAAATAATCCACAAATTCCGCAAAAGGATCTTTTAATTATAGGCCATGTCCATTTAGACATTAAGCAACAAAAGCCCAGCATGACCGATGCATTTGTCTTTAACATCTCCGATATTGATTCCGCGTGGCCTTCCAATTGACATGAGTGTCTATTGGTGTTCATTGTTAAACCTTTGGAGCTATATCAGTTTGTGTGGAAATTAAGAGCACGATGACCTTCCCTTGGTGATAACAACATGACCAACAACCATATCGTGTGTTACCAAAAGCCGTCAGCGATAGTCACACCGACAATTTGCTACCTTCGTGGACAAAAGCCTGGCTTTTCGCTGGATCCTAATTAACATCTAGTGTTGTCACTACCATTTGCTGTAGAGATTTAGTTGCACAACATAACAGAAACATTCTTTGTAAATACTCTATGTTGATATTTTGACATTTGGATGGTTCATATACCAATTGTAGCCGAAAAAAGATAATGAAACATTTCTGTTTAATATCGATCTATTGTTGGAATTGTAAATTTTCATATTCAATTTTTGTTTGTTTAAAGATCACCATTTTAAATAACGATTTTATTTTTTTTAAAAGCAAGTGTTAGACTTGTGCTTTTATTGCCACTCAGTTCATATAACCTGTCATTTTAGGAGAGCCTGTAACTTTTGTTGCAGAAAGCTCGACATATGAATAGTGATCCGGCGGCGGCGGCGGCGGTGCAAGTTAACTTCTGAAAAGCTTAATATTTTAGAAGGTGGAAGAATTGGATGCTTCATACTCTGTATATAGATGCCTCATGTTACGAAGTTTCTGTCAGTCACATGTCCAATGTCCTTGACCTCATTTTCATGGTTCAGTGATCACTTGAAAAAAAAGTTCAGAATTTTTGTAATGTTGAATTCTCTCTTATTATAAGTAATAGGATAACTATATTTGGTATGTGCGTACCTTGCAAGGTACTCATGCCCATCAGACAGTTTTCACTTGACCTCGACTTCATTTCGTGGATCAGTGAACAAAGGTTAGAATAAGTTTTGGTGGTCAAGTCCACATCTCAGATACTATAAGCAACAGGGCTAGTATATTCGGTGTATGGAAGGACTGTAAGGTGTACATGTCCAACTGGCAGGTGTCATCTGACCTTGACCTCATTTTCACGGTTCAGTTGTTATAGTTAAATTTTTCTGTCTTGGTCTGTTTTTCTCATACTTTATGCAATGAGTCTACAATATTTGTTGTATGGAATGATTGTAAGGTGTACATGTCTAGCGGGAAGATATCATCTGACCTTGACCTCATTTTCATGGTTCAGTGGTCAAAGTTCAGTTTTTGAGTTTTGGTCTTTTTATCTAATATTATATGCCAAAGGTCACTATATTTGGTGCATGAAAATATCTTATGATCTATATATAAGTCTCCCAGGTTTTATTTGACCATGACCTCAATTTCACGGTTCATTGTACAGTGTTAAGTTTTTGTGTTTTGGTCTGTTTTTCTTAAACTATAAGTAATAGGTCAAGTATATTTGTTGTATCGAAGAATTGTTAGCTGTTCATGTCTGCCTGGTATGGTTCGTCTGACCTTTACCTCATTTTCATAATTCATTTGGTCTTTGTTTAGCTATCTTGGTTAATGTTAAGTTTATGTGGCAGTTGTAATAAATCTTTATACTTAGGGCTATCAACATAATATTAATGATGAGTAAAGTAGGTGAGACATTTCAGTGTGTGCACTCTTGTTTAAATGTGCTTATTTATCCGAGTCCTGGACTGCATTCCAGTGGCTTTCATTCGTTTACTTTTGTGTAAATTTTATACAGATCAGTATTTTTTCAAATGTTTTACCAATATTTTAGCTGCATGTAACATCTTGAACACTCAGAACAGCAAAACAAAATTTAGATTTCAGAAATAAATAGCATTTAGTCATCGACGAATAGCCGATGATTTCAAGAGTTGTTTCCGTTAAAGGATGATTCCTTTTGTTTGTGCAATACTTGCTCTTTCGGAGGCTCGAGGGTAATTACAGCAAAAATTTTATCATTTTTGTTTTCATTACAAATTTTATTTATTACACTATTAGTTATAACTTTATGAATTGGCTCAAAAATCAACCCAAAAAATCGAATGATTTTGGCCTCAGATTTATTTTTCAAATGTTTATATCTCTGTAAAAGCTCCAAATTGTCTCCCTTTAATGCAATAATGACATTTTGTTTTGGCATTAGAATTAAAATGTCTTTTTCAACTCATCGGTGACCAATAGATATTTTTCAAATATGCTTTACGTAAACTAAACAGTTGTAAAATTAATCGATTTCTGTAATTTAGTTCTTTTTTTATTTCGATATATATATCTCTCTATTTCTCCTATTAGTTCAACTTAAAAAAAAGTACCTTAACAAAAATGGTTGCTTCTTTCGAGGGCAGATTGTGAGCTTAAGTGAACGATAACCCCATGTTTTTATTTGATTTTTCTATTTAGTATATGATAAAAGTTCATCTATAGAAAAACAAGCAAAATCCTACATGTATATTTAAAAAATAATGGATTAATACCCTCCAGTCCCCTTAACGACAAAAAAATAAATAGAACATTACGTTTAAGTATCACCTACAGTATTTTACAACCTCCATTGGTGATACATTATATGTATTTCTGCTGTTGTTTTATATAAGTTATTGTCCTGAATAAACATCTTTATGCGTGTTTGCGTTTCAGTTTTTATTGTGAAATTTCTTCAATCAGCCAAGACAAACTTTAAATTTCGCCTTAACGATGTTTTCGCGAGAAATCCATGTATTATTAGCGAATAACTACATTTAATCATTGTCTAGTGCCCTAAAATGAGATTTTCCGAGACGCTGGGTTTGAAATGGGATACCCTATTTAATTTAAACAATATTTGCAATTTTTTCAAAAAAGATGCAGATGGGAATTTTCGTTCCTTATGAAAGTGTTCGCAAGGAGTTAAATTATAAACTCCTTATAGGATTTTTAAAAAGCAACTATTAAGGACCCCCTTGGAATAAAGATCTTCCAAGACAACGTGTT
This sequence comes from Mytilus galloprovincialis, assembly GCF_965363235.1. Classification (NCBI taxonomy): domain Eukaryota; kingdom Metazoa; phylum Mollusca; class Bivalvia; order Mytilida; family Mytilidae; genus Mytilus; species Mytilus galloprovincialis. Next base: position 50,565,504 of record NC_134851.1, read on the forward strand.
CGAGAGTTTGAGTTTACTACATGACTTTTTAAAACTTAATGGACGGAGCAGGATTATCTTACTCTTCCAGTTAACCATACATCATCACAGTTGCATTGGTTCTTGTTGCTCAGATTTTAAATTTCAATGATTTCGTCCGAGACCACAATTGTCGTCCCTTGATTTTCGTTATTAGTCCCTAGTGATAACAGTGGGTTACTTGCCAATAATTTTTATACTCCTTCCAAATTTATTTCTCCTTGTTTAATGCCTCACATTGTAAGTAGGGTGGGGGGGGGGGGGTGAAATTACACTGTAAAAAAATTTGGGTCCAGAATTTTACAGGAAAGTAGTGATTTGGTCCAGCTGAAAAAGGTTAAAAATTAGCACTTCGGAAGCTGTCAAAAGATTTCAAGACACCCTAAACACAAAATTGTCCATATTTTGAGTTAGACGCGATGAAGTTTTCTATAATTTTGATATAATTTGTCCCAAAATTAGTACAACACACTGTAAAAGTTTCATTGAGAAAGTGCAGGTGGGATTTTTTAAATTTTCATTTATGTTCTAAAAGAAATGCACTACGAATTAATTGTGTTCTCGGACCATTTGTTTTGTGGACTGTTGTGTATTTTTTTGTTTTTCATTCAGCTGCGGCTTTGTTGGTTTGTTTCAAACCTTTTTAGTGTGATTATCCTTTGGTACACTTTGCCTCTCTCTTATATATGATATCGCAATAATTATATATATGTAAGCGTTCATATACATTTATATGGATACAATATTGAATTAAAATAGATATAATAATTAGATGAGTGAAAAAAAGAAAATGAAGTAATAATTGTACGTGTGAGGAGTTGGCATTCTCATAAAAAAGAAGATGTGGTATTATTGCAAATGAGACAACTATCCACAAAAGACCAAAATAACACAGACATTAACAGCATTAGGTCACCGTACGGCCTTCAACAATGAGGAAAGCCCATACAGCATAGTCAGCTATAAAAGGCCCCGATAAGACAATGTAAAACAATTCAAACGAGAAAACTAACGGCCTTATTTAAGTAAAAAATGAACGAAAAACAAATATGTAACACATAAACAAACGACAACCACTGAATATACAGGCTCCTGACTTGGGACAGGCACAGATTTAAATAATGTGCCGGAGTTAAACATATTAGCGGGATCCCAACCCTCCCCCTAACCTGGGACAGTGGTATAACAGTACAATATAAGAACGAACTATAAAAATCAGTTGAAAAAGGCTTAACTCATCAGATAGACACAAATACAAGTGGACGTGCTAATTTTTAACCTTTTCAGCTGGACCAAATCACTACTTTCCTGTAAAATTCTGGACCCAAATTTTTTTACAGTGTAATTTCACCCCCCCCCCCCACCCTACTTACAATGTGAGGCATTAAACAAGGAGAAATAAATTTGGAAGGAGTATAAAAATTATTGGCAAGTAACCCACTGTTATCACTAGGGACTAATAACGAAAATCAAGGGACGACAATTGTGGTCTCGGACGAAATCATTGAAATTTAAAATCTGAGCAACAAGAACCAATGCAACTGTGATGATGTATGGTTAACTGGAAGAGTAAGATAATCCTGCTCCGTCCATTAAGTTTTAAAAAGTCATGTAGTAAACTCAAACTCTCGAACACGTTGTCTTGGAAGATCTTTATTCCAAGGGGGTCCTTAATAGTTGCTTTTTAAAAATCCTATAAGGAGTTTATAATTTAACTCCTTGCGAACACTTTCATAAGGAACGAAAATTCCTATCTGCATCTTTTTGAAAAGATTGCAAATATTGTTTAAATTAAATAGGGTATCCCATTTCAAACCCAGCGTCTCGGAAAATCTCATTTTAGGGCACTAGACAATGATTAATTGTAGTAATTCGATAATAATACATGGATTTCTCGCGAAAACATCGTTAAGGCGAAATTTAAAGTTTGTCTTGGCTGATTGAAGAAATTTCACAATAAAAACTGAAACGCAAACACGCATAAAGATGTTTATTCAGGACAATAACTTATATAAAACAACAGCAGAAATACATATAATGTATCACCAATGGAGGTTGTAAAATACTGTAGGTGATACTTAAACGTAATGTTCTATTTATTTTTTTTTGTCGTTAAGGGGACTGGAGGGTATTAATCCATTATTTTTTAAATATACATGTAGGATTTTGCTTGTTTTTCTATAGATGAACTTTTATCATATACTAAATAGAAAAATCAAATAAAAACATGGGGTTATCGTTCACTTAAGCTCACAATCTGCCCTCGAAAGAAGCAACCATTTTTGTTAAGGTACTTTTTTTTAAGTTGAACTAATAGGAGAAATAGAGAGATATATATATCGAAATAAAAAAAGAACTAAATTACAGAAATCGATTAATTTTACAACTGTTTAGTTTACGTAAAGCATATTTGAAAAATATCTATTGGTCACCGATGAGTTGAAAAAGACATTTTAATTCTAATGCCAAAACAAAATGTCATTATTGCATTAAAGGGAGACAATTTGGAGCTTTTACAGAGATATAAACATTTGAAAAATAAATCTGAGGCCAAAATCATTCGATTTTTTGGGTTGATTTTTGAGCCAATTCATAAAGTTATAACTAATAGTGTAATAAATAAAATTTGTAATGAAAACAAAAATGATAAAATTTTTGCTGAAATTACCCTCGAGCCTCCGAAAGAGCAAGTATTGCACAAAAAAAAGGAATCATCCTTTAACGGAAACAACTCTTGAAATCATCGGCTATTCGTCGATGACTAAAGGCTATTTATTTCTGAAATCTAAATTTTGTTTTGCTGTTCTGAGTGTTCAAGATGTTACATGCAGCTAAAATATTGGTAAAACATTTGAAAAAATACTGATCTGTATAAAATTTACACAAAAGTAAACGAATTAAGCCACTGGAATGCAGTCCAGGACTCGGATAAATAAGCACATTTAAACAAGAGTGCACACACTGAAATGTCTCGCCTACTTTACTCATCATTAATATTATGTTGATAGCCCTAAGTATAAAGATTTATTACAACTGCCACATAAACTTAACATTAACCAAGATAGCTAAACAAAGACCAAATGAATTATGAAAATGAGGTAAAGGTCTGACGAACCATACCAGGCAGACATGAACAGCTAACAATTCTTCGATACAACAAATAACTTGACCTATTACTTATAGTTTAAGAAAAACAGACCAAAACACAAAAACTTAACACTGTGCAATGAACCGTGAAATTGAGGTCATGGTCAAATAAAACCTGGGAGACTTATATATAGATCATAAGATATTTTCATGCACCAAATATAGTGACCTTTGGCATATAATATTAGATAAAAAGACCAAAACTCAAAAACTGAACTTTGACCACTGAACCATGAAAATGAGGTCAAGGTCAGATGATATCTTCCCGCTAGACATGTACACCTTACAATCATTCCATACAACAAATATTGTAGACTCATTGCATAAAGTATGAGAAAAACAGACCAAGACAGAAAAATTTAACTATAACAACTGAACCGTGAAAATGAGGTCAAGGTCAGATGACACCTGCCAGTTGGACATGTACACCTTACAGTCCTTCCATACACCGAATATACTAGCCCTGTTGCTTATAGTATCTGAGATGTGGACTTGACCACCAAAACTTATTCTAACCTTTGTTCACTGATCCACGAAATGAAGTCGAGGTCAAGTGAAAACTGTCTGACGGGCATGAGTACCTTGCAAGGTACGCACATACCAAATATAGTTATCTTATTACTTATAATAAGAGAGAATTCAACATTACAAAAATTCTGAACTTTTTTTTCAAGTGATCACTGAACCATGAAAATGAGGTCAAGGACATTGGACATGTGACTGACAGAAACTTCGTAACATGAGGCATCTATATACAGAGTATGAAGCATCCAATTCTTCCACCTTCTAAAATATTAAGCTTTTCAGAAGTTAACTTGCACCGCCGCCGCCGGATCACTATTCATATGTCGAGCTTTCTGCAACAAAAGTTACAGGCTCTCCTAAAATGACAGGTTATATGAACTGAGTGGCAATAAAAGCACAAGTCTAACACTTGCTTTTTAAAAAATTAAAATCGTTATTTAAAATGGTGATCTTTAAACAAACAAAAATTGAATATGAAAATTTACAATTCCAACAATAGATCGATATTAAACAGAAATGTTTCATTATCTTTTTTCGGCTACAATTGGTATATGAACCATCCAAATGTCAAAATATCAACATAGAGTATTTACAAAGAATGTTTCTGTTATGTTGTGCAACTAAATCTCTACAGCAAATGGTAGTGACAACACTAGATGTTAATTAGGATCCAGCGAAAAGCCAGGCTTTTGTCCACGAAGGTAGCAAATTGTCGGTGTGACTATCGCTGACGGCTTTTGGTAACACACGATATGGTTGTTGGTCATGTTGTTATCACCAAGGGAAGGTCATCGTGCTCTTAATTTCCACACAAACTGATATAGCTCCAAAGGTTTAACAATGAACACCAATAGACACTCATGTCAATTGGAAGGCCACGCGGAATCAATATCGGAGATGTTAAAGACAAATGCATCGGTCATGCTGGGCTTTTGTTGCTTAATGTCTAAATGGACATGGCCTATAATTAAAAGATCCTTTTGCGGAATTTGTGGATTATTTGGTCAACTGTATACAGTCTACGAGCAATTGCATCCTGGGAAAAGCCTCATTAGATAAACCCCAATTTGTTTGTAATTGGTTGTCAGAAAGACCTGGCATATAGTCTTATATTTATTGAACTTACTTACTTACAATAAGGGATAAGCCAGCGAGTAAGTCAGCAAAGGGTTAGGGAAGTACCTTGGTATATAAAAAAGTCGAAATAAACAATTGCCGTCTGGCCAAGAGATTCTCCACGTGGGGTATGATGCCAGAGGTAGAAGTAGGCATTGCCTTAAAAAAGGCACAGATCACTTAGGCCCAAGACCCGTACGAGTTTGACAACAATGAATTAAAAGGGTAAGGTGGTACCTCTGTTTGCAACGAAGTCGAAATACACTTTAATAATTGCCGGCTGGCCAAACTAAAAGATTCTCCACGTAGGCCATTTTACCAGAGATAGAGGAGGGCATTGCCATACAAATTTCTTATAGCACTTATGCCCTAGACCCGTACGAGTTTGACAATAATGAATCAAAAGGGGGAGATGGTACCTCTGTTTACAACAAAGTCGAAATAAAGTATTGCCGGCTGGCCAAACTAAGAGGTTCTCCACGTAGGCCATTTTACCAGAGATAGATATGGTAATTGCCTTTAAAATGGCATATAACACTAATTCCAAAGACCTGTACGATTTTGCCTGCAAGGGGTTAAAAATAAAAGGTGTTACCTTTGTTTACAACGAAGTCGAAATAAACCTCTACCTCTGGTATAATGATCCACGTAGAGAATCCCGGAGTTTGGCCTACCGGCTACAGTTATTTTGACTTTAATGTGAACAGAGGTACCACCTCCTCATTTTAGCTCTTTACTGACAAACTCGTACGGGTATATGCCATATAAGTGCTATAGGCTATTTTAAAGGCAATGACCACCTATACCTCTGGTAGCATGGCCCATGTGGTGAATCTCGTAGTTTGAACAGCCGGCAATATTTCATAACGACTTTGCGATATACTAGAATACCCTCCTTTCCTTTTGCTGGCATAAGTGCAATAAACCATTTTAAAGGCAAGGCCCACCTCTACCTCTGGTATCATGATAAACGTGGATCATCTTTTATTTTTGGCCATCCGGCAATAGTTTATTTCGACTTTGTTATATACCAGGGTACCCTCCTTACCCTTTGCTGACAAACTCGTACAGATCAATGGAATAAGAAGTATGGGCCATTTTAGATGCAATGTCCACCACTACCTTTGTTATAATGGCCTATGTTGAGAATTTCTTTGTTTGGCCAGCCGGCAATAATTCATTTCGACTTCGTTGTAAACATAGATACCACCTCCCCCTTTTAACACTTTGCTGAAGCACTTGTACGGGTCTACGGCATAAGTGGCCATTTTTGAGGCTATGGCCACTTCTACCTCTGGTATCATGGCCCATGTGGAGAATCTCTTCGTTTAGCCAGCCAGCAATAGTTTATTTTGACTTTGTGATATACTTAGGTAACCCCCTTACCCATTGCTAATTAACTTACACGGGTCTGGGACATACGTGTTATGGCTATGTTAGAGGTAATGCCTACCTCATCCTCTGATATAATACCCCGCGTATAGAATCTCTTAGTTAGGCCAGTCGGCTTAATTTATATTTTCGTTGTAAAAAGAGGCATCGCATCCCCCTTTAACCTTTTGCTGACAAACTCGTACAGGTCTAGGGCGTTAGTTTTATCAGCCATTTAAAAGGCAATGCACACATTTAACCTAGGATTAATGGCCAACTTGGAGAATCTCGTACTAAAGCAAGCCGGCAATAATTTATTTCGACTTCTTTGTAAACAGAGGTACCAACACCCTTTTAAACCCTTTGATAATACCGCGTACTTCTCTAGGAAATAAGTGATTTAGGCCATTTTAGAGGCAATGACAACCTCTACCTCTGGTATCATGGCCCACGCGGAGAATCTCTTAGCCATCCAGCAATAGTTTAGTTCGACTTTATTATATACTAGGGTACCAACCTTACACTTTGCTGACTAACTCGTACGGGTCTAGGTCATACGTGCTCATGGTCATTTTATAGAGGCAATCCCTTCCTCTACCTCTCATATTATGGCCCGCGTGGATAATTTCTTAGTTTAGCCAGCGGGCAACAGTTTATTTCAACTTCGTTATATACCGGGCTAATTCATCCCCCTTTTAACTCATTGTTGACAAACTCGTTCGGGTCTATAGCATAAGTGCTATGAGACATTTTTAAGAGAATGACTACTCCAACATCTAGTATAAGTGCGCACCTAAAAATGTCTTAGTTTGGACAGCCGTCACTATTTTTGGTGGACTGTGTGATATACTAGAGTATTCCCCTTACCCTCTTCTGACCAACTCGTACGGGTCGAGGACATAAGTGCCGTGGCCCATGGACCATTTAAGAGGCACTGCCTACCTATACCTCTGGTATAATGGCCAACGTGGAAAATCTCTTAGTTTGAAGAGCTGGCAATAATGAGGTTTATTTTTACTTCGTGATATACCGGCGAAACTCATGCCCCTTTTAATTCGTTGCTGATAAACTCGTGTAGATCCAGGACATAAGTGCTATAAGCCATTTATAAGGGTTTGACTACCTCTTCCTCTGGAATAATGGCCTACCTGGAGTATGTGTTAGTTTAGCCAGCTTTCAATAGTTGTTTTTTAGACTAAGGGATATACAAGAGTATTCCCCTTGCCCTCTGTTGACCAACACCTACGGGTCTAGGATATTAGTGCTTCGAGCCATTTTAGAGGTAATGCGATATATTGTAAAAGACATGAAATTTCATGTACAAATCATTTATAATGTGAGTATGGTCTGTATTTAACTCCTAAAAGGACATGGTATTTTGAAGTTCAAAATGAAACCTGCCAAAAATATACACATTTTATATCGGACATAAAGCAAAATTATCGGACATAAAGCAAACCGGACAAAAAGCAACGGACAAAAAGCAAAAGTTTCGGACAAAAAGCAAAATAATCGGACAAAAGGCAAAACGGACAAAAAGCAACGGACAAAAAGCAAAAGTTTCGGACAAAAAGCAAAATAATCGGACAAAAGGCAAAACGGACAAAAAGCAACGGACAAAAAGCAAAAGTTTCGGACAAAAAGCAAAATTATCGGACAAAAAGCAAAAGCGGACAAAAAGCGAATTGCGGACAAAAAGCACCGTATCAACCGACTGTTATCGACGGCTTTCTTTACACTAGTAAGTTTGTCTTATGGGTAATTGTTTTTCGCTGTTGTTTCGTTGCTGTCGGGTGGACAAATACATGAAATCTCCGTGCCATCATCAAATATATTAATGGCTGTATATCGGGTAATTCAAACCCTTTTTTCTTCGCATAGAAACAACTCTTCGTTAATCTGAGCATGGAAGGAATACTATGTATCACGAACTATAAATGAGGATACAAAAAATGAAAAACTAAGCGAAATTGTGAATCCCGCATTGCACGAAAAAATGTGTTGTATTTTAGTAAATAACACGTGTTCTCGGTTGATTGTAAACACGTAGTAGTCCATCATGCATTGTTACTCGTTTAGTGGATTGGTCAAAAACCTAGGTAAAAATAAATTGCGTCACATGTAAAAAAACAATTACATGTGAGAGAACATAAGTATGCTAATTTATGCATTTCCATATAAGGTAGTGGTCCCGACCTGCTTAAGCTGCCTTAAATTTTATAAAACTTGTACAGAACCACAATGCACAGTGATCAATTTCAGGTAGTGAGTCATTTATTGTTGTAGAGTTATGTCCCTTTTTTACTGGTAGATTTATATTGTGAAGCTTGAGTGTCTTCAAACACGTTCCTCTTAATCTTTTACATATATTATTTAGGCACCACTTACTTTATTTTTTCTTGGAATATTGCCAAACAGCTGAAGCTTTTTCATTTCATAAAAAAAAAAAAAAAAAAAAAAAAAAAAAAAAATTTAAACTTATTTCACTGATGTGTAGATTGTTCTAGTCAATATTTACATGTAACTAGTTTTATTTTTATACATCTGCAAAAAAATTTAAATATTTGGTCGTATATTGGTATCACGTTGTATTGATGCCAGCGTCTTCAGAAGACAGATTGTTTCCGGATGATAACTTTTTACCTTTTCTACCTGATTAAAGGCTGTATACATGTAATTTCAATCAATTGTACATTTCGTTGAGGCCAATTTCCAGAAAATTTGATTAAAGGACAATAACTCTTTCGTAAGTCACATGGTATCTCTCAAAAAGTCATGTTACATGCTGAATTAAAGTGGAAAAATGTATAGTTTAAACGAAAAAAGATGTTGTACAGACATAAAGTTAGAAAAATAGAACATAGTTTTAGTGTAAAAGTAATGCATGAAGACTTTTGGAAACATACTAGGTGAAAACTTTATACAGAAAGATGTAAAAACCTGCCAGATGGGTAGAAATATCTATGCTTGAAACACCGAAAAATAGTGGATTTTTAAAGAATTTTTGCCAAAGTCAAATAAATAGCCCAAGTTTATGTAAAAGATGTGGTATTCACTACTGCTTACTGAATGATCGAACTTTTAAGAAAGAATTTTCAGTGAATATATTTAATGAAAATCTGTTATGGTTTAGTTCCCAGGCTAAAAATGTAACAAAAGCAGAGAGAGAGAGAAGAAAGGGGAAGAAAGGGGGGGAGGGAATTAATTTTCTTACAAGCTTAATAATGAATTTCAGTTGTCGTAACTCTAAATGAAAAATAGCCTTTATATTACACATCTTTTGGTGGTGCGGCAGTATATTTCAGGAAAATGAAAAAAAATTGTGGAGAACTGTTGGAAAAAATATGTTACTGCTGAAAACTTATGTTATCCCTTACTGAAAAATCAGCCTTCTTGCAAACTGTTCTGCCGCAAACACTGCGGTAAGGTTTCTTCAAATAGTTTGCCGCAACAACACTTCGACGTTTTACCATGCAAATGAAGGTTGCGGCAGACTTGCTGCAAAGTTTTATAGTCTTATATAGTTTGTGGTGAACTTCTGGCGACTATTTGTGGTGAATCTCTGGCAAACTTTGATAGCCTTATATAGTTTGTGGCGAACTTCTGGCAATTTTTGGGGTGAACTTCTGACAAACTTCCACAGCCTTATATAGTTTGCAGTGAACTGCTGGCAAATCAAGTGACTATGGTAATTTTTGTACTAATAATAGCAAATTTACATGCAAAAACTGCATAAATTAACTTCCAAAGAGATGATTAATGATGCATGGCCTGTTTCAAGAACTAATTGAATCATATATAACTCAGACATATTTCATATATATAACATCCATTTATTTTTTATATGAAAACACGAACATTAAATTAACTTCCCTCCTGTTATCAAAGAAACAGGAAGTCTGATTTTAGTACTGGGAGCATGCTCAGTATGCTATAAATTTTGTAGAAGTTTCTAGCAAACTTAGGGAGCTACCATTTTATTTTTATGGGGGGGGGGGGGGGGGGGGGGGGGGGGGGGGGCTAGGATGAAATTTGAAAAAAATAGGCAGGACAGGAGTTTTTAGTAAAAAAAAAAAGGCAGGATGAGACACTTGCAAAAAAAAAAAGTCAGGATGACAATTTATGTAAAAAAAGTCCGGATAAACTAAAAAAAAAAAAAAGCAGGACCGAATAGAGTGAAAAATAAAAAGGCAGGACAGAGATTACAACTAAAAGAAAATGCAGGACAAAATTTTTCATCCTAGCCCCCCCATAAAAATCAAATGGTAGCTCCCTTAAGGACTGCTTTAAAGTTTGTTTACAAAGTTCCTTTAAATTTAAGAACGTTAAGAGTTTATGACAACCTTGCGGCAACTTTTAACATGTGTTTGTGGACAGTTTGCTGCTAGCGGCAAACATGGGTGAACAACTTTCAGGTCTTCTGGCGAACTAAAAAGATTGCTGCAACCTTACCGCAAGGTAACATGCAGCAATGTTTCTCTTTTCATAAGGGATGTAGAGGTTTTGAGTTTCTCTAAATTTGAGTTGAAAGAAATTGATTTGTAATACAAGACATTTATTTTTTAAACTGTTATATAAAGCCAAAGATCCGTTTCCTTTATTTTATTGATACACATGTTCTCAGAAATGAAGTCTGCAGATGATTTATTGCAGTTAAACTTCACCCTGAATTTTAGTTTATGAATCATGGAAAGAATTGACTTTAAATTTTTATCTTTTTAAACCCTAATTGTTCCATAGATTTTTTTTAAGCAGCCATTGAAATTAAGGTAAAAATTTTGAAAAAAAATATGAAATATTGGATTGGAGTCGAATGCACCCACACGAGCGGGTTCGAATGTTGACTGGCTAGTGATTACAGTAGTAACTAATAATACCACTCGGCCACCGAGGCCCCTTATAAAATTTGAAAATAAAGATCTAAGTATTAAGGATCATGAACAGTCAGGCCTGTTTTAAGCATATCACTGATGGGAAGCAGGGGCGGATGCAGGAATTTTCAAAAGGGGGGTGCTAACCCAGGGCAAAAGGGGGGGGGGTGCAGGGGGGGGTGCAAAACATATGTCCCAATACAAATGCATTGATCGGCAAAAATAAAGGGGGTGCGCACCCCCGGAACCCCCCTGGATCCGCCACTGGGAAGTGTCAAAAGAGGTTCTGAAATATTCCCAGTCCAAAAAAAAAAAAAACGTGGCTGGGATTGAAACTTGGTTCAGTGTTACAGTTGGAAGATTTATTGTTCATGTTAGCAGACAAATATCCGTGGCGGATCCAGGGGGCGGGGGGGGGGGGGGGGTTCCGGGGGTTAGCATAATAGGGGTAAATTCAGTAAAAAATCTCCCTTTGACTGTAATGCTAATCTATGTGTGGAAATAAATTTATACCTGATTTACCTTTAGAAATTAAAAACTTTCATACATCATTCATGAAAGTACAAATGTAGCCCTATCTTTTGCAACAATAAAAACATAGTGTCATGCGGCATTTTTGGGCATTCACATGACCTCAGTGGCGGATCCAGGGGGGGGGGGGGGTTCCGGGGGTTGGAACCCCCCTTTTTTTGGCCGATCAATGCATTTGAATGGGAGCATATAGTTGGAACCCCCCCCCCCTTTACTCTGGGTTGGGACCCCCCCTTTTTTAAAATGGCTGGATCCGCCACTGCGGCCTTGTTTACAAACAATGTAGATTCGCACTGAATTCCTATACCGACCCCCATTACTTTTCAACCCTTTAGGAAATAAAATTAGTACATACAGCATTTATTTTTTTTTATTTTTTTCAACTCTAGTTTTGATCCATCTACCAAAAAATATTTATTACAAACATTATCTACCAATCAGAAGAGCACTTGACTTCAGTTTTAGACAGAAAGCTCTCCCCCAAATGGGCGGTACCTGATGACGTATATTTATTTACTGAATTAACCCCTATAAAAATATCATAAAGTTCACTATTAAAGAAATAACATGAATACTACTTTTAGCCATTATAGATTGTTATATGAAAAGGGAAACCACAGCAAAAATAGCTTACCTACATAAAAAAAAACAGGAACTATATTCATAGACAACCGATTACGAGCGACCAAACATTCTTAAACATCAGATCATTTCGTCTTTTTCTCTCTTTTGCTTTTTTTCTCTCACTTATTTACGCATGACATAACACCTCAACTTCACGTTTAAATATATATATATATATTATTTACGTGTGTATTGTGCATCAATATGAAATATGGGGTAAACGTCAATGAGACAGCAACCTAGCAACATAAATAACCAAAAGATAAGTATTTGGTTTGAATGGAAGCAGATATATGCGAGTTTTTTGACTCAACGAGATAGCATCTCAACGACAAAAAATGTATTTAAACGAACTATGCACTTGGCTACTGTTCTTTTTTTTTTTAAACTCTTTTTAAAACCTCTTGCTATATTCAATTTGAGAGATAAGAAACAAAACTATCTATCAAACGAAAACTAGATCAAGTGAGAAAGAAGCTTCTTTCATAAGTACAAATTATTGCTTCATTGCTTATTTCAGAGTTCGAAGCTTGGTCCGACTCCAAATCTATGTTTGACAATTTTCCAGCCGAATGTCAGTAGTTTTCTCCTGGTGCACCAGCTTTCTTCACCATTATATAGCTGGTCGCCATGAAATAGCCAAAAATAATGAAAGTGGCGTTAAAGACCAATAATGAATAAATCAATCATTGTATATATCAGACGTTTCACACACATATCTTATCCTTTATTGAACAAGAATCTATGCATTTGAAATTGAATTTGACAATAGTAATTTTCCAGCATCGTGTAATGATGAATCTCGATATGACTGTAATATGTGCCACTGGACATGAATCTTAATCTTTGTGACATTGTAATACCTAGTAGAATGGGAGAAAGTTAAAGCAACTTAGCTTTCAACTTTTATCAACCATTCTAGAGGAAAGCTTAGTATTTAGAAAATACCTTAGGAATGCAAGGACCAAGCAACATAAACCTATTTTTGAAGGTTGATGTGTCCATCATATTACATATGTGGCAACCTTTTGTAAAAGACTTGTACTAAGTAAATATTATTTAAGTTCCATTGCTAACTTAAAGTCGACACCTTATAATGTAGAATATCTTTTTTTAATAGAAAAGGGTGTTTTAGATATTTGACGATTGCAAAATTTCCGAGAATGAATCGAGCAGTCCCTATTCGAATGCAGCATTCACTAATATCTTAATAAACATGTCTTTGACAAGCAATACTGTGACCCACTGACAGTGTCTTTAAAGATCCAATGTGCAAATATGTCAAAAAGGGGTTACAGAGTATTGTCCCTGCTAAACAGAAGTGTGCATGTTTCAGCTCTGGTGGTCCCAGTGAAGACCTTTTTTTTTCTCAGTTAAAACATTTGAGGTACACAGTCTGTAAAATGAAACAAAAGTTGAAAAGATGATGCTCGTCTTAGCGTATAACCAAAAATGTACTTATTCGGAACTGGTTAGAAATGAAATGAAGTCACAAGAAAAGTCGCTGCTTGAATAGACACAGTTGCCCTTTGTACAACTTCTGACACGTTGTTCCACAATGGCTCAATGATCTAAAGCATAATAGGGGTAAATTCAGTAAAAAATCTCCCTTTGACTTTAATGCTAATCTATGTGTGGAAATAAATTTATACCTGATTTACCTTTAGAAATTAAAAACTTTCATACATCATTCATGAAAGTACAAATGTAGCCCTATCTTTTGCAACAATAAAAACATAGTGTCATGCGGCATTTTTGGGCATTCACATGACCTCAGTGGCGGATCCAGGGGGGGGGGGGGGGGTTCCGGGGGTTGGAACCCCCCTTTTTTTGGCCGATCAATGCATTTGAATGGGAGCATATAGTTGGAAACCCCCCCCCCCCCCTTTACTCTGGGTTGGGACCCCCCCTTTTTTAAAATGGCTGGATCCGCCACTGCGGCCTTGTTTACAAACAATGTAGATTCGCACTGAATTCCTATACCGACCCCCATTACTTTTCAACCCTTTAGGAAATAAAATTAGTACATACAGCATTTATTTTTTTTTATTTTTTTCAACTCTAGTTTTGATCCATCTACCAAAAAATATTTATTACAAACATTATCTACCAATCAGAAGAGCACTTGACTTCAGTTTTAGACAGAAAGCTCTCCCCCAAATGGGCGGTACCTGATGACGTATATTTATTTACTGAATTAACCCCTATAAAAATATCATAAAGTTCACTATTAAAGAAATAACATGAATACTACTTTTAGCCATTATAGATTGTTATATGAAAAGGGAAACCACAGCAAAAATAGCTTACCTACATAAAAAAAAACAGGAACTATATTCATAGACAACCGATTACGAGCGACCAAACATTCTTAAACATCAGATCATTTCGTCTTTTTCTCTCTTTTGCTTTTTTTCTCTCACTTATTTACGCATGACATAACACCTCAACTTCACGTTTAAATATATATATATATATTATTTACGTGTGTATTGTGCATCAATATGAAATATGGGGTAAACGTCAATGAGACAGCAACCTAGCAACATAAATAACCAAAAGATAAGTATTTGGTTTGAATGGAAGCAGATATATGCGAGTTTTTTGACTCAACGAGATAGCATCTCAACGACAAAAAATGTATTTAAACGAACTATGCACTTGGCTACTGTTCTTTTTTTTTTTAAACTCTTTTTAAAACCTCTTGCTATATTCAATTTGAGAGATAAGAAACAAAACTATCTATCAAACGAAAACTAGATCAAGTGAGAAAGAAGCTTCTTTCATAAGTACAAATTATTGCTTCATTGCTTATTTCAGAGTTCGAAGCTTGGTCCGACTCCAAATCTATGTTTGACAATTTTCCAGCCGAATGTCAGTAGTTTTCTCCTGGTGCACCAGCTTTCTTCACCATTATATAGCTGGTCGCCATGAAATAGCCAAAAATAATGAAAGTGGCGTTAAAGACCAATAATGAATAAATCAATCATTGTATATATCAGACGTTTCACACACATATCTTATCCTTTATTGAACAAGAATCTATGCATTTGAAATTGAATTTGACAATAGTAATTTTCCAGCATCGTGTAATGATGAATCTCGATATGACTGTAATATGTGCCACTGGACATGAATCTTAATCTTTGTGACATTGTAATACCTAGTAGAATGGGAGAAAGTTAAAGCAACTTAGCTTTCAACTTTTATCAACCATTCTAGAGGAAAGCTTAGTATTTAGAAAATACCTTAGGAATGCAAGGACCAAGCAACATAAACCTATTTTTGAAGGTTGATGTGTCCATCATATTACATATGTGGCAACCTTTTGTAAAAGACTTGTACTAAGTAAATATTATTTAAGTTCCATTGCTAACTTAAAGTCGACACCTTATAATGTAGAATATCTTTTTTTAATAGAAAAGGGTGTTTTAGATATTTGACGATTGCAAAATTTCCGAGAATGAATCGAGCAGTCCCTATTCGAATGCAGCATTCACTAATATCTTAATAAACATGTCTTTGACAAGCAATACTGTGACCCACTGACAGTGTCTTTAAAGATCCAATGTGCAAATATGTCAAAAAGGGGTTACAGAGTATTGTCCCTGCTAAACAGAAGTGTGCATGTTTCAGCTCTGGTGGTCCCAGTGAAGACCTTTTTTTTTCTCAGTTAAAACATTTGAGGTACACAGTCTGTAAAATGAAACAAAAGTTGAAAAGATGATGCTCGTCTTAGCGTATAACCAAAAATGTACTTATTCGGAACTGGTTAGAAATGAAATGAAGTCACAAGAAAAGTCGCTGCTTGAATAGACACAGTTGCCCTTTGTACAACTTCTGACACGTTGTTCCACAATGGCTCAATGATCTAAAGCATAATAGGGGTAAATTCAGTAAAAAATCTCCCTTTGACTTTAATGCTAATCTATGTGTGGAAATAAATTTATACCTGATTTACCTTTAGAAATTAAAAACTTTCATACATCATTCATGAAAGTACAAATGTAGCCCTATCTTTTGCAACAATAAAAACATAGTGTCATGCGGCATTTTTGGGCATTCACATGACCTCAGTGGCGGATCCAGGGGGGGGGGGGGGGGGTTCCGGGGGTTGGAACCCCCCTTTTTTTGGCCGATCAATGCATTTGAATGGGAGCATATAGTTGGAAACCCCCCCCCCCCTTTTACTCTGGGTTGGGACCCCCCCTTTTTTAAAATGGCTGGATCCGCCACTGCGGCCTTGTTTACAAACAATGTAGATTCGCACTGAATTCCTATACCGACCCCCATTACTTTTCAACCCTTTAGGAAATAAAATTAGTACATACAGCATTTATTTTTTTTTATTTTTTTCAACTCTAGTTTTGATCCATCTACCAAAAAATATTTATTACAAACATTATCTACCAATCAGAAGAGCACTTGACTTCAGTTTTAGACAGAAAGCTCTCCCCCAAATGGGCGGTACCTGATGACGTATATTTATTTACTGAATTAACCCCTATAAAAATATCATAAAGTTCACTATTAAAGAAATAACATGAATACTACTTTTAGCCATTATAGATTGTTATATGAAAAGGGAAACCACAGCAAAAATAGCTTACCTACATAAAAAAAAACAGGAACTATATTCATAGACAACCGATTACGAGCGACCAAACATTCTTAAACATCAGATCATTTCGTCTTTTTCTCTCTTTTGCTTTTTTTCTCTCACTTATTTACGCATGACATAACACCTCAACTTCACGTTTAAATATATATATATATATTATTTACGTGTGTATTGTGCATCAATATGAAATATGGGGTAAACGTCAATGAGACAGCAACCTAGCAACATAAATAACCAAAAGATAAGTATTTGGTTTGAATGGAAGCAGATATATGCGAGTTTTTTGACTCAACGAGATAGCATCTCAACGACAAAAAATGTATTTAAACGAACTATGCACTTGGCTACTGTTCTTTTTTTTTTAAAACTCTTTTTAAAACCTCTTGCTATATTCAATTTGAGAGATAAGAAACAAAACTATCTATCAAACGAAAACTAGATCAAGTGAGAAAGAAGCTTCTTTCATAAGTACAAATTATTGCTTCATTGCTTATTTCAGAGTTCGAAGCTTGGTCCGACTCCAAATCTATGTTTGACAATTTTCCAGCCGAATGTCAGTAGTTTTCTCCTGGTGCACCAGCTTTCTTCACCATTATATAGCTGGTCGCCATGAAATAGCCAAAAATAATGAAAGTGGCGTTAAAGACCAATAATGAATAAATCAATCATTGTATATATCAGACGTTTCACACACATATCTTATCCTTTATTGAACAAGAATCTATGCATTTGAAATTGAATTTGACAATAGTAATTTTCCAGCATCGTGTAATGATGAATCTCGATATGACTGTAATATGTGCCACTGGACATGAATCTTAATCTTTGTGACATTGTAATACCTAGTAGAATGGGAGAAAGTTAAAGCAACTTAGCTTTCAACTTTTATCAACCATTCTAGAGGAAAGCTTAGTATTTAGAAAATACCTTAGGAATGCAAGGACCAAGCAACATAAACCTATTTTTGAAGGTTGATGTGTCCATCATATTACATATGTGGCAACCTTTTGTAAAAGACTTGTACTAAGTAAATATTATTTAAGTTCCATTGCTAACTTAAAGTCGACACCTTATAATGTAGAATATCTTTTTTTAATAGAAAAGGGTGTTTTAGATATTTGACGATTGCAAAATTTCCGAGAATGAATCGAGCAGTCCCTATTCGAATGCAGCATTCACTAATATCTTAATAAACATGTCTTTGACAAGCAATACTGTGACCCACTGACAGTGTCTTTAAAGATCCAATGTGCAAATATGTCAAAAAGGGGTTACAGAGTATTGTCCCTGCTAAACAGAAGTGTGCATGTTTCAGCTCTGGTGGTCCCAGTGAAGACCTTTTTTTTTCTCAGTTAAAACATTTGAGGTACACAGTCTGTAAAATGAAACAAAAGTTGAAAAGATGATGCTCGTCTTAGCGTATAACCAAAAATGTACTTATTCGGAACTGGTTAGAAATGAAATGAAGTCACAAGAAAAGTCGCTGCTTGAATAGACACAGTTGCCCTTTGTACAACTTCTGACACGTTGTTCCACAATGGCTCAATGATCTAAAGCATAATAGGGGTAAATTCAGTAAAAAATCTCCCTTTGACTTTAATGCTAATCTATGTGTGGAAATAAATTTATACCTGATTTACCTTTAGAAATTAAAAACTTTCATACATCATTCATGAAAGTACAAATGTAGCCCTATCTTTTGCAACAATAAAAACATAGTGTCATGCGGCATTTTTGGGCATTCACATGACCTCAGTGGCGGATCCAGGGGGGGGGGGGGGGGGTTCCGGGGGTTGGAACCCCCCTTTTTTTGGCCGATCAATGCATTTGAATGGGAGCATATAGTTGGAAACCCCCCCCCCCCTTTTACTCTGGGTTGGGACCCCCCCTTTTTTAAAATGGCTGGATCCGCCACTGCGGCCTTGTTTACAAACAATGTAGATTCGCACTGAATTCCTATACCGACCCCCATTACTTTTCAACCCTTTAGGAAATAAAATTAGTACATACAGCATTTATTTTTTTTTATTTTTTTCAACTCTAGTTTTGATCCATCTACCAAAAAATATTTATTACAAACATTATCTACCAATCAGAAGAGCACTTGACTTCAGTTTTAGACAGAAAGCTCTCCCCCAAATGGGCGGTACCTGATGACGTATATTTATTTACTGAATTAACCCCTATAAAAATATCATAAAGTTCACTATTAAAGAAATAACATGAATACTACTTTTAGCCATTATAGATTGTTATATGAAAAGGGAAACCACAGCAAAAATAGCTTACCTACATAAAAAAAAACAGGAACTATATTCATAGACAACCGATTACGAGCGACCAAACATTCTTAAACATCAGATCATTTCGTCTTTTTCTCTCTTTTGCTTTTTTTCTCTCACTTATTTACGCATGACATAACACCTCAACTTCACGTTTAAATATATATATATATATTATTTACGTGTGTATTGTGCATCAATATGAAATATGGGGTAAACGTCAATGAGACAGCAACCTAGCAACATAAATAACCAAAAGATAAGTATTTGGTTTGAATGGAAGCAGATATATGCGAGTTTTTTGACTCAACGAGATAGCATCTCAACGACAAAAAATGTATTTAAACGAACTATGCACTTGGCTACTGTTCTTTTTTTTTTAAAACTCTTTTTAAAACCTCTTGCTATATTCAATTTGAGAGATAAGAAACAAAACTATCTATCAAACGAAAACTAGATCAAGTGAGAAAGAAGCTTCTTTCATAAGTACAAATTATTGCTTCATTGCTTATTTCAGAGTTCGAAGCTTGGTCCGACTCCAAATCTATGTTTGACAATTTTCCAGCCGAATGTCAGTAGTTTTCTCCTGGTGCACCAGCTTTCTTCACCATTATATAGCTGGTCGCCATGAAATAGCCAAAAATAATGAAAGTGGCGTTAAAGACCAATAATGAATAAATCAATCATTGTATATATCAGACGTTTCACACACATATCTTATCCTTTATTGAACAAGAATCTATGCATTTGAAATTGAATTTGACAATAGTAATTTTCCAGCATCGTGTAATGATGAATCTCGATATGACTGTAATATGTGCCACTGGACATGAATCTTAATCTTTGTGACATTGTAATACCTAGTAGAATGGGAGAAAGTTAAAGCAACTTAGCTTTCAACTTTTATCAACCATTCTAGAGGAAAGCTTAGTATTTAGAAAATACCTTAGGAATGCAAGGACCAAGCAACATAAACCTATTTTTGAAGGTTGATGTGTCCATCATATTACATATGTGGCAACCTTTTGTAAAAGACTTGTACTAAGTAAATATTATTTAAGTTCCATTGCTAACTTAAAGTCGACACCTTATAATGTAGAATATCTTTTTTTAATAGAAAAGGGTGTTTTAGATATTTGACGATTGCAAAATTTCCGAGAATGAATCGAGCAGTCCCTATTCGAATGCAGCATTCACTAATATCTTAATAAACATGTCTTTGACAAGCAATACTGTGACCCACTGACAGTGTCTTTAAAGATCCAATGTGCAAATATGTCAAAAAGGGGTTACAGAGTATTGTCCCTGCTAAACAGAAGTGTGCATGTTTCAGCTCTGGTGGTCCCAGTGAAGACCTTTTTTTTTCTCAGTTAAAACATTTGAGGTACACAGTCTGTAAAATGAAACAAAAGTTGAAAAGATGATGCTCGTCTTAGCGTATAACCAAAAATGTACTTATTCGGAACTGGTTAGAAATGAAATGAAGTCACAAGAAAAGTCGCTGCTTGAATAGACACAGTTGCCCTTTGTACAACTTCTGACACGTTGTTCCACAATGGCTCAATGATCTAAAGCATAATAGGGGTAAATTCAGTAAAAAATCTCCCTTTGACTTTAATGCTAATCTATGTGTGGAAATAAATTTATACCTGATTTACCTTTAGAAATTAAAAACTTTCATACATCATTCATGAAAGTACAAATGTAGCCCTATCTTTTGCAACAATAAAAACATAGTGTCATGCGGCATTTTTGGGCATTCACATGACCTCAGTGGCGGATCCAGGGGGGGGGGGGGTTCCGGGGGTTGGAACCCCCCTTTTTTTGGCCGATCAATGCATTTGAATGGGAGCATATAGTTGGAAACCCCCCCCCCTTTACTCTGGGTTGGGACCCCCCCTTTTTTAAAATGGCTGGATCCGCCACTGCGGCCTTGTTTACAAACAATGTAGATTCGCACTGAATTCCTATACCGACCCCCATTACTTTTCAACCCTTTAGGAAATAAAATTAGTACATACAGCATTTATTTTTTTTTATTTTTTTCAACTCTAGTTTTGATCCATCTACCAAAAAATATTTATTACAAACATTATCTACCAATCAGAAGAGCACTTGACTTCAGTTTTAGACAGAAAGCTCTCCCCCAAATGGGCGGTACCTGATGACGTATATTTATTTACTGAATTAACCCCTATAAAAATATCATAAAGTTCACTATTAAAGAAATAACATGAATACTACTTTTAGCCATTATAGATTGTTATATGAAAAGGGAAACCACAGCAAAAATAGCTTACCTACATAAAAAAAAACAGGAACTATATTCATAGACAACCGATTACGAGCGACCAAACATTCTTAAACATCAGATCATTTCGTCTTTTTCTCTCTTTTGCTTTTTTTCTCTCACTTATTTACGCATGACATAACACCTCAACTTCACGTTTAAATATATATATATATATTATTTACGTGTGTATTGTGCATCAATATGAAATATGGGGTAAACGTCAATGAGACAGCAACCTAGCAACATAAATAACCAAAAGATAAGTATTTGGTTTGAATGGAAGCAGATATATGCGAGTTTTTTGACTCAACGAGATAGCATCTCAACGACAAAAAATGTATTTAAACGAACTATGCACTTGGCTACTGTTCTTTTTTTTTTTAAACTCTTTTTAAAACCTCTTGCTATATTCAATTTGAGAGATAAGAAACAAAACTATCTATCAAACGAAAACTAGATCAAGTGAGAAAGAAGCTTCTTTCATAAGTACAAATTATTGCTTCATTGCTTATTTCAGAGTTCGAAGCTTGGTCCGACTCCAAATCTATGTTTGACAATTTTCCAGCCGAATGTCAGTAGTTTTCTCCTGGTGCACCAGCTTTCTTCACCATTATATAGCTGGTCGCCATGAAATAGCCAAAAATAATGAAAGTGGCGTTAAAGACCAATAATGAATAAATCAATCATTGTATATATCAGACGTTTCACACACATATCTTATCCTTTATTGAACAAGAATCTATGCATTTGAAATTGAATTTGACAATAGTAATTTTCCAGCATCGTGTAATGATGAATCTCGATATGACTGTAATATGTGCCACTGGACATGAATCTTAATCTTTGTGACATTGTAATACCTAGTAGAATGGGAGAAAGTTAAAGCAACTTAGCTTTCAACTTTTATCAACCATTCTAGAGGAAAGCTTAGTATTTAGAAAATACCTTAGGAATGCAAGGACCAAGCAACATAAACCTATTTTTGAAGGTTGATGTGTCCATCATATTACATATGTGGCAACCTTTTGTAAAAGACTTGTACTAAGTAAATATTATTTAAGTTCCATTGCTAACTTAAAGTCGACACCTTATAATGTAGAATATCTTTTTTTAATAGAAAAGGGTGTTTTAGATATTTGACGATTGCAAAATTTCCGAGAATGAATCGAGCAGTCCCTATTCGAATGCAGCATTCACTAATATCTTAATAAACATGTCTTTGACAAGCAATACTGTGACCCACTGACAGTGTCTTTAAAGATCCAATGTGCAAATATGTCAAAAAGGGGTTACAGAGTATTGTCCCTGCTAAACAGAAGTGTGCATGTTTCAGCTCTGGTGGTCCCAGTGAAGACCTTTTTTTTTCTCAGTTAAAACATTTGAGGTACACAGTCTGTAAAATGAAACAAAAGTTGAAAAGATGATGCTCGTCTTAGCGTATAACCAAAAATGTACTTATTCGGAACTGGTTAGAAATGAAATGAAGTCACAAGAAAAGTCGCTGCTTGAATAGACACAGTTGCCCTTTGTACAACTTCTGACACGTTGTTCCACAATGGCTCAATGATCTAAAGCATAATAGGGGTAAATTCAGTAAAAAATCTCCCTTTGACTTTAATGCTAATCTATGTGTGGAAATAAATTTATACCTGATTTACCTTTAGAAATTAAAAACTTTCATACATCATTCATGAAAGTACAAATGTAGCCCTATCTTTTGCAACAATAAAAACATAGTGTCATGCGGCATTTTTGGGCATTCACATGACCTCAGTGGCGGATCCAGGGGGGGGGGGGGGGGGTTCCGGGGGTTGGAACCCCCCTTTTTTTGGCCGATCAATGCATTTGAATGGGAGCATATAGTTGGAAACCCCCCCCCCCCTTTACTCTGGGTTGGGACCCCCCCTTTTTTAAAATGGCTGGATCCGCCACTGCGGCCTTGTTTACAAACAATGTAGATTCGCACTGAATTCCTATACCGACCCCCATTACTTTTCAACCCTTTAGGAAATAAAATTAGTACATACAGCATTTATTTTTTTTTATTTTTTTCAACTCTAGTTTTGATCCATCTACCAAAAAATATTTATTACAAACATTATCTACCAATCAGAAGAGCACTTGACTTCAGTTTTAGACAGAAAGCTCTCCCCCAAATGGGCGGTACCTGATGACGTATATTTATTTACTGAATTAACCCCTATAAAAATATCATAAAGTTCACTATTAAAGAAATAACATGAATACTACTTTTAGCCATTATAGATTGTTATATGAAAAGGGAAACCACAGCAAAAATAGCTTACCTACATAAAAAAAAAACAGGAACTATATTCATAGACAACCGATTACGAGCGACCAAACATTCTTAAACATCAGATCATTTCGTCTTTTTCTCTCTTTTGCTTTTTTTCTCTCACTTATTTACGCATGACATAACACCTCAACTTCACGTTTAAATATATATATATATATTATTTACGTGTGTATTGTGCATCAATATGAAATATGGGGTAAACGTCAATGAGACAGCAACCTAGCAACATAAATAACCAAAAGATAAGTATTTGGTTTGAATGGAAGCAGATATATGCGAGTTTTTTGACTCAACGAGATAGCATCTCAACGACAAAAAATGTATTTAAACGAACTATGCACTTGGCTACTGTTCTTTTTTTTTTTAAACTCTTTTTAAAACCTCTTGCTATATTCAATTTGAGAGATAAGAAACAAAACTATCTATCAAACGAAAACTAGATCAAGTGAGAAAGAAGCTTCTTTCATAAGTACAAATTATTGCTTCATTGCTTATTTCAGAGTTCGAAGCTTGGTCCGACTCCAAATCTATGTTTGACAATTTTCCAGCCGAATGTCAGTAGTTTTCTCCTGGTGCACCAGCTTTCTTCACCATTATATAGCTGGTCGCCATGAAATAGCCAAAAATAATGAAAGTGGCGTTAAAGACCAATAATGAATAAATCAATCATTGTATATATCAGACGTTTCACACACATATCTTATCCTTTATTGAACAAGAATCTATGCATTTGAAATTGAATTTGACAATAGTAATTTTCCAGCATCGTGTAATGATGAATCTCGATATGACTGTAATATGTGCCACTGGACATGAATCTTAATCTTTGTGACATTGTAATACCTAGTAGAATGGGAGAAAGTTAAAGCAACTTAGCTTTCAACTTTTATCAACCATTCTAGAGGAAAGCTTAGTATTTAGAAAATACCTTAGGAATGCAAGGACCAAGCAACATAAACCTATTTTTGAAGGTTGATGTGTCCATCATATTACATATGTGGCAACCTTTTGTAAAAGACTTGTACTAAGTAAATATTATTTAAGTTCCATTGCTAACTTAAAGTCGACACCTTATAATGTAGAATATCTTTTTTTAATAGAAAAGGGTGTTTTAGATATTTGACGATTGCAAAATTTCCGAGAATGAATCGAGCAGTCCCTATTCGAATGCAGCATTCACTAATATCTTAATAAACATGTCTTTGACAAGCAATACTGTGACCCACTGACAGTGTCTTTAAAGATCCAATGTGCAAATATGTCAAAAAGGGGTTACAGAGTATTGTCCCTGCTAAACAGAAGTGTGCATGTTTCAGCTCTGGTGGTCCCAGTGAAGACCTTTTTTTTTCTCGGTTAAAACATTTGAGGTACACAGTCTGTAAAATGAAACAAAAGTTGAAAAGATGATGCTCGTCTTAGCGTATAACCAAAAATGTACTTATTCGGAACTGGTTAGAAATGAAATGAAGTCACAAGAAAAGTCGCTGCTTGAATAGACACAGTTGCCCTTTGTACAACTTCTGACACGTTGTTCCACAATGGCTCAATGATCTAAAGCATAATAGGGGTAAATTCAGTAAAAAATCTCCCTTTGACTTTAATGCTAATCTATGTGTGGAAATAAATTTATACCTGATTTACCTTTAGAAATTAAAAACTTTCATACATCATTCATGAAAGTACAAATGTAGCCCTATCTTTTGCAACAATAAAAACATAGTGTCATGCAGCATTTTTGGGCATTCACATGACCTCAGTGGCGGATCCAGGGGGGGGGGGTGGGGTTCCGGGGGTTGGAACCCCCCTTTTTTTGGCCGATCAATGCATTTGAATGGGAGCATATATTTGGAAACCCCCCCCCCCTTTACTCTGGGTTGGGACCCCCCCCTTTTTTAAAATGGCTGGATCCGCCACTGCGGCTTTGTTTACAAACAATGTAGATTCGCACTGAATTCCTATACCGACCCCCATTACTTTTCAACCCTTTAGGAAATAAAATTAGTACATACAGCATTTATTTTTTTTATTTTTTTCAACTCTAGTTTTGATCCATCTACCAAAAAATATTTATTACAAACATTATCTACCAATCAGAAGAGCACTTGACTTCAGTTTTAGACAGAAAGCTCTCCCCCAAATGGGCGGTACCTGATGACGTATATTTATTTACTGAATTAACCCCTATAAAAATATCATAAAGTTCACTATTAAAGAAATAACATGAATACTACTTTTAGCCATTATAGATTGTTATATGAAAAGGGAAACCACAGCAAAAATAGCTTACCTACATAAAAAAAAAACAGGAACTATATTCATAGACAACCGATTACGAGCGACCAAACATTCTTAAACATCAGATCATTTCGTCTTTTTCTCTCTTTTGCTTTTTTTCTCTCACTTATTTACGCATGACATAACACCTCAACTTCACGTTTAAATATATATATATATATTATTTACGTGTGTATTGTGCATCAATATGAAATATGGGGTAAACGTCAATGAGACAGCAACCTAGCAACATAAATAACCAAAAGATAAGTATTTGGTTTGAATGGAAGCAGATATATGCGAGTTTTTTGACTCAACGAGATAGCATCTCAACGACAAAAAATGTATTTAAACGAACTATGCACTTGGCTACTGTTCTTTTTTTTTTTAAACTCTTTTTAAAACCTCTTGCTATATTCAATTTGAGAGATAAGAAACAAAACTATCTATCAAACGAAAACTAGATCAAGTGAGAAAGAAGCTTCTTTCATAAGTACAAATTATTGCTTCATTGCTTATTTCAGAGTTCGAAGCTTGGTCCGACTCCAAATCTATGTTTGACAATTTTCCAGCCGAATGTCAGTAGTTTTCTCCTGGTGCACCAGCTTTCTTCACCATTATATAGCTGGTCGCCATGAAATAGCCAAAAATAATGAAAGTGGCGTTAAAGACCAATAATGAATAAATCAATCATTGTATATATCAGACGTTTCACACACATATCTTATCCTTTATTGAACAAGAATCTATGCATTTGAAATTGAATTTGACAATAGTAATTTTCCAGCATCGTGTAATGATGAATCTCGATATGACTGTAATATGTGCCACTGGACATGAATCTTAATCTTTGTGACATTGTAATACCTAGTAGAATGGGAGAAAGTTAAAGCAACTTAGCTTTCAACTTTTATCAACCATTCTAGAGGAAAGCTTAGTATTTAGAAAATACCTTAGGAATGCAAGGACCAAGCAACATAAACCTATTTTTGAAGGTTGATGTGTCCATCATATTACATATGTGGCAACCTTTTGTAAAAGACTTGTACTAAGTAAATATTATTTAAGTTCCATTGCTAACTTAAAGTCGACACCTTATAATGTAGAATATCTTTTTTTAATAGAAAAGGGTGTTTTAGATATTTGACGATTGCAAAATTTCCGAGAATGAATCGAGCAGTCCCTATTCGAATGCAGCATTCACTAATATCTTAATAAACATGTCTTTGACAAGCAATACTGTGACCCACTGACAGTGTCTTTAAAGATCCAATGTGCAAATATGTCAAAAAGGGGTTACAGAGTATTGTCCCTGCTAAACAGAAGTGTGCATGTTTCAGCTCTGGTGGTCCCAGTGAAGACCTTTTTTTTTCTCAGTTAAAACATTTGAGGTACACAGTCTGTAAAATGAAACAAAAGTTGAAAAGATGATGCTCGTCTTAGCGTATAACCAAAAATGTACTTATTCGGAACTGGTTAGAAATGAAATGAAGTCACAAGAAAAGTCGCTGCTTGAATAGACACAGTTGCCCTTTGTACAACTTCTGACACGTTGTTCCACAATGGCTCAATGATCTAAAGCATAATAGGGGTAAATTCAGTAAAAAATCTCCCTTTGACTTTAATGCTAATCTATGTGTGGAAATAAATTTATACCTGATTTACCTTTAGAAATTAAAAACTTTCATACATCATTCATGAAAGTACAAATGTAGCCCTATCTTTTGCAACAATAAAAACATAGTGTCATGCGGCATTTTTGGGCATTCACATGACCTCAGTGGCGGATCCAGGGGGGGGGGGGGGGTTCCGGGGGTTGGAACCCCCCTTTTTTTGGCCGATCAATGCATTTGAATGGGAGCATATAGTTGGAAACCCCCCCCCCCCCCCCCCCCCTTTACTCTGGGTTGGGACCCCCCCTTTTTTAAAATGGCTGGATCCGCCACTGCGGCCTTGTTTACAAACAATGTAGATTCGCACTGAATTCCTATACCGACCCCCATTACTTTTCAACCCTTTAGGAAATAAAATTAGTACATACAGCATTTATTTTTTTTATTTTTTTTAACTCTAGTTTTGATCCATCTACCAAAAAATATTTATTACAAACATTATCTACCAATCAGAAGAGCACTTGACTTCAGTTTTAGACAGAAAGCTCTCCCCCAAATGGGCGGTACCTGATGACGTATATTTATTTACTGAATTAACCCCTATAAAAATATCATAAAGTTCACTATTAAAGAAATAACATGAATACTACTTTTAGCCATTATAGATTGTTATATGAAAAGGGAAACCACAGCAAAAATAGCTTACCTACATAAAAAAAAAACAGGAACTATATTCATAGACAACCGATTACGAGCGACCAAACATTCTTAAACATCAGATCATTTCGTCTTTTTCTCTCTTTTGCTTTTTTTCTCTCACTTATTTACGCATGACATAACACCTCAACTTCACGTTTAAATATATATATATATATTATTTACGTGTGTATTGTGCATCAATATGAAATATGGGGTAAACGTCAATGAGACAGCAACCTAGCAACATAAATAACCAAAAGATAAGTATTTGGTTTGAATGGAAGCAGATATATGCGAGTTTTTTGACTCAACGAGATAGCATCTCAACGACAAAAAATGTATTTAAACGAACTATGCACTTGGCTACTGTTCTTTTTTTTTTAAACTCTTTTTAAAACCTCTTGCTATATTCAATTTGAGAGATAAGAAACAAAACTATCTATCAAACGAAAACTAGATCAAGTGAGAAAGAAGCTTCTTTCATAAGTACAAATTATTGCTTCATTGCTTATTTCAGAGTTCGAAGCTTGGTCCGACTCCAAATCTATGTTTGACAATTTTCCAGCCGAATGTCAGTAGTTTTCTCCTGGTGCACCAGCTTTCTTCACCATTATATAGCTGGTCGCCATGAAATAGCCAAAAATAATGAAAGTGGCGTTAAAGACCAATAATGAATAAATCAATCATTGTATATATCAGACGTTTCACACACATATCTTATCCTTTATTGAACAAGAATCTATGCATTTGAAATTGAATTTGACAATAGTAATTTTCCAGCATCGTGTAATGATGAATCTCGATATGACTGTAATATGTGCCACTGGACATGAATCTTAATCTTTGTGACATTGTAATACCTAGTAGAATGGGAGAAAGTTAAAGCAACTTAGCTTTCAACTTTTATCAACCATTCTAGAGGAAAGCTTAGTATTTAGAAAATACCTTAGGAATGCAAGGACCAAGCAACATAAACCTATTTTTGAAGGTTGATGTGTCCATCATATTACATATGTGGCAACCTTTTGTAAAAGACTTGTACTAAGTAAATATTATTTAAGTTCCATTGCTAACTTAAAGTCGACACCTTATAATGTAGAATATCTTTTTTTAATAGAAAAGGGTGTTTTAGATATTTGACGATTGCAAAATTTCCGAGAATGAATCGAGCAGTCCCTATTCGAATGCAGCATTCACTAATATCTTAATAAACATGTCTTTGACAAGCAATACTGTGACCCACTGACAGTGTCTTTAAAGATCCAATGTGCAAATATGTCAAAAAGGGGTTACAGAGTATTGTCCCTGCTAAACAGAAGTGTGCATGTTTCAGCTCTGGTGGTCCCAGTGAAGACCTTTTTTTTTCTCGGTTAAAACATTTGAGGTACACAGTCTGTAAAATGAAACAAAAGTTGAAAAGATGATGCTCGTCTTAGCGTATAACCAAAAATGTACTTATTCGGAACTGGTTAGAAATGAAATGAAGTCACAAGAAAAGTCGCTGCTTGAATAGACACAGTTGCCCTTTGTACAACTTCTGACACGTTGTTCCACAATGGCTCAATGATCTAAAGCATAATAGGGGTAAATTCAGTAAAAAATCTCCCTTTGACTTTAAGGCTAATCTATGTGTGGAAATAAATTTATACCTGATTTACCTTTAGAAATTAAAAACTTTCATACATCATTCATGAAAGTACAAATGTAGCCCTATCTTTTGCAACAATAAAAACATAGTGTCATGCGGCATTTTTGGGCATTCACATGACCTCAGTGGCGGATCCAGGGGGGGGGGGGTTCCGGGGGTTGGAACCCCCCTTTTTTTGGCCGATCAATGCATTTGAATGGGAGCATATAGTTGGAAACCCCCCCCCCCCCCTTTACTCTGGGTTGGGACCCCCCCTTTTTTAAAATGGCTGGATCCGCCACTGCGGCCTTGTTTACAAACAATGTAGATTCGCACTGAATTCCTATACCGACCCCCATTACTTTTCAACCCTTTAGGAAATAAAATTAGTACATACAGCATTTATTTTTTTTATTTTTTTTAACTCTAGTTTTGATCCATCTACCAAAAAATATTTATTACAAACATTATCTACCAATCAGAAGAGCACTTGACTTCAGTTTTAGACAGAAAGCTCTCCCCCAAATGGGCGGTACCTGATGACGTATATTTATTTACTGAATTAACCCCTATAAAAATATCATAAAGTTCACTATTAAAGAAATAACATGAATACTACTTTTAGCCATTATAGATTGTTATATGAAAAGGGAAACCACAGCAAAAATAGCTTACCTACATAAAAAAAAAACAGGAACTATATTCATAGACAACCGATTACGAGCGACCAAACATTCTTAAACATCAGATCATTTCGTCTTTTTCTCTCTTTTGCTTTTTTTCTCTCACTTATTTACGCATGACATAACACCTCAACTTCACGTTTAAATATATATATATATATTATTTACGTGTGTATTGTGCATCAATATG
The DNA here is from genome assembly GCF_965363235.1 of Mytilus galloprovincialis. NCBI lineage: Eukaryota > Metazoa > Mollusca > Bivalvia > Mytilida > Mytilidae > Mytilus > Mytilus galloprovincialis. Next base: position 50,596,306 of record NC_134851.1, read on the forward strand.
AAATATGGGGTAAACGTCAATGAGACAGCAACCTAGCAACATAAATAACCAAAAGATAAGTATTTGGTTTGAATGGAAGCAGATATATGCGAGTTTTTTGACTCAACGAGATAGCATCTCAACGACAAAAAATGTATTTAAACGAACTATGCACTTGGCTACTGTTCTTTTTTTTTTAAACTCTTTTTAAAACCTCTTGCTATATTCAATTTGAGAGATAAGAAACAAAACTATCTATCAAACGAAAACTAGATCAAGTGAGAAAGAAGCTTCTTTCATAAGTACAAATTATTGCTTCATTGCTTATTTCAGAGTTCGAAGCTTGGTCCGACTCCAAATCTATGTTTGACAATTTTCCAGCCGAATGTCAGTAGTTTTCTCCTGGTGCACCAGCTTTCTTCACCATTATATAGCTGGTCGCCATGAAATAGCCAAAAATAATGAAAGTGGCGTTAAAGACCAATAATGAATAAATCAATCATTGTATATATCAGACGTTTCACACACATATCTTATCCTTTATTGAACAAGAATCTATGCATTTGAAATTGAATTTGACAATAGTAATTTTCCAGCATCGTGTAATGATGAATCTCGATATGACTGTAATATGTGCCACTGGACATGAATCTTAATCTTTGTGACATTGTAATACCTAGTAGAATGGGAGAAAGTTAAAGCAACTTAGCTTTCAACTTTTATCAACCATTCTAGAGGAAAGCTTAGTATTTAGAAAATACCTTAGGAATGCAAGGACCAAGCAACATAAACCTATTTTTGAAGGTTGATGTGTCCATCATATTACATATGTGGCAACCTTTTGTAAAAGACTTGTACTAAGTAAATATTATTTAAGTTCCATTGCTAACTTAAAGTCGACACCTTATAATGTAGAATATCTTTTTTTAATAGAAAAGGGTGTTTTAGATATTTGACGATTGCAAAATTTCCGAGAATGAATCGAGCAGTCCCTATTCGAATGCAGCATTCACTAATATCTTAATAAACATGTCTTTGACAAGCAATACTGTGACCCACTGACAGTGTCTTTAAAGATCCAATGTGCAAATATGTCAAAAAGGGGTTACAGAGTATTGTCCCTGCTAAACAGAAGTGTGCATGTTTCAGCTCTGGTGGTCCCAGTGAAGACCTTTTTTTTTCTCGGTTAAAACATTTGAGGTACACAGTCTGTAAAATGAAACAAAAGTTGAAAAGATGATGCTCGTCTTAGCGTATAACCAAAAATGTACTTATTCGGAACTGGTTAGAAATGAAATGAAGTCACAAGAAAAGTCGCTGCTTGAATAGACACAGTTGCCCTTTGTACAACTTCTGACACGTTGTTCCACAATGGCTCAATGATCTAAAGCATAATAGGGGTAAATTCAGTAAAAAATCTCCCTTTGACTTTAATGCTAATCTATGTGTGGAAATAAATTTATACCTGATTTACCTTTAGAAATTAAAAACTTTCATACATCATTCATGAAAGTACAAATGTAGCCCTATCTTTTGCAACAATAAAAACATAGTGTCATGCGGCATTTTTGGGCATTCACATGACCTCAGTGGCGGATCCAGGGGGGGGGGGGTTCCGGGGGTTGGAACCCCCCTTTTTTTGGCCGATCAATGCATTTGAATGGGAGCATATAGTTGGAAACCCCCCCCCCCCTTTACTCTGGGTTGGGACCCCCCCTTTTTTAAAATGGCTGGATCCGCCACTGCGGCCTTGTTTACAAACAATGTAGATTCGCACTGAATTCCTATACCGACCCCCATTACTTTTCAACCCTTTAGGAAATAAAATTAGTACATACAGCATTTATTTTTTTTATTTTTTTCAACTCTAGTTTTGATCCATCTACCAAAAAATATTTATTACAAACATTATCTACCAATCAGAAGAGCACTTGACTTCAGTTTTAGACAGAAAGCTCTCCCCCAAATGGGCGGTACCTGATGACGTATATTTATTTACTGAATTAACCCCTATAAAAATATCATAAAGTTCACTATTAAAGAAATAACATGAATACTACTTTTAGCCATTATAGATTGTTATATGAAAAGGGAAACCACAGCAAAAATAGCTTACCTACATAAAAAAAAAACAGGAACTATATTCATAGACAACCGATTACGAGCGACCAAACATTCTTAAACATCAGATCATTTCGTCTTTTTCTCTCTTTTGCTTTTTTTCTCTCACTTATTTACGCATGACATAACACCTCAACTTCACGTTTAAATATATATATATATATTATTTACGTGTGTATTGTGCATCAATATGAAATATGGGGTAAACGTCAATGAGACAGCAACCTAGCAACATAAATAACCAAAAGATAAGTATTTGGTTTGAATGGAAGCAGATATATGCGAGTTTTTTGACTCAACGAGATAGCATCTCAACGACAAAAAATGTATTTAAACGAACTATGCACTTGGCTACTGTTCTGTTTTTTTTTAAACTCTTTTTAAAACCTCTTGCTATATTCAATTTGAGAGATAAGAAACAAAACTATCTATCAAACGAAAACTAGATCAAGTGAGAAAGAAGCTTCTTTCATAAGTACAAATTATTGCTTCATTGCTTATTTCAGAGTTCGAAGCTTGGTCCGACTCCAAATCTATGTTTGACAATTTTCCAGCCGAATGTCAGTAGTTTTCTCCTGGTGCACCAGCTTTCTTCACCATTATATAGCTGGTCGCCATGAAATAGCCAAAAATAATGAAAGTGGCGTTAAAGACCAATAATGAATAAATCAATCATTGTATATATCAGACGTTTCACACACATATCTTATCCTTTATTGAACAAGAATCTATGCATTTGAAATTGAATTTGACAATAGTAATTTTCCAGCATCGTGTAATGATGAATCTCGATATGACTGTAATATGTGCCACTGGACATGAATCTTAATCTTTGTGACATTGTAATACCTAGTAGAATGGGAGAAAGTTAAAGCAACTTAGCTTTCAACTTTTATCAACCATTCTAGAGGAAAGCTTAGTATTTAGAAAATACCTTAGGAATGCAAGGACCAAGCAACATAAACCTATTTTTGAAGGTTGATGTGTCCATCATATTACATATGTGGCAACCTTTTGTAAAAGACTTGTACTAAGTAAATATTATTTAAGTTCCATTGCTAACTTAAAGTCGACACCTTATAATGTAGAATATCTTTTTTTAATAGAAAAGGGTGTTTTAGATATTTGACGATTGCAAAATTTCCGAGAATGAATCGAGCAGTCCCTATTCGAATGCAGCATTCACTAATATCTTAATAAACATGTCTTTGACAAGCAATACTGTGACCCACTGACAGTGTCTTTAAAGATCCAATGTGCAAATATGTCAAAAAGGGGTTACAGAGTATTGTCCCTGCTAAACAGAAGTGTGCATGTTTCAGCTCTGGTGGTCCCAGTGAAGACCTTTTTTTTTCTCGGTTAAAACATTTGAGGTACACAGTCTGTAAAATGAAACAAAAGTTGAAAAGATGATGCTCGTCTTAGCGTATAACCAAAAATGTACTTATTCGGAACTGGTTAGAAATGAAATGAAGTCACAAGAAAAGTCGCTGCTTGAATAGACACAGTTGCCCTTTGTACAACTTCTGACACGTTGTTCCACAATGGCTCAATGATCTAAAGCATAATAGGGGTAAATTCAGTAAAAAATCTCCCTTTGACTTTAATGCTAATCTATGTGTGGAAATAAATTTATACCTGATTTACCTTTAGAAATTAAAAACTTTCATACATCATTCATGAAAGTACAAATGTAGCCCTATCTTTTGCAACAATAAAAACATAGTGTCATGCGGCATTTTTGGGCATTCACATGACCTCAGTGGCGGATCCAGGGGGGGGGGGTTCCGGTGGTTGGAACCCCCCTTTTTTTGGCCGATCAATGCATTTGAATGGGAGCATATAGTTGGAAACCCCCCCCCCCCTTTTACTCTGGGTTGGGACCCCCCCTTTTTTAAAATGGCTGGATCCGCCACTGCGGCCTTGTTTACAAACAATGTAGATTCGCACTGAATTCCTATACCGACCCCCATTACTTTTCAACCCTTTAGGAAATAAAATTAGTACATACAGCATTTATTTTTTTTATTTTTTTCAACTCTAGTTTTGATCCATCTACCAAAAAATATTTATTACAAACATTATCTACCAATCAGAAGAGCACTTGACTTCAGTTTTAGACAGAAAGCTCTCCCCCAAATGGGCGGTACCTGATGACGTATATTTATTTACTGAATTAACCCCTATAAAAATATCATAAAGTTCACTATTAAAGAAATAACATGAATACTACTTTTAGCCATTATAGATTGTTATATGAAAAGGGAAACCACAGCAAAAATAGCTTACCTACATAAAAAAAAAAACAGGAACTATATTCATAGACAACCGATTACGAGCGACCAAACATTCTTAAACATCAGATCATTTCGTCTTTTTCTCTCTTTTGCTTTTTTTCTCTCACTTATTTACGCATGACATAACACCTCAACTTCACGTTTAAATATATATATATATATTATTTACGTGTGTATTGTGCATCAATATGAAATATGGGGTAAACGTCAATGAGACAGCAACCTAGCAACATAAATAACCAAAAGATAAGTATTTGGTTTGAATGGAAGCAGATATATACGAGTTTTTTGACTCAACGAGATAGCATCTCAACGACAAAAAATGTATTTAAACGAACTATGCACTTGGCTACTGTTCTTTTTTTTTAAACTCTTTTTAAAACCTCTTGCTATATTCAATTTGAGAGATAAGAAACAAAACTATCTATCAAACGAAAACTAGATCAAGTGAGAAAGAAGCTTCTTTCATAAGTACAAATTATTGCTTCATTGCTTATTTCAGAGTTCGAAGCTTGGTCCGACTCCAAATCTATGTTTGACAATTTTCCAGCCGAATGTCAATAGTTTTCTCCTGGTGCACCAGCTTTCTTCACCATTTGTATAGCTGGTCGCCATGAAATAGCCAAAAATAATGAAAGTGGCGTTAAAGACCAATAATGAATAAATCAATCATTGTATATATCAGACGTTTCACACACATATCTTATCCTTTATTGAACAAGAATCTATGCATTTGAAATTGAATTTGACAATAGTAATTTTCCAGCATCGTGTAATGATGAATCTCGATATGACTGTAATATGTGCCACTGGACATGAATCTTAATCTTTGTGACATTGTAATACCTAGTAGAATGGGAGAAAGTTAAAGCAACTTAGCTTTCAACTTTTATCAACCATTCTAGAGGAAAGCTTAGTATTTAGAAAATACCTTAGGAATGCAAGGACCAAGCAACATAAACCTATTTTTGAAGGTTGATGTGTCCATCATATTACATATGTGGCAACCTTTTGTAAAAGACTTGTACTAAGTAAATATTATTTAAGTTCCATTGCTAACTTAAAGTCGACACCTTATAATGTAGAATATCTTTTTTTAATAGAAAAGGGTGTTTTAGATATTTGACGATTGCAAAATTTCCGAGAATGAATCGAGCAGTCCCTATTCGAATGCAGCATTCACTAATATCTTAATAAACATGTCTTTGACAAGCAATACTGTGACCCACTGACAGTGTCTTTAAAGATCCAATGTGCAAATATGTCAAAAAGGGGTTACAGAGTATTGTCCCTGCTAAACAGAAGTGTGCATGTTTCAGCTCTGGTGGTCCCAGTGAAGACCTTTTTTTTTCTCAGTTAAAACATTTGAGGTACACAGTCTGTAAAATGAAACAAAAGTTGAAAAGATGATGCTCGTCTTAGCGTATAACCAAAAATGTACTTATTCGGAACTGGTTAGAAATGAAATGAAGTCACAAGAAAAGTCGCTGCTTGAATAGACACAGTTGCCCTTTGTACAACTTCTGACACGTTGTTCCACAATGGCTCAATGATCTAAAGCATAATAGGGGTAAATTCAGTAAAAAATCTCCCTTTGACTTTAATGCTAATCTATGTGTGGAAATAAATTTATACCTGATTTACCTTTAGAAATTAAAAACTTTCATACATCATTCATGAAAGTACAAATGTAGCCCTATCTTTTGCAACAATAAAAACATAGTGTCATGCGGCATTTTTGGGCATTCACATGACCTCAGTGGCGGATCCAGGGGGGGGGGGGGTTCCGGGGGTTGGAACCCCCCTTTTTTTGGCCGATCAATGCATTTGAATGGGAGCATATAGTTGGAAACCCCCCCCCCCTTTACTCTGGGTTGGGACCCCCCCTTTTTTAAAATGGCTGGATCCGCCACTGCGGCCTTGTTTACAAACAATGTAGATTCGCACTGAATTCCTATACCGACCCCCATTACTTTTCAACCCTTTAGGAAATAAAATTAGTACATACAGCATTTATTTTTTTTATTTTTTTCAACTCTAGTTTTGATCCATCTACCAAAAAATATTTATTACAAACATTATCTACCAATCAGAAGAGCACTTGACTTCAGTTTTAGACAGAAAGCTCTCCCCCAAATGGGCGGTACCTGATGACGTATATTTATTTACTGAATTAACCCCTATAAAAATATCATAAAGTTCACTATTAAAGAAATAACATGAATACTACTTTTAGCCATTATAGATTGTTATATGAAAAGGGAAACCACAGCAAAAATAGCTTACCTACATAAAAAAAAAAACAGGAACTATATTCATAGACAACCGATTACGAGCGACCAAACATTCTTAAACATCAGATCATTTCGTCTTTTTCTCTCTTTTGCTTTTTTTCTCTCACTTATTTACGCATGACATAACACCTCAACTTCACGTTTAAATATATATATATATATTATTTACGTGTGTATTGTGCATCAATATGAAATATGGGGTAAACGTCAATGAGACAGCAACCTAGCAACATAAATAACCAAAAGATAAGTATTTGGTTTGAATGGAAGCAGATATATACGAGTTTTTTGACTCAACGAGATAGCATCTCAACGACAAAAAATGTATTTAAACGAACTATGCACTTGGCTACTGTTCTTTTTTTTTAAACTCTTTTTAAAACCTCTTGCTATATTCAATTTGAGAGATAAGAAACAAAACTATCTATCAAACGAAAACTAGATCAAGTGAGAAAGAAGCTTCTTTCATAAGTACAAATTATTGCTTCATTGCTTATTTCAGAGTTCGAAGCTTGGTCCGACTCCAAATCTATGTTTGACAATTTTCCAGCCGAATGTCAATAGTTTTCTCCTGGTGCACCAGCTTTCTTCACCATTTGTATAGCTGGTCGCCATGAAATAGCCAAAAATAATGAAAGTGGCGTTAAAGACCAATAATGAATAAATCAATCATTGTATATATCAGACGTTTCACACACATATCTTATCCTTTATTGAACAAGAATCTATGCATTTGAAATTGAATTTGACAATAGTAATTTTCCAGCATCGTGTAATGATGAATCTCGATATGACTGTAATATGTGCCACTGGACATGAATCTTAATCTTTGTGACATTGTAATACCTAGTAGAATGGGAGAAAGTTAAAGCAACTTAGCTTTCAACTTTTATCAACCATTCTAGAGGAAAGCTTAGTATTTAGAAAATACCTTAGGAATGCAAGGACCAAGCAACATAAACCTATTTTTGAAGGTTGATGTGTCCATCATATTACATATGTGGCAACCTTTTGTAAAAGACTTGTACTAAGTAAATATTATTTAAGTTCCATTGCTAACTTAAAGTCGACACCTTATAATGTAGAATATCTTTTTTTAATAGAAAAGGGTGTTTTAGATATTTGACGATTGCAAAATTTCCGAGAATGAATCGAGCAGTCCCTATTCGAATGCAGCATTCACTAATATCTTAATAAACATGTCTTTGACAAGCAATACTGTGACCCACTGACAGTGTCTTTAAAGATCCAATGTGCAAATATGTCAAAAAGGGGTTACAGAGTATTGTCCCTGCTAAACAGAAGTGTGCATGTTTCAGCTCTGGTGGTCCCAGTGAAGACCTTTTTTTTTCTCAGTTAAAACATTTGAGGTACACAGTCTGTAAAATGAAACAAAAGTTGAAAAGATGATGCTCGTCTTAGCGTATAACCAAAAATGTACTTATTCGGAACTGGTTAGAAATGAAATGAAGTCACAAGAAAAGTCGCTGCTTGAATAGACACAGTTGCCCTTTGTACAACTTCTGACACGTTGTTCCACAATGGCTCAATGATCTAAAGCATAATAGGGGTAAATTCAGTAAAAAATCTCCCTTTGACTTTAATGCTAATCTATGTGTGGAAATAAATTTATACCTGATTTACCTTTAGAAATTAAAAACTTTCATACATCATTCATGAAAGTACAAATGTAGCCCTATCTTTTGCAACAATAAAAACATAGTGTCATGCGGCATTTTTGGGCATTCACATGACCTCAGTGGCGGATCCAGGGGGGGGGGGGGTTCCGGGGGTTGGAACCCCCCTTTTTTTGGCCGATCAATGCATTTGAATGGGAGCATATAGTTGGAAACCCCCCCCCCCCCTTTACTCTGGGTTGGGACCCCCCCTTTTTTAAAATGGCTGGATCCGCCACTGCGGCCTTGTTTACAAACAATGTAGATTCGCACTGAATTCCTATACCGACCCCCATTACTTTTCAACCCTTTAGGAAATAAAATTAGTACATACAGCATTTATTTTTTTTATTTTTTTCAACTCTAGTTTTGATCCATCTACCAAAAAATATTTATTACAAACATTATCTACCAATCAGAAGAGCACTTGACTTCAGTTTTAGACAGAAAGCTCTCCCCCAAATGGGCGGTACCTGATGACGTATATTTATTTACTGAATTAACCCCTATAAAAATATCATAAAGTTCACTATTAAAGAAATAACATGAATACTACTTTTAGCCATTATAGATTGTTATATGAAAAGGGAAACCACAGCAAAAATAGCTTACCTACATAAAAAAAAAAACAGGAACTATATTCATAGACAACCGATTACGAGCGACCAAACATTCTTAAACATCAGATCATTTCGTCTTTTTCTCTCTTTTGCTTTTTTTCTCTCACTTATTTACGCATGACATAACACCTCAACTTCACGTTTAAATATATATATATATATTATTTACGTGTGTATTGTGCATCAATATGAAATATGGGGTAAACGTCAATGAGACAGCAACCTAGCAACATAAATAACCAAAAGATAAGTATTTGGTTTGAATGGAAGCAGATATATACGAGTTTTTTGACTCAACGAGATAGCATCTCAACGACAAAAAATGTATTTAAACGAACTATGCACTTGGCTACTGTTCTTTTTTTTTAAACTCTTTTTAAAACCTCTTGCTATATTCAATTTGAGAGATAAGAAACAAAACTATCTATCAAACGAAAACTAGATCAAGTGAGAAAGAAGCTTCTTTCATAAGTACAAATTATTGCTTCATTGCTTATTTCAGAGTTCGAAGCTTGGTCCGACTCCAAATCTATGTTTGACAATTTTCCAGCCGAATGTCAATAGTTTTCTCCTGGTGCACCAGCTTTCTTCACCATTTGTATAGCTGGTCGCCATGAAATAGCCAAAAATAATGAAAGTGGCGTTAAAGACCAATAATGAATAAATCAATCATTGTATATATCAGACGTTTCACACACATATCTTATCCTTTATTGAACAAGAATCTATGCATTTGAAATTGAATTTGACAATAGTAATTTTCCAGCATCGTGTAATGATGAATCTCGATATGACTGTAATATGTGCCACTGGACATGAATCTTAATCTTTGTGACATTGTAATACCTAGTAGAATGGGAGAAAGTTAAAGCAACTTAGCTTTCAACTTTTATCAACCATTCTAGAGGAAAGCTTAGTATTTAGAAAATACCTTAGGAATGCAAGGACCAAGCAACATAAACCTATTTTTGAAGGTTGATGTGTCCATCATATTACATATGTGGCAACCTTTTGTAAAAGACTTGTACTAAGTAAATATTATTTAAGTTCCATTGCTAACTTAAAGTCGACACCTTATAATGTAGAATATCTTTTTTTAATAGAAAAGGGTGTTTTAGATATTTGACGATTGCAAAATTTCCGAGAATGAATCGAGCAGTCCCTATTCGAATGCAGCATTCACTAATATCTTAATAAACATGTCTTTGACAAGCAATACTGTGACCCACTGACAGTGTCTTTAAAGATCCAATGTGCAAATATGTCAAAAAGGGGTTACAGAGTATTGTCCCTGCTAAACAGAAGTGTGCATGTTTCAGCTCTGGTGGTCCCAGTGAAGACCTTTTTTTTTCTCAGTTAAAACATTTGAGGTACACAGTCTGTAAAATGAAACAAAAGTTGAAAAGATGATGCTCGTCTTAGCGTATAACCAAAAATGTACTTATTCGGAACTGGTTAGAAATGAAATGAAGTCACAAGAAAAGTCGCTGCTTGAATAGACACAGTTGCCCTTTGTACAACTTCTGACACGTTGTTCCACAATGGCTCAATGATCTAAAGCATAATAGGGGTAAATTCAGTAAAAAATCTCCCTTTGACTTTAATGCTAATCTATGTGTGGAAATAAATTTATACCTGATTTACCTTTAGAAATTAAAAACTTTCATACATCATTCATGAAAGTACAAATGTAGCCCTATCTTTTGCAACAATAAAAACATAGTGTCATGCGGCATTTTTGGGCATTCACATGACCTCAGTGGCGGATCCAGGGGGGGGGGGGTTCCGGGGGTTGGAACCCCCCTTTTTTTGGCCGATCAATGCATTTGAATGGGAGCATATAGTTGGAAACCCCCCCCCCTTTACTCTGGGTTGGGACCCCCCCTTTTTTAAAATGGCTGGATCCGCCACTGCGGCCTTGTTTACAAACAATGTAGATTCGCACTGAATTCCTATACCGACCCCCATTACTTTTCAACCCTTTAGGAAATAAAATTAGTACATACAGCATTTATTTTTTTTATTTTTTTCAACTCTAGTTTTGATCCATCTACCAAAAAATATTTATTACAAACATTATCTACCAATCAGAAGAGCACTTGACTTCAGTTTTAGACAGAAAGCTCTCCCCCAAATGGGCGGTACCTGATGACGTATATTTATTTACTGAATTAACCCCTATAAAAATATCATAAAGTTCACTATTAAAGAAATAACATGAATACTACTTTTAGCCATTATAGATTGTTATATGAAAAGGGAAACCACAGCAAAAATAGCTTACCTACATAAAAAAAAAAACAGGAACTATATTCATAGACAACCGATTACGAGCGACCAAACATTCTTAAACATCAGATCATTTCGTCTTTTTCTCTCTTTTGCTTTTTTTCTCTCACTTATTTACGCATGACATAACACCTCAACTTCACGTTTAAATATATATATATATATTATTTACGTGTGTATTGTGCATCAATATGAAATATGGGGTAAACGTCAATGAGACAGCAACCTAGCAACATAAATAACCAAAAGATAAGTATTTGGTTTGAATGGAAGCAGATATATACGAGTTTTTTGACTCAACGAGATAGCATCTCAACGACAAAAAATGTATTTAAACGAACTATGCACTTGGCTACTGTTCTTTTTTTTTAAACTCTTTTTAAAACCTCTTGCTATATTCAATTTGAGAGATAAGAAACAAAACTATCTATCAAACGAAAACTAGATCAAGTGAGAAAGAAGCTTCTTTCATAAGTACAAATTATTGCTTCATTGCTTATTTCAGAGTTCGAAGCTTGGTCCGACTCCAAATCTATGTTTGACAATTTTCCAGCCGAATGTCAATAGTTTTCTCCTGGTGCACCAGCTTTCTTCACCATTTGTATAGCTGGTCGCCATGAAATAGCCAAAAATAATGAAAGTGGCGTTAAAGACCAATAATGAATAAATCAATCATTGTATATATCAGACGTTTCACACACATATCTTATCCTTTATTGAACAAGAATCTATGCATTTGAAATTGAATTTGACAATAGTAATTTTCCAGCATCGTGTAATGATGAATCTCGATATGACTGTAATATGTGCCACTGGACATGAATCTTAATCTTTGTGACATTGTAATACCTAGTAGAATGGGAGAAAGTTAAAGCAACTTAGCTTTCAACTTTTATCAACCATTCTAGAGGAAAGCTTAGTATTTAGAAAATACCTTAGGAATGCAAGGACCAAGCAACATAAACCTATTTTTGAAGGTTGATGTGTCCATCATATTACATATGTGGCAACCTTTTGTAAAAGACTTGTACTAAGTAAATATTATTTAAGTTCCATTGCTAACTTAAAGTCGACACCTTATAATGTAGAATATCTTTTTTTAATAGAAAAGGGTGTTTTAGATATTTGACGATTGCAAAATTTCCGAGAATGAATCGAGCAGTCCCTATTCGAATGCAGCATTCACTAATATCTTAATAAACATGTCTTTGACAAGCAATACTGTGACCCACTGACAGTGTCTTTAAAGATCCAATGTGCAAATATGTCAAAAAGGGGTTACAGAGTATTGTCCCTGCTAAACAGAAGTGTGCATGTTTCAGCTCTGGTGGTCCCAGTGAAGACCTTTTTTTTTCTCAGTTAAAACATTTGAGGTACACAGTCTGTAAAATGAAACAAAAGTTGAAAAGATGATGCTCGTCTTAGCGTATAACCAAAAATGTACTTATTCGGAACTGGTTAGAAATGAAATGAAGTCACAAGAAAAGTCGCTGCTTGAATAGACACAGTTGCCCTTTGTACAACTTCTGACACGTTGTTCCACAATGGCTCAATGATCTAAAGCATAATAGGGGTAAATTCAGTAAAAAATCTCCCTTTGACTTTAATGCTAATCTATGTGTGGAAATAAATTTATACCTGATTTACCTTTAGAAATTAAAAACTTTCATACATCATTCATGAAAGTACAAATGTAGCCCTATCTTTTGCAACAATAAAAACATAGTGTCATGCGGCATTTTTGGGCATTCACATGACCTCAGTGGCGGATCCAGGGGGGGGGGTTCCGGGGGTTGGAACCCCCCTTTTTTTGGCCGATCAATGCATTTGAATGGGAGCATATAGTTGGAAACCCCCCCCCCCCCCTTTACTCTGGGTTGGGACCCCCCCTTTTTTAAAATGGCTGGATCCGCCACTGCGGCCTTGTTTACAAACAATGTAGATTCGCACTGAATTCCTATACCGACCCCCATTACTTTTCAACCCTTTAGGAAATAAAATTAGTACATACAGCATTTATTTTTTTTATTTTTTTTAACTCTAGTTTTGATCCATCTACCAAAAAATATTTATTACAAACATTATCTACCAATCAGAAGAGCACTTGACTTCAGTTTTAGACAGAAAGCTCTCCCCCAAATGGGCGGTACCTGATGACGTATATTTATTTACTGAATTAACCCCTATAAAAATATCATAAAGTTCACTATTAAAGAAATAACATGAATACTACTTTTAGCCATTATAGATTGTTATATGAAAAGGGAAACCACAGCAAAAATAGCTTACCTACATAAAAAAAAAAACAGGAACTATATTCATAGACAACCGATTACGAGCGACCAAACATTCTTAAACATCAGATCATTTCGTCTTTTTCTCTCTTTTGCTTTTTTTCTCTCACTTATTTACGCATGACATAACACCTCAACTTCACGTTTAAATATATATATATATTATTTACGTGTGTATTGTGCATCAATATGAAATATGGGGTAAACGTCAATGAGACAGCAACCTAGCAACATAAATAACCAAAAGATAAGTATTTGGTTTGAATGGAAGCAGATATATGCGAGTTTTTTGACTCAACGAGATAGCATCTCAACGACAAAAAATGTATTTAAACGAACTATGCACTTGGCTACTGTTCTTTTTTTTTTAAACTCTTTTTAAAACCTCTTGCTATATTCAATTTGAGAGATAAGAAACAAAACTATCTATCAAACGAAAACTAGATCAAGTGAGAAAGAAGCTTCTTTCATAAGTACAAATTATTGCTTCATTGCTTATTTCAGAGTTCGAAGCTTGGTCCGACTCCAAATCTATGTTTGACAATTTTCCAGCCGAATGTCAGTAGTTTTCTCCTGGTGCACCAGCTTTCTTCACCATTATATAGCTGGTCGCCATGAAATAGCCAAAAATAATGAAAGTGGCGTTAAAGACCAATAATGAATAAATCAATCATTGTATATATCAGACGTTTCACACACATATCTTATCCTTTATTGAACAAGAATCTATGCATTTGAAATTGAATTTGACAATAGTAATTTTCCAGCATCGTGTAATGATGAATCTCGATATGACTGTAATATGTGCCACTGGACATGAATCTTAATCTTTGTGACATTGTAATACCTAGTAGAATGGGAGAAAGTTAAAGCAACTTAGCTTTCAACTTTTATCAACCATTCTAGAGGAAAGCTTAGTATTTAGAAAATACCTTAGGAATGCAAGGACCAAGCAACATAAACCTATTTTTGAAGGTTGATGTGTCCATCATATTACATATGTGGCAACCTTTTGTAAAAGACTTGTACTAAGTAAATATTATTTAAGTTCCATTGCTAACTTAAAGTCGACACCTTATAATGTAGAATATCTTTTTTTAATAGAAAAGGGTGTTTTAGATATTTGACGATTGCAAAATTTCCGAGAATGAATCGAGCAGTCCCTATTCGAATGCAGCATTCACTAATATCTTAATAAACATGTCTTTGACAAGCAATACTGTGACCCACTGACAGTGTCTTTAAAGATCCAATGTGCAAATATGTCAAAAAGGGGTTACAGAGTATTGTCCCTGCTAAACAGAAGTGTGCATGTTTCAGCTCTGGTGGTCCCAGTGAAGACCTTTTTTTTTCTCAGTTAAAACATTTGAGGTACACAGTCTGTAAAATGAAACAAAAGTTGAAAAGATGATGCTCGTCTTAGCGTATAACCAAAAATGTACTTATTCGGAACTGGTTAGAAATGAAATGAAGTCACAAGAAAAGTCGCTGCTTGAATAGACACAGTTGCCCTTTGTACAACTTCTGACACGTTGTTCCACAATGGCTCAATGATCTAAAGCATAATAGGGGTAAATTCAGTAAAAAATCTCCCTTTGACTTTAATGCTAATCTATGTGTGGAAATAAATTTATACCTGATTTACCTTTAGAAATTAAAAACTTTCATACATCATTCATGAAAGTACAAATGTAGCCCTATCTTTTGCAACAATAAAAACATAGTGTCATGCGGCATTTTTGGGCATTCACATGACCTCAGTGGCGGATCCAGGGGGGGGTTCCGGGGGTTGGAACCCCCCTTTTTTTGGCCGATCAATGCATTTGAATGGGAGCATATAGTTGGAAACCCCCCCCCCCCCCTTTACTCTGGGTTGGGACCCCCCCTTTTTTAAAATGGCTGGATCCGCCACTGCGGCCTTGTTTACAAACAATGTAGATTCGCACTGAATTCCTATACCGACCCCCATTACTTTTCAACCCTTTAGGAAATAAAATTAGTACATACAGCATTTATTTTTTTTATTTTTTTCAACTCTAGTTTTGATCCATCTACCAAAAAATATTTATTACAAACATTATCTACCAATCAGAAGAGCACTTGACTTCAGTTTTAGACAGAAAGCTCTCCCCCAAATGGGCGGTACCTGATGACGTATATTTATTTACTGAATTAACCCCTATAAAAATATCATAAAGTTCACTATTAAAGAAATAACATGAATACTACTTTTAGCCATTATAGATTGTTATATGAAAAGGGAAACCACAGCAAAAATAGCTTACCTACATAAAAAAAAAAAACAGGAACTATATTCATAGACAACCGATTACGAGCGACCAAACATTCTTAAACATCAGATCATTTCGTCTTTTTCTCTCTTTTGCTTTTTTTCTCTCACTTATTTACGCATGACATAACACCTCAACTTCATGTTTAAATATATATATATATTATTTACGTGTGTATTGTGCATCAATATGAAATATGGGGTAAACGTCAATGAGACAGCAACCTAGCAACATAAATAACCAAAAGATAAGTATTTGGTTTGAATGGAAGCAGATATATGCGAGTTTTTTGACTCAACGAGATAGCATCTCAACGACAAAAAATGTATTTAAACGAACTATGCACTTGGCTACTGTTCTTTTTTTTTAAACTCTTTTTAAAACCTCTTGCTATATTCAATTTGAGAGATAAGAAACAAAACTATCTATCAAACGAAAACTAGATCAAGTGAGAAAGAAGCTTCTTTCATAAGTACAAATTATTGCTTCATTGCTTATTTCAGAGTTCGAAGCTTGGTCCGACTCCAAATCTATGTTTGACAATTTTCCAGCCGAATGTCAATAGTTTTCTCCTGGTGCACCAGCTTTCTTCACCATTTGTATAGCTGGTCGCCATGAAATAGCCAAAAATAATGAAAGTGGCGTTAAAGACCAATAATGAATAAATCAATCATTGTATATATCAGACGTTTCACACACATATCTTATCCTTTATTGAACAAGAATCTATGCATTTGAAATTGAATTTGACAATAGTAATTTTCCAGCATCGTGTAATGATGAATCTCGATATGACTGTAATATGTGCCACTGGACATGAATCTTAATCTTTGTGACATTGTAATACCTAGTAGAATGGGAGAAAGTTAAAGCAACTTAGCTTTCAACTTTTATCAACCATTCTAGAGGAAAGCTTAGTATTTAGAAAATACCTTAGGAATGCAAGGACCAAGCAACATAAACCTATTTTTGAAGGTTGATGTGTCCATCATATTACATATGTGGCAACCTTTTGTAAAAGACTTGTACTAAGTAAATATTATTTAAGTTCCATTGCTAACTTAAAGTCGACACCTTATAATGTAGAATATCTTTTTTTAATAGAAAAGGGTGTTTTAGATATTTGACGATTGCAAAATTTCCGAGAATGAATCGAGCAGTCCCTATTCGAATGCAGCATTCACTAATATCTTAATAAACATGTCTTTGACAAGCAATACTGTGACCCACTGACAGTGTCTTTAAAGATCCAATGTGCAAATATGTCAAAAAGGGGTTACAGAGTATTGTCCCTGCTAAACAGAAGTGTGCATGTTTCAGCTCTGGTGGTCCCAGTGAAGACCTTTTTTTTTCTCAGTTAAAACATTTGAGGTACACAGTCTGTAAAATGAAACAAAAGTTGAAAAGATGATGCTCGTCTTAGCGTATAACCAAAAATGTACTTATTCGGAACTGGTTAGAAATGAAATGAAGTCACAAGAAAAGTCGCTGCTTGAATAGACACAGTTGCCCTTTGTACAACTTCTGACACGTTGTTCCACAATGGCTCAATGATCTAAAGCATAATAGGGGTAAATTCAGTAAAAAATCTCCCTTTGACTTTAATGCTAATCTATGTGTGGAAATAAATTTATACCTGATTTACCTTTAGAAATTAAAAACTTTCATACATCATTCATGAAAGTACAAATGTAGCCCTATCTTTTGCAACAATAAAAACATAGTGTCATGCGGCATTTTTGGGCATTCACATGACCTCAGTGGCGGATCCAGGGGGGGGGGTTCCGGGGGTTGGAACCCCCCTTTTTTTGGCCGATCAATGCATTTGAATGGGAGCATATAGTTGGAAACCCCCCCCCCCCCCTTTACTCTGGGTTGGGACCCCCCCTTTTTTAAAATGGCTGGATCCGCCACTGCGGCCTTGTTTACAAACAATGTAGATTCGCACTGAATTCCTATACCGACCCCCATTACTTTTCAACCCTTTAGGAAATAAAATTAGTACATACAGCATTTATTTTTTTTATTTTTTTTAACTCTAGTTTTGATCCATCTACCAAAAAATATTTATTACAAACATTATCTACCAATCAGAAGAGCACTTGACTTCAGTTTTAGACAGAAAGCTCTCCCCCAAATGGGCGGTACCTGATGACGTATATTTATTTACTGAATTAACCCCTATAAAAATATCATAAAGTTCACTATTAAAGAAATAACATGAATACTACTTTTAGCCATTATAGATTGTTATATGAAAAGGGAAACCACAGCAAAAATAGCTTACCTACATAAAAAAAAAAACAGGAACTATATTCATAGACAACCGATTACGAGCGACCAAACATTCTTAAACATCAGATCATTTCGTCTTTTTCTCTCTTTTGCTTTTTTTCTCTCACTTATTTACGCATGACATAACACCTCAACTTCACGTTTAAATATATATATATATTATTTACGTGTGTATTGTGCATCAATATGAAATATGGGGTAAACGTCAATGAGACAGCAACCTAGCAACATAAATAACCAAAAGATAAGTATTTGGTTTGAATGGAAGCAGATATATGCGAGTTTTTTGACTCAACGAGATAGCATCTCAACGACAAAAAATGTATTTAAACGAACTATGCACTTGGCTACTGTTCTTTTTTTTTTAAACTCTTTTTAAAACCTCTTGCTATATTCAATTTGAGAGATAAGAAACAAAACTATCTATCAAACGAAAACTAGATCAAGTGAGAAAGAAGCTTCTTTCATAAGTACAAATTATTGCTTCATTGCTTATTTCAGAGTTCGAAGCTTGGTCCGACTCCAAATCTATGTTTGACAATTTTCCAGCCGAATGTCAGTAGTTTTCTCCTGGTGCACCAGCTTTCTTCACCATTATATAGCTGGTCGCCATGAAATAGCCAAAAATAATGAAAGTGGCGTTAAAGACCAATAATGAATAAATCAATCATTGTATATATCAGACGTTTCACACACATATCTTATCCTTTATTGAACAAGAATCTATGCATTTGAAATTGAATTTGACAATAGTAATTTTCCAGCATCGTGTAATGATGAATCTCGATATGACTGTAATATGTGCCACTGGACATGAATCTTAATCTTTGTGACATTGTAATACCTAGTAGAATGGGAGAAAGTTAAAGCAACTTAGCTTTCAACTTTTATCAACCATTCTAGAGGAAAGCTTAGTATTTAGAAAATACCTTAGGAATGCAAGGACCAAGCAACATAAACCTATTTTTGAAGGTTGATGTGTCCATCATATTACATATGTGGCAACCTTTTGTAAAAGACTTGTACTAAGTAAATATTATTTAAGTTCCATTGCTAACTTAAAGTCGACACCTTATAATGTAGAATATCTTTTTTTAATAGAAAAGGGTGTTTTAGATATTTGACGATTGCAAAATTTCCGAGAATGAATCGAGCAGTCCCTATTCGAATGCAGCATTCACTAATATCTTAATAAACATGTCTTTGACAAGCAATACTGTGACCCACTGACAGTGTCTTTAAAGATCCAATGTGCAAATATGTCAAAAAGGGGTTACAGAGTATTGTCCCTGCTAAACAGAAGTGTGCATGTTTCAGCTCTGGTGGTCCCAGTGAAGACCTTTTTTTTTCTCAGTTAAAACATTTGAGGTACACAGTCTGTAAAATGAAACAAAAGTTGAAAAGATGATGCTCGTCTTAGCGTATAACCAAAAATGTACTTATTCGGAACTGGTTAGAAATGAAATGAAGTCACAAGAAAAGTCGCTGCTTGAATAGACACAGTTGCCCTTTGTACAACTTCTGACACGTTGTTCCACAATGGCTCAATGATCTAAAGCATAATAGGGGTAAATTCAGTAAAAAATCTCCCTTTGACTTTAATGCTAATCTATGTGTGGAAATAAATTTATACCTGATTTACCTTTAGAAATTAAAAACTTTCATACATCATTCATGAAAGTACAAATGTAGCCCTATCTTTTGCAACAATAAAAACATAGTGTCATGCGGCATTTTTGGGCATTCACATGACCTCAGTGGCGGATCCAGGGGGGGGTTCCGGGGGTTGGAACCCCCCTTTTTTTGGCCGATCAATGCATTTGAATGGGAGCATATAGTTGGAAACCCCCCCCCCCCCCTTTACTCTGGGTTGGGACCCCCCCTTTTTTAAAATGGCTGGATCCGCCACTGCGGCCTTGTTTACAAACAATGTAGATTCGCACTGAATTCCTATACCGACCCCCATTACTTTTCAACCCTTTAGGAAATAAAATTAGTACATACAGCATTTATTTTTTTTATTTTTTTCAACTCTAGTTTTGATCCATCTACCAAAAAATATTTATTACAAACATTATCTACCAATCAGAAGAGCACTTGACTTCAGTTTTAGACAGAAAGCTCTCCCCCAAATGGGCGGTACCTGATGACGTATATTTATTTACTGAATTAACCCCTATAAAAATATCATAAAGTTCACTATTAAAGAAATAACATGAATACTACTTTTAGCCATTATAGATTGTTATATGAAAAGGGAAACCACAGCAAAAATAGCTTACCTACATAAAAAAAAAAAACAGGAACTATATTCATAGACAACCGATTACGAGCGACCAAACATTCTTAAACATCAGATCATTTCGTCTTTTTCTCTCTTTTGCTTTTTTTCTCTCACTTATTTACGCATGACATAACACCTCAACTTCATGTTTAAATATATATATATATTATTTACGTGTGTATTGTGCATCAATATGAAATATGGGGTAAACGTCAATGAGACAGCAACCTAGCAACATAAATAACCAAAAGATAAGTATTTGGTTTGAATGGAAGCAGATATATGCGAGTTTTTTGACTCAACGAGATAGCATCTCAACGACAAAAAATGTATTTAAACGAACTATGCACTTGGCTACTGTTCTTTTTTTTTAAACTCTTTTTAAAACCTCTTGCTATATTCAATTTGAGAGATAAGAAACAAAACTATCTATCAAACGAAAACTAGATCAAGTGAGAAAGAAGCTTCTTTCATAAGTACAAATTATTGCTTCATTGCTTATTTCAGAGTTCGAAGCTTGGTCCGACTCCAAATCTATGTTTGACAATTTTCCAGCCGAATGTCAATAGTTTTCTCCTGGTGCACCAGCTTTCTTCACCATTTGTATAGCTGGTCGCCATGAAATAGCCAAAAATAATGAAAGTGGCGTTAAAGACCAATAATGAATAAATCAATCATTGTATATATCAGACGTTTCACACACATATCTTATCCTTTATTGAACAAGAATCTATGCATTTGAAATTGAATTTGACAATAGTAATTTTCCAGCATCGTGTAATGATGAATCTCGATATGACTGTAATATGTGCCACTGGACATGAATCTTAATCTTTGTGACATTGTAATACCTAGTAGAATGGGAGAAAGTTAAAGCAACTTAGCTTTCAACTTTTATCAACCATTCTAGAGGAAAGCTTAGTATTTAGAAAATACCTTAGGAATGCAAGGACCAAGCAACATAAACCTATTTTTGAAGGTTGATGTGTCCATCATATTACATATGTGGCAACCTTTTGTAAAAGACTTGTACTAAGTAAATATTATTTAAGTTCCATTGCTAACTTAAAGTCGACACCTTATAATGTAGAATATCTTTTTTTAATAGAAAAGGGTGTTTTAGATATTTGACGATTGCAAAATTTCCGAGAATGAATCGAGCAGTCCCTATTCGAATGCAGCATTCACTAATATCTTAATAAACATGTCTTTGACAAGCAATACTGTGACCCACTGACAGTGTCTTTAAAGATCCAATGTGCAAATATGTCAAAAAGGGGTTACAGAGTATTGTCCCTGCTAAACAGAAGTGTGCATGTTTCAGCTCTGGTGGTCCCAGTGAAGACCTTTTTTTTTCTCAGTTAAAACATTTGAGGTACACAGTCTGTAAAATGAAACAAAAGTTGAAAAGATGATGCTCGTCTTAGCGTATAACCAAAAATGTACTTATTCGGAACTGGTTAGAAATGAAATGAAGTCACAAGAAAAGTCGCTGCTTGAATAGACACAGTTGCCCTTTGTACAACTTCTGACACGTTGTTCCACAATGGCTCAATGATCTAAAGCATAATAGGGGTAAATTCAGTAAAAAATCTCCCTTTGACTTTAATGCTAATCTATGTGTGGAAATAAATTTATACCTGATTTACCTTTAGAAATTAAAAACTTTCATACATCATTCATGAAAGTACAAATGTAGCCCTATCTTTTGCAACAATAAAAACATAGTGTCATGCGGCATTTTTGGGCATTCACATGACCTCAGTGGCGGATCCAGGGGGGGGTTCCGGGGGTTGGAACCCCCCTTTTTTTGGCCGATCAATGCATTTGAATGGGAGCATATAGTTGGAAACCCCCCCCCCCCCCCTTTACTCTGGGTTGGGACCCCCCCTTTTTTAAAATGGCTGGATCCGCCACTGCGGCCTTGTTTACAAACAATGTAGATTCGCACTGAATTCCTATACCGACCCCCATTACTTTTCAACCCTTTAGGAAATAAAATTAGTACATACAGCATTTATTTTTTTTATTTTTTTCAACTCTAGTTTTGATCCATCTACCAAAAAATATTTATTACAAACATTATCTA
Organism: Mytilus galloprovincialis; assembly: GCF_965363235.1. Lineage (NCBI taxonomy): Eukaryota > Metazoa > Mollusca > Bivalvia > Mytilida > Mytilidae > Mytilus > Mytilus galloprovincialis. The sequence continues at coordinate 50,618,835 of NC_134851.1, forward strand.
CCAATCAGAAGAGCACTTGACTTCAGTTTTAGACAGAAAGCTCTCCCCCAAATGGGCGGTACCTGATGACGTATATTTATTTACTGAATTAACCCCTATAAAAATATCATAAAGTTCACTATTAAAGAAATAACATGAATACTACTTTTAGCCATTATAGATTGTTATATGAAAAGGGAAACCACAGCAAAAATAGCTTACCTACATAAAAAAAAAAAACAGGAACTATATTCATAGACAACCGATTACGAGCGACCAAACATTCTTAAACATCAGATCATTTCGTCTTTTTCTCTCTTTTGCTTTTTTTCTCTCACTTATTTACGCATGACATAACACCTCAACTTCATGTTTAAATATATATATATATTATTTACGTGTGTATTGTGCATCAATATGAAATATGGGGTAAACGTCAATGAGACAGCAACCTAGCAACATAAATAACCAAAAGATAAGTATTTGGTTTGAATGGAAGCAGATATATGCGAGTTTTTTGACTCAACGAGATAGCATCTCAACGACAAAAAATGTATTTAAACGAACTATGCACTTGGCTACTGTTCTTTTTTTTTAAACTCTTTTTAAAACCTCTTGCTATATTCAATTTGAGAGATAAGAAACAAAACTATCTATCAAACGAAAACTAGATCAAGTGAGAAAGAAGCTTCTTTCATAAGTACAAATTATTGCTTCATTGCTTATTTCAGAGTTCGAAGCTTGGTCCGACTCCAAATCTATGTTTGACAATTTTCCAGCCGAATGTCAATAGTTTTCTCCTGGTGCACCAGCTTTCTTCACCATTTGTATAGCTGGTCGCCATGAAATAGCCAAAAATAATGAAAGTGGCGTTAAAGACCAATAATGAATAAATCAATCATTGTATATATCAGACGTTTCACACACATATCTTATCCTTTATTGAACAAGAATCTATGCATTTGAAATTGAATTTGACAATAGTAATTTTCCAGCATCGTGTAATGATGAATCTCGATATGACTGTAATATGTGCCACTGGACATGAATCTTAATCTTTGTGACATTGTAATACCTAGTAGAATGGGAGAAAGTTAAAGCAACTTAGCTTTCAACTTTTATCAACCATTCTAGAGGAAAGCTTAGTATTTAGAAAATACCTTAGGAATGCAAGGACCAAGCAACATAGAAGGGACCTATTTTTGAAGGTTGATGTGTCCATCATATTACATATGTGGCAACCTTTTGTAAAAGACTTGTACTAAGTAAATATTATTTAAGTTCCATTGCTAACTTAAAGTCGACACCTTATAATGTAGAATATCTTTTTTTAATAGAAAAGGGTGTTTTAGATATTTGACGATTGCAAAATTTCCGAGAATGAATCGAGCAGTCCCTATTCGAATGCAGCATTCACTAATATCTTAATAAACATGTCTTTGACAAGCAATACTGTGACCCACTGACAGTGTCTTTAAAGATCCAATGTGCAAATATGTCAAAAAGGGGTTACAGAGTATTGTCCCTGCTAAACAGAAGTGTGCATGTTTCAGCTCTGGTGGTCCCAGTGAAGACATTTTTTTTTTCTCAGTTAAAACATTTGAGGTACACAGTCTGTAAAATGAAACAAAAGTTGAAAAGATGATGCTCGTCTTGGCGTATAACCAAAAATGTACTTATTCGGAACTGGTTAGAAATGAAATGAAGTCACAAGAAAAGTCGCTGCTTGAATAGACACAGTTGCCCTTTGTACAACTTCTGACACGTTGTCCCACAATGGCTCAATGATCTAAAGCATAATAGGGGTAAATTCAGTAAAAAATCTCCCTTTGACTTTAATGCTAATCTATGTGTGGAAATAAATTTATACCTGATTTACCTTTAGAAATTAAAAACTTTCATACATCATTCATGAAAGTACAAATGTAGCCCTATCTTTTGCAACAATAAAAACATAGTGTCATGCGGCATTTTTGGGCATTCACATGGCCTCAGTGGCGGATCCAGGGGGGGGGGGGGCGTTTCCGGGGGTTGGAACCCCCCTTTTTTGGCCGATCAATGCATTTGAATGGGAGCATATAGTTGGAACCCCCCCCCCCTTTACTCTGGGTTGGGAACCCCCTTTTTTAAAATGGCTGGATCCGCCACTGAATATTAAATGGTGGATTCTTGCTCTGTAAATTTGAAGAAGACATTTAAATGTGTTGATACTATTGGCTAAATAAGTTGGTGAAATGCTTTTCAGTGGTATTGATTGAAGGGAGAGGAATACAAGACAAATTTACTTCATATTTCTAGATCCATAAATAAGGTGACCACTGAAATATATAGAGAAAATTCTTGATATGGTATCCAAGAGGCCGTTAGAGCTAGTTGACTTCTTAAACAAGGCAGGTTTGACTGTATATGATTATTTTTTTCACATCTAGAATTTTGTTAACAATAAAACATGTAAAGAATGACTTTTAATCAACACGATCATTAACAATCCTTGTTTCAGAAGTTTCTTTTTAAGCAGCAACTGTTTTTTTTAAAGAAAATATCTACATGCATGCATCAGATGCATAGAGTGGAATAATTAGCAAGGAGACATGAAATTCATTAACAGGTATATTTGGATTGCTGCTATACAAGAAAAGTTCACAATGGGGAAATTGAAGTCTCTTTTGTCAAATTATAGCTCTCAGCTGGTCCTTGCTGATGGTTTCTAGGTGGCGGCAAGTATTGAAGCACGGCGCCGTATCAGTGTTGTATCCTTCTTCTGGTTCAGTTTGTTAGGTGTGGTTGTTTGTTAGGTGTGGTCAACTTTTGAGTTATCTATTTTAAGAGATTGCCTACATTGTGGAATGTGAAATTAAGGGATAATGCTGGATTCTTTTTATCCTTGATAAGTGCCTGTATGAAGTCTGTCTTAAAAGGGGCATGGTTCCCATAGCAATGTCAACATTTTTTATTTTAGTTCTCTTTTAAATTTTCTAATAGTTCTTCGATGTCATTTTTTTCCTTTTTTCAGATTTAAAAAAAAATCCCCCTATTCAACATTATTTCAATATTTAATTAGTTATAACCTTTTTTATGGCCCTGCAACGAAGTTGTCGGTGCCATATAGTTTTACCCTTGTTCGTAATTCCGTCGTTATGCAACGCCTTCAGATATTAGACTGATTTTTGGTATGTGAGTTAACCATGATGAGTTACAGATCAAGTTTAAGTTTTGTTCCACTCCATTAGTTTTTGCCAAAATTACGGGCTTTGAGAAATTGTTGAAAATCACTTATACTTTTTTCTGAACACCTTTAGATATTGGGCTGATTTTTGGTATGTGAGTTAACTATGATAAGTTATAGGTCAAACTTAGGTTTTTGGTCTGCTCTTTGAGAAATTGTTGAAAATTACAGTTAAACAGACTTTTTTTCTAAACAATTTCAGATATTGGGCTGATTTTTGGTATGTGAGTTAACCATGATGAGTTACAGATCAAGTTTAAGTTTCGTTCTGCTCCACTAGTTTTTGCCGAAATTACAGGCTTTGGACTTTTGAGAAATTGTTGAAAATCAGTTATACAGACTTTTTTTCTAAACACCTTCAGATATTGGGCTGATATTTAGTATGTTAGTTAACCATGACGAGTTATAGGTCAAGCTTAAGTTTTGCTCCGTTCCGATAATTTTCGCTGAAATTACGGTCTGTCGACTTTGATAAATTATTGAAAATCAGTTATACGGATTTTCTCTCTTTTCCCCTGCAGATTTTGAGCTGATTTTTGATATGTGAAATTACGGTTTATGGACTTTGATAAATTATTGAAAATCAGTTATACGGATTTTCTCTTTTCCCCTCCAGATTTTGAAATTGCAGATTTTTCAACTTTTTGGGACGGGGCCATTCGTGTCGCTTTGACACATCTAGTTCTCATTCTGAATTAGTATTCAGGTCTGCAGTAATGCTTTTAAAAATTTAGACTATTATTTTTATTCCTCTAAATTTCCAGTTTATTAATTTTGAAATATTATATCTCTTTTGACTTTTTAATGATCATGAAAAACTTTGATTTTGGCTGCACAAAGTTTTGGTCTCTGGCAATCCTCATGAAGGTTATTCCACTAATCAGTTAGCTACACTGAGAATTGTTTTGCATCAATTCATTTAAGTTTATGAAATATTTTGATTTCTTTAAAAAATTGTACTTATGTCCCTCCATATCTAGTACTTCATTTAAAAATCTTTTCATTCTATGAAGTATCAACACTAACCTGGGGTGTTTACTAACATGATACTTCCTAAATAGGTTGTTAGGTATTAGTGGCGTGATAGATGGCACAAGGGAGAGAAAGAGATTGGTGTATGACATTCTAGTAAGGGTTTGGGGTACTAACCAGATGGAGGGATATGGTTGCTTTTTATTCATTAAGTATGTGTGCAGAATAGCATGTATTGGGTTGAGACTGACTGTTATTAGTAAATAACTTTCATAAGACAGAACGTGCCATAAATTTAGTCTTACATGATTTTAACTTCAGATAAATACCTAATACCTACAATTCAGAATGGGACCCTTCTGGAGCACCTGAGATCACCCCTAGTTTTTGGCAGGGCTCATGTTGTTTATTCTTTAGTTTTCTATGTTGTGTCATGTGTACTATTGTTTGTCTCTTTGTCTTTTTCATTTTTAACCATGGCGTTGTCAGTTTATTTTAGATTTATGAGTTTGACTGTCCCTTTGGTATCTTTCTTCCCTCTTTTAAATAAGGAATCTCTTTGGGGTGATGAAATGTAAAATTGGAAAAATGTTCTCTCTTCAGGTCAACCTAGTCTTCAACAAAGATAGGCATCTATACAATATGTTAAGTGTTTATAGTTTAAAATTAGTCGACAAAATTTACTTAATATCTATAAAGAAAAAAGTCACAAAATTTACTAAATATAAAAATATCTTTCAAAAGAAAAAAAGTCGACAAAATTTACAAAATATCTTAAAAGAGAAAAGTCAACTAAATTTATTAAATATCTATAAAGAAACAAGTTGACAAAATTTACATAATATCTTTAAAGAAAAAAGTCGACAAAATTTACTAAATATCTTTAAAGAAAAAAGTTAACAACATTTACTAAATATCTATAAAGAAAAAAGTCAACTACATTTACTAAATATAAAGAAAAAAAGTCGACAAAATTACTAAATATCTGTAATGAAAGAAATCCACAAAATTTACTAAATATCTCTAAAGAAAAAAGTTGACAAAATTTACTAAATATCTGTAAAGAAAAAAATCTACAAAATTTACTAAATATCTGTAAAGAAAAAAGTCTACAAAAATGACTAAATATCTATAAAGAAAAGAGTCTACAAAATTTACTAAATATCTAAAAAAATAATTAAAATTCTTGCAATTAAATAAGTTTAAAATTTTTAATTCAGCAAAAGATTTGGGCTTTCACCAACTTGATGTGAATGATATTGCATTATTATAGTGTCTGAGTACAACATTATTACATAACTTGCTGGGTTCAAATTTCTTTTTTTTTTGGTCAAAAATATAAAGTATATCCAAAGTTAACACTGGCAAGTCAAGTATAACAATGTATCTAACACTGCACAATCTGCATAAACCTGCATACCTGCATAGGATAATTAGCATTGCATATATAAATTAACATGTAAAAGTTATGCTGGCTTGCTGATGTTTTCTTTCATTGTTCTATTCAATTAACCCCTAGCCCAATATAGCAACATCTATTTAAAATTGACCTGGGACTGGGATTTTGGGCAGGTAGGGAGGAATAAGGGAAATACCTTGGCCTGGGATTTTATGGCTTAAAGAAAGGGGAGGGGGAACCCAGTGACTCTTGTGAAGTGGGGAGATAAAAGGAATGGGGAAATCCATGGCCTGGTGTATTTGCGGAGATAAAAGATGGAGAAGGTTACATCCACGGGCTGGTGAACAGGGGGAGATAAAAGAATGAATGGGGAAAGAGTTGCTGTCCATTGAATGAAGTAAGTTATGTGTTAATGTTGTATTCACATTGTTGTGATGATTTTATTGTTGCTTTGAAGTTTGTGGCGCACAAATACCCCAGTACTTTTGGATAAAAATAATAATGAAAATATATTCCCGTTTAAACTTTCAGTTTTTAATAAAGATATTCCAGTGTTCAAATTAACCATTAAAGTGGTCTTTCTTAAAGTCGTCAAACAAGAACCAAAGTGTACCTTTTAAACTTTAAAATGTCAATTGAACATTTAATTAGAAACCTTTGGTTTAAACATTTATGCGTGGTTCGGAATTCCTTTCATTAAAATTGAGTAAAAAAAATTCACTCTATTAAAACAATTTTGTGTTGTAAAGAAACCCACAAAAACATACAATTAAGTACTTAACCTAAAGTATAGAAACTTGTTTTTGTTGGAGATTATATTGACCTCTGGGGTCACGGTTTTTTGTGTTGTTTTGTTCCTGTCTCAATAACATAATCCCTGAAGTCATTTTCAATTAATAATGGCCAAGGACAAATTATAAAAAACCCAGAATAACCAAGTCCTTTATATTAACTTATAATAAGGAATCTCTTTGGGCCGTGATGAAATGTAAAATTGGAAAAATGTTCTCTATTCAGATCTATTCACGTTTAGAATTTTGGTTACATTTGTTCTTTTCATTTCGATTGACCATTATTTTTATATTCAAATTTTAATTTGATGGCCATCTTCCTTTTAAAATCAATTTATCACCAATTTAATTTCCTATTTTTGTAACACATGCAGTTGACATTTCTATAGGAACCAACTACTGTTAACCAACTTATTTTGTGGACCTTTGAATTGTGTTGTCATTTCTATCATATTTCGCAGCTGATATTCTTTTTCGTGTATCGCCGATTCTATTATATTTCACTTAAGATTTTTTTTCATGTAAATATAAGAAAGACGATGAGGTATGATTGCCAATAAGACTTAACTCTCCTAAAGAGACTTAATGACTCAAAACATTAACAGCTTAAGGTAACTGTACGACCGTCAACGATGAGCAAACCCCAAACCGCATTGTCATCCATAAAAGGCCACAAAATCACATATGCAAAACAATTCAAACGAAAAAACTGATATTTTTTTGTGTATCTCCATTGCTATCATATGTCACTTAGAAATTTTTTTTGCCATATATATATATATATATATAGAAGATGTGGTATGATTGCCAATGAGACAACTCTACACAAGTGACTAAAAAACACAGAAATTAATAACTATAGGTAACTGAATGGCCCTCAATGATTAGCAAAGCCCGAACTGCATAGCTATTTAGGCACAGAAATCAGGTATGTAAAACAATTCAAACCACAAAACTTACGACCGTACAGACATTTCTATCATATTTCTCAGCTGATATTTTTTTCGCATATTGCCATTTCATATTTCACGAGACTTTTTCTGCTTTTATATTAAAAAAAAAAGATGTGGTATGATTGCCAATGAGACAACTCTCCACAAGAAACTCAATGACACAGAAATTAACAGCTATGTGTAACTGTACGGCCCTCAATGATGAGCAAAAACCAAAGTGCATAATCAGCTTTGATAGGCCCAGAAATCACAAATGTAAAACAATTCAAACGAACACACTTAAGGACCATTTAGCCATTTTAAGCATTTTTGGATAAATATTGTGATTATCTAATTTTTCGGATTATTTCGCAATTCTATTTTGAAATACACGTGATTTATATTCGGCTTACTATTTTTCTTTGAAGTCTTCTTAATAAATTGTCCAAAAAATGAGTTGGTTCACAGTATGCTCCTCTTCTAGTCTTGGTCATCCCCCTGTAGCAGTCTCAATAATCCTTTATTCCCTGCCCCTGCTTAGTCAAAGTTAGAGACTTCAAAATTGGTATTGCTATTCGTTTACTACTCAAAGAAACCTAAAGAGAAAGAGCAAAGACAAGTTGGCTTTGAAAAAGACTAGATGAATCTTCATCCTATCTAGTAACTGTTCCAAAAATGACTCAGCATATATATGTTTTAAATAATGTGTGGGGTAATTAACGTCAATGAGACAGTAACTTACCAAATTTGGCCAAGACGCATAATAACTAAGTTAACATACTGTCTTCAACAATGCAAATATGGAGATCTGATATGATTGCCAATAAGACAAACTCTTCATCAAATCCACATGTCAAAGATTGATGCAGGGTCTTTAACAATGGAGCAATGACCTAACATTTCATATTCAAATCACATTTACATATAAACATCAGATGTGGTATGATTGCAATTGGTACAAGTATGTTGCTGGTGTTAGATATCCATCCTATTGTCCATCTTTACATATGAAGTAGACATGATTTAGGTGCTTCTTAGGGAAAACAGAGGATCTTGCATTGTACTTTTACTTCACAATCCCCAATTTAGGCATTTTTTATTTCAAAATTCAAAATTACTTTTTTATTTTTTTTTAATTATTGGTTTTCATTTATATAAAGATAATTCAAAGTTGGTTGACATTATTGATTCCTTTTGTAATTCATATATAGCTAGTTGTAAGGAGCATCCGATATAGGAAGACTGGCCAATATCTTGACCTTAGCCTGGGGGTTGTTGGTGAGGTCAGTTGGGAACTATAAAGAATTACAACAAAGGAGACTTCTTTTTTTCTGATTGTGAACCTTCTATTATTATGTAGCAATAATCCAGGTACACTTGTATATATGGATTTTGTATCTCCATGTTGATTATTCCACTCTTTGAATGTGCTGTATTTGTTTCCTTAATAAAATGTTTTCTGTTTTTAAAGGATATGACTGAACCAAGGGTTCTTAATGATAAAAGTTGTAAACAGAATAATATGATTGCCAATAAGACAACTCTCCAAAAGAAACCAAAATGAATAAAGGCAACAGTTAGTATACCGCTGTTCAAAAGTCGTAAATCGATTGAGAGAAAAATAAACAAATCTTGGTAACAATTGAAACTGAGGGAACAGTCATTAACTATAAGAGGAAAACAACAGAAGCATTGAATTACAACAAAAATAAATGGTAATGGAACATACATAGAAACGACAAAAATGACATAACAATTAACAACTATAAGTTACTGTATGACCTTCAACATTGAGCAAAAGCCATATGATATAGTCAGCTTTATAAGGCTTAAAAAATGACAAATACAAAACAATTCAATTGGAATTTAATATGAAAACATAATTGTAAAAAAACATGAAAAAATATGAAAAAATAATATGAAAACATATATCATCCGTCATTGTCGTCATCGTCGTCGTTTAATTTTTACCAAAATCTTCTCTGAAACTACTGGGCCAAATTAAACCAAACTTGGCCACAATCATTATGGGGGTATTTAGTTTAAAAAATGTGTCCGGTGACCCGGCCAAACAACCAAGATGGCCGCCATGGCTAACAATAGAGCATAGGGGTAAAATGCAGATTTTGGCTTACAATTCAAAAACCAAAGCATTTAAAGCAAATCTGACGTGGGGTAAAATTGATTATCAGGTCAAGATCTATCTGCCCTGAAATTTTCAGATGAATCGGACAACCCGTTTTTGGGTTCTTGCCCCTGAATTGGTAATTTTTAGGAAATTTTACTGTTTTTATACGCCCGTCTTTTAGACGGGACGTATTATGGTATACCGTTGTCCGTCCGTCGTCCACACTTCGGACAATAACTCAAAAACACTCACAAATTTCCATGAAACTTAAGTGAATTGTTTATATCTATTGACGTAAGCTCCCTTTCGTTTTTTTTTAATTTCAGATTTTAAGTTTTGGATTTATGGGGCTTTATTCATAAAAAAGGGGGGATTTTCAACACTTCGGACAATAACTCAAAAAGGCTTTCACCAATGTCCATGACACTTTGGTGAATTGTTTATATCTATTGATGTAAGCTCCCTTTCAATTTTTATATCTATTGATGTAACAAATGATACTTAATAAAATCTGATGAAAACATAAAATTTGTAATATCTTTAGTTCAATTTAAAAAAAAAAGGTAATAATCATTATCCACCATATTAAGCACCATTTGAACAACTTTTGCATACATCTTTGTATAATTTAGTATGGATTCCTAACTGTGTTCAACAGAATCTAACTATGAGCAATATACCCCAAGAAAATTACCTTCTTTCAAACTACTATAAAATTTGGAAATCAGCCATAGAATTACTAAAACCCATAATCATATATCACTTTCCTTATATTGCATTGAAGACTTCTATGTTATATGCCAATGTCAATGATATTTGTTTTTTATGCTAAATATTGAAAAGCTGAACTAGGTTTAATCATCAGTGTCTTCTTCACTGTAATCACTGTCCTCATCATCAGAAAAATCCTCATTTTTATTCTCAAAAGAGGCCTCCTCATCATCAATGAAATCTTTATCTTCATCATCAATGAAATCCTTACTTTCATCACCTACTTCCTTATTTAGATCATAACTTTCAGTAGAGTCACTTTCACCATCTTCACTTTCCCTGTTATCTTCTCGCTGCTCCTCATTGTCATTGTAGTCTTTTTTGCCATTTTTATACGCCCGTCGTCTTTCAAACAACGGGCGTATCATGCGCTAAAGCGCAGCCCTTTATTGGTTATTATCTTGAATATTATTAAAGATAGAGATAAACTGTAAACTTCAATAATGTTCAGCAAAGTAAGATTTACAAATAAGTCAACATGACCGAAATGGTCAGTTGACCCCTTTAGGAGTTATTGCCCTTTATAGTCAATTTTTAACCATTTTTCGTAAATCTTAGTAATCTTTTACAAAAATCTTCTCCTCTGAAACTTGGCCACAATCATCTTTGGGGTATATAGTTTAAGAAATGTGTGGCTTGACCCGGCCAACCAACCAAGATGGCCGCCATGGCTAAAAATAGAACATAGTGGTAAAATGCAGTTTTTGGCTTATAACTCAAAAACCAAAGCATTTAGAGCAAATCTGACATCTGACAATTGAGTTAGTCTGAATTTTTAATGAATTAATCATTAGATTTTTAATAATTAGATTTGTTATCTTCCAAGAAAAAAAGAAAGTATCCAAAACTATTAATCTTTAATTATTTGCAAAACAGAAATTTGCCATCTTCAAAGAAAAAAAGTAGATATATTCAAAACTTAATCTTTTATCTTCAATTTTTAAATCATAATCCATTGTACAGCATTTTGGACCATTAAGAGCTGGACAAGACAACCGAACCGCGTTATGGTGCTGAAAGTACCATTATTGTAAACTGGACTTTTATAATCCATTTGAGGGTGTAGTAGTATCTGCTACTATTTTCTCCCTAAGGGCGTTGTAACGGACATAAATTAAGGCTTAGAAATAAGAATGTCACAACAACAGTGATGTTGTCTACACATACAGGTAGCGGGAAAGTATAGGTTCTATTTGTAGGGACAGACAGTGCCACTCTGCACGTTAAAGAACCCTTGTCACAACTCTTTTGAGGTGTCAGTAGGATGTGGCTCGTTGCATTAGGCTAAATTTCTGTCCAAAAATATCCTCCTCGGTTGGCAGTCAAAATTTCCCCTCCCTTCACCATAGGATTGGACCACTTTATAGAACCTACAAATTGATTTGTTGTGATATCAAGAGATGTGAGACAACTATCCTACAGAGACCAAATGATGTTAATGTAAAATAGGTTACTGTATGGGCTTCAACAATGAGAAAATCCACTCACATTAAAATGTTGCAATATTCTGATTTAGAATGACTTGTTTATACCTCCAAACTTTAACATCTGATATTTTTATTATCTAGAGCTCTGTAAAAAAAAAAAGAAAAAAAAATATAAAAAAGAAAATACCAAAAAATAATATGAAAGCAAAATAGAAAACAGAGTTCTAGATAATAAACATTGAGGGTGGGATTATTTTGATATTTTTATGACGCCCGCCTTTAAGTCTTCTAAAGTTATCATATTTAAAACAAAAACAAAAATTGGAATGGCAGTTTAAAAAGTATAGGTCCTTTCTGTAGGGACAGTGCAACTCTGCATGTTAAAGAACCCTTGCCACAACTCTTTTGAGGTGTCAGTAGGATGTGGCTTGTTGCAAGGCTAACTTTCTGTCCAACATTATCCTCCTCTCGGCTGGCAGTCAAAATTTCCCCTACCTTCATCATTGGCCCACCTTTGAGAACCTACAAATTGATTTGTTGTGATATCAAGAGATGTGAGACAACTATCCTACAGAGACCAAATGATGTTAATGTAAAAAAGGTTACTGTATGGGCTTCAACAATGAGAAAATCCACTAACATTACAATTTTGCAATATTTTGATTTAGAATGACTTGTTTATACCTCCAAACTTTAACACCTGATATTTTTATTATCTAGAGCTCGTGAATTAATAATTTGATTTGCCATCTTCAGAGAAAAAAAGTAGATATTCAAAACTTAATCCTTTATCTTCAATTTTTAAAACATAATCCATTGTACAGCATTTTGGACCATTAAGAGCTGGGCAAGACAACCAAACCGTGCAATGGTGCTGAAAGTATCATTATTGTAATCTGGACTTCTACAGTCCATTTGAGGGTGTAGTAATATCTGCCACGTTTTGCTCCCTAAGGGCGCTGTAACGGACATAAATTTAGGCTTAGAAATAAGAATGTCACAACAACAGTGACGTTGTCTATATATAGAGAGGTAGCAGAAACACCTCTTGTGCAATTCTTAACACCTCCATATACTCTGACTCCATCCACCATCTAAAGCTGGTATGACACAAGATCCAATAGTGCTGAAAAGTAAACAGCAATATGATTATTGTAATCAAGACTTCTCTAGTCCATTTAATGGAATGTTACTGTAATACAGGGTTTTCCATCATTAAGAGCTGGCACGACAAAAGAACCAATAATAGTGAAATTAGCATTTTGGTAATTTTGACCTTACCAGTCTTTTTAATGTCAGTTGAAATCATTTGAAAAACAAAAATTTATAATGTGTTCCAAAGAAAACTTGTCCTGAGATCTGAAAATTGCTGTTCAAATAAAAACAATGTGTGAACATTTAACATTTTTGATTTTCAAACAATAACTCATTTCTTGTCATTGCACATTCTCTGTTGGCACTGCGGTATATTTTAGAAAAAAGAAAAAAAGAAAGAAAAAAGAATGGAAAAAAAAATAAATATGATACTGCGGAAAGTTTGTGTGGTGTAAACAATTGGGTTAGTCTGAATTTTTAATGATTAGATTTGTTATCTTCAAAGAAAAAAAGAAAGTATCCAAAACTTTTAATCTTTTGCAAAACAGAAATTTATAATGTCTTCCAAAGATAACTTTTCCTGAGTGTGTTCCAAAGAAAACTTGTCCTGAGATCTGAAAATTGCTGTTCAAATAAAAAACAATGCGTGAAACTTTAACATTTTTGATGTTTCAAACAATAACTCAATTCTTTTCATTGCACATTCTTTGTTGGCGCGTTTGTGTGGTGTATAGATTTGAGTTATTCTGAATTTTTAATGAATTAATAATTTGATTTGCCATCTTCAAAGAAAAAAAAGTAGATATATTCAAAACTTAATCTTTTATCTTCAATTTTTAAATCATAATCCATTGTATAGCATTTTGGACCATTAAGAGCTGGACAAGACAACCGAACGCGTTATGGTGCTGAAAGTACCATTATTGTAAACTGGACTTCTACAATCCATGTGAGGGTGTAATAGTATCTGCTACTATTTCCTCCCTAAGGGCGTTGTAACGGACATAAATTAAGGCTTAGAAATAAGAATGTCACAACAACAGTGATGTTGTCTACACATAGAGGTAGCGGGAAAGTATAGGTCCTATTTGTAGGGACAGACAGTGCCACTCTGCACAATAAAGAACCCTTGTCACAACTCTTTTGAGGTGTCAGTAGGATGTGGCTTGTTGCATTAGGCTAAATTTTTGTCTAAAAATATCCTCCTCGGTTGGCAGTCAAAATTTCCCCTACCTTCACCATTGTCCCACTTTATAGAACCTACAAATTGATTTGTTATGATATCAGAGATGTGAGACAACTAAATTACAGAGACCAAATGATGTTAATGTAAAATAGGTTACTGTATGGGCTTCAACAATGAGAAAATCCACTAACATTAAAATTTTGCAATATTCTGATTGAGAATGACTTTTTTATTCCTCCAACCTTTAACATCTGATATTTTTATTATCTAGAGCTCTGTAAAAAAAAAGAAAAAAAAATATAAAAAAGAAAATACCAAAAAATAATATGAAAGCAAAATAGAAAACAGAGTTCTAGATAATAAACATTGAGGGTGGGATTATTTTGATATTTTTATGACCCCCGACTTTAAGTCTTCTAAAGTTATCATATTTAAAACAAAAACAAAATTGGAATGGCAGTTTAAAAAGTATAGGTCCTTTCTGTAGGGACAGTGCAACTCTGCATGTTAAAGAACCCTTGCCACAACTCTTTTGAGGTGACAGCAGGATGTGGCTTGTTGCAAGGCTAACTTTCTGTCCAACATTATCCTCCTCTCGGCTGGCAGTCAAAATTTCCCCTACCTTCATCATTGGCCCACCTTTGAGAACCTACAAATTGATTTGTTGTGATATCAAGAGATGTGAAACAACTATCCTACAGAGACCAAATGATGTTAATGTAAAAAAGGTTACTGTATGGGCTTCAACAATGAGAAAATCCACTAACATTACAATTTTGCAATATTTTGATTTAGAATGACTTGTTTATACCTCCAAACTTTAACACCTGATATTTTTATTATCCAGAGCTCGTGAATTAATAATTTGATTTGCCATCTTTAGAGAAAAAAGTAGATATTCAAAACTTAATCTTTTATCTTCAATTTTTAACCGGATTTTTGTTACAAAAATGTCAGTTATTGATTTGGGGATGTACGGCGGGCGGTCGGTCGGGCGGTCGGGCGGTTGGCAACCAAATGTTGTCCGTGCAATTACTCATGAACCGTTCATCCCAAGCTTTTAAAACTTTAATATGTTGTTACTGACAACAAAATAAAGGTCAAGTTTAAGAATGACGATTTTGACTTTTACCGTTCAGGAGTTATGGTTCTTGAAAGATTGAAAAAGGGCGTTTCCAGTCGTGTCCGTGCATTTACTCATGAACTGTTCAACCAAAGCTTCCCAAATTTTAATATGTTGTTACTGATGACAAAATGGAGCTCAAGTTCAATAATGTCGATTTTGACTTTTACCGTTCAGGAGTTAAGGTTCTTGAAAGATAAAAAAAATGGTGTTTCCATTCATGTTGTTGCATTTACTCATGAACCATTTGACCTAAGCTCTTTCAAATTTTAATATGTTGATACTGATGACAAAATGGAGGTCAAATTTGATATTGATGATTTTCACTTTCACTGTTCATCAGTTATGGTTCTTGTGATATTACCAGGACACAAATAAATGTTAATAAATCCGGTTTGCTGTCGTTGTGACAGCCTCTTGTTAAAACATAATCCATTGTACAGCATTTTGGACCATTAAGAGCTGGGCAAGACAACCAAACCGTGCAATGGTGCTGAAAGTACCATTATTGTAATCTGGACTTCTACAGTCCATTTGAGGGTGTAGTAATATCTGCCACGTTTTGCTCCCTAAGGGCGCTGTAACGGACATAAATTAAGGCTTAGAAATAAGAACGTCACAACAACAGTGACATTGTCTACATATAGAGAGGTAGCAGGAACACCTCTTGTGCAATTCTTAACACCTCCATATACTCTGACTCCATCCACCATCTAAAGCTGGTATGACACAAGATCCAATAGTGCTGAAAAGTAAACAGCAATATGATTATTGTAATCAAGACTTCTCTAGTCCATTTAATGGAATGTTCCTGTGATACAGGGTTTTCCATCATTAAGAGCTGGGCACGACAAAAGAACCAATAATAGTGAAATTAGCATTTTGGGAATTTGGACCTTTAGTCTTTTTTATGTCAGTTGAAATCATTTGAAAAACAAAAATTTATAATGTGTTCCAAAGAAAACTTGTCCTGAGATCTGAAAATTGCTGTTCAAATAAAAACAATGTGTGAACATTTAACATTTTTGATTTTCAAACAATAACTCATTTCTTGTCATTGCACATTCTCTGTTGGCACTGCGGTATATTTTAGAAAAAAGAAAAAAAGAAAGAAAAAAGAATGGAAAAAAAAATAAATATGATACTGCGGAAAGTTTGTGTGGTGTAAACAATTGGGTTAGTCTGAATTTTTAATGATTAGATTTGTTATCTTCAAAGAAAAAAAGAAAGTATCCAAAACTTTTAATCTTTTGCAAAACAGAAATTTATAATGTCTTCCAAAGATAACTTTTCCTGAGTGTGTTCCAAAGAAAACTTGTCCTGAGATCTGAAAATTGCTGTTCAAATAAAAAACAATGCGTGAAACTTTAACATTTTTGATGTTTCAAACAATAACTCAATTCTTTTCATTGCACATTCTTTGTTGGCGCGTTTGTGTGGTGTAAAGATTTGAGTTATTCTTTGAAGATGGCAAATCAAATTATTAATTCATTAAAAATGAATTAATAATTTGATTTGCCATCTTCAAAGAAAAAAAAGTAGATATATTCAAAACTTAATCTTTTATCTTCAATTTTTAAATCATAATCCATTGTACAGCATTTTGGACCATTAAGAGCTGGACAAGACAACCGAACGCGTTATGGTGCTGAAAGTACCATTATTGTAAACTGGACTTCTACAATCCATGTGAGGGTGTAGTAGTATCTGCTATTATTTCCTCCCTAAGGGCGTTGTAACGGACATAAATTAAGGCTTAGAAATAAGAATGTCACAACAACAGTGATGTTGTCTACACATAGAGGTAGCGGTAAAGTATAGGTCCTATTTGTAGGGACAGACAGTGCCATTCTGCACAATAAAGAACCCTTGTCACAACTCTTTTGAGGTGTCAGTAGGATGTGGCTTGTTGCATTAGGCTAAATTTCTGTCCAAAAATATCCTCCTCGGTTGGCAGTCAAAATTTCCCCTCCCTTCACCATAGGATTGGACCACTTTATAGAACCTACAAATTGATTTGTTGTGATATCAAGAGATGTGAGACAACTATCCTACAGAGACCAAATGATGTTAATGTAAAATAGGTTACTGTATGGGCTTCAACAATGAGAAAATCCACTAACATTAAAATTTTGCAATATTCTGATTTAGAATGACTTGTTTACACCTCCAAACTTTAACATCTGATATTTTTATTATCTAGAGCTCTGTAAAAAAAAAAGAAAAAAAAATATAAAAAAGAAAATATAAAAAAGAAAATACAAAAAAAATAATATGAAAGCAAAATAGAAAACAGAGTTCTAGATAATAAACATTGAGGGTTGGATTATTTTGATATTTTTATGACCCCCGCCTTTAAGTCTTCTAAAGTTATTATATTTAAAACAAAAAAAAATTGGAATGGCAGTTTAAAAGCTATAGGTCCTTTCTGTAGGGACAGTGCAACTCTGCACATTGAAGAACCCTTGTCACAACTCTTTTGAGGTGTCAGTAGGACGTGGCTTGTTGCATTAGGCCAAATTTCTGTCCAACTTCCTCCTCGGTTGGCAGTCAAAATTTCCCCTACCTTCACCATTGGCCCACTTTATAGAACCTACAAATTGATTTGTTTTGATATCAAAGAGATGTGAGACAACTATATTACAGAGACCAAATGGTGTTAATGTAAAATAGGTTACTGTATGGGCTTCAACAATGAGAAAATCCACTAACATTAAAATTTTGCAATATTCTGATTGAGAATGACTTTTTTATTCCTCCAACCTTTAACATCTGATATTTTTATTATCTAGAGCTCTGTAAAAAAAAAATTAAAAAAAATAGAAAGAAGGATATACCAAAACATAATATGAAAACAAAATTTGTAAACAGAGTTCTGGAAAATAAACATTGAGGGTGGTGCAAATGTTGAGATTATTTTAATAATTTTATGACCCTTGCCTGTAAGTTTTCTAAAATTATCATGTTTAAAACAAACAAAATTGGAATGGCAATTGATAAAGTATAGTTCCTATCTGTAAGGACAGTACCACTCTGCATAGAAAAGAACCCTTAAGCCACAACTCTTTTGAGGGTCAGTAGGTGGGCTAATGCAAGGCTAAATTCCTCTCAGTTGGCAGTCGAAATTTCCCTTAACATCATCATCTGCACACTTGATAGAACTTAAAATTGATGTGTTATGGAATAAAGAGATGTAAGAGAACTATTCCACAGAGACCAAATAATGTTGATGTTAAAAATAGGTTTCTGAAGGACTTCATCAATGAGAAAATCCAATATAGGTTACCAGTAAGAGGCTTAATTGGAGATAACAATCTATTCAATGGAATCAAATCAACAGCCTTATTTGTGATGAAATTAGTCCTTGGAAAACAAATGAAGGACAGCAATAAAAGACAACTGAACAAACGGATATAACATACATTTTTAGCTCAGCTGGTCCATCGTCGTCCGTCGTTGTTAACTTTTACAAAAATCATCTTTAAAACTAACCAAGATAGCCGCCATGGCTAAAAATAGAACATAGGGGTAAAATGCAGTTTTTGGCTTATAACTCAAAAAAAACAAAGCATTTAGAGCAAATCTGACATTGTGTAAAAATGTTTATCAGGTCAAGATCTATCTGCCCTGAAATTTTCAGATGAATCGGACAACCCGTTGTTAGGTTGCTGCCCCTGAATTGGTAATTGTAAGGAAATTTTGCTGTTTTTGGTTATTATCTTGAATATTATTATAGATGGAGATAAACTGTAAACAGCAATAATGTTCAGCAAAGTAAGACTTACAAATAAGTCAACATGACAAAAATGGTCAGTTGATCCCTTTAGGAGTTGCCCTTTATAGTCAATTTTTAGCCATTTTTCGTAAATCTTGGGAATCTTTTAGAAAAATCTTCTCCTCTGTAACTACTGGCCAAATTAAACCAAACTTGGCCACAATCATCATTGAGGTATCTAGTTTAAAAAATGTGTCCAGTAACTCAGCCAACCAACCATGATGGCCGCCATGGCTGAAAAAAGAACATATGGGTAAAATGCAGTTCTTGGCTTGTAACTCAAAAACAAAAGCATTTAGAGCAAATCTGACAGGTTGTGAAATTGTTGATCACGTCAAAATCTATCTGCCCGGGAATTTTCAGATGAATCGGATGACAGGTTGTTAGGTTGCTGCCCCTGAATTGGTAATTTTAGGGAAATTTTGCTGTTTTTTGTTATTATTGTGTCATGAATCCATCTGTGTCCTTTGTTTAATATTCACATAGACCAAGGTGAGCGACACAGGCCTTTTAGAGCCTCTAGTTTTCTAGTTCACAGAATATACATGAGATATTTGCAACTGGGCATAATTGAAACAATGAATATTTAAGTTCATTTCTTCTCTGTTTTGACATATTGAATCAAAAAGATAAAAAAAAAAAATCAAAATATTTGGCCATGGGATTACCAAAAATAAAACACAACAAATAGAATATTAGAAAATTGTTTTTAGTATAGCCATAGGTGAAACTTTTTCACATCAAATTTATTTGTCTGTAAAATTATTTGATTATCTGTTGATTATATGCGGGGTCACTAAAGATTAAAAAAGATGGTTTTTTTTGGGGGGATGGGTAAGGATTGAGGTAAAAGTATAAGAATGTCAACAACATGGCAAAATGAAAAAAAGTAGGGTTTTTTTTGTCTATCTACATTTTTTCGGGGGTTTAAAATGACTCCGAAGTTGGAAAATACATTTAGAAGTACAATTCTTTTAACCTGAGCTATTAACCTATCAATATTTTTTACTCTAAAATTTACTTAAAATTTTACATTATTCTGATGTTGAAAGACTTTGTTTATACATGTCACCTTTAACATCTGATATTTTTATTATCTAGAGCTCTGTAAAAAAAAAAGAAAAAAAAATTACAAAAAATAATATGAAAACAAAATTTGTAAACAGAGTTCTAGTTAATAAACATTGAAGAAGGAATAAAAAGTAGGCATATTTAAAATTTCTTTTGTATTTAATTTATTTGATTACAACTCATTACTTATTGGTGACCTCTTTGTGCTGAACAGGTTTTTTCTTTCATTTGTATATATTGACTTATTTTGTCTAGCTATACATTTTGACTGGTATTGAAAAATTGTTTTAAAGTTGGAATATTTATTTGGAAGTGCAATTCTTTTAATTTTAGTTATTTGAAGACAGCATTTATCTTTTCCAAAAATAACGCTAACATTGTCTTAAAATGTTGCAATATTTTTTGGATTTTGAATGACTTTGTTTAAACCTATAACATTTAACATCTGATATTTTTATTATCTAGAGCTCTGTAAAAAAAAAAAAAAATAAATAAAAATATATGTGAAAAAAAAAAAATTACAAAAAATAATATGAAAACAAAATTTGTAAACAGAGTTCTAGTTAATCTATACTATTAAACGAGAAGACCTCATTTTGGGTGTCGCTTCTCTTCTTTCCACAATAAATTAATCAACACGCCTCTGTGTCTTATAGGTACAGTGCATAGTCGCATTTGTCATCCATTCATATGATTATTCAGATTGAGTTATTTTGGGAGAAAAACGAGAAAAAAGGCATCCGGATATTGTCCCGTCATTGGACGAAATTATAAGTCAGATTATACTTCCGATTTGCGTTTTTTTTTTTTTGTATACTTTGAACATACATATACTACGAATAAAGTGTATTTTAATTCTATCTGCTATCATTTTCAAGTTTACTATGCACGGCGGTCACAGAGTTTATTAAATAGAGGGTCTGTATACTATATCAATGACCACCATGGATCGATTAGTAAACTTAGAATTGAAAGTAAATACACTTTATTTATATAGTAATGAATGTTCATAATATCCAGATAAGCGCTAAAGTTATTCATGTGAACTTTTGATACCTTTTTTGAAATTCTCCAGTCATTAAATCTTTTACAAAATTCATTGATTACAAAAAAAAAGATGTGGTATGATTGCCATGTTGAGACAACTCTCTACAAGAGACCAATGAATGTTAATAATATCCAGATAAGCGCTAAAATTATTCATGTGAACTTTTGATACCTTTTCTGAAATTCTCCAGTCATTAAATCTTTTACAAGCAAAGCCCATACCGCATACTCAGCTTTAAAGGGCCCCGAAATGACGATGTGAAACAATTGAAACGAGAAAACTAGCGGCCTTATTTATGTACAAAAAATGAACGAAAAACAAATTAATATATGTAACACATAAACAAACGACAACCCCTGAATTACAGGCTCCTTACTTAAATGTTCATAACATACTAAAGGTATGTTCATATTGAAATTGATAGAAAACCAAAAATTGGGAATTTTGGAAATAAAGGAGGAGGGATAAAAAAAACATTTCCCTGTCCCCAATAACCTAGGACACTTTTGCTGAAATTCTCCAGTCATTCAATATTTTACAAAATTCTTCCAACAACACTTTACATACTTTAAACTACGCTCTGAATGCCCGCGATTTCGCGGGTTAGTTCTAGTAAACATTGAAGGTGGAATAAAAAGTAGGCATATTTAAAATTTCTATTTATTCAATTTATTTATGATTACAACTCATTACTTATTGGTGACCTCTTTGTGCTGAACAGGTTTTTTCTTTCATTTGTATATATTGACTTATTTTGTCTAGCTATACATTTTGACTGGTATTGAAAAATTGTTTTAAAGTTGGAATATTTATTTGGAAGTGCAATTCTTTTACTTTTAGTTATTTGAAGACAACATCTATCTTTTCCAAAATTAACGCTAACATTGTCTTAAAATGTTGCAATATTTTTTTGATTTTGAATGACTTTGTTCAAACCTATAACATTTAACATCTGATATTTTTATTATCTAGAGCTCTGTAAAGAAAAAAAAAATATGTGTGAAAAAAAAAAAAAATTACAAAAAATAATATGAAAACAAAATTTGTAAACAGAGTTCTAGTTAATAAACATTGAAGGTGTAATAAAAAGTAGGCATATTTAAAATTTCTTGTTATTCGATTTATTTATGATTACAACTCATTACTTATTGGTGACCTCTTTGTGCTGAACAGGTTTTTTCTTTCATTTGTATATATTGACTTATTTTGTCTAGCTATACATTTTGACTGGTATTGAAAAATTGTTTTAAATCTATCTTTTCCAAAAATAATGCTAACATTGTGTTAAAATGTTGCAATAATTTGATTTTGAATGACTTTATAACCTATAATATTAAACAACCGATATTTTCATTATCTAGAGCTCTGTAAAAAAAAAGGAAAAAAAAAGTGTGAAAATAAAAAAATAACAAAAAATAATATGAAAACGAAATTGTTAGAGTTCTAGATAATAAACATTGAGGGTGGTTTTAATTAAAAGTAGGCATATTTAAAGTTATGTTTATTATTATGTATAGTGCACTGTATAGTTTGTAAAAATGTCTATTGTGAAGTATTGGAAAAATTGTGAAACTTTGGAACTGTTTTTATATGAGATGTATATATTCAGTCTTCAATGATTGTCATGGCAATGGAGGACAATAGAATATTGCTATGAAGAAACTGACTTTTTTATATAAAGAAATATCCAACAAAAGTGATCAATGATACCTAAAGAGATGAAAGACTGAGAAATACTAAAAGCTCAAATTGAAGTTTTCTATGAGATTGGTGGATTAATTGCATAAACAGTCGGACAACTGGCACATTCATGCTATAAGTATAGCTTTTAAAATAAAATAAAGGACTTGTATAATAACATTTATGTTCTATAAAGAAGAAATGCTTCTACATAATGTGCTAAATAGAAGATATGTTCCTACATAATGCTCTATAGTGAAGACAAATGTTATATAGCACAGACAGATGTTCCTAAGTTGCACGAAGTATTCAGAAGACAGACAGATTCCTTTTACAATGAAGTATCCAGAACACATAGCTGATCAGATTTTCGGCTCTCCATTTCATATTCTGATGTTTTCTTGAGAAAAAAACTAAGGTATTAATAAATAGTCTGTAAATAGTGTGTTATTTTCACTGAATATGAATTTTGAATTTCAAGGGTCAAACCTGTTAGTCTGGATTTATTTTATGATGTTCTTGTTTTGGTTATATATGCTTGAAAATATATTTTTGTATTGTTGAATTTTATAACTGGTTCAACGGGAAGCAAAGTTACACCATATATTACTTCTGATAAATGCTTTTTGACTTTTCATTGTCCTGTTTATGAAATCTATATATTTCATCTGAGTTAATTGTAAGACATAAGACAGCGGTTGTTTTGAAATTTCTTACACTACAAAAAGCTATAGAATTAAAAAAAACACTACAAAAAGCTAATTTGAACAGTTACACTTACAGATTATTTCAATTAATTGTTCAGACATGCCATTCATAAAAGGTGAAATATTTTATTGTAGATTAATTGTTCATATTCTTCCTGAAAAGAGAAATATGTGACTTCAGATTTCCTGTTCCACAACTTGTTTTAAAGAAAATCCTAGGACTTTGGAGCATAAGATTATATAATCTAGGTATAAACACATTACTTTAAACACGTACTATTTATTTAGAAATAAATGTTATTTATCAATGTTGAAAAGGGGTAGAAAATAAATTAATTATTTCGTACAAAAACAAGGATTGCCAAACAACACCTTTTACCTAGAAACTTTTTTCTGAGGTTCAGCATTTTCATATTATTCAATCGAGCAAAATGAAATTTCCTTAAAATGCCAACAAATAATCTTTTCATACTCAGATATTAAGGGTTGATAATGACTCTGTCTTTGATAATAATCACTTTAATCAGATGCCATTTTGTTCTTCAGATTGATGCAGCATTGAATATCTAAAGAGATTAGAATGGACAATATTCTGATTAATTAATGGTAAGTGTTTACATGAAGAAATCCAGTGGTTTGATTGTGGTCAGTTATGCATAATACCTGAATAAACACATAAATAAAACAATTTTACAGCACTACAATAGAATTCAGCAAATGCTTTCCAATATTTAATTTGTCTATTCCAAAATTCCTAGCAATATCTTGTAAATCTGTCACAAGTCTGGTAAATTTTAACAAATTGATAGAAATATTTTTCTGGGCAATTGTGACATGTATTGGGACCAAATTATGAGCTCAAAGTGATCAGTTTTATAAAGGCATTCTCACTATTACAAAGAACTGTAAAATTCTCAAAGGTATAAAGTATATATAAATACTGTTCATGCAAATCATCACCAAAACTATGAAATATTTTCCATGTTTCAGATGTACAACAAATTGTTCAAACCAGCAAAATTAACTGATGGGAGTAAAACATAGCACTGAATCTTACTTCATACAAGGTTGGTATTCTTTAACTTCCTTAGGAAATTAATTATCCGTCCATCTGATGTCACAATGTTCTAATAAAAATAAGATGATCTGGTATGGATGCTGATGAGACGACTCTCTACCAGAGACCAAATAATGTAGAAGTTGGCTACTATATCTTTCATGGTGCCAATAAGACAGAGCTGCTTATAAACTAGCTGTTTGACTTGTTCAACTTGTGAATATGATGTACTGGAAAATAACCTGTTGATTAAAGTAAATGTACTTTTGTTGTTGTTCTTCATCATAACAGATAGTTGCTGCAG
Organism: Mytilus galloprovincialis; assembly: GCF_965363235.1. Classification (NCBI taxonomy): domain Eukaryota; kingdom Metazoa; phylum Mollusca; class Bivalvia; order Mytilida; family Mytilidae; genus Mytilus; species Mytilus galloprovincialis. Next base: position 50,643,506 of record NC_134851.1, read on the forward strand.
TGTTTTCAGCTATGAAATATGAACAGTAAATGTTCAATAATGGTAACATTACTCCAACTGGAGGTATCAACTGCATTAAATATTTTCTCGTACACCTCATGTTGTATTCATATCTGCATGGCTTTATTGAGACTTTGATATACTGAGCCTGCTTTTAGGGGACAAAATCAGGGGAAATATTTCTATGGTGTTGTAATTAAGTCTTCAGAACAGTACTGTACTGATCATGATTGCTGTAAAACTTTTTGTCAAGGTTCAAGTTATGTATCCATTCTCCTTTTAAATTTGTATTATCCAATTGCATTAACTAATTAAATTGTTGTTTGTAGTGAGGAGGAATAATTGAACTGATGAACTTACAAATATATGAAAGAAAGAAAAACAGACCACATAGCATAAGGAAAGAGACAGATTAAATCATAGAGTAAATGGAAAAAGAAACTAGCAACACTCTGAAATTAACAAGAGAAATAATCACCAATACAGACAGAGGTTAGGTCTCTGACAGTCTCAACGGATGATCATATAAACATCTGAAGGTTATACAATATGGGAATAACAGAACACATGGAACAAGGAAGAGAAAAATTAACTTGTAGACTAAAGGGTAGATGATATTAGAAAAATACTGAAATTAACAAGAGAAACAATCAACATAGCAGCTACCTTATCACTAACTTAGAGGTTAGAGCTGACTCAACTGATGAACATAGAACAAACTTTAACATATTATTAACAGCATAGAAAAACAATCAACACGTCCAAGACTTATATTCTTGTCAATTAAAATACATGAATGAATTTTCATAATAGTATATGGTCAGCGGGAGAGAGAGAAAGATATAGAATGGTCAGAGAGGGAGAGAGAGAAAGATATAGAATGGTCAGAGAGGGAGAGGGAGAACACTTATAATGATGAGTTGGGAGAGAGATGAAACAAATATTGCAACTTGTAAATTTGTCTTCAACCAAAACACATGGCTTGCGTTGATGTGTCTAACCTTAGACATCTGATATTTTTATTATCTAGAGCTCTGTTAAAAAACATTGTGAAAAATAACATGAAAACAAAATTCAAACAGAGTTCTAGATCATAAAAAATATTATGAAAACAAATTTGTAAACAAGAGTTCTAGATAATAAACATTAAGGATGGTGTGAATAGTGAGTATGCTCACCCAAAATTCACACCCAACATATATTATTGTGAATGATTTGTGTTCGATAAGTTTTTTCCTTTCATTAGTTATATTAAATTGATTGGCAACCTGTACATTTTTCTTATGTATTGAAAGTGGCTTTAAAGTTTACATGTTTAATCGGAAGTAGAATTCTTTTAATATTAGATATAGGAGACAAAACCTCTCCATCTTCCCCATATATTTAACTAAAACAGTGTCTTAAATTTGCAATATTCTTATTTTGAATATCTTTGCTTATAGCCTTGGACATCCAATATGTTTATTATATAGAGCTCTGTAAAAACAAAATGTAGAAAAATAAAAATAACAAAAATTAATATGGAAACAAAATTGTAAACAGAGTTCTAGACCATAAACATTAAGGGTGGTGTAAATAGTAGATATATTTTGAATTCTTAAATTTCCTTAAAGTTTGAATGTTTAAATGGAAGTAGAATTTGTTCGATTTTAGATGTTTTGAGATAAAACCTATCATATCTGTATACTGTGTAACAGTGTCTTTAATTTTGCAATATTATGATTTTGAATGTCTCTTTTAACAATTAAATTTCCTATCAGTAATTAAAAAAAAGGTGACTTTTTCTTGTTATTTACTGTTATTAAAAATGTTTTTGTCTCGCATGCCACGAAAACTTCAGAATGCAAGACATATGAATCTGGCGGCAATAGAAGCTACTTGTATTAAGCTATATATTTCAGAAATTGATAGGCTTGGAAGGTTCATATCATTAATACAGACAGATGCCATGTTTGGAAGTTTCTGTCTGTCACATGTCGTTTGTCATTTTCATGGTTCAGCAACTTCTTTAAAAAAAGTTTTTTTTTATTTAAAATTCTCAATGATTGGTAATAGTATTTGATTTATGGGTCATTGCAATGTTTATATGTTCTCAAACTCATTAATCAAGGTGAAAGTTACATGATTGGATCTGCTTCCCTGACGCTGTAAGCAGAATTTCATCTTTTTAAGCAGTCACCTGGCCCGAAGGACTAAGTGAGCTTTTCACATCACTTGGCGTCTGGCGTCCTTTGTCTGTCGTCCTTCGTTGACTTTTACAAAAATCTCCTCAAACTACAGGGTCAAATTAAACCATAGTTGGCCACAATCATCATTGGGGTATCTAGTTTAAAAATATGTCTGGTCTATCTGCCATGAAACTTTCAGATGAATAGGACAACCCATTGTTGGGTTGCTGCCCCTGAATTAGTAATTTTAAGAAAAAATTTGCCGTTTTTGGTTATCTTGAATATAATTATAGATAGATTAACTGTAAACAGCAATAATGTTCAGCAAATTAAGATCTACAAATAAGTCAACATGACCAAAATGGTCAGTTGACCCCTTAATGAGTTATTGCCCTTTATAGTCAATTTTAACAATTTTCACAACTTTTGTAATATTTTACAAAGATCTTCTCTGAAACTGCAGGGAGGAATTTAACTAAACTTGTCCACAATCATCATTAGGGTATCTAGTTTTAAAAATGTGTTCGATGACCAAGACTGTGATCCAAGATCGCTGACATGGCTAAAAATAGTACATAGGGTAAAATGCAGTTTTTGGCTCATATCTCTGAAACCAACGCATTTAGAGCAAATCTTATGGGATTTAATTGTTCATTAGGTCAACATCTATCTGCCCTTGAAATTTTCAGACTAATTGGGCATCTTGTTTTTGGGTTGCTGCCCCTGAATTGATAATTTTAAAAACATTTTGCAGCTTTTGGTTATTATCTTGAATATTATAATAGATAGAGATAAACTGTAAACAGTAATAATGTACAGGAAAGAATGAACTACAAATAAGTCAACAGTACCAAAATGGTCAATTGACCTCTTAAGGAGTTATTGCCCTTTATAGTCAATTTAACAATTTTCAAATAAAGGCAACAGTAGTATACTGCTGTTCAAAACTCATAAATCCATGGACAAAAAAACAAAATCGGGGTAACAAACTAAAACTGAGGAAAACGCATTAAGTATAAGAGAACAACGACACAACATTAAAGTGTAACACACACAAACACGGACTAAGCTTTTTGGATTTTTTGAATTTTTACAAAATATTTTCCACTGTCACTTCTGGGCCAAGTTCATTATAGATGGAGATAATTGTGAGAAGCAAGAATGTTCAGTAAAGTAAGATCTACCAGTGGCAGATCTGGAAATTTTCATAAGTGGGGCCCACTGACTGCTTAAGAGGGGACCCACTTTAGTCAAGCTTCAGTGATTCCCTACATAAGTAACCAAATTTTTTCCCAAAAGGGGGGGGGGGGGTCCCCTGGCCACCCCTAAATCCGCCTCTGTCTACAAACACATCACCAACACAAAAATACAATTTTGTCATGAATCCATCTGTGTCCTTTGTTTGATATGAACATAGTTTTAAGTTTGGTGTATGAAATGATTGTAAGGTGTACATGTCAGTGGCAGCTAATATCTGACTTTGGCCTCATTTTCATCGTCTGAATGTCAATTTTTCCTGGTTAATATGAAAATAAGATGTGGTATGATTGCCAATGAGACAACTTATCCACTTTAATTCAAATGAAGTAAATGTAAGTATTATAAGCAACAGAACAGCCTTCAGCAGTTAGAAAACCCAATACTGTCTAGTCTGCTTTAATAGACCCGACATGAAAAATATGAAACAATTCGAACGACCTAGTTTATAACAAAACTATTTGAAAAAATAATTACAAGATATGAACCAACGACAGCCATAATAACTACAGGTTCCTGGCTTCGTCAAAGACACTTAAGAATGTGACAGGGTTAACAAAGGCTCAATCCTCTCCTAAACTGGGAAAACAAAGGAAAAGAGCTGTTATTGTTTTTCGTTATCTCAGTCGCAGTGAGGCTTTCAACACAGAGCAAACAAATTGCCCCACTTGCACTGCAAGTTTAAGATGACACCTAGCGGTGGTTTGAGTGGAATACATAGATGATTGCAGTCAAGCCCAATTAAAAGACATGAACATACTGAAAAGTTGTACATATATAAAACAAATAGTTCCTTTACATCAGTGTAAACTATGTATAGAAAGATTGTAAGGTGTACATATCTGGCAGATTTCCTCATTTTCGTTGTTCTTTTATCAATATCGAAGTAATTATGATTTGGTATGTTTCTTGTATGTCAACTATATTTGGTGTTGTAATGAGTGTAATTTGTCTTTCTTAGTTTTGGGTCATGTTCAGATAAACCATTAGCATAAAATAAATTATGAATCTTATTTTTAAAGCAGGCATTTCAGCATGTGCTCTTGCTTTCCTGAGAAGGATAATAATGCTTAAAAAAAACTAATTGGACTAAACATGTCGGATTTTTATTCTTCTTGGTATAGTTAAAAAGAGATAGAAGAATATGGAGATTTGCTATGGTTATGAGACAACTACCAATAATTCCAATGGACAATGGTGTGAATAGTTTCATGTAACTGTAATGCTTTCAATAATGAGTAAAACCTCTACCATATAGTTAGTTAATGTTTGACTAATCTATACTATTAAACGAGAAGACTTAATTTTGGGTGTCGCTTCTCTTCTTTCCACAATAAATTAATCAACACGCCTCTGTGTCCTATAGGTACAATGCATAGTCGCATTTGTCATCCATTCATATGATTATTCAGATTGAGTTATTTTGGGAGAAAAGCGAGAAAAAGGGCATCCGGATATTGTCCCGTCATTGGACCAAATTTTAAGTCAGATTATACTTCCGGTTTGCGTTTTTCTGTATACTTTGAACATACGAATAAAGTGTATTTTCAGAATACTATCTGCTATCATTTTCAAGTTTACTATCCATGGTGGTCACAGAGTTTATTAAATAGAGAGGGTCTGTATACTATATTAATGACCACCATGGATCGATTAGAAACTTAGAATTGAAAGTAAATACACTTTATTTATATAGTGAATGTTCATAATATACAGATAAGCGCTAAAATTATTCATGTGCACTTTTGATACCTTTTCTGAAATTCTCCAGTCATTAAATCTTTTACAAAATTCATTGATTACAAAAAAAAGAAGATGTGGTATGATTGCCATGTTGACAACTCTCCACAAGAGACCAAAATGACACAGAAATTAACAACTATAGGTCATCGTACGGCCTTCAACAACGAGCAAAGACCATACCGCATACTCAGCTTTAAAAGGCACCGAAATGACAATGTAAAACAATTCAAACGAGAAAACTAGCGGCCTTAAATATGTACAAAACATGAACGAAAAACAAATATGTAACACATAAACAAACGGCAACCACTGAAGTACAGGCTCCTTACTTAAATGTTCATAACATACTAAATGTATATTCATATTGAAATTGATAGAAAACCACAAATTGGGAATTTTGGAAATAAAGGAGGAGGGATTAAAAAAAATATTTTCCTGTCCCCAATAACCTATGATTTATGATACTTTTGCTGAAATTCTCCAGTCATTCAATATTTCACAAAATTCTTCCAACAACACTTTACATACTTTAAACTACGCTCTGAATGCCCGCGATTTCGCGGGTGTGTTCTAGTACAATTAAAAGTAGAGCCTTATTCATGTTTCAATAGTTATCAAAGGTACCAGGATTATAATTTAGAACGCCAGACGCGCGTTTCATCTACATAAGACTCTTCAGTGACGCTCATATCAAAATAGTTATATAAGCCAAACAAGCATGAAGTACAAAGTTGAAGAGCATTGAGGATCCAAACTTCCCAAAAGTTGTGCCAAAAACAGCTAATTATGTAATCTATGCCTGGGATAAGAATATCCTTAGTTTTTCACGCGTTTCGTCTACATAAGACTCATCAGTGACGCTCATGTCAAAATAGTTATAAAGCCAAACAAGTACAAAGTTGAAGAGCATTAAGGATCCAAAATTCCAAAAAGTTGTGCCAAATACGGCTAAGGTAATCTATTCCTGGGACAAGAAAATCCTTAGTTTTAAGAAAAATTCAAAGTTTTGTATCAGGAAATTTATAAAAATGACCACATAATTGATATTCATGTCAACACCGAAGTGTTGACTACTGGGCTGGTGATATCCTAGCTCGGGGACGAAACGTCCACCAACAGTGGCATCGACCCAGTGGTGTAAATAATTATCAAAGGTACCAGGATTATAATTTAGTACGCCAGACGCGCGTTTCGTCTACATAAGACTCATCAGTGACGCATGTTTCAATAATCATAAAAAAAAACCTGAAATGCGACAGACAGCAACCAATAAAACCAGTGGCGGATCAAGAAATTTTCATAAGTTGGACCCACTGACTGCCTAATAGGGGGCCGCTCTCGTCATGCTTCAGTGGTTCTCTTATATTACAACCAAATGTTTTCCACAAAAGGGGGCCCCTGGGCCTCCCCTAAATCTGCCTCTGAAAACCACTATTGTAGGCTCTCGACTTGGGACAGACATGTACAGTTTGCAGAGGGGTTGAATATGTAAAAACTTGAGAGTGCTCAATCCTCCCTCTAACCTTAACAAGTGGTGTAATTACACTGTAGAACAGAGTATAGGTCGGTTGGAAGAGAGTTTGACTCATTGGATTGAAAAAAAGACGGGTGTACAAATCTCGAAGATTACTATGTATACTTGCTTTTACCAAAAAAAAAAAAAAAAAGGAGGCGATGTGGTATGATTGCAAATGATACGACTTTCGACCAGGATAAAATTCAGGGGCGGATGCAGGAATTTTCGAAAGGGGGGGTGCTAACCCAGGGCACCCAGGGCAAAGGGGGGGTGCAAAACATATGTCCCGATACAAATGCATTGATCGGCAAAAATAAAGGGGGGTGCGCACCCCCGGAACCCCCCCCCCCCCCTGGATCCGCCACTGAAATTATTAGAATTGAAGCAGTTATAGTTTTATGTATATCCAATGTGAGAGTGGCAAGACATAAGGATGCTAATTTGATGATCATTTTTCTTATTTTTTATTTTTTTATACAAGGATTTGTGGTATGAATTTCTGTCCGTCATTTGCTTGCTTTATGTCATGTCATTTGTTTATCTGAAATGACGAGGTGAGCTTTTCTTTTTTCATTTGGTGTCTATCAGTCCACTTGTTGTAGATGTAATTGCCTTTGAAAGACGAGTTTTAAACAATTTTTGTGTATTTTTTGGAACCATTGTAGATTAAAACTGTAAACAGCGAAAATCATCAAAATCGCATACATTGTAAATGAGACATGACCGAAATTGTCAGTAGGGCCTTTCAGAATTAAGATTCATTTTAGGTGGGGGCTAAGATTAATCCCTTTGTGATATGGAACCTTACAGTACAATTTCAGAGAGATCCATACACTAACTCACAAGTATAACTGTCTTCGAAACGACGATGACGATTTTCAAATCAAAGTACTGAAGTACTGAACATCAGGGGACCTCAAGTTATGTTGAATTATTGATAAATGACAGGTGTTTATATTATACCTGCCAGACAGATATGTTCACCTTACAATATAGTACAAATAATATAATCTTCTATCATATCTGAGATACTGACTTGAACTAGGAAACTTAACTTTGTGAATTATCAATGATTACGTGGTCAAATGAGAACTGTTAGATTGACATTATGACCATATAGTTGCACACATACAAACATCGTTAGCAGATAACTTATAATAGAGAATCAACATAGCAAACAATTCTTTGAGTAGCTATATAGTCACTCACTGAACTATGATAAAGAGGTTCAAGACAATCATATTAAAACAGATAAATTGTAATGTAAGGGATAAAGATACCAGATGAACAGCAAACTCATAAATCGAAAATAAACTTACAATTCCATGACTAAAACTGAAAAAGACATGCAGACAAATAAAAGTACGCTAGAAACAACATAGAAAACTAAAGACTGAGCAACACGAACCCCACCAAAACAGGTGATCTCAGGCGCTCCGGATGGGTAAGCAGATCCTGCTCTACAAATGGCATTTATTAACAATGTTTGTACATGTAGTATCCAGGTCTTCTATTTTGTGAAACATTACCTTTTGGATCAATTACTAATTAAATGGATGTTATGTAACACATGCAGCAAGATTACTATCCCTTTTTCTAGATTTTTGTTGCAGTCAACACAAACTCTTCAATAGCTTCACTGAGTTATCTTGGTTTTATTGTAACACAGTTAATCATTTATCCATTATATTTTAGAAAAAAATCAGCAGCTATACATGTACATTGTTGGTTCTGTTTTCTAATTATTAAATGGTTCATTGTAAATATTACAATGTATTATATGTAGATAGCCATTCACTAATGATGGTATTTTTGTTAATTGAATTTCACAACATCTGGATAGTTTTTCAACTGTTAGTCTTTTTTCACTTTGTTCTTGATTTAATACTTTGGATACCACTGGTTTTAGCAATGAGAAAATTTTGCACCATATATATAGAACACAACTACCATATGAATGTGTCTGTCCTAAGTAAAAGCCTGTAAAACAGGGCTTGTAATTTTTTGGTGTATATCTTGATTTCCCGTTTGTACATTGATGTGGCCATTAGTCTTCTCGTATATATATTGTTTAACATTTGTCATTTCATGGCTATTTCAAACTGATTTATATGTATAGTTTTTTTTTCTGATTGTAAAAATGTTGTATGGTAAGCTTTATTTCTTTTTCATCATTTTGTCTACAGCTCGTGTCTGATTACCAATCATACCTCCCTTTTCTTTTCTTTTTTATGAATAATGACAACATATAAACTAGTATCTCAATTGTTTGTAAAACAATTGAAAGGTCTTTCCTGTAAAACTGATGTCTTCGTAATGTACTTTGTACGACCTTTCGTTTGATATACGACAAGCATACCTTCTCAAACTTTTCGCTTTTTACACTTAATGACCTCATTGGCCTACATTTTTGAGATCGGAAGTATGATATATGTAACATAGAGTAAATGAGCTTTCATTTGATATGCAATAACGCCATGTTTTAGAAAGTTTGATTTTTGCACTTAATAACCCTATCCAACTAATTTTTGGAGGTCGGGAATTTGATATTTCAAATGTACACATCATACCCTTTCATTTGATATACAACAACCCTATCTTAAAAGAAAATTTAATTATTTTTTTTTTGCACTAAATAACCCCATCCAACCCACTTTTGGGAGACGTCAATTTGAAATTTTAAATGTATGCTTTATGTTCTTTCATTTGATATGCGACAACCTTACAATCTGAGAAATTTGAATTTTTGCACTAAATGACCCCACCCGTCCTCCTGGGATAAAAAGGGGGTTTACAATTTTCATTTTTAAGTAGAGTTTTTTAAGACCTTTAATTTGATATATCAGATGACCCCATTTGACAAAGTGCAAATAATGATGCAATATTTACTATATAAATAGAAGTTATGAAACTAACAAAGTCAATGTAAAACTTGAAAATTTCAAAATGAATTTTTGGTGTTTTTTTTCCATGGAATGTTTTTGGTATTTAGTCAAACATATAACTATGTTAACCTCTTCAATTTCTTAAACATTTTAGGTGGTAAGCTGTTGTTCATTCAGAAATACATGCCGCCGCTCGCAAAACTACAAACTGCATTTCCTCGAAAACGACAATTATAGATATCTCAAATCTGTTAAATGATAAATGATCTACAGTTGAAGGACAACATTATAGAAAAAGAGTTGGGACAATATCATAGTTCACCAAGGTCACAATTAATCATCAAATATATGATGCAATACCAAACTTAAGAACCGGAAGTCGTAGAGACATGGGATTAGCACCATTCAACTCAAGACTACTTAACCTTTCAACTGTCACAAGGTCAAGGTCATTGTATACTGTGAAGATCAAGGTGAAATTTCATCATGACCTAACATTGACCTCAAATTGAAGGTCTTGAATTACTGATCATCTTTGCAGTTTATAGTAGGTTGATATCTGTTACCTTTAAAAAGATATACACACAATACTATACTTTTAAGAATCATCCCATTGTAACTTTTAAACAGATGGTCAGACATTTTTGGGCTTATTGTATCAAATGTAGAGCTCGTCGAGAGGAACAATTTACATGCTGTATATATGCAGCAAAGTCTTATCGTTTTTCTAATATGTAAGCTTGAAATTGCAGCGTAATTTTTTTTTGCACTCGGTGACCTTTGACCTTGGGTGCATATTAAAGGTCACATGAATTTAAGATTATTGGTGAAGGTTCCACGTCTCTATGACTTCTGGTTTTCGAAATAGAACTTTTCAAAAAATATTTATAATTTGTAAAGGGAAATAACTCCTTATAAGGCTTAGTAACAAATTAATTGTTTATGTTTACTTTATAAACATTGCCATCTGCTCTTGTACATGCTGCCATTTTCAAATCGATTCTATCTCTAATACTTTTTGAGAAAAATGCAAATAAAAGAAATTGCTTCAAGGGGATATAACTCTTAAAGGAGATGATGAAACCCTATGCAGCCTCATATGGTAATACATCATGATGAGATCTACCTATTGTCCAAATAAAGTCATGATATCTTTTAACACATTTTGGGGGGACCATGTTGAAAAAAATCAATAAAAGGGAGATAACTTCTAAAGGGGATGGTGAAATCCTACAAAAGTTCATCTGGTTAAAGTTCATGTTGAGGTCTATCTATGGTCCAATTTTGGTATTGATAAGTCCAATAGAAGCGGTAGGAGGGCGCGCCAAAAAATGCTGGAAGAAAAAAAAAGAAAAAAAAACATTAGAAAAACAATACGGTCTTTCCTCGCGGAGAGGAAAGACCTTAAAAAGAAGATGTGGTATGATTGCTAATGAGACAACTATCCACAAAAGACCAATGACAACAGTTTGGTTTTAATTTTCATTTATATATGTACATGTAACAATATAAAACAGTATATATACATGTATAATCTCATTCAATCATTACTATTGGTTATTGTTGGTATATATCACTTATTGCCCAAAATGGCCTAAAATATAAACTTTACCATAAAACTCCAAAAATTTCACAATTTGGTTCGTAAATGGGTCTATTTCAAAAGTCTTAATGCTCAATAACTCAGTTCTTTTCATAAAAGTACATTTTATGTTCCAAATTTGTCAAAATGTAATGATTTAGGGCAAATTTTAGAACTGAAAGCTTTAAGCCTTTAGGAATAAAAGATTTGTCCGCCACCTACCATCTAAAATGTTTTGTAACCAAAAGAATCCAAATCTGATATATATAATTCATCAATATAAAATCTTTTTGGATCTTGGATGGCAGCCGAGGTTAATTATGCCAAAACAATTAAAGTTTTACCATCATTTATCTGTGCCTTTGTGGTATAATTTTCACAATTATTCAATGGTTTTGTTGTTTATGATATTTCGAAAAGAACAATAAAGATGGCAAGACCTGATTTTTTTAAGTGACATATGAACAATAGAGTCAGTATGGGGCCATTAAGCTAAACTGCCCGCTTTGCACCAGCCAATATAAATGAATGCCTAGGGTGGGAATCGAACCCACATACACCAACTCTGTAGTCCCTATATTTTTAAATGAACAAAACAATGTCAAGAACAAATTTAAACAACGTGATACCAATATACGACCAAAAAAAAAACAATTTTTGCGGTCGTATAAAAATGTATAAATGTGTTAAAATTTAATTATCAAATTATACATTTTACATGAAAATATAGGTTGATTTCCGGTGATTCAGATGTCTACTTATATTGTAGTCCCATAGGCTCCACTGTACAGCTACATGAATATACAGCGTAAATGGGTTTAAAATTGCTGAGGCAGATTTTTTGGGGGAGGAGGGAGCTGAAGGAGCTTCCCCTTAAAAATTCCTGTATTCTCATCCGATTAGATATAAATCTAAACTGTTAACAAGGTTGCTTAAGTAATAACAATTATGTTTGGGAATTAAAAATAGATAGGTCCTTTAAATGTGGCTGAACATTTTTTAAAAATTATCTAGAATAAACATGTAAATGTGATTTTAATCGTGGACATTTTAAATCCATGTTAACTAATGCGTGACTTGGGCTTCTGGTACAAATTAAAACATGGAATTATTCATCCAAACTCACAGATAGATTCTTGAGATTTAATTTTCCACAGAATAATAAATAAACAATAAACATTTAAAAACATTTAACATTTTGATAACATAAAATAATACACTAACCCTTTGCAATGTTGCAGTTCAACTTTTAATCTGGGGTTCCAGAAGACTTTTAAAATATCTCTTGCAGTCATATGCACTGCAGCAGAACATCCAATTTCTTTTCTCTCTAACGTAACCCTTCACCAATGTATATACGCATCCATCGCTGTGGAAAAATCTTGTCTATCCACCAAATTTTGAGCTTGTTTTTTTTTTGTGGGAATGAGCACTGTTGGATAGTTTTATGTATTACATTTGTCTGTGGCAAATAGGAGTTAGAAATTAGGGCTATAACAAGCCTCTTTTAATAGTGGGGCAAAATATATTCGCCGAGCGGAGCGAGATGAAAAAAAATTGGCGAGGGGTCTGGGGGCCGCTGAAGGCCCCAAGAAGCTCTGAGAAAAATAACGCAAATCGTGCATTCAGAGCGTTTCCGGGACTCTTTCTGACATTGAAACGCAATTAATCTTTAGCTATTTTTCGACAATATTCTGGTCTCAAAGCAAAAACATAGATTCATTGTAATTTAAGACTATTAGGTTTTATGGACAACATTAAAAGACCGATATATAGGATAAAGCAAAAATCGTAATTCTCAATCATAAGCATTAATACCGGATCTGTCTGTCTGTTCTTGTCTTGTATAGTGCTTAGACTTTAGTGATTTTTTATGACTAGATTTAAATATAGTGACAGTGCAGTATACTTTAAGTACTAGTACTGCTTAAGTCGACACTAGGGACCATCTTGGCCCTGTTTTACGGTATTAATGATTTTTTTATTATTGAAGACCCTCCAGCATTTTTGACCATTGATCATTAGTACTTTTTCTATGCATTGACTTTGTGTGCGATTAGGTTTCGTGCACATTTACTCCATATTCCTTTGTTTTCTGTTAAAGGGTCCGAACATGACGTAATGCAAGTTTAACCCTTCAATGGAAAAGGTCATATGGCTATATATTATTGTTTTTTTTTTTTAAATTATTTGATACCGGGAAATTGGTGACCTTACTTTAATTTATACCATGTCAGCTATCTAGTTTAATCTACCAAAAAAAAAAGACATTTGCATTCTTTGATATCAAGTTCAATTCTCCATGCAGAGACGACAATTTTATTTCTGTGTCTTGTAGCAATTTTCTCGCACAATATCTGGGTATCGGTGGGCATGCAACATTGCAAAAGAAAATCAACACTCAGACTATAGTCATAAAGTCGGACAATAAAGTACAAAAGAAAAACCCGGGACACAGAAGTACAAACAATAGACCATCAACTCTGAAAACTAAAAGTAAAATAGAAACATGGATCACGAAAAAACATGCAGGGGCAACACCAGAGAGTGAAGAGAACTTCTTGCTAGACACTTTCCGTGAAAACAATTTGATATAAAAACACTCTTTCGTTTCAGTTTTTTTTTTTAATTAATTTCTAACATGAGGCATTTGCCTCAATGTAGTTACGGCCCTTGAAATATTATTAAAAAGAGAAACATTATTAAAAAGATAAAAATATTTGCAGATTTAAATGGACATACATTTTTCACTATAATGATAAGAGTGACACAATCCAAATTTTATAATTATCTGGGGATTTATTTGTGATAATAAGCACTGTACATGTATATAATTATATAATATATATATTTTTTACAGTCTAGTGTTTATATTATATTCAGGATTTTGGTGTAACGATATCTAAGTAACATGGGTTAGAATCCCGGAGAGGGAAGAACAAAAAAAATTGCAAAAGCAAATTTACACATCTAATATTGTTGGGTTGATGTTTCTAGGAGTTGTATATATAAAGAAGATGTGGTATGATTGCCAATGAGACAACTCTCCACAAGATACCAAATGAATGAGACATTAACAACTATAGGTCACCGTACGGCCTTCAACAATGAGCAAAATATCTAGGAGTAACACTGCAATCAGACTTTAAAATGGACACAGTATACAAATAACATCATTGGTAATGCTAATAAAACCCTAGGCTTTCTTAAAAAAAAATCTGAAAACATCCATTACAAACAGTAAGTCTCAGGCATATCTAGCACCTGTCCGACCTAAACTAGAATATGCTTGTTCGGTTTGGAACCCTCATACTGCTGAACAATGCAATAAACTTGAAATGGTTCAACGTTGGGCTGCTAGATATGCCTGTAACCGTTATCACAACATCAGTAGCGTTACAGACATGCTCAATACTTTAAATTGGCCTACTTTACAACAACGCAGACTTAAAAGTAGACTTATAATGTTTTATAAAATTGTTCATCATATTGTCGCTGTACCATCAACATTACTCATACCAACAGACAAGAGAACCCGACAATTTCATCCACAAACTTACAGACACCTACTTACATTTAAAGATTGTTACAAATATTCAATTTTTCCGTATACTATTACACAATGAAATGTACTACCTCCAAAGGTAGTACTTTCTCCCACTCTAAATATTTTTAGAGAACAGTTGACACCTACTGTTCTCTACAATATAGAACAGTAAACCTAGTAGTTATGTAAATAGTTTTAACCACATGTCATGTTAGTATTTGTTTATTTTTTGGCACTTTTATTTTGTAAATATTTATTTATTATTATCCTACGCATGCGCAGCAGTTAGTAATTATCAAAAATCTGATGGATAAGAAGAAGAAGAAGAAGAAGAAGAAGAAGAAGAAGAAGAAGAAGAAGAAGAAGAAGAAGAAGAAGAAGAAGAAGAAGAAGAAGAAGAAGAAGAAGAAGAAGAAGAAGAAGAAGAAGAAGAAGAAGAAGAAGAAGAAGAAGAAGAAGAAGAAGAAGAAGAAGAAGAAGAAGAAGAAGAAGAAGAAGAAGAAGAAGAAGAAGAAGAAGAAGAAGAAGAAGAAGAAGAAGAAGAAGAAGAAGAAGAAGAAGAAGAAGAAGAAGAAGAAGAAGAAGAAGAAGAAGAAGAAGAAGAAGAAGAGCCCATACTGAATAGTCAGCTATAAGAACAATTCAAACGAGAAATCTAAAGGCCTTATTTATATAAAAAAAAAATATATGTATGTTAGATAAGGATAAACCAGAGACATATATACACATATACTGCTGGAAATAATAAACAAAATATATCTTATCTTATTATGATAATATATAAATCTTTAATATGAATGTTCTTGCTATATTACGGGTCAGTTGTGCACATGGAGCCTCTAGTAAGAATTCCAGCATCTGAATCTGTATTTTATTAAACAAGTTTTGATTAGTTAGTATTTTGAGATGTAAAATAAACACCAATGAAATTATGTGTTATATTAGAGTTCATGTCGTCACGATAACTTATGCAGTAATGAGGACCAGAAGGTAATCTTTTTCAAGGGTAACATTAAAAAATCCACACCTTGATAATCTTCTGTAACAACTATAGTAAATGATATGTTATTATATGAAATATTTACAAATATATGTGTCATGCAATTAACAAAATTAAGAAAGCAAATATTGAAAGTAATTTTCCAAAAATTATATTCGGAAACGATATAGTTCATCCGGGCGGTTTTCAAAATCGAGGACCTGCTTCTTCATTCATCGCAAAAGTACACACAAAATAAAAAAGTTGAATTAAGATAGAATGAAGAGTCTGTGAAACAGAGAAGAACCTCTGCAAACAATTTAACACAAAGACTGATAACTTCTAATTAAAATTGGTTTGATAGCATAAGAGAAAGGCACAAGGGATAGACAAAAATAGCTCTAAGATGATTTTGGAAAATGCATAATGATACAGAACATTTTTAGATTTTGAGGAGGATTTTTTGTGTATTTCGATTATGTGTAACAACAGACAGGTAATGTTTATTGATATTGTCATATCCCGTGCTAAAAAAATCATTATCAGTTCTGCTGAATGCATTTCAGGACTCTCTTCATCTCATTATTAATATCTTGACCATTTTCATCATCAAAAGCTAAATGGCAAAGACAAATGAAAGAAATGTAACAGATTAATGTCCAAATGACTTCAAACAACATGCCTTCTTACCAACTTATTGTATAAGTGTTTTTCACCATACATATCTATAAAAATATGGAGCATTGGCCTTTATTATTATGATCGGGATATTATTTTCCTTCAATTTTTTAATCAGTTCAAATACAACAATCTTGAGTTGTATTTTTTAATGCATTATATTGGGTGACCTGAGGTCAATCTGTGTGAATGACATCATAGAACAATTGGATTTTATTGTGATGTACACTGTACATTTTTTCTAACATAGGCAGTGTGACAGGTACATGTAGTCCAAATAATAGTCCAAATACTTATGACGTCTTGGAAGACTATTTTAAATTTTAGCTTGGACGACTTCCTACGAATAATTATGACATCTTGAAAGGCTATAATATTTTTTTTTCTTTGGCTCATCGATGTTACTATGCGTCAAAGAAAAAAATCTTGTAGCCTTTCAAAACGTCGTAATTATTTGGACTATATGATAATGACAGGAAAATAAAGGGAAAACTGCAGAAAATCAAAAGTTGTCAATACCATATATATTACATTTGTAGTTTAAACATATTTATTAATCATGTTAATAGTGGATTGGGAAACAAGTTATTACAACTTTTATCATTTTCATTCCACTTTGTGGTTGCGAGTGCTGCCTTCTAGCGGCATTAGCTATATATAGCCTGCTCTTTTTCATAATCTACAATGATGTCTTTTACGTGCAAGAGATATTGCTCTCGCTTAACATGTATCATACATGTATATAAGGTTGGTGTTACCTGTGAATTGGTACGAAGTCTGCAAAGCTATATAATACTTTACTATATCCTGTTAACGGTAGATTTATATACAGTCAGAGCTCAGACATAAACAAGTCTATTTTTGTTTCTGACTTAAATAAGTCGAAACATGTATTTATTATAAAAATGTAGTTTCAATTTTAGACTTATCTAAGTCAGAAAATGACAGACTTGTTTAGGTCTATTTATGTTGGTGAAAAAACTTAATGTTACTTTGCGGCCAAACTACACCACCTATGACAGCAAAAATCTGTATGAGAGTTCACAAGGACTTGAGCTATCTATATTTAATTATCTAATTGAACATCCTTACTAAACACAGATGTTTTACCTCATTAAGTGTGATTCCAGGTGGTTGCATTGTAAGGTTAATTAACATTATCTCCGATTTTTTAGACTCTCATTCATATTTTTCTTTAGAAGACAAAGCATTGGCTTTCAATGTTGTCATTATTTGATTTAGATGCATGACCTCCTTATAAATATGCGTGGGTCTTGAAGTTAACCAATTTTGATCACTCATCGACTTGTAGGAGTCGATATTTGCAACTTTTTGATTCTGGTCAATTATTTCTTGTTTAACAATATTGGACTTATTCAAGTCGTATTTTGTCTTACATTAAAGGGAGACAAATCCTAAAACTTACAAATTTAGACCTCTATGAGTCAAAAGCAGATTCAGACTTATTTATGTCTGAGCTCTGACTGATATATGTGAACTTTTATTGTAAAATATGTCCCAGGATAAGGTATGGTGAAAAGTATCTGAATCCATTTGTTGTTAAAATCTATTTCAAAACTATGCAACCATTGTGGGGGTCATTTGGGTAAAAATTGTAGAATATACATGTACAATGTAGATCTGACCAATTTAGAGTATTTGTTTATGAAATACACAATGTAGTTGCTCCAGTTGAATTCGTGTTATTCAATAACCAACTCTTTGACTGTGTAAATGTAATTATATAATAACATTACTCAGAAGCATTGATGTTGAAAATATACAAGGAAATACATGAATGCAATTTATCTAAAATGAAAAAGATGCTAACACACAGTCATCTGATCATATTTAAGAGATTTGAGTAGGAAGAAAAGTGGAAGTTTCTTAGAGCCTCAGAGATCGGTAGTCACTCATAGGTGGTGGTTTTATAAAAAAAAAACATTGTTCCCAATAGTGAACAACAGATCATTTTGAAAATTCTACTAAAGAATATTAGCTTGCTGTTCAGTGTGAGCCAAAGCTCTGTGTTGAAGACCGTACTTTGACTTATGATGATATACTTTTACAAATTGTGACTTGGATGGAGTCCGACAGTTGTCTCAAAGGCACTCTGACATACCACATTTTATTACTGTATATATACCTATTAAGAACATAATGCATCTTTCAATCATACAATGTGACTTTCAAATAAAAAATTCAATAAATTAACTTTCTACTTAAAGTTTTTGACAATAAAGTTGTCTGACTTTACCAAAAAATGTGTTACAATGTACTGATGTATATTGATAAGCATGCAAGCAAAATTTGCATTATTTTTAGGGAAAGGGAAATAAACAGTGACCTGATAAAGAAAGAATAGAGAACTTGATTATTACAAATAAAGGCAACTTTTGAAGATTTCAGCAGGTAGCTGTGTACTAAGCATGCTAAATTTTATGAATACTTACATTTTGTATCTGTTATTTGTCATGTATGTAAATATTAACCCTTACATCAATGCAGGTAATCGATCAATAACTACATTTTGATGCTGTTTTTGTTTCAACATATAAACATCTCCTTTTATTCATATATCATGTACAATGTATATAAAACACAAATTCAGTCTTTAGTCTATTGTTGAAAAATCTATAATTAATAAATATATATAATTTCAGGCAATCAAAAAGATTTGAAGAAATATCAAATGGAAATAAATTTAGAATGCAGGTATGTTTTGTTCATAAGAGTCATGTCATCCAAAATACCTGTACATGTATATACTCACAGCTCACAGTGATCTTTTACCAGCAAAGATTCTGGCAATCTGTAACTGTGTTCTGTTGTTTTTCATATGATCTTTCAAATTGAAAAAAAAATATGAATACATTTGTATACTTGATTAAGCATGCTAGGCTTTCCCATAGAATACATGTACTTTTTGTACATAAACTTTCTTTAAAAGAAAATCCTTTATTTTGTTCAAATCATCTGAAAAATATTGCTATTGAATTTTTGTCTTTCCGTAATCTTATCCAACCAAGTGCAATAGATTGTCAATATGCAGTGATTAAATTCAGTATTAAAGAGCAAAGAGAAAGAATGATTGCAAAAGAGGAGAAAAATCAAACAAAGATCTAGTATTAATATTAACCAATTTTTAAATGAAAATTTTAATACACCAAAACTTTTATCAATAGACAACTTTCGAGTTCGATTCATTTCTGTCTAATACTTTGGTTTTAGTGAACATCATTTGTGTGTTTAGGGGCATCATCACTTCCGTTCTCATGTTAAGCGAGTGGTTAGAAAACTATGATGCTACATTGCACGAAATATTCGGCAAATTGAATTCTCATAATTGAAAATCAGAATGCTGTCATTAGAGAATTGCGATTAAGTAACTCATGACATTGAACAAATATTATTTCAAGTTTATCCTCCACATTGACGATCACTAAGACGCTTGATGAACGTTGATAGTGCAGGGATACAGACGATCCCCTCTATCAGGTAAATGATGTCATAAAGGCTCGCATAATTGGTCAGTTTTTTCCAGTGACTACAAACTCGAAAGTGGTCTCTTGTACAAATGTACACGTGTACTCATAAAATTATAACATCACTCATTAACTCACTTAATATAAACAATTTATACAATGTACATGTGCTTCATAGTGATTATGTGTTAATTATTCATTAAGGTTCCAATTGATAAACTTTCAGTACCAAAACATAAAAGTTAAGAAGCAGGCACGAAAGTAAGGTCCCGATTGATTTTTATACGACTGCAAAAATTGAATATTTTTTGGTCGTATATTGGTATCCACATTGGCGTCGGCGTCCGAAGACTTTTGGTTTTTGCACTATAACTTTAGTATAAGTGAATAGAAATCTATGAAATTTGAAAACAAGGTTTATGACAATAAAAGGAAGGTTGGGATTGATTTTGGAAATTTTGGTCCCAACAGTTTAGGACTAAGGGGCCAAAAAGGGCCCAAATAAGCATTTTCTTGGTTTTCGCACTATAATTACTTTAGTTTAAGTTAATAGAAATCTGTGAAATTTTGACACAAGGTTTATGACCATTAAAGGAAGGTTGGGATTGATTTTGGGAGTTGAAGTCCCAACAGTTTAGAATAAGCCAAAAAGGGTCCCAAATAAGCATTTTCCTTGGTTTTCGCACCATCACTTAGGTATAAGTAAATAGAAATCTATGTGTCTATGTGTGTCAACTATTTAATCACAATCCAAATTCAGAGCTGTATCAAGCTTGAATGTTGTGTCCATACTTGCCCTAATGTTCAGGGTTCGAACTCTGCGGTCGTATTAAGCTGTGCCCTGCGGAGCATCTGGTTGAGGTTATGGTACCAATTCAACAGTTTAGGAATTCAGGGGCCAAAAGGGGCCAAAAAGAAGCATTTTTGTAGTTTCTGGACAATTACTAATGTGTAATTGTATGGATCTCATTGACATTGTTTTTCAATTTTCCATATCACAAAAGGAAGGCAGGGACTGAGGGATTGAGTTTGGGGGTAATTGCCTCAAACATGCAGGAATTAGAAGCAAAAAAGGAGCCAAAGTAAGCATTTTTCTAGTTTCTATACACTAACTTGAGTTTAAGTGTATGTATCTCTCTTAATTTGTACTACAAGGTTCCGTACTTGAAAGGGAAGGCTGTGATTAAGTTTAGGGGTCATTGTTTCAAAGGGAGGGTATTAAAAATTAAAAGTTGGGGAGGTGGTTTTTAATTATAAGGGGTTCATATTTTTTTTTCATTTGTTGAAATCTTTAATTACACATTTATTTTGTTTTAATATGTGATGCTCAACTTTTACCAAGATTGATTTTTGTTACTAAGTCTTATATATGAGATTTATCCAGCTGGCTCAAATATTTTTTGGAAGCCCTGGTTCATTTGTACATGTATTGTAACCTATACTAAGCGTTCAGGTTCCTGAGAGCCTAGCTACATGTATGATGGTTACTTGACATCATTTGTACATGTATTGTAACCTTTACAATGAGTTCAAGTTCCTTGGAGCCTAGCTATGATGGTCACTTAAGCTTGAATCTTGATATCATTTATACATGTGTTGTAACCTATACAATGAGTTCAGATTCCTTGGAGCCTAGCTTTGATGGTCGCTTGATATCATTTGTACATGTGTTGTAACATATACAATGAGTTCAGGTTCCTCAGAGCCTAGCTATGATGGTCACTTGAATCTTGATATCTTTTGTACATGTGTTGTAACCTATAGGCTATACAATGAGTTCAGGTTCCTCGGAGCCTAGGTATGATGGTCACTTGATATCATTTGTACATGTGTTGTAACCTATGCAATGAGTTCAGGTTCCTGGGAGCCTAGCTATGAAGACCACTTGATATCATTTGTACATGTGTTGTAACCTATACAATGAGATCAGGTTCCTCAGAGCCTAGCTATGATGGTCACTTAATATAATTTGTACATTGGTTGTAACCTATGCAATGAGTTCAGGTTCCTGGGAGCCTAGCTATGAAGGCCACTTGATATCATTTGTACATGTGTTGTAACCTATGCAATGAGTTCAGGTTCCTTGGAGCCTAGCTATGATGGTCACTTGACATCATTTGTACATGTGTTGTAACCTTTACAATGAGTTCAGGTTCCTTGGAGCCTAGCTATGATGGTCACTTGACATCATTTGTACATGTGTTGTTACCTTTACAATGAGTTCAGGTTCCTTGGAGCCTAGCTATGATGGTCATTTGATATCATTTGTACATGTGTTGTAACCTTTACAATGAGTTCAGGTTCCTTGGAGCCTAGCTATGATGGTCACTTGACATCATTTGTACATGTGTTGTTACCTTTACAATGAGTTCAGGTTCCTTGGAGCCTAGCTATGATGGTCATTTGATATCATTTGTACATGTGTTGTAACCTATGCAATGAGTTCAGGTTCCTGGGAGCCTAGCTATGATGGTCATTTGATATCATTTGTACATCTGTTGTAACCTTTACAATGAGTTCAGGTTCCTGGGAGCCTAGCTATGATGGTCACTTGACATCATTTGTACATGTGTTGTAACCTTTACAATGAGCTCAAGTTCCTTGGAGCCTAGCTATGATGGTCACTTAAGCTTGAATCTTGATATCATTTATACATGTGTTGTAACCTATACAATGAGTTCAGATTCCTTGGAGCCTAGCTATGATGGTCGCTTGATATCATTTGTACATGTGTTGTAACATATACAATGAGTTCAGGTTCCTCAGAGCCTAGCTATGATGGTCACTTGAATCTTGGTATCTTTTGTACATGTGTTGTAACCTATAGGCTATACAATGAGTTCAGGGTCCTCGGAACCTAGGTATGATGGTCACTTGATATCATTTGTACATGTCTTGTAACCTATGCAATGAGTTCAGGTTCCTGGGAGCCTAGTTATGAAGGCCACTTGATATCATTTGTACATGTGTTGTAACCTATACAATAAGTTCAGGTTCCTCGGAGCCTACATGTAGCTATGATGGTCACTTGACATCATTTGTACATGTGTTGTTACCTTTACAATGAGTTCAGGTTCCTTGGAGCCTAGCTATGATGGTCATTTGATATCATTTGTACATGTGTTGTAACCTTTACAATGAGTTCAGGTTCCTGGGAGCCTAGCTATGATGGTCATTTGATATCATTTGTACATGTGTTGTAACCTTTACAATGAGTTCAGGTTCCTGGGAGCCTAGCTATGATGGTCATTTGATATCATTTGTACATTGGTTGTAACCTATACAATGAGATCAGGTTCCTCAGAGCCTAGCTATGATGGTCACTTGACATCATTTGTACATGTGTTGTAACCTATGCAATGAGTTCAGGTTCCTTGGAGCCTAGCTATGATGGTCATTTGATATCATTTGTACATGTGTTGTAACCTATACAATGAGTTCAGGTTCCTTGGAGCCTAGCTATGATGGTCACTTGACATCATTTGTACATGTGTTGTAACCTTTACAATGAGTTCAGGTTCCTTGGAGCCTAGCTATGATGGTCATTTGATATCATTTGTACATGTGTTGTAACCTATACTACATGTACTATGAGTTCAGGTTCCTCAGAGCCTAGCTATGATGGTCACTTGATATCATTTGTACATGTGTTGTAACCTATACAATGAGATCAGGTTCCTCAGAGCCTAGCTATGATGGTCACGTAATATAATTTGTACATTGGTTGTAACCTATACAATGAGTTCAGGGTCTTTGAAGCCTAGCTATGAATTCACTTGACATCATTTGTACATGTGTTGTAACCTTTACAATGAGATCAGGTTCCTCAGAGCCTAGCTATGATGGTCACTTAATATAATTTGTACATTGGTTGTAACCTATACAATGAGTTCAGGTTCCTGGGAGCCTAGCTATGATGGTCACTTAATATAATTTGTAAATGTGTTGTAACCTATACAATGAGATCAGGTTCCTCAGAGCCTAGCTATGATGGTCACTTAATATAATTTGTACATTGGTTGTAACCTATACAATGAGATCAGGTTCCTCAGAGCCTAGCTATGATGGTCACTTAATATAATTTGTACATTGGTTGTAACCTATACAATGAGTTCAGGTTCCTGGGAGCCTAGCTATGATGGTCACTTAATATAATTTGTACATGTGTTGTAACCTATACAATGAGATCAGGTTCCTCAGAGCCTAGCTATGATGGTCACTTAATATAATTTGTACATTGGTTGTAATCTATACAATGAGATCAGGTTCCTCAGAGCCTAGCTATGATGGTCACTTAATATAATTTGTACATTGGTTGTAACCTATACAATGAGTTCAGGTTCCTGGGAGCCTAGCTATGATGGTCACTTAATATAATTTGTACATGTGTTGTAACCTATACAATGAGATCAGGTTCCTCAGAGCCTAGCTATGATGGTCACTTAATATAATTTGTACATTGGTTGTAATCTATACAATGAGATCAGGTTCCTCAGAGCCTAGCTATGATG
The DNA here is from genome assembly GCF_965363235.1 of Mytilus galloprovincialis. NCBI lineage: Eukaryota > Metazoa > Mollusca > Bivalvia > Mytilida > Mytilidae > Mytilus > Mytilus galloprovincialis. Next base: position 50,667,857 of record NC_134851.1, read on the forward strand.
GTCACTTAATATAATTTGTACATTGGTTAACGTTGTAACCTATACAATGAGTTCAGGTTCCTTGGAGCCTAGCTATGAAGGCCACTTGATATTATTTGTACATGTGTTGTAACCTATACAATGAGATCAGGTTCCTCAGAGCCTAGCTATGATGGTCACTTAATATAATTTGTACATTGGTTGTAATCTATACAATGAGATCAGGTTCCTCAGAGCCTAGCTATGATGGTCACTTAATATAATTTGTACATTGGTTAACGTTGTAACCTATACAATGAGTTCAGGTTCCTTGGAGCCTAGCTATGAAGGCCACTTGATATCATTTGTACATGTGTTGTAACCTATGCAATGAGTTCAGGGTCTTTGAAGCCTAGCTATGAATTCACTTGACATCATTTGTACATGTGTTGTAACCTTTACAATGAGTTCAGGTTCCTGAGAGCCTAGCTATGATGGTGACTTGATATCTTTTGTACATGTTTTAGAGGTGTCTCTAGGTATATTCTGAATTGTACAGGTGTCACCTTTCTGCATGCCAATTTTCAACATACATTCAAAATCATATAAGAAAGAAGAGAGCTCCCGAAAGGAGGTACATGTACCACTAAAAATAACCCCTGGTTTTCTGGAAATCTGAAAATACCATGGAGCGCATTAATCCTTAATTTTAAATGCAAACTCCTAGACAGGTAAAATTTGGCTCAAAATGGTCTTAATATATTTCTCTTTCAACAAAAGTTTCATTTCTGCAAATTTGTTGGTTAGTTTAGGTGAACAATGACATCAAATGCACTATTTTTTGTCTGAGTAGGCTTACTTTCACATACGTTCTTAATTTGAGGGAGTAATTGGTGGTATGACACACGTTGTAACCTATACAATGAGTTCAGGTTCCTCGGAGCCTAGCTGTGATGGTCACTTGATATCATTTGTACATGTGTTGTAACCTATACAATGAGTTTAGGTTCCTTGGAGCCTAGCTATGATGGTCACTTGATATCATTTGTGCATGTGTTGTAACCTATAAAATGAGTACCAAGGAGCCTCTAGTTTAAAGAACTGTCATGCCTTTGTAACATGTTGTACTGCAATAGACTTTATTGATCTCCATGATAATTAGTCCAATTGTCCTCTGCTTAATGAATTAATCATGTATTAAAACACACAGTATTCTCCTATGGCCTCACATAGTAGTCAATTAGTTATACACACAGGAATTCATTCCACAAAATATTCATCATGTACACCTTGTAGAGTTTTACATACAAAGAGCCATGTCCCCATAATTAAGCTTGGAGCCTGGAGTAAGTTTTGTGGATCTATATTAAACCATTTAGAATGACCCAAGATAGTTCTGATATCGTAGCATGTGTTTGTTAGAAAGGCTTTTGCAACTAAATACTTGTAGTTAAGACTCTTGGCAATTCTTAACAAGCCTTTTTAATTAATACTCAGGTATATACATTCATACTTTATTAATCTAGTCATGTAAGTATAGCAGTGCAGAATAGACTAGTTTATGAAGCTGATTGAAATTGTTTTCTTTGAAATAGACTACTTTTTGTCGAGTTGTTTTTTCTTTTACTCATTCCTCATTTCCATGCTCACAGTTTCACATTTTGAAACTGTTTGAAATTTTAATAGTTGACTATTAAATAGAAGCATGGTTTTAGAAATATAACCAGAGTTTTACCCATTTATTATATTTATTCTCTATTTATAAAACAAAAATGGACTTTTAACAGTAATCATTTTCATTCCTTATAAAATTGAAATAAATCTATAAAGTCAATGCTTGGCAGTTGTGGTTTATATTTGATTTTATGTCACTTTGTGTAAATAAATATATATATATATTAAGAAGATGTGGTATGAGTGCCAATGAGAAATAAGAAGATGTGGTATGAGTGCCAATGAGAAAACTCTTTATTCAAGTCATAATTTGTAAAACTTATGAACCACACCAACAAAATACAACCACTGACATGACTGATCATCAGGTTCCTGACTAGTGACTAGAATTTTAAAATAAAAAAAAATGACAACATCCAGGTCATTTAATTCTATTGTCATCCTTGCATTCCACTGTTGTCATCATATTTCAAAAAAAGAATAACATGGTTCCAACAGATATTTGAGGGTAAAAAGAAAAGTTTTTATACATACTGACATGCTGACTGCATGTCTATAGCAAAATATTAAAAAAAAAAAATCACAGTATGCTGCTATATGAAAAAAATTATGTACATGTTCATTCAGTTGACAATTCAAAGATATTGTCTTAAATAGTTCTTATTTTATTGTAAAAGTTATAACCCTGTCTGTCTCAGTGTCTGACTTTTTTTTCTCAATTTTATGAGAAACTAAAAAAGAAGATGTGGTACAAATGTATGATTGCCAATGAGACAACTCTTCACAAGTGACCAAATGACACAGAAATTAACACAACAGCTATAGGTCACCATATGGCATGTTATTTTTTTTCTGCTGTGTTTTCAGGTATTAGTTTTGCTGATTGGTAAAGTACATGCATTGGGATCCTTAAAACAGCATGTGACACTATATTTTGTCATATGTAAAGAAAATTTGAATTACATAAAGATAACTAGTACTGATTACCCATGTGATAAATAGATCTCAATTCTTAAATATGTTTTGCATGAATCTGAAATCTCAGGACTTCCAAATAAGATATAAAAAATGCTGGTATTGTGACACTGCTTCTTCATAAGATTGCCAAACCTCTTTTGTGTTTGTCTTTTCGTTATTTTTGTCGAGCCTGCAACTTTTGTTGCAGAAAGCTCGACATAGGGATAGTGATCCGGCGGCGTCTACGGCGGCGGTAATGTTAGCTCACTTCTTAAAAGCTATATATTTTAGAACGTGGAAGACCTGGATGCTTCATATTTTGTATATAGATGCCTCATGTTACGAAGTTTCCGTCAGTCACATGTCCATTGTCCCACAAGGTCACCATATGGCATGTTATTTTTTTTCTGCTGTGTTTTCAGGTATTAGTTTTGCTGATTGGTAAAGTACATGCATTGGGATCCTTAAAACAGCATGTGACACTATATTTTGTCATATGTAAAGAAAATTTGAATTACATAAAGATAACTAGTACTGATTACCCATGTGATAAATAGATCTCAATTCTTAAATATGTTTTGCATGAATCTGAAATCTCAGGACTTCCAAATAAGATATAAAAAATGCTGGTATTGTGACACTGCTTCTTCATAAGATTGCCAAACCTCTTTTGTGTTTGTCCAGTCTGCACGGTTAGCCACTAGTCCGATGCCCCAGACTAGTAAAATTTCATACGGACTAGTAAGTTTTTGGAAAATTTTGTTTGGACCGATAAGAAAAATGTCAGGATATTGGTCTTCGGACTAGTAGTTGAAAAAGTTTTTGGTGCAGACTGTTTGTCTTTTCGTTATTTTTGTCGAGCCTGCAACTTTTGTTGCAGAAAGCTCGACATAGGGATAGTGATCCGGCGGCGTCTACGGCGGCGGTAATGTTAGCTCACTTCTTAAAAGCTATATATTTTAGAACGTGGAAGACCTGGATGCTTCATATTTTGTATATAGATGCCTCATGTTACGAAGTTTCCGTCAGTCACATGTCCATTGTCCTTGACCTCATTTTCATGGTTCAGTGACCACTTAAAAAAAGTTCAGAATTTTTGTAATGTTAAATTCTCTCTTACTGTAAGTAATAGGATAACTATATTTAGTATGTGCGTACCTTGCAAGGTCCTCATGCCCGTCAGACAGTTTTCACTTGACCTCGACCTCATATCATGGATCAGTGAACAAGGTTAAGTTTTGGTGGTCAAGTCCATATCTCAGATACTATAAGCAATAGGTCTTGTATATTTGGTGTATGGAAGGACTGTAAGGTGTACATGTCCAACTGGCAGGTGTCATCTGACCTTGACCTCATTTTCATGGTTCAGTGGTTATAGTTAAGTTTTTGTGTTTTGGTCTGTTTTTCTCATACTTTATGCAATAGGTTTACTATATTTGTTGTATGGAATGATTGTAAGGTGTACATGTCTAGCGGGCAGATGTCATCTAACCTTGACCTCATTTTCATGGTTCAGTGGTTATAGTTAAGTTTTTGTGTTTTGGTCTGTTTTTCTCATACTTTTTGCAATAGCTTTACTATATTTGTTGTATGGAATGATTGTAAGGTGTACATGTCTAGCGGGTAGATGTCATCTGACCTTGACCTCATTTTCATGGTTCAGTGGTCAAAGTTAAGTTTTTGAGTCTTTTCATCTAATACTATATGTCATAGGTCAACTATATTTGGTGTATGGAAATATTTTATGATCTATATGTCAGTCGTGCAGGTTTTATTTGACCTTGACCTGGTTTTCACGGTTCATTGCTCAGTGTTAAGTTTTTGTGTTTTGGTCTATTTTCTTAAACTATAAGCAATAGGTCAACTATATTTGTTGTATGGAAGCATTGTTAGCTGTACATGTCTGCATGGCATATGGTTCAACTGACCTTGACCTCATTTTCATGGTTCATGTTAAGTTTATGTGACAGTCGTAATAAAGCTTTATATTTAGGAGTATCAACATAATATCAATGATTAGTAAAGAAGGCGAGACATTTCAGTGTGTGCACTCTTGTTTATCTTTAGTCATACTAAATTCCTTTGTCTGTGTTATTGAATCCTAGTTAGTAGCATTGCCAACATTTAGGTTCAGTCTGTGGTTATATTTTCAAGACTTCAATACATTGTAGCTTTCCCAAGCCTTCATGGAATTTTGCGAATCTTTGAAAGAAGCTTCTCAGTAATTCTTTATGATTCAGATATCAGGACAAAGTTTTGGATATATTTTAACTGTTAAATTGGTCATTTTTTTTGTGGTCAACAGAACACTTCTAACACTGGCTCCTTTAACCTCTTACCAATTTTTGATGTATGGTTGCAACTTGCTGTCTCATTGACTGGTAGCTAGACTTGCTACATGGCCCTTCCTAATTATGTTCTTTTTCAATTTTGCCCCTTTAACAATTTTACTGCTATAACTAGGAGAATTCCATTATACTGACATCTGCAAGGGCAATCAGTAGACTGGCACTTATCAGTAACATATAAATTGATAAGAAAGAAATAAAGGAAAGGGAAATGTTGCAAGTCTAACTGGTAGACCTCATCATTAAGTTGGGTGACATGATAAATTCACACTGTTTAAAAAGTAAATGCATTTACATCCAGGGAAAACATTGGATTCATAGTACAAAAATAGGATGTTATCATTAAAAAGGTTTTTGTTATCTCAACTTAATTTTTCCACACCAAATTTTTAGTTGGCCTTTACTACACTGAAATAAGCTCAAGTTATCTCCCTTTGACCTCACCAGAAAATTATTGAATTGTGAAATCAACTAAAATTTTTGCCATTTCATTTTAAAGCATATATGTTTTCAAATTTCAATTGATTTCAGTCAGAAAATGGATCTTTTTAAATTTTGTTTCATAAATGGCCCAAAAGTAATTGGTACATAAAGTCAAGTTGTTTTGAAAGGAAAGTTCCTCCACAGAAGAACAATGGAATTAAAGTCAAAAGGGGTTAAAGTTTAAACTTTGCCCTAGCAGTCTTATTTTATCTTGACAAAGTTACGTATCAAAAACAAAAATACCATTATTTTTTAATTACTAGACATACATGTATTAGGGACTTATTGTATACATACCATAGCCAAAAAATGTGCTAAAAAAAGTAAAGGGACAAAAAATATTGACCTAAAAAGTTATTAATTATTTCTGAAAAAGGATTCGTTTGAAAGTCAACTTTCTTAAGTCTTTTGTTATCTATTTGGAAAAGTAAACTGCTTTGCCTCATTAGCATATAGTGTATTTAATTTCGCAGTATTTCCCAAAATATCTAAAACATAAATAGCAGACTTATATCAATATATTTAAATGTTCATCAACATTATTTATTTACTATTTTATTTGATCAACAAATAAACAAAGATTATTCAATCGTCAAAATATATGTTTGTTGGATGTAGGTTATTAGATAGAAGGTTAATATCCCATTAAATTGTAAGTTACATAAGAAGCTGTTTATTTTGCTTTGAGTTTGTTTATTACCTTTCAATCTTTAATCCTTAATTTTGTTTCTGTATGGACCATTGATGTCAAATCGAGGTTAATGTATGTAAGGTAAGCAAGGTTAACAAACTTATGCAGTTGTGAGTTCCTGTGATATATTTACTTTTCTGATTAAAATTTTACTAGTCTGGGAAAAAGAAAAGTAGAGTTTCGTGGGGAAAGTTTTTATTGTCACTTCATGGATAAACTAGAGAATTTTGAATATCTGTCAAAATTCAAAAACAAAGAGAAGGAACCATCATTAAAACCTCTTCTAAAAGTCTAATTTCAAAAATCAAAAGGAGGGGTACTTCAAACATAGTCAACACTGAGGTTATAGATTTGTCCTTGAATGATTGATTCATTTATTTGTTGGTCATCCATTGACCATTGTTAGTTTAGGTAAATGCAAAAAAAGAGTATTTTAGGACACTCAGATACCACAAATTTCATTGTTTTCAGTGGTTGTAAGTGGTTGTTCTTTAAGCCATCACACAGGTCAAATTATTAGACAGTAGTGTTGTGCCATGTAGCCATATACATGTACATCTATATGAAAACCATATGTAAAAAGCATATAATTACATACAATACTGCCAAATGTTCCCCACATCTGTCAATAATCTGTATTATACATTGGAGGTAGAGTAAATTGGAGAAAAGTACTAGCTAGGTATCTGTGGGGTGGAGTATAGGTTTGGGGGGAAATTCAAAACTAAAATGATTGGATGGTCATCTGACAAAGTTCCATCTTTTCATTAAACTTGTTTTGTCTATCTTTTTTTTGTAAAGAATAATGGATATTAAGTCTTTTTTGTTCATCTATTAAATTCATTTTTTTTCCATTGAGTACTTTGTCTGTTAGTCCGGCACCTCCAAATTTTCCTCTTTTTCCTGATGGATTTGTCAATTTTTACACATATATAGTATAATGGGAAGTAACATTTTTTTTTAATCAAACAAAAAACAAATCTGCAATCATTGATATGCAGCAGCAGATGCACTTGAAAGATCAAGTGAAAATATGGTTGAAAATCATTTATAAATTTTATGCATGATATAAAATTTTCAGAGAGAATTCAATAATCATCTAAATAAAATTGTAAATTTATTCTGTTTCTACAATAATAAAAATAAATCACAATATATAGAAATGCATAACTCTGCTATAAAATAGACAAAAACAAGAAAATCTAGTTTGTCATGTTTCATGATAAAGTTTGCTAAAAATAGCTTATAGTTTAAATATATAGATTCTTAAGTGGAATCATAGCTTTGTTCAAGGTAGGCAATAATAATCAGTTTTTACCAACAAAACTATTAATAAAATCATTAAAGAACTTCTGTACTTAGAATTATATATAAAAAACAAGTTCCAAGGGAAAAAAATAAAAACAAAAACAAATTCCATGAGAAAAAATAAAAACAAAAACAGTTTTCGAGGAGAAAATTAAATAGAAAACAAAATTTGCTGCAAGGTAAAATAGTATTTCTAATTCCAAAAGTAAATATTATTTAAACTTTCCACATGGTTAAACATTTTCTAAACACTGTTGAGGGTTTATATTGTGACGGTCTTGTGATGTACATTGAATTTGTAAAAATATATACATGTGGGTATGTATTTATGTTATATAATGTACCTAAAATTTAACCTACTGGTAAGGGATAACATCAAAAGATTGATGTAGGATAAAAAACTTAAATCAAATAGTTTGGGGATGGAAATTAGGGGGGGGTCAACATTGCTGCAAGTTTTGTTAATCTAAAATCAATTTTACATATATCCCTATTGCTCAATCAATTTTTCCCAAATTAAGTTAAGAAAGGGGTGGGGGTGTGGGGGTCAGTGAAAAAGCTATGTGAATTAAGTTTTTTTATCCTTCATTGAACTTTTGAAGTTGTCCCTCAGTTCTAAGACATATTCAAAATGAGTGAATTTGTATGCATGTACTGTTGTGTAGAGTTTTATTGTCAGAGGACAAAGGGATAAATTTATAGAGTTTTGTAATCAAATGACAAAGTGATACAATTGTACACAGTTTTGTAGTCAAAGAACAATTTGTACATTTGTACATAGATTTGTAATCAAATGACAAAGTGATACAATTGTACATAGTTTTGTAGTCAAAGGACAGTTTGTACATTTGTACATAGTTTTGTAATCAAATGACAAAGTAGTACAATTGTACATAGTTTTTGTCGAGCCTGCAACTTTTGTTGCAGAAAGCTCGACATAGGGATAGTGATCCGGTGGCGGCGGCTATTGCGGCGGCGGCGGTGTTAGCTCACTTCTTAAAAGCGATATATTTTAGAAGGTGGAAGACCTGGATGCTTCATATTTTGTATATAGATGCCTCATGTTAGGAAGTTTCCGTCAGTCACATGTCCATTGTCCTTGACCTCATTTTCATGGTTCAGTGACCACTTGAAAAAAAAGTTCAGATTTTTTGTAATGTTAAATTCTCTCTTACTGTAAGTAATAGGATAACTATATTTAGTATGTGCGTACCTTGCAAGGTCCTCATGCCCGTCAGACAGTTTTCACTTGACCTCGACCTCATTTCATGGATCAGTGAACAAGGTTAAGTTTTGGTGGTCAAGTCCATATCTCAGATACTATAAGCAATAGGTCTAGTATATTCGGTGTATGGAAGGACTGTAAGGTGTACATGTCCAACTGGCAGGTGTCATCTGACCTTGACCTCATTTTCATGGTTCAGTGGTTATAGTTAAGTTTTTGTGTTTTGGTCTGTTTTTCTCATACTTTATGCAATAGGTTTACTATATTTGTTGTATGGAATGATTGTAAGGTGTACATGTCTAGCGAGCAGATTTCATCTGACCTTGGCCTCATTTTCATGGTTCAGTGGTTATAGTTAAGTTTTTGTGTTTTGGTCTGTTTTTCTCATACTTTATGCAATAGGTTTACTATATTTGTTGTATGGAATGATTGTAAGGTGTACATGTCTAGCGGGCAGATGTCATCTGACCTTGACCTCATTTTCATGGTTCAGTGGTCAAAGTTAAGTTGTTGAGTTTTGGTCTTTTTATCTAATACTATATGTCATAGGTCAACTATATTTGGTGTAGGGAAATATTTTATGATCTATATGTCAGTCGTGCAGGTTTTATTTGACCTTGACCTGGTTTTCACAGTTCATTGCTCAGTGTTAAGTTTTTGTGTTTTGGTCTATTTTCTTAAACTATAAGCAATAGGTCAACTATATTTGTTGTATGGAAGCATTGTTAGCTGTACATGTCTGCCTGGCATATGGTTCAACTGACCTTGACCTCATTTTCATGGTTCATGTTAAGTTTATGTGACAGTCGTAATAAAGCTTTGTATTTAGGATTATCAACATAATATCAATGATTAGTAAAGAAGGCGAGACATTTCAGTGTGTGCACTCTTGTGTAGTCAAAGGACAATTTGTGCATTTGAACATAGATTTGTAATCAAATGACAAAGTGATACAATTGTACATAGTTTTGTAGTCAAAGGACAATTTGTGCATTTGTACATAGATTTGTAATCAAATGACAAAGTGATACAATTGTACATAGTTTTGTAGTCAAAGGACAATTTGTACATTTGTACATAGTTTTGTAATCAAATGACAAAGTAGTACAATTGTACATAGTTTTGTTGTCAAAGGACAATTTGTACATTTGTACATAGTTTTGTAATCAAATGACAAAGTAGTACAATTGTACATAGTTACTTGTCAAAGGACATAGTTGTTTATTAAAATTTAGTACCAAGTTGTGTAATGGAAGCACAAATTGATTCATTTATACACAGTATGTAGTCAATGGACCAAGAGGTACATCTGTACTTAGCTTTATAATCAACACACAAAGGGGTACAATTGTACAGATTTTTGTTATCAACACACAAATGGGTACAAAGTTTTGTAGTCAAAGGACAAAGTGATTCATTTGTACATATTTTCATGTGCTCATAGGATACATTTAGTACAAAAATTTGTATATTTGTAGTGAAAGGACAAACTGTTTCATTTGTACATAGTGAATGGAACAAAAGTGAAATTGGTACATTGGTTTGTATTCAGTTTGTAGTCCAACTGGTTCATTGTATAAGCATTGTTTTGTAATCAAGGACAAAGTGGTACAATTATACATGTACATAGTTTTCTAGATTTTCTAGTGAAAGGAAAAAGTAGTTGTACATTTTGTAATCTAAAGTAAAAGGACAAAGTGGTGCAATTCCAAATAGTATAGAAGTCAATGGACAAAGTGGTCAAGGACAAAGTGGTAAATTTGTACATACCGGTAAATTTGTTTTCAAAGATGTATAAAGTCTAAGACCATATATATTGTTTAAAGATGTCAATCTTATTTACAAAGCTTGTATAAACAATTATACAAACAAAGCAAGCAAGCCAACCAAAATTTTGCTTTACATGCAGTAGGAAATTAGCTGTAAAGTTGAATATAAAGTTGAATTATGTCAATACAGACCATGTTAATGGATAAAGTTTTTAAGTGCATTGAAAAAATTAGAAAGTTTACTGGTATTATACAGTACTTGTTAAAAGATGTAAAGATAAAGTAAAAGATATGATTATATTATTTGAGATAAGGTTAGTACATTCCCAGACTTACCCTGTTGTGAGCCCCTGATTAAAACAACACACATACTAGAGAGTACTCATTAATGAACACTTCTTATTTATATATAGTTATTATCATAATTTAGGTGTGAAAAAGTGTGAAAATTATTTTTCACCTCAAATTGGATATTGCTTTTAACTTTTTAGGATTTTATGTGAAATTCATATGATGAAAGTTATAGTTTAGAATTTAAGGAATTTTTGTGTGTAATTTGTGAATAAGATAATATTCTGGGATGGTTCAGAAGTGTAGGGAATTTGGTGTTGTGAATAATTATCTACAATAGATTCAAATATATGATGACAGTAGATTTTGGTAAGTCAGCTTGACAATTTATTTCTGAAATTTTTCTAATTTATTTTAGCATCAAAATCCAGATTTGATAGTTACATGTAAAGTTTGAGATGGGGAGGGACTGACGCTACATTATTTCAAAATATTTTAGAGTTGATGGAGATTTGAATGATATAACATGTATATAAATAACATTATCAAAGCTTTAAGACCGTGCAGGGCTGTATAGCCAGTCAAGGTCGTTAAAAAGTTCCATTTGTTTAAGACAACAATTTTATGACCCCTATGGAGGGGGAATTTAAGTTTTACCTTTGTCAGTCTGTACATATATATGTATGTATGAAGGTAATTCCCAAAGTTAGTTTTTATTCTCCAACTTTAGTTTGCCTCAACAAAATGTTATGAAACTGATACACAATATTTCTTACCACAAAATTTAGATAAAATCCAAATTTGCATTGCATCTTAATTCAGTTTTGTTCCTTTATAGCTTTTTATAAAATACAAGTGGGGGCATCATCTGTTTTCAAAGGAGACATTCCCCATTTATTTTTTCTCACTTATGGCTTGTTATTTTAATGTGACCTGTTCATTGCTAAATTTTTTGTTTCCGTTCTTTACTTTTAATTTGCCTCAACCAAATGGTTTGAAACTTATACACTATGCTTATTACCTCAAAAAAATCACAGTTCAAGTTCAAATTTGGTGGCGCCACGTTAAAGGTTCTAGAGTTGTGCCCCTTTACAATTAGAAAAATTGATTTTTTTTTTTCGTTTTCATCTCTTACTTTAGTTTGCCTCAACCAAATGCTATGAAACTTATACACAATGCTTATAATTACAAAATACAGATGTAGTTTAAATTTTTCGGGGTGTCACTTTTATTTTTCTACAGTTATGCCCCTTCACAAATGGAATAATTGCTGAATATTTTGTTTCTGTTCTCTAACTCTAGTTTTACTCAACCAAATGCCATGAATCTGATGCAAAATGTTTACTACAACAAAATACAGATCATTTATGAATTTTCGTGGTGTTGCTTTAACCGTTCTAGAATTATGTCCCTTTACAAATTGAAAAAAAATCAGCTCTGTTCTCTTACTTGAGTTGACTCAATCAAATGTTATAGACTTATAGATAATTGTTATTACCACAAAATTCAGATAAGGTACAAATTTGGTTAGCTTCACTTTTACTGTTCTTCAGTTATGTCCCTTTATTACTTTGTATGATGTGCAAGTGGGGGCATCATCTGTGTCCATCCATGGGACACATTCCCCATTTATTATTATAACAAACTTACAACTCTCAGAAGGATTTTGATTAACAGTTAGAATCTGCTTTACAATAAAGAATTAGAATCAGATTTTGATTTTTAACTACTTCTTACTGATTCTTCTAGACTGTGATATTAATTGGTATTTTGAATTTTCAGCTCATCTTCTCTTACATGAGAAGATGGTCATTGTGATCTATGTGACCTCATTGATCTTTTGAACATATTATATACTATACACAAAGTTTAAACAGACCTTCATAGGATATATCAGAGGTTTCACTGGTTCGATAAATGCTTGTTGTAGTAGATTGTCTCTTGAAAAAGAATGTTCATGCAATTTAAACTGTGTGTCTAGATTGACCAGCTTATGGGGTGATCCAAATCCATTTAGTAATTACTTTTCAATAATGAACATGATGAACTTTTATCAAAGCTGATAATTGTACTTTCTCCTCTTTCATTTCAGATGTAGTACATGTAATGGCCTCAGATAATTGTATTTTCTCCTCTTTCATTTCAGATGTAGTACATGTAATGGCCTCAGATAATTGTATTTTCTCCTCTTTCATTTCAGATGTAGTACATGTAATGGCCTCAGATAATTGTATTTTCTCCTCTTTCATTTCAGATGTAGTACATGTAACGGCCTCAGATAATTATATTTTCTCCTCTTTCATTTCAGATGTAGTACATGTAACGGCCTCAGATAATTGTATTTTCTCCTCTTTCATTTCAGATGTAGAACATGTAATGGCCTCAGATAATTGTATTTTCTCCTCTTTCATTTCAGATGTAGTACATGTAATGGCCTCAGATAATTGTATTTTCTCCTCTTTCATTTCAGATGTAGTACATGTAATTTCCTCAGATAATTGTATTTTCTCCTCTTTCATTTCAGATGTAGTACATGTAATGGCCTCAGATAATTGTATTTTCTCCTCTTTCATTTCAGATGTAGTACATGTAATGGCCTCAGATAATTGTATTTTCTCCTCTTTCATTTCAGATGTAGTACATGTAATGGCCTCAGATAATTGTATTTTCTCCTCTTTCATTTCAGATGTAGTACATGTAACGGCCTCAGATAATTGTATTTTCTCCTCTTTCATTTCAGATGTACAAATGTAGTACATGTAATGGCTCAGATAATTGTATTTTCTCCTTTCATTTCAGATGTAGTACATGTAATGGCCTCAGATAAAGCCTACCATAAGAGAGATTCCTCAAATGTTCTAGTCAAACAGGTAATATTTAAAGTTATATAAAGTTATATTAAAGTAACTATGATGGCATGAATAAAGTCTTCTGAAAGGTCTCAGGGTATGCCATGTGTTAGTAGACTTTTTATAAGTTAACTATTTAGAACTTGGTTATTTGTACTCCACCTACAATAGTTGTGAATTTTTTGAAGTTTATGCTCCGTAAGGGTTTCCACCTAAATGTCCAAGCTCATCTCTTCAGTCTTAATACCTGAAGTATGCTTCTTGTTTTTATACCCACCCTGTTTATGCTGTGCGTCTATCAGTTCTGTATCAGGTTATAGCTTTGGTTTAGTGTAGTTTGGGGTCATATTAAATATGAAACCTTGCACTGCATGATTCATTTAAAAGTTTAAAAGTGAACTGTATGTTATGTTTATGCTATATAACTTGTTTGACCACGATTTCAATGGGAAGTGAAAATGTATGAGTGGGGCATGGACAAATATTCATGTTACAATCTGTAACAAACTATTGTTAAACTCCGTAACTCCTCGAGAAAAAACCTTCTTATTGGTTGGATACCAATGTTCATGGGTTTCATTGGTACAGTTGAACCATGAAATAAAATGTTCAACGAATTACAAACTTTCTATAAGCTTTTTATTCAGAGATTGGCAAAAACACAAAATCAAATTTCCATGAAAATACAAGTTTTCCTCAACGCACGAAAATGAAAAATACCCACTAAGAAGTAGGGTGTATTATGTCCTCATGGTGTCCCACTAAGAAGTAGGGTGTATTATGTCCTCATGGTGTCCCACTAAGAAGTAGGGTGTATTATGTCCTCATGGTGTCCCACTAAGAAGTAGGGTGTGTTATGTCCTCATGGTGTCCCACTAAGAAGTAGGGTGTATTATGTCCTCATGGTGTCCCACTAAGAAGTAGGGTGTGTTATGTCCTCATGGTGTCCCACTAAGAAGTAGGGTGTGTTATGTCCTCATGGTGTCCCACTAAGAAGTAGGGTGTATTATGTCCTCATGGTGTCCCACTAAGAAGTAGGGTGTATTATGTCCTCATGGTGTCCCACTAAGAAGTAGGGTGTGTTATGTCCTCATGGTGTCCCACTAAGAAGTAGGGTGTATTATGTCCTCATGGTGTCCCACTAAGAAGTAGGGTGTATTATGTCCTCATGGTGTCCCACTAAGAAGTAGGGTGTATTATGTCCTCATGGTGTCCCACTAAGAAGTAGGGTGTGTTATGTCCTCATGGTGTCCCACTAAGAAATAGGGTGTGTTATGTACTCATGGTGTCCCACTAAGAAGTAGGGTGTATTATGTCCTCATGGTGTCCCACTAAGAAGTAGGGTGTAGTATGTCCTCATGGTGTCCCACTAAGAAGTAGGGTGTATTATGTACTCATGGTGTAGCTGTGTATTCATATTGATTTACTTGATAGAAAAAAATGCAAAAACAATCATCAGTTACAAATAACTGTCAGATGTTAAAAAAAAAAAATAAATAACTTAAGGTCAATTTGAAGACATTTGATTTGACATTGATATGTACATGTGTAGAATGCTACACATTTGAGGAAAGAGGACAACCATGTTTATCTTATTAAGCTAATTATTATCTACAGAAAGATTGGACATCTTCCAAATGAAACAGACTCTGTCTGCTAACATATGTTATAATAATGATAATATTCATTCATGTAATTGTGATGGCAAATTGATGGCATAGGGTCATCTTACTAAATACTTGGCATTACAATAATGTAAAGATGCCAGGGACTAGGTTTGGTGGCTGTTAACTTAATATAAGAGACTTATAACCCATTGCCTCAAATCCCTAACTATAGTCTTAATTGCTACAGCCATTCTTTTATACTTATATCCCAAATGACCCTACATATGTTTTGTAAGAAATGCTCCAGCTGAAATGTGTTGGCAGCAGTTGGGAATTCACTTCTTGGTGTTTTCAGATATGTTGTTTCAAGAATATTAAACCATTATAAATGTATATTCTTCTTAGAGATAAAATTAAAAAAACTGAAATGTAGCTGAAATCAGATGGGGTAAAGGCTATTTGAAGTTAGTAGGTTGATGGTATAGTTCCTAGGTAATCACTTTTAACATTTACACATGCAAAGGATGCAAGGAGGTAATGGTATGACCATGCAGGCGGAAACTCGGTTGAAATAAAACAAAAGAATCGAAGCTCTTTGTTAGAGAAGGCGATAAATGCTTACTGTAATGTTTACTATAGTGACAAAATTTTTAAAAGTTAATAGAAACAAATAAAATGACAATTTTCTTCTCAATTACGAAGTGTTTTATTCTTAAAACACCATTTGCATAAGTTTCAATTTATCTAGTACATAGTTAAGCAGAACAATTATATATCAAGTCGACGACATAGGTATCTTTCAAGTTGGATGAAGAAAATGCATAACCTCGGATTTTTAAAAAAAAATTCCCACGGATGGGAAACATATCAATCTATTAGTTCAGTAATTTTCGTGTCTGCCCTTCCATTATGTTACTCAAGAAAAAATTCCAAACAATGGGTAACAATTGTATCGAAAAGAGAAAAATGAGTGCACCTTTTTATGTCTTGGGTGTATTTGAGTTGAATATTTTGTCTTGATATCGCACAAGCACAAAGCAAGAATATTTCATATATCGTCATTTTTATATATCAAAGCTACAGGTTGACTTAATAACATAAAAAAAATCACAGTACTAAAAGATGAAATATATGGGTCAAGTGAAATACCTATCTAATGAATCACAAAAACAGAGTAGGTGTGTTCGAATAGGTATTTTTTAACTAAGTACTTGACTACATACAGTCTTTCAAGTTGGATGATGAAAATGCATATCTTCAAAAAATTACAATTTTTTTGTGTGTGAAAACTAGGGTTTATAGTCTTCAACCACTAAAAAAAATCTAGTCTGCCTTTCCACGAAATATTTAATTAGAATTTTTTTAAATGTTTATGAATTTTTGAAAATTCCACCTGACAACCTATCAGACAACAGTTTTAAGTTGAATAAATGCATACAAGATCATTAACTGGTGTTCATTATTTAGTTGATACTTTTGTCTTTTAAAATACAACTGACAAATAAGGATCGTAATGGTGCAATGTGGATAAATTTATCGGTTTCCAAGAGCAAAATTGGCATTGCGTCATCCCTACAATGGCTTCCATTTCTGCGATTGTGAAAATGAACTGACGTAATGGGGAGATAATTTTGACGAAGTAGAATCCTGACTGCATGATTATATGGAGAGAAAATTGGTCTGTAAAGACTATAGCATAAGGGGAGATAACTGTTATGTTCAAAATATATTAAAAGAGGCATTTTAGCAGACTTGGCTTGCCATTTTTCACTAAAGAGTCAACTGTACTTCTAGTCAGCATGCATGGATATATAGGTTGCTATGAAGCTATAATTGAATGAAGAAAAAAGAACCATTTGCATCTCCACAGGTCATGAAGGTTGTATTTAAATAGAAAACTGGACTTAAAATGATTTTTTTTCAGCTGAAGTTTCTTTGCATATACCTATACCTATACCTATCCACTCCTTTGCCACCTTGCCACCTTTTAGTACCCATCCATCATTTCCTTGAAAAAAAGAGAAAAGAACTAACCATCAAAATATTCTTTAGATGTTATAGACATTGATTCTGTCTAATATACTTCCTTTTTAGGCTTTTAATTTGTATCAGATAATTTAGAGTAACAAAAGGTTGTGGTTATTTCCAGAAGAGAAACGAACTGAGTTTGATATGTGGTTTTATTAAGTCCTGATATGTCATGTTTAGATTTTCTACCCTTTGACCTTTGCGATCATATGAATGGTTTGACCAAATAAATGAATTATTCATTACAAATATATCTGACTTGTGAAATATATTGACATTTAGTTGTAATGAATTAATGATATTCATTGTTGTATAATTATGTCTTTTTATAACTGACTCTCATCATCCAGCCAGCCATGTCAATTGGAGTATTGATTTTCTTGTGTGTTACTTCCCCTTTCTGAAGCCATCATTATGGAAAGGACAGGAATAATTATCATTGTCTAAACGTAAATAACCCTATTGGTGGTGAATTGCTGTGGAATTGGGCGACATTTTGTTTCTATATTAGGTTCTGGGACATCTTTCACTTTCAAAATGCAATTTTGTTAAAGATGGTGTCGTCTGCTAATTGGAGAAAACCTTTAATGTGATGTATATATTAGTTAGATGAGACTGTTGTACAAATGTAATACAGTCATAAGCAGTTATAAATTGTAGTTAGACACAAACTTTGGCTCAAATTGTATGGACCAGAATATATATCGAGTATTTCCACCATATTACTGCTGGATATTATGTATTAATGAGGATTTATGACTCTACTACATGTCGTGTGACTGCTTTCCTAGACAGATGAAGGACAAAAATTAACAGATATTTAAATGTCTTCCTATGTTGTTATGTTAAATCAGTAATTTTATGAATTGGATGTTTGAAAGTTGATGTTCACCTTTGTGGGGTATTCTTTTTAGTTGAAAGATTAATAGCTACATTACTTTTGCTATTCTTTGACAGATATTTTCAGTATTATTTTTATCGCTCAAACTTATAGGAAAAGGAATGCTTCAAACACAGTATTCAAACATTAGTATTCAGTATCTATATATAAATTGAGACAAAAACAAGTTGAAAAAAAGGAAAAAAGGTGAACTGACATGACTGAGCATTGTTACTGATCTGCCAGCATGTCCCAGAACCATGCTGGAATAATAAGATTGCTAACCCAGGAAGTAAATTAACATGGTGATCAATGAAGTGGAACGTTTCACAGGATGAACCCCTCCTCGATATGGGAAGGATTAGGAAAGTTGTTTCAGGACTCAGCGATAATGATTCCCTTGTGGTAAGGTCATATTGAACATTGTACCTTATATTTGGGGGGGGGGGGGGGGGGGGATGTTGCAAACGACAGAATTTATTAGCATTACAGAGTAAATTCTTATATGGAGGGGATAGAATTTATTTTGTTCTCAGGACGAAAAAAAATACCAATGGATTAGGTAAATATCAATGAGACAGATACTAGACAGTGGTGTAATACTCAACTTTTTTTTATGACAAATCTTAGTCAAGACTATGTGCCTAGGGTAATCATGGTAATGATGGGGTATGCTTCTAAAATGGGAAATTTCTTATTATATTGGTGTATGCAAGTGCATATGTATACTGTTTTCCAAAGAATGTGGCTTACATGGAATGACTCAATCAGGTTAAGAACTTTTCTATTTTGTATAGTTTTCTAAAATTATTTACACAATGACTAGTAAATACATATATATGTTAACATTGGTTAATGGATTTCATTGGTTTGTAGTAGTCATTCACACTCACATTCACACTGGCGTAAAAGTTCAGGATGATGTGTCAATATTCCTACAATTCATTTTGTCTTAACTTTTATTTGAGTAAAACATAAAGGCTTCTTCAGCCACTGACTGAAATTTAGCCAATTTTTGTGAATTTCGTAGGTACATACTAACAACTTGCAACTCCTGTTATCGCCATTTGTCGCATAGGGCGCGAATTCGTGGGTACATGTTAACCATGAATTCAAATGTTCAACCAAAAACAAATTTTCTTTAGGCTTTGCTTGTCATTATATGTAGAGATTGGCAAAACCACGAAATCAAATATCCACGAATATGTAAGTTTTCAGCAATCCACGAAAATTTATAAATACGAAAATAAATGAATGCATCGTATATGGATAAAAGCAGTTCTGACACCTTTGATGGCTAAATTAAAATCTGCAATGTTGCTGTGAAGTGATATTTCATGATATACAACTTTAGAATGTTGAAATGATTAAATAGTTCAAGCTGTGCTACTAATTTTACTCATCACTTGGTGTCTGTAGTCTGTGGTCATCATTATAGATCTTGTCTAAATTTTTATATAAATCTTCTCCTTTGAAACCACTGGACCAAATTTTACCAAACTTGGTCACAATCATCATTGGGATATTTATAGTTAAATAATTGTCTGATGACCCCACCTTCCAACCAAGTTGGCTGACATGGCTGAAAATAGAACAAAGGGGTAAAATACAATTAGTTTGATATTTTGAAAACCATTACACATAGAGATATCAGTCGGACATTAACTCAAAAACTCTTTAACCAATTTGTGTGAAACTTTGATGAATTGTTTACATCTTTTGATGTGAGCTCCCTTTCATTTTAATAAATTTTAGATTTTATGTTTCTGAGTTATTCATTAAAAAAGGGGCATTTCCAGTTTTAAGTCAATAATTCAAAAATGCTTTTAGCAATTTGCAAGAAATTTTGGTGAATTGATTATATATATTGACATAAGCTCCCTTTCGATTTATATAGAATTTACATTTTACATTTTCTAGTTAGGCCAAATAAAAAAGTATGTGTGGTTCCAGTTACATCTGAAAAAAAGTTAGGGTAGGTAGGTAGGGATTTTTTTTTATTTTATGTTTTTTTTTCACATTGAGTCTATGGGAGCAACATTCTGACTTTAACAGTGCTTAATGAAAAATGACAATAAAATCTTTAGGGTAGGCTATTTTTAAGCTGAAAAAGTAGGGACGGTAGGGTAACTGGAACCACACATATATTTTTATTTGTCCTTACAGGATTTCATTCATCAAAATGGGTTATTTTCCAGTTTTCAGACAATACCTTTACAGTGCTTTGAGCAGTTTCATTAAACTTAAGTGCCCAATTTATATCTTTTAAGATAATCTCCCTTTAATTTTTCATTAATTTCTGATATGATATTGAAAAGTTATTGAACTTTATTCTTAGAAAATGCAATGGGCGTATCATACGCTCATAGCACAGCTGTTTATTTCCTATGATCTTCAAATCTACATTTATATTCTGTAGATATACATTTATTTGTTTATGACCTAAACATCTTGCATGGTGTATTATTTTAGATACCAACATTTAATATTCATTAATAAACACCAAAAACGCCTAATAAATACATGGCATACAAAACCAAATATTTGTACTAGATGTAAAATGTAAAAAATCTGTCCCTGATATAAAACAAAAAAATTCACCTGATATAAAACAAAAAAATCGGTCCTTTGTTTAAACTTTTTCTCTTCTTGATGTAAAAAGATAGATTTTGGACCTCGAGTTTGTCCTTGGGAAATAAATTACAGCTATAACATTAACAAAACAGATTATTGCAGGTGACAGTAAGTAAGTTACGCATACATGCATCAGCATTCCAGCACACTTTATCATGTAAGGCAAGAAATAGGACTAAAATTGAGGTTTTATCACCAGATGACCAAATTAAGGGCAACAAGTCAGCATTGTGAGGGTTAAAAGATAAGCCAAGAAAGTGAATTTTTGGAAATCAGTCCCAACAGTTTAGGAATTAGGGGCAAAAAAACAGGTCCAAAATAAGAATTTTTCTTGGTTTTTGCACATGTACAATAACTTTAGTATTAGTTTATAAAAATCTATGAAATTTTAACACAAGGTTTATGACCACAAAAGGAAGGTTTGGATTGATTTTGGGAGTTTTGGTCCCAACGAATTAGGGGCCAAAAGGGTCCAAAAGTAAACTTTGTTTGATTTCATCAAAAAATGAATTATTGGGGTTCTTTGATATGTTGAATCTAAACATGTAATTAGATTTTTGATTATGGGCCCAGTTTTCAAGTTGGTCCAAATCAGGGTCCAACATTATTATATTAAGTATTGTGCAATATCAAGAAATTTTCAATTGCACAGTATTGCGCAATAGCAAGAAATCTTCAATTGCACAGTATTGTGCAATAGCTAGAAATCTTCAATTGCACAGTATTGTGCAATAGCAAGAAATCTTCAATTGCACAGTATTGTGCAATAGCAAGAAATCTTCAATTGCACAGTATTGCGCAATAGCAAGAAATATCTAATGGCACAATATTGTGCAATAGCAAGAAATTTTCAATTGCACAGTTTTTATGAAATATTCTTTGAAAATTGGAGTTATCTTTCTTTGTCCAGAATAGTAATTGAATCAACTTAAATCATTGTTTTATACAATATATTGATCTGGGTTCAATTTTTCTCATTTCAGATTTCATAAATAAAAAGAAAATTTCTTCAAACATTTTTTTGAGAGGATTAATATTCAACAGCATAGTGAATTGCTCAAAGGCAAAAACAAATTTATAAGCTCATTAGACCACATTCATTCTGTGTCAGAAACCTATGCTGTGTCAACTTTTTAATCACAATCCAAATTTAGAGCTGAATCCAGCTTGAATGTTGTGTCCATACTTGCCCCAACTGTTCAGGGTTCAACCTCTGCGGTCGTATAAAGCTGCGCCCAGCAGAGCATCTAGTTACAAGAGTTGTGGCCCTTAGTTATTTTATTCTATGGAAAATTTCATTTGTTAGCAATCTCTTGTGTACAATTCTTTCAAGAGTTTTATGAAACTTATATCATAGGTTTTTATCAGCAATGTCTAGTATAAGTTTGAAAATCAGTGCTGATCAACTATTTTTGATAGAGTTAAGCCCCTTGAAAATATTAATTATAATGGAAATTTCTCTATATTAATAACAAAAATTAGGATCAAAGCATATTTTTTAGACATTGCCCTTGAACAGATATGATATGTGCAACATTGGAACTCTTTTCTCATTGTATAATATAGTTGAAAGAGCAAGCAAGCCTTTAGTTAATAGACAAATTATAACCCTTTATATTACTTCATATTGTACTTTAGAAATGGATCTTCTTGTGTATAAACTAATGTAGATGTTACTTACTTTTTATATATATTAACATATTTTAAATGAAAAAGGAGCCTCAAGTTTATGGGAAAATGGATTCCCTTATTTTACTCTTAATTTACTTAAATTTGAGAAAGTTATGGCCTATAGATTTTAGACAAACAACCCCAGATGTTGCTATATGAAGAGGGATCCTTCATTTGTAGGCATATGCATATGGATCCCCAGAGATTTCTATGCACTGTACTATGCAGGATATGTTTACTGGTGATTGATCTACAAGATATTCTCCCCAGTTCTATTGACTTTGAGATATTGATTTTCTTCTGTCATCCATTTGTGAACATTGTCACATAACCATATGTGTGCCATTTCATTGGCGATGACCTCATTTTAATGTTGCAGTGCATAATTCAGCACTTAACTTCCTCTTTGATTTTATATATATATTCTAGAATGGCTATATGAATAATATAAGCAATATGATTCAGAATAAACACAATTAAATATTTATATATCATATTCCTAACAAAATAGATTAATGAATTATGCAAGATAAAATTTCCCATCATCACATATTGTGTTTCCCTTCTTCCCATAGATGACTAAGTACTAAAGTGTAGGAAGCAGATTCTCAACTTAATTATTCAATTCCTCATGCAGACAAGAAAGTGAGGTATTCACTTTTTACAGGGGTTTTGGCCAATAACTAAAATTGAATTTAACTTGACTAATTTTTTAAGCCAAAGATAAAAGATACACATTTTCAGGTTAAAATATTTAATTTTTCCCTGTCTGAAGATAAATAAAAAATTAAGGGGGATTTGTTTTTTATGTTGAGCCTGGATTTTGTCCCAAAAAACATAGGGATAGTGATCTGATGGTGGTGGGGGCGGCGATGTTAACTTACTTCTTAAAAGCTTTATATTTTAGAAGGTAGAAGACCTGGATGCTTCATAATTTGTATACAGAAGTTTCGGTCTGTCACATCTATGAACATTGAACCTTAGTCACTATGAACATTGAATCTGTGTTTGCTTAGTCACTATAAACATTGAACCTGTGTTTGCTTAGTCACTATGAACATTGAATCTGTGTTTGCTTAGTCACTATGTGAACCTGTGTTTGCTTAGTCACTATGAACATTGAATCTGTGTTTGCTTAGTCACTATGAACATTGAGCCTGTGTTTGCTTAGTCACTATGGACATTGAATCTGTGTTTGCTTAGTCACTATGTGAACCTGTGTTTGCTTAATCACTATGAACATTGAATCTGTGTTTGCTTAGTCACTATGAACATTGAATCTGTGTTTTCTTAGTCACTATGTGAACCTGTGTTTGCTTAGTCACTATGTGAACCTGTGTTTGCTTAATCACTATGAACATTGAATCTGTGTTTGCTTAGTCACTATGAACATTGAATCTGTGTTTTCTTAGTCACTATGTGAACCTGTGTTTGCTTAGTCACTATGAACATTGAATCTGTGTTGGTTATATACTAGCTGTAATTGAATCAATTCTGTGTTTTCCCAACAGTTTTTTATTCTGCTGTTTCTGTTGTTGGACAAAGTGTTAATATATCCGTCGTGGGTGTGCATCTGAGGTTTCAACCATTATTTAATCAACTTTTCCAATTGATTATATATGATTATCTCCCTTGGTTGACATTGATCTGTTTATTGAGAGGAAGGAATAAAAGAATGGATGGTAGTCTCAAGAGAGTTTGACTTGATTAAAAATGACAATAGATAGAAAATGACATGTTTGATTGTCAATTGTTTGATTAAGTGTGGAGGACTAGTAATGATTCATAGATTTTTTATAAAAATCAATAAGAAAACTGATCATTTTGTGTATGCATATTATTGTGTGTAATGTTTCAAGTTGAGTGATCTGAGGAATTTATTGGAAAATCAACAAATACAGTGAAATACTGTTTTGACTTTGGTGTTCTATGGAAACAAGCAGATTATACGCAGTAGTAACTGAAATCACAGGAGAATTTGTGCAGTGTTTAAATATTTGTTAACCAGATTGCTTAGTGTTCGATGATATCTATTTATCAAGGACTTCAATAAAGTAGTTGTAGAATTTTCTAGAATTTGATTGTATTGACTTTGTTGAAGTGATATATAGGATATTTGATTAAGCAATGAATGATTCAACAGATTGGGATTATAGACAGACAAGTTGTCATTGTATTTCAAATCAAAAACAAATTACAACAGTCTTCCAGTAGTATACTGTATTTTCCTAGAAATCTGACGAAAGGATTTACGAACAGGAAATTCACCAAAAGTGTCAAGGGAGATAATGAACATTGTCTTAAGATTATATAATTATTATGGTTGCTGTAAAACTTCAGTCACAGGATCAGTATAATTTGTTAGATAGCTCATCTTCAATATCACAGGTAAGTCTGTGGCAGTCTATAAATAACCTGCTAGTTGTGGTTTATCTGGATCATTGGTAAAGGCCTCTGGCTAAATTATCTGGTTGAGACTGCTTTACATCTCTGTTTTTCTGAATACATGGCCTCAGTCTAAATTATTTGGTTGTTACTGCTTTACATCTCTGTTTTTCTGAATACATGGCCTCAGTCTAAATTATTTGGTTGTTACTGCTTTACATCTCTGTTTTTCTGAATACATGGCCTCAGTCTAAATTATTTGGTTGTTACTGCTTTACATCTCTGTTTTTCTGAATACATGGCCTCAGTCTAAATTATCTGGTTGTTACTGCTTTACTTTGTTGTTTATCTGCACAAGTGACCTCAAGCTTTGTCAAGATAACCTTGTGGTTACTGCTTCAAATCCTTGTCTTATGGACTTTGGCGGTGTGTTGACTTATTGACAATCATACCACAACTTCTTGAGTTTATATTTATGGTAAAATTAGATTCTAATTTTACCTATATTGTGTTTTGAATTTAAGCAAATCAGCACAAATATTTTAACCATTCATCTTAAAAGTATGATTAATCAAGTTAAACATTTACAATATTTAGATTGTAAAAATTAAATCAGACCTATTTATGAGTTACTAAGGTGGAAAACAAAACTGGAAATGAGTGACAATGAATAAAATCTTGCCAATGCATAAGTGACTAGGAGTTAAATCATAAATCTTGCCTATAAATGAGAGACTATTGGTGAATGTTGTCTCTCAATGAGTGCATGACGTGACTAAGGATATAATATTGCTTTTGAATGAGTGACTAAGGGTAAAATCTTACCTTTCAATTGGTGCCTAAAGCATACAATCTTACCTCTAAATGAGTATCAAAGGTTAATCCCTTACATTTTAATGACTAAGGGTAAATCTTACCTACGAATGAGTGACTACAGGTAAAAATCTTACCTACGAATGAGTGACTACAGGTAAAAATCTTACCTATGAATGAGTGACTACAGGTAAAATCTTACCTATGAATGAGTGACTACAGGTAAAAATCTTTCCTACGAATGAGTGACTACAGGTAAAAATCTTACCTATGAATGAGTGACTACAGGTAAAAATCTTAAGTATGAATGAGTGACTACAGGTAAAATCTTACCTATGAATGAGTGACTACAGGTAAAATATTACCTATGAATGAGTGACTACAGGTAAAATCTTACCTATGAATGAGTGACTACAGGTAAAATCTTACCTATAAATGAGTGACTACAGGTAAAATCTTACCTATCAATGAGTGACTAAGAGTAAAATCTTACCTACGAATGAGTGACTACTGGTAAAATCTTATCTTTGAATGAGTGACAAAAGGTAAAACTTACCAATGAATGAGTGACTTAGAGTAAAAACCTTACTTATGAATGAGTGACTAAAGTTGAAATCTTACCTATCAATGAGTGAATACGAGTAAAATCTTACCTACAAATGAGTGACTACATGTCAAAATGTTACCTTTGAATGAGTGACCAAGAGTTAATTCTTTCCTATGGGTGAATGACTTAGGGTAAAATCTGTTAATGTTAATGATTCATTTGATAATAAACATTCAATAGTAGTCATACAGCTTGAACTTAGCTCTAAAAAAACAATATTTTTCCTTTCCATTGACTTGTGGAATATAGAATTTAGAAGGGATACATATTAAATGTTTCTCCCTTGAAATGTGTATTATAAGCAGTATCTTCATGTTTTATCTATATAATGACATTATATTTTTATATTCCAGGGCTCTGCTGATTCCAATTACAGTCAAGACTCAGACATTTCACTTCAGGACGACAGAGAGGCCCTCAGAAGGGAAACCACACGGCAGGCTTTGGAACAACTGACAAAAGCTAAGGTGTATTTCATTGAAATGATCATTTTGTGTAAATAAACTGTTTATGAAATGTATAATCAAAACATTACGGTTAATCTTTCCCAAGGCATATATTTCCTTAGTCTTTTTTGGCATATCTTCTTGGAATTGATGGTTTTTGTCTAACTTTGTTTAAGGATAACAATCCCAAAGGGGGAGGGGGGGGTGTTAACAATTTGTATAAAACTTATACAAGTATAGTTTTCATGTGAATTTCTTGGATAATAATATTTTATAAATCGAATGTTTTAAGGTCTACATGTCTGTCACACAGGATTCATCTGACATTGATAAGTGCTGAATGTTAAAGGAAAAGTAGGTCCATTTATCAGATACTATAAGAAGTAGGTCAATTATATTTGGTATAGGGAATGATTATACGGTGTACATTTCATCTGACCATGACCTCATTTCTATGGTTCATTGGCCAATATTAATATTACTTGTTTATTTCTAGAATAGATGCTATAAGCAATAGGTCAAGTCAATCTCAACTATATATAAAAATTGGTTGCTGAGCTGTCTAAGTAGTTCAACTACTGTATCACTAGCCTGTCAACACTGAGGGTGTCACTGTGATTCAAATATGTATTAAACAAACACCAATCTGTGGGTCTTATAAGATCTTGTTATAAGTTACAGTGAAAAGTGAATTATATAAACAAAATAATTTCAACCTTATAACTTTTTGAATTGTAGACAAAACCAGTTGCTTTTGCGGTTCGTACCAACGTAGCATACAATGGCTCGGGTGATATGGATTGTCCCGTACACGACCACCATGTTAATTTCGATGTTAAAGATTTCTTACATATAAAAGAGGTAAGATGTTTTACATGTTCTTTCAATATGTCGTAACTAATTAATCTGATACATCTATAACAAATCTTAGCTTCATTTATTTTGGTCAGCTGTCAAGAAGAAAATCTTAATTGCTTGGTATTTCTTGGCTCATTCCCCTGCCATTACATAACTATAATCATCCCTCATTAAATCATGAATTTTGCATGGTTTATTTGCCCTAATCTGCAACTTTTTGCATATAAATTATTTTAAAATTTTATTGATGGTAAAGTATTTGCCATGCTAAGTTCTTTCCCCCTTATCCTGGGCTAATAGTGGTTATATATTACATCTGTGTACAGATATGGATTAAGCTGTGTATGTTGTAAATTGTTGGTGGTTCTTATCAGAGCATTAACTTCTCCTACTGCACCTGAACTGGATGTACTCTACCACACAAATCAATAACATCACTGTAACAGCTATTGTTAACTAATTATTGATTCTCAGACACACAGTCTCTACAACATTTATACATAACATATTAGTGGTGTGTTTCATGTGTATTGCATTAAAGGCATACACATACATAATATTACACATTTGAAAAAAATTAAAACAACAAACAATTTAAGCTGTGAATGATTATGTATTACATAGGAATATAAAATCAATATTTACAAAGCAGTGACCCAATCACAAACTTCTAATACTGTAGTTCAGAATTATTTATTAATTTAAGATATAATATTTGATGATTTCCTGGTTATTGGTGAACCACAAAATTGATTTTTTTAACAAAGTACAACTTCACTACAAAAGGCTTAACTTGTATAGGGACTTTGGCAAAATGAAATTGAATATTACTTTTTTCCCAATACACAAAAAAATGCTACTCCAGTAATAAAAAAGACATCTTGTGGAGATCACTGTGTGTCTTAAATATTGGACAAGACACAATTCCATACATTTTGACATGTAGCATGTCAAACTCTACATTTCAACTGTTTCTGGTAAATGCATACCTTAGGAGGTCCTTATGCAGATCAGACAGTTTTCCATTGACCTTGACCTCATTTCATGGATCAGTGAACAAGGTTAAGTGTTGATGGTCAAGTCAATATATCACAACTATTAACAATAGGTGTACTTTATTAGATGTATGGAAGAATTGTAAGATGTATATATATATATCAGTCTGGCAATTATCATCTGACCATGACCTCATTTTTCATTGTTCATTGCTCAATCTTTAGTGTTTCTAGATATGTTTGTTTCTTAAATCCTATATATGCAAAATGACAACTATACTTAAAGCATGTAAAGATTATACGGTGTAAATGTCTGACTGGCAGGGTTCATTTGACCTTGACCTCATTTTCATGGTTCATTGATCAATGTTTAGTTTTCTTGGTTAAGTTTGTTTCTTAGATGTACAAAAGGTCATCTATGTTTCAAGCATATTTCGTGTAAGGAATGATTGTAAGGTGTATATGCATTTCAAATTTGGTTTATCTGACCTTGTTCTTATTTTCTTCAATCATGTTAAGTTTATGTGATAGTTGTATTAAAGATTTATTATTAGGACTATCAACATAATATCAATGGATAGTAAAGAAGGCGAGACATTGCAGCGTGTGCACTCTTGTTTAAATATCTCCTTTTCTTGGATTACATGATGTTCATACATACGTAGCAGTATGGCAAGTATGGATTGCTAGACAATTGGGTAAAAGGCTTTTGCATATCCTGTCTGGATGAGGCAGAAATGTACATTTTCTGAAAGCCTTCTTTGGAGATATACCGGTACAATGAAATCAAATCATACAATGTTCTATCGTCTGAATTCAAATATTGTAAAGGGTCAGAATTTTGGTCAGACAATATTAAAAACTTGATTTTGACCAGACAATATCAAAAACTTGATTACTGCTAATTTTAATTTAGACTTAACAGAAAATGTGTTTAACAATGAATCAAATTATGGAGTATTTTTGCTGCAGAACAACAAAGTTAAAATTTCCATTTGTTGTAAACTTCATCTACCAAAGTAGATTAAAGATTTTCAGTTTCCTAACATTCTCAGGAACTGTTTTATTTAAAGAGTTTTGTCTGTCTGACAATGTCTGATATTAAATTTTACATCATATTCCAGTCATTGATTAAGCTAATAGATCTGTCATTTTCAGTTTGAACATATTATAAATAGCATTGAGAAGATGCATGGTTTATTAGTCGATATTGATTGCATTCTCCTGCATTAAGTCTGCACTTGGTTACATATGAATACTGTCCTATGTATTATCATACCGAATGAAATATTCTAGACTTTCAAGGAGATGTGAATTATTTATGTGAATTGTCAGTCAGTCGCATACAAATTAACTTGAACTGTGTTGTCCTATAAAAGAGTTTTTAGTATTATTGGTGATATGATAGCTGTGCATTATTATGCGCCACCTACATTAGTAAAGGGGAGGGGGAATTATATTATTTGGGCTAATTGTCCATCCATCTGTCTTTCCTATAACAGAGTAAAGCTTAAGTTTAAAGTACCTATATATAGTTTACCATAATAAACTTGTGGTCACAACTTCAAAATTTGTATACATATTTTTTTATGATGTGAACTTTATAAAATATATACCATAATACAGTTTTTCGACCAAGATTTCATGATTAATTAATTGCACATGAAAATACTATAATTTGAGTGTGGTGTGTTACATATGGACACATTTTCTTGTTTAAGTTATTTTAGAATTAAAACAATAACTATGTTTTATATCTTTTCTAGAAATTTAACAATGAATGGTGGATAGGTCGTCTGGTAAAGGAGGGCTGTCCTGTTGGATTTATACCAAGTCCTGCCAAACTAGAAAACATGAAAGTTCAACAGCAGCCTGGGACAGCCGGTGGAAGGGGGGCAAAACTTTACACAGCGTAAGATTGATACAGAAAACTTTATTATAAAATTTCAATAAGAGTCTGCACCATAATCTTTTTCACCTACTCAGTCGGAAGACCAATATTCAAATATTGTTCTTGTTAGTCAATTATATAAAATTTACATTTTCAAAATTTTTAGTATTCTTGTATGAGTCCCATATTCAGACATGTGTCCCAGCAAACTATTTTGTTGTTGTTGTAAATAATGAATAATATACATGATATATGTCTATATCAATGGGTTTCATTGAAGACCTCTTTAGGATAGAATTTTGATTTTCATTCATTTATAACCGGATTTTTGTGACAAAAATGTCGGTTATTGATTTGGGGATGTATGGCGGGCGGCCGGGCAGTCGGGCAGTCGGGCGGCCGGGCGGTCTGGCGGCCGGCAATCAAATGTTGTCCATGCATTAACTCATGAACCATTCAGCCAAAGCTTTTAAAATTTTAATATGTTGTTACTGACAACTAAATGAAGGTCAAGTTCAATAATGGCGATTTTGACTTTTACCGTTCAGGAGTTATGGTTCTTGAAAGATTGAAAAATGGAGTTTTCAGTCGTGTCCGTGCATTTACGCATGAACTGTTCTACCAAAGCTTCCCAAATTTTAATATATTGTTACTGATGACAAAATGGAGGTCAAGTTCAATAATGACGATTTTGACTTTTACCGTTCAGGAGTTATGGTTCTTGAAAGATTGAAAAATGGAGTTTCCAGTTGTGTCCGTGCATTTACGCATGAACTGTTCTACCAAAGCTTCCCCAATTTTAATATGTTGTAACTGATGACAAAATAGAGGTCAAGTTAAATAATGACGATTTTGACTTTTACCGTTCAGGAGTTATGGTTCTTGAAAGATTGAAAAATGGTGTTTCCAGTCGTGTCCTTGCATTTTCTCATGAACCATTCAACCAAAGCTTTTCAAATTTTTATATGTTGTTACTGATGACAAAATAGAGGTCAAGTTTAATAATGATGATTTTGACTTTTACCGTTCAGGCGTTATGGTTCTTGAAAGATTGTAAAATGGTGTTTCCATTCACGTTGTTGCATTTACTCATGAACCATTCAATCTAAGCTTTTCAAATTTTAATATGTTGATACTGATGACAAAATGGAGGTCAAATTTGATATTGACGATTTTCACTTTCACCATTCATCAGTAATGGTTCTTGTGATATTGCCAGGACACAAATAAATATTAATAAATCCGGTTTGCTGTCGTTGTGACAGCCTCTTGTTCATTTATCTGATAGTTATAAAAAATATGAACTTATACTTTTTCAGTAAAAACCCTTCATCGTCTAATATAGAGAGTTTATTAGGTGGTGGAGGGACGAACCCATCTAATTCACGTGGCTCAACTCCTCCCACACCAGATTTAGGGGTGATTGGGATGGACACAGAGAATGGGATGGATGGAGGGCAGAGTACAGTGGACGACAGTGATAGTGTCGGAAACTCTAAACAGTCCAGCAGTGTAACACCTCCTAGTGGCAAGGAGAAAAAGAAACCATTTTTCAAAAAGGTATTTTATAATGAAAATCTATTTTAATGGAGAATGAATAATTCGACGGAAAAAATTTGTCCAATACCAAATACACTTAAAAAACTCTTTTAATGTAAGATAAGGAGATGTGGTATGATTGTCAATGAGATAATTGTTACTATCCAGTAAAGTTCAAATAAAGTGGATGCAAGCAATTAAAGGCAACCGTATGGCCTTCTACTACAACGAAAACTAATTCCTAGTGTCAAAAATTGTTCATCTGTTGCCATTTTTTTATGACTGCAAAAATTTTGTTTTTGTTCGTATGATGCTATGATGTTGTCAGGGGCATCATTGTCTTGAGATAGTCAAGCTATGAATAAATGGGCATGATTTCATTATAACATAAGCACAGATATAAACATTTCAACAGATACAACACAAAACATCGCTGTAAGGCATCAAAGCTAAAAAATATAATAGCCTTTCAAGACATCATACTTATTTTGATTAGTCATTCATTTGACATATGTTATTTTTTTATTCAGTCTGATAGTATTCCACCGTATGAAGTAGTGCCTTCTATGCGACCTATAGTACTAGTAGGACCTTCATTAAAGGGATATGAAGTAACAGATATGATGCAGAAAGCTTTATTTGATTTTCTCAAACATCGGTTTGAGGGCAAGTAAGTACTCAATTAAATTGAAAATTCACTGTCTTATTTGAAAAAAATCCTATTAGATCTGCATAGGAATGATTCACTTAATAAAAAGATTATTACTATCAATGAAAATTAGTTCTAGTTATCTACAGACCTGAAAGACGTATGTGCACTTAAGTTAAACACAATAAGATGATGATATGATTGCACTAAAGGCAACAAAAGTGCAAATCTAATAAATTCATTAAAAAAATATACTGTAAAACCAAAGTAACTAAAACTGAACACCACAAGGCTATGTATATGCATCATCTGCCGTGCGAATTCACACAAAATGTCGTAATCAGAAGTTGAACACAATCAATAAATTTACAGATCAGACAACTATTCTGGTATCTAAATATGCATGTGAGATCTCCATAGTTTGTCGGAGAGAGAGGCCTTAAATAGAAATCTCAACTTTCAGAAAGTAGTTTACAGAACTGCATACCTTTTATCTGTTTGATTTTTAAAGGACTTTCATTATTGAAAATAGAAGACTAAAGAATCTGTTATCTACAAGCTAGATCACATTATCACACATTTCAAAGGGATTGAATTTAAAATATGTTATTAAGAAATCATGCCTATGTATCCATCTCCATCTTTGAAGTCTTGATATATGCTTATACATTGTATTTAAAAAATTTCATTTATTTTTGTTTTTCAGAATCATCATAACTAGAGTATCTGTAGATATATCTTTAGCTAGGAAATCAATAGTTAACAAACCAAATAGGGTACTTGGTACTGGTACCAATAAAATGACTGCTGTAGGTAAGTCACTTACAAACTAAATAGGGAACCAGGTAATGGTACCATTGGTAAGTTTACATGACTCAGCCTAATCAGGCATTGTTACCACATCTATTTGATCAACAAACAAAATGTTGTGTTGGTCATGATAGCCATCATTAACATATCCAAATCAGATCTATTCCCAATAGAATTTTTAAGATGAGAAGACATTTCTTTGAAATCATTTATAAGACATTGAAGCACCTCCCTTGCCATTTTAAAACAATTATTAAAAGCATAAAAACCCAACAAGTGGATATGAAAAAATAGAAATAACAAAAAACAAAAAACAAACATTAGAAAAGTATTCGTTCCTATATTGATGATGTGCACAGAAGACGTAGTCTTAGAAAATCTTTCTTTCTCAAATAGTTCAGAGAAGGTTTAAATTTGAGAAGGACTGAAAAACAGAATGGCCTGAATAGAAACCTGGTAACAGTTAATTGTTGAATTTTAAAACAGATTTTCAAATCCTCTGTTTAAAAGTGAGGAAAAAAAACATTAAGCAATTGAAACTGAAATGAATATTAATTGAAATGTTTTATTTTCAGGCGAGGTTCAGGAAGAAATTGAAAGAATTTTCGGCTTGTGTAGACAACTACAATTAGTAGCATTAGATTGTGACACTATAAACCACCCCTCTCAACTAGCCAAGACTTCATTAGCACCCATTATAGTTTATGTAAAAATAGCTTCACCAAAGGTAAGTCACATGAATTCCATCACAAGACAGCATTGATATCCTGACATTAGTTGTATACCAACTGTGAACAAAGTTCAGTGTTTATATAGGAATCACTCGTTCACTCTGTGTAAGTTATTTCTGGTTCAGAACTTTTGATTGGCTTTAGGAATTTCAATGATACCTGGAATTATTTGGTTTGATTGTTGCCATTCAACACATATAAATGGTTACACATGCTTCCATTTCCATCCCCATATTTGAAATTCCTACTAAAAACTGAATATCTTAAGGAATCCAATGGTTACACATGCTTCCATTTCCATTCCCATATTTAAATTCCTACTAAAAATTGAATATCTTAAAGGATATTATGAATGATACTTTGTTTTATTTTTGAAAATAAGACTTGAAGAAATTTTTTTTAATATCAGGACAGAAGTTTGGATCTGCAGTATATGATTTTCATGCATTATAACTGAATTACCCAAGCACAGTTTTGTGTAAAAAGTAAAATAACTAAAATACTGAACGCCAAGCAAAAACTTAAAACAGAAAGACTCGTAACAAATGGCAAAATCAAAAGCTCAAACACATAAAAAATATAATGGAAAAATGGATCAGAAATAAAGATTTCCCTTTAAGCATTTTACACAAAAGCTTGATTTAATCTATTCACACAGGTTTGATGTGAAAATGTTTTAACAGTATGTAGCGTTATTTATAGAATCAATGCAACTTGTATACATTATTAAAATCAGTATATCAGACAACAGATTGTATAAGTGAAAAAGTCACAGTGAAAAATACAATTTTTTTGATAGTTTTTTGTACATGTATACACTTAAATAACCCTTGTTCATATAACCGAGATTTCGACCAAGTAGTAATTGATACTTTTATATTTCAGGTATTACAGCGATTAATCAAATCTCGTGGGAAAGCCCAGAGTCGTAACATGAATGTTCAGCTGGTAGCTGCAGATAAGTTAAACCAGTGTAGTTCTGTAAGTACATTGATGTCATTTTGATAGATTGTTATGGAGAATAGATGACTATCCATGACTAGTGCAGTGATTTCTTTTGTATTTGTTATTTGATTTTGGTTTATTCTGGGAAAGACCTAAGAAAACATGGAAAGGTCTTACCTGTTAATAATAATACTGTCTAGAAACATTTTTTCACTAGTCAATTTTCAAAGCTTGAAATTCAGGTTTTATTTAAAGTTTCAGAGAAAGAAAGTTGCATTTTTAAGCAGAGTTGTATAGAGTCAAAATTTCAACAATCAGACATATTTACTTTGTTTGTATTTTGATAATGAAAACTAAGGCCAGACTTTTTTTATTATCTGTTTAACGAGATCCGCCGACTCCACCTTTCCCGATTTTAGAATAAAAATAAAAGTAGTGCTTCTTACTTTTATTATTATTTTTCCCGCCGACTGTTACGAAATCCTCAGAAAAAAATAAAATGTGTTGCTCACGATACTCGCTTTCAGTCAATTTCGTTATCGGTAATATTCAATTTTTACCAAGTCAATGAAACAGCAATTTTCATTTAAAAGTAAAGAAATTCAAGGCAAAAACGATATATTTTCTTCTAAAAGATTTTTAAGTTGGTGGCATGCTTTTCATACTTGTCAAGTTACACGAGAGCATACATCAAATCATTCTAACTTTCGGCAAAATCAGTTATT
Source organism: Mytilus galloprovincialis (assembly GCF_965363235.1). NCBI lineage: Eukaryota > Metazoa > Mollusca > Bivalvia > Mytilida > Mytilidae > Mytilus > Mytilus galloprovincialis. Next base: position 50,703,624 of record NC_134851.1, read on the forward strand.
ATTTCATCAGAACTTGATGAAATTAGCCTCAAGTAAACTTGTCATCCATGTATTGCATTAGAAACGTCATATTCCTTTCCAAATAGCGTATCAAACATCGTTTATTTTTGTAAATTTTTCTTCGTCCGACATTTAAATTTGTAGAACTACGGATCGGAATCAGGTTTTCTTTGGAAACGGACCCGCTATGACCGAAATCCGGATTCTTGCGATAATGACTACAGACGCATGAATGGCACTGCTGACAGACAAAAATTGATCCCAAAAGGGAAAATTACGCATTCCACACGCATTAACATACTTTTGGTTAGATCTTCTTGATTAATGTATATATTTCCATGTATAAGCATTGTTTCAATTTATAGGTTAAAGTTGCTTAACTCTGGGACTATATTACACCAGAGACATATATATACACATTATATATGTCTCTGCATACACTAAGAGGTTCCTGACTGGGTGACTGGTATATACATATATAGTGTATATGCAGCGAGGTTGATATATTTGAGTGGTGCCATGGATCTATATTAGTGGAAATACAGAATCAAAACATAGTTTTTATATGACCGCAAAATTTGAAAAATTTTTCGTCGTATATTGCTATCACGTTGGCGTCGTCGTTGTCGTCGTCGTCGTCGTCCGAATACTTTTAGTTTTCGCACTCTAACTTTAGTAAAAGTGAATGGAAATCTATGAAATTTTAACACAAGGTTTATGACCACAAAAGGAAGGTTGGTATTGATTTTGGGAGTTTTGGTCCCAACATTTTAGGAATAAGGGGCCAAAAAGGGCCCAAATAAGCATTTTCTTGGTTTTTCGCACTATAACTTTAGTTTAAGTTAATAGAAATCTATGAAATTTTGACACAAGGTTTATGACCACAAAAGAACGGTTGGGATTGATTTTGGGAGTTTTGGTTTCAACAGTTTAGGAATTAGGGGCCAAAAAAGGGCCCAAATAAGCATTATTCTTGGTTTTCGCACAATAACTTTAGTTTAAGTAAATAGAAATCTATGAAATTTAAACACAAGGTTTATGACCATAAAAGGAAGGTTGGTTTTGATTTTGGGAGTTTTGGTCCCAACAGAATAAGGGGCCCAAAGGGTCCAAAATTAAACTTTGTTTGATTTCATCAAAATTGAATAATTGGGGTTCTTTGATATGCCGAATCTAACTGTCATGACTGTGTATGTAGATCCTTAACTTTTGGTCCTGTTTTCAAATTGGTCTACATTAGGGTCCAAAGGGTCCAAAATTAAACTTAGTTTGATTTTGACAAAAAATGAATCAGTTAGGTTCTTTGATATGCTGAATCTAAAAATGTACTTAGATTCTTGATTATTGGCCCAGTTTTCAAGTTGGTCCAAATCGGGGTCCAAAATTAAACTTTGTTTGATTTCATCAAAAATTGAATAAATGGAGTTCTTTGATATACCAAATCTAACTGTGTATGTAGATTTTTCATTTTTGGTCCTGTTTTCAAATTGGTCTACACTAAAGTCCAAAGGGTCCAAAGTCCAAAATTAAAGTTAGTCTGATATTAACAAAAATTGAAATCTTGGGGTTCTTTGATATGCTGAATCCAAAAATGTACTTAGATTTTTTATTATGGGCCCAGTTTTCAAGTTGGTCCAAATCAGGATCTAAAATTATTATATTAAGTATTGTGCAATAGCAAGTCTTTTCAATTGCACAGTATTGCGCAATGGCAAGAAATATCTAATTGCACAATATTGTGAAATAGCAAAAAAAAATTTAATTAGAGTTATCTTTCTTTGTCCAGAATAGTAAGCAAGAAATATCTAATTGCAAAATATTGTGCAATAGCAAGATTTTTTTTTAATTGGAGTTATCTTTCTTTGTTTAGAATCAACTTAAATCTTTGTTATATACAATATACAATGTATATTCACTTTTTACTACCAACTGATAAATTAAAATAATCTTTACCATTCAGTGATAACAAGCAGTTTTTTTACATCTTAATATTTTATGATGTATTTAAATGAGTAGTTATTGTTGCAACCTCCATTAGAAATTTTAATTGAGATTAGTTTTGGAATAAAGGAAAGGGGGATGTGATTAAAAAAATTAGGTTCAATTTTTCTCATTTGAAATTTCATAAATAAAAAAGAAAATTTCTTCAAACATTTTTTTGAGAGGATTAATATTCAACAGCATAGTGAATTGCTCTAAGAGAAAACAAAAAATTTTAAGTTCATTAGAACACATTCATTCTGTGTCAGAAACCTATGCTGTGTCAACTATTTAATCACAATCCAAATTTAGAGCTAAATCCAGCTTGAATGTTGTGTCCATACTTGCCCCAACCGTTCAGGGTTCAACCTCTGCGGTCGTATAAAGCTACGCCCTGCGGAGCATCTGGTTAAGTTTATATTAATAGAAGGGTTAACCAGAGACATATATAAACTATATGTATTTATATTTCTCTGGGTTAATATGCTGGTCTGTTCTCATTTCATTGTTCTTGTATTTTGATAAATTCTATAAAAAAAAAAAAAAAAAAGTCACTTATAATGGTTTTATTTTTATTTTTAGTGTCGACTGGACCAATTTTGCACTTTTATTATTTTTTTTATTTCGCCCCCTCGACCCTAATTTTTTACAAATTTTCTCGTTAAACAGATAAAATAAAAAGTCTGGCCTAATGTTAATATAGAAAAGCAACTGTGGTCTTAACAGATAGCTAGATCTTTATATAGATTTACTATTGTTGTGTGTAACCTAAAGAAGATCATTTAAGTTGTAATCAGGAATTAAATGTTAAATTACATTTCTGTTGAGCAAAAAATTGTATAGTGAAATGTGCATACATCAAGAAAATGTTTAATGAATTGAAAAAATATTTATTTTTGAATGTGTATAGGTATTACGATACTTCTGAATTAAAGGGAAATGATGCACATTGTCAACTTTACATAAACTCTTAATGTTGTGATAAGAAAAGGAAACATTTAGGAGGAAGGGTTAATGATTGGTCATAATAAGAAAAGGATCTATTCAGGAGTAGGGGTTTATGATTATTCGTAATAAATAAGGAAACATTTAGGAGTAAGGGTTTATGATTGGTCATGCTAAGAAAAGGATATATTCAGGAGTAGGGGTTTATGATTGTTCGTAATAAGAAATGGAAACATTTAGGAGTAAGGGTTTATGATTGGTTGTAATAAGGAAAGGAAACATTCAGGAGTAAGGGTTTATGATCTTACAATTTTTGTGTTGTAAGAGATGTAAGTTCTTTAACAAAAAATATTATCTCAGAGAATAATGAACTATTCTAGTTCATTTATCATAAAATTAGAATGTCAAAAAAATATTTGAAATAGAGCTGGCTCGTGATGTTAAAAGTTTCAAATTTAGTTATGTCCTATATGATATAAGATATTATTTATTTGTATTTCCAGGACATGTTTGATGTGATTCTGGATGAAAACCAATTAGAAGATGCATGTGAACATTTAGCTGAATATTTAGAAGTTTATTATCGCGCTGCTAATCCTCCTGATCTGACACCTCATCATACGCCACGTCATCACGGGCACAGCCCTCACTCGCCGACGTCTCTCAGCCGGCATAATACAATGCCTGCCCCCCATGGTTCACAACATCATCGTCATTCAATGTCTCCAGATCGTGGACATGATAGACGTGATAGACACTCACATGAACATGATGCAGGACGAACTTACGATAAAATGCATGAACGTGATATAAGGAATGAACATAGGGAATATGATAGACGTAGGGAGCATGAATATAAACATGATGACAGGCTTTATAGTGATGAACAAGATTCTATAGATCCCAGGTACGGATCACCGTCAAGAAACTCAAAGTTTAAACCAATTAAACAAGCCAGTATAGACATTTAACCAATCAATTTTTGTCCGTTTGAATATTCAATTTATCCAATCACCATGGTTATACTGTTAACCAATCAACTAAGACATGATACATAGCAGACCTAACCAATCAACATGTTTGTTACTGTATAGATATGGAATTGTTATGGAGTAGCACAGCCATTTTATTAACTGATTTCCAATTTAACCAATCAACATTGCTTGTAACTGGATGATTATCCAATCAACAATGACTGAGAGTTATCTCCCTCTTTCAAATAAAATCATGTGATTTTTGAATTTTTTCACCTTTTAACTTATAATATTAACACATGAATGGAAAGTTTTATGCTATGTTTTATTGAGTATGAATGTGTTTTGTATACATGGATAAGAAGTAGTATATAGTACAGCTGCTGAAATGAAAACATGAAGCCTTCATCCTTTTAACATGTGGAAAAACATAGAAATCGTTCGTAATTCATTTATTTTCAGTAATGTTGATTTAAAATGAGATAACAATCCGTTGTTATAATTTTCTATTATCTGTTCTTTTAAAATTTGTAATAAAGCAGTTGTCTTTTGTAAAACAATAATAACACTGCAAGATTTGCGAATCAGATATTTTCAGTCAAACATATATTTACTTAGAAATATTCTTGTCTTTTATGTATAGTATATATTATTTTAAGGGGCAACTGAAGCCTGCCACCAGGTAAAGAATGTTTTTGGCTGGGTTGAAGACCATGGGTGGCCTTGGACTGTTTAAGGCTCATTAGTCGTGTTGTTGTCCCTTGACACATTCTCTATATATTCTATGTGAAGTTAAGTAGTTATCTTCCATGAAGGGGGTGAAATGTTGCATTCATTAATCTTAAGTTGATGGCATTTAGTCTGAGGAAATAAAAAGATGTATGATTGGCATTTGTTAGCTATTATTTTATTGTTTATGTTTCTTTTTGACATAAACTCAACTTTGTCAATCATCTTCAGTAGTTTTCACACGATGTTTTTTATAAACTGATTTGTATCATTAATGAATAGAATAGTTGAAAAATATTTTCCCAAATTAATTAAATGTTTATTTAACATTTTACAAGTATTTGGAAAGGATGGAGGCTTTATAAAAATTGATGCATATAAAAATGTATTTGATTTTTAAAAATTTATTTGATTTAAGAATACAATTTTTCTAATTAATTTATACTGTATGTGCAATAGGTGATCTACACAAAAATGCAATGATTTTTTTATTCTGTATATTACTTACGTGCAATCTGCTACCAGTAAGTGTAAATGTAGGTTATGTTGCATTACTTTACATTAAACTTTGTTTAAGTTGGTACCCAACACTTTCATTAAAATTAATTTGGCTCGTTTAATTTTCATAAAATTTTGACAAAGTATTTACTTTGATCCTTTTACAAAAATAAAAAATTTCAAAAAATTTTAACCAACCGTTTTGTCAGAAAAATTACACTGGTTATATAGCAGTTTGACAAATACCAATTTTGATCATTGAGAAGCTTAATATTCCCTCGACAACACAACGTAATTAAAACATTTAGATGACCTTACAGAGTTATCTCCCTGTAGTGTTAGGTACCATCTTAAGTTAATTCTTTACTGTGAGAGAGATTCTTCTTTCAGGGAATGATAGTAAAAACTTTATGACATTGAATATTAAATAAGTTGGTTATACCTAGCTACTTTTTAATGAAAAATATTTAGGAATCCTTTAATTTGCAAGTAAAGTACATGTCAATTTACCTACTGATAAATACAAATTTAAATGAGGCTTTTTGTGGTAGTTGTAGTTACTTTTATTATTGAATAATAGAGAGATTTATAGAGGAAATTTTAATGATATTTTGCAAACAAATTTTCAAAAACAATGTAAGGGTTGAATGTGTAAACCGATTTACTACAAGCATAATAATAAACTTTCTCATAAACATATACTCCACATCTTTCATCATAATATTTGTGTAGGAATCTCAGTTCTAATGGTTAAGAATCTCAATTTTTATAAAGTATTTATAAATCAAAATGAAATTTATACTATAATATAACACCCTGATATTTTTGTTTTTCAATTTTACATGTAAGTCATAGCATACATGTGATATACTAGAGAAGAATTTATTTAAGCTGGACAATGCTGTGGATGTTTTCAAAATCCTTTAAAATAGAAATATCTGGTTGTTTGACTAGCCTTCCTCATCTGTGAAACTGCTCTAACTTGTCATCATTGCAAAAGGAGGGTTTTAAATTATTTCAGGTTATTTACATATACTCTCCAAATGTTTTTGAATTATATTGGTCATTCAAAATTTTCTAACTTAAATCTGACCAGTATGATGTTTTACAAACACATTAGAAGTGGGATAAAAACAAAACAAGCATGGCGGACAATCATTATCATAAAAAGCCTACAGGTACTTCTAACAAACAGCAATGTGATGAATAATGGTACATTCAAAATTGAATTAGTTTTAAAATCTAAGGTATCACATGTATGTTAATGAGATAATTATATATATATTTTCTTTGTATAAAATGTTTACTGTTATTTTAAGTGCAATATTTGATTGTTTACATATTCATTGACCAAAAGAAGATTTGTTATTTCTATTAAACCGGTTTTAGTAAAAACAACAAATCAGTACTTCAAATGGAAACTTGCTATTTTGGCTTTACCCTTTGGTTTTAGGGAAAATGAAAAGTATATAATAATGTAAAACAAACTTATTTTTAGTGACAAAACTGCATATACTTGAGAAATCTGCTCACAAAATTGTCTGTCTGAATATTGTGGGATTGGACAGTAACAGTGCAACATATAATTGTAAACAATATTAAACAATTAGTGGTTTAAAGGTCTGCATTATACAATTACTCACTAGTAAATGTGAAATTTCTAAATTAGTATACTTAAACTGTGAAAATAACAGAACAATGATTTGGTTTAGGTTGTGACATATATACATACTTAATATTTACTTTGAATTTAATGGTTGTGAGATATTAAAACATCAGAAAAGATCTTATTTATGCTTAATAAACTGAAATTTAAGATTTAAAGTACTGGTATACAAAGTTGATGGATTTTGGAAAACAGACGTGCATAATAAAACTCTGTATTTTGGGTTGTTTTCATAGATTTTTTTCACATTTGATAATTAATATTTAAATTGTACAGTTTGAATTATTTTTTGTCTTTGGTACAGTTGTAAGTCATCTCAGATCAGAGGCAGATTTAGGGGGGGCAGGGGGCCCGGTCTCCCCCCCCTTTTTTGGAAAAAAATTTGGTTGCTTATATAGGGAATCACTGAAGCGTGACTATAGCAGGCCCCCTCTTAGGTCAGTCAGTGGGCCCCCACTGCAGATGTTTCTTTATGGAAGACATCACACAATGGATGGATAACTAAAATGACCCCATGTAATTTTACTCCAATCCTACATACAGATCTGGTTAAATGAGCATTGAGTTCTTTATTAAAACCAAAGGGTACAAACAAAATCCAAAGAGAAATCCAGAAACATGAATACATCATGTTGTGTTGACAGAAATCCCAGGAGTCCTTTCTCAAACATATTTACAAGTAATTTCATTTGACTGTAATTTACATGTGTCTCAAGATAACTATATTATAAAACAGACTTAAATGCAGGTAAATCCATTAAAAAAAACACACATTTACCTGTGATAATAGCACACATGATTACCTGATAAGTAAAAATTATATCACTACATTTTTTTTTTTAAATTTGTGAAAAATGTGACTAAATCCTGGATTTTACATGGTCATTCTATCTATTGTGAACATTTAAACTTTTTTTGTTCCAATGAAACAAAGAAACTAAATAAAGACTTTTGTCTTTAACCTTCTGGAAACCGGAAATTGATGTTCAGTTGTGCAAGTACAAAATAAATAAGAAATTTTATATTGACAATAATAGACTCTTAAGACTGTTTAAACTTTTTTGTTTGTTAATGACATAATATATTGCAAGGACTTGATATTGGATATTACCAATGACATTTAGTTTATTTTGCAGAATGTTTGGTTGTTAAAGTGTGTGTAAGGTTGTTCACTAATGTTATATATGAAATCATTTAAGCTTCTACAAACTTGTACAATTTTTCACTCATATTACTCCATTTTTGTTGGATTTGTAAATAAAAACGGATTTTTATCTCCAGATGTGTTGTTTTTACAGTTTTTGTCCAAGATGACAAAGAGTCATACTAGTAATTTTTGAAGCAGCAGTGGTTTAAGGGTTAAAAGTTGCAAATACCTAATTATCCTATCCCTTTTTGTCACCTTAGGGCCTCAAATTTGTATGAGAGTTAAGGGGATAGCTTCATTGCTGTATGGATTACAAAAATAATGTCTACATGTAAGCTCCATTTATCACAGTCACTTTGAGACCTACAGGGAACTTAACTTGACCAGTGTAAATTCAACTTCTCAGGAATTATATATACATATTTACCATAGACAAATTCTCCATTTATTTAACTTTACCAAATAATTGCGGATACATGTACAAACCTTAGATATATGACTTAAGATTTGTTTAAATGAGGACAGAAGCAGCCTGATTTACAAAACAATAAAATACAAATATGATAGATAGCATCAAAGCACCAATGACAACCACTGAAATACAGGCCCCTGACTAGGGACAGCTACATAAAGAACTCTTCCCTTACCTGTGACCGTTGTAAAATATTAGAAAAGTTAAAAATCAGCAAATATCATGTCAAAATACAATACATTCTCGGACGTGAGTATTGCCACCATGGGAGCAATACAGGACCTTACTTTCTATGATGAGAGTACAACAACACCAAATTTAAATGTCATCCATTGGACCTTATGGTGAATTACTACACCTCAAAAATGGAAACAATTACAGGTTACAAAAAATCTACCAGATTCTTTATCAAACTGATTGTATTAATGGATCATCTTCCTTGACTTTGTCCTGTTTTATGTATAGCATATAAAGAAAAATATATAAGTACTGTTGTTGACTCAAATTCATTTCCTTTTAATGAAATAATAAAATAAGATTAAAATTTGTTATGGATTCCTGTTATAAATACCTTGGGCTCCATATTCATCACATTATTTTAAGAATTTGTAACTACTCCAATAAATTATAGTACTCTAAAATGAGATATTGTTTTTCGATAGAGAAACTACTTAAAAGACTGTTCATTGGCGGATGGTTCCGGGGTTGGAACCCCCCTTTTTTGTTTGGCTGATCAATGCATTTGAATGGGGACATATAGTTGGAACCCCCCCCTTTTTAAAATGGCTGGATCCGCCCCTGCTGTTAATAGATTTGATTAACTATCATATAAAAGGGGTGCCATTTTCGGGATGAGGCGCTATCAATTTATCTCTTGCAAACTGCTAAATTTATCATAGCAGCATTATGATCCTGAAATACAAGTTGTATTTTAAACAAGCATTCTGTGGGTATTGCCTGATCTTGCCTGGCAATACATAGATATAGGAAGATGTTGTATGAGTGCCAATGAGACAACTATCCATCCAAGTAACAATTTATAAAAGTAAACCATTATAGGTCAAATGAATGGCCTTCAATACGGAGCCTTGGCTCACACCGAACAGCAAGCTATAAAGGGCCCCAAAAATTACTAGTGTAAAACCATTCAAATGGGAAAATCGGGGTCTAATCTATATGAAACATAGTAGCATCGTTCCCTACCAGATAAAAATTCATTGTACTGGAACCAAATGCTAACTTGTCACGGTGTACACCAAATAATAAATATTATGTCAAATTGATAGGCTGATTTCAATACATTCAAGAATACTTAAAAAAAAGTGCAAAAATTGATCAGACCAAAACAAAACTCGAACTTGGATCTTAAACTTGGTATGATAAATCTATATACAAATTATCAAATTAATCTTGATCTTCAAGCATTGAATCTACGAAGTCCAAGAACCATTATTTTGCTCAACATCATTAGACCTGACCAAAGTTTGAAATTGACCTGTAACTTGTCATGATAAAACTATATACCAAATATCAAATCAATATCTTTAAGCATGAAGAAAAAAATGAGTGTTGAAAACTGATTTGCCAGTATTTTGTAAATCAGACTTCTTTTGAGACAAGCTTGAGAACAGAACCCAAAATTCAGCAATTCAGCAATTTTTATACGACCGCAAAAATCTAAAAACTTTCGGTCGTATATTGGTATCACGTTGTCATCGTCCGCGTGTGTAACTGTATGGATCTCTCTGACATTGTACCACAAGTTTCCATATAACACAGGGAAGGCTGGGATTCAGTTTGGGGTTAATTTTCCCGACTATGTAGGAATAAGGGGCCAAAAAAAGGGTATAAAGAAGCATTTTTATACTTTACAGACAATAACTTGTGTTTAAGTGTATGGATCTCTATAAATTTTTACAAGAAGGTTCAATACCACTAAAGGAAGGTTGGGATTGATTTTGGGGGTTATGGTCCCAATAGTTTAGGGGCCCTAAATAATCATTTTTGTAGTTTTCAAACAATAACTTATGTTTAAGTGTATGAATCTCTCTGAAATTAAACCACAAGTTTCCATACCATGAAGGGATGGTTAGTATTGACTTTGGGGGGTTATTGCTCAAAATGTTTCGGAATTGGGGGCAAAAAAGGGGGGAAACTAGGTATTTCTGGTAAATGGACAATTAAGACAATTTAAAAGCAGTGTAAGGGAGGTAATTCTAAAACATTTAATATACAATGTTGGGTATGTTCAGATTTACCACCCTTACACTACTTGTATATTATGTAAAGAAATGTCGGGTTTTGGACTAATTGCCAAAAAAGGGGGAGGGTAGGTGTTTTCAATTTTTTTTCCTTCAAAATTTCTCAAATTCCAAATTTTTGAAAAGTTAAAAGAAGAAATCTTTAATTGTACAATATTGCGCAATAGATTTGTAAGATCTTGATATTTGTTTTGTGTCAGAAACTCATATTATGTCAAAAATGTTATCACAATCCAAATTCAGAGCTGTATCAAGCTTGAACGTTGTGTCCATTCTTGCCCTAAATGATCAGGGTTCGACTTCTGCGGTCGTATAAAGCTGTGCCTGCGGAGCACCTGGTTCCATTTGTAAAGGGGCATAACTCTAGAACGGTAAAAGTGACACCACCGAAATTCAAACTTAATCTGTGTTTTGAGGATATATGTATTGAGTTTCATGAATTTGATTAATGCAAACTTCAGTTAGGTAACAGAATGAAAATTCAGCAATTATTTCATTTGTAAAGGGACATTACTCTCGATAGTTAAAAGTGACACCACCAATATTCAAAACTTCAAGTTTTATGACATTTGATTGAGGCATAAAAAAGGTGGAGAACAGAACAAAATTTAGGGACATATGGATGTACTGGCTACTTTTAGACAGACACGGTAAAACTTAATGCCCAATCTGGTATGACAGGGGCATAACAAGAATGTGTCCATAGTACACAGATGCTCATCTTGCACTTTCATTTTCTATGTTCAGTGGACCGTGAAATTTGGCATTTAAAGAAAGATCATATAGGAAACATTTGTAATTAGGTTCAAGTTGATTGGACTTCAACTTCATCAAAAACTACCATGACCAAAAACAAACTGAATGATGGACTTACCAGAAAACACAATGCTCATAAATTGGGCATAAAAATATATAATAACCAGGTGCTCCGCAGGGCGCAGCTTTATACGACCGCAGAGGTCGAACCCTGAACAGTTGGGGCAAGTATGGACAAAACATTCAAGCGTGATACAGCTCTGATTTGGATTGTGATCTAATTTTTGACATTACATGGTTTTTTTTTTACACAAAACAAATGTCAAGATTTTGCAAATCAATTAAAGATTTCTTCTTCAAACTTTTTAAATCTAAAATTAAATAGTTGACACAGCATATGTTTCTGACACAGAATGAATGTGGTCTAATGAACTTAAAAGTTTTTTTTTGCCTTTGAGCAATTCACTATGCTGTTGAATATTAATCCTCTCAAAAAAATGTTTGAAGAAATTTTCTTTTTATTTATGAAATCTGAAATGAGAAAAATTTAACCCCCCCCCTTTTTTTTCACATCCCCGTTTCTCTTTTTCCAAAACTGATATCAATTCAAATTTTTAATGGAGTTTGCAACAATAACTACTCTTTTAAATACATCATAAAATATTAAAATGTAAAATAAAGTGCTTGTTATCACTGAATGGTAAAGATTGGTTGGTAGTAAAAGTGAATATACATTGTTTATTGTATAAAACAATAAAAAAAACTTCATCAGCAACATTTTATATTGGCAAATTTCCAATGAAGTTATTTACATAAAGTTATTGGCAAATAAAAATAGAAAATGACATCATAGTCATGTCTGGCAAATGTCCAACATACATTATCTAAAAACATTTTAGATATGATAAGGAAAAAAAGCTTCATCAGCAACATTTTATATTGGCAAATTTCCAATGAAGTTATTTACATAAAGTTATTGGCAAATAAAAATAGAAAATGACATCATAGTCATGTCTGGCAAATTTCCAACATATATTATCAACTACTATTCTATACAAAGAAAGATAACTCCAATTGAAAATTAATTGCTATTGCACAATATTGTGCAATTAGATATTTCTTGCTATTGTGCAATACTGTGCAATAGAAAATTTCTTGCTATTGCACAATACTTGATATGGAATCCTGATTTGGACCAACTTGAAAACTGGGCCCATAATCAAAAATCAAAGTACATATTTAGATAAAGCATATCAAATAAGCCCAAGAATTTAATTTTTGTTAAAATCAAACTTAGTTTAATTTTGGACCCTTTGGACCTTAATGTAGACCAATTTGAAAACTGGACCAAAAATTAAGAATCTACATACAGAGTTAGATTTGGTATATCAAAGAACCCCATTTATTCAATTTTTGATGAAATCAAACAAAGTTTAATTTTGGACCCCCATTTGGACCAACTTGAAAACTGGCCCAATAATCAAGAATCTAAGTACATTTTTAGATTCAGCATATCAAAGAACCTAACTGATTCATTTTTTGTCAAAATCAAACTAAGTTTAATTTTGGACCCTTTGGACCTTAATGTAGACCAATTTGAAAACGGGACCAAAAGTTAAGAATCTACATACACAGTCATGACAGTTAGATTCGGCATATCAAAGAACCCCAATTATTCAATTTTGATGAAATCAAACAAAGTTTAATTTTGGACCCTTTGGGCCCCTTATTCTGTTGGGACCAAAACTCCCAAAATCAATACCAACCTTCCTTTTATGGTCATAAACCTTGTGTTTAAATTTCATAGATTTCTATTTACTTATACTAACGTTATGGTGCGAAAACCAAGAAAAATGCTTATTTGGGTCCCTTTTTGGCCCCTAATTCCTAAACTGTTGGGACCTAAACTCCCAAAATCAATACCAACCTTCCTTTTGTAGTCATTAACATTGTGTTTAAATTTCATTGATTTCTATTTACTTAAACTAAAGTTATTGTGCGAAAACCAAGAATAATGCTTATTTGGGCCCTTTTTTGGCCCCTAATTCCTAAACTGTTGAAACCAAAACTCCCAAAATCAATCCCAACCGTTCTTTTGTGGTCATAAACCTTGTGTCAAAATTTCATAGATTTCTATTAACTTAAACTAAAGTTATAGTGCGAAAACCAAGAAAATGCTTATTTGGGCCCTTTTTGGCCCCTAATTCCTAAAATGTTAGGACCAAAACTCCCAAAATCAATACCAACCTTCCTTTTGTGGTAATAAACCTTGTGTTAAAATTTCATAGATTTCCATTCACTTTTACTAAAGTTAGAGTGCGAAAACTAAAAGTATTCGGACGACGACGACGACGACGCTGACGTCAACGTGATAGCAATATACGACGAAAAATTTTGCGGTCGTATAAAAAGACATCTAACAGGTCAACAACAGACAAGTGTCCATACAATATGACAAGTTCTATATTGTACAGAGTCATCCTAATTGTGGAGCAGGATCTGCTTACCCTTCCGGAGCACCTGAGATCACCCCTAGTTTTTGGTGGGGTTCGTGTTGTTTATTCTTTATTTTTCTATGTTGCGTCATGTGTACTATTGTTTGTCTGTTTGTCTTTTTCATTTTTAACCATGGCGTTGTCAGTTTATTTTAGATTTCTGAGTTTGACTGTCCCTTTGGTATCTTTCGTCCCTCTCTTTTAATGATATGATGAACACATATTAACTTTTTTCCTTTATTTACATTAAAACATTACAAATGTCATTATCTGTCTGGTGTGTGTAAGGAGAACACTCGAGCTGTTTTGTCTTCTGATACAGATACCAATGTGTTTCCATCACTGTAAAGAAAGTAGTTCCATTCTTTAACATAATTACTTCAAAGGAAAAAGTAAATCTCAAGAGCTCAAATAAAGACTCAGATATCATTTTCTTATATCATATGCAGTTATTTGTTAGTGTGAACGAAATTTTTTTAAATTAGTGCTGCTTAAATTTTTTTTGTTCACTTTGTAGAAAAGAAGCTTGACTAATATCTTTATCTTGAATCACAAGTTGACTAAAAATTTTTTATCAATGTTGAAGAAAATATTAAGCTCTAAAATTTAAGGATGTGACATACAATTTTGGATTAGATGGGGTCAAGTCATTTAGAGAAATGTCTAAAGTTCAATGAATGCACTGAAAACACAATTAACAAGCATTTTTTAAAGCATTGTTCTCTACCAATCTTTTGTTTGTTGTGGACATTGTTGTATTTTTTTTTTGGCCATGATGTTGGCTGTTTATCTACAAAGTATTTTTTTCTATTTCTGGCTATTTCTTATAGATGTACTTTCAAGTATTATGATTTTTTATTCCTTTTCTTTCAAGAATAAAAATATTTAAGATTTGAATGCTTCTTTTTGTAAATCTATTGGGGTGTAAAAGCAGTGACATTTTTGAAAATTGTATGCATGGCTAATGGTTTTACAACAGTATAAAATTACTAAAAGAAGTATTCAATACTTGTTATTACATTTTTTGTATTAGATCATGAAAACATGATTTCTATCAAATTTTTCTATAATTTACCTGTGCACTTTTTTGTGGAAGCTTACATTATGTCATTATGAATGTTACATTTCATTTGGAAATAAAGGTTGATTTCAGAATGATGCAAGATTACTGTTAGCTATAAATCAATATAACGTAATATAATAAAACATATATGTAATGTTTTTATAAATGATAATGTGAACAGCAAGGTTCGTCAATGATGTTGAATGGTTGAACTCATTTTTTTAGTATGAAACCTCGATTTTATAATTTTAACCTGAAGATTTTTTGTGTGTGTGTGGATCATCAATATCAAATGTTCCATCTTAATTACTTCAGTAATGGTTATTGCTTTACCTTGAAATATCAAAATCTAAGATGGCATCTTGGTGTCCCGCCCACTGTGTAACACACTGTCCATTCCTTGAATCCCATAATCTTAACACTCCATCTAAACACGCTGTATAAATCAATGGGGAAATGGCATCCCATTTTAACTTCACTATACCAGCCTAAAACAAAGAATATGTTCAACCATTAAAGCCTGTTTTTTTTTAATGGTTAAATTTCTTGAATAATGCAGCCCCTCCCTGTGATCAACTCTCTCGGGACCTGAACACTTTATATGATTAAAATGTGTACTGAATCCAGGGTTTTGATTGGCGCTCTTTGTCATCGAGAGCCAACCAGATGATAGCTCAAATTTAAGGTTATACAGAAAATCCTGAGCTATTTTTAAACAATTGATTTACAACCTCATCATTCATCATGCCTTCAGGTATTCATTGTGCTGCTTTAGAGCAGGAAAAAAAGATTTAAGGTGGTACCCAACACTTTCAATAAAATTAATTTGGCTCGTTTAATTTTCATAAAATTTTGTCAAAGTATTTACTTTGAGACTTCAATAAAAATATAAAAATTTAAACATTTTTGAACAAACCGTTTTGTCAGAAAAATTACACTGGTTATATAGCAGTTTGTCAAACACCAATTTTGATCATTGAGAAGCTTAATATTCCCTTTACAACACAACGTAATTAAAACGTTCAGCAGTTATCTCCCTGCAGTGTTAAGTACCACCTTAATTATTCCATTTGAAGGGGAAATGGCATATTTTATAGCAGCCAAAAAGATGATTTAAATTTCATATTACATAAAGACAGATTGTGTATATATGAATATAATTATACATTTATCATAAATGGATGATGTTGTTGTTTTTTTGTTTAAACCTTTAACATCAATTTAAAAGTTTTTATCCTGCAATATCAAATGACATTTTCATGAATTTGAGTAAATCAATCAGAATACATCTATTATAAATACCATCTCAGTGAAATTGACCCTGTAACATTCTGTACTTGTCTGTCCCAGGTCTGTAATTTAGTTGCTGTATGTTTGTTTTTTTCAATTATTGGTTTTCGTACATGAAACAGACCGTTAGTTTTCTCGTTTTAATTGTTTCAACTTTGTAATTTCAAGCTTTTCATAGTGGGATGGTTTTTTCTCATTGTTGGTAGCCATACATTGTCCGTGTTATCTATAGTTGTTAATTCTACATTATTTTGTATCTGACCGAGAGATGTCTCATTGGCAATCATACCATACTTATTTTCATATTTTCTCTCATTTTCAATAGTGTATTACTTCCCTTTGAATATAAATATTATGTCAGGGGCTCTTTTCACCAAAAATCTTAAAGGGGAACTAGCTACGAGATATATAAAAAATCTAATATATCTTTTTTGTTGCTCAATCATTAATGAAAAGCAAATAGTGAAATAATAATTCGTTTTTAGCAGCCAGTATGGTTCAATTTTGTCGAAATTATAAAAAAAACATTGATTATGAATTTTTCACTTGCAATTGAATAATTTGACCTCATTTAATCTGCATTCATGTGAACTTCAATTTAACCACTTAGTTTGAGATAGATAACACGTGAATTGTATGTGTAAAGTGTGTAAAGTTATTTAAAGGAAAAGAATGTCAACATTGAAAGTGAAACAAAAGAAAATCATTTTGATATGCCAGTGTCCTGTTTATTATTTATTTTAGACTTTTAACAGTTTGGATAATTGTTTTACTTTGTTATAAACCAAATATGAGAATTTGATTAAAATCGGTGAACATGAATTTGACTAAAATTAGTTTTAAGTTATACTGAAATGTTTATGACTTACGAGATAAGATTTTTAGTGAATAAAGTGCCTTACCTCATGTGGACAAACATTTCTTGCTGTCTGTGTTGGTACATCCCAGATACACAATGTGCCTAATAAAGTGCCAGTTGCTGCATAATTTTGTCTGCAAAAACAGGAATAAATCATTTTCTTAAGCTTGTTTTGACATGTTTGTTTTTTTATATCAAGATCAGAGAATATCAATTGACCTATATTTATAGGTTTCATAATGAGTGAGAATTAGATATCGATTGATATCAACTCGAGCCTATGGCGAGTTTATTATTATTGAAATTAAATAACGAGAGTTGATATCAAGCGATATCTAATTCTCACAAGTTGTTAAACCTATTTCTCTTATGGCAAAAAGTTGTATGTGCGTGGCCTATTTGTTGCGAGTTGTGTTGCTACGGCCGTTTTTCTTTGCAACGCGTACTGATCTTTCTCTTATGGTTGGGGCCTGTTATCTAATTTGTAACAAGTGTATTGACACGTTTTTCTACAATAATTAACAAATAACTCACTTGTTGCGCCTTAAAATCTTCTTTTTATCAAATTTTATTACATTCTGAAGCGGCACAGAAGCCAGAAAACGCCCGGTGTTTATGTATGACACCGGAAGCATACCTATGACGTCACGTAGTGTAGGGACCAAAGAAGATAACATCTTTTCGCGGAATTTTCTTTAATGAAGATTTTACACTGAAATTGTGATTGAAATTTAATTATGAACTTGTTTTGCATTAGAATAGAGATAACTGTTTTATATTTGAAGCTTTGCGGACGTCCATCGGTAAAGCAGACGAAAATCGCGAAAAGAAGAAGTAAACAATCAGTTGTCAAGAAAAAAAGTAGTCCCGGCATGACCTTTTCCAGTGAATAATGACCTGATCAACGGCCAATGAAAATATTGGAAATTTACGAGATAAGCCAATCAAATTAATGTAACTTTGATATCACTTTTTCATATCACACTCCGTACGGTGTGATACGAAAAATATCTATTCACGTGGGAGTTAGATAACAGGCCCCAACCATAAGAGAATTAAATATATCCCTGTCCCTGATAAAAGACCATGCAATATTGTAATAATTAAATATAGAAGTTATATGTAAATTTTTAAAGGTTTAGTTCCTTCTCTTAACATATCCAAAACATATATTGCAACTGCATCATCACTGAGCTGATAACCAAATCATTTTGGTCAGCATAATGTGCAGAAATTTTTTATTGGAAAAAATATTTAAGATCTATGCAGTACAGTTATTTTTTGGGAAGTTTTCTCTGTAAACTTACATTTTAGAAAATCCACATGTTTCCACAGAGTTTTCATCTGTTGATTCTTTATTCTTACAATCTAATGATCCTAGGAACTACAAAATGAAACAAAACGTAAAAATATTTGTAAGGCTTCCGCAGAACCCAGTGTCTCGCCTACTTTTGCTGTAAATTGCAGGATCAACAAAAATGAGGGAAAAAATCAATAAAAATATTCCGCTTGATACCATGTTTGGATTGTAGGAAGCTTCTGTCCAAGTTTGGTAAAAAATCCTGGATAGTTTATGAATCTAATAAATGTTTTAAAAACTTTAACTGCAGACTGGATGTAATGTTAACTGGAAGAAAAACTATGTCCATTTATAAGTAAAATACAGATATACAGGTACAAAATATTAACAAAATTTCCTTCTAGATACTAGCATAATCATAAACAAGCTTCTGTCTTAGTTTGGTACAAATAAAAAATAGTATAAGAAAGTTATCAAAATTTTTTAAAATTTAACCACAGAGTGAATGTGTTGTTTCCTGGCAGAAAAAAGTCCATTTAAAGTAAAATATGGAAAAAATGGATGTGTCATTTTACAAAATTTACTTCTGGATACTATCTTATGATCATAAACAAGCTTCTGTCCAAGTTTGGTATAAACCAAGGATAGTTTAAGAAAGTTATTAAAATTTTAAAAACTACAACCACAGAGTGATGTAATGTTTTCCCGCAGAAAAACTAAGTGCATTTATAAGTAAAATACGGAAAAAATGGAATTTTATTTTCACAAAATTTACTTCTGGATACTATCTTATGATCATAAACAAGCTTCTGTCCAAGTTTGGTAGAAATCCAGTATGGTTTAAGAAAGTTATTAAAATTTCAAAAACTTTAACCACAGAGTGAATATTTGTGGACGACGCCGCCGCCGACGATGGAATGTAGGATCGCTTAGTCTCGCTTTTTCGACTAAAGTCGAAGGCTCGACAAAAACATGTAAATAAGGTAAATGAATTTGAAGAAAAATGCAAAATAACAGATACATTATAATACTTTGAATGTTTCAAATTTAACTGACTCTTACAATGAGATAGATTCAAATTCTAGTTTCTGCCATTGCTAATATCTGTTTACAAACTGTGATCTAAATTTATTCTGATATGACATTCATCTTTCACTTTGTGAACAACACTGTGATATAATTCTCGATATATCTATATACTTTTAGCGCAGACTCTGAGATAAAATATACCTCCCATAATATTTAAATGTGCACAATACCTTGCCTGTATTAGCATTGTACAGCCTACTGGTTACATCTGTTGATCCAGTCATAATTCTAGCGTTGTCATGGTGACAATCCATACAAACTACAGAGGACCCATGTCCTTCCCGACCTTTAAAATATTAATTGTCTTACACATTAAGTAGAAATTGTGATGGCATGAAAAATTATACCAATAATCATACTTTATGTATCATAAGTTACTCAAATCTTATCATTTAATTCCTTTAGTTGATTCTGATCTTTTGGGCGAGTGCTCATTGTCAACAGAATGATATTTGAATCAAGATATTGATTTAGAAATAAAGGAAGATTTTGAACATGTTCATGTATTTGCTGTTTCTCTGTTGAGAATACTTAATCCAGAAGACACAGACTGGGTGGCTCAGTATTTGGATGACACAGTTAGCAAAATTGACATATTTTCTTTGGACTGTTAACTTTGACTGTTTGGAGCTACATGATGTAAAAGTGAAAATTTGAATATTTTTAGCTTAGATGTTGTGAGGTACCCATGGGTGATGCCTAACACTTAACAAATACTAAGTAATCTACAGCCTGATTTCCATTACAATATTGGGTCCATTTGGTATCAGAATAATTTAAATTTAAATTTCAATCCTCATATCTATGATTAGTTTATTCAAACTTATCAAATGTATTTCTTGTGCTTATTTGGATCTATATTGTGTTGCTTATCCAGACTTTTTTCTATGCTAAAACCAAGTAACATTTTCAGATTTTTCATTCAAAATGCAGCTCAATTTCTCTTCTTGGCTAATACAAATTCATTGACTGGCTAGAACACCAGTATTGAAAACCAAATCTGAAGTATCCAACAACCAATCATTTGATTTCCATCGAAGTATAACAATGGTTGGTTTTCTAGTTAATATATTACATACTGTGAAAGTACAGTCGAACCTCGTTGTGTCGAAAACTCGGATGAGTCGAAGTAATTTCTTGGTCCCGGCATAATTCCTGTTTGATCAATGCATTTTAACCTCTGATGAGTCGAACTTGGATGATTCAAATTCTCGGTTAAGTCGAGGTAATTCTTAAGTCCCGTCGATGTAAAACATGTATAAACATGCATCTAGTTTACAGAAATCACATATTGGTATTTCATAAATTTCAAATATATGACGTCACACTCGACCTCGGATGAGTCGAATACTTTCGTCTGGTCCCTTCGACTTCGACACAACGAGGTTTGACTGTACTTTAATTCGTGGGTGTCAATTTTCGTGGTTTGAACAATATTTATATGTTTGTGGGTTTTTAAATTCTTGGATTTTAGTTTTCAAAAAAAAATAATTGAAAAATTAAAGCCTTTAGAAACGAAGGTTACAAATAGTCTGGATTGAAGGAAATTGCAAAGTAAACATGTAAATTGCAGTGATAACACTAATTAACCCATGATAAAGTGATCAACAGATAAAGACCATCAAAGTTGTTAATTAGGCCATAAACATGTCGCCTAAAGAATACAGTAACATAAACAAATGCTTTAAACGTATCTTGAATTGTCAAATAATTCTTATCAAAATCAATTACTCATATGTACGAGAAGTATGAGGATGTAAAATCAACACTTCATCATACTAACATATCAATACCGGAAATCTGACTTTCATCGATCAAAAATATTTTTTATGAGAATTAAAAGATCAAAAGTTTTACAGTGTAGGTTATTAAAGATAAAATAGGTATAATCCTGCATGCGGTTGTAGTTCTGTGACTGCTATTAAAGTATTCTCAGATTTGGTGTTATTCAATATATTCTCTAGATCATATCAGTAGTCAAACCTACCGATAAGGGGATCTTTCAATGTCTTGATTTGAACAATGGTTGTTTTATTTTGTTCGACACTTAAATTCTTGGATAAAGTCATCCACGAAAACCATGAAAATTTGTACCCGACGAATAAAAGTACTTTCACAGTAAATAACTCAAAATAACATGAATATAACTAAATCCACTGCTATAAATTCAAAACCAAACAAGACTGGTCATGAGCAATCATTCTATAAATATAAACTGGACTTAATACTATCAAATCAGGATTGAGACTTGAAGAGGTAAGTATCATTCCTGTTTCTGTAATCCATGGGGTATTTTACAATCATTTAAAACCCCTTGCACATTGTGCTGCACAAGTAACTGTAATTTCTAAAGGCTATCTGACTTTAATATCAGTCTCAGTATTTTCTTTTAACTTTAAAATCCCATAGTATTGTCAAGGCCCTTTTGGGTTTTAATGCACTCAAACATTTGATAGTTTTTGGTTTTCCAAATTTATGGTCCCCAGCATATCAAATGGTTATTCCAGAAAAATGGAAGGAAATCATTACTTTTAATTTTTACAATATTTGCCAAAAATGGAAATTTCTTTTCTCCACTCACCTGGATTAAAACTGTGCAATGTGTTTACGTCTTTTAAATCCCAAATCTTGACTAGACCATTGTCATAACCAACACAAAGTCTTTTACCTAAAAACACATTTTTTTTTCTAAATTATATTCATACTGCAACTGTATCATTTGTAAATTTGAACTAAAATGATGAAACAAACATTTATAAAGTATAATCACTTATCGAATTAAGGGCAACAGTCCTTTTGCACCAATTACTGATTTTCAGGGGTATCATTTGCACCAAATTTTGTTTTTTAAATGTATCAATTGATTCAATATTCGGAACTCATTTGCGCCAATTTACCTGTACACATATCTATCATAAGTATTAATGATTAGTATATATTTATTCTTATTTTGGCTTTAAAAGTATCATATGTTCGGAGATATTTCACCATGAAGATGCACCATTTTTGGCGCAAACGGATTTCTCCCAAATTAAAGACTAAAACTATGTTTCTAAACATTGCAAAAGTAAAACAGTTATCTGTCACATAAAAACATAAAAGTTTTAGTCTCTCTAAGGATATTCAACAAAGGACACTCTCCATCATTGAAGATGAGAATAGAATTGATGACAAAGGACACTCTCCATCATTGAAGATAAGAATAGAATTGATGACAAAGGACACTCTCCATCATTGAAGATAAGAATAGAATTCATCATTGAAGATAAGAATAGAATTGATGACAAAGGACACTCTCCATCATTGAAGATGAGAATAGAATTGATGACAAAGGACACTCTCCATCATTGAAGATAAGAATAGAATTCATCATTGAAGATAAGAATAGAATTGATGACAAAGGACACTCTCCATCATTGAAGATGAGAATAGAATTGATGACAAAGGACACTCTCCATCATTGAAGATAAGAATAGAATTCATGACAAAGGACACTCTCCATCATTGAAGATTAGAATAGAATTCATGACAAAGGACACTCTCCATCATTGAAGATAAGAATAGAATTGATGACAAAGGACACTCTCCATCATTGAAGATGAGAATAGAATTGATGACAAAGGACACTCTCCATCATTGAAGATAAGAATAGAATTCATCATTGAAGATAAGAATAGAATTGATGACAAAGGACACTCTCCATCATTGAAGATGAGAATAGAATTGATGACAAAGGACACTCTCCATCATTGAAGATAAGAATAGAATTCATCATTGAAGATAAGAATAGAATTGATGACAAAGGACACTCTCCATCATTGAAGATGAGAATAGAATTGATGACAAAGGACACTCTCCATCATTGAAGATAATAATAGAATTGATGACAAAGGACACTCTCCATCATTGAAGATGAGAATAGAATTCATGACAAAAATCTCTGTTTTGTTGATCTTGTATTGCTGATCATTCAGTATGTTCAGGTTCTCTCTAGCTTCTTTACTTTTTTGCTCAAAACACACATAAGAGGGTTTAAAAAATCATCTTTAAAGGGAATCACTCCTACAACTATATTGAAAAAAAAATGACTTAGTAGATCTTGCCTTGCTGATCAATTTGAAATTTAAAGTGTCTATTTATCTATTTCCATGACATAAGAAAAATCAAATTAGAAACTATTATGAAATACACAATTTTCACAAAATAGGTAAAAATTATTACATTGGTGAATTAATATGATACAGTACATTTAGAGACTTACTACGACGATAGTCGGACTTCTTACATGTCCGTCATCTCATCTCGGACATTTCGGACATATGTCCGACAGTCATAAATCAATTATTTGTCAGGTACAGCTACCTACATGACCCCTTTCATCCTTAACCGACACTAAAGACCAGCACGTGTTAATCGATCTGTTACGGTTGAACGCTTTTTATCTACCTGTGTAAACCAGGAAATGGTTTTTAAACATGATCATTATTTTATTCTGATGTAATTGACGGAAAATGATATAGATGTATTGTACAATGTAGCTTTATTACAATATATTTTAGTTTTGTCGTGTGAGATAATTTGTTTTTCTTTTTTTTCTGTTGGTAACACTTTTAATTGTTTTCCATCTTGATTTTTTTTATATATAATTTGTACTTTTTAACTTCATGAACTAAATGTACTTAATGTCTTTTTACGTTTTATACCAATAATAAAGTCGATTTTGTTTTGCCTATTAATATTTTGGAAAGAACACAATAAATTATGTCCATGAAGTCTATTATTCATGAATAAGCCACACTCTATTAACTATAACCGTGGGAAAATTACGGCAATAAATATATTAAGAATTCGACATATTTATGCCAATTAAAAACTTAAGACGATTTAAAAACATTACTTTCGTGGTCTATAAATCTTTTGCTGGTCCTTGAATTTTACGATTGCATACCATGCATATATTATAATAAAACCAAGGTGTTCAATTGACACAAGTTGTCGATTCCCACACAATTAATTTTATGACCGGATGTAGAACAGAAACATCGTAGTATTGTAATCCTATAATAAATAGGTCAATTTATTTTCATACAATGTGTACCGGTAATGTTTTGGAATTATGCTTCTGATCAAAATAATAGTTATATTGATAAGTTGTACATGTTTTGTATCGTTTTCTTTGTAGATTAAAAAGCAGAATTTAATTGGTCTTTTTGTATTTTTTTTCTTCTTCTCGGAATTACAAGGTTGTGTGAATAATTTTATTTTGGTTTTCGTTTCAATTGATTCAAAATGTAGAATGGTAAGAGTATGGATGAGAATATGATTTTTTCGGGCACCAAAATTCGTAATCAAAACCAACGGAAAAACCGTAATTGTCAACACCAACATTAAAGAGATTAAAACTTGTCCTGAATATACAAAACTTGCCACTGGACGTCAAACAATCATCTATCATTTAACAAAGTCTATATTTTATCAACTAGATTAATACGATGTATGGTTGTATCATAATTTATTTTACCTCAAAAATTCAAATATTTAATCAACAATATTAAAATATTAAGATAACACAATAAAAAATCATCAATTGTCATCAATACACAAATGTCATTTACTTCTTCTGTTGGATGGGACGACGTAGAAACTGGTTGATTTTCTCAATCACCATAGCGGTGTATGCTGAATCTAAAGTCACACTTGGATAGAATGCAGTTACATATCGTCGTAGATATTGTTTTCTGGTGTCGTCTAGTGGTCTTTTATTCAACTTTCCACCGCCTCTATAGGAAAAATACACCCTAAGATTGTCTGCAGTAAAGAGTTCTTGAAACAAATACTTTAATAACGAAACGGCAAAAGCTCCAGGTGTGGTCGAGCTGCTTGCTGCTTGGTTTAGGTCATTTTCTGACAGACGAACTCCCTCTGGAATGTCCGCGAATAGGTGCATGGGTACGGATCTTACTGTTGTGGGTGCTGTTGGAGTTGTAAGAAATAAAGGCATGACTGGTGCAATAGAAGGAGTAACTGGTGTATCTGGTCTTTCATCTCTAGTAGGAGTATCAAAGTCTGGGAGCTGGCGTTGGTGGAAAGTTGGAGTTCTTGGCGTAGTTGGAGTAGGAGGTGCAGTCAAACGGAATGATTGCTGTCTTTGCATGGCCACCAGGTAGTCGATTTTCTGATTTTGCGAAAGAATAATACGTTCCATCTCTGTCTGCCTTGCGTTGTATATTTCCAACTGTTTATAAATAGCGGCCAGAGTTTTCTGTATAGTAAATGCAGTTGGTTCTGCTTCTGTTGGAGTAGGTGTTGGTACAATTGGTGAAGTTGGAGTAGGTGTTGGTACAATTGGTGAAGTTGGTGACGGCGCTTCTAGGTGCAACGGCAGTTGTGGAGAGATGGAGGGTGAACGATAGGCATATGGATCGTGAATGCCTTCTTCCATACTGAGTAAAACGGCCTCTTGTCTGGGTTTCTTTGATGTAGTGGTTTTAGGCATTTTTTTTCTTTTGCGTATAACATATGGTGACGCTACTGGTGATGCTACTGGTGATGCTACTGGTGATTGCGGCGATGAAGAAGTTGGAGAAGTTACTTCTGAGTTTTCTGTCTCTTTGGTTTTCATCTGGAGATATTCACCAGTATCTATAACTTCTGCAGATTCAGGGGAACTGGTACTGTTCCCGTACATCACTGGGTATCTACTGCCTACTCTTACACGACCTTCGGTCATAATCTTAATTCTTGGACAGGTATAACGAATACCATCATCATATTTTACTAAGAAGTGAGAATACTCTCGTGTAGCGGCTCTGGATGACATTGTTAAACTAATACAGCTGATCGTTTGAGCGGTCATATTTATACTTAAATGATAATTTATGATATCAACTCATGTGTTAAAACAACATTCTTTGAAGATAAGATTGATCAAAACAGCTTTTCAATTGAATTTATTTTTAACAATGTACCCAGCTTGTGTGATTACGCTTAAACCAGTTGATATTCGGAATAAAAAAAAATAATAGGGCAAACAATGGTATTAACGGATTAAACATTGATTTTGATTAAACCTGGCTTCTTCCTTAATTGGTTATACATAATTTGATTGAATTAATTACCACATAAATTATATTTCATTCAAAATTTAATATTTTTTACTATTAATTTTTTGTCTTTTTAAGAAAAATACGTAATTATCTAATTATTCAACAAAAAGTAAATTAAGAAAATAGCAATTACAATATTGTGTGGTTATTTTTCTGCATGTAAATTTCAATAAAATAAATTGTTTATTTAATGGAAAATAAAAATAATAAAGTTATACTATGAAATTATAAATGAACGCCAAATATTTTATATTAAAGTCAATTAAAATAGATAAATGAAAGGTAAATTCAAATCAATAAGATTATTATTTTCTTTATTATACATATTTTATATGTGTCAGGTAAACCCCCAAAGGCAATTGTCAGTTGTGATGTCGACATGTGTATTCAAAAATACAAATGTGGGACCACGATATTAACCCTTCTACAGTACATACATGGACCCCTTACAATTAACATGTCATTTTAGAATGACTTTATAAAAAGCTCCTAAAAATATTTGCATCAGTACAGTTCAATATTGCGTTTGTCAGTTTTAAATTATTTTATTAATTTTATACAACTCATATATAAACATGACGACATACAATCAATTTCTTGTCATTAAATAACATTTCATATTATAAGTATTCTATAACAAGTCCGTGAATTACGGCTTATCAGGTGCAAATCAAAATTTAATCATGCATTACAATCTAATGTTCGATTGTCGGAAACGTAAATTTTTTGACACGATGCAAACAAATTCGTAATTATATAATTAAATTAAATTAATCAGTAATAATTATTAATTCATAAAATGAACTTGACCTCATTCATTTTATAAAAGATGTTTTCTAGCTGACAACAATTTACAAAATCCTGCCGACAGCACGAGCTAATATTGGCGGTAAAATACTCAACGGTAAACACTAGTTATATCAATGGGTCCGATTGCCAGGGTCAAATAAGTGTATTGATTGATGAAAACCTAAAATGATAAGGCTCTTACGGGTATGGAGATGTGGGAATTAATTTTTTTTACAACATATTTATTTCCCCGATTTTGAAAAATGATTCAGTTAGTAGGATTGAACAATTTGGATGTGTATTTAAAATGTTTCTTTTTTAGAAATTTTTTATGCATTCACAAAAAATAATTATCCTTTTCTGTTTATTCAGCCGTAAATTCTTTCATAAAATGGTTCCGCTGATCTAGGTCAAATTCCAGTGATTGACATGAGAAAATAAACGCAGAGGCTCTTACGGGGAATATGAAATCGGAAAAAAAATTAGTTTAAAGTTTAAAACTGATTAATTTCCAAAGTTTTCAGTGAATAACAATTGTTTTGTACATGACTTATATCTAGCATGATGAAATATCTAACTAAGCTGAAATAAACAATTTCAATGTTCATATTTTAGCTAATAAGTAAAAACTGAAATATTTTTTATCCGTAATTTCATTCATTAAAACGGTGAAATATGTTACAGGATGTTATCGTTCATTAATCTATAAAATGTACAGGTAAGATTACAAATTTATCAATCACAGCTACAGATTAATTTACGACCTTCCAACAAGGTATTACACAGGTACATCACTGCAGGGGTAATTACAGTCCGGCGGATGTCCGACTTGTCTGTCTTCTTGTCTCATTGGGACATATATAGGAGCAAGACTTAAAATGTACTGTATTTGTACACTTTGAATTCTTTGATAAGTTAAACCATAAATATTTTTCTTCGTTTGAATCCTTTGATTAGTTATACTATAAATGTTGTTGAACTGTCAGCTACATGTGTGAGTTTTTATCATCTCTTGCATCAATATACATTTATTTAACCTACCATCTGGTAAAATGTTTCCACAATTTGCTGTACATCCAGGTCCTTGAAATGTTTTACAATCACCACTTGGCACCTTCCACATCCAAACATCTCCATCAGTAGTCCCCAACAACAAGACATTAGCAACAGGGTGCCATTGTAACCACTGAAATACAAGTATTCATAAATGTTTAACAAAATGTTATCTTAACTTTAAACCTTAACACAGGAATTCAGTTTGTCACAAAAATAAAATACAAAAAAAAAACCACAATGTTGTAATACCAAGTTTTGTTTTAAACTTACTCTTTAGACCATTATGCAAGTCTTCTCAATTATTTATATTTTTTATCAGGGATCTTTAGTGGGTATAAATTTTACTTGCAATCATAGCCAACCAAGTAAAAACTTATATATGTCCATATTAACCAAACCCTGATTGTCATGGTAATAAATCTGTCATAAGGTATTGCATAAAATCCATATGGCCATCCAAGTATGAACAGTTTTCATGACCAAGACTAAGAAATGGTGATGACTTTTACTTACTTCTGTATCAGAACACTCAAATGACCAGACTTCTTTCTTAGTTTCTATGTCATATACTCTGATGACACCACTTAAGTCAGCCATGGCTACCATACTACCATCAGGACTAAATCCAACACATGTTACAGAATCCTTAAAACCTAAAAAGTAAACATGGTATAAAAATATTTTCTGCTATATTTTGAAATGTGATATATGTAATTATATAACATCATTGTAAATCTAAGATATAGATTTAGCCACCTTTAAACAATTGGCATCATAATAGAAATCACACCATAAGGCCACACTTAAAAATATTTTGGTTTGCCTGAACACTACCCAACATGGAGACAGTGGGTAGTGTGGCTAGGCATTTTCTTTATTTTTCGGCAAAGAGAAATTTAAGTATCAGATGATGTTTAAAAGTCTTCATGGCTATCTGAATAAAAAAAATTTATAACTGGACAATAAAAGATTTTGAGTAGGCATCTATTTTTTGGGTAAGTAGGGTTAGGGCAAACAAACCTATTCTTTTTTATGGCCTAAGTGATACTAAAAATTGTAATAAATTACAAACAAAGAAGAAAAAATGAAAAGCTATATTAAGCCAGATAAATATACAAGTATTAAAGGTGAGAAATACCAACAATATATGTATGACCATAACATACTCATCTAATTTTATGTTTCAAAATGAAAAACTTTTCTCAAATGTTTCAATGCTGCATGGATGTTTCTATCTTCAATTTTTGTGATAAAACATACAGTTATCAATATACTAGTGAGCACTGAAGGGTGAAGATTGCATTCTTTTTGCAACCGAAATAAAACTTAATCATTGCATTGTATCAGGCATTGATGTAGTTGGTTCAATTATAATTATAGCCAAAGAAAGGTAACTCAAATTCAACAAAAACTTGAACCCTTTCACCGATTGCTGCCCAGACAGAAGATACTCTGAGACAATGGCTTTCCTGGCTACTATTACTAAAGTGGGAGATCTTCATAATAAATGTCAATAAAAACTTGTTTGTAGTTATTTGTGTATTTATTTCATTCACTAACACTATGTTCACAGTTTAGTTCATGTTTTGATAATTTTTTCCTCATAAAATATTAAAATTTTCGGCATTATCTAGGTGAAATTCTCAAAATTCTGCTGCTATTTGACCCCAAATCGTAATTTTTTAATCCAAAACGGCAAAATTTTGAAAATTTTATGAGGATGAACAAATCCCTCACACTGAACGATGTCCATTAAAAGTGTTTTGTACATAAAACAACATTTTATGTCAAAAAAGTATACTAGTTTGGCTTCAATTCTACCATATTCTTTCAAAAAAAAATGTTCCCTTATTTCAAATTCTTGTAAATTCCTTAAATTTCCTCAGATTTTGACACGGTTTTCAACAAACGGAAGCGCCATGTTTACACTTTCATCCGGGTATTCATCAAAAAAAGATAACCAATGTCTGCACTGTTCTGAGCGGGAAATATAAAACAGGTATTCTGATCCCGGTAAAATGGGACTCATCGTCAGCTGTCTGAAGCGTAAATCCCTGTAAACCGGGACTCATCGGCGAAAGGGTTAACAGTGAAATGCTTGATTTTTTTAGAACAGATACAAGATTTGTTACATTTTATTACTTAAATATCTGAGTAAATATTTGGTTGAAAAATTCATGTTTAGGATGAACTGAATGGTGTGTTTATTTTCTTCTCAAAATTATTGATACAATCTGGAAAACTGATAACTTTCACTGATAACTTTCACAAATTGAAAGGTTTCCAATGATTACCAAATCATCTCCCACCTTACAGCAACATTCAAAACTCTCCTTAGTCCTGAACAGACAAATATTCTAACATTACATACCATTACATTCCATAATCTGTTCTCCAGTATTGGCTGACCAAACAAACCCTCGATCATCTTGTCCACCAGTAACTACAAGATTACTTGACTTCTTATCAACAGACACAGTAAATACAGCATCTTCAAGTAAAATAATGAATTCAAGGATATATATCCAATAGACGACAACTAAAGTGTAATTTAACAAATTAACAAAAGGAAATTTAGAGGTCAGCATACAATATTCATTATTCAATATAACACTTGCAAAATATGACAGATGTGTACAGTGTGTCAAGCTCTTAACTGATCAGAGTCAATTTTGTTATAATATATATATACAAATTATCATTTATGTACTTATCTTATGTTCTTCTTCATTACTTTCTTTGTTTTTTCCAGCATTGGTAAGTGTGTTTATTTTAATTTCATTATGTAAAACTTCCTGTTTCAGTTTGTAATGATAAAACACATTGCAATTGGATGAGCAACACTTAGTCAAGTCACCTTAACTACAAATGTACATAAATTTCTCCAACATTTACAGGAATCCACCCTTTAAAAAAATTTGTT
This sequence comes from Mytilus galloprovincialis, assembly GCF_965363235.1. NCBI lineage: Eukaryota > Metazoa > Mollusca > Bivalvia > Mytilida > Mytilidae > Mytilus > Mytilus galloprovincialis. Next base: position 50,735,022 of record NC_134851.1, read on the forward strand.
GTGCACCAAAAATCTGAGATATGTCTTTTTAAAGATTGATTTGTCAGCTAACATGGCTAAAGAAATTACCTGTATGTTGCTTAAACACAAAAGAAGAGCTGTCAATCAAGCCATCTGCCCCACCTTCTTCTCCAACCTCTTCATCACCATCTTCAATATCGATACTGTCTAAGTTCTCTAAAAGTCCTGAAATAACATAACGGTTACAAAACTGGAAATTAAGAAGACAAGATAATGTCATTTTTTACTGTAAATAAAAATATTTAAATTTTTCGTGTGAAATAAAGATAACAGCTACCAGTACAAATGTATATCCTTTTCAAATAATATGTGTTTTTTCTATTTTTGATAAATTTGAACTATAAACAAATTGACGAAGAGTTTCCAACCATACATATTGCGTAACCAACATATGCTATCAATTCTTCAATCTCAATCTGTCTGTTTAACTCTTTCATATGTTATATATTTTTCATAAAATTCTTCTCACTTTAAGTTTGAAACCACTATGTTTTATATGTGCTTTGAATATTTTAACATTGATAATATTTATAATTCTGAAGGAGATATTTTGATACATTTCTTAAACAATAAACAGTTAACTATTAGAAAATAAACTGCTCCCCAGAGCACAGCTGGAAACAACTGAAGAGGTCCAACCCTGAGAGCAAAAATGGACAAAATATTCAGCTTGATACAGTTCTGAATTTGATTTCTAATAATATATTTGACACATTATATGTTTCTGACACTGAATAAATGTAGTCAAAGTACTTGAAATTGGTTATACATGTATGATTTGAATTTATACAGCTGTGTGCTCACAGTTTGGTTCATAAAATACAACCATGAATCTGATAACAATTAATGTTAATGATTTCAAAGGCAGAAATTGACGATTTTTCCGTGATTAAAACGGCAGGGCGCCCGAGGTATGGCAGAAAAGAAGCACAGGCGTCAATAAAAAGGGCAGGCAGTGCCCTGTTCAAACTTTTTAACTAGAACACTGTAACTGATGGACCGACAACTGTACACCATAATATGTCCCGTAAACTGTAGAAATCCAAACCTTTGACCTTTGACACATTGTACTAATGAACTCAAAATCGTTCAAACTTTTTTTTGTCATGTTTTGAATTCCTGCATTTGCGCAGAATGCAGAAATCTACTTCCTTCTTCCAGTCTTGTTGTCTTGAGACTTTGAGTAGTTTAGTAAAATATAGGAACTCAAGGAACACAATACCAATATTTCATTTTTAATCTTTAATATGAATTGATGTTTCTTTGTTTACATTGAACATGACGTCATAACTAAAATAACGTCACAAGTAAAATCCCTAACAACAGACCAAAAATCGGAAACGTTACGGTATTTCTGTTTCTTTTTTTAACAAATATATTATTTTACCAAAAAAATAATTCATACAGACTTCGTCCCCTTTCACAGGTAATGCCTGCGTCATATTATTTGTTTTGGTCCGTCGTCGTTTTTTTTTTCCATTGCGTTTCTATTTTCCGACTTACAAGTTTCGTATACCAGAAGGAAGGTGTGACACTGACAGCAACACATCAAATAGTGAAAATACAACATGATTAATGATTAAATTAAAATCTTCATCTACTTTACCGTCTCCTTCGTTGATTTCAATTATTTCCACTATTTCATCTTCGTCAAATTCGAAGTCTGCATCACCAGTATCATCCACATTTTCGTTCTCCATCTCTTTTTTACATACAATAAATTTTAAATCTTTAATTAAAAGCATGCACGTGTTCTTTATTTTGACATTTCTGTCAAGTAAAATGCAAAATTTTCTTCTATATTATAGAGGATTCTACGTTTAAAAAAACATTGAAAAGACCCAGACTAGAACTTTAAGTCAGAGTCATTTTTATGGTTTAAACTTCGCTAAAAAGCATTGAGCTGTGAACAACTAATATTACATTGACGATTACGAAATCTAACAGATTCTATTTACAAAATGGGTTTCAAGCTAACTCACAACCGCAAAATTATCGTAGCATGGTAAGTTGGATTTCAGTGTTGTATAATCTAAATTTTTATTTAAAACTATTGATAAGGATGATAAAAAATCCCCCGAAAAAATACCAAGGTCAATAAATGAGAAGTTCCAACCTCCTGCCCAGAGGTTTTTTTTTTCTACAGATAATACAGTAAAATAATTTTACAATGCTTCTTAATTTAATAATGTTGCAATTGAAAAGAATTTCATAAAAATAATAAAGGGATATGCATTGTAGAATAACAATTGTTACAAACATTCTATATACAGATATATGCTTATGTAATTTTTGCAATTTCCTGAATACCTTTCCCATGTAAAAACAGGTAGGTATCAGGTTCGTTCGCGACCAATACACCTTCGCACCCTACACGTTCGCACCTCGCACGTTCGCACCCAAGGTCCGTTCGCACCCAATTTTAATTCAAATTCCAGTTGAATAATTGAAAAATCATGATTGTTTTAAAATAAATTGCTTTGGTGTAAATACTGAATGTATTTAGCTTGGTATGAGTAAAACATTGAAGATTTAAAATGAAAACCACAAAAGATAATTGTTTAAACAGCTTGCGCCCTTTGATCTGAAACAATGAAACAATAAAATATAGCAATACACTATTATAACCAAAACATGATAAAATTTATTCAGCACACAAAAAAAACCGTAGTCAGAATCTCACTTTATTTTGAAATAAGTCAATGAAACAAAGTTATAGCAATAAACTAACCAAAACATGATTAAGAGTTATTCAACACAAAGTAAAATATTGACAGAATCCCACTTTATTTAGAAAGGATTATCATTTTTTTAACAATACACTATCCAAAACTTGATTAAGATTTATTCAACACAAAAAAAAAATGCTGTCTTACTTTATTTTGAGACAATGACAACAAAATAATATACTTGTACGAATACAATTGCCAAACCTTGATTACAGAGTTATTAAAAACAAAACCAATTAAAATTGGGTCGAACATGCATACATGTTACGTATGATGTAGGTTGTGAATGGACTTTGGGTGCGAACATGTAGGGTGCGAAAGTGAAAGGGAGCGAAAACAAGTGGGTGCGAATGTAAATGAGTGCGAATGGACCCAGATTCAAACGGTCACACTGATTAGTGACAAGAAGAATTAATTTAGCAACAATAGCGACAAGAAAACAAAAAAATATGATTATCAAAATTAATATACATGATATACAATGTATTAAAAAATATGCAAATTTAGAAAGGGGAGGGGAAAGCATAAAATTGATCATGGATCTGTTTTTCTATTGTGCCTGTGTCAGTTTTCTATGATGAGCTCCATCAATTGATAACAATAACAAAACTATTGATATTTCATTTTTGGGTTATAATTAAAGGTATAATATATATTTTCTGAAAAAGAAATACATTTTGTATATGCGACTAGAGAAGTAGTTGATTTTTTCTCCAGTTTCTCCATAGAAGCAATGAGTTCTTTCATTGTAAATCTTATCTTTTTTTTTTACAAAATAATTAATAGAATTTATATTAGAGATCATCATTATTAGTCTTTAGGTTTGCACTCTGTCCTTCTGTCTTTCTCTCAGCTGTTTGTCTGCCTGTCCACCCCATCAGTCTGACAAATCAGTTTTTCAGATTTTTTTTCTTCATGCTTGAAGATATTGATTTGATATTTTGTGTATTGTTTAATCATGACAAGTTACAGGTCAAGTTTGATTTTTAAGATTTTATTTTTTCTCCTTCTTTAGTTAAAGCCCTTTCCCTAGATTTTATTGATGAAAGACTTATTAATTACTAGATTTCTGTTCAAAGGACAATAACTCCATTTTTATAAAGATTTGTAAAATTGATTGTTGTAAGATAAATTTGACATTAAAATTGATTGTTTTAAGATAAATTTGACATTTTGTTTTTTTTTTCCCTTTTCTTTAATCAATTGTTTGAAGAATTTAGTAGTAGGTGTGTTTGTTATTTTATGTTGTTTACACCATGACAAGTTAATGATCAAGTTAGAATTTCATTCTATTACAATGATATTTTAACTGGTAGGGGACTATCTACATGGTGTATTACCATGCAATACTCACAGAATGCTTGTTCATGTTATTATGGTTTTATTACTCTTTTTTCTTTTGTCTGTCTAGTTCCCTAATCAAATCATGACCAACTATGATATATTCAAGGCTCTGTTGACCATGTTGATTAAAATAATCATTGGCGGATCCAAGGGGGGGGGGGGGTCCGGGACTTGGAACCCTCTCTTTTTTTTGGCCGATCAATGCATTTGAATGGGGACATATAATTGGAACCCCCCTTTGTCCTGGGTTGGGAACCCCCCTTTTTTAAATGACTGGATCCGCCCCTGATAATTTATTATACTGTATATGGATTTTCAGCATTTTCAACAGAAATCTTAACTAAAGTGAACATCAAATACACCTGTTGAAATTTATTAGCACTATTATTTATATTATCACGATTATTGTGAAACCAGTTATAACAACAACATGTGAGTTATTGCTGCAACAATTTAATGAGATCCACCTGTCATCAGCAGAAAATCAATTAAATACAGTATATCACAAAAAAATACAAAATTAGGATGTGATAAATTACTTCACAATGTTTTTATTATTATTTTAGGGTTACAATGTTTATTGTTGGACCAATAGGATTTCTTGGTGTTGTACAGAACGTTAATGGTCAACGAAAAGAAAGAATGTACTATAAAAGAGTGTTACAACAAGAAGAAAGACAAAAAGAATTGGAAGGACAGAGATGAAGTTATGACTGACAATGTATAATATGTATTTTATGACTGGAAGTCAGTGGAAGGATGTATGAATGGAAATAATTTATTGTGAAAAAACATGACACATTTCAACTTGAATCACTTTATAGTGTATATATATATGTTATTGTATGTCTTTTATAGTATGAATAATAATAAAAGAAGTTAAACATTTACATCAAAATTTGTTTGTTTTAATTCAGGTAAATGTAGAAATTCTTTTCAGTTTACTTGCCCCAAGACTGTATAAGCTAATAATGTCACTTGGCAACTGCAATCCATGGGTCAGTTATGTGTGTAAAAAAAATCTACAATGTATTTACTGGCACTAAATTTAGAACAAAAATATCTGGTGTTTAGCTTCAAAGGATTATAATTTCAGTAAGAGCCAAATAAAACTTGAGTGCTTTGAAGGATTTCAATGTTATTTGTGTATCCACCACCAGAGAGTGACTGTCCCATATAGTATTCGAGTTTGAATATTTAAGGTCAATGCTGTCATTTTGTGAGCTCTGCTTGCAGTACCTCAGTTTGAAAAGGGAAGTAATTCCAGAAAATAATGTCTATCCTTCAGGGATATTAATTCCATTTTGAAATATTAATGCACCAAGAGATAATTTAGTTAGGTACTGTTTGTGAGTCAGTAATCCAATGACACAAACAACTTTTGACAAAGTTCCCTAGTTTGAAAAGCTTTACCTTTGTCAATTTAATTTTTGACATTGAACTCTCTAATTTAAAGAATACAATAGGTATTGTTCTTAGCAGATTTAATTCACTTGGACCTTTAAATTTCTCCTAAAAGATTTTTCACTCATGTATTAATTTACCAGAAGAAAATGATTTTCTACAAAATAGATAAAAAAAATATATGTATCTACAAAATTGCATGTGATGTTGTTTTTTTAATCTGTTCAATATACATACTGATTAATCATAAACACTTATTTTCTGAGAAAATATTTAACATTGTTCCTATTGAAATGTGTTTGTTCACTCATTGAATTTTAAACATTGTCATTTTCTAGTTATTATATGTCAAACACGTTCAGAAAACCAAATTTCAATAGAAACAATGCTGAAAATTTTATCAAAAATCAACTTCTAATCAGTGTTTATATTTAACAGATTGATAATATATTATTGATATAAAATAAATACAACATCAATAGCATGCAGTTTTGTGAGTTGATTAATACATGTATAATTGATAATTTTTATTCTGCAAGTAAATTTATAATTGATGAGTAATGGCTTTCTAAGGGTTCCAGTGAATAAAAATCCAAAGAGAACAATAGCTATTATAAAAATGAAGATGAGATGTGATTGCCAATGAGTCAATTTCTAAACAAAAGATCAAATGACATAGAAATTAACAACTTTTAAGTTACAGTATGGCCTTCAACAATGAAGAAAAAAAATTTGATCAATGGTTTGCCATCTACATCAAATTTTCAAATGACGCAAAAATAACAAGTGAAACTGAGCTACTGCTCACTGATGATACCCCCGCCGCAAGTGGATAATATTAATAGTGTAAAAATATGCAAGTGTTCGGTAAACAGGAAGTTGTCGAGTGATGAATCTGAAAACGCATCACACGGTATAGCTGACTTATATAAATCCTGAAACCAAATTTCAGAAATCCTTGTATTGTAGTTCCTGAGAAAAATGTGACGAAAATTTTCAACTTGGCTATCATGTGTAAAATCAGACAAGTGTTCGGTAAACAGGAAGTTGTCAAGTGATGAATCTGAAAACGCATCACACGGTATGGCTGACATATATAAATGTTGATACCAAATTACAGAAAGGGTGGATGTGTAGTTCCTGAGAAAAATGTGACGAAAGTTTCATGGGACGGACTGACTGACTGACTGACTGACGGACGGACTGACGGACGGACTGACAGACAGAGGTAAAACAGTATACCCCCCCTTTTTTAAAGCGGGGGTATAAAAATTTTAAATGCCTTATAAACCAAGCATATAGCTACCATTTATATAGAAATGTTGTTCTTTTAAAAAGGGAAGTAATTTTCCAACATTATTGTATTTTCTTAATATTTTCCTGCATGGGTTAAATCAAACAAGTTATCAATGAAATTCGAAAAAAAAAACCTTACATAACAAAAAACTTGAGTATGAACAAGTGGTTATTATTAATCTAGTCACAACATCTGGAAAACATAATTTTGCTGCAAGGGAGCACCTGCTTTTCTTTTCCATTATTGAATTTATGTTGAAAATGTGGTAAATGAAGGTTTTACTATAATTTTCATTGAGGTCGAGGTCAGATGAACCCTGCTCGATAGACATGTACAAGTTACAATTATACTATACATGAAATATATTTAACCTAATGTTTTTTGGTATCAGAGAAAGGTTCTTAATTACGAAAATTGAAAATTAACCAAAAAAAACATGAAAAAAAGGTCGTGGTAAGATGAACCATGCCAGACAACATGAACACCATGCAATCGCTCAATACATCTAATGTATTTTACTTATTGCTTACAGTATCTGAAAACTTTAAATTGACAAATGAACCATTAAAATGAGGTTGTGGTCAGTTGAAACCTGCAAGATGGACATGTACATTTCTTACACCAAATATAGTTGACCCCTTGCTTTTTGGTTGCACTTATAAATACGATAAAATTCCACCATAGGAATTACTTATATGGCTAAAACTATGAAGCTTCACAAATTTATTATATCTTGGAATGAATAGTTCATATACACAACTGTTTTATTAGCCAAGTACAAAACATTAAGATATGTGGCGTAATTTTCAATATTTATATGCCTTGAACTTCTAGGAGTTTAAAACTATGCTGATATTCTGTACTACCCCTCTCTTTACTTTCAGTCTTCCTGAGAATGTCTGCTGTCCAACAGTGTTTATAATGGTCAAATTCCCAAGTCTCTATGGGTGGAACAAAGAGATCATATCTGGGAAAAAATAATATCTATGAATATTCATCATCTCACATAAAAAGCTGTGGTTGGGTAAATCGGTTGTATTTACAAGGTGTAACCTATAGTATTTGATAAACAGACAAAACCATGAAAAATTAGTGTTGACCAATGAATCATAAAAAAGAAATAAAGGTCTGATGAATCCTGCGAGACCATTGTACAGCACTAAAATCATTCCATACACCATATATAGTTTACATGTGCTCATAGCATCTGAGATACAGACTTGGCCATGTGTAACCAGAGAGGATAATTCTAATCACTGTCTCCACTGGGACCCCTCTGTTACAAGGCAGCATTTTTACTGACTGAGCTAAAGAAGTACTCCCTTAGCTCAACTGCTGACAGCTGATTAAGTATCTACTAATGAAGGAAAGCAACTGGCCACACTTTCTTCCCTCTAAGAGTTGTCATACCATTATGACTCTGGCACACATACCCTAACTAAAAGTCCTCTTAAACAGTGGCGGATGCAGGAATTTTCGAAAGGGGGGGTGCTAGCCCAGGGCAAAGGGGGGGTGCAGGGGGGGTGCAAACATATGTCCCGATTCAAATGCATTGATCGGCCAAAATAAAGGGGGGGTGCGGACCCCCGGAACCCCCCCTCTGGATCCGCCACTGTCTTAAACCACCATAGTTTTTTAGATTGACACCAAATATAACCAGAGAGTATTATTCTACATACAAAATCATTTTAACCCAAACCTGTGATCTCTGTGTTACAAGGCAGCACTTTGTGACTGGGCTAAAGAAGTAAAGGGAAGCAATCCTGTCACCCATGAAATGAGATTGAGTTCAGATGGACATGTAGAAATTCACATGACAAAAAAGAACAATCATTTTTCAAGTAGTTTCTAAACCAGGAAAATGAGGTAAAAGACAATTTGAGGGACATCTTCCAGATGGAATCTTCATAACATAAGGCATCTGCATACAAGGTATGAAGCATCCAGATTTTCTACATTCTAAAATATAAAACTTTAAACAAATAGTTAAATGCCAATGCTGCCAGATTGTTATCCTTGTATCTCACATTCTGCAACTTTCTTGGTAGGCAAGACAAAAACCATGTTACAAAATTTAAAATGAAAAAATTGTAGATTGTCAAAGGGAGATAATTTATGTTTTCATAAGGTATATAGTATACAAAAACAGGATACAATTAAAATGTCAAAATGATGTCTTTCCTTTTGATAATGTAAAATAAAAAGTAACCAACTGGTCAGAAAAATTATAAATCAGCTAAGAATAAGAGAAATTTTCATATAAGGTGTCAAAACTTTATATATTCTGTCATAACATATTGTTTATGGTTATTTTATCAATTTATGAGTTATTTGATTTAAGTTCTACAATGGTCAAAATATGATTATGATGTCAAATTTTATTGCTTTCCTCTGAATTTCCTATTGTGATATCAGGAAAAAAGGCTACCATGCCTGGCCCTAAAGATGTTACATTGAAAGAAGATAGCTTTCTGCAGATCATTGAAAAAGAAGTATTAAGATGGTTTGCACATTAGGGAAACAGATTCAATCACCAAATCTCTTCAATACGATATTACTCCGCTCTTGACTTTAAAATTTAAAAAATCTAAAGCAACCTGAGCCTCATCTTTTGAATTTGAAAACTGAACTGTTTCAGGTAGAGATGAAGTGGTAGAGTCTATTTGTATAAATAACATCACAGTCATCACAGTACAAAGAGGTATTTTGTTATGACATCATTAGGTATTAGCAGAAACCCAAACAGCCAAATGTTTTATTCTTTCTTTTATCAATTTATTTCTTCAAACAAAGATAAAAACATATCCGTACCACAAACAATCACAATATTTTGCATTTTTATACAAAAATCCACAAACTTTCAAATCTTTATAGAAGTACACAATTTAATGTTATAATGTATTGGTATATAATGATAAATTAAATATATTATATTGAATTGCTGTTTAAGTCAAATTTTCTTTTGTTTCTGTATCTGCATGTAGTTTACTTTTGCCAACATAAAATGTCCACTGTTTTGAATTATCAGCTCTTCTGAAGTCCAAACTATCAACTTCCCAACTGAAAAGATAAAATAAGTCAACTCATTAAAATATTTTTGTATTTTTGAAATTTTAGTTATGCTAAATAACCTACTCCATAGAAATCTAGAAAATCTATTATAAATTTATATATTTTTACCACAAAATATTTAAAGGGGCACTGCACAAATGTAATATAAAGAATTGAAATATATTAAAATTCTCATTTCCTGCATATTCGTGCATTAATGAGACAAGTTGTTCAGTCAAAATTGGAAAAACATTGTCATTTAAAGGGCAATAACTTCAAGAAGGAATCATTTAATGATTTCCACAATGTTAATCTCGTCTTGCTGATCATTTTTACTGTCCGCAGTTTCTCCCTATCTATTTTAGTTTTCAAGAGATAGGCAACAAATTTTTTTAAATGGAAAAAATTGTCATTTTGGGATAATAACTTTTCTTATTGCGAACCAAATGATACCGGTACCTTTCCACAGATTTACCTGCAAGTTAGCTGTCGATTTAAACTTTTGTAAGTTCTATTGTTCCATCTAACAAATACAATAGCTCTTGTTCTCTGTTTAGTTTATTCAATGGGACCTTTAAATTTCTTCCAAAAGAAATCGATCACTCACTGATTAATTTACCTGAACAAAAAATTGAACTGTCAATAATGAAAATACATGTACAAATAAGGAATCACAGAACTGCATGTGATGTTGTATTTATTCAATATCAATATTTAATTTGTTTAATATAAACACTGATAAAACATTAAAAGTTGATTTCTGATCAAATTTCAATATTTAACTTATTAAAATTTGCTTTTTTGGTGTGTTCACAAATAAAAACATGATGTTTAAATTAAGGTCTTCATAAATGTATTCATTATAACTGAACGACCACAAAAAACACGCAAATTATTTGAAATAGTAGTAAAAAAAATTAGGAAAATAAACTTTTTAAAATTGAATTAGTGTTTATATTGAAACGATTGAAAATATATTATTGTTATAGAATACTAGAGGCTCTAAAGAGCCTGTGTCGCTCACCTTGGTCTATGTGAATATTAAACAAAGGAAGCAGATGGATTCATGACAAAATTGTGTTTTGGTGATGGTGATATGTTTGTACATCTTACTTTACTGAACATTCCTGCTGCTTACAATTATCACTATCTATAATGAACTTGGCCCAGTAGTTTCTGTGGAAAATGTTACCGGTAGTAAAAATTTACAAATTTTATGAAAATTGTTTAAAATTGACTATAAAGGACAATTACTCCTTAGGGGGTCAATTGACCATTTTGGTCATGCTGACTTATTTGTAAATCTTACTTTGCTGAACATTATTGCTGTTTACAGTTTATCTCTATCTATAATAATATTCAAGATAATAACCAAAAACAGCAAAATTTCCTTAAAATTACCAATTCAGGAACAGCAACCCAACAACGGGTTCTCTGATTCATCTGAAAATTTCAGGGCAGATAGATCTTGACCTGATAAACAAGTTTACCCCCGTGTCAGATTTGCTCTAAATGCTTTGGTTTTTGAGATATAAGTAAAAAACTGTGTTTAACCTCTATGTTCTATTTTTAGCCATGGTGGCCATCTTGGTTGGTCTGGGGGGTCATGCCACACATTTTTTAAACTAAATACCCCAAAGATGATTGTAGCCAAGTTTGGATTAATTTGGCCCAGCAGTTTCAGAGGAGATTATTTTTGTAAATGATATATAAAATTTACGAAAAATGGTTAAAAATTGACTTAAAAGGGCAATAACTCCTAAAGGGGTCAACTGACCATTTTGGTTATGTTGACTTATTTGTTAATCTTACTTTGCTTAACATTATTGCTGTTTACAGTTTATCTCTATCTATAATAATATTCAAGATAATAACCAAAAACAGCAAAATTTCCCTAAAATTACCAATTCAGTGGCAGCAACCCAACAACGGGTTGTCCAATTCATAGGAAAATTTCAGGGCAGATAGATCTTGACCTGATAAACAATTTTACCCCATGTCAGATTTGCTCTAAATGCTTTAGTTTTTGAGTTATAAGCCAAAAACTGCATTTTACCCCTATGTTCTATTTTTAGCCATGGCGGTCATCTTGGTTTGTTTGGCGGGTCACGCCACACATTTTTTAAACTAGATACCCCAATGATGATTGTGGCCAAGTTTGGTTTGATTTGGCTCAGTAGTTTCAGAGGAGAAGATTTTTGTAAAAGTTAACGACGACTGTATCACATGCAGTTTAAGGGAGTTTAAACATGTATTTCAATCAACAAACAAGATATTTTTTTGGTCAGGCAAATTAATCAATGAGTGATAGATTTCTCCTAGAAGAAATTTAAAGGTCCCAAGTGAATAAACTACATAGAGAACAATAGCTATTGTATTGTTTCAATGGGACAGGTAAACTTGCAAAAGTTTAAATACCTTGGTCAAGAGCAGACGACTCTGTGGTAAACTTTCATTTGGTTTCGCAATAAAAGTCATCTAACAGTTTTGGTGTAAATAGACAGTAGGTAGATGTCAACATTCTGAACATTTCTGCTTCATCACATTTTTTCTATAAATAGTGTTGATAAAACATGCATTTTACCTGTTTGTTCCACAGGCACTTGTCTCAGAAAAAAATTTCCCATATACCTTAATATAACACAAGGTACTTAACTGGCATTTTAGAAAAATGTCAGGTGGTAACGAAGTTCTGTTATATGCCGCTTTATAGGCTGTCAACCCCACTAAAACTTGTTATATCGTAAATCTAAATTGATTTATCTTTACAATGGTGTATAACATGCCTACATTTGTTGTCGGAATCATCCATGGTAATCCTGTAGCAACAACAGTAGGCGTGTTATACACCATTGTGAAGATAAATCAATTTAGATTTACGGCACAACAAGTTTTAGTGTGACAGCCGACACACTGCATTTTTAATGGAATTTCGTCACCGTATGACATTTTTCAAAATCGCGAGTTGGGTACCTTGTGTTATATAAAGGTATATAGGGGGAAAAAAATTCTGAGACGAGTGCCTGTGGTTTGTTCAGTTTATGCCTTGTCCTGCTAAGCTGGTTGCCAAGCCGGGTCATCTGACACATTTTATAAACTAGATACCCATATTGGCCTTGTATGGTTTAATTTAGCCCATAAGTTACAGAGGAGAAGAATTTGTAAAATCTAAGGGACCACAGAAGATGTAGGCAAAGCTGAAACAGTAGCAGAGTGTATTTACCCTGGTACCAAGTAATAATTACACTTACTCATCATCTATTGTTGGTCTGCTACATTTTGTTAATAGGATGCCATTCTTTTTCGTACCATGAAGTGGAATTGAGAGCTGAAAAAAAGAAAAATAGAGATGAGAAAATGAAATAACAATAATATTTGTAGTCATTTTTTGTTTTTGCAAAGGTGCTATATATATAGTTTTCAGAATAATAACATAACTCTTACAACATGTACAGGTAAATTTTTGATGGTTGCAGTCATTTCTGCATTTTGAGAAAGATCTTGAAAATCTTATCATTTTTGCTGTAAAAGTTCTGCCCATCTATCATATTTTGACTCAAAAACATAAAAATTAGTTAAATTTCATCATTTACAGATAATAACTCTTATGTACCTTTGCGTTCTATCTTTAGACACTGCCTCCAAATTGGTTGATTGGCAGGAATAAGAAACACAAACTTTATACTAGATTCCCCTAAAGATCATTCATCCCATGTTTGATTGAAGTTGTCATGGTGGTTTCAGAGGAGTACAATTGTTGAAAACTTAATTTCACTTGTTGCTGCATGGATTTATACATATGTATCATTGTCTTGTCAAAATTTACTTACCTGAGCAGAAAAATCATCCACTTGTGTATATGGGTCATTAAGTTCCACTGTGTCAGCTGTGATGGGATCTCCTAACAAATCAACAACAGGCTGGTATCCTTGCAGAAGATTTACAGACTTTTTAAAATGTTCTGAATTTACCATAAATACTGTAATTATAAAATATATTTTGTGAAAATTCTTCTTCAAAGTAGCAACCATCTGATTTGTAGAGATGGAAAAGAATATCAGGATTCTGAATTAATATTGTATTCATTGCAATTTTATACCGCTACACTGACAACAACACTTAAGTAAACTGCATCTTTGCAATTTTAGGAATATTTTATTTTCTTGGGTGGTACAACCTAGAATTCTATTCTATACAAGACATAAATACAAATGAACATTTTAAGGAACATGTATGTAAAACAGATCGAAGACTGTTAATTTTTGTGTCATTTGGTCTCTTGTGGAGAGTAATTTGTCTCATTGGCAATCATACCACATCTTCTTTTTTATACTAAGCATTGAAAATTAATAGAAAAATCCTAATTTTTCTAATGTTGACAATGTTTTAATATGTTTACCCTTGAGTCTAGTCTAAAATAATTCTGTAAATTCAGAAATTATTGCATGCATTTATTATTGCGATTTTGTCATTTCAGACTTAAATTTGATTTAATTTTTACGATTTTGAGAAAAGTCCTGTTTAATTCATATACAAAATATTTCAAAATGCAAGTTTAAATTATTACTTTTACAACTCGGTTGCATTTTTCGCAATATTAAAAACCTCGATATAATTTCTGAATTTACAGTAATTATAATTTGCCAATTTTATTTGAAATTTTATTGGCCAAGTATAAAAATTGTTTATACAATTTTTCAAAATAAAATAAGCCCCAGAAATGGAACAATTAACATGATAACAAAACATGATGATAAAAAAGAATATCTTTTCGTGTGAGGATTAAATAAAAGGTAACAATTAACCGTGTAGGTCTCATCACGATTCACGATTGATTTTTTTTGTCAATCAGGATTCACAGAAAATAAATTTTCATGATCACGGATCACGAAAATATTAATAACTAGAGGCTCTCAAGAGCCTGTGTCGCTCACCTTGGCCTATGTGCATATTAACAATAGACACAGATAAATTCATGACAAAATTGTGTTTTGGTGATGGTGATGTGTTTGTAGATCTTTCTTTACTGAACATTCTTGTTGCTACAATTATCTCTATCTATAATGAACTTGGCCCAGTAATTACAGTGGAAAATATTTTCTAAAAATTTACAAAAATTTACAAAAATTTACAAAAATTTATGAAAATTGTCAACAATTGACTATAAAGGGTAATAACTCCTTAAGGGGTCAATTGACAATTTTGGTCATGTTGACTTATTTGTAAATCTTACTTTGCTGAACATTATTGCTGTTTACAGTTTATTTTTATCTATAATAATATTGAAGATGATAACCAAAAACAGCAAAATTTCCTTAAAATTACCAATTCAGGGGCAGCAACCCAACAACAGGTTGTCCGATTCGTCTGAAAATTTCAGGGCAGATAGATCTTGACCTGATAAACAATTTTACCCCCATGTCAGATTTGCTCTAAATGCTTTGGTTTTTGAGTTGTAAGCCAAAAACTGCATTTTACCCCTATGTTCTATTTTTAGCCATGGTGGCCATCTTGGTTGGTTGGCCGGGTCACCGGACACATTTTTAAACTAGATACCCCAAAGATGATTGTGGCCAAGTTTGGATTAATTTGGCCCAGTAGTTACAGAGGAGAAGATTTTTGTAATAGATTACTAAGATTTACGAAAAATGGTTAAAAATTGACTACAAAGGACAATAACTCTTAAAGGGGTCAACTGACCATTTCAGTCATGTTGACTTATTTGTAAATCTTACTTTGCTGAACATTATTGCTGTTTACAGTTTATCTCTATCTATAATAATATTGAAGATAATAACCAAAAAACAGCAAAATTTCCTTAAAATTACCAATTCAGGGGCAGCAACCCAACAACAGGTTGTTCGATTCATCTGAAAATTTCCGGGCAGATAATTCTTGACCTGATAAACAATTTACCCCTGTCAGATTTGCTATAAATGCTTTGGTTTTTGAGTTATAAGCCAAAAACTGCATTTTACCCCTATGGTCTATTTTTAGCCATGGTGGCCATCTTGGTTGGTTGGTCGGGTCACGCCACACATTTTTAAAACTAGATACCCCAATGATGATTGTGGCCAAGTTTGGTTAAATTTGACCAAGTAGTTTCAGAGGAGAAGATTTTTGTAAAAGTTAACGACGACGGACGACGACGACGGTGGCCAAGTGATGGGAAAAGAAAAAAAAAAATCTGTAGAATAAACGGATCAAGATAGCAAAATTGCGCCATCACGAAGAACGAAAAATAACCCATCAGGCCCCTCATAATTTGTGTATTTAAATATTTCTCCACATCCTTAACCAGACAATTAAATCTAAATTATTTAAAAAGCTCAGCAGGCTTCATGTTTTCAATATCAAAATCTAACTTTCTCTATCATTTGCACTATTTTCACATTTCTTGATCAGTTTGAGAAAAATATTTCTCTTCACTAGTGACAAATCTGTTCTCTGCAAAAGATTCGTCGATGTTAAGTTGTCTTGGTTTCTTCTCAGTTTTTCCTACATGTATTGTGTAACGTCATGAAAAAAGTCAACCATGCCTCACTCAGAGGTCGTCATTTAGAAAGTGCACAACTTTCTTCAAATCTTGGGAAAGGAAGGATATATATCATTGGAGAAAAGATTCCACCACTATAACTTGTGATTTGGGATATTTCTCTTGTCTCGAAAGTTAAATTTTAATTTTTTAAAAAGCTCTGAAAGCCTCACACTTTAAAAATTTAAATTTAACTGTCTAGAGTGGAGAAATATCGTATCACACTTGCTGCAGTTGTGGAATATATATATAAAAGTCTAAAAAGGATTCTACACGTACCACTACAGATATGTCTCCGGTGAAGAAATAGCATAACACTGGAAGATCATGTATATTACAATTACTTGATGTCATGGAAGACTGGTCATTATATATGGATAATAATATATCCTGGGACACATTATATCTCGATTTTGCCAAAGCTTTCGATAAAGTGCCACATAAAAGATTACTAAAGAAACTGTATTCATACGGTATTCGTGGATCTATATTAGAATGGATAACTGACTTTTTAACTGGACGTCGACAACAAGTTGCGGTGAAAGGGGAAAAATCTGAATGGCAAAATGTAATTAGTGGAGTGCCCCAAAGCAGTGTACTTGGACCTGTTCTTTTCATTATATTCATAAATGATTTACCAGATGTTGTGGAGTCTATAGTAAAAATTTTCGCAGACGATACTAAAATTTATGCACCTACTTCTAAGTCTGATGTCTTACAGAATGATCTAGATGCCCTCTACGATTGGTCCAAGTTATGGGACATGAAATTTAATGTGAACAAATGTAAACAAATCCATTATGGAAGAAATAATCCTGAAAATGTTTATACCATGAACAATATTGATATCATTAAAGATGAACAAGAAAAGGATCTTGGAATTATTTTTCAAAATGATCTTAAATTTTCTCAACATATATCAAGTAAAATAAATAAAGCCAATAGTATACTTGGGCTAATTAACCGAACTTTTATCTTTAAAGATCAATATACATTTTTAAGACTATACGTTGCGTTGGTACGACCACACGTGGAATATGGAAATACAATATGGTATCCGCATTTAAAGAAAGATATTAATGCTGTAGAAAAAGTGCAGATGAGAGCAACTAAATTAATTCCTGATATACGACATTTAAGCTATGAAGACAGATTAAAAGTACTTAAACTACCTTCCCTAACTCACAGAAGGCGAAGAGGTGATATGATACAAGCTTTCAAAATATTAAAAGGATTCGAAGATATATCTTATGAAAGATTTTTTACTGTCATCAGTACAAATACCCGTGGGCATAATTGGAAATTAGCAAAACCTAGATGTAACACTTCTTTTCGATTAAGACATTTCTCACAACGAATTATTAATGATTGGAATAACCTACCAGTTGAAGTTATTTCATCAAAAACTGTGGAAGCCTTTAAAATTAGTATAGACCGTCATTGGGAGTCAGTCATGTATCAGTTAAGAAATTGATGAGGACACAAATAGTTTTCTATATAACTTTTTAATTGTGTGAAATATTGCACCAAATCATGCAGGATTGATGATTGTATCAGTTTTGAAAGTGTACCAAAATAGGGTGGGCTAAAAAGGATAGGATCCTTCCATATGAGCCCCACAACGATCTTACAGGTATCTTACACTTGTTGCAGTGGTGGAAACTATAACATAGTGGTAATGTGACATCATTTGAATAGTGAATACTGAAAATTTGGTGTTTGTAGCATTAACTGGTAGAAATTACACTTCAGGACATATATTCATTTTAAAATATAAGAAACAGAATTAGCAATACAAAATTAAAAGGTTTGAGAGGTTATCATAATAAAGTCTAAAAATCTACACTTTAAAACACCGTCTAATACCTCGATACTTGTCTCGAGCTGAAATTTGAGCGTATGTGTATGCAGCACCAATCGATAGTCCTAGAGCTGCGAAATGCTTAAGATAGTTCTTCATTTTGCAATATGCGCTATTATTTAAACTTGATTAAAAGACTTCTTGTCGAAAGTACGACCTCATGACTTTCAGAATTAATCAACACTTTACACAATATTTTCAAGGGACATGCTAAAATACAGCACGCTGTATTAAATAAATCCAGAAAACGATGACGAAGACTGCAAACTGCATGAAAACTGATCATCTTTGAAAGACAATGCTGAATTTCAAGTTCAAAATTGAATCTGACTAGCAACAAAATCTAAAGGTTAACATGTTTTATCAAATAAGGCATACATGTGAAACAAGCACATGTGAATTGGAGCCAAAACATACAACATTAGTTTTTATATAACTGATTATTGATTATACCATTTATCTTATATAAGATGTCAAACATTATTTGAAAAAATACATGAATATATAAATAGTTAGATTCCTCCATTCATATGGACCTGGAGAGCATCATTCGTATAAATTTACAAAAGTTGGGTCCTACTAAAAAGCGCCAGGGAGTGCCTGGGTGAAGAAAAAGCGCCTGCGGAAAAGAAAAATTGCCCGCGGAAGAAAAAAAAAGATGCATGAGGAAGATATATAGATTTTGTATTGGCACGAGAGAACTTTGTGTCGATGAAAGTTTAAAGCACATTGTTGTTTTTTTTAATTTTATACAAGTATTTTGCAAATTCAGATAATAGACAATTGTAAGGGAGCTACCATTTGATTTTTAGGGGGGGGGAGCTAGGATGAAAAATTTTGTCCTGCATTTTTTTTTAGCTGTAATCTCTGTCCTGCCTTTTTATTTTTCACTCTGTTCGGTCCTGCCTTTTTGTTTTTAGTTTATCCTGACTTTTTTTTACCTAAATTGTCGTCCTGACTTTTTTTTTTGCAAGCGTCTCATCCTGCCTTTTTTTTTACTCAAAAGTCCTGTCCTGCCTATTTTTTCAAATTTCATCCTAGCCCCCCATAAAAATCAAATGGTAGCTCCCTAATAAAGCACAAAAACAAGTACAAATTTTTCAATTTTTAACAATAATATATATGAAAACTCTTTCGAAAGTGTTTTCTAAAACGATATCAAAATGAAAAATGCAAAAACAACTTATTTTTCACAGATAGATATTTTTGACATCAGAAATTATTTTTCTTGAACAAATTAATTTGTTTAAAAGTCAATGTGTAATAACAGAATCAAATTGGTAATTGGCAAAATGGACTTCAAGTGTGTTTAATAAAATACAAAACTTTAAAAAGTGTTCACCATCCAGTTGCAAATATTAGACCTCTACGGGCACAGCTGATTTTTTAGCTCACCTGGCCTGAAGGGCTAAGTGGTTATTACCTTGAATACTATAATAGATAGAGATAAACTGTAAACAGCAATAATGTACAGCAAAGTTAGACCTAAAAATAAGTCAACACGACCAAAATGGTCAATTGACCCCCTAAGGAGTTATTGCCCTTCATAGTCAATTTTTAACAATTTTCATAAAATTAGTAGATTTTCACTAACATTTTCCACTGAAACTACTGGGTCAAGTACATTATAGATAGAGATAATTGTAAGCAGCAAGAATGTTGAGTAAAGTAAGATCTAAAAAGCACATCATCATCACCAAACCACAATTTTGTCATGAATCCATCTGTGTCCTTTGTTGACCAAGGTGAGCGACACAGGCTCTTTAGAGCCTCTAGTTCGTGAATCTTAGCAATCTATTACAAAAATCTTCTCCTCTGAAACTACTGGGCCAAATTAATCCAAACTTGGCCACAATACTCTTTGGGGTATCTAGTTTAAAAAATGTGTTCGGTGACCCAGCCAACCAACCAAGATGGCTGCCATGGCTAAAAATAGAACATAGGGGTAAAATGCAGTTTTTGGCTTATAACTCAAAATCCAAAGCATTTAGAGCAAATCTGACATGGGGTAAAATTGTTTATCAGGTCAACACCTATCTACCCTGAAATTTTTAGATGAATCGGACAACCTGTTGTTGGGTTGCGGCCCTTGAACTGGTAATTTTAAGGAAATTTTGCAGATTTTGGTTATTATCTTGAATATTATTATAGATAAAGATAAACTGTAAACAGCAATAATGTTCAGCAAAATAAGATCTACAAATAAGTCAACATGATCAAAATTGTCAATTGACCCCTTGAGGAGTTATTGCCCTTTATAGTCGATTGTTAACAATTTTCATAAATTTTAGTAAATTTTTGTAAATTTTTAGGAAATAATTTTCACTGTAATTACTGGGCCAAGTTCATTATAGATAGAGATAATTGTAGCAACAAGAATGTTCAGTAAAGAAAGATCTACAAACACATCACCATCACCAAAACACAATTTTGTCATGAATTTATCTGTGTCCATTGTTAATATGCACATAGACCAAGGTGAACGAGCATTGAGAGCCTCTAGTTTTTAAAATAACCATGATAACGAAATATACATTTTCATGGAGAAAAATATCCTTTATGATTCTTCTATATACTCTTGTTTATATTTACTTACTTAAATGTAAAAGTGCAACAACACTATCTAACCACTTTATTTAGATATAGCATCGTAAATATCCTGTTTTATATTAAGGACAAAACAAGCAATGATTATTTTTTTTATTAAGGAAAACATGAATTATTAAAAATTGTATTTATTCTCCCCGCGCTTTTTTTCTTCCCAGGGCGCTTTTTAGTAGGACCGCAAAAATTAGTATAAAAGTCTTTGGATAATTATACCTTAACTTAATGCTTTGTTAATTGGCAATTACCTGGAACCTGTATAAATTTATAAAAAAAAAAAATGAGATAGGAAATTGGGAATATGTCAAAGAGCAAAAAATAACACAAGGCCACCAATGGGTCTTCAACACTGACAACACAGAGAAAATCCCGCATACAAAGGCAGGATTTAAACAGCCTGACCCCTTAACAAAAATGTTTACAAGTTCAGGAAAATGAAAAATTGAAATGAACCAAAATTTAAATAAATATATACAAAACTAACAAACATGACAAAGGCCAGAGGCCTCTGACTTGGGAGTTCGGTGTTCAATAATGCATTACCATAGAAGATAATTCATTTGCTAATCTGACTGACAATGACAAAGTTATATATACTTAACCCATCAACACCAACACAAGGGAATAAACTAGGATCCTTTATTAAAAAGTCAATGGAACTGAAGACAGGGGACCCTTTAATATTTACCTGAATTTCAATTTGTATATATATATTGAGTTACTTAGTTATTGTCTTCATTAGTTTTTGTTGTTGTTATATGTCACAAACTGTAAAGTTTATATGACAATAAAACTTTGAATTGAATTGATTTGAATTTAATAATGATGAAACATGTGTTGTTAGATCTTAACCCTCCTCTATACCTCAAACCAGTGTATGGAATAAACATGTGTTGTTAGATGTTAACCCTCCCCTATACCTCAAACCAGTGTATGGAATAAACATGTGTTGTTAGATCTTAACCCTCCCTATACCTCAAACCAGTGTATGGAATAAACATGTGTTGTTAGATCTTAACCCTCCCCTATACCTCAAACCAGTGTATGGAATAAACATGTGTTGTTAGATCTTAACCCTCCCCTATACCTCAAACCAGTGTATGGAATAAACATGTGTTGTTAGATCTTAACCCTCCCCTATACCTCAAACCAGTGTATGGAATAAACATGTGTTGTTAGATCTTAACCCTCCCTATACCTCAAACCAGTGTATGGAATAAACATGTGTTGTTAGATCTTAACCCTCCTCTATACCTCAAACCAGTGTATGGAATAAACATGTATTGTTAGATCTTAACCCTCCCCTATACCTCAAACCAGTGTATGGAATAAACATGTGTTGTTAGATCTTAACCCTCCTCTATACCTCAAACCAGTGTATGGAATAAACATGTATTGTTAGATCTTAACCCTCCCCTATACCTCAAACCAGTGTATGGAATAAACATGTGTTGTTAGATCTTAAACCTCCTCTATACCTCAAACCAGTGTATGGAATAAACATGTATTGTTAGATCTTAACCCTCCCCTATACCTCAAACCAGTGTATGGAATAAACGTGTTGTTAGATCTTAACCCTCCTCTATACCTCAAACCAGTGTATGGAATAAACATGTATTGTTAGATCTTAACCCTCCCCTATACCTCAAACCAGTGTATGGAATAAACATGTGTTGTTAGATCTTAACCCTCCTCTATACCTCAAACCAGTGTATGGAATAAACAAAACAACATCAATATGCACAGTAAATCTCAGTTTAAAGAAGTTGAAGTTGGATGTCAGAATATGTAACAGAAAAAAATAGGCAAAATGAGGAATCAGGATGATCGATACATAAAGTAACAAAGGACTACTAGCATTTACTAACATGACAGCTTAACTATATTGAGAAAATGAAAGCAATCTTTACCCTACACTGCTTACATGTACATTTTGTACTATGATAACTTAATGTTATGAACAGTTTTACATACATGACATATCAGATGTATTGGAAAATGCTGTAAACCAACTAATTTTCTAAGGCCATTTATTTTAACAACTTACATGATTAAAAAATATAACTGGGATTCAAATCGACAGGAAAACGTAAAATTTGGATCTTACATACTAAAAAAATGAAAATTTTCAGCTTTTCCTTCTGTTTCATATATGAAAAACAAGACCTAAGTTTGCTCCCTGACTCTGTAATGAATGGTATGCTATTTCTCTTTGCAGATGTGATCATCATGGGGTACAAAGATGCTGTAAAATTGTGCTGGTAAAAATTAAACAGGATACCTCTGTAAGAATGGCACTGAATCGATTATGTATTCCTTGGTCTAAGGTGCCTCGATGTTCGGCGATATATAACTGTTTACTTACAAATCAAACTTGTCTGCAATATCAAACATGTGAAAAATCAGGTTACAGATTTTTAACAAAATCATCTAAAGTATTCTCTAATACTAATTCAGAGAATGTTGTTGAAAATAAAATTGCTGATAACTCAAGTGTTTTAGGACGTCAGTTACTTCATCCAACTGGAATGACAGAAATTCTAGCATGTGAAAGCAGTAAAGCTCTTCTATCACTTGCTTCAAGAAAAACACAAGATTGGAATTTCAATCCCACTGACCTTGTTCCTATTTTCAGTCACCTTGAAGATATTGTTTATGAAAAAGAATTAACTCACCTGTCTTGGCTATATGGAGAAAGGAAAATTGCATTTCAACAACTTGTTTATAATAAGAGATTACAGACTGATGTAAATACTCCACTGCAGGGACCAGAGTTCACACAACTATTACATTCTCTCTCAACAAGTATAGATGACTTAGAAACAGAACATTTAACAGAAATTTTATCTGCAGTTGCTCATCTTGGAGTGCCTTTGTCAAATGTTACATGTGTTGACATTCTTAACCAAATTTTAGACAAGTCTGCATCATTTTGTTGGTCAGATTTCAGACATATTGTTCCCTTAGCAATGGAAGGTGCTTTAGGAAATAGAGAAATCATATTTAACATGCTTATTTATCCAAAATTTCATGAACTGATAAAAAATAGTGGTTTAGAAGGACAGAGTCGAGATATGCTTCTTTCTTTTCATCCTTTACTCCTTCGAGCTGCAGACAGGTATCCAGTAGATATTATAATCAAATGCATGAGAAAAATTGCATCTTTAACTTCAGAGGAAGTTTTCAATGATCATGAGGTAGCTGTAGATATGTTTGATTTGATGGTTAATTTTGCAAAGGATGATGGTCATAAGAGTCTTCATTCCTCTGATGTGATGTTTCAGCTTTTTATCAAGATCTGTTTGAGGTCTGCTGAAACAATTGTAGAAAATATTGATGACGTAGAACCATATAACTACAGAACAATCAGAAAAGGCGTTTGGATTATCAATCAGTGCATTTTCTTTTACCCAAAACAGTTAACTGACATATTTAATTTACTTGAAAGCGCATTAACCAAAAAATGTACTGAATTACTTGATAAAGAAAATTTAACTTCAGCAGAAGTCAGCTATGCAATTCCTCATGTTCAGAATTTAAGAGAATCTGTACATGGTGAGAAAATAGAACAGACTTTAAGGAAATGTTTGAAAGATGCTGATGGTTATATTATTAGCCATTTGGCGTATAATATTCATAGAGAAAATGTCAGCATGGATTTCATTTACGACCTAAACAATATTTGTTTAGAAAGGTTAACTGAAAAATATGACAAAAAAATTGTACGGTATTTAGGTTTCAGTACGAGGAATGATATAGAACCAATCAGAAATCAACTTGTATCCAAACTACTGCACATGTTCAAACACAAAACTTACAGTACCACAATGACTTGTCGACTCGGGGCTTCACTTATACTGCTTTCACCAGAGATAGACCCTCCTAAGTTTGTAATCAATGACCTTATACAAGCTATTCCAAGGGCAGAGGTCAAGGACATATTTTTCATAGCAGTATGTTTCAGAAAAATGTTTAGACAACGAAAAAAGGAGTTTTATCGATATTATGGAGATTTAATGATGGCAATAAATAAATCTGTTTCAGCCAAAATCCACCAAGATCGACAACTTGATACATTAACCCGACATATAAACATGATGATCTCTTGTGACATACCTTTGTTGAGAATGGACAATGAAGCCATTATACAATTCTCTAGAATGCTTCCTGATGTGGCCAGAAACATGACCATGCTTGAGTTTGGACATCTTCTACGGAGGATTTCAGTAACGGCCTACTATAATGAGGAGCTACTTCATATACTAGAAAACTATGTTATTAAGAACAAAGACAACATATTGATAAAACACTTGATCTATGTTCTTGGTTATATGGAGGAAACAGGATATGAAATCAAAGAGCACAATTTTGAATCTGTATGTTTGGAAATTCTGGACCGGAGTTTTGATGAATTATCTCAATATGAACAGATTGATATAGTCTTAGACCTGTGTACACTACAAATATACCCAGAGAAATACATTCATCATATATTCTCTTTGGAATTCTTTAAGCGGTTAGGCGATTTTATTAATGGTATGTACAATGTATATATTAAGAGATATTGGATACATGTTAGTTGGAAAGCCACCAACAACCAATTATATTTAGAGGTTACTGCTAGTGGTCTCTAACAGTAAGATTGAAGTGACCAGTCAACTTCAAATGGCCTAAAAAGTAAAAAGTAATAAACAATTTGCTTTTTTAGCTATAAATTTTATAAATGTTAACGCTGTCTTTATGGAAAGTGGCACTATGATATTGTCAATAAATAGGAATATTATGTTATATTATATAGGACAAGGATATTTTGTAAGTCATGACACTATAGACACTATACAAGATTCCATTTTTCAATTCTGTAATTTGATCTTGAAATAGTTTGATCCTATGTTACGAGAATCAAACAATCTTATATTCAACAACAAAAAATACAAGAAGATTTGGTATGATTAGCAATGAGACAATTCTCCACCAGAAACCAAATGGCATATATCTTAAAACTACCAGTAAGTCAGGTGACATACAATATTTTAATCGATAAATTGCCAACAGTTAAACACTTAGCATTCAATCCAGATAATTGTTCAATGGGAGAATTTATTTTCAAGAACTAAATGTTTATTTATCTTATCTGAAATAATCCCCAATTGTACTTGTATTTCAGGTCTAAAAGATGAGCAAGAAGTGTTAAGGATAAGGTTAGCCTTGGCCAATCTAAACAGAACAGTGGTTATTGATTGTCCACAGTTTAATATTCCCTGGATCATGAAAAAGTTTCCACCAGGTAAGACAGAGTTAGGAAGATTCTACCATTGCATCAATTGTGATATGATATATATATATATTGGAAGATGTGGTACATGTGGTATAAGTGTCTTCACTTGTCAGAGACAGCTAAATTTTCAAATTTCTAACGAGAAACTCTCCAAAGGTTTTCAGTATTTTAAAAATTTTAACTGTCAAGATTTGGTAGTGAAATCTGTTCTTCTAATGATTTTAAGACAATATGTTGACAAACTTAACTTTTCTTTTTCAATTTGTTTTCAATTGCCTGCAAAATGTTGTGGTCTTACTATGAACCGTCATCACGTATAGTCACCTTTTTTTGGTGAATTCATTAAAGATATTTAGAGGAAAGCAAGAAAATTAAATGTCATGATTGAATCAAATCAATGAACCATAAAAGTTACCATATCATACCTTCTTCTTTTTGGTACATGTACATAGAAATTATTTTCTTGAATTCATAAACCTGATAAAACCTTATGAACACAATTTGAATTTGTTTAAAGGATAGCAAATTAAGTAAGAGAATAGAGACAAATCGGTTATTAGTTATGTTAGGCAGGCAATTTTGTCTGTTGCTGGAAGAAAGATTTTTGATCACATGCCTACATGTTTCAAATAGGTGGCTTCAAGTTTTATCTTTCTCAAATTCATTCTATACTATAGAATTTGTCTGGAACTACTTATAATTTTCTGTAATATTTATATACTAGTTAACACTTTTTAGTAGATGTATTTATAGTATTTGCATTTCTCTCTCTCTAGAATTTAAAGTTGAAAGTACAAAGACATTTAGACGAAGAAGATTTGAAGATTTAGAATCAGTGATTCATTCAGTATTAGGGAGTGAAGTGTTTTACAACAGAGCAGATTTTTTGCCATACAACTACATTGGTGGTAAGATTCATAGTTATGTTTTTGATGCCCACTGACTCTTTTGACAGAGACATATATTGTTATCTTTGTCTGTTATTTCATCATTCCCAATTCAACAGTTATGAGATATAAGAAGAAGAGTTATTAGTGCCAATGAGACAACTCTCCATCCAAGACACAGTTTGTTAAAGTAAACCATAATAGGTACTGTCTTCAACTTATAGCCTAAGCTTTCACTGAACAGCAAACTATAAAGGGCCTAAAAATGACTAGTGTAAAACAATTTAAATAGGAAAACCAACTGTCTTATTGATATAAAAAGCAAGAAACAAAAATTAGTTATGAACCACAGCAACAGACATCAACCACTGAACAACAGGTTCCTGACTTTGGTCAGGTGCAAACAAATGCAACAAGTTTAAATGTTTTAGCAGGCGCCAACCTTCACCCTAACCTAAACCAGTAGTATAACATTACAACATAGAAAGACACACTGTAAAATATCAATTGAAATTTTTTAAGTCGATCAAAAAGAAATATTAACAAAACAAGTAAACATACAGTACAAATAAATTTGATCTATGACACAATATGATTACAATATGTAAAACAATGTATCCATAACAATGTCAGAAAGACAACTATAAATTTAAATAAAATGGCATTAAATGAAATAAAGTACACATGCACTAGCATGACATATTTTAAATTTAGGGCCAGTTTATTTACCTTTTCCTTTTAATATGTTATAAATATTTTGCCAATATTCATTTATTTCCAGCAGTAGATATGACTAGTATTTACTAATTTAGTGTTGACATTGTTGTACTTAGATTCTATAATTACATGCAAGATAAAAAAGATTATATGTTTGATTTCATATTTTTGCCTGTTTGAATAGAAAATATAACAAAAAATAAAAAATCATTTATTTATCAATTCATGCTTCATGTATCATAATCAAATAACTTTTTCAATTTCTTCCTCCAAAGATTTTGTGTTTTATTTGGATAAAGACAGAAAACCTGTGGAATACAGAAAAGGAAAATATTCAAGGGATCCATCTATACAAAGGTTTGTTAAAATATTGCAGCTTACCTGAATAAAAAACACTTTGTGAGCTATTGCCATTACTTGCTGTTTGTTGTACTATACCTTTAAGCTTACAACACTAAAGGGTCAAGTATGCTATTTTCTTCACTTGGTGTCCATTATCTTTGGTAGCCCATTATTATTTACAAAAATACTCTTCTTTGAAACTACCAGGTCAAATGAAATCACACTCGGCCACAATCATCATTGGGGTATCTAGTTTAGAAATTGTGTCTGATGACCTTGCCTGCAATCCAACATTGCCAATATGAGGTAATATGAAAGTTATCTATTATGATAAAAACCATGATAGATATTAAAAAAATCTGATTGATGAGATCTACCAACTGCCGATTTACATCAAATCTGTCAGGCAACTTCTTATTGTCCTTAAATGATGAATTTTACCAATTGTTTTCTCTTTAGTCTATTATGTTGAAAATGGTAATAGATAAAGAGAAACATTAATAGCAAAAAATGATCTACAAGGAAAGATCTTCAAATAATTTAGCATGAACATGGCTGAAATGTCTCTCCTGAAATTGGTTTCCATTCTCTATCTTATGTTTGCCTCAACCAAATGTTATAAAACTTGTACACAATGCTTATTACTACACAATAAAATTCAATTTTGAATTTGGATAGCATCACCTTCACCGTTCTAGAGGCATTGGCGGATCCAGGGAGGGGGGGGTTCCGGGGGTTGGAACCCCCCTTTTTTTTTGGCCGATCAATGCATTTGAATGGGAGCATACAGCTGGAACCCCCCCTTTTTAAAATGGCTGGATTCGCCCCTGGGAGTTTTGTCCTCTACAAATGGAAAAATTGATATTTTTTTCGTTTCTGTTCTCTAATTTAAGTTTGCCTCAACCAAATGTTATGTTATCTCAAATAAGCAAAGATGACAAGTGTTAGTGTGGGCAATATTTCATATAACACAATTTTTATCAACCTTTAATTATTACAGTCCGAGAAAACTTGGAAAGCAAAAATCATTCACAAGACAACATCTACAACTAAGTCAACAAGGGGCGAAATCATTGGTCATCTCTTGGTAAAAAAAGTAAAAATACCAAACTGCAAGTAACAGACAGTACTTAGTTATTGCCTTAAAAAGACAATTTTAGCAATAGTTGGATATTTTTTGCATACTATCTTGAAAATTTAATAGATTGATAGAGATTGAAAAATGACCAACAAGACAAGATTGAAAGATAAATTATTCATGTATGTCCAAAATTGCCTGTCAACTCCTTACAGCAGTAAATGTCCTTAAGGGGTTATTGCTCTTAAATGACACTTTTTGACTATTTTCATGTTTCTTTTGCAATTGTATTTTGGTAGAAGAACCTGTCAACTACCAAGCTTATCAGAAAATCTACAAAATAATATGTAACCATGTGCTTTTACTTTCTGGGAGACATGTACAAGGAACCTTAATTTTGATGAAATGTCTTAAATTTCAACCCCATCTATCTCTTAAAAAAGAATATTTTTATTACATATTTGAACTGGCTATGTGAAAAATAATTAGTATCAATATTGTTTTGTATGTCCTTAATATACATGTTAAGTACAGGGAGAAAGGAATTTCTTTCCAGAAAAGAAACTTTGCATTATGTAGGTAACCAAATAATGTTTTCAAATTATAGGGTAGTTGTATTATATATGGATCAAAGACATTTCTGCCTGAACAGTCGACGATTAGTTGGTTCATTTAAAGCAAAGATCCGTCATATACAGATGTCAGGATCTCATGTTGTAGAGGTAAAAAGAAATTTATCCTTACAAATTGTGACTTGGATGGAAAGTTGTCTCATTGCCACTCATACCACATCTTCTTATATCTATTTAAACAGATATAATTATTTTACTTGTGATAATAGGATGGTAAAACACCATTGACATTGACAAAATATCTAATGTTTTCTAGGGGTGAACAAGATAAAATGCTTTACATGTTTTGTAACCCTGCTATATTTTTCTTTGCTTGTCGGAAGCCAAGTTCCTAATTCACTGGTTGATATTTGTTTTTATCTGATATAAATGTTATTTATGGCCCTTTACTTGTTGGCATTATTGTCATTTGCTGTTTTTTAAAACATTTGCTTTATATACCACATCTCCTGAACGCTATATTTATAGTTGTTAATTATTGATTGATTGTATTAGGCCAAATAAAAAAGTATGTGTGGTTCCAGATACATCTGTAAAAAAGTTAGGGTAGTTAGGTAGGGATTATTTTTTATTTTATGTTTTTTTTTTTACATTGAGTCTATGGGAGCAACATTCTGACTTTAACAGTGCTTAATGAAAAATGACAATAAAATCTTTAGGGTATGCTATTTTTAAGCCGAAAAAGTAGGGACGGTAAGGTTACTGGAACCACACATATATTTTTATTTGGCCTTAAAGAGAGTTTTAACCTTAAGAGAAAAAATACTATTTGTAATACACAATGTACTTTCAATTATAGAAAATTGAAATTATATGCGCACTACCATAAAGGTTCAGACCCTGTCTTTTCACCAATCACCATAGCAAGTTTTTTAAAAAACCTTTTTCTTTGAGTGTCCTGCTTTAATTTTGTTCAGTAGCTCTTGTTTCATCTGGAAGGATAGGGGTCTGTTTAAAGGAATAATGTTATACATGTGTTTATCTGTTTCATAAGTTACATTTTCTAAACTAGTTATTTCTTGAAAGTTTAAGATAATCATGATAATCTTAGTAATTAATAACATTATTCATCAAATAGTTTAAAGGGCATTACAGGAAAGTTTTGGTGACTATATGATATGATTTGTTTTCTTCAGATTCCTGTATTTGAATGGAATTCCATGGCACTCTCATCAAAAGAATCTAAAGAAAAGTATCTTAGGACTAAAATGTTATCATTCTGAGGGGAACAAAGTTCATGCCAGACAAAACAAAGATTTTTATAAAAAAATAAATAAAAAGCATCAATTATTTTAAAGATTTTTAACTTTTTTAGTTTAGGTATCACCAGAGTTACTTCCCATTTATTGCCTGTCATCTTGCTATTGTCCATTTTCTGACATTTCAGGCACTACAGATATTAAAAAATCTACTGATAATTGTGAGTCACAATTCCCTCAAATAGCAGTTTTGTAAGAGCGTTAACATAAATGTTGGGACTGCATTTATGTTCTGACTTTGTTCTAAAACAAAAGGAGTAATACTTAAAATAAAATAAATTAACACTCATGTAATTTTGTCATCAGTATTTGTGCTAATGTCATTTTCATGCATTGATTAACACAATATACATGCTGATGACAAAAAATTACTTGAAAAGATTTGAAACCTGTTTAAAAATTCATCATTTGTGGATCAATACACATGACTCCTTACAATTCACATCTTGTTTGTTGTAAGTACTGCAATTAATTCTGGTATCATAGAATATATTTTAAAACCAACAAACTTGAGGCAAGTACATGTTGCAGGTTCAATTTCTATTGGTCAAAACATTATTTAAGAAGTTATCATCTTCTGACATCAGACTCGGACTTCTCTTTAACTGAATTTTAATGTGCGTATTGTTATGCGTTTACTTTTCTGGATTGGCTAGAGGTATAGGGGGAGGGTTGAGATCTCACAAACATGTTTAACCCTGCCGCATTTTTGCGCCTGTCCCAAGTCAGGAGCCTCTGGCCTTTGTTAGTCTTGTATTATTTTAACTTTTAGTTTCTTGTGTACAATTTGGAGTTTAGTATGGTGTTCATTATCACTGAACCAGTATATATTTGTTTAGGGGCCAGCTGAAGGACCCCTCCGGGTGCGAGAATTTCTCGTTGCATTGAAGACCTGTTGGAGACCTTCTGCTGTTGTCTGCTCTATGGTCGGGTTGTTGTCTCTTTGGCACATTCCCCATTTCCATTCCCAATTTTATCAGTATTATTCCATGTTATTGCACGAAGATGTCTAAGATCAACTAAACGATTGACCATGATCATCAACAAACAGTTATCTCCCATGTTCAGTACACACTCCACTGGTAAATAATCTTATAAATCCTAGGGGTAATGGATCAAAGGACTAATTTGAACAAAGTTTTTGACCATCATTTCAATTCACTTTTTCGTCTTGAATGTGCTACAGCTTGATTTGTTTGTGAAATATTTATTCTTCAAGGTTTATCACCAGCCCAATAGTCAGCACTTATGTGTTGACATGAACTCTCATTGCTTTGGTCATAATTATAAATTAACTGTTTACAAAACTTTCAGTGTTTGAAAAAGTAAGGCTTTTCTACCTGCCTGTTTAACTTATTTTGATTCGAGCGTCACTGGTGAGTCTTTAGTAGACAAAACATGCATCTGGTGTGAATACAAAATTTTAAACCTGGTATCTATGATAAGCTTATTTTGTTGTGGATAATCATGCCAAGTTTTCATTACTAAACTCCAATGGGTATGAAAGAAATGACATAATTTTAGTGCATATGCACAGATGGGTAATGGTTGAGGTAAACCTTCTTGTAGTGGAGAATAATCACTTAACTCTGAGAGGTTTTAATGTTAGAGAGCAGAAATAGTGTGTGATTGATACACACAAATAAGCACTGAAAGACAAGCTGTTCACTTAAGACTCCCGTGATGCTTCAGTTTTTCACTTTCACAAAAGTGTTTCGTTATTTGCCATGGTGTTGTCAATTTCTGTCAAGTTTTGAATGTCCGTTTGATATCTACTGCCTCATTTGTTTTTACATGTGTCTGAAATCTGTGCTAACAATTTAGCTGAGAAATGGATTTGAAAATATTGGGCAACCACATATACTTATGCCAGCTCACATGTGTTTAATATTGTCTAAGTCAACAGCATCAGGTTGAGAAATCATATCAAAACTTATCATAAAATAGAAATTTTACTATTGTTTGGTTAGATATTTATTTTTTTTAAACACTGAACTTAATAATTTGTTTGTATTTGGTTGAAGACTTATTATCATATAATGACCAATGTTTTCACTAAGGTCAATTTTGAGAGGCTTACTTTGACCTTGACTTTTCAAGAAGATAATTTTTTGATTCCTGTTCATAGTGTAGGCTCTTTATAACATTGGCAGGCATTATACTTGTCAATATCTTTACACTGAGTGTTGTGTTAACATGAATTTTCATTGATATGGTATTAATTATAAATTAACTGTTAACAAATAGTTATCAAAGGTACCATGATTATAATTTAGTATGCCATACGCGCGTTTCGTCTACATAAGACTCATCAGAGACGCTCATAAAAAAATATTTATAAAGCCAAACAAGTACAAAACTTTGATATTTTGAAATACTCAGGCTTTTCTACCTCAGGAATAGATTACCTCAGCTGTATTTGGCAATACTTTTAGGAATTTTTGATCCTCAATCTTCTTCAAATTCGTACTTTTTTTTGTCTTTTTAACTTTTTTAGATTCGAGCGTTTCTGATGAGTCTTTTGTAGATTAATTTGACGCTAAAAGTAGCAGAAAATGACCGTTTGACGCCTGGTGGTAAAGGGCATTACCACTCTCTTATATGACATGTCATTTGTAATGAATTTTATACTAAGAAGTGGAATTAATTTGAACGGTTTCATTAAACATGGATGAAGGATTAATAAAGCTATTCTCCGGAAATCAAATTTCACAAATATTTCATTAAGTACATCTGACCTCTACCTTTGACCTACTGAACCGAAAATCATTAGGTGTCTTCATTACCCTAATGCCTTTACCTTCATAAGTGTCATTTAAATCCAGATGGCTAACTGAAGTTTACTCCAGAAACCGAATTTCAACTAAAACATTTTCATTAAGTACATATG
Source organism: Mytilus galloprovincialis (assembly GCF_965363235.1). NCBI lineage: Eukaryota > Metazoa > Mollusca > Bivalvia > Mytilida > Mytilidae > Mytilus > Mytilus galloprovincialis. The sequence continues at coordinate 50,768,951 of NC_134851.1, forward strand.
TGATATGACTTTGATCTACTGACCCTAAAATCTATAGGTGTCCTCCTAGCCTCTAAAACCTTCAGGGGACCTCAGTGGCCGAGAGGTTTAAGTAGTTTCTACAGTAATCACTAGCCAGCCAACACTGAGGTTGTGAGTTCGAACCCTGCACTTGCGAGTGCACTAGACGCAACTCTTAATTGACTAGAATTGTCAGTTTAGCTATCGAAGGTTGGTGGTTTTCTCTAAGTACTCCGGTAAATATCCATGGCTGAAATTAGTTTGAATTATCACCTACGCCATACAGCCTCGATGTATTTGAGCTTTTGGTTTCACCATTTGATTAAGGACTTTCTGTTTTGAATTGTCTTCGAAATTCAGTATTTTTGTTATTTTACTTTATTATATCAACAGCAATAACAGTCCTGGCAGATGCTTCAGTTTTACACCAGAAGGGATGATTTTATTCTATCTAATGTTAATTCAATAATTGGAAATGTATGGAAACATGACTTCTTCATTTAAGAACTTATAAATTTTTATTTTACTGATCCCTACACCATATTTTATATAAACAAATAAAATATAACAAGAGTGCACACGCTGAAATGTCTCCCATTCTTTACTAATCATTGATATTAAGTTGATAGTCCTAGATATAAAGCTTTATTACAGCTTTCACATAAACTTAAATTTAGCCAAGAAAACTAAACATTGACCAATAAACCATAAAAATGAGGTGAGGGTCAGATGAACCATGCCAGGCAGACATGTACAGCTTACAATTCTTCCATACAACAAATATAGTTGACCTATTGCTTATAGTTTAAGAAAAACAGACCAAAACACAAAAACTTAACACTGAGCAAAATGAGAAATGTGAAAATAAGGTCAAGGTCAAATAAAACCTGCATGACTGACATATAGATCATAACATATTTCCATACACCAAATATAGTTGACCTATTGCATATAGTATTAGAAAAAAAAACAAAATTCAAAAACTTAACGTTGACCACTGAACCATAAAAATGAGGTCAAGGTCAGATGACACCTGCCAGCTACACATGTACACCTTACAACACCAAAAATAGTAGACCTATTACATAAACTATAAGAAAATCAGACCAAAACACCAAAACTTAACTTTGACCATTGAACCATGAAAATGAGGTCAAGGATGACTCCTGTCAGTTGGACATGTACACCTTACAGTCCTTCCATACACCAAATATACTAGACCTTTTGCTTATATTATCTGAGATATGGACTTGACCACTAAGACCTAACCATGTTTACTGATCCATGAAATGAGGTCGAAGTCAAGTGAAAACTGGCTGACGGTTATGAGGACCGGCAAGGTACGCATATACCAACTATAGTTATCCTATTACTTATAATAAGAGGGAATCTAACATTACAAAAATTCTCAACTTTTTTTCAAGTAGTCACTGAACCATGAAAATGAGGTCAAGGGCATTGGTCATGTGACTGACGGAAACTTCGTAACATGAGGCATCTACATACAAATTATGAAGCATCAAAGTCTTCCACCTTCTAAAATATAAAGCTTTTAAGAAGTTAGCTAACTCCGCCGCCGCTGGATCGCCATCCCTATGTCGAGTTTCTGCGACAAAAGTCGCAGGCTCGACAATAGTAACAAACTGTAATGCATTTCCCATTTGTGGTTAAACTGATTTAAACTCAATATGTTATCAAAGCATATGACAATAGGATAGAAACATACAACTAAATAGTTCCTACCACACATTGGAAGACCAATGAATTTTCATATTCTAATTTCTTTGGTGAGAAAATTAGTTATAAAAAAATTGCTCGATGTTATAATGTGCTGGTATGATTGTCATTTTTCTTTTTCCCATTTTGTTGACGATTAATAAAATAATTATAAGTCATTTTTAATTCAAAGCAGTACTGAAAGCATTGAAAATGTTTTAGCGACCCATAACATGAAGTGAGTCTTAATATCACATTTTTTAAGCAAAGATTTCCAAAACACCTTATTGTAATAATCAAGTATTTTATATGTTTATCAGTTACCATTTTTACAATTTTGTGATGTGGTTCTACCTGTCACATTTTTTTTCTATTCTGTATCCATTAATTTGTTTGTCCCTTAATATGTTTACATGGTGAAAATAAAATGTATTTGGTCATTATTCTGAATTACTTAAGGTTGTTGTCCTATTTATACTGTAAATTCAGAAATTATTGTGTGCATTTTTTTAAAAGATTGTCGTTGAAAAGACAAGAAATCGATTTCTAGAAAATCTGATTGTTCTCGTTTTTCATATGGATTAGACCGTTGATTTTCATGTTTGGTTTTATACTAGTCATTTTTGGGCCCTTTATCTTTATAACTTGCTGTTTGGTATGAACCAAGGCTCTATATTAATCTATAATGGTTTACTTATTAATTTTTTTTTACAAATTATGACTTGAATAGAGAGGCACTCATACCACACATTCTTATATCTATGTAGATATATGTATAACTAGGTATATGTATAAGTGATATCAGAAAGCAAGTTGTTATCATTGCAATAATCACCAAGTCACATTATTAGCTTTTTTTGGGAGGTCAGCTATTTAAAATAAGCATGATATGTAATGCTCACAAATAATTACAATATTCTTCAAATATGTCAAAAAGAAAGAAACATAGGGACACAAAAACAAGAAAGACATCTTTTATGGTAAAACGAAACATGAAAACATTAGGTAGATTTATTTCATAAACAATTGAAGATTTGTAATTATCAAATAATAACTAATACAAACTATAGATAAATCTCTTTATCAAAATCTACCATGCACAAGCTTTGTAATTTATTGATAACAATATACATCATCATTATGTTGGGCAGTGTAGTATTATTCAGTGGGGGATCCAGAAATTTTCATAAGAGGGTTCCACTGACTGCCTAGGGGGGGGGGGGGGGGATTCCGTCACGCTTCAGTGATTCCCTATATCACCAACCAAAATTTTTCTGAAAAGGGGGTACCCGGACCCCCTGCCCCCACTCCCTAAATCCGCCTCTGTTATTGGCACTAAATTTAAAAACACATTAAAAAATGAACAGTTTAAACAATAACGCAGTGGCGGATGCAGGAATTTTCGAAAGGGGGGGTGCTAGCCCAGGGCAAAGGGGGGGTGCAGGGGGGGTGCAAACATATGTCCCGATTCAAATGCATTGATCGGCCAAAATAAAGGGGGGGTGCGGACCCCCGGAACCCCCCCTCTGGATCCGCCACTGTAACGTATTGATTAAATTAACTCTTAAACAAAGAAAACATGAAATAAATTTGCAGTAGCACATATGAAAAAATAAAACACCAGAGAAACCAATAAAAACATAAAAAGAATAACCAAAAACATTAATTTTATATCATGATCTGGTTCTTTTTTTTTGTTCATAACTTATAAGTGTATTCTCATACACTTGTAGTAAAAAGGGACAGAACACTATTCCAGGAAATTATTCTTAAAACATGTGGTTGGATTATGTCATTACTTATTTTTATAATTTTCTTCCATTTCTAAATGGTCTATAAGTCCTGATGTATCTTCTGTATGTATGGTAGCTTCTTCTGTCACCCGGATGTACTCATAGAAATATGCAATGACCATAAATATCATAATGTCTACTAACATGATCACTGCAAAGAAGAAAAATTCTACAGCCTGCAAAATACAGTAAACTGATGTCAGTAAAGAAACTAATAATGACGAAAGGAACTAAACTGTAATTTTTCATATCTTAAGAGTTTTGTTATGCTTCATTTTTCATATCCTAAAAGTTTAGTTATGCTTCATTTTTCATATCCTAAAAGTTTTGTTATGCTTCATTTTTCATATCCTAAAAGTTTTGTTATGCTTCATTTTTCATATCCTAAAAGTTTTCTTAAGCTTCATTTTTCGTATCCTAAAAGATAATGCTTCAGTTTTCATATTTTAAAAGTTTCGTTATGCTTCATTTTCCATTGGCTTAAAGTTTCGTTATGCTTCATTTTTCATATCCTAAAAGTTTTCTTAAGCTTCATTTTTCGTATCCTAAAAGATAATGCTTCAGTTTTCATATTTTAAAAGTTTAGTTATGCTTCATTTTTCATATCCTAAAAGTTTTGTTATGCTTCATTTTTCATATCCTAAAAGTTTAGTTATGCTTCATTTTTCATATCCTAAAAGTTTTCTTAAGCTTCATTTTTCGTATCCTAAAAGATAATGCTTCAGTTTTCATATTTTAAAAGTTTCGTTATGCTTCATTTTCCATTGGCTTAAAGTTTCGTTATGCTATGTTTTTCATATCCTAAAAGTTTTGTAATGCATCATTTTTCGTATCCTAAAATTTGTTATGCTTCATTTTCCGTATCCTTAAATTAAGTTTTGTAATGCTTCATTTTTCATATCCTTAAAGTTTTGTAATGCTTCATTTTTTAAATAACTTATAAACCCTGTGATATTTGTGTGGCAATCATAATTTTATATCACCATAGAATCAAAATAAAAAAATGTAATCTTGATTTCATATAAAACAGAGGTAAAACATATCACTTTTCTAAGATGGACAACCCAAGCTAAAAATACATTTTCAGTTTTCTGTTTGATGTATAAATATTTTTGTCAAACAGTTTGTTATGTGCAATTTTAAGAGTATTATCTCACCTGACTAGAAAATAATTGCATTTCAAATATTATTGCAACAATCAAATTACCAAAGGCTTGGTTCATTAGAAAGACTGCCTGGATAAAAGATTTCATGGACTTTGGTGCCTGTAAACAAAAGAAAAACTACATTCAAATTGACCCAGTTTAGGCAGAGTATATGTGTTGTTTCGAAAATTTAAAGAAACCATTTAGAAAAGTTAAGTGTTGTTTCTGTGGTAACTCAGCCTCATAGACGATATAGATACATTTAGATATATATTTTGGTGCTGTTGGTTTATTGGTTCATTTGTCACTTCTCCATATAACATTTTATTATAGTCTTCTTAAAAAAATGTTACCGTAATCTATTCAAATAGAGAGAGCATTGATCTCATACAATGTAGGTAAACGTATTAATGATCTAATTAGTCATAAATAGAAAAATTAGATAACTCTATATCCAAGTACCGGTGTCTTCCCGATTGTCCCACTTTTTGAAATTACAGGTAAAAAAGTAATGAAATTTTGTGGGACAATTGGGAAGTTTAAATGTGGGACAATTGGGAACCGTTTTTATGGTGATTAATTTGTTTTTATAGCTTGTTGTAGTTAATCAAAGGTTATTAATCAACATGATCAATGTAACTTACAAAATATGAAAAAAATAAGAACAAATAATATTTAGATATTTTATTTTACTCATAGTACATGTAGTAGGAACAATTGAAGTATCATATAATATAATATGAAGTCTTTAAAAAACAAATATTCTTAGATGCATATTTTTCTATTTAGTTTTTATTTGCGTTGAACTAGAGGTCAGTAACTGTGAGTACTCTCAGATCTGTACTTAGTGTCTTTGTTGTGGTGATGTCCCAAGTCAGGAGTCTTTAGTTCAGTGTAGGTCGTTTGTTGCTGTGTAACATATTGTTTTTCTTTCATTATTTTGTACATAAATCATGCCATTAGTTTTCTTGTTTGAATTTTTTACATTTGTCATTTTGGGGCTTTTTTTGTAGCTATGTGGTATGGGATTTGCTCATTGTTGAAGGCTGTATGGTGACCTATAGTTGTTTTAATTTCTGTGTAATTTGGTCTGTTTGGGAGAGTTGTCTCTTTTGGAATCATATTACATCTTATTTTTTATGGAAGTCTTGCTCTTCTTTATAGTTGGTGAAGAGTCCTGTTGACTGCAAAATCTACCTTTAATAGTGCTTCTTGGAAAGTCTGATCTGGCAAAATTCTAGCTAGACAGCAGCAAATTTACAGAAAATTTGGTGCCGGTACAAGAAATGATTGTACCAAAAGTATGTTGTGCATCCCATATATTTTTTTTTCTTTACAAATATCTCTAATATGTATTTTGTCAATCATTTATAACAAAGAAGTTGTCTGAAATAAAAAGATTTTTGTTCTAAAATTTTTTTTTAAAAGTGGGACAATCAGAAATAAACCCAAGTAACAATGTGAAAAGGGTACCGGGGTAATTAATTACAACCTTCAACATGGAGCATTGGCTCACATCGAACAGCAAGCTATAAAGGGCCCCAAAATGACTAGTGTATAAACAATGCAAATGTAATCTATATAATAAAGACAACAGTAGTATACTGGTGTTCAAAAGTCGATTTTCAAAAATTGATTAAAAGAAAACAAATCCGGGTTACAAACCAAAAACCGAGGGATACACAATTTTATCTAGTAAAACAAATGAACAACAGGAACACCGAAGTGCAACAACAACAAACGCCACCACACATAGAAACGGATTATTTGATAACAACTGTCAAATTCCTGACATAGTACAGGACATTTTAAGAAAAAATGATGGCTTGTACCTGGTTTAATTGCTAGCCAAACCTCAAGCTTTATGATAATGTTGAAAAATATCGCTGAAATGACAACCCTTAATAAACGAGCAACACTTATGTACAACAGCAATCGACAATCATTAAACAACAGGTTTCTGGTTTAAGTATTGTTAATTTTACCTTATCTTCAACAGATGTTTAAAAAAAGAGGCACGTGAAATCACAAATCTAGAAGTCGCACAACGAATATTAGACAATGCCAGTCTGGTAAAATTCCAGACTCAGTTGGAATACTGTACAAACAAGAAGAGACTGTCAACATAATAAAGTTCAAATAATAATAATTCTGAAATATAGGTCAAAAGCGCTTTTCTATTCTGATTTGTCAAAGCAAATGTTACAATAACGTTTCCTAATTAAACTAGATGCTCTAAAGATCATGTGTCACTCACCATGGTCTATGTGCATATTCAACAAAGGATACTCTTCAAAATTGTAGACAAGAATAGAATTCATGACAAACCGTCAGTCTGGCAAATCAGTTTTCCACACTTTTTTCTTCATGCTTGAAGATAATGATTTGATATTTGGTGTATTGTGCTTTATATTGACATGTTACAGACCAAGTTCAATTTTTTTCCGGATCTGATGATTTTGTGCAGAGTTATGTTACTTTGACTAAAATTCACTAAAACATAGTTTTCCGCTCCTTTTTTGTCCTTCTTGAAGATATAGATTTGATAATTGGTATATAGTTTTATCACAAGTTACAGATCAAGTTCGATTTGTGATCCGTACTGATGATTGTGTGCAGAGTTATGGTCCTTGGACTTAAAAAAATCACTAAAATAATCCACACTTTTTTTGTCATGCTTGAAGATATTGACTTGATATTTGTAGTAAAGTTATAGATTAAAATATAATTTTGTTTTAATACAATGAATTTTTAACCTGTTTTATTACTTTCATGCAATTTGTACCCAAATAATCTTCATTTAAGGCCAATCACTCCTACTAACTTTAACCGCAAAATTGACCGCCTTGTCATATTTTCTCTATTTATAACAATTTCAAATAGACAAAAATTGCATATTAACCCTATGTTCTATATTTAACCATGTCAGCCATCTTGGTTGGCTGGCTTAGTCATCAAACACAGATACCCTTAATTGATGATTGTTGTCAAGTTTGATAAAGTTGGCCCAGTAGTTTCAGATGAGAAAATTTTTGTATAATTTAACAGACGACGACAGATGCAATGTCATGAGAAAAGCTTCATTGGACCTTTGGGCCAGGTGAGCTAAAAATTAACAGAAACATGATGTTTTTAATCAGTTAATTTTACGTTCTAGAGGTGTTAAACCAACAAAAAACATCCATTTTGATCTCGTACATTGTACAAAATACATCTGACATTGTAATTTTAATTGTGTACCCATGTTCTTATAAAAATAATAAATATTAACAAAAAAACATTCAATCCAGCATGTTAATGATTCAGACCTTGATCAATAACCTCAGTATGTCCCTAAAAATCAAATAGATCATCCTTTCATTGAATAAATAATTAAGTCATCACTGTTTTGACATCATTTCAGGATGGCATTTGATTTCTGAACAGAAGTTTACTAAAGGAAAACATATTATCTTCAACACCACATGACAGAGGTCAAGCCACAAGTCTGATAATAACATTAACGGTACCAATTTTCCTGCACCAGATGCGCATTTCGACAATACATGTCTCTTCAGTGATGCTCGTGGCCAAAATATTTGAAATCCAAAGCTTATATAAAAGATGAAGAGCTATAATCCAAAAGGTCCAAAAAGTATAGCCAAATCTGTGAAAGGAATCAGAGCTTTGCATGAGGGAGATACATTCCTTAATTTATAATAATTTCTAACATTTTGTAACAGCAAATTTTAATAACACAAAAAAATCGTATTTTCATGCCAGTACCGAAGTACTGGCTACTGGGCTGGTGATACCCTCGGGGACTAACAGTCCACCAGCAGAGGCATCGACCCAGTGGTAGTAATAACATTAACGGTACCAATTTTCCAGTGAATGCAAGATATAATATTACTGAACCCAATTTCATAATTGGGAGCCAGGATATTTAAGATTAAATATTTGAGCTCTAACATGTCCCCTTTTGTCACCTTCAACAAGCTTTGTGCTACACTATGTTCAACGGATTCTTTTATAAAGTTTAATGATGATTGTCATAAAGAGATATATCAATTGGAAGGATTAAATGCTTGATATATTGTATTGGAACCTGCATGTTATTGAAGACATTTGCCATCTAAAGGATTTTTTGTTAATGTTGTTGTTTGGTTGCTGTCTCATTTGCCTTTACCAAACTTTTACTTTTATTTATAAATGAATAACAACACAGCTTCACTTAAATTTTTTTAATTATGAAGATCAAGTATTGACATCAGTGTGGTACAGATTTCATTTCTCGTAGGATTTCAAGATCTGAACAAAAATAACTCATGATGAAAAAAAGTAATACAATAAAAACATAATTTTCTAAGAAGGAACCAGATCACCTGGAAAAATTGAATCCCTAACTAAACTAAATATAAATAAAATATGTAAATTTCTACCATGATAACAAGCTTGAAATAACATACATACTCAAAATAGAAAAATATAAAATAATTAACATGAAATTATATTTAAAAAAAAACTTAACACATAACAAATATAATATCAACTAACTTTATATAAAAATATATTTACTCTTTCAGACAAAAGTATTAGATCTCATAAATTAATATCTACATATGTAGTACTCATGGCAAAACCATTCACCTATAGGAATGATTTAATTTTGTTCTAAACCTACAATAAAAGATCATGTTCTAGAAGAACTTGTGACTATTTTTTTTTATCAATCAATTTTAAAATTACTAGTTATTCAAAAAGAAACAAAATAATATCCAAATGGAATTTTTAAACAAAATATCAAATGTAAATTTTACAACTATCTAGGTTTAATTAATAATTTTCTGGAACTGATATAGATGTCTTAAAATATGTTAAAGTTTCAGTTATTCATTCTTTAATTTTGACAAGTCATCACTTAATTTAATGTTTAATTAAAAAATAGGATACATTTGATCTTATCCTTCTTTGGATTGTTTCATCATCTGATCACCTTATTTATAGGATTTCGAGATTACAAGAAAAAAAAATCAGCATGAGAAAATAAAAAAGAACCATGAAAAATGTGAATAATTTTGTACAATAAAAAGATATTTTATATTAACAAATGGCTAAAAAAAAGTCTTTTTCTTCTTGCTGTAACAGCTTTTCATAAAAATACAAGTATTGCATAAAAAGATCAACAAATAAAAAAACAGATGAGTTCAGTTTTTAATAAACATATTATGCAGCAATAAATTTTATCTAATACCCTGTCATTTTGATAATGTATTTATAAATTGTCTTTTTCACTTAATATTCTGTAACATTTAAACCTTATGTCAAACAAATCATTGTAGGAAATAATGTAGACATTATAAAGTAGCATTATTAAAAAATTACATTAACACTTTACAATGAGGTTTACTATATCAACATATCAACTATATCTGACACAAAATTTGCAAACTTCAAAAAAAAAAACAGGAATGTAATGAAAAAAAAACAAAAAAAAAAACATTCACAACCTTATCTATTTCCTCAAAAGAGTAAAAAGCTAAATCTTCTTATTCAGATTCATTAAGATTCAAGTAGATTCGATATTCTTTAGATTCATTTTTACATATAGTAGTTGAACTAATGCAGCATTTCAAGAGAAATAATCTTTTTTATATTTTTATACAATTGATACTTATAACATAAATTTTAAATTGCTCTCTCTTTAGTATGAAGATATTTGCAGATTGATTTTGATGACATGCATTTGACAGTTTCAATTTTCATGGTTTCATTTTAAAGTTTAATCTCTCATGTAGAAAAATGAAATCTTCATTTGCACACTGATACATATATATTTTACTGATCCCTACACCATATTTTACATATACAAATAAAATATAAAATAATATATAAAAATAACAAACTTTATTGCATTTTCCAATTTGTGGTAAAACTTATTTTTAACTAAATATGTTATCAAAGCATATGACAGGAGAACATATATATGTGTAACCAAGGAGGTTATATTAGAAGGAGAGAGAACGAAAGACGATAATTACACATAAAATGTTACCGACTTTTCTGTAAGTGGGTGTTAATAAGTTGAGATCGACTCTGTCACAGAGGGTGATTTTGTCCTAATTACATGTATTTTAATTTTAATTATACCCGAGTAAGAACAGAAACACCCGAGGTGTCATAAACTGACCGGATATACAATTATTGAAATGTTAATCAGATTTTTTGTGATATTTTTTATTATGTAATTAAAAATTAAAATTTAATGTTAAAAGTAAACTTATTACCAAGAGAAATTAAACGAATATCCGTCTCATTGCCGTCAATGTTAATATCAACAGTCATAACAGAAATTAAGTCACTTTTACGATGTTCCCGATAAATTTCTCTATGTTTCAATTGCAAATATTCCTTCCGGTCGTTACCGGTCACCGTAACTAAAGTACTTTGCATATTCGTATATTTTCTATGATTATTACCTGCCAATTCTCATAAGCAGAAATTGACAGGTGAAGCGAAAATCTTTGTTTAAACCAATGTAGTGTTGAATAAAAATCGCTCACTAACTTTCCTTTAAACCCTCATAACTTTGTCATTTCTTTATCTTTTTTCACCGTAGACAGACGGTTGATTTTGAAATTGAGCATCAAATCTTTTTCCAAATCATAAACACCTATCCACTGCACTGTAACTAAAAATACACCTGAACTTTAATGACCCAGTCACTGATAACAATCACGTGACATATGCAATTTATCTAATAGCCCAAACTACCCGCGGTAACAGCCAGGTACATCAGAGGGCCATGTCAAGTGGGTGATAAACATGTCGGTTTCTTTATAATTTTATCAGTTTTCTCTGATCGAACTGCTATCCTGGGGATGCTAATTTTGTATCAAGCAGAGTGTTCACTCTCCTTCTAATATAACCTCCTTGGTGTAACTAAATACATGGTATTTCCTACCACAAATTGGAAGATACATGAATTTTCATATTATGATTTCTTTGGTGGGAGATTTGGGTTATCAAAAACTGCTATATGTTATAATGTCCGATACGTTTATCTTTAATTTTTTTCCCCATTTTTCACAATCTATGAAGATAATTATAAGTCATTTTCACATTCAACAGTATGGACAACATTGTAAATGTTTTGGCAATCCGTGTCATTACATTGATGATTCTTAAAATACTGAAATGGAATGATTTAAAAGTATCGTCTATGTTTATCAGATACTATTTTGCAATGTGGATCAAGCTGGCATACTTTTCTATTCTGGATTCATTAATTTTTTTTTTACCAATTACTTCATGATAAAGTTTGTAGTCATTATTCTGAATTATCTTATGTAGTGTCCCTGTTTTTACTCAATCTGACAATATATGCTCTGTAATTTTCTACTCTATTTTTGACCAGCTGATTTCAAATAAGGAGGATATATATCATCATATAATCCAATGCTCATATCATTCATCACAAGATGTGGGGTATATGTCAATGAGACAGAAAACCAAATGACACAAAAAACAAAAAGACATCTGTAAAGGTAAATCGAAACCTCAGGTTGATGTAGTCATAAACAATTTAAGATTAGAACTCAGTCATAAAATATTAACTAATAAAACAAATATAAATAATTTCTGAATGCAAGTTTAAATTATCAGATTTAACCCTGTCACATATTTTGAAATAATAAAAAAGATTGCAATTATTTCTAAATTTACAGTAATAAAACACTAAATAATCTCATAATTAAAACCTGCCATGCACAAATATATTGGTAACAAATAAACATTATAATCACGTTTGGCATTGTGGTAGTATTAATTTTGCAATCCGCCTGGCTTAGCACCAAATCTGAACACACATTACTTTTGAACAAAGAAAAATTGAATTCAATTTGCAGTAGCATTCTAAAAAATCACAAAATATATCAGAGAACTTGATTAACAGCATATAAGAATAATCCAAAACATAAACTTTGAATTATAATGTTTTTTCTTCTTCATTAAAATGACATTACTATACTATACTCTTTTAAAGGGACAAAAGACATACACCAGGAAATTATTCTTTTAACAAGTTGTCCAATTATTGCATTACTTATTTTTATAACTATCTTCCATTTCTAAATTATCTATAAGTCCTGATGTATCTTCTGTATGTATGGTAGCCTCTTCTGTTACCCTGACATACTCATAGAAATAAGCAATGACCATGAATATCAGAATGTCTATTAACATAATCACTGCATAGAAGAAAAACTCCACAGCCTGCAAAATACAATAAACTAATGTCATAAACATAATACAATAAAAAAAATCTCATTAACAAATTACAATAAACAAATATGAAAGGCACCACTGATTAGGAAAGGAAATATATTCTTTAAATCCTCAAAATTTTGTTTTGTGTATAAAAAATATTATTGGCCGACATCACCATAAAATCAAAATTCAAAATCAGAACTTGATGTCATTAAAATGATTACAAAAATATCATTTTTCTAAAATGGTTAAATCAAGGATCATCATTGCCAAAACTATTTGTCCATTTTCAGTTACACAGTTTGTTATGTAAAATTGTACAAATATTATCTTCATACCACATCTTCCTTTTATATCTTACCTGATTAGAAAATAATCGGATTTCAGATATTATTGCAACAATTAAATTGCCAAAGGCAGTGTTCATTAGAAAGGCTGCCTGAATAAAGGATTTCATGGACTTTGGTGCCTGTAAACAAAAGAAAAACTACATTAAAACAATTAACCAGTTTTAACAGAATATAAGAGTTTTTTTGATAATTTAAACAGAAACCATTTTTAGAAAAAAGTGGTTTCTGTGGGTACCCAGCATCAAAGGTAAAATAGATACATGTAAATATTTATTTTGGATGCTGTTGACTTACTGATTCAAATATATCTACTTCATATCAAATCATTTTTATGTGATTCCGAATTCATAGATAAACATTAATATAATCATATTGCACCTGTCCTAAGTCAGAATACTGATGTTCATTGGTTGTTTTCTGTTTATGTGGTTCATAAGTGTTTCACGTTTCCTGTTTTTTATATAAATTAGACTGTTGGTTTTCCCCTTTGTATGGTTTTACACTAGTAATCTTTGGGGCCCTTTTTAGCTTGCTGTTCAGTGTGAGACTTGGCTCTGTGTTGAAGATCGTACCTTGACCTATAATGGTTAACTTTTATAAATTGTGACTTGGATCGAGAGTTGTCTATTTGGCTCTCATACCAAATCTTCCTATATTAAAATAATATTGATCTTATACATCGAAGGCAGACAAATTAATGATGTCATTAGTTATAAGTATTGCTGTATACAGTATCTTCTACTGAAGTTTAAGAAAAGTGGCATAAAATCTCAAATCAAGAAAAATAACAATGAATGTTTAGACATTAATAAAATTCTGACTCAGTTGGTATATAATAATAATAATGTAATCTTAAAGTCTTTAAGTATCATCAAGCACCATGTGTCTCATCTTGTAGATTTATAAATGGCATATAAGACAAAGTTTAAATATCAACCAACCTAAATAATATGTAACAAAAAATCTATGCACATAACATATAGCTAAAATTCAAGACATCTTCAAGCAGGAAGTGACTGCACAACAGAAAATAAACTTTGTTTAAAGATACAACTCATCATGATTAGTTCCTAACCAAATAACATATCATTCCTCAATACAGAAGTTGGAAAAAATGTAACAAAAATCATCTTACCTCCTATATATTTCTAGGACTATCATTGGTTAAAAGCGACCGTGTGGAGACCATGTATATTTAATATGGGCATGGTTTAATGTGAGACACAGTTAGTATTGGTATATATCTCTTTAAGAAAAAAACACGACGTTGAGGAAAAATCTGAAAACACGGACAACAGACAAAGAAATTGATGATGAATGATTGAAAAAAATGCAGAAAACACATGAAAAGGTGATAAATCATTATTGTTGGCATTTGTTTTCATATTGACCAAGAGTTTGTTATATTGAAGACTTGTTCACCTTGATAGAACACCAATCAAAAGGTTCCTAAATGACACATATTAAGATAGTCTGCAAGATATATTTGTTACACAAAGTGCTATTGGAATTTACTGACCCTATACATGTATATAACATATAAGGTCAGTCACTTATATTATTCCACTGCTTATACATAATGGTAGTTCAATCAATATTTGATTGGTTGAGACTATCCCAAGTCATTGAACAAATCTTTATATTCCCCTCTGAAATGTCAGGACTAAATCAAGGGAGGTAATCTGCAGTTATTGTAAATAAGTAAACAAGTAAACAATGCATAGGCAGTGGAATAACACATTCATTTCCCTTGGCCTTGGTAGATATGAAGATTTAATCACCCTTATTTTTGGGTGAACAAATCTTCATATCTTCCTCTGGCAAGGGAAATAACTGTATCATATTGAATGCCAAATGGTTTATAAAATAATAATCACCTGTGAATATCCAAACGAGAGACCAGTAATTGAGAAAAGAATTTCCCCCACAGTTATAACTATATACTGTGGTACCATGACCAACATAGACAAGGAGTTCTGTTCTACACTGGTGAATAACATTAGGTTTGTCTGAAATAAACAACAGTTATAACTATACACTGTGGTACCATGACAAACATAGACAAGGAGTTCTGTTCTACACTGGTGAATAACATTAGGTTTGTCTGAAATAAACAACAGTTATAACTATATACTGTGGTACCATGACAAACATGGACAAGGAGTTCTGTTCTACACTGGTGAATAACATCAGGTTTGTCTGAAATAAACAACAGTTATAACTATATACTGTGGTACCATCACAAACATGGACAAGGAGTTCTGTTCTACACTTGTGAATAACATAAAGTTTGTCTGAAATAAAGACAACAGTTATAACTATATACTGTGGTACCATCACAAACATAGACAAGGAGTTCTGTTCCACACTGGTGAATAACATTAGGTTTGTCTGAAATAAACAACAGTTATAACTATATACTGTGGTACCATCACAAACATGGATAAGGTTCTACACTGGTGAATAACATTAGGTTTGTCTGAAATAAACAACAGTTATAACTATATACTGTGGTACCATGACAAACATGGACAAGGAGTTCTGTTCTACACTGGTGAATAACATCAGGTTTGTCTGAAATAAAGAACAGTTATAACTATATACTGTGGTACCATGACAAACATAGACAAGGAGTTCTGTTCTACACTGGTGAATAACATTAGGTTTGTCTGAAATAAAGAACAGTTATAACTATATACTGTGGTACCATGACAAACATGGACAAGGAGTTCTGTTCTACACTGGTGAATAACATCAGGTTTGTCTGAAATAAACAACAGTTATAACTATATACTGTGGTACCATCACAAACATGGACAAGGAGTTCTGTTCTACACTGGTGAATAACATTAGGTTTGTCTGAAATAAACAACAGTTATAACTATATACTGTGGTACCATGACAAACATAGACAAGGAGTTCTGTTCTACACTGGTGAATAACATCAGGTTTGTCTGAAATAAAGAACAGTTATAACTATATACTGTGGTACCATGACAAACATGGACAAGGAGTTCTGTTCTACACTGGTGAATAACATCAGGTTTGTCTGAAATAAAGAACAGTTATAACTATATACTGTGGTACCATGACAAACATAGACAAGGAGTTCTGTTCTACACTGGTGAATAACATCAGGTTTGTCTGAAATAAACAACAGTTATAACTATATACTGTGGTACCATCACAAACATGGACAAGGAGTTCTGTTCTACACTGGTGAATAACATTACATTTGTCTGAAATAAAGAACAGTTATAACTATATACTGTGGTACCATCACAAACATGGACAAGGAGTTCTGTTCTACACTGGTGAATAACATCAGGTTTGTCTGAAATAAAGAACAGTTATAACTATATACTGTGGTACCATGACAAACATAGACAAGGAGTTCTGTTCTACACTGGTGAATAACATCAGGTTTGTCTGAAATAAATAACAAGTTATAACTATATACTGTGGTACCATGACAAACATAGACAAGGAGTTCTGTTCTACACTAGTGAATAACATCAGGTTTGTCTGAAATAAAGAACATGAAAATAAAACAATAATACTTGTCTGATAAATAACAGTAAAACTTGTACAACTGAAAATAATCTAAAATGTTTTTATCCAAAAAAAAAACCACCTGATAATGTATTAATGTTGCAGGTTATCAATAATTGGTTATAGTGTATTGTTTGCAATACCTTGTCATCAAGTTAACAAAACATTTTTTGGTCATTTGCATGTGTTCACAACGATAAAGGTTGAACACATATAATGAATTAAGAGTGCATTTAGTGTTTTACACAGCTTCTGGGTTTTTTTTTTAACACATATTACTTTTGACTTCTAGGTGTTTAAACAAATGATGAAAATTAATCTTCCACCAGAATTTCTGTTGTAAAGACAGGCTGCATATGACACATTTGTCTTTTTATGATTACTTTATATCCAAGGATAAATTTGAAAGGACATTTCTATGTAATAAAAGCTTTGATATACCAGTACTTACTTTGCTATTTTCATTATATAACAGAAGTGTATATATTCCACCTATACCCAACTTGACAGTAGACACCAGACTCCAATCTGTTGCATTATCACCATTCTTCGGTAACTTATAAACTTCATAACTGTTAAATTAATTGTTATTAGGTAAACAGATAGTAAATTTTCATTACAGCAAAATGATTCAATACATCATCTCTAAACATCAGGCCTAAGTCATGAACAGACCCTTCATATTAAGAATGTTCTATTGAAGTAACAGTAGATATAATGATGTTGTTTTACAGCATAACTTATAATTCTTAAGGTGGTACCCAACACCTTAACTAAAATTAATTTGGCTCGTTTAATTTTCATAAAATTTTGACTAAGTATTTACTTTAACCCTTTGACAAAAATATAAAAATTTCAAAAAATTTTAACCAACCGTTTTATCAGAAAAATTACACTGGTTATATAGCAGTTTGACAAACACTTATTTTGATCATCGAGAAGCTTAATATTCCCTAAACAACACAACGTAATTAAAACGTTTAGCTGATTTTACAGAGTTATCTCCCTGTAGTGTTAGGTACCAAATGATTATTTTATCTATATTTGGTAGCTATTGATTTGTTTAATTTCTCCTAGATTTTCCATTTCCAGTAACTGTGATGACAATGTTATTATTATTCATAACAAAAGAAAATAATGTTCATCTGTTTTATGTAAAACTTTCCTCTTTAATCCTTCATACAGATTCACACAACAGGAGATTAAAGAAATATTATTTTGCACAAAAAAGAGAATTTACACAGGGAAAACCATGCCAAAGTTTAAAAATTACAGCTTATTAATTTACAAATAGAAATATCATCTTACCTTTCAGGTTCTAAAGACAGGTGGGTGTGGTTTTTGATATCAAATGTGATCCCTGTTTTCTCTGTAACAGTACCAGTATAAGTAGTTGGTACCAGTTTCACACTCCCTATAGAATTATCCATATTCATAACACTGAAAAAAGTGTGCAGTTTTATAGAAGTTGTATACAATAGTTGTACATGAGTCTTTGCTGTTACTCCTAAATTCTGCATACTTCGTAGAGAAGCAGCAAATACCAATTTTAAAGTCTTTGTTTTGACCTAGCCAAGGTTCAAACAAACACCCTCTGATGACCAAGCTGAACATGCTACCACTTGTGACCAGACCACAACACCACTGATACAATATAGAGATGTGGTAGGATTGCCAATTTTCAAATGAAGTTGATGTAAGCAATTATTGGCAACAGTATGGCCTTCAACAATGAATAAACCCATACATTATAATTGACTATAAACTGCCATGAAATTATCAAATAACTTCACTGAGAAATTTAACGTCATAATTTATAACAAAACAAAAATTGTAAAACAAATGATCAACTGACAACCACTGAATTATAGGTTCCTGACTTGGGACAAGCACATACAGATTGTAGTAGTTACCAAAGATTAACCTTCATCACCAAGGACCACAGATTGACCCTAATAACTTAAGACAACAGGTTGACCCTGATAACCAAGAACCAAAGTTCTCAAAACAAATTATTCTTTCTACTTGATTTCCAATCCATTAGGCATAGATTTGGTGATGCCAATTACAAAAAGTAGGTATAAATAACCCATTATTGGATTTCTGAAGTTACAATTTACCTTCTCCTTTAGAAGAAGATACCACAAGGGTTTAAAAGAGAGGCTATACCATGACATTTTTGTGCAAAAAAAAAAACCTATTCTGATGTTTCCATTTTCTGTTGATCATGATTTATGGGAACATATCACAAAAGGTAAAACAGGTAAGATTTTTAAGAGATATATTGGAATCTTCCAAACATTATAAAAGATATATTGGAATCTTCCAAAGATTATAAAAGATATATTGGAATCCTCCAAAGATTAATAACAGATATATTGGAATCTTCCAAAGATTAATAAAAGATATATTGGAATCTTCCAAACATTAATAAGAGACATATTTGATTTACCTTATTAAAGCATTTCCTTCTCCTGATTTCTTTCTTTGATCCTTTATCTGAATAAAATAGGAAATATTATTGTACAATTTAATAAACATAGGATTCACTTCTTGATATTTCTGTGAATTTGTGTCGTGCACCCTGTATACCATCTCTATATGTATGATTAAATTTGCCTTACTCGTCTATTATATAAATTGAATATTTCCAAGCAGGCAATAAAAAGAATTAAAATAGCATGTATACATTTATTTACTGAATCAAAGCCGTTAAGAGATTCATTAGATCCTCTTGAACTTAAAAAACATTTTAATAGTAAATTTACATTATTATTTGTTTGTATTGTAAAAGTTCTATTGGTTATCAATTTTGTTTTGAGCAGTGTACATGTTGTAATCAAATTAATCTGAGGATAAATAAGTTACTATTGTGAACTTTTACAAAAGGAACTTTTTTCTTAGGACTCATATAATACCGTTAAAAGAAATAAAGCTGGATGATACACACTTAAAGGTACCTAAATTATCTCCCTTTATACTACCCCTGGACAACAAAGAACAGAAAGAGTGGTTCCATCATCTTTCAATATTAAACAAATGCCCCTGTTTGCATGCAACATCATAAAGGACATAATTTTAGAACGGTAAAAGCAATGCGACTCAATTTTAAACTTGATCTGTATTTTGTTGTAATAAGCATTATGTATAAGTTTCATAACATTTGGCTGTCAGAAGCAAAGTAAAGTTTGATTGCGGAAACCAGTTTTGGGATCAATTTTGGTATTGTGGCAATAGAGCAGGCATAAAAATGAAACCGTTCAATACAGACACAAAGTATACCCACCTTAATGAGATCCAGTGACGAACTATTGTTTTGTAAAATAACAAGTCTATATGAGTGACTTCCTATGAAACTAAATGTTTTAGAGATATTTTCTGTAGAACAATCTGCTGATATATTCCATGTGATATTGCCAGGTGAGAATTTCTGAAATTCACCTAACTGAAAAAAATTAACAGTAGTACAATGTATTATACTAATGGTATTGTTAAAAAGCAATACTTCATTCCTCAATAAAATAAAGTTAAGATCTAAGCATAAAATAAAGAAGTTTTCATATCCAAGTTATTCTTTTTTTAAAACTAGGGTTCTTGATAATGAAATTTTTCAACAATCAGTTTAAGCTTATACATATGTATGTGACATCTATTATCTATATATCATAGAGTCATGCTTTGACACATGGAACTCAATCTTTATTAAATTCACCATAACAAAACCAATAAATATTCTTCAGAAAAGATATACAGCAATATATATACCTGAAGACTGTGTATACTCTGACTGTAGTGGGCTGAAGAAACAGATGCAGTACATGGTAACACATTGTAATGAGTTATACCTATTTCTGTAGTAGTTAAAGGAGATTCAAACTGACTCTGAAAATAAAACAAATTGGTCATTTAGAATAACTGTTTACTATGTTAAAATATTCAAGAATAAAATTAAACTGACCTATTGTACGTGATAATGATCCACCAAAATTACATAAACTAACCCAGCAAAATAATTTAAATGATATCATATGATACTGATGTTTTTTTCTGGAGTTTCATTGAGTTCATAAGATTGAGAAGTCATACATGTAAAATATTAAGGAGCATCAATCAAGAATATTGGCAGGAACACAAAAACAAGGAAGGCTTGATAAGCAGGGTTATCACTATTATACGAAATTTTCAATTGAGTAAACTACCTGATAATTTCCACAGTAGAGTAATATGAAAAATTATCGCTAGAAACTAAGGGTGTAAATGCCGGTCACTGAAATCAACATTGTCATAGGTGAAATAGAGATAAACAGATTCTTATTTGTCATCTCAACTTGATTGCTTCCTCACTTTCGCCGTACAGGCTCAAGCAGTATAAAATCGATATTGTTGAGATGACCAATGATATCTATAATAAATAAATGACTATATATTTTCTGTTTTTTCATTGGCTAAAAACATAGGATATCCTCTTTGATAAAACATTTTATTACATTGGTTGCAATGAATTACATTGATTTCCCAGTTCAATAAAAACCGATAATTTCACTTGTGAAATAAACGTGGTTATTTCACTCTCAGACGTCATACAACAATAGGTGTTGTCAAGACGTCGATAATGGTGGATCAAAACAAATTGTGAATGTGTAGAAAAAAGATATAGTTCTACATTAATTTCTTAAAAAAAGCCATTTGCCAATGTAATAAAAAGAATAACTAATTAAATAATTCAAATATTGAAAAATATTCAACTCGTGACCGAAAAACACTGATAATTAACTCATGCGCTTCGCACATTTGTGAATTGATGTGTTGTTCATTCACTCGTTGAATATTTTTTCTCTATTTGAATTTTTCGATTAGTTATCCTATAAATATTCACCGCGTAAAAAAATCATTATTGGTTACCTAAATATAGATATTCCAAGGCAATATCAATGATGTATGTTTATGACATCATGAAAATTCTGTTTTTTTTCTTTTTCTTCTTGTTTTCAGTGTATTTTTTTCTCCTAGCTCTTGTTGTTTTTCGATGTTTTTTAAATAGAAACTTTATTGATTAGGCCTAAAAAAAAAAGATATGTGTTTCCGGTAACATCATTTTGAAAAATAGGGTCGGTAGGTCGGAATTCTTTTTTTTTTTTTTTTTTTTTTTTTTTTTTTTGACATCGTAAATGAAATCCGGAAAATTATCATGGTTTTTCCAAGTCCGGATCCGTAATTAGTTTCAAAAACCGGAAGTGTGCCATTTGCAATGTTTTTGAAGCACCTGCTGTGCAAATTTCTTGGATTTTAACCTATTTGGAATACCTTTTGACATTAATAAAATGTTTTACTGGCTTTATATGCAAGTAGAAGCAAGAGAGAAAAAATATTATGTCATCTATCAGAAGCCTGTGTCAAAAACGGGGTTGGTTGATACAATTTTTTTTTTTTTTTTTTGAAGATCCAATAAAAAAGTTAGGGTCGGGGCTAAAAAACAGGGTCGGTCGGGTTACCGGAAACATCGATCTTTTTTTTCTCGGCCTTATTTCAACTTTTGAAAATTAACATTCAAAATCAGATAATATATCGAGTATACCTGTTTTAAATTTGTACAAATTCAAGAAAGAGAAAAAAGTCATAAAATAAAACAATTGTTGACTTTTGATTTCCATTGATGCAATGATTTATCA
Source organism: Mytilus galloprovincialis (assembly GCF_965363235.1). NCBI lineage: Eukaryota > Metazoa > Mollusca > Bivalvia > Mytilida > Mytilidae > Mytilus > Mytilus galloprovincialis. Next base: position 50,791,423 of record NC_134851.1, read on the forward strand.
ACCCCAGTCTGCACGGTTAACAACTACTCCAATGCCCCAGACTAGTAAAATTTCATTCAGACTAGTAAATTTTTGCAAAACTTTATTTGGCCCAATAAGAAAAATGACAGAATATTGGTCTTCAGACTAGTAGTTGAAAAAGTTTTTGGCGCAGACTGCAACCCCAGAGATATAACATTCACCCTTGGCCATTGACCCTTATGGTTTATAAATCATTGTTTCAACCTCATCAAAAGTCAAAAATTGTACAACATAGAGTTTGTTCAACTTTGTCTAGAGAAAGTAGCAAACCTTGATTTAAGCCCATACATTTATATTTCATATGAATATTTGTGTTGTAGATTGCTGTCTTATTCCAATTGCAAATAACTAGATGAAATATTAAAAGAACTTCAGAGGAAAATTTATTCTTTTATAAAAATGGTTACTTCCCTTTCATTGGATACTAATACTGTTTTCTTGTGTTAACATTTTATTTGCCCTTACATCAATTTCTGTGACATTTGTATTTGTATGTAGCACATGTAATTAAAGAACAACAAATTAATTACCATTTTTCATAAAAGATTCAACATTATTTGTTTAATTCAATATGACATAGGATATACAAGATATGCATCATTTACATGGCATCCCAATATACCCCAAATAAAAACTCTCAAGACATCAAAATTATTCACATTATAAAAATCTAAATTACACTGTTTAAAATATATAGAAACTTTCACTTTATATGCATAGGACAAAATGCTTAAAATGTTCTATTATATAAATATATAAGGTTATTTCATTTAACTAAATTTACCCCTTCTAGCAGGTGTGATTCTTTATTTTTGCTGTGACACACTTGCATCTATTAAGAAGTGGTAGATTTCCATGTTTAATTAATTTACTCACATTTATTTTAAGTTGCACAAAGCCTGCCATAACAAAAGCTATTACCGACAAAAACATTCCTGCAACCATTCTCTGTAGAGGTCTGAAAAATACAAAATACCAGGGTGGATTTAAATCCTGAAATTATTCTAAAATGTATAGAACCTTTATCAAACTTTTCTGCAAAAATTAGAAATAGTTTCCATATATATATGTTAATAATCATGATCTATCATTCAATTTTAAACAGACATTTGTGGGCTGTAGCTCTGTAATAAAAAAAATCTGAATAAAAACTAAAATGTTGAATCAAATGTCTTCCAAAATATAACTGGTACTCTACATCAGCTTCAATGCTCAGAGTGAGGTGAGGTACTCTGAAGTGAGGTCAGCTTTTTGTATTTATGTTGAAGACTTTCTGTTTTGAATTTTCCTCAGGGTTTAGTATTTTTTGTGATTTCACTTTTCATTGTGACTTTGGGTGTTTGTGTTTTTTTAACTGTTATTTTGTGTCATGGATGGATACCCCATATCTTTTGTTCATACTCACCTATTAGGAACTTTACATTTATCCAAACACGGATAAATCAATTTTTCAAACAGTGGTATAAGTCCTAATATCAGGATAGGATTAAGTGCCTACAAAGAAATCATTTAAATTTCATTACAATACAGATTACTTGGAAGAATAAGGGTCCTATAAACAGGTTGGTTAAAAAGCTTTTATGCAGCTACATATAGTATATGTATGAACGTTTTACATGTTCTGTTCCTAATGTTGTCTAGGTTGGGGTTCTACTCTTTTTCAAAATCATTTTAGGAATGACTGTAATATTTTTTCTGTCTATGAAGAAATAACATAAAAAATGTGGTGCACACTGAATAACGCGCGTAGCGGGTTATTTAACAGTGTGCACCACATTTTTTATGTTATTTCGAATAGACAGAAAAAATATTACAGTTATTTCTTATAATTTAATTCTAAATTCCATTTTAAACCATAGAAAACCATGAAAAAACATTGATGACGTCACGGTCACATGACTAAATTATGTCTATGGGCTCATAACAAAATAACGTCAGCCAATCAGAAGACATGTTACATCCAAAATTAAATCATATCTGTATACAAATACTGTGGATTCATTTATTTTAGTGGGTATCATTTTTCCTGGATTGAGGAAAATTTGCAGTTACATGGATATTTGATTTCATGGTTTTGTAAATCTATGCATGCAAAGCCTATAGAAAATTTGTAATTCGTAGAACATTTAAAATTGTGGTTCGGCTGTACCCAAAAATTGATATCCAACGATTAATAATAATGAATTACAGTAACTAATATTTCATTTTTTTCTTTGTAAAACCTTTGTTGTAGCACATATTTATAACATAGTTTTTGTATCTTACCTGCAATTGGTCTGGCTTGATTCTTCCAAGAGGACCCTGCAAAGGAAATAAAATTGAACAATGCCTAATTAAAAAGCAGTTATATGTTGAAAATGTTTGTATTAAATCTCATTCAGACAAGGTTTCAACATCAATGTTTGTATTAGGTCTCATTCAGACAAGGTTTCAACATCAATGTTTGTATAAGGTCTCATTCAGACAAGGTTTCAACATCAATGTTTGTATTAGGTCTCATTCAGACAAGGTTTCAACATCAATGCTTGTATTAGGTCTCCTTCAGACAAGGTTTCAACATCAATGCTTGTATTAGGTCTCATTCAGACAAGGTTTCAACATCAATGCTTGTATTAGGTCTCATTCAGACAAGGTTTCAACATCAATGCTTGTATTAGGTCTCATTCAGACAAGGTTTCAACATCAATGTTTGTATTAGGTCTCATTCAGATAAGGTTTCAACATCAATATTTGAAAGTCATAGAGATACTCCTCTTCTTAACTCCCAACAGTTGTGTGTATAAAATTTTATGCTTAACAACCAAGACACGTTTTTGGTTTTGCACCAAGAATATCACCTGTTAACCTAATAGCTTGAAACTTGGGAGGGGTCTATACTATATCCTGAAGTAATTATGTGTATAAACGTCAATAAGAATTGACTGTGTAAATAAGTCTGGCTCTATTTTGACAAGGTGTGTTAGCTTCCCATTTAACAAATATATGCACAATCCATGTAGACAAAATACTATAACCATATCTCTTAAAGCTTTTGTTCCAAGGGAATATGAATACATTGTACTTTAATGGTATAGAAGTTAAAACAATAACATACCATGCTGCCATCTAACTGTTCTGCTTGTAAAGTCCATCTGGATCCCTATAGAAAAATGGAAGGTAAATAAGTACTGTTCTAATATGTTTTTAAATGTGATAGTTGATAAACAGCTGACTATGCAGTATGGGCTTTGCTCATTGTTGAAAGTAATACAGTGAACTATAGCTGTTAATTTCTGTGTCATTTGGTCTCTTGTGAAGAGGTGTGTCATTGGCAGTCATACCACATCTTCTTTTTGATATAAATTCTGACTTTTTTTATAGAACACAAATTTCCTTAAGTGCTTTAGAAACCACAAATATCCATGTATCCTTGAAAGTTGTTAACAATGAAAACAAATAAATCCCTGTTATCTAAAATGCTTAAAACATTGAACAAGAGCTGTGTCGCTCACCTTGGTCTATGTGCATATTAAACAAAGGACACAGATGGATTCATGACAAAATTGTGTTTTGGTGATGGTGATGTGTTTGTAGATCTTACTTTTACTAAACATTCTTGTTCCTAACAATTTTCTCGTTCTATATAGACTTGGCCCTTTAGATACAGAGGAAAATATTTTGTAAAAATTTACAAAAATTTACCAAATTTATGAAAATTGTTAAAAATTGACTATAAAGGGCAATAAATCCTTAAGGTGTCAACTGACCATTGTGGTCATGTTGACTTATTATTAGATCTTACTTTGCTGAACATTATTGCTGTTTACAGTTTGTCTGTATCTATAATAGTATTCAAAATAATAACCAAAACAATTCCAATTGGGGGGCAGCAACCCAACAACCAGTTGTCCAATTCATCTCAAAATTTCAGGGCAGATAGATATTGACTTGATAAATGATAACAAACATTTCCTGAACTTTGGTCTTGTAATACATTAAGCTATACAAACCTGTTGATCACCAAGAGCCCAGTATAATGGCAAGGGTACACATATGATTAACACTTTTAACAGACGTTTTACTTCTTCCACAAAATCAGCCTGAAAATGCAATGAAAATATTTAACAAGTGAATCTGTAAGCTACTGCTTACTAATGATACAGGAAGTTGTTGAGTGATGAATCTGAAAAAGCATCACACAGTTGCTGACTCACATAAACCCTGAAACCAACTTTCAGAAATCCTTGTAATGTAGATCCTGAGAAAGATTTGACCGAAATATTCATGGGACAAAGGATGGACTGACAAATAGCCTGAAGGATGAAATGACAGACATACATATCTTCTTTTTTTATATATATAGTGTATTAGGTCACTAGCACACTGTGTTACAAATTGATCTTACAGACTATCTTCACATGTGGTATTTAGGCTAGTGGACTATCAAAGTGATTAAGTCTTCAATTTTCAGTATTAAGAACCTACTTTTATTTGTCATACAAAAAACAAATGCCAACTATAACAACTTGCATTTCAATCATTTTAAATTTGTTTCCTGAATTTATTTCAATCGTACATTATTAATTCCTTCTTCTGTTGAAACCTTTCAGATTTATTTTATTTTGTTTTGAAAGGGAAGTACTTATACCACTTTCAACACCGGAAAGTAAGTTTTTGTGGAGGAAAGTCTAAAAACACAGACTTGGGCAGGAAAACTGGCAAACCTAGTCTTCTTAAATCAGAGTCAAAAACACATTGCAATTAAAGTGATTACAGGCTAATTAGAGTGTAAATTAACTACTTAGAACATTTGGTCTACAAGACTCCTGAAAAAATTTGAAGCAGCTAGTATAAATTTGTAAAAACTGATTTATCATATATCAAATATGTGTCCATATGTGTAAATGTCAACTGCCTGCTACAGAGTCTTTGCACTCATTACCTCAAAAAGTCCAATAGAATGATCTAACCAATGTGGTCTTTTATCTGGATGTGAAATCTTCCCTTTTATACCATACTACAATTATAAAAGAAAAAAATGGTAAAATATATAAAATGTCCTTGGATAGCATATATACACAAACATAACAGTTTTGTAAAAAATGTTTAAATTTCTAAAATCTAAAATCAAGTTTATGGTTGAATACTCAAATATTTGACAACAGCAACTGCATATTTTAGTATTTAAAGATAAAACTTTTTTGAAACATAAATTACTGTAAAATATAAATCTCAGACAACAAAAGAAAACATTGAAATATAATAAATAATCAATTTATTGTCATGAATGATGCAATCATAGTTAGAAACTTAGATCAAGGCATTATAATTTGACAATAATTAAACAATAAAGTATAAAATACTTTTTTTGACTTCATTAGAATTTCTTTGAAAATTTTGGACACCACATATAAAATCCCCAACTAAATAACAATGGTAACTAGGACGGTTCATTATTGTGGGAGAGATCCGTTTGCGCCAAAAATGCTTCCTTTTGCGCCACAACTTTTTTTCTCTAATGCTACGTTTGCGCCACCTGTTTAAAAATTACATGGTATCAATTGCGCCAAAAATAAAATATACGATTGCGCCAATTTAAAGAAAAACATTCCTTAAACACAGAAAATTTTTTCTATTAGTTTCCTGATTTAGAAGGCAAAAGGCAATCTAAAAGTGGAATATAAATTAAATGTCCATTCCTGAATCCATGTATTGTATGCAAAAACATCTTCTGCCCCGCATACAAAGAAATTTAAAGTTAGCTTCACAACCGAGAATAACAATGCCACTGTCATATCATTTACTAAAACAAACTCTTCTTCTTTATTTGTGATCACTATACCTCACTTAACTTTTTTGAAATTCTACTGAACTTTTTGGTTGGGCAGGGAACAGTTATCTTCTCTCTCTGTACATAGACTGTCTTATGCACTTCAAGTCATTTTTCTGTAGATGTTCCTCTTCATGATGGAATAGCTCCGCACATATGATCTTAGCTGATCTTTCGGATATATTTTCTGTAGCTTTTCTTTTGCATGCTGTTCGTAGTATTTGACGCTCTAACTTTTGTGGGTCTGTCTCATGTGTATGTGCAAGACTTCCCCTCAGACAAAAATGATACTAAATATATATTAATCTTTAATATGTACGATCAATATGTGTTCAGGTGAATTGGCGCAAATGAGTTCCGAAAACTGGCGCAATTGATACATTTGAAGAAAAAAAAATTGGCGCAAATGATACCCCTGAAAAACAGTAATTGGCGCAAAAGGAGTGTTGCCATTATTGTGGACCAAAAATACTTGTCAGATATTAGTTCAATCAATGTTTACTACCTACATGTACTTATTGAGCTGAAACTTAATTAAAGCATACAAGAACACCCCAATAAAGTAACAAAAAGAAGAATCCATTTTCTTGACTAACACAACACCATAACTGACAGTGCCATGAATTTATCAGTTGAAATTTGCAGTCAAATAAAAAACGCATAAGATATTAAATTGGCAGCTAAATTGTTAACATACATTAAATTAATTATAAAAATACATTTAAATACCCTATCATTGAGGAAACCAGTAGTGGGGGGGGGAATCATTATATTACTTTATTACTTACAAAAAAAAAACCCCATTTAAACACTCTGACAATGAGGTTACAAGTGAGGGGAATTGTTATATTACTTACAAAAATACATTTAAATACCCTGCCAATGAGGTTACCAGTGGGGGGAATCTTCTTATATAATCTCCCACCTGCTATAAATATCACTGAAAACATTCAAGTAAAAGTAATTATTTATATAATATTTGTTAAGGTAAACCAAAGTTATTCATGATAATCAACTAGATAAATGTGATGGAAGTGATACAAAAATCACATTTACCAGGTAATGTGTTATTGTGTACTATCAGCTGTAAATGCATACAGAACATCCAACTGTAACTATGCAGATATCTTTTTTTTATTTGAAAATATGGTGTTGATGACACATATTTGATTGTTTCAGTTTAATTAATGCACATTGTTCATTGACTAAAAACACCTAATAACTTGACATATATATCAGACTGCATCTTATGCACTAGATGTCTTTTGTTTATTTTCGTCATTAAATTTCTGTCTCATTAATGTATCCTGCACGTTTTCACTGATAAGCAGCCAAAATAACTTCTTAAAAAAGGTTGAAAATAGTTTTTATCAAGTTAATTTTAAATAAAAATAAAATTGAGAATGGAAATGGGGAATGTGTCAAAGAGACAACAACCCGACCAAATAAAAAACAACAGCAGAGGGTCACCAACAGGTCTTCAATGTAGCGAGAAATTCCCGCACCCGGAGGCGTCCTTCAGCTGGCCCCTGAACAAATATATACTAGTCCAGTGATAATGAACGCCATACTAATTTCCAAATTGTACACAAGAAGTTTGTTTGATTGTTGGTGTTAAATTCCATTCATTGGATATATCATGGCCGATTATTTATTTTATTGTTGGAAGAAGCCTGAGTGACCTGGAAAGAAGGACGACCTTCAGTAGGAAAAATGGCAATTCTTGTCAGATAAGATTAGATTCAAAAACACCACTATCAGTGTCAAAAAATGACCAGGATTCATAGCCACATCCTCAGTGCTGACAGGGAAGTAATTTCTGTTGACAAACTACTGAGAATGCCAGTGGCTGCAAGTTTTTATTGAATAATTCACTTTCAATTCAAAATTTCATTTTGTATATAAAAGTAAGAAGATGTGGTAATACAAATTAAAGTACATGTTTTTACAGATTTTGAATCTGTTTGACTCCCTCATCCATTTGAACAATAAACATAACAACCCATGATTATTTCCAATCACAGAAATAAGCAGTCACAAAACTGCAATATTCTCGAGTATGGTAGAGACAAATATGACTATTGTTTAAATGTTTATAATAATTACTTAATGTGACATGTTAAGAGCAATTTAGCATTGCTAAGTCATGTCATGTAACTTACCAGCAGAAGAAATCATCAGAATAGCTGGAATACCAAAAGCTAATGGGTAACATTCTGCTCCATAACAATGAACATCAGCTGTTGGAAAAAAACAAATAAACAGCAATATTAAATAAAATTTAATTTATAGATTTCAAGCTGACCAAAGTGGTTTATTCAGGTTCTTTCCTTCTTCTTCTTCTTCTTCTTCTTCTTCCGAATACAGGAGTAGACTCCTAGGTAGGAGTGTAAAACTTCCCAGAACTTAATTTAAAATTAATATATCAATGAAAAATAGTTCATTTTATTTTAATGTTCTTACAGTAGCACAAATGTATAAATTTATAATATTTTTTTTCTCCAGTGAACTGTGCAAAACTCTGATCATATGCATACTGTGTGTTGTCTCATGTAAAGCCAAGTGCCTTCTTCAATTATAATTATTCTTTTCATGTTCTTACATTTAAAATAATTCTAAATTAAAATTACTAGAAGAAATTTCCTGTAAATACTCACCTCTGAGGATTGGAGTCAGTATAATTGAAAACATACTTCCTAAGTTTATCATGAAGTAAAACACAGAGAAGAAGGTTTCACGTTGTTTTTCCTAAAATATACAAATTAAACAATTTAATTATTCACATGAAAGCAGTTTTGACATTCCTATTTTTGTTTGTTTTGATTTTTAGTTCAGTTTAATACTTATTTATATATTATAGATATAGGAAGAAGTGGTGTGAGTGCCAATGAGACAACTCTCCATCCAAATAACAATTTAAAAAAAAAGTAAACCATTATAGGTCAATGTATGGCCTTCAAATATTCTTTCAATTAATGGACTTTATTTAGAGGATGAAAAGTTGTTTTCTTCATAGTGTACTTGCTATTTCTGTACCTCTAAATGAGAAACACAAATATGTGTGCAAATTAAATATGTCTGTGCACCAATCTTGGACACAGAGCTATTTTTTGATAATTCACTAAAACTTATGTGCTTTTTGAATGACCAGAGAACTATGCAGTAAATTAAACAGTATACTATCATCTATTTCTGTCATTTCACATCTTTTATCACAACATGTATACAATATAATTGTTTCTGGATTAGTTAATTTAGATTGAAGTGATAAAATAAATAAAAATTTACCCAAGCAAAATGAGTAATTGCCAAACTGACTTAAAATCAGACAGAGGTATTTGAAGATGTAATTTGGTTCATATGCAAACAAAATTAACATTTAAGGGGAGATAACTTTGTAATTTACTATCATTCTAACCAAAGTTTATTAAGTGATTTTTCGAATTACTAGACTTGCAGAAAAACAGGACTACAATTTCTAATTTAGGGTGAGGGTAACATAAAAGAAGAATGCCGGATTCTTACAAAGACTGGTACTCAAAGAGACAGTAGGATGAATGATAAATAGAGTAATATCAAAATTAGGAAAATTCCTTACTTGTTCTGGTCTGAACTGGTCAGCACCAAAGGCTGCTACACAAGGTTTTATTCCTCCAGTACCAATTCCAATCAGGATTAATGCAATCATTGGCCCAATCCTACATAGTGAAATAAGAGGTTTCATACAGTACTGTAGCTGTTTTACAACATTTTCTTACTATGATAATTGATTGTTTTTACACTGAAATTTTCATGATATTTTAATTTTATAATATATATATATATTATTATATATAAGGTCCAAATCCACCATTGAGTACAGTCAACTGACTTCAAAATTTCTATTTTTAGAGATCTTGGGTTATTGGGTAGTGAACTTTAGAAACAGGGGATTAATGATGAATGTAACAAATGCATCACACTGAAAATCATGCTCACATAAAGGATTAACACCATATATCAGATAGTCTTGATTTATAGCTCTAACATGGACATTAAGTATTGGGTAAACATTAAGTTAATGAGGGATGAATACAATAATGCATTGCACAGAATTCCATGTAATGATGATGTCCAAAATTAAGAAAGCCTGATTTGTAATTCCTCAGAAAAATGTGCTGAAAATTTCAAACATGACTATAGTGTCACAGATTATTCAGTAAACAGGTAGTTTAAGTATTTATACACGAGACAGCAAGCAGTAAAATATCAACATAAAGGACAAACCCATGGTAAAATTGGTATAAATTCAAGCCCCCAAAAATTATTTCTATACTAATAGGACAAATATGGCAATTCTTTTTAATTGAAGCGCTTTAGGTGAAGGCAATATTTGCCATAATTAATAAATAAATGCACAATTACATTGACATAACAGAATGGAGCAACCTGAATTAGTGACATACTTAAACTAACTACAATAACATATTTAGATTGTTTTTTTTTATGATTCCTTGTGTTTATGACTTTCGGTTTCACAAACATTTATTTTATAGTACAACACTTATATTTTTAGGTCTTCTTTCAATGACGTCGAGTAGCTCATTCATTAAAAAAAAATATATGACATAAGAGTATGATCAGAACAGCCCAACCAATGTATTCATATTTTACTACCACAGGTATGTACTCAACGAGTTTGAAGAATGTCATATTAAAATCAGTTTTTATTTAAATTCAAAGGTTGAAAACTATAATTTATCATATACTTAGCATTGATATGATAGCTTTTGCATATGTGTAATGAGGGGAAGTACACAAGTCATAATTTCCCACCCAGGCTGATAACCCATATCAGGGGCATCTTGTGCACAAAACCCATAATAGTGCCTCTCGTGCAAGTTACTTCCGGTGTTTCCGGTATAGGTTGTTTACTTTTCCATTGTGACGTCAGATATTTTTTATGACGACGTCAAAATTTACAGGAACTTTTGTGGGGATAGTTAAGTACTTGGCTGCTAACAAATGCCATTGACAATTATGAATCATTTTATAGTACAACAAACATGGAGTAATAATGATCATAAAATTCTTCTGAATTGTCAATGTTTCAAAATGCCTCTTTAGGAAATGTTACCATAAATATATATGGAGGTAGTAATGCTGTTGTTGGACAATTATAATATATTTGATTCATAATTCAACTTCTTTATAAAGTTTTTGACTGTTTAAGTTATTGCATTTGTTTATTTGCCTTACATAAAACTATTGTCGGAAGTATATGATAAAGCAATTAATACATGGCCTTTTCCATATCAGCCTGGGTATCATCCCTCGACCCATATCAGCAACTCGACTCTGTCTCGGGCTGATATGGGGGTCTCAGGATGATACCCAGGCTGTACATAATACATGTATTCATAAAAGATAATTTACCATTCTGGTGGTGGTACTGCTGTTGCTGACATTATAACATTTCCTATACCATAAATAATACTCAGATATAGTATTGTCCTGAAAAATTAATGTCAGACATTATAAAGTTTCCAAAACCATAAATAACACTTAAAAATCATTTCACCCCTACTATCATGACTATAAAATGGAAAAGTTTTTAGTGATCTCATGTCATAGTGCTTTTTTTTAAGTTTTCTATTTTGATTTTTTCTTGAAAAAAGAAAGACATTCATAATCTTTTCAAATTATCTTATCAATAACCTTATAGATATTAAAATGCAAATCTATTTAAAAAAAAAGTATTCACTTATACAGCTTTACAATAAATTCTTCTTTGATAAATATGGATTATACACAGCTATTTCTGGAATATTATTATAATGCACTGTTACACCATGTAGATCACTTTATATATGTCACATGATTTTATCTGTATCAGGTAACCATCAGCAATGATAGCTCTAAACAGAGGACTAAGGTAGCAGAGGAACACATAACTTACCTGTATCTACACAGGTAACCATCGACAATGATAGTACCAAATAGAGGACTAAAGTAACAGAGGAACATATAACTTACCTGTATCTACCAGGTAATCATCGGCAATGATAACACCAAATAGAGGACTAAAGTAACAGAGGAACATATAGCTTACCTGTATCTACCCAGGTAACAATTGGCAATGATAGCTCCAAACAGAAGACTAAAGTAACAGAGGTACATATAGCTTACCTGTATCTACACAGGTAACCATCGACAATGATAGCACCAAATAGAGGACTAAAGTAACAGAGGAACATATAACTTACCTGTATCTACCAGGTAACCATCGGCAATGATAACACCAAATAGAGGACTAAAGTAACAGAGGAACATATAGCTTACCTGTATCTACCCAGGTAACAATTGGCAATGATAGCTCCAAACAGAAGACTAAAGTAACAGAGGAACACATAACTTACCTGTATCTACCCAGGTAACCATGGGCAATGATAGCTCCAAACAGAGGACTAAAGTAGCAGAGGAACACATAGCTTACCTGTATCTACCCAGGTAACCATTGGCAATGATCGCTCCAAACAGAGGACTAAAGTAACGGAGGAACAGATAGCTTACCTGTATCTACCCAGGTAACCATCGGCAATCACAGCTCCAAACAGAGGACTAAAGTAACAGAGGAACACATAACTTACCTGTATCTATCCAGGTAACCATTGGCAATGATCGCTCCAAACAGAGGACTTAAGTAACAGAGGAACACATAACTTACCTGTGTCTACCAAGGTAACCATTGGCAATGATTGCTCCAAACAGTGGACCAAAGTAATAGAGGAACACATAACTTACCTGTATCTACCCAGGTAACCATCAAAATGATAGCTCTAAACAAAGGACTAAGGTAGCAGAGAAACGCATAACTTACCTGTATCTACCCAGGTAACCATCGGCAATGATAGCACCAAATAGAGGACTAAATTAACAGAGGAACATATAGCTTACCTGTATCTACCCAGGTAACAATTGGCAATGATGACTAAAGTAACAGAGGAACACATAACTTACCTGTATCTACCCAGGTAACAATTGGCAATGATAGCTCCAAACAGAAGACTAAAGTAACAGAGGAACACATAACTTACCTGTATCTACACAGGTAACCATCGGCAATGATAGCTCCAAACAGAGGACTAAAATAGCAGAGGAACACATAGCTTACCTGTATCTACCCAGGTAATCATTGGCAATGATAGCTCCAAACAGAAGACTAAAGTAACAGAGGAACATATAGCTTACCTGTATCTACACAGGTAACCATCGGCAATGATAGCTCCAAACAGAGGACTAAAATAGCAGATGAACACATAACTTACCTGTATCTACCCAGGTAACCATTGGCAATGATCGCTCCAAACAGAGGACTAAAGTAACAGAGGAACACATAACTTACCTGTATCTACCCAGGTAACCATCGGCAATGATAGCACCAAATAGAGGACTAAAGTAACAGAGGAACACATAACTTACCTGTATCTACCCAGGTAACCATCGGCAATGATAGCTCCAAACAGAGGACTAAAGTAGCAGAGGAACACATAGCTTACCTGTATCTACCCAGGTAACCATTGGCAATGATCGCTCCAAACAGAGGACTAAAGTAACGGAGGAACACATAGCTTACCTGTATCTACCCAGGTAACCATCGGCAATGATAGCACCAAATAGAGGACTAAAGAAACAGATGAACACATAACTTACCTGTATCTACCCAGGTAACCATTGGCAATGATCGCTCCAAACACAGGACTAAAGTAACAGAGGAACACATAACTTACCTGTATCTACCCAGGTAACCATCAGCAATGATAGCACCAAGCAGAGGACTAAAGTAGAAGAGGAACACATAGCTTACCTGTATATACACAGGTAAGAATCGGCAATGATAGCTCCAAACAGAGGACTAAAGTAGCAGAGGAACACATAGCTTACCTGTATCTACCCATGGAACCATCAGCAATGATCGCTCCAAACAGAGGACTAAAGTAACAGAGGAACACATAACTTACCTGTATCTACCCAGGTAACCATCGGCAATGATTGCTCCAAACAGAGGACTAAAGTAACAGAGGAACACAAATCCATGATAAACACCAGTGGCATTATCTGCATCAAACTTTAACCATTTTGTCAGGTACAAAATTAAAATGGCTGAAATTAAATAATATTACATCACTTTCAAAATGAACATTTATATCTAAAATCTTTAATATCATGAGGAAAGTAATACACAATTTAAAGTTTTTCCAGCTTGTCCCTCAACATAAATGGTCAAAGCCAAAGTAAAAGTTATACATGTAGTGTGTGTCCTATTCAATCCATATTGTTTTAATATTCACTATGATTTTGGAATATATATCAATTTAAATGATAAGTTTTTAAATTGGACCCAGACTATGTCAAATTTAACAGGGCAGTACTGTGAGTACTTCGAGCTGCTTAGCTAGGGAGAGAGAGGATAACTTATATATGCACATTATTTTTTCTATATATTCTGATACAAAATCCGACCAAAAATACAGTTGCCTGTTGGTTGTAATTGCTAGTTAATCATTTGCCTAATTAATGGAATCTAGAGACAACTTGCATTATTATGACTACTGAAAACTCAATTTAACACATACCTCGCATGCCATAGTAAGAAAATCTTTCACAAAACTCTGTCCCCAGGATAAAGAAAACACTTTTAGGATAACCTCCATTGGATTCCTGTAAGAGAATAAAAATACAGTCATGGTTAAAATTAATATTAATTAATTGTAACTTCTAAAAAAAAAAATTACAACTAATCATCTCAAGAAAATCATCATTTCTTTTTTCTTATTACCTCCCTTACACTGCTTTTAAATTGTCTAAATTGCCTTTTACCAGAAAAACCTGTTTCCACCTTTTTTGCCCCTATTTGCTAAATTATTTCAGCCATAAGCCCCCATAACCATCCCTTTGTAGTATGGAAACTTGTGGTATAATTTCAGAGAGATTTATACACTTAAACACAAGTTATTCACTGGAAACTACAAAAATGCTTATTTAGGCCCCTTTTTGGCCCTAACTTATTAAAACCCCCTTAGAGCAAGAACCCCAAAACTCAATTCCAGCCTTTCCTTTGTAGTCAGAAACCTTGTAGTATAATTTTAGAGATATCCATACACTTAAACGCAAGTTATTGTCTGTAAACTAGAAAGATGCTTCTTTTTGGCCCCTTATTCCTACATGTTCGGGGAAATTAACCCAAAACTGAATCCCAGCCTTCCCTTTGTTATATGGAATAAGCATGCAAATTAATTATATTGATTTTTCAATGGTATTTCTAAATACATAGTAAGTGGCAAAGACACAAATTAAAGATAAAAACATAAACATAAAAAACATAAAACAAAAAACCCTAAAAAATCCCAATTAGAATATACCTTTGACCTTGCTGTTCCACTACTGCCATTTTGATTGTTCAGTAAGTTATCATCTGAAAAAGAAGTAACAAATGTTTCTATATTGTTCATTCCAATTGCAATCTTAACAAACATACTAAATATTAAAATCAAACATTATTGAGTCAAACACTGGTTGTAAGCTGACTCTTAAGCTTTAATTTGTTCTTCTGTTAATTAGTATAAAAAAGAAGATGTGGTATGATTGCCAATGAGACAACTATCCACAAAAGACCAAAATGACACAGACATTAACAACTATAGGTCACCGTACGGCCTTCAACAATGAGCAAAGCCCATACCGCATAGTCAGCTATAAAAGGCCCCGATAAGATAATGTAAAACAATTCAAACGAGAAAACTAGCGGCCTTATTTATGTAACAAAAAATTGAACGAAAAACAAATATGTAACACATAAACAAACGACAACCACTGAATTACAGGCTACTAGCCATTTCCAAATTTAAGGAGTTACAGATAATTTCATTGTTTATACTAATTTCAAACTTTTTTCAGCTGGACCAAAACATTACTTAACTTTCATGACACACCTTTTTTACTTGCTTTTTGAGGCATGAAGAAATAAATTTGCAAAGGGTATGAAAAAAAAATGCAACTAATACACTGTCCACAGTAAGGACTATATTTGTAGACAAGTAAAATTAAGGAATGATAACCAGACCAATTATAGATGCTTCACATCCAGTGGCAAAATATACACAAAGATTGAGTATTATATTATTAAATTAGAATCAAACCTATGATTTCGTCCTCATGAGAAGTGTATGTTACCATATATAAGTCCATTGAGGTGAGAAAATAAAATGACAATTTCTCAATATTTTTTATAATGCTACTGCTAGATTAGAAATCTAGTTACCTGTCTAGCATAATCAAGAATGCTGATTATCAAATAAACAAGGTTCTGTCTGTACTTTAAATTGTTACAAATCATATATAGTCCTGCTAATGCATGCATTAAAACAGCAAACTTTATACACCAATTATATTATAATAATAAAGTTTCTAATTATTTATAATAAAAAATATAGCAAACAAGAATGTGTCCATAGTACAGTACACAGATGCCGTACTCATAAATGGGGCATAAAAAAAGTTCACATATAAATGTATTCAATCTGCACATACAATCATTTCCATACACGCATGCATATATAGATACATGTACACATAAAAAAATCTTCTTCAAAATCATGCAAAACAAATTGCCAAAATCCTACAGCAACTCCCATAACAACAACAAATAGCATGGGTTATTTAGAGCTAATTGCATAATGCATGTAGAGTAAGAGTTTGGTTAGCTTGCTTCCTTTGTTTGTATATTGTACAATTGTAATTGGGATAACATTCAATTAAATTTTAATATAATGATATCTATCTTTATTGTTTGCAGATATCAGTCTTAATAACAATGCTTGAGCTAAAGTAGTTATCAAAGGTATCAGGATTATAATTTAATACGCCAGACGCACGTTTCATCTACATAAGACTCATCAGTGATGCTCAGATCAAAATAGTTGTAAAGCCAAACAAGTACAAAGTTGAAGAGCATTGAGGACCCAAAATTCCAAAAAGTTGTGTCAAATACGGGTAAGGTAATCTATTCCTGGGATAAGAAAATCCTTAGTTTTTTGGAAAAATTCAAAGTTTTGTAACAGGAAATTTATAAAAATGATCACATAATTGATATTCATGTCAACACTGAAGTGCTGACTACTAGGCTGGTGATACCCTCGGGGGTGAAACGTCCACCAGCAGTGGTATCGACCAAGTTATGTACATAGTTATCATAGGATTATAATTTAATGTGTTTATACAAACAAAGCAAGTAATCAAACCGAAGACTTATTCTACAATTCAAGCATTAGGAAATTAGCTCTAAAACATAATATTAAGTGTTTATAAAACTCTCAACTTTAGCTTGTAGAGTTACCACTAGCATTAAGGGAATACAAGACAAACATAGGGTAAAAACCCCTCTAGGATTACAAAACAAAAGTGATAACTTGAAAGAAAACAAGAACAGTATTGTTGATATTAAGGATGAAATCAGACCTTCTTTAGAGAATAGAGTATATTCTTCCTCCTCATCAGAACTCCATGACGACATGATCTAGAATAGAAGATGTAACTCCATATATTTCAAGCCTTGCATTATTATAAGAGTGACATCACCTCATAACAGTTCAATAACAATTTTTTAAAATTTCTGTAACTATTCTTTCACTTCAGAATTCTAATTTTAAATAACATCAATTTAGTTTAAAATTTATCTGAATATTATGTATGAGAATCAGCAATTTCCAATTTTCTCAAATAATATATCTGAGAGTATACACCTTCAGCTAAAAGGTAAAATAACAAAAGAAAATTATCTCCAAGAAAAACACATATCATGCCTATCAGAAAGTTCCTTATCAAATGGCAAAATTATTAACCCAAACAAATCAACTGACTTGGTACAGGCATTTCTTTATGTAGGAAATGGTAGATTAAGCCAGTGTTATAGCTACCTAATTTAACCTCTAAAAAACTTTCTACCACCTTAACACAGCAATGAACTCTGCAAGATGGACCAGGAAAGGTTGTCACATACGAATGGATGAATGGATGACTGCTTAATTTCCCAATTAAAAGCATATTTAGAACATGAATATGATGATGTGATATGAGTATAAATGCTGAGCTGGAGTTTTTACGATTGTTCAAATGGTAACAATCCACATGTCATCTTCCCAGGACACATTTTTCAGACTCCAAGTCAATCAGTCTTTGCTAATTACTCATTAATTCCACCTGCTTAGTGAAGAAGCAGAAAATACAAAATGTCAAATGTAACAATAAACAATGAACAATAAATCATAAAAATGAGGTCAAGGTCAGACCTGTACACCATACAATCATTATACATGCACCTAATATAATGACATTTTCCTTATACAATTTAATATCCAAAGTATATGTGTATAATGGCCCAAACCACAAAAACATAACATTGATAATAAAACCATGATCAGGTGAACCCTATCTGACTGGCATATAAAAAAGAAGATGTGGTATGATTACCAATGAGACAACTCTCTACAAGAGAAAAAATGACACACAAATTAACAACTATTGGTCACACTTACGGCTTTCAACACTGAGAAAAGCCCTTTACGCATAGTCAGCTATAAAAGCCCCAAAAATGACAAATGTAAAATGATTCAAACGAGAAAACTTGTAACGCATACCAACTTCTCAAGGTTCCCGTATACCAAACATAGTTATCAAAGTTCTTAAAAGTACAGTTGAGCTCATAACCAAATACATTTTGTAAGTTGCATGTTGAGACTTCCCCCTAGAGAAAATTAGTTTGACACAAAAGTTAACATTCTTTTCACTAGCCTTTAAATTTGACAAATATAAATAGTTTACAGTCAAATCTCAGTCATAGCTGTTGTGAAATTTACTTACCTACATGCATACAAGTAACAATGGTAAAACAAAAATTGGGCTATTTCATAGGACATGCACATTCTTAATTTCTATGTCAAGCTATCAAATAAGATTGCAAAAATAGTGTTTACAGAGAATTCATTAATGAGTAAAAAATATAAAAATCAACCCTAAAAATGTAAAAACATGCATAAAAAAATTTATTGACCTATAAAATTGAAAAATTATCAAACAGAGGATCATTTGAACTTTAGGCCATGCACACAATGTTTATACCAATTCAAGCACCCTGATGATAATTCAAAACAAAATAGCTCACAAAGAACCACTGCATCTGTAAAAAACATAAACGTTTACCTAAAATAAACAGATAATCACTGTTGGACTTATCAAAGAGGTATATTTTTTGTACACAAATAACACACATTTTCCCTTTAAAACTGGGAACCAGCTGATGCTCCACATGGTTTCAGCTTTATAAATTTGTATGACAGCAGAGGTGGAACCCTGACCAGTTAGGGCAAGTATGAACACAACACTCAAGCTTAATACAGCTCTGAATTTGGATTGTGATTAAATAGCTAACACAGCATTGGTTTCTGACACAGAATGCATACAGTGGTCTAAGAACTTAAATTTTGAAAATGGACATTTACCTTTTATGGTCCAATATCCAAAATCTAAATACATGGTTAGATTCAGCACATCAAAGAACCCCAAGAATTCAATTTTTTATGAAATAAAAAAAAGTTCAATTTTGGACCCTTTAGACCTCTGCAATGTGGACCAATTTGATAACAGGGTTCAAATATGATTCAAAGAGCAGATTGCTCTGAGGGATACGATTGCCATTGTTTTCATTGATACATGTATTAGTATTATTTTTAAAAATAATTCAACTGCATGAGTAAAATACTCGTAAAATGTAATTTACATAATCTGAATAGCTATTCAACTTTAAAAATAGCCAATCCTCGATACAAGTCTATGAACAATGTACTTATTGTCTTTTATTTTTGTACTATTAATTCCAAGTTAACTTTCCACAGCAGTCACTTAGAGTGAGAGAAGGTATTTCACTTCATTCCTTATCACCTATTTTCCTATGTGAATTCTAGGTGGAACCCCTATTCCTAACTCTTTAAATATTTAATTTCCTTTGGGTCAGTGGGCATGACTCCTTTCCGTACACATTCCTCTGTTTAAATTGCGATGGGTTTTAATATAATATAACGTCTATTGACAGAACGAGTCAATTTTTCTCGACGTATCGTCGTTTGACGAAAGTTACTTACAGAAAGGAGACAACTCAAAGCGATAATATGGAAGACTCCATTTTGGCTGAAGGGGTGTTCTAGTTACACCTTTACGTTGTGGACTACATTAATTTTAGTTTAAATGATGCAAATGATTTAAAATTATGCAAATACAATAACCCTCAACAGCAGACAGACATAGAAAGGATCTCGTGAGTTTCAAATTAATCAATGGAGTGGGGAATCCAGAGCAACCATTCAATCTGATACGCCTTCAAGTCAAGAAAACAAGACTTGTGATTTGTAGCAAGGACGTATATTAAATGTTAATTAAATGACCTCCATTTCTTTATGGAAGTACAATATCAAATATCAGTTTCATAACGGTGACATATGAAATCTCCACTTCAGTTCTTATATGACAGAAATTGATTTATCGATTGGAATTCAGAGAACTCTTACATCTTCTGACATCAGACTCGGACTTCTCTTGAACTGAATTTTAATGTGCGTATTGTTATGCGTTTACTTTTCTGCAATGGCTAGAGGTATAGGGGGAGGGTTGAGATCTCACAAACATGTTTAACCCCGCCACATTTTTGCGCCTGTCCCAAGTCAGGAGCCTCTGGCCTTTGTTAGTCTTGTATTATTTTAACTTTTAGTTTCTTGTGTACAATTTGGAGTTTAGTATGGCGTTCATTATCACTGATCTAGTATATATTTGTTTAGGGGCCAGCTAAAAGACGCCTCCGGGTGCGGGAATTTCTCGTTGTATTGAAGACCTGTTGGTGACCTTCTGCTGTTGTCTGCTCTATGGTCGGGTTGTTGTCTCTTGGGCACATTCCCCATTTCCATTCTCAATTTTAACTCTTGCATGTTATCAAAACTGGGGAATTCCCTCTGGCATGTTTCTAAATTTATAAAACACTAAATATAAAAACTGCTTAATTCTGATTTTCCGTGTTGTTAAAAACATGCATACAAGTCAAGGGAAATATCGACACATGAAGATTATGAGAAGAACATTATAGGACAGTTGTTTAAATTCAATCCTTTTGTTTTTATACCATTTAAAGCAAGACAATCTCAAGAATCCGAAATGTTCCTTGATGTTTAGAATAAAACAGTTGACGTGAGGGCATGGCCCTGAGACAATGGTATAATTCTACAGATTGCTTAAAAGCAATTGTATCCCAAAAAATCTAAATACATGGTTAGATTCAGCATATCAAAGAACCCCATATATTCAACCTTTGATGGAAATAAACAAAGTCAAATTTTACATCACAAAACAAATATTTTTCTGTCACAGTGTTCTATGATGCATTTTCCTTGTCAATGACCTTGTAGGTCAAAATGGCAGTTTAATTATAATATGGAAATGTGTCTGTTGTCCCTAACTAAGTCATGTCAGTAACTGGTTCGATGTTGTTAGTGGACCAGACTTAGCCTGGGGTAGTCCAAATAATTTTGACATATTGAAAGGCTATTATATTTTTTTCTTTGATGCCTTACATTGATGCAGGAAGGTGTCAAAGTAAAAATTTAAAATTTAAATCGGATTTACGCAAATCAAATCAAATCAAATAATTTTATTGGTGTAAATTCCTATACAGAAATGATACCAGCTGACATTTACAAAATACAAATACAAAAATAAACAAACAAACAAACAAACAAAAACTTATTTTCTCAATGATAAGAGATACATATGTTATGCATGAAAAAGCACAGCTGGTAAAATTACAGTTGGCTAACAACTTTACCATTAGTTTTCAAAGCATCTGAAAACTGTGAATTGTCAGCCCGTGTCTCTGTAGCACCATAAGATTCCATGCATTGGCAGAGAAATTTATCATTTATAACTATGACAAGAATTTCTGGTATTGTTTATAGTTTTTGCCACTTGTCAAATTAATTTTCCAGAATCTGACTCAAAAGAACGTTTGACAATATTCTAAATCCCAAAACGTACACGAATTCGAAAAATTATGGACTGGCTTTTTTGTTTTTCCTGAAAGAAAAAATAATCCCAGTCAATTTGAAAACACCATAAAATATAATTCCCTGTTATTTCTACTGAATTCTTCAAAAAGACCATCGATTTTTGTATTCGAAACTGTTAGTCTCAACCACTTCAGCATGTGGAATTGACCTTGTGACCTTTGTTGCCAGGGCATTGTCAACAAAAGAGGACTTGGAGCAAAGTGGTCGTATCTTTTTGTATATATTGTAGCATTTATGCTACAGGTAGTTTCATAGATGCTACAAAATCATTCTTGAAATAGGAGTTACAAATTTCGCGCAAAAAGAATACAAAACCACAGAATACAATGTCTTCTGAAACTCAAGTAAGGCTACCCAGTCTCAATGGGGGCATATACACTGGCAAATTTAAGGACTGGTCACCATCTCTTCGTCCAGTAAGTAATCCATAATTTGTATTTTAAATTAAATCTTCTTATAAGCAAAACAATCATGCAACTGTCTATATTTGTAACAATATAGAATTAATTTAAGACATATTACTATTAGTCACAAATAATACACGATTACCATCAGATCATATGTTTTCGTACCTCACATGAATTTGTACCATGCATGCTTTTTTAATGGAAATTTTGACCTCACAATGCATTCATAATAGCATGAAAACCCAAGAGATGAGGATATTCAATTTGTCTGCAGTTTCTTTGGTCAGCCAGGATTAGCGATAATTAAGGTGTATTGTTTACGTCACAATAAAAAATATCTGACACCACAATGGAAAAGTGACCTGTATGATGTCAAAAATTCAACAGCCGCAGATTCTTTGGTCAAGGGGCACAGATTTCCAAATAGCAATAAGATCTATTTCAAAACTTTGTTAAACTGTACATGACATAGTCATAATATTATACATTTTGTAGTAATCTGGCTGTAGTGTCATGTACATGCATGCTGTTAAGGGTACAAGACAAATTATATTTAGCACCTGGTCAAATCGTCACTTATGGAAAAAGTCAAATTGCCATCCAATAATATTTGAAATATTATACATTTTTGTATATAAATAATTCTAAAAATGTATAAATGATCTATTTATTTTTATTTATTAAAAAAATTATTGGATTTTGATTTTAATTTATCATGCATTACATCGTTAAAAATCATCCAGCAGATAGAATACATTCATTAAGTTAATTATTTGAAATTTTTTTTACATTCTATGACTGATGAATGATGTATTGATAAGTTTTTTTTCAATTAAATTATCAACAAGTTTGTTGTTTAAACACTATACAGGTACATTTGTAGTTATTGATGTTTTATTCCTCAAAAACTTAAATAAAAAACAATGAAGCCAAAGCTGTTAGAATTAGAAGCAAAACTAGCACTACAGTTGTTGAATGTTACAACCACCACGACTACACAGTTTCCTTGTTTAACTTGATTTTAAATATACAATGTAAATGCATAGTTTACAACACAAAAAACTATTTGCTCATATATCAGTGAGCATATCTGAAGATAACGCTGATTTTTGTATGAAGTCTAAATTGTATAAATGTATT
The DNA here is from genome assembly GCF_965363235.1 of Mytilus galloprovincialis. Lineage (NCBI taxonomy): Eukaryota > Metazoa > Mollusca > Bivalvia > Mytilida > Mytilidae > Mytilus > Mytilus galloprovincialis. Next base: position 50,814,942 of record NC_134851.1, read on the forward strand.
TATTGTTTATTTCAGGCTGGGAAGCTGACAGTATCAGGAGATACTGCTGAACTATGTATGAAACCTAAAAATGATAGGGTGGGTAAAAAATTATAAAAGTTAATTTGAAAACAATGACGAATCAATTCAAAGGCGTTGACTTTTAAATTCATTATGCAAATCTTTTGTTGTCATTATTTTATGTTGGTTGGTATGTTGATTATAAATGTTTATGAAAAATTTCTGTAAGAAGGTTTATCTGAAGAAGAAAAAATAATCATTCAACTCAGCCACTACATTTATTTGTTGCTCAAATATAAAATTTTTGAGACAATTATATTAAATTTTTAAAAATTTATTTACATTTAGTCTCCATCAGCTGACATAATTCGTAGATTTCGAGCCACTGTTCGTCCTGATGCTGGCCAAATGAGGGTGTTTTATGGAAGAGCTCAGGACCCTCACCAACAATGGGCAGCTGAAATGACACATGGCATCAACACAACATCATCAAACACAGCTGGAGAACTTGCCAATCCACCTCCTAAAACACTTTTTAATCAAAGAAAATTAGACAGAAAAGAAAATATCTATGCCAGTCATATAAGAGCTCCTCTTGGTATTTCACATGAGCAGTCACATGGTTTACCTAGAGGACTCAACAGGGACCAATTCACATTTGGAATTCCTACAGAGCTAGGTATGTTAGAAATAAATTTTCTGTATAATTACATTATTCCTCTAAATTTTTTTGGCATTTTCTATTTCTCAAAGTTATGGTTAATCTCTTATCATACAAATTTTTGTTTTCAATGAAACATATTATCAAACAAATTTGTAAAGAGGAAATACATCCTACACAATAATTCTTGAAAGTATGGTAAATATTTTTAATTATGATTAAAATGCACTGAAAATTGGAACATCAGCTTTTACTTGCAGCATGATTATAAAAAAGATAGATTCAAAAGAATGCAAACATTTGTTATTTATTCCATTTTTCTTCTCATATTACCATGGTAGTTGAACACTTTTATTTACATTCTTGTACAAAGAATAAGGGAAAATCAGGGTTTAAAAAAGTCCTCATTTTCCAAGATTTTACTTTTTAGGCTTTAGCAATAAACAAAATAAATGTGATACTCAAATGAAATAATGTTCAATGCTTTTTCAATAGATATTGGTGCTGGTGGTTTGATAAATCCTAACAAGACATATGCTGAAGTCGAGGCAGAATCTGCAGTTGGAATGGAATTATACAGAGAAACACACAAAAACTTTGATGTTGGCGAAAAACTTCATCGTGGATATACTCAACCTAGTTTCTTCCCAGACAAAAAATTTGGCATTCCAACACCTCACAATAATGAAGGAATCAAAGTCAAGAAAACTCTTAAATGGATGCACGAAACAGAACAAGAAAAGGCAACTAAAATTGTATCCAAACGTGTTGATGACTTCAGAGAAAGATCACAACCCATACTTGGACAAGTGCATGATCCGTAAGGTTTTCTTAGATATTTGATGATTCTTTCACATTCATCTTTTTCATTTCATATTTTTTATTGCTACTTAGAGTGTTAGTCTCTTTAAAATTTTGATATTTCAAATCTTTCTAATTTTACATTTTGGTTGACCATTACAAAATTTCAATTTTCAGAGAACATAAAAGTTACATTTAGTTGTTTTAAAAAAAATTTGTTATGAATTTCACATTCAAATTGTTTATATCTAGTATTTATCCCTTTGAGATAATATTAATATTCTTGCTATAATGAATAAACTCATCATAGATACCAGGACTAAATTTTGTATATACACCAGACGCACGTTTCGTCTACAAAAGACTCATCAGTGACGCTCGAATGTAAAAAAATTTAAAAGGGCCAAATAAAGTACGAAGTTGAAGAGCATTGAGGACCATTTATTATCTCCTTGAGCAATGAATTATCTCCCTTTGAGATAATATTGATGGTCTTGCTTAAATAAAATATCTCCCTTTTGAGATAATATCAATTATCTTGCTATAGAAGCTAAATGGGTTTATAATATTTAAGTTGCCTCCCATTTAAATAATATTGATGATCTTGCTATATAAGCTAGATGGGTCTTAGTCTTACATAATGAACTATCTCCCTTTGATTAAAAAAAAAAAAATTCTCACTTTTGTTTTGGAAATGCATTCTAAAACTGTTGGTTATAATTTTCCAGTAAATATGTACTTTTTCATTAAAAATATTCCCAAGAACTCATGTTAAAAGAATTTGTTATGCAGAAATATTCAACTATATTTTTATAAGAATTTTGCACTGCGAAAAAAAAATCAAATTTCACGAAATTTTTTCATTAGGAGATATTATTTTAACCTAATTCAGCTTATAAATGTACCTTGCTAAGGGACAAAGCTTTATTAGCTTGAACTGTAGATTATGTTTCAATCATAAGCATCAGATATACAAAATATTATTGGAAGTAGTTTGAATAATATAATTATTCATATTTGTATTGTTTGTTGTAGAATTAAAGATACTCTCAAAGTTGGACCTGATCACACCTATGGTATATTAGCCAAACCTGATGAGTATGGCGCTGGTGACCTCATGCATGGTCGTGCTCCATCTAATTACCTTAGAGGAAAGGACAGACAGAGGGGAGTCCTAGCTGCTATTAGACAACATCTAAAGAAAGCAAATTTTCATAATTTTACCGATCTTGTGCATGCATTTAGATATTATGATAAGGTAAAGATAAAGGATTTAGATTGGTTTGATATTTTTTCTGTCTTAATTTGAGAGAGAGGTTTTTTCCTTGATTTCAGTGGCTTCCTATCATATCAGTTTTGGCATCATAGTTGAGAGGCAAAATAATTATAACCTTAAAATTTGATTCAAGAATTACAAAGTGTACTTTCCAGTAATATATTGTATTTGAGTCATTCCACAATAGTGGTTTCAAAAAGTTGGACAGTGTTTTTTTTTTTTAAAAGTGCTAGTTTCATGCAATTACTGGATATAACAGATAGTTTGAACATTTAACACATGATTTGTAAAAATTTGTAAAAAATGTAACGATCATTACAATGGACACCAAAAATTGTGTCAAAAACTAATATCCTAATAAAAAAAATTACCGTCAAGTTTTCTTAAAAAAAATTTTCCAAAAATTTGTGTTTATCTATTAAAAGAGCATGAACTTTTTTTCTTGCTACTCTTTTATTTTAAAACTTTGGGCTTTTTTTTCTTCTCATTTTGCCAGATTTTAATGGTAACTAATACAATTTTTTTTTATTTGAAATAATTGAGCAAGGTTAGCATATTTACACCCAATATGATGCAGTACCTATGATAAGTAATAATTGTGCTGATTAAATATTAACTTACATTTTTGTGTTTTCCAGGATGGTAAAGGTGTGATAGATATCAATGATTTACGTGAAGTTTGTATACAGTATCATTTACCACTGGAACCAGAATTATTGGAACAATTACTGGATAGTTGTGATGCCAACAGGGATGGAGCAATAGATTATGTAGAATTCTCTAACTTCCTTAACTGGAAAGATAAAATGAAGTCAGGATTACCAGACAAACCAGGTATAATCAATCTTTAATGTAGAATTCTCTAACTTACTTACCTGGAAAGATAAAATGAAGTCAGGATTACCAGACAAACCAGGTATAATACATCTTTCATTTAGAATTTCTTTCTTCCTTAACTGGAAATATAAAATGAAGTCAGGATTACCCGATATACCAGGTATAATCAATCTTTAATTTAGAATTCTCTAACTTCCTTAACTGGAAAGATAAAATGATGTTAGGACTACCAGACAAACCAGGTATAATACATCTTTAATGTAGAATTCTCTGACTTCCTTTAACTGGAAAGATAAAATGAAGTCAGGATTACCAGACAGACCAGGTATAATACATCTTTCATTTTTGCTACAGTAATAAAAACTATTTTTTGGACTTTCAAGCAAATGTCAAATTCAGATTTTTTATTTTAGAATTATAAATAAAAAGATAAAAAAATGTGTGGTATGATTGCCAATGACTTAACTGTTTTTTGAAGACCAAATGATGTATAAATTAATAAATAAAGCATCATTATGCTTGTTAAGGGTAATTTTTAAACATTTTTTTAAACTTCTGCCTTTTTTCAGTAATGTATATATATATATATATATATATATATATATATATATATATAACTCGTCTAAACATCAACCCAACAATGTTAGATCTGTAAATTTGCTTTCGCAAATTTTTGGTTCTTCCCTCGCCGGGATTCGAACCCATGCTACTGTGATATCGTGACACCAAATCGCCTGCACTTCAGCCGTCCCGCTAGACCACACGACCACCTGGGCTATCCCGGCGAGGGAAGAACCAAAAATTTGCGAAAGCAAATTTACAGATCTAACATTGTTGGGTTGATGTTTAGACGAGTTGTATATACATTATGTACACAGCCATGTATCACCATCATTGATGGCGATCCGATGGATACATCCGTTGTAGAGTTGTCACTGACTCAGACGTATATATATATATATAGATAACATTTCATGATGAAGGAAACCTCTCGGACCATTTAGATTATCTAGTTTGAATGAATAAAATCTATAAGTTATTCATGTTACCACTTCTATTAAGTAATGAGCTAAAAAATCATTGATTGTCACTCATTTTAGTTAAAAATTAGTTGAATCTGCAAAAATGTAAAGAAACCCTACATTTTACTTCAAATTGGAATTTAGCTTTCCATAATAAGAAGAAATGTTTAAATCATAAGCGTATAATGAATTGAATGCTAACTTGTTTATGTATTTAACATTGAAGACATTTTATATTAATTCTTTTTTTATTATGTATCTTCTTTTTTACCCATAGATACACCACTTAATTCTTCAAGAAGTAAAAGTGCAGTTTCAGATGATTTAGTAAGAAAATCTGTACACAGTGCAGAAAGTACTCCCCGCCGATTGAAGTTACAGATTGATAAAGCCATTGGAGATCATAGAACAAGTGCTAATATGATAAACGCTGTTGTTGGAGGAATCTCTACCAGAGGTCAGTTAGGCAACATGAAAATAGGCAAAATTTATAATTTCTAGTTATGGATTGTGCAGACTGAAAATCAAGCCAATTAAGTCTATTTTGCTACAAAAATCATGATGACAAGACAGTTATCTTTCTTATACAGTTAAAAACTTGTTTACTGTCTTCACATCAAGAAATAGTTGATGTCTTGGGTAACAACAAACTTGATGTTGTACACATAACCAGTTCATAATTTATACTATTAAGCTGGTACCATACACCTTGAATACAATTATTTTGGCTTGTTTAATTTTCATATAATTTTGATAAAATGTTTACCTTGACCCCTAGACAAAAATATAAAAATAAATTAAAACTTGAACAACACAATTTATCGAAATAATTTCATTGCATGTATAGCAATTTGACAAAACCATTTGATCATTGAGAAGCTTAGTTTTTCCTAAACAGTAGAACATGATTCAAATGTTCAGTTGATTTTTACAGAGTTATCTCCCTGTAGTGTTATGTACCACCTTAAAGCCACCAAATTTTTCATTTGTTAATAGCCTTTTAAATTTTTGAAGTGCTTTTGTTGAAGATTTACGCTATTGTATTAATGAGAGCAAATATTTAATTTTTCAGATTACAGGACCTACGGTGTACCTACAATAAGAACAGATATCCATGCTCCTAGGATACGACGTGTGGATGATAATAAGAACTACGGCGATGAATCTGATGCATATGGCCTTGTTAATCCATCTATCTTTAGCAGACGTCATGTTTATGAAAAAGATTTCCTACTACCCAGAACTAAAGAAGAGGTATTTAGTATTTGAAAAAAATTTATGCAACATATTTTTTTAAGGAGGGGGGGGAAAGATAGATATGGTTAAATTTTTCATGGATTTCATGGGGACAGATTAACCATGAAATTAAATGTTCAATGAATCACAAATTTCCTAAAGGCTTGTCAGCAAACTTCATCAAAACCAACGTAATTAAATATTAACAAACATGCAAGTTTTCCTAAAACATTGAATATTGGTAACCACGAAAAATAAATGAATCCACAGTACCTTTGTTCAGTAAAACTTAATCATCTGTAGATGTTCCTTCTACTTTAATAATCACAATCAAAAATATTTCTGGAAGTATTCATTTTTTTAAGGCAGAAAACATGCAGACAGATAGTAAATAGTTTCTTATATTTTCAGCTTAAATCCATTTTCCACAATATTGGTGTACAGATGACTGGTGAAATGTTTGAGCAGGTTTATAACACGGCTGCTAAACAGAATCCCAAAGGTCATGTGAGTGTCGAGTCAATCAGAGGAGTAATTGACGATATCCAAGCTCATCAAGTTATGACTGGACAGCATCCTATGGCTGTCTAATTTAAAACAAAGACTCAAAACGTATACTTGCATTAAAGACACTTATTTATTTAATGCAAGTATTTGGTTGATAAGGAAGAAATTTATTATTTGATAAGAAATATGTTAATCTAAAGGCAAACTTATTTTGTCAGCATGATACCATAACCTTGAGATTTCTATTGAGTCTTGGCAATAGGAGTAAATAAAGATTTTTTTTTATATCTTGTGACACTCATTGTTCTGATTGGTCAGCTAGATGTACAAACAATTCATTTTCCATTATGACTATATTTAAGACTTTTTTTTTTGAATTGCATAAAATTGTATAAAAAACTGCCCTACATGCATGTGTAGATGTCATAGATACACATTTACTTGTTCCTCAAATGTGGCGTTTTGAAATGTTTTCTTTTTTTCATTCATACATGTCATTCATAATTTTACATTACATAACTACACTAAAAGAATTGTTGGAGGGTAAAACTATTTTGTCCTTAGCATTAGCCTGATTGCAAGGTGCAGTATTATCTCATTGTAACTTATATAATTTTTTTTCTATGCAGAATTTTTATGTTCAAATTCACAACAATCAAAAGCTTTAAAATGAATATGCAAATAATTGTTGATTATTATCCAGTATTCAAACAGCATTACACAAATGAGTATTATAGAAATACCCCATGTATTTTATATCTTGTTACTATTGTAAATCGTTATATCAAAATGGCCTGTTGAAAATTGTTAAGCCTAATACCTTTGAGGGTCATATATTTTGATTTTAAATTTTGTAAAAATAAATTTTCGTGACTTTTACACAATTTTGATTTTCCAGACTTGACATTTCGGTTATTTAGATGTAATTAGTATCGTGAGTTTATGAACATTTTATTTATCATTCTTTTAAAGAGGTTGCATCATGTTGCATGAATTTCATAGTTGACCAATAATTTAAATGCGAACTTTGTTATCACATATGTTTTCATAGAATTTTAACAGCATAGCACAATAGTAATATAGAATTATCACTGACTTAGACATATTTTGTAATTGTGAAGCTTACACCTGTTAGTATTTTTTACCAATTTTATGAGACCACAGACACTAAGCATTAATACATGTATATAATGCCCATGTATGTATGATATATGTAGGACACAACAGCATGTGTTAAGCTTTACACTTGAGCATTATTAAACAATGTATGGTAACTTTTTACAAAGTAGATTAACTCCCAAACACAGCATTTAATCTCAGCATTGCCACCACATAGTATTAACCAATTATTTTTGTATCAAAATTTACTGAATATTAGCTGCTGGATGCATTGTGCTTTTCTAGGCAGAGGTTAAATAGTTTCTCAGAAAATTGATATGTAGATTCACCAATATGTTGTTTTTTTTATTTTCCCTTACAGTGATGCAGTTATTTTAAAGAAATTACTTGGAAAATGTTTATACATTAAGTGCCAAAATAATTTTACCCAGAAACATAATATTTTTTGCAGCATTTTATGATACAGTATACAATCAATTTTGGTAAATTATTTTTACCAGTATCTTTTGATATATGGTCAACAATGGAACAGTTGTATAAAGTCAGATATAAAACTTTTATATTAAACTTTTTGATGAACTTGTGTTATATTTCCTATTGAAAATGGTTGATGAAAAGTAATGTAGCTTTAGATCAAAAGCTCTTTCATATATCTTTAACATATATATTTTTATACCAATTTTACAAAATTTCAGCATTCTTTATTAATTTATTGAAGCAACAATTATGAATATTAAGGTGCAGTGAGATTATTTTTATTAGGTGACAGAGTTGCAAGTTCACATATGCGAGATAAGTACATGGAGGGTAATATCAAATTTGTTTACCGTTGTATGTAAATTATACCAATGAGCATTAACTTGCTAAAAGTAATAAGACAGATTCAGATTAGTATGAGTAGAATTTAAAATATTCTAGTTGTATGATTTGTATTTTTCATTATACATTTCTGTTTCTTACTTCAATATATATATATTTAATGAGCTATAGAGACTATATCTTTCAGTTTTACTGTAGTGTAGTCTACTCAGTGACCTTTATAAGTGTCTTCTATGTATTAATCCTAAACATAGAGAGTAGGGTACTTTTCAGGATAATTTTGGTTTTTTTTATTTATTGGAGGTCTCATTGGGGGGTTCTGATCCCGGATCCGGCTTACTGTTTTTTTCAGATTCCTGTATCCCGCTTACACTATGTACTTCAGAAATTCTCATTTTTTTGTAATTTCCCGTGTCCCGCTAGACTCCATTTCCCGCTTTCACAGCACAATTATTAGTATTTCATGTGTCACGCTTACAAAAAATCTGCAATCTCGCTTCACGCTTAGACCCCAATGAGACCCACTTTATTGTTAGACTTTTAGATATTTGCTCATACTTTTTTTATATCATTTTTACTGTAGTTTATTTCATCAATTATAAGTACAAGTACAGACCCATCCTTTAAACCTTTTCAGTCACACTGTTTGAAAATCTGATTAAATAAAGGGAATCTCTTACTGAATTTCTGTTCTAAAAAAAAAGATTCAGATTTAAAGTTTATGGTTGTACTAAATGATATATAATTGGATATTTTGGAAGTAAATTTATTATCCTATTTGCAGCCACAAAAAGTGCTGCTTTTTTAAAGCTATATTTTGACTAAGTTAACTAATATTTATAAATCAAGCATTGTAGAAAATGCAACTCTACATGCATTTTTGTATATTTCATTACTGACAATAACATTTGTTATCCTTTATCTGTGATTTCTCCTTGTTGATTGTGAAGTTTGTTGATGTATGTATGGTATGATAACTATTAAAGAATTATAAAATATAAATTTTTTTTTCTCTAGAAAATGCATTGCATTATGGATAGCATATTTTATGGGATGCCATACTTGTATTTGTAGTATTTGTATTTTTATCCATCTGATGAGTTAAGCCTTTTTCAACTGATTTTCATAGTTTGTTCTTTTGTTGTACTGTTACTCCACTGTCCAAGGTTAGGATCCTGATAACAATTTCAACCCTGCCACTATGTATGTGCCTGACTATGGTCATTGTTGAAGGCCGTACGGTGACCTATAGTTGTTAATTTCTGTGTCATTTGTGTCTCTTGTGGAGAGTTGTCTCATGTTTATACCACATCTTTCTTTTTATATGAAAGTACTATTGTAAAGTTATCAATCAAATGAATTGAAATTCTACTTTAGACCAAATTTCCAGGACCTTTGGGACTTTTGTGACATTTTCACTCCTTTATTTTTGCAATATTTTGTTCAAATAAATGCAGATTGTTGTCATGGTAACACCAAACAGAGATTATATCTCACCATTTTCAATGTTGAAATCAAATTTATGGAAGATGTCATTTCCCTATATACCTGAAACAAACAGTAAGTATAACAAGAATGCACACGCTGAAATGTCTCGCCTTCTTTACTAATCATTGATATTATGTTGATAGTCCTAAGTATAAAGCTAAGCTTTATTACAACTATCACACAAACAGAACATTAACTAAGATAACTAAACAAAGACCAATGAACCTTGAAAATGAGGTCAAGGTCAGATGAACCATGCCAGGCAGACATGTACAGCTAACAATGAACACACTGTGCAATCATCTGTGAAAATGAGGTCACGGTCAAATAAAACCTGCGCGACTGACATAAAGATCATAAAATATTTCCATACACCAAATATAGTTGACCTATGGCATATAGAATAAGATAAAAAGACCAAAACTCAAAAATTTAACTTTGACCACTGAACCATGAAAATGAGGTCAAGGTCACATGACATCTGCACGCTAGACATGTACACCTTACAATCATTCCATACAACAAATATAGTAGACCTATTGCATATAGTATGAGAAAAACAGACCAAAACACAAAAATTTAACTATAACCACTGAACCATGAAAATGAGATCAAGGTCAAATGACACCTGCCAGTTGGACATGTACACCTTACAGTCCTTCCATACACCGAATATACTAGCCCTATTGCTTATAGTATCTGAGATATGGACTTGACCACCAAAACTTAACCTTGTTCACTGATCCATGAAATTAGGTCGAGGTCAAGTGAAAACTGTCTGACAGACATGAGGACCTTGCAAGGTACACACATATCAAATATAGTTATCCTATTATAATAATAGAGAATTCAACATTACAAAAAATCTGAACTTTTTTTTCAAGTGGTCACTGAACCATGAAAATGAGGTCAAGGACATTGGACATGTGACTGACGGAAACTTCGTAACATGAGGCATCTATATACAAAGTATGAAGCATCCAGGTCTTCCACCTTCTAAAATATAAAGCTTTTAAGAAGTTAGCTAACGCCGCCGCCGCCGGATCACTATCCCTATGTCGAGCTTTCTGCAACAAAAGTTGCAGGCTCGACAAAAATTAGAAGATGTGGTATGATTGCCAATGAGACAACTCTCCACAAGAGAACCATTGACACATAAATTCACCCAAATTCACCATTACAATAATCAAAACCCATACCACATAGTCAGCTATTTAAAAGCCCTGAAATGACAAATATAAAACAATTCAAAGGAGAAAACTAATGGCCTAATTTATGAACAAAATATTGAATGAAAAACTAATTTGAAATGACAACCACTGAATTAGAGACTCCTGACTTAGAACAGGCATAAAAAGAACTGATAAACAGTTAAATAATGAAAAAACATTAATGCATCCAAAACTAAAATATCAATCAGTTCACATCCAACATCCATCATTAATTGGAGCCTTATTTGTTAGAAAGCAAGGGATAAGAGGATGATTAAAACTTATGAGTACCGATTAAAGTTGAATCTTTCCAAGTTCTGTATGGGTATGTTCCAACGCAAGAGTCAGTGGATGTTGTTTTTTGGTGTTGGTCCCGTTTATTTTTTTCTTGCTTTGTCATAAGTCAGTTTTTGATTTGAATCAATATTGTCATGTTTGGACCTTCATTTATAAGTAACTAAGTCATTAGCCTGTTTAGTGGTTGATATTTGTTTATGTGGTTCATTAGTGTTTCTCATTTTATATATATTGAGTAATAGGATAACTCTATATTTTGTATGTGGGTACTTGCATCGTCCTCATGTCTGTCAGACATTTTCACTTGACCTCAACCTCATTTCATGGATAAGTTAAAAAGGTTAAGGTTTCCTGGTCAGTTTCATATATCAGATATATAACCAATAGGTCTACTTTATTTGGTGTAGGTTATAATTGTAAGGCATAAATGTCCAACATTACCTTAACCTCATTTTCACGGTTCATTGGACAATGTTAAGTTTTTGTCGAGCCTGCAACTTTTGTCGCAGAAAGCTCGACATAGGGATAGTGATCTGGCGGCGGCGGCGTTAGCTAACTTCTTAAAAGCTTTATATTTTAGAAGGTGGAAAACCTGGATGCTTCATACTTTGTATATAGATGCCTCATGTTACGAAGTTTCCGTCAGTCACATGTCCAATATCCTTGACCTCATTTTCATGGTTCAGTGACTACTTGAAAAAAAAGTAAAATGCAAATGGGGGAAATCGGAAACAAAAGCTGTAAATATGGAAATATTTCAGCATTTCTATGGCGAAACTAACAACAAGGATTAGTTAAATGGTTTCTTGTTATCTCAATGTGTTTATTACATTCAATTCGTGAGGGAAATATGATTTGATCGATCATTACGAGACGTAGAAAAGGGGGAAAACGGAGGTTTACTGAAAATTTTGAGGACGGAGCCACTAATTTGTGCCACGATTACATAATACGTTGTGTATAGTGCAATACGCTACGGAATCGAGCAATTGGTGTCTTCTTTATTATATGGCAGATAAAACAACAAAATAGATGACGACTAAAAGTAGTTTTTATTCAAAATTCAACACAAATGTAATAAATTATACCTTTTACCTATTAATTACCTGAAAATGCAGGTAACCTGATAATAATTTTACTGAAATAACTGCCTAACATTACAGTTCATACTACTTGAGCATTTTTCATGCAATAACTTTCTCTGTATCTCTTATAATAAAAAAGAGCAGTCTGGAAAGGAATATACTGTTCTAATGAATGAACACAAAAAAAAATGCAGGAGCAGCAGCCATTTTTCTATTTTTATGTGAAGCGTTGAAAGGGTTAAGTTTTTGAGTTTTGGTCTTTTTTTCTAATACTATATGCAATAGGTCAACTGTATTTGGTGTATGGAAATATTTTATGATCTATATATCAGTCGCACAGGTTTTTTTTTACCTTGACCTCATTTTCACGGTTCATTGTTCAGTGTTAAGTTTTCGTTTTGGTCTGTTTTTCTTATCCTGTATGCAATACAACTACTATATTTGGTATATGGAATGATTTTAAGGTGTACATGTCTAGTTGGCAGGTGTCATCTGACCTTAACCTCATTTTCATGTTTCAGTGGTCAAAGTTAAGTTTTTGAGTTTTGGTCTTTTTTTCTAATACTATATGCCATAGCCTCTATATTTGGTGTATGGAAATATTTTATGATTGTTATATCAGTCGCGCAGGTTTTATTTGAGCTTGACCTCATTTTCATGGTTCATGGAACAGTGTTAAGTTTTTGTGTTTTGGTCTGTTTTTCTTAAACTATAAGCAACAGATCAACTATATTTTTTGTATGGAAGAATTGTTAGCTGTACATGTCTGCCTGGCATGGTTCATCTGCCCTTACCTCATTTTTATGGTTCATTGGTCAATGTTTAGTTTTCTTGATTAATGTTAAGTTTACGTGACAGTGTAATAAAGCTTTACATTTAGGACTATCAACATACATTGTAATATCAATGATTAGTAAAGAAGGCGAGACATTTCAGTGTGTGCACTCTTGTAATGGTTTGTTCCTTTTCTCAGATATTTCAAGCAATGTGTCAAATATAGTTAGAGTATGGAACGATTGTAGGGTTTCGATGTCTATCTGGCGGGGTTCATATGACCATTTTATTTGGTGTAAGGAATGATTATAAGGATAAAATGTCTGTCTGGCATGGTTCATCAAACCATGACCTAATTTTCCAAGAACATTGCTAATGTTAAGTTTATATGATACTTGTAAAATAAACATTCATATTACTGGTACATAAACATAATCTTTATTAGAATTACACCCATAAGAGGGTCAAAGGCAATTACATGTAATAACAACAATATAATGATGACATTAACATTTACATCAAAACAAAACAAAACATAAAACTCATACAACAAATGACCTCAAGTGCCAAGTGTCCTCAGTTCCATAGACTGTTTAATAAAGGAGCTTAAAGATTTTACTTGCTGACTAGTGGTTGGATTTAGGATATATTTCAGTTGATTATCAGAAAAATCTTTGCATTGAGTTATATTAAATTGTTTAAATGACATGCCTTAAATCATAATTTATTTTACAAAATAAAAAGAAATGGGATTCATCATCCAGAACTTTGCACTTATTACAAAGTCTTTGAGAGCATGGAATATTTTTTTTATATCTTCCAGTTTCAATAGCCAGGGAATGGTCACTTATTCTAAATTTGCATATAAGTTTTCTTGTATGACCCTCTTGTATCAATATAATTCAATATATCAATATTACAGACTTTCTACTGTGCACTCATGTGTAAAACAAATATAGTTGTCCTATCACTCATATGTGAGAAAATCATGTGATAAAAAACTAAACTCCATAAGAGTGGTAAATATAAAAGTTAAGTCAAAGACCTAGTTTTTCAATGAATTTTTACTAACTTATATCTTACATATTATGCGAATTTTTGACTTGTTTTTACATCTGGACCAACTGTCAATAGTGATAGTGATGCAACTTTCACTAAGGCAAATTTGAAAACTGATTGGTCTTTAAATGTTTAGGCACAACTGATGAGTCTTTTGTAGACAAAACACACTACTGGCATACACAATTTTAAGGCTGATATCTATGATGAGTTTACTGATAAAGTTTCACATTATTTTCCTTTTCACAGCAACAAGAACTGTCTTAAATGATCAGCAAGAAGATTAACCTTTGTTCATCATAAATCTGTAGATTATAAACCACATCCAGGCAACAAGGCAATAGTAACTGTTATATTATCCTTAGCTCCTGCTTGCAAGGCAGCCTGTACTAAATGTTCGGCCATAACTTTGGCAAACTCACGATGATATGTGTCCCTGGTGTGATTGGGATTTATAATTGACATTCTAGAGAATGCTGGGATTGATAAGTAATCTCCATATGTTTCTATATCAGCCTCATTTCCAGATTCTCCATCTGAGTCACCCATGTGACTACCAATTTCAGTTTTCAGGTCTGCTTCAGTGTTTGGACTCTTAGTTTCAATTTTTCTAAGACGTTCATCAACGAGTGGTGATAACTGTCTTTCCTCCTCTTTTTCATCTATTGTGTTGTCATGGTGATGTTGCTTAGCAACAGATGGTGAGAAATTTGAATGTGGTGTAGTAATATGTTGACTATTTATGTCTTCCATTAAAGGTTGGAGAGTAGTACTTATTTTACTTGGTACTGGAACAAAGTTGCTAGGCAACAACTAAAAAATAGAAGTAGAGAATACTGATATGAGAATTATATGTCCTTAGTGTGTTTACAATGTATTACCAACAATTCAAATAAAAAAACGTTTTTCATATTTCAAAACCTAAGTTTCAACTAAAAAGAACAAATAATTTTTTTTTCACATTATTAAAGGAAGTTGTATTTTAATCATAACATCTAGGAACACATAAATAAATTGTGGTCATTAAGATCCACATCAAAATTTATTATTTATAAAGAACTTTGTTTTTTCACTTGTTTTTCCTTTTCACATATTTTCCCCATCTTGTCAAAAGTGACAACATTTTAGGTTTGTGTGCTTACCTGCTTATTGCTGAAGCCTGAAAACTTAGTGGTGACTTCATTATTCTTTTCACCTTACTTTATCTAACGTTATATATGTAGACAATTTATGATTAAAAAGACACTTTTAAATTCATTTTACTTTCCACAGAGTTTCACTGCAAGAGTTAGGAATTTATCTCAGACACTTCCTATTGTTTTAAACATTCTTCAATAAACATACTTTATGGTTATAGTTTGATTTCATTATACCTTCAACAATAGAGATGTGGCCTCTTGTGGGGTGAACACTTCCCAGACTCCATGTGAAGCTAAAATAAGAAACTGTGCATACTGGTCTATCGGTACTGATGTGGTGTAGGGCTCTACTAGAACACATTTCTTTAACTTTACATCACCATGGTTACCAAGTCCTCTTGTGGTACTTAAAACCCCATTTACTCTCTTTTCTTTTTTACTTTCACTTATATCGCCACCTGTCAATTATATAAAAATGTACAATGCACTACAAATATAACAATAGATCACTCTGAAAAGTGCTGTATACTGTAATTGGTAAAATAAAGCAAAGATCCGGAAAACTTAAAAACCTATTTCAGTAAGAATGCATGCACATACAAATAGGGGAATTTAGTCCACATCAAAGACAATTTCTGGTGCAAGTGTCCTTATACGACATCCTTTTCTGATTGACAGGGGGTGTGTTTGGATATACGCCTGAGGCAGCCTATGGTTACCCATGGGTACCTATGGTTTAATATTTTGTGTATAAAATATCAAACCATAGGCTGCCTCAGGCGTATATCCAAACACCCCCAGGGCTTAATTAAGCTATAACAGTCATTTTATTGAGTTTTGTACTTTTTGGATGAATTTTGGTTGTGTGATTTTATCATTTCAATAATATGGACATGTGATCCACTGGAGACCACCCAAGGTCAATGATGTAAACAGATATAAGTCAGTCTATGACCTTCAACAGTGAGAAAAACTGATACTGTATATATGACTATTGTAAGCCCTGGCATGACAAAATGTGAAACAAATGAAATTGGAAAACCAATAGCCTGATCAATTCTAAAACATTAAACAAAAAACAAATATGACAGACAGCAACCAACAACAACCAAACAGTAACAAATTCCATACTTGGGACAAGCACATAAAGAATGTAGCAGGGTTAATGATGTTTGTGAGTGCTCAGCCCTCCCCTAAATATAGAACAGTGGTGAAAGAGCACAACATAGTATAAGGTGTTACATATTTTTTAACCAACAAGTAAATAATCTCATCAGAAGTTTTGGCATTAAATCTCAATCTTATACTAAATTGGGATGATACTACAGTACATTGCTCTTTTGTATGTACTTTTCTTGTGTCCATGACAGAATAACTGTTAATTTCATTATACAATCCTATCTTTCTCCAAAAATAATTCTGTGACATATCATTAAACCATGGAAAAAGTGAAATCAAATTCTTCGTTGTAGCATTGCCATGATCTTGTGTTCATGTAAGTATAGTTATATATCTCTCATATCTATTTCTCTTTTGTTGATACAAGGAAAGTAAGACTGTTATATACAAACCTGCTTTGATGACTCTTTTTAATTCCTTTTCATTATTTGGTGTATGTTCTCTTGTTATCCTGTAAGGCTGATTACCTCTTACTAAAACACAATGGACATTCCCTGAAAAATAGTGGAGAATACAAATGATTTATACTAATTATTGTAACATTTAGAAATCCACAAAATCATATTACTAGACCTTTGCAATGTTTGGTTGCAGACCTGTTTGTTTTTGATGATCATAAATGTTTTTATGTAATTGGATTCCTAACATTTTGGTTTTGAGACTTTAGTTATACCTGATGAAGGTCATTCTTAAAAATGTGCATGCACACTATTCCATATAAAAAGTTATTTTTGCAGTTGTAAAATTCTGCAGTTGAGGTTGAAAATATTGAAAAAAAAGGATATGAAATAAATACTTCAACATTTGATTTGCAAACTTCATGCACATATTTGTTACATAAAAAGTTTTTACGTACAGACAAAAGTGACAGTAAACCACAAACCTGCATTAGCTAAATGTAAGAGACCAAGGGTCCTTGGTTCCTCATATCCTGAAGGTTTATGTGATGTATCACCTTCTTCCTGACTTTCACCATCTTCCTCTTTCACAGGGGAGATAACCCAATCTCTATCTACTTTATTTGGGTCCATACGGTGCAGTATCAAGGTCGTAGCAGAACATCCACTCCATCTCACCCTGGAACACTCATCCTTTCCATATGACAGCAAAATGTCTAAAAGTTGGTAGGATTTTTTAAAAGCTTCTTCCATTTTAATAGACATTGGTGGTTTAGGTTGTTTTTTGTTCCTTGGAGTTTTCTCCCCACCAAGTGACTTCTCATAATCAGATTTTTCTTCTTCTATTGGTATCAGCTGCTCTTTGCTCCTCTCAGATTCTAAAGCTTTAGATGAACGGCCAGATCGTGGTGTCATCATATCATCATATTTTGTTTCACAAAGTTTGATAATTTGATCAACAATGTTCATACTTCCCTCATATAGTACTTCCCTCTCACTTTCTTTTGTTGTTGGTCTATCAAATTTATAGTTAGATAAATCCTCCATATTGTCGGCCATATTTTCTGCCTTGGTTGAAGTAGTTTTGGGGTCAAATTTCTTCATTTCATTTAACAGCATATGATGGAGTTCAGAGGCAGCAACATCTGATGCAAATCTTCCATGATATCCGTCATAGACGGCCATGAAACATTTATCGTTATCATCACCAAACGAATCTTGATAGACTTTTGTATCCTCCATCTGGTTCTTCCAGCGACTGTTTCCATGGGAGCAAAAGCCAACAGCATAAACACAATCCGGACTACAGTTCAATGCTGAACCGTTTACATGTACATCCAGGTCCTCTCTCATCTGCTGTAACTGTGCTAAAGTTCCATCCATGTCATTTTTTAAATATTCATAAGCTTCGTTTATCTTCTGAATTTCTCTAGGTTCAATGTGGTTTCCTAAACTAGCTGCAGTCTGCTTCATTTTTCTCAATATTACATTTCTTCTTTTCAGCAGCATTTCTATATTTTGTGGCCTTGGCAACTTTTTGCCATATTTCATGGTTGCTAGGGCTTTATGGTACTTCCTGTGTTCTTGGAGATGTAGGAGGTGGACATAGTCCTGACATTTTTCACAAAGAATTGTAATATCAGGAGTTGTCTCCCCATCTGGAAGATTTGTCTGTGGTGTATCTATCAAAAGAAATAATATCAATTTTAGGTTATATACATTTTTATTTTAATACTTTTTTAAATAAATGAATGTTGCATATATATAAAAAAAAATGTATAAATCATATCCTTAGAAGGAATATGAGACAAATTAAAAAATGAAAACTTTCATAGATAGAACCAATCTTAAATACAATCACATCATTTGTCTTTAGAAAAATAAAACTATTTAATTTGGTTATAAAATAATTGTTTGATGAAAGAAATGGAGCCATTTAGCACTTTATAGATAAAACGCAGAATTTATTGATAATCTCCCAGTAAAATGTAGAAGGATATAGCTTTTGAATTTTGCATAACCTATTTATTCATTTGGAAATCTTTTAGATTAAATAATGGGAGATAATCCATTATTTCCTAATATATATTTTTGAAAAGCAAATGTGGACTTTTTCTCTTGGAGTCAAGAATTTAAAAAAAAACCTTTATAACCACAGCATGAAATGCATCAGACATGAAATTAAAATATGATCGACAAATTAACTGGTGCCTACAGATATTACAAATGTAATAAAATCAACAACAACAATGTATTTGAATTTCATCATAGTCAATAATATGACTATTCAACCAGGAAAAGTATAAAATTAAAAATTAAATGATTGAACAAATATACCTAAAAAAAAAAAAAACAACATGCGTTTCTCGGATAATGATATATTTATTGTATTAAAGTTTTAATCAACAAATTATAAGTTCAATATCTAAAAACTTCAAACTATATGTAACATGCATATTTGTAGCTGCTTGTGTTTTATTGATCAGACTAAGTACATTCACAATGACATGCACCACATGCAGTTATTCAGTTTAATGCAGTCTATATGTTTATGAAAACCAAATCTCATTTAGTAAATGTCCATACTTTATACTGACACCAACATTAGTCAGAAATCTACAGTAGTTATCTCTCTTTGACTTAAGAACCACATTGAAATGGATGAACTCAAATAAATCATCGCCACCTTGTAATCAATGTATTCAACAAAAATTATGGACACCTTAAAACTAACTTTTCAGGTGTAGCCATAATATTTTTCATAATTAACATTCAGCAACATAGTCATGAAATGAACTTGTAGTCATGTTATTGAATAAAGGCTTTTCCAGAAGTAATTGTATGAGGTGGAAAGAAGGCACTTTTATTAAAATTTGATGGGTGGTGGTTATTTAAGAAAGATTGCTTTAACATTTAAATGACCCCCCCCCCCCCCCCCCCCATACATTTATTTTTGGTACAGCCCTAATTACAACATCTAATTTGCTTAAACGCTAAAATAATTAATCCACTTACTAATTTTACAATGATTCATAAAGTAATAGTTCTTTATGACATTGTTAAGCATATTCTGTCAGGGTATTCATATAACATTCTTGTAATGATTTTCATTATAAAATGTGACAATTCAGAAAATGTGAGTATATTGTTTTCACTTAAAAGCTTTCTTTTGTAAAACAAATTCCATTTAAAAAATTCTAAATGGTGAAAAATCCTTATCAAATATGATGATATGGGGCAAATAAACTAAAATTAAACATAAAATAAGGAAATTTTCTTTTTCAAACATGAATAAAACATTTGCAATACTATTTACTATTAAAGCAAGTCTAACATTCCATTGCTTGGTTACTCTTAGTGTGTTATTCTATTTCCTGCAACTATAATTTTAGATAAAAGCATTTCATGAATACATAGATCATTTTTAGTCAAACATAATACCTTCAACTTAATAATATCTCTTCCTTTCACACTGAGCTGTTGTATTATTATAGACAAAATCAATCCCAAACAAATTCTGTTTCATTTAATTTTTTTCAGCAATTGATGCAATTTTTCTTTTATCACAATGTGTTTTCTCAAAATCTAAATATCTTTTATTGTGCTGCCTTTCTTTTAAATAAAAGAAATTTAAGAATATTTAATATATTTTCAAAGGTCTGATTCAGAGTTCCAATCCTTATAAATGGTTTATATTATATCTTTGCAGTCTCTTATTTTACAAGACCAAGACAGGACATCAGTGCAAAACAATCATTGTTAACTTTTACATTTACTGACTGCACATACTAAGAAATATATATATCGAATAAGGATGACCTCTTTTATACAACAGCTCAGACTTGACACCTATAAGCCTCTTCAGTCAATCCATGTTTACAGCAACCAATATTTAAACAGCACTTCTAACTTTTTTTATATATATTCTTTTCTAAATAAATCTTTTTTATCATTTATACATTTTGAGTACCTCATTAAAATTATATATTTTTCAGCCATTTAGACAGAATTATAACTGTCTATGACTGCACAAAATTCAAGCAGAACAAATTTGTGTAAAGCAATGCAAATATCTATCCATTGACATCAAACTTTTTTCAGTAATCAAGTTTCTCCCCTTTTCTATTGGTTGCTATGGATATCTTAAGATGCCTTTCATTGTAAAAACTTACTCTTGTGCTGTTTAACCACTGGATGTTTGCCCATAAAATTAAGTGAAATAAAATCTTAAACCATAAAATATTTTGCTTTTTTCCTTTTTTAATATCATATATCAAAGACAAAATTGTATTATGACAACACATACACAACATTGTCACTTTTGAAGAACAATGATAATATTTCAATATTTTTTATCTCAATATTATTTTCTTTCTTAATATATCTCTTATTTCAAGAATTAACACTATAAAACAAAGTTCTTTTTCTCAGTAAATATCACAAATGTGCATATTTAACAATCTTTGAGCCAATGATTGCTCTATACCATTACCAAAATAAGAATGTAACTCAGTGTCCACTAAGCTATTTGAGTAAACCATAAATTAACAAAAATGTTACCTCCTGATACAATGGCCACAGCTGCATGTTGTAAAGATAAATGAGTTTAGTTTAACTAATTATAAGGTTGTGTTGATCAATATCAAATTCCTTTATAATTTTACATATGGGAAATAACTCTATTATTATTATTATTGTCATCCTCCCTAATGTTATTTTATTTGTTACAAAACTTTCTTTTTTAAAATTTCAAATTGACTAGACGAAAATGAGACACTTTTTCAGATATATATATATAACATTTCATGAACAGTCTTTGTATCTTCATGTTTGGTTCCAATGAATAATGATTTATTTAATAGCAAATAACTTTTGAAGATGAAAAAATAGCTGTCCATCTGGAACAGCAGGAAAAAAGTACCAACATAATAATTATAATACTCATAAAATAATAAGCTTAGTAAGATTAATATACTTTGTAAGTATAAGCACCTAAATTTATTTAGTTGTTAGTTTTAAAATGATACCTTGATGTCTGTAGGCTAAGAAGAGAGTTTCCAATTCATGATTTATTTTAATACAAATTTCATAAACATATGAAATAATTTTAAACATTATTTTTTTATCAAAATTATCAGTTTTAAATAATATTTTGATAAAAAGTAACTTTTTTGGGGAGATTGATACCACAAGAAAAATTCTGCCATCTTTTTTCAAACAATTTACCAAAAATAGAAATTCAATACCAATATCAATGACAAATCTATATAAACCACAGGTTGCACTAAATTATTCAAATTTCAATGGAAAAAGCATATGATAAAGATTAATATTGCATTTACAAATATGTTCAGACAAAGTAAAATACAAAAATACTGAACTCCTAAGGGAAATTCTACAGGAAAGTCCCTAAAGAAATGACAGATCATAACAGCATATTCCTATCTGTATAAAGCAGAAAACATCATAAACAAATATGACATTTTTGTGCACAAAATGTATTGTGACCTGATTAGCTTTTTCTTCATCCTTTTCTCTGTCCCCAATGGGACTTTCTCTCATTTTCTTTACATATTTTAGCATGGAACATACCACACAGCAAACACAGGAATCATATACAATTAACAATAAAATATATCCTTATTTAGTTTTCATATGTTCCATTTATGAACATACATGTACCATATGTGTCTTAATACAGCAGATCTAGTTATCATAGATAGAACCAAAGTCCTACTAACAAGGAGGTTAGTGTGTGGTATGTTAATAGCATCATGTTGGCCCTAAATTGATCTGTATGACTGCTTTTTTATCATTTCACAAAATTCTTGTCTCCCTATAAAGTTACATCATTTTATGATTACCTGATCTGTTGACATTATGTCCCTGAAGACCCTGTGTTGGTCCATCTAAAATGTCTATAGACTCCTCTTCCTCTTCTTCCTCATCAGCTTGTGTGGCCTGATGATATTCTACTGACCCAGATTCAGATGTCATTTCTACTAAAACAAAAAGTTGTAACATGAACAAATGTAAACATTGTAGGGATAATTGTCTTCATCTGTATTTAACATTGATTTTATTTTCAAAACACTATTGGGTCCACAATCCTATACATCCAGTGGATAATTATAATATTATTGCATTACACAAGGTCCTGGTTTTCTCTTACTGGTCATAAATCTGTTGGAGGTGAATAGTCAAACTGATTGATATTTTTTTGTCTGGAAAAACATGGTTGGTTTATCTCTTAGAAGAAATTAGTCTTTGAACTATGATTCTCTATAATTTTGTCAATGCAAACTAGGTTTTTATTTCAAACTCGTATTGACAATTTCAAACGCCTTTATGACGTCATTTACCAGATAGATTAGGCGTGCCAGTATCTCTGCTCTTTCAAAGTTTCAAGCACTTTCAGAATCATCATTCTGCAGGGTAGTTTAGAAATAATTCATGTTATGTTAATATGTTATCTTAATTCCCTTACCACTTAAGGGTGACCAACTTATTAGATTTTAATTTTCCAAATATTTTGTGCACTACAAGACCAAACATGTGTTGGAAGTAAGGATGCCTACATTTTAGTCATATGGTGATCAAAGTCAGATGATAGTTTCAACTAACTACTATATGATGCCGTATCCCAAAACTGCCCTATACTATAGACTAGTTTGAATGCGCCATACACCAGTGACTTTATCGCTATTTGTCCACCATTACTGGACATCACACAGGTTCCCGTAAAATTTTGACGTCATAATACAAAATATCTGACGCCACAATGAAAAAGTGATTGTTGTATGACATCAATAGTTCAAAAGGGACCGATTCTCGGGTCAGCATGAATAGTGATAAGGTGCATGTATTCTTACTGCTAATGTAACAATATAGGCAGTGTCTGCACGTACCCGCTTTCTGGTACGAATAGTCAAATTGCAATACATAGGCTACGCGTACGCATATCCCGTTTTATAATGAACATCGGATCGGGAATGAAACGTGAAAAATGTACGAAATTTGTCACAATTAATGAATAATTAATTAAAACTACTGGGAAGTTTTATAAATATTTATATATAGGTAAGTGAACAGTTTTTCTCAGTTAATAAATATTCTTAAATTGGAAGAGAGTGATCATGATATACATGAAGGGAAGACATTTCAAAGTTATCTATCATGAATTGGAACAATTTGTTCAAAACTATCAGTCGAGAACTAGAAACACAAAAATTAAAGAGGAATTAAAGTTTGACAGAAAATAAATTGAAATATGTGCCAACACAATCCTTTTGGATATGTATGAATCTTTTAAAATTGGTTTAATTTTACATTATTACTTGATTCTTTAATTTTTGTATAGACATCAAAGCTTTAATTTTAGTAGTTGAAGATGTTTAAATTTTCAGTTTCTGTTTTACATTTTACTAAGAAGATTATTTTTAAATCTCATATGGGTACTTTCAAATTCAGTAAAATTTAATTCTTTAAATTTGCATTTATATTTTATAATAGTATCATGTTATTCTTTTACAGGAACTGTACAGTTTCATGTTCCATCAGTGTCTGTGCATTTAATTCAGGGGCGGATCCAGGATTTTCAGTTAGAGGGGGCGCAAATTTAAATTAAAAATCGAAATTATTGAAATATTCTTTATGAGAGGGTGCAATGTAGATATCTTGCCAAGCGTAGTGAGAGATAAATATTTTGTGGTAAAATTAGCGAGAAATTAAAGTTTCAAGCTAAACCCGCATAAATCCACCCCTTACAATCTTCAATCACCTAATTAACAAGAAATCTGCGAGCTTCTATTGATTGACTCAATAATAGCTCACCAACCAATATAAGATTTCGAAAAAAAAAAATTCTACTTTTGCCAGCGATTTTTAATTGCCTTTTCTTAATTTTTCTCTTTTTTTTCCGGAGGTCGTGTCAAAATTTTTATATACATTTTTACCGCAAAACAGTAAAATCAGATTGAGGTCCTTGCGAAGATATGTTTATTTTCGTGGGATCCTATGTAATACGGTAGTACGGGTTGGGGCCTTTACCGTGTATGTATGCTTCAGCAAACTTTACAGGTTGAAAGTAAGAAACATATTGATATCATACAGAGATATTAAATAATGATACAAATTAATAAACTGACTTTCGCTTGAACCAGTATTCCTATATTTCATTAAGAAAGAATTTAAACAGGACTGTTTTATTGGCCGTGCCATGATGAAATAACCAACCCAACCGCGGGTAGGACACTTTCGCCTTCTTCGTGGGAA
Organism: Mytilus galloprovincialis; assembly: GCF_965363235.1. Lineage (NCBI taxonomy): Eukaryota > Metazoa > Mollusca > Bivalvia > Mytilida > Mytilidae > Mytilus > Mytilus galloprovincialis. Next base: position 50,840,124 of record NC_134851.1, read on the forward strand.
AGTGAGGTACGGATGTTTTTGAACTTCGATTATCCAAGAAATTGTTTATAAAATCCGCAACTAACCTGTCACAATTGTTTTATTTGAACTGCTAAAAGCCTATGATATTTTTTCACCAAACACAGTACCGCGTTTGACACCTTTCTTTGAAGTATAATATATTTATAGAACTTATAAATAAACCGTAAGTCAGTTTATTAGTAAATCACGTTGATTCTGTTAAACTTATTGTTTTATATATAGTTCTTTGAATGTTAAATAGATGCAATGCGACGACATTAATATTCGTCGTCTGTTCAGATACTTTATTCAGCTGAGGACAACCCATGCTTTGCAAATTTTAGGGGGCGCACGCCCGCCACGCCCCCGCCTAAATCCGCCCCTGTAATTTGCAATGTTTATTATGTATTATTATCTATTAAATACAATTTGAAAATTGTATTTTTCATACTCTTCACTCGTTCTACACGAAATCCCCAAATTATCGATAATTTCCGTTTATATTTCACGTTTCATTCCTGATCCGATGGCATTTTATTAGAAACCCGGATGCTGAGTCTGGCCACCCGCTGATTGATACTTCGACACAAACAGCAGGGGTCTAGTTTAACCCAGGTTTGGGTACGCCTAGCCTATGAATGGCAATTTGACTATTTGTACCCGCATGGGGGTACGTGCAGACACTGCCAACAATATATCTTGTCTATCTACATCAGCAGGAAGAGTGATAAGGTGCATGTATTCTTACTGCTAATGTAACAATATATCTTGTCTATCTACATGACTTAAATTGCCAGATTTGTTTACAAACAAAAATTCAGAACAATATGTTGATTTATAAAATATGTGGTTTCGACTTATGAAGCCGAACACTCACTTCCGAACAGTCGAAGGTGATTCACAGCCACAGGCATGACAGGCACAGCTAGGTGCTTGGCAAAATCATGCATGCAGATTTGTGTTGCACATTAATTTAATCATTTGAATGAGATAAAGACAACAAACGTTTGAATATACATAGATAGTTATTGCGTTATTTACTGGGAAATCTAGATGTAAGATTTGATGAAAAAGTGTTCAGCTTCTCGTCGTCAGTGTAAACAAAGCAAAGTAAGTATTTCTAATTTAAGAACCATCCCGGTGCATAATCGGTCTATTTTCCGGAGTTCAGCTTTCAGGTGTAACACCACTAATTCGAAGTTCCGGGAACCAGTTCTTTCTTATATGCCATTAAATGTATGTTGATTTTTTCAGTACAAGACACCATAAAGTGTTGCTTTGAAATGCAATGATTGCCACTTTATTTGAACTTAAAACAAGAGAGGTGTGCCTGCTTGAAATGGAGGAATTTAACATAGAAAGCAATGGGACCATGAATTAGTGGTGTACTTCCTATTACAGACAATCATCAGAAATCCATTTTTTAGAAGTTGTACCTATTCAAATGAAAATAAGTCAAATTTGATGTTAGTAATCATGTTTAATCATCTTTTTTTGGTGAAACATCCTGTTTATGGGAAATTTAAGCTCTTAAATTGGTATACTCAAGTATTTTAGCCTTTTATGGTCATACAACATGCATGCAGTTAAGACTTGACTCCAAGCTATGGCACGCCGTTATTATATTTATTCAATTTCGAGATATCTTATTTAGTTAAATAAGATATCTTATAAACTAATTGAGATATCTTAATAACAAAATGAGATATCTTATATATTAATTGAGATATTTGATTTATTAAATAAGATATCTTATATATTAAATAATATCAGATTATTACATGGCATTTTTCATATCGCATGTATTATCAGCCCTAGGTTCAATATCAGCCCAAGAGCCGCATGGCTCGAGGGCTGATATTGACCGAGGGCTGATAATACATGCGATATGAAAAATGACATGTTATGATCTTTTTATCATATGCTTCAACAGTAGAGAAAAATAACAGATTCATATATTGATCCTTCTACGTGGTTCCCGAAAAGATCTTGGAAGAGTAAAAAGTTCACGGACGTCGGACCCAAAATTTGATACATTCAATAAGAAATCTTTCTATCATATGCCTCAACAGAGAGAAAAAAAAACATTTTAGGATGGACGAATCGACAAAAAAACAATTCAACAATATACATAATGAAAATTGTTTGGAAAAGTCAACTTTTTTTAAAGTAACTTTCTAAATTATGTTTCAGAAAAACTTAAAAAATGCATTTATTTAATAATTTTTTTTTAATTTAATTTAATTATTTTACACAATATACTTTCCAGTATTCATATAATTGTTTTGTACACTACTTTGTAATGTTTTTCACTGAAAACGTAGCATTAAGGTGTATTTTCCGGAATTTGCCGAGTATCACCGGAATGCCATGTGATAACGTTACGGAAAGGCATGTGATAACAATCGAAGCATGTGATAAACTTTTCATATCAGCCCGCTAAGCACCAATTCGAAAAATATAGAAAATACTTTAATTTAATGCTATTATCATACGGTAAAAATCATATGTTATTAAGTCTAAGTATATGATAAGATATCTTATATATTAAATAAGATATCTTATTAAAATGTTTATAAAGATATCTTATTAAATATATAAGATATCTTATTCAAAATATAAGATATCTCTATTAATTTATAAGATATCTTATTACTATACTATATATAAAAATATTAATTTTCGCGAACCATTTAGGTCACGGAAATTCCAAAATATGGCATCAGTAAGGAGAGTTGTACAAACAATGCAAATACACAGAACCCCATCCAAACTTGCTTTAACTAATAGTATTCATCTTTTTCTATTTTATATGTACTAACAACATTCCATTTTTCTATAATTTCGTTAACTATATAAGATATCTTTTATATAGTTAATAATAGAGATATCTTATTTACTTAATAAGATATCTCCATAAGTTAATAAGATATCTCTATTAGTTTATAAAATATATACTTTATAAGATATCTTATTAAATAATAGAGATATCTTATTAACTTATAGAGATATCTTATAAACTAATAGAGATATCTTATAAACTTTTAGAGATATCTTATTAACTTATAGAGATATCTTATTAACTTATAGAGATATCTTATAAACTAATAGAGATATCTTATAAACTAATAGAGATATCTTATAAACTTTTAGAGATATCTTATTAACTTATAGAGATATCTTATTTAATTGGTTATAAAGATATCTTATTTAATATATAAGATATCTCCATAAGTTAATAAGATATCTCTATTAGTTTATAAGATATCTCTATTAATTAATAAGATATCTTATAAAGTATGTATTTAAAAGATATCTTTATAAAGAAGTAAGATATCTTATATACTTTATAAGATATCTTATTAATTAATAGAGATATCTTATTAACTTATAGAGATATCTTATAAAGTATGTATTTAAAAGATATCTTTATAAAGAAGTAAGATATCTTATATACTTTATAAGATATCTTATTAATTAATAGAGATATCTTATTAACTTATAGAGATATCTTATAAACTAATATAGATATCTTATAAACTAATAGAGATATCTTATTTACTTTCAAATTAAATAAGATATCTTATAAAAATTAAAGATATCTTAATACTTAATAAGATATCTTATAAAAATTAAAGATACCTTAATACTTAATAAGATATCTTGTTAAATAAATAAGATATCTTCAAATTTGAATAAATATAAAAACGGCGTGCCATACCAAGCTCTTATTTTTGCATTTTTGTGATTGAAATGACTTGTATATGGTACAACATAGCTCTTGGTCAAAATAATCTTATGATTTTTCAAGTTTTATTGTGTTTCATATGGTAGCCTTTTACAATCTAGGGAAATGGTATACACTAATAAGAATTCGAAAATCTCACTGTACATGCAAATTTGAACCAGTTTAGCAAGTTATCTAGCTGAGGGATATATAAATTCTTCTTAATAATCTATGTTTTACCACAGAATTATGGTTTATATACAAAACAAAAGCCCGCTTCCAATTTGAGAAAAAAAGGGGGGACAATTTTCTCATTTATGTCTTAAGTTTGGACTAATATATTTTATTTGATGAAGAACCTCTGATAAAAATATCACTATTGGTAAGTACATAGCTTTCCTAATAGAAATTAATAAATAAAACAATGATATTGGGAATAAAAAAAGTATATTGGCCATTGATAATATCCATATATGCAGTTTTCTTTGAATAACCCATATGTTGCTACCAGTCCAATTTGAGCTTAAAATTAGTAAAATAGTATTTTGATTAAAGCTTTATGTGTTTTTTATTGCTTGAAATAGATCATAGAATGAAATAAATTAATGTTCAACAGTGGCGGATCCAGCCATTTTAAAAAGGGGGGTTCCCAACCCAGAGTAAAGGGGGTTTCCAACTATATGCTCCCATTCAAATGCATTGATCGTCCAAAAAAAAGGGGGGTTCCAACCCACGGACCCCCCCCCCTGGATCGGCCACTGTTAAAGTCAATATAGCAAGTTTGGTTCTGTTATAGGTGTAACACCACTAATTTGGGCCCGGCCAGAAAGCACATACCAGAAAGTAGTACATATTTAACACAAAATAGTTCCTACACATGAGTGTAACTTTCAAAATATGTAGAATATTTAGGTATTTTTGGTATCATTTTAATGAAAGCTGAAGGACTGGTGATCATTGTAGAACACTTTTGGACTTTTGATTTTGAATATTAAAAAAAAGGCACCAAATTTTAAAAAGAGGGCCGGTACATTTTGTCTGTTTGTCAGATCTGAAGTACCTGTTTTGGTACATCTGAAGTTCCGGAAACAAGTTTTTTCTTATATGCCATTAAATGTATGTTGATTTTTTCAGAATAAGACACCATAAAGTGTTGCTTTGAAATGCAATGATTGCCACTTTATTTGAAATTAAAACAAGAGAGGTGTGCCTGCTTGAAATGAAGGAATTTAACATAGAAAGCAATGAGACCATGAATTAGTGGTGTACTTCCTTTATTTGTTTTCGATGATTATCATACTACTGTACATACTACTGTATATAATAGAACTATCCTTTTGGCTAGACATCAACCATCAATCTTTTGAATCTTAAACCTTCACCAACACATACAGACATAGTCGATGCCTAACAAAATTCAAGAAATTCGTATTTCTTTATATCCTCGATCTACCTTAAAATTCCTACCTGCTTAGGAATTTTGAATAATAGTTGCCATTACACGCAAATTTGAGAGTACTCAAAATTACTGGAAGCCAGTTGATTGATTGATTTTTTTTACATCCAGTGTCAAATATTTATGCAAGTTCAGGACCGTTGAAATTTTATTTTTACAATAAATACAACTTGGAGTTAGGTCCTGTAATAGGTGTCGTCCAGGACGAAGGTCTGGAAATCTAAAAATGCCATGCATTGGAAAGTGAGGGGTTATTGGATAGGAGCAGAAATTTTGCCTTTCAGTAGACCAACTACGATCTCCTCAAAGAGTTGCATTCTCTCTACAACTAGGCATCGGATTTAATGTCCCCATTCTTACCAGACGTGACTGCGTGCCGTACATCCTGCACAGCCAAACCGACGACCAACATTGGCAAGTCGGGTGAAGAGTTTACAAAGTGGAAAGCTAGTTGAAAACTTACAACAACTAATTAAAAAACTCATGTGTCTAAGTTGAGGTTGTTGAAGTGAAATGATCTGAACCAAAGTTCTAGTTTATAGTTTCTATATAAGGTAAAATCGTAAAAACATTCAGTTCTATCCAATATTCCATTCACTTAGGACGAGAGACTTGTGTACACATGACATTCGATAATTGAAGAGTTTTGACAACTTCACCGGCTTTCATCTACAGATAAATTGTTTATCATTTTTAATAAAAAAAAAGAATATTTGAGAAAAAAAATTGTGTAGGCTACGCCCCTGGACTATAATTTTTTTGTACATCAATATTATTATGTAAAAATTGGCATAATCTAATGTAAGGAAATAATTGATACTAAATTTTTTCTGAAAATATATGCATGAGCAGCTGATTTGTTTTCTAATTTGTGGTCCTAAAAATTATCTCAGGAACTCTGAATGTTTTACTTTCTTTTCCCTGTTGATAATAAAGCTGCACTTTCACCAAATGTTAGTGTGACCTTCGATAGATTGTCATGCATAAAATCATTAATTTACGGCTTTGATGTTATAACACTCAGGGGCGGATCCAGCCATTTTAAAAAGGGGGATCCACCAATGAGTCACTCTTTGATGTCAAAGATTGTTTTAAGTTTTTTAATCTGAAATCTTACAAAGAAATAAATCGGTAGCAATTTTTCTGATGGCAAAATACAAAAACATGTTATGTATTACATATAAGTGATTGATCTGACCACAAAATGTGTTCATGTCAAATGCATCTGATATGGCCATATCTTCTACATATATATACAAGTTGACAAGCTCAACTGTTTCATTACAGGATATTCTGGTTAGGATTAGAGAGCTCTAGAACAAAAACACCATCAAAACATATAGATCAGTAACATCAGAGACATATTATAATTGTATTATATGTCTCTGGTAACATTAAAGGGGCACTAGCTATGAGATACATGAAAAAAGTATGATTTTTTTTGTTCAATCACTAATGAAAGTGAAATAGTGAAATAATAATCTGCTTTTATCAGCTAAAATGGTTCAATTTTGTCAAATTAAGCTAATAAACATTGATAATGAATTATTCACAAGTGAATAACTCGACCTCATTAAATCCGTATTCATGTAAACTCCAATTTAACCCCGTAGAAAGATATAGATTAGAATAACGCATGCATTGTCAGTGTACGGTTATTTAAAGGAAAAGAATGTCAACATTGGAAGTTAAACAAAGGTAAATAATTTGATTGACTGATACGATCCACCAAAAATCATTCTTATAAAGGTAAAAACGACGATAAACATAAATTTTTAATCCATAATACAAAATTTAACAGACCTATCAAAATCCAATTGCATGAGTTGCTTAATCTATTTATATCTATTTATATCTCTGTTTATGTTTACATCGCTTATATGGTCATAGAAGGTCGATAATTAATTAAATGCCAGGCGTCTTGGCTAAAATTCACACGAAACGAAGCTTCGTCTTATTGAGACCATGTCCTGTAAATTGTTTATTTTATACTTTTGATAGTTTGGAAAAATGTTTTACATTGTTATTAATAAAATATGAGAATTTTAGTCAAAGCGGTGTCTGAACATGAATTTGGCAGCTAGTGCCCCTGTAAGAGATTTTAAAATGTATGTATATTTTCATATATTACTAAAATGTATATGAATAGTCATCTTATACCGATGAAGGATATTAGTTTCCCAAAATATTTAATATTTGTTCATGATTTTACCATTTTTTCTCATTGTTGAAGGCTGTATGGTTGCATATAATTGCTAAATTCCACTTCATTTGAAATATTTGGTGGATAGTTCATATTGGCAATCATACCAAATCTCTTTATTTTTGTAGAGCCTTTCCACTTTAGTAAAAAAAGCAAGACATAGCTATCCTACAGTAAATACCGTCAGCGGCGACAGGGTCCACAAATATTCACTCTGTGGTTAAAGTTTATGAAACTTTCTTAAAAACTATCCTGGATTTATACGAAACTTGGACAGAAGCTTGTTTCTGATCATAAGATAGTAACCAGAAGTAAATTTTGTAAAAAAAAAATACATTTTTCCGTATTTTACTTATAAATGGACTTTTCTGCCAGGAAACAATACATTCACTCTGAGGTTAAAGTTCTAAAATTTTAATAACTTTCTTAAACTATCCTGGATTTTTACCAAACTTGGACAAAAGCTTTTTTATGATCAAAAGCTAGTATCTAGTAGGAAATTTTGTTAAAATTTGTACCTGTTTATTTGTATTTTACTTATAAATGGACTTAGTTTTTCTTCCTGTTAACTTTACATACAGTCTGTAGTTAAAGTTTTTAAAACATTTATTAGATTCATAAACTATTCTGGGTTTCTACCAGAGGTGGACAGAAGCTTCTTACAATCAAAAGATTGTATTGAGAGGAATATTTTTTTAAAAAAAATTTTCCTCATTATTGTTGAGTCTGCGATTAACAGCAAAAGAAGGCAAGACACTGGATTCCGTGGAACCCTTACGAATTTTTAGATTTGTAGGGAAATATTTTAGTTTTTAGCAGTAGAGAACAAAAAATCAGAATAAATCATTAGAGTTGGCATGACAATTTATTGGTGGGTGAGTGAGGTTCGAAATAATCTCTTTTTGTCACAGATAGTCAACAAGTACTAAAAAGTATGCTGTTTACAGCTTTAGAGGGATTACATGGATGGAAAATTACATTTTCGTGACAAAAGATAATGTAAAAAGTGATATTTATTGATATAAACATCCACTTGTATGCATTATTATGTTGTTAAAAATAAGTGATTATGCTTTAGATGTACAACTATCTATATCATTATTGAGAATATTAAAATAAATCACCCTGTTTTATCACGATTTTCATGAATCAAATTTTTTTTGTTACATATTTTTGACAACTTTGTTTATAATCTAACAATTACTGAATTTATGATCTTATTTTGATATTAACAAAATTCAAATTTTATTTTTCAGAAGCGTGTGAATTATAATGTACATGTATAACTAAGATGTGTTATTTATAGATATCATACAGACAATATAGGCAGACAGGAAGACAATAGTTATATTATTAAAAAGCAGGTTAATTATTACTGTCAAACAATACATAAATTAGTTAATACAGTTTAATTTGTTTGGCTTTAAGTGCAAGAAAGTGAGAAATTTTATCACAACAAGTGAGAGGTTAAGCTAGCTATAAACCTGGGTTTAATCTACTATTTTTTTACATATAAAATGCCTGTACCTAGCTAGGGATATGACAGTTAAGTGTTATCCATTCGATTGATGTGTTTGAGCTTTTGATTTTATCATTTGAAGGGACTTTCCGCTTTGAATTTACCACAGAGTTGGGATTTTTGTCATTTTACTTTTTTTGGCATAGGGACTTGAGTTATCTGTTTGGTGTAATTAAAAAAAGTTGTGGGTAAATTGTTTCTTTTGAAAGCATTGGGCAAATATTTAATGGATTCTTCTTTAGGTCTTGGAACTAATGGTCCACTCACATCAGGTTTTGAAACCAATTTAGCTTGGATTTTTAAATGACCCTCCCACTATTGGTTTGAGTGTTCTATTGTACTTTTATAATCTGTGTGACACTGTAGAAACAATTAAGGTTTTTATAATCTGTGTGACACTGTAGAAACAATTAAGGTTTTCATAATCTGTGTGACACTGTAGAAACAATTAACGGTTTTATATTTTCTCAATTGAATTCAATTGAATAAAATCATTCCCAATGTTAATCATGTTAACACAGAGTTCCTGTTTGTCTGGTTTTAATTTGCAATTTTGAGGTCTGTTGTTATTTTGTGAATTGTGTCCAGCAGAGGTCTAAATTATGTTCAGCAGAGGTCTGTTGTTATTTTGTTAATTGTGTCCAGCAGAGGTCTGAATTATGTTCATCAGAGGTCTGAATTATGTTCATCAGAGGTCTGTTGTTATTTTGTGAATTATGTTCAGCAGAGGTCTGTTGTTATTTTGTGAATAATGTTCAGCAGAGGTCTGTTGTTATTTTGTGAATTATGTTCACCAGAGGTCTGTTGTTATTTTGTGAATTATGTTCTGCAGAGGTCTGTTGTTATTTTGTTAATTGTGTCCAGCAGAGGTCTGAATTATGTTCATCAGAGGTCTGTTGTTATTTTGTGAATTATGTTCAGCAGAGATCTGTTGTTGTTTTGTGAATAATGTTCAGCAGAGGTCTGTTGTTATTTTGTGAATTGTGTCCAGCAGAGGTCTAAACTATGTCCAGCAGAGGTCTGTTGTTATTTTGTGAATTGTGTCCAGCAGAGGTCTAAATTATGTTCAGCAGAGGTCTGTTGTTATTTTGTTAATTGTGTCCAGCAGAGGTCTGTTGTTATTTTGTGAATTATGTTCAGCAGAGGTCTGTTGTTATTTTGTGAATAATGTTCAGCAGAGGTCTGTTGTTTTTTTGTGAATTATGTTCAGCAGAGGTCTGTTGTTATTTTGTGAATTATGTTCAGCAGAGGTCTGTTGTTATTTTGTTAATTGTGTCCAGCAGAGGTCTGAATTATGTTCATCAGAGGTCTGTTGTTATTTTGTGAATTATATTCAACAGAGATCTGTTGTTGTTTTGTGAATAATGTTCAGCAGAGGTCTGTTGTTATTTTGTGAATTATGTTCAGCAGAGGTCTGTTGTTATTTTGTGAATTATGTTCAGCAGAGGTCTGTTGTTATTTTGTGAAAAATGTTCAGCAGAGGTCTGTTGTTATTTTGTAAATTATATCCAGCAAGGTTCTGTTGTCAATTTGTGAATTATGTTCAGCAGAGGTCTGTTGTTATTTTGTGAAATTTGTTCAGAAGAGGTCTGTTGTTATTTTGTTAATTATGTTCAGCAGCAGTCTGTTGTTATTTTGTGAATTATATCCAGCAGAGGTCTGTTGTTTTGTGAATTATGTCCAGCAAGGGCCTGTTGTCAATTTCTGAATTATGTCCAGCAGAGGTCTGTTGTTATTTTGTCAATTGTGTCCAGCAGAGGTCTGTTGTTATTTTGTAAATTGTGTCCAACAAGGGTCTGTTGTCATTTTGTGAATTGTGTCCAGCAAGGGTCTGTTGTCAATTTGTGAATTATGTCCAGCAGAGGTCTGTTGTTATTTTGTGAATTATGTTCAGCAGAGGTCTGTTGTTATTTTGTGAATTGTATTCAGCAGAGGTCTATTGTTATTTTGTGAATTATAGACAATAGACAATCCAGCGGAGGTCTGTTATTATTTTGTGAATTATATCCAGCAGAGATCTGTTGTTATTTTGTGAATTGTCCCCAGCAGAGGACTGTTGTTAATTTGTAAATTATGTCCAGCATGGATCTGTTGTAGTTTTGTGAATTGTGTCCAAAAGAGGTATGATGTAATTTTGTGAATTGTAACCAGAAGATGTCTGTTGTTATTTATAGATTTTGACTGGTATTCTTTTAAAAAATCTTATCTAAAATTGTCAACAAATTTGAGGCTGCATTTATGAGAAATTATCAAAAAATGTCAAGTGCTTTATTTTTATTTGATATTTCTGTTCTTTTTAATGACTTTTATGTTGCAGTTTTTATATTTAGATATCTGTGACAGTACTAACCGTTTCTGCTTTAAATCATTGATAAACCTAATATCATTTTATGATTTTATCTTTATAATTAGAAAATGGATAACCTGTTTGAATTGGAGTTACATGGAAAGGTTTGGAAATTTAAAAAGTATAAGAAGAATTAAGAAGAATAACTCCTGAAGGTGCTTTATTGTAAGTCATGGACTCATTGTGTTAGGAGCATGTTAAATGAAGATAACATCAATAGTTCAATAGATTTAAACTATATACTTAGTAAATAAAACGTAGAAATGATCATATTGATTGATCTCATAATATATGAACAATAAGGCAAGTAGGTCTTTGTGTATTGACTATTCTACTTTATGATGAGAAGTTGAATTCACAAAACAAGAAGAGTCAGGAACTTGATGATGTAATTCTCTTTTAAAAAAAGTAATGTCATCTTCTTAACATGGCTTATGACTCCCCTAGACCTGAACTAATGAAGCTCATTGAGCCTTGATCATCTTATTAATAAATTATTTAATTTTTAAATTGTTTTCTTTGAAAATTGGTTTCATCTCATAAAAGGTTTGTTTAAAGAAATTACAATAAAAATAAAATGAGACACAATTGTACACTTTAATATGATACAAAAGTTTTATTTAGATTTGGTATAATTATCAACTACAAGATATAAGCTCTAGAGAGCTTTTAATCTTACATATACAAACATAAACAACAACATAAAAACCACAATTAATAATTTATAACCTTAAATATATTTGAACTTAAGCAAGTAAAGAAACTATTGAAAACATAAGTACCAAACATAAGGACTAGGTGAGGGACTAGGTACTGGTTATATAACTTGGAATTTAAAAGCAACACTTTATTTATTAGCCTGATTGTTAATTGTTTTTTTTTTAAATGATAATATAATTCAAGACAGTTTGAGTGATTGTGTGAATCAAGAATTTTCTCCAAAATTGATATACTTTATCTACTGTTAGTATTTATAATTTTATTCCAGTGGTTAAACACTTGGTTAAACATTTAGTGTCGATAAATACCATACTGGTAGCTTGTAGTCAGCTGATAGAGGCATGAACATTCACTCAAGGATAATGACCCATAAAGTGATCTGGCCTTAAATGACCTGGACATTCACCTGATGTGACCTCTTTATCATGACCTAAATTTAACTATCAATGAGAAGTCTGAACTTCTGATAAGTCAATTAAAAAAAAAGGTAGATGATTGAATTATTGCCATTGTACAAATCTATTTGAGATTTATAATACATATCATTGTATTATGTATTTCTGCAGTCATTTAGAATATGAAGTACAGGTTACTGTCAAAAGGGAAAATATGTAACCCCCCCTTTTTTCGATTTAACTCACATAATAAGGCAGAGATTAGCTTTAATATTTATAGAAGTACAAATAAATATCTACTTGGAACTTAAATGATAATTGCTGATCGCTAGACATTATAATGACTGTAAACACCAATCAATGAATGTTTGTTCAGGTTAACAAACTAAAGAGATGTAGGTGGAGCTTAGTAAATATTTACTATAGTCTATTTCAGAAAAACACTAAATGTCAGTCTGTTCCTTTATTAAGTCACACTGACATAGACCAAGCTGGATGCGACATGATTTTGACCATAACCAGAAATACTCTACAATAATGGTTAGCTACATGTTACCAGTGGACTTTGGTCAGAATAGTTTATATAATTCAACTTCACCAGGTAAGCTTTTTAATATTTATCTGTTATTTGTTTTAAAATTACCTTTTTGATTTCTTGGGAATTTTTAATTTTAGTTGCTACTTATGTTGGTTTCTGTTAATGATTTGGTCCTATGACTTGAAAGCTGATTTGATATAATGAAATGTTTAATACAGCTTAAAACATTTAAATGTATTAGTACAGTGCATTGGGGTTTTAACAACTTGTGTCTTTTCTTATCAGTCCTCATTTGTAAATAAAATGATGAAACCTTTGATTATCATTTATGAATAAACAACATCAAAAACTTCTCAATGGTCAAACAACATGGACAAGTGTGGACATAGCACCAGGTGTTTCTTGCAATATATTTTGACAATTTTAGGATAAACATTGCTCAATATTGAGATTGTATTAAGACATGGTTTCATTGTCTGTATATAAAATACTATGTTAAGACAATAAAGTATAACAGGAACTATCAAGAATACTGGAAAGTACAACAATCCACAAAAACCTCTAACATGTGACTCCACACAGTACACCAATCCTCAAAAACCACCAACATGTGACTCCACACAGTACACCAATCCTAAAAAACCACCAACATGTGACTCCACACAGTACAACAATCCACAAAAAACCTTCCAACATGTTTCTCCACACAGTACAACAATCCACAAAAACCTCCCAACATGTTTCTCCACACAGTACACCAATCTACAAAAACCTCCCAACATGTGACTCCACACAAGACAACAATCCACAAAAACCTCCCAACAGGTGACTCCACACAGTACATCAATCCTCAAAAACCACCAACATGTGATTCCACACAGGACAATTCACAAAAAACCTCCCAACATGTGATGCCACACAGTACAACAATCCATAAAAACCTCTCACAACATGTGACTCCACATAGGACAACAATCCACAAAAACCACCAACATGTGACTCCATGCAGGACAACAATCCACAAAAACCTCTAACATGTGACTCTTCACAGTAAACCAGTCCACAAAAACCTCTAACATGTGACTGCACACAGTACAACAATCCACTAAAACCTCCACACAATACAACAATCCACAAAAACCTCCGACATGTGACTCCACACAGGACAACAATTAAAAAAAACCATCAAAATTGTAGTTCTCTTGTAATACAAATTGGGGAGGCAAAAAAAAACAAAGGGACATTTAAACTCGGTCCTACTAAAAAGCGCCCGGGAAAAGAAAAAGCGCCCGGGGAAAAGAAAGAGCGACCGGAGAAGGAAAATTAGCGCCCGGAGAAGAAAATTAGCGCCCGGGAGAAGAAAATAATAATATTTTATAACAATATCTTTTTTCCTTATAAATAACTAATCATTGCTTGTTTTGTCCTTAATATAAATGGGGATATGTATGATGCTACATATAAAGTGTTGTTGTACTTTTACATTTTAGATTTCAAAATTGTATATTAAAGTAAGTAAATAAATATAAATAAGAGTATATAGAAGAATCATGAAAGACATTGTCCTCGATCAAAATGTATATTTTGTTACTAAAAATAATCGGTGCCAGAGGTCTAATATTTTCGCAACGGCATGGTGAACACTTTTAATACAGATGCTGAGATAGATTTATTATATCTTTTTATAAAACTAAAACTGTTTCAATGGCTATGGTTTACGGGGGTTTTAATGCTTAGACTTAAATTTAAACCAAACTTCTGCTTTTTACCCCCTTGTTTTAACTACGGTACATATTGTTTTTGAAAAACATGTCTTTTGATGTCTTACATGTTATAAATCTTCCGCATAAACTGTGATCCATTATTATCAGTCTTTCGAAATAGTATTCATATATTATTGTTAAAATTGAAATATTCATACTTGTTTTTGTGCTTTATTACAAACTCATATATTATCTGAATTGGCAAATTACTAGTCTAAAATGAAAAAAAAATCAATTTTCATAACTTAACAAAGGTGTCTCATGCCAATAAAATATAAATATATTTTCCCCGGGCGCTTTTTCTGTTCCCCGGGCACTATATTTTCTTCTCCGGGCGCTTTTTCTTTTCCCCGGGCGCTTTTTCTTCACCCGGGCGCTCCCGGGCGCATTTTAGTAGGACCCTTAAAACTCAAAAACTAGTTAAGCCATGGCGAAAAAAGTAAGAAAACAACAGTATGCAAAACACAATATAGAGGACTGGGTGACACAAACCTCACATTAAACTAGGGGTGATCCCTACAATATAGAGGACTGGGTGACACAAACCTCACATTAAACTAGGGGTGATCCCTACAACATAGAGGACTGGGTGACACAAACCTCACATTAAACCAGGGGTGATCTCTACAACATAGAGGACTAGGTGACACAAACCTCACATTAAACCAGGGGTGATCCCTACAACATAGAGGACTGGGTGACACAAACCTCACATTAAACCAGGGGTGATCCCTACAACATAGAGGACTGGGTGACACAAACCTCACATTAAACCAGGGGTGATCCCTACAACATAGAGGACTGGGTGACACAAACCTCACATTAAACCAGGGGTGATCTCTACAACATAGAGGACTGGGTGACACAAACCTCACATTAATTTAAACCAGGGGTGATCCCTACAACATAGAGGACTGGGTGACACAAACCTCACATTAAACTAGGGGTGATCCCTACAACATAGAGGACTGGGTGACACAAACCTCACATTAAACTAGGGGTGATCCCTACAACATAGAGGACTGGGTGACACAAACCTCACATTAAACTAGGGGTGATCCCTACAACATAGAGGACTGAGTGACACAAACCTCACATTGAACCAGGGGTGATCCCTACAACATAGAGGACTGGGTGACACAAACCTCACATTAAACCAGGGATGATCCCTACAACATAGAGGACTAGGTGACACAAACCTCACAATAAACCAGGGGTGATCCCTACAACATAGAGGACTGGGTGACACAAACCTCACATTAAACCAGGGGTGATCTCTACAACATAGAGGACTGGGTGACACAAACCTCACATTAATTTAAACCAGGGGTGATCCCTACAACATAGAGGACTGGGTGACACAAACCTCACATTAAACCAGGGGTGATCTCTACAACATAGAGGACTGGGTGACACAAACCTCACATTAAACTAGGGGTGATCCCTACAACATAGAGGACTGGGTGACACAAACCTCACATTAATTTAAACCAGGGGTGATCCCTACAACATAGAGGACTGGGTGACACAAACCTCACATTAAACCAGGGGTGATCTCTACAACATAGAGGACTGGGTGACACAAACCTCACATTAATTTAAACCAGGGGTGATCCCTACAACATAGAGGACTGGGTGACACAAACCTCACATTAATTTAAACCAGGGGTGATCCCTACAACATAGAGGACTGGGTGACACAAACCTCACATTAAACCAGGGATGATCCCTACAACATAGAGGACTGGGTGACACAAACCTCACATTAAACCAGGGGTGATCTCTACAACATAGAGGACTGGGTGACACAAACCTCACATTAAACCAGGGGTGATCTCTACAACATAGAGGACTGGGTGACACAAACCTCACATTAATTTAAACCAGGGGTGATCCCTACAACATAGAGAGAGGACTGGTGACACAAACCTCACATTAATTTAAACCAGGGGTGATCTCTACAACATAGAGGACTGGGTGACACAAACCTCACATTAATTTAAACCAGGGGTGATCCCTACAACATAGAGAGAGGACTGGTGACACAAACCTCACATTAATTTAAACCAGGGGTGATCTCTACAACATAGAGGACTGGGTGACACAAACCTCACATTAATTTAAACCAGGGGTGATCCCTGATGAACAAACTAAGACAAAGGAGTGCACATGGTTAAAATTACCTGACTCAAAATTAGGTAGGCTTACAACTGTTATATGTTTATCATTTTCCTTTTCCACTCTTGGCCCTTATTAAAAGTAAAATTCTATATACAAAATCTTCTTTGGTGTTATGAACAAAATTATCACGAACTTGCGCAAAAAGAATTAAAGATGGCACTTGCTTTGGAAAATCAGGATCAAGATTTTTCTCTACTACTGGAAACTAGCAAAGGTAAGCCACAATTGATCAAGAATGAATCATGCTGAATGAGATGTAAACTTTGGATAATCTTGCTGATCAAAACACAATGAGACAGACTATATATGGTCTCTAACTGATTAAAATTGGTCTTTCTATAATATGTATACCTATTTCAATAGTTCAGTTATTTTTATATAAAAGGAGAAGACAATTTGTTTTTGCTTATTTTACTCAGTTTACTGATGGAAATAAACAAAATTGGATACTATTATTGGTGAAATTTTTAACCTGCTAGATAGAGGACTTTTCAAAATAGCAAATAGGTTAGTCTTTGACTTTTTAAATGATATGCCTATATTGCCAATGTACCCAATATTAGAAAAAGCTGATTTAAGAACATTCTACCCAAAACTGGTATAGAGCAGTAAAGCTAATTATTTTCCAGATTCTACCCTCTCCTTTAGCAAATAATTAATTGTGTTTAAAAAATTAAAAGACCCACTTATTTGATGTAGTTCATAGTATTTTATGTAAAAATCAATTTAGTGGTTCAGTGTTCCATGTGATAAGGAACGGCACAGTTTTTTATCAAGCCATTTCCTTGTGCTATACAAAATGTTAAATGGCACACTTTAAGAAAATGGTTAATACTTAGTGCAATGTACCTAGTTAAATGGTAGTTTTTTAAGAGCTAGCGCCTACTGCAGGATACCATGTTGAATGACACGTGTGGTGTACAAACACAGATAATATAATAAAAAAGTTGAAAATTTATGACTTTTTCTGAAAACATTTATGGTTCAAATTAAGAATTTGTATTCTCAATCCACATGTCCTTATTTTTAAAACACTTAAAATAGATAATAATCAGTTAATAAAGTTGATGTGAAGTGTTGTTTGATATAAATATGCGCCACATCTTCTTTTATTCATAACCTTTATTCCTGCCGTAGCTTTTTGTCTCATTGACATATAGCCTCACATCATCTTTTTTTTTTTATAACCTTTGCTCCTCCTTCAGCTTTTGTCTCATTAATATCTATGTTAAGGGTCATTTACTGAAGCTTCTGATATTATAACCCTGAAAAAGTCTGAATTGCTCAAAATGTAATACAACATTGAGAATATTGTGCTCATTGAAAATACTCATTTGGTTGATTTTGGTTTCCCATTTTTATATGTTATGTTATTGGACAATGGTCAAAGATGCAGCGGAGGATCCAGCCATTTTAAAAAGGGATGGTTCCCAATCCAGAGTAAAGGGGGGGGTTCCAACTATATGCTCCCATTCAAATGCATTGATCGTCCAAAAAAAGGGGGGGTTCCAACCCCCGGAACACCCCCCCCCCTGGATCCTCCAATGAAGATGTCATCTCAACATCTATAACTACTGTGGATTCATTTATTTTTTGTGGGTACCAATTTTTGTGGATTACGGAAAACTTGCATGTTCTTGGATATTTAATTTATTGGTTTTGCAAAAGTCTGATATAGCTGATGGAAAAATTTGTTATTGTTGAACATTGAATTTCCCATGAAAGCCAGAAAACTTAGTATCCAACGAATAATAACATGAATAAGGAGTCCACAGTATTGTAATTTATTGTATAGCAATATAATATTTCCCACAGAAAGTAACCAAAAGTTAGAGTGCAATAAATTCCAATATTGCACTAGTGCAATAAATTTTCAAATTCATGACGTCATCAACGTCAAATTCTTAGTATAAACCAATTTTTACTTCCAAATATTATATTGCTATACATTAAAAGGGTTATTGCATGAATATTGGGGAATATTGTCCCTCGTAGAACATATATTGCACTCACAAGCTCGTGCAATATAAAATTCTACTCAGGACAATATTCCCCAGTATTCATGCAATAACCCTATAATATAAGATATTCAAAAATTTATAGTAAAAAAATGGTTGTAATATCTGAAAGATAATGATTAGTTTAATAAGAGACATATATTTTATCATATATGTGTTTCTGGTTCAATAAATTCCTCCTTTTCATCAGCTCTGTCACTTAGGTCAGGATGACCTACTACTTGTGTCATGTCACCCTAACATCTCTACTTATATGAAACAAAACATAACTGTTCGCTAGTTTACCTTTTTGGCTAAAAATAATATTTGATGACATGAGGGAAGATCTCAAACATGTTTTTTACATGAGAAATGAGGTCAGTTATTGATTAATGGGACAAAGAAGTAAATAAGTGCTTATGTGTCCTTGTAATACCTTTACAGGTCAATTAGGGAGAAATGATTAAATAATACTTCAATAATAATAAAGTCACTTTATATGTTAGTAGTAAAAGGATTGTTGTAGGGATTAAAATGTAGACAGTAAAGGGGGGACAATATACAAGGAGGAAGTGACAGAAATGACCTTGAATTTGTATCATATCATTGGCTGAGACAAATAGTTAATATTTAATGAATGTTACCATGAAAATGGCTTTTTTGATGTGTATTTCTTTTCTCATAATAAATGCATTAAAGCCAAATAGCTGTTTTCTTTGATCTTTTCTTTGTTAAATGTAACTGTACTGATAAATATACAACAGATTATAGTACAATCAATCGCCAACGAGTTCATTAAAGACAAAAATTATAATGTAAAATCCATAAGTGAAATGAATCGAATTAAAGAGGGTGGTGATGGTAAAATTAATAAATCAATGAACCACTGGAGTGGACATGTAACCCATATAATCGTACAACCTTCTTGCACCATACATAGTAATAAACATTGAGTCAATGTGATCATGTCAGAAACATCAATTATTTTTACCCCTCACCTACCTTGAGTCACCTACTGTGATTTGAACTCTTTTTGATCATCACTTTTTTGCCCTTTAATTTGATAAATGTTGCATAACAAATCACTAATGTATACCTTTATATATAGGATATAGATTTAAATTCTCTGACATTATGTCTAGCCTGTTAATGACGTTAATTACTTTATCAGGAAAGTCTTTACTTTTGAATTTTCAATATTGCGAAATGTAGGAAATATGAATTCATCTAAGAATTTTTTTTTTAATGTCTCAAAATTTAAAAAGGTAATTTAACAATAAAGTAATTGTTAAATAATTGAATATAAGAACTAAAAACTACCACTGCAATTTTTTTTATAAAAAACACCTGTTATTTACAACTGAAATCTTTTAATTTAAAAACAATAATTACCACATTCCGAACTCTGAATTAAGTTAGATGCATGTAAATTTCAACTCATGCACAATACAATTTTTTTTTTAATACTAGAACCCAAACTTACAAACAGACTTCAAATTTTGGCAGTGAGTCTCTTTTATTACTGTTCTATAGAGTTATATCATGTAAATGCCCTGTTATAACTTGAAATTGCATTTTTTTTTAAATTTGCACATGCTAACTAATATTTTTCTCATCCAAATTTCATGAAACTATAATACACAATACCCTTCCCTAGATTTTCCATCAAACATGATGGAATTTTGTGATGGAACACTTAATGCCGCCAAATTCCATCAGTTGATGGAGTATTGGAACAACTTTCCATCAACTTTCCATCAATGCTGGAAAATGGTTGATGGAAATTGTTTGATGGAAAACTGATGACATAATTTCCAACTGATGGATAATTGATGGTATTTTTGCCATCTGATGGATAATTGAAAATTACATGTAAAATGATGGAAACTTGATGGAGAATCGACCATCAGATGGAAGCATATTCTGTGATTTAATAAAACATTGTATTTGTTCTCTGTCATCTATAGGTACACCTGTTACATGTGTGTATCGTTTAGTTCAGTGCATGCCCTATTGAACTTTCCTTAAAGTTGAATTTGTTGATGGGAAATTCTGCAAAATAAAAAAATATTAATAAAATAGATTTGGTATGATTGCCAATGAGACAACTCTCCACAAGAGACCAATTTTTTATGACACAAAAAATATTCATATAAATTATTATAGAATAATGTAGGACAGGAGTCATATTTTGTTTCATTTTAAAACATTATTTGTTTTATAAAATAGAACTTCTAATAAAGTAATCTTGCTATAAAATTAGAGATCTGTGGTATGACAGACAATAAGACATTTATATATTCACAAATGACAAAACAATATATCTTTATATATACATGTATAGTATGTACACTACCCACCAAAATTAATATCTAAACAGGGCCATTATGTTAATAGTACATTTTTGTACAATGATTATGAAAAAAACAAATATTGAACAAAAAAAGAAAGGACAACCTCTTTAGATATTGCCCCTGCAAGTGACACATTTATACAAATTTTTTGAAAAAGTGTTATTTTCATTTGACAATTTCAGAATTGAGTACGAATGTAACTGCAACTAACTTTATATCTTTATAATTTCAACTAATTCTTTTATATGCTTGATTCTTTTACTTTTATTTTGCAGAATTTCCCATTAAAAAATTCAACTTTAAGGACAGCAAGTTCAATAGGGCATGCATTGAACTAAACGATACAAACATGTAACAGGTGTACCTATAGATGACAGAGAACAAATACAATGTTTTATTAAATCACAGAATATGCTTCCATCTGATGGTCGATTCTCCATCAAGTTTCCATCATTTTACATGTAATGGAAAATATTCCATCAGTTAAAATGTTCCATCAATTATCCTTCAGATGGCAAAAATACCATCAATTATCCATCAGATGGAAATCATGCCATCAGTTTTCCATCAAACAATTTCCATCAACCATTTTCCAGCATTGATGGAAAGTTGATGGAAAGTTGTTCCAATACTCCATCAACTGATGGAATTTGGTGGCATTTGTTCCATCACAAAATTCCATCATGTTTGATGGAAAATCTAGGGAAGGGTCTAAGGAGTCATGAAATCATTTCTGAAAGAAAAAAGACTAAGACACTAGCTATAGGAGCCATGAAATAATCGACTGAGACACTAGTTCGTAGGAAAATATCACAAATTTGAGTATTGAATATAACAATATTGAATGGTCCCTTTTTATCTTGCAGATTTTCCGATGGATCAAGATTATTTTGAGAATATAATGATGGATTTTAATGGAAGACCACAGGAACCACAATCATTATCTGGAAGTGGAGATTCATTGTCATCATATCCATCACCAAACCAACCAGGTTCACCTGTTGCCATAGTTACATCTACAGAAGATATTCAGGTGTCGTCTGCTTCTGATGAACGAGTTCAAAAATCAAAACCATACAACAAAAGGGTAAGAGACAACAACCCAACCAAAGATTGAATGCTTAGTATTGATTGATTCATTGTTGGTATCTAAACTGCACTCTCTGCACAATTTGCAGGTCAGGTTATTTTTTGTTTGTTTGAGCTAGATTCCAAAAAGAAAAGAATCAAACTTAGGCAGGAAAACTGACAATCCTATAAAAAAAATGAAGATTTGGTATGATTGTCAATGAGACAGCTCTCCACAAGAGACCAAATAACACAAAAATTAACAACTGTTCTATAGGTCAATATAAGGCCTTCAACAATGAGTAAAACCCATTCTGCACAGTCGGCTATCAAAAAGCAGAGTAGGCTTTGCAGGGTACTTATACAACTAATAGACACTGAAGACAGATCTGAGAGGACTCAAAGATACATGCACTGACAACTAGTTGACTGGAGTCCAATACATGTGCAATAGACCACTCAACCACTGAGGCATACTGCTAAAATAAAATTTGTCATATATATTGATATATGACTAGATAGAATAACCTACATTTAAATGAATTTTATTTAATTTTTCAGTTACCACCTCCGAAACAACTATATACAACAGAGCTTGCTGTATTGTGTAGAATTTGTGGTGATAAAGCCTCAGGGTTCCATTATGGAGTACATTCATGTGAAGGTTGTAAGGTTAGTAGAACTTTTGATAGTAACAGACTGTAGGTCTCTTGTTTCTATAAATGCAGTATTAGTTCCTCGTATAGTGTAAAAATCTGTCTGAGTTAACTCAGAAATTGTTGCAAAAAGGTAGTAAAATACTTTTAAAAATATGCTTACGTCGTTTTTTTAATCTTTTAAGCTTTTTACATAATTGTCTATATTGATGTGATAATTTTATGGACATGAGTTACTTCCCTTTTGATTTATAGTACATTTTTCAAGCATGCTTTTCAACCATGTTTTTGCGTTAGAGCCATTTCAATATTTCGATTTCTAAGTTTCTCTTTTGTACCTGTTTTTATATGTCTTCTTGATTGCATTTTTCAAAAGAAAATAAATAATAAGTACAGGGTTTTCTTAAATTTTTTACAATGCTTTTAAGAGAGGAGTATGCTTTGTCTGCTTAAATATTTTCAAATGTATTGCAAGTATTTTTACATAGTTAAATGTATTTGCAGGGATTTTTTAGAAGGACCATAAAGAAAAACTTGGTGTATAAGCCATGTCGAGCACTGAAACAATGTAAGCTGTCATTAGGATCCAGAAATAAATGCCAGCACTGCAGATTTCAGAGATGTTTACGGGCAGGGATGTCTCAGGATGGTAAGTTTATATCTTAACCATGGTTGAATTAGACCTTGATATGGATGCAATGAAAATCTGGTAAAAATATGAGTGACAAGAAGCCATTTATCATATCTCTCATTACATGTTAATTTCTATCTTTCAGCCTCAAAGTCATATAAAGAATCCAAGCAAATTAATATGGTCAAAGCAAATTACTGAAATCCAAACAAATTACTATACTCCAAACAAATTACTTGTATCCAAGCAAATTACAATTACCCAAATAGATTACTATTATCAAAGTGAATTACAATTACCCAAATAGATTACTATTATCAAAGCGAACTACAATTATCCAAATAGATTACTATTATCAAAGTGAATTACAATTACCTAAATAGATTACTACTATCAAAGCGAATTACAATTATCCAAATAGATTACTATTATCAAAGCGAATTACAATTACTCAAATAGATTACTATTATCAAAGCAAATTACAATTACCCAAATAGATTACTATTATCAAAGCAAATTACAATTACCCAAATAGATTACTATTATCAAAGCGAATTACAATTACCCAAATAGATTACTATTATCAAAGCAAATTACAATTACCCAAATAGATTACTATTATCAAAGCGAATTACAATTACCCAAATAGATTACTATTATCAAAGCGAATTACAATTATCCTATTAATGTCATTTTGCTCATTACTTAATGACTTTTGAAGATTTAATTATTATCTTTCTTTTAATTGCAGCTGTAAGATTTGGAAGAATGCCAAAAGTTGAAAGAGAAAAGTTAATGGCTGACAAAGAAGAATTGGAAGAAAACAGCAGTGTGAGGATACTAGAGTTACGATCTATAACAGATATTATAAAACAATCATTTCATCAACATGTTGTGGAAATTCTACTCAAATTCAATGGCGGGGATGAAGATAAACAAGTGAGTATCTGATATCACAATTAGTTTACTAAATTATCATAAAACAAGTTAGTATCTGATATCACAATTAGTTTACTAAATTATCATAAAACAAGTTAGTATCTGATATCACAATTAGTTTACTAAATTATCGTAAAACAAGTTAGTATCTGATATCACAATTAGTTTACTAAATTATCATAAAAACAAGTTAGTGTCTGATAGCACAATTAGTTTACTAAATTATCATAAAAACAAGTTAGTATCTGATAGCACAATTAGTTTACTAAATTATCATAAAAACAAGTTAGTATCTGATATCACAATTAGTTTACTAAATTATCATAAAAACAAGTAAGTATCTGATAGCACAATTAGTTTACTAAATTATCATAAAAACAAGTTAGTATCTGATATCACAATTAGTTTACTAAATTATCATAAAAACAAGTTAGTATCTGATATCACAATTAGTTTACTAAATTATCATAAAAACAAGTAAGTATCTGATAGCACAATTAGTTTACTAAATTATCATAAAAACAAGTTAGTATCTGATATCACAATTAGTTTACTAAATTATCATAAAAACAAGTTAGTATCTTACTCATTGCTATTAGATACTTGCTTTGTTTTTCTTTGATAATTTGTCCGTCTGTCCGTCTGTCCGATAGCACAATTAGTTTACTAAATTATCATAAAAACAAGTTAGTATCTGATAGCACAATTAGTTTACTAAATTATCATAAAAACAAGTTAGTATCTGATAGCACAATTAGTTTACTAAATTATCAAAGAAAAACAAAGCAAGTATCTAATAGCACAAATGGTTTATCAAATCATCTTAAAATTTCTAGTTAGATCTGTTAAAAGATTAATTTCACTGCTATTAGAAGTTCTTCCGAAAATTCTGTGATGGTGATAAACAAATTTGTATAATGCTCCATAGAATACAAAACAGATTATTTCTACTACAGTAATAGTAAAAAACTGGTTTAGTTACTAGTCCTTTCAGATTGTTACGTTTGTCTTTCGATTTTTATACGCCCGTCGTCTTTTAGACGGGACATATTATGGTATACTGTTGTCCGTCCGTCTGTCCGTCCGTCCGTCTGTCTGTCCGTCTGTCCGTCCGTCCGTCCGTCCGTCATCCGTCGTCCACACTTCGGACAATAACTCAAAAACACTTTCACCAATTTCCATGAAACTTAAGTGAATTGTTTATATCTATTGACGTAAGCTCCCTTTCGTTTTTTTTTAATTTCAGATTTTAAGTTTTGGATTTATGGGGCTTTATTCATAAAAAAGGGGGGATTTTCAACACTTCGGACAATAACTCAAAAAGGCTTTCACCAATGTCCATGAAACTTAAGTAAATTGTTTATATCTATTGACGTAAGCTCCTTTTGTTTTTTTTTAATTTCAGATTTTAAGTTTTGGATTTATGGGGCTTTATTCATAAAAAAAGGGGGATTTTCAACACTTCAGACAATAACTCAAAAAGGCTTTCACCAATGTCCATGAAACTTAAGTAAATTGTTTATATCTATTGACGTAAGCTCCTTTTCGATTTTTTTTTATTTCAGATTTTAAGTTTTGGATTTATGGGGCTTTATTCATAAAAAAAGGGGGATTTTCAACACTTCGGACAATAACTCAAAAAGGCTTTCACCAATGTCCATGAAACTTTGTTGAATTGTTTATATCTATTGATGTAAGCTCCCTTTCAATTTTTATAAATTTCAGATTTTATGTTTTTGATTTATGGGGCTTTATTCATAAAAAAAAGGGGGATTTTCAACACTTCGGACAGTAACTCAAAAAGGCTTTCACCACTGTCCATGAAACTTAAGTGAATTGTTTATATCTATTGATGTAAGCTCCCTTTCAATTTTTATAAATTTCAGATTTTACATTTCCGTGTTATGAATTTTTATGCTTAAAAAATGGGTGATTTTCCAATTTTGGCCCAATAACTAACACTTTCACAAAATTTTATGCAACTTTGATAAATTGTTTATATCTATTGACATAAGCTCCCTTTCCATTTTTATAAATTTTAGATTTTACGTTTTCTTAAGTAATGAATTTTTATACTTAAAAAAGGGGGATTTTATGAAACTTTGGTGAATATATTAATGTAACATCCCTTTTGATTTGTATATATATTTCTAGTTGATCATATAAATTCATTTAAAGCATAAAAGACAAGTTAAAAGAGCAACGGGCGTATCATGCACTAAAGCGCAGCCCTTTATTTGTTAGTTGTTTGGTTTGCTTTGTTTCGATCTAATGAGTTTAGCCTTTTCATCTAAATTTCATTTTGATAAAAATATTAACAGAAACTAAATTATTGCAATGGATGAGACAGAGAACCTGGAAAAATATTTTAAACTAAGTTTCTTTTCTAGGAGAGCAAAGATATTTTGATAAACCGACTTGAATCGGAGGAAGATTTTGAGAATTGGAAGATTTATGTCAAATATCAGGAAGTAGTGCTGCCATTAATGGAGGGAGCTGTAAGATTTGCTAAACAACTACCTGGATTTTTGGAGCTATCAACCTATGATCAGATAACATTAATGAAGCAGGCATCTATGTCTGTTGCTATAGTAGCGGTAAGTCTGCTAAATGCAGATGCATTATGGGTTAAAATATTTAAGTGCTTAGGGAAATTGTATTGAAGCAAAAATATATATTTTTTTTTGGAAAAGCCCTAAAAACAAAAGGATAAATTGAATAAAGTCTCAGATAAACTGATCATAATTAGAAACTTCTCTAACATCAGCTCTTATAATCTTACTCAGAACAAAAATCATTGGCTTTATATTGGAAATGAAAGGTTATGTTTTATAAACTGAAACTTTTATTACTGTAAAGAATATTCTATCTACCTTATATTTGTAACATTTGGAGATTGATTAGATAAGCAAAGGTTTAAAGACCCATTATAATTTAACTTATTTACCAAAATTTGGAAAGATTTAAGGTGATATCTAACACTTTCACTAAAATCAATTTGGCTCATTTAATTTTCATAAAATTTTGACAAAGTAATTACTTTGGCCCTTTGACAAAAATATAAAAATTTCAAAAAATTTGAACCAACCATTTTATCAGAAAAATTACACTGGTTGTATAGCAGTTTGACAAACACTAATTTTGATCATTGAGAAGCTTAATATTCTCTTAACAACGCAACGTAGTTAAAACGTTCAGCTGATTTTACAGAGTTATCTCCCTGTAGTGTTAGGTACCACCTTAAGGTACACAATCAATAATACAATTCCCCCAAATTCAAAAAAGAATATTTTTTTTGTCACAATGTACAGAAACGTTACCCATAGTAACTGATAACTGTTTGTGCATGATATTAAATCCTTCTCAATCAATTATGTGAAAAATAAAAATTTCATTATTTTTTTTAGATGAGTCCATTAGTGGAAGATGTGAAATTTAAAATTCCTGGAATGGAGATGAATTTAATCCTCAACAAAAGTTTGCTAGAAGAATGTAGGATTGTCCGACAACTTTTTGGTCAGATTTGGAAGTTTTACGAAAAGTTGAAGAAATTTGAACTGCTACAATCCGAGATTTCCTTGTTTTGTGCCACACTTTGTTTCTCAGGTAAGTAACCATCTACAATTCAGGATAAATATAGATTGTTCACCTCACTATTGATATTGAAATTTTCAGTTGACAAAAGTGAGTTCCCATTAAAAAAATGTGCTATCATTTCAACTAAAATTGTTATTTTTCAAAAAAATATTACCAATTGACTTTTTGGGCGATTTTTAGAATTAAGATAACATAAGATGTAGAAATGTCTGAAATTTTATTGTTTGGCCATAATTTTTGTGTTTTCTGAATGGTTAAATGCATAAGCAAATTTTTAGGATTTTAATTTTGTTAGAATATTTTTCACAGAAAATCCTTTTCTTCAAACTTTCCCAGAAATATTTGTCTTTGTGTTAATTAAAATTAGTCTGAATAAATAATAAAGCTTTAAACATTTCTACATCTTTTGGTATATATTTCATAAGAATCAGTCATGTAGTGACTTGGAAATATTTTTTTCAAGTGAGAACTCACTTTTGTCCACTGACTGTATTATAGGTCTTTTTCAATTGAGTGAAAATAAATCAGAATCATGAGGCGGATCCAGGGGGGTTTCGGGGGTTGGAACCCCCCTTTTTTTGGCCGATCAATGCATTTGAATGGGAGCATATAGCTGGAACCCCCCCTTTACTCTGGGTTGGGACCCCCCCTTTTTAAAATGGCTGGATCCGCCCCTGAAGTTCATATGAAACTAGTTTATTGTAGCTACATGTATAATGTTATCCATATCATTGAACCAAGGGGGAATACTGTTTTACCCTGTTTATATTTCTGTTGTCCCATAAAATTCTTAGGCACTGCAAATCAGAGCTTCTGGAAATTTGATATCTGTCATCATGTAAACATGCTATAACATGTTATGCAGTGTTATTCATTTATTTTCATGTTTCGGTTTTTCAGAATACAAGTAACTGCCATATATATGATATTTTCCTTGCAATCTTCTGGTGAACTGTGATTAGTTTCCTTAAACATGTGTTAAATGTAATCAGACATCCTACAGAGGCATGCAATTCAGTATGATGCATTTTTAGTTCTATAATTTATCAACCTCCTGTTTACTGATTACTGATATATTCTATAATTTATCAACCTCCTGTTTACTGATTACTGATATATTCTATAATTTATCAACCTCCTGTTTACTGATTACTGATATATTCTATAATTTATCAACCTCCTGTTTACTGATTACTGATATATTCAAACATATGTAGCGGCCATGTATTGATGTTTTTTGTCACAATTTTGTAGAAGCTACAATTTAGAACATCCTGAAAGAAGTAGGGGCATTAAGGCCTAGTTTTGGCCCAAGAAAATAAAATGTTTGATAACTATTTCAAATTGGCACATAATGTTTAGAAATTCATAGGGTCAAGAAATATAAATAAAAAACATAAAGATTTTTATCTGATGACGTCACAATTACGTCATAATGTGTACTTTTTTCACAAAAACGATGAAAAATACAGAACTTATGCAGTTTTCTATCTGTATTTCCGTTGTGGAAACATCCTGCGCAGCCGAGAAACAACAAAATAATTTAACAGAAGCTTTATTATATCTATGGGCATAATCTCACCAAAAATAAAGTTGTTTCTTGGGTACACACATACTTTTTCAATCTAAAATATACTTAAAATTTGATGAAAAACAAGGAAAATCATGAGATTAAACAAAATATGCAAATTAAGTCATGATTTGTTGCCATGGTAACGTGTTCGATGTCAAATTTGTTTTGTTTTTCTTAGTACCTTAATACCTAAGTCAAGTTTTCAGTAATTTAAGAATATGTATGATAACTTCTAAATTTGCAGTAATTTTTGGGCCAAATAAGGGCCTTATTGCCCCTACTCCTTTGTTTTCATGCTTCATGTGATCATTATTTACTGTGTGATATACTAAACTACTGATAATAATTATAATGTTTGTAATTTCATAATAATAAGAAACAATTTTTTTTCACAGAAAATCCTTTTCTTCAAAGTCCAATAGAAATAGACAAAATACAACAAGATCTACTTCAAGCTTTGAGAATCGAATTGAAACACAATCATCCAAAACAACGCCACTTATTTCCCAATCTTGTTATGCTGGTCACAGATCTTCGCCAAGCTGTTGAGGCATTTGGACAAAACATCAGAATTGGGATCATTGACAAATCAAAGGATTTGTCTGTGATCCCAATTCTGATGTTTTGTCCAAATGCCTCAACAGCTTGGCGAAGATCTGTGACCAGCATAACAAGATTGGGAAATAAGTGGCGTTGTTTTGGATGATTGTGTTTCAAAGGATTTGTCTGACACTGCACCATTAATCAAAGAAATGTTTAATATATAGAAGGATCATATAGTAAGCATTCAATCTTTTTATGTTGACCTGCAACACTATATCTGGTCAAAGTGACAATGGAAATATTTAAGTTAAAATTTTATTGGTCTGAAGCCCAACAAATTATGTTACCTTTTACACTTACATGGCGTAAACTTTTTGTTGTGCTATTGGGAGATGGAAGGGGTCATTATCTAGCACAATGATGTTTTAACCGGTGAATTGTTGTACATATATGTTGTTTTTATAGCTCATCTGTTGGAAACTCATGTAATTGATCATCAATGACATTTTAACTTTTTGTTCCAATTTATTTTCTTTTACATGATGTAATTTTATCTACCATACTTTTCTTTTTGAGTCACACATATACCTTTTATAAGATGTTACACAGATATTCACAAATATATATATTAAGCAGAAAACAAATTATTTTTCTAAAACTTATCTCTTGATTTGATCTCATATTAAGCAGATGGCACCATGCATGTTTTTGTACTAAATGATCGAAAGACAATACTACCTCAGTATCTCTAATGCAATTTATTTTTTGTGCAAAATTGGTCTTTAGTTCTCAATATTTATTCTGTATAGGACAAAAATTGGTCTTTAGTTCTAGACATTTATTTTGTATTGGACTCAAGTTGGTCTTTTTTAACTGTTTATAAAATTTTGAATTTTTTGTAATACTAAGGATTTTCTACCTTAGGCATAGATTACCTTACCTGTATTTGGCAAAACTTTTAGGAAATTTGGTCCTCAATGCTCTTCAACTTCGTAGTTTATTTGGCCTTTTTAACTTTTTTGGATTTGAGCGTCACTGATGAGTCTTTTCGCGCGTCTGGCATATATATAAAATTTAGTCCTGGTAAATATGATGAGTTTATTTAGTTCTAGATACTGTGGACTCATTTATTTTGTGGTTATCAATTTTCGTCAATTGAGGAACACTTGCATTTCCGAGGATATTTTTTTTCATGGTTTTGCCAAACTCTGAATACCAAGCTTATAGAAAATTTGTTATTGGTTGAACATTTGAATTTGTTATTGACCTGTACCAACAAAACCCACATTAATTGGTTTACGACAATAATAGTGACTGAGTCCACAGTATTTATTCTGTATTAGATCAAAATTGGCCTTTAGTTCTAGATGTTTTATTCTGTATCAGTACAAAATTGGCCTTTAGTTCTAGATGTTTATTCTGTATCAGTACAAAATTGGTCTTTAGTTCTAGATGGTTTTTTTCTGTATTAGATAAAAATTGGCTTTAGTTTTAGATATTTATTCTGTATCAGTACAATTTTGTAATGGTTCTAGATATTTTTTTAAAGAGATCACTGTTATATTAGAGCTAATTTGTCTGACTGTATTGAGAGAACAATGAAATATCATTTGCTTGTTTGTTAAGATGAAACTTACACAGACCTTGTTACAGTTGTAAATACAACAGTTAATAATTATAAAACATTATAATGAACAGTAAAAAAAAGTTCTTGCCCAAGTTTATTGTTATTTTTTTTCCTTATAGACATGAGTCCTCAGTAATATTTGCGTGTGTTTGAAATTTTGTCTTTCATTTCTATTTAATTCATTTTTGTGACATAAAAAAAAAACACCTTTCAGTTTAAAAAGTTTGGAAAGTTATTTTGTTTAATTTTATGGAATGTATCTTATTAATTTTGTTTATTTATGTTTGTAAAAGTTTCATAATTTGTATATCATTCCAAATCAAGTAGTCCTCAAAATAATTATAAATATATTTATGTATGTATTAGTACAAATTATTTATTGAGTGTATTGGTTCTGACAATGAAGACTATCCAAGCTCAAA
Source organism: Mytilus galloprovincialis (assembly GCF_965363235.1). Taxonomy (NCBI): domain Eukaryota; kingdom Metazoa; phylum Mollusca; class Bivalvia; order Mytilida; family Mytilidae; genus Mytilus; species Mytilus galloprovincialis. The sequence goes on from NC_134851.1 coordinate 50,872,380, forward strand.
AGAAAACCGGTGTAAAGACAAAACAGGTTATTTAATTGTAATATAATGTTGATTTTGAAAGAGATATTAGAATTATAATTTAACAGACCCTTTTTAGCTCACCTGGCCCACAGGTCCAACTGAGCTTTTCCCATCACTTGGCGTCTGTCGTCCATCGTCATCTGTCGTTAACTTTTACAAAAATCTTCTCCTCTGAAACTACTGGGCCAAATTTTACCAAACTTGGCCACAATCATCATTGGGGAATCTAGTTTAAAAAATGTGTCCGGTGACCCGGCAAACCAACCAAGATGGCCACTATGGCTAAAAATAGAACATATGGGTAAAATGTATATTTTGGCTTATAACTCTGAAACCAAAGCATTTAGAGCCAATCTGGCATGGGGTAAAATTGTTTACTAAGTGAAGATCTATCTACTCTGAAATTTTCAGATGAATCGGAACAACCAGTTGTTGGGGTGCTGCCCCTGAATTGGTAATTTTAAAGAAATTTTGTTGTTTTTGGTTATTATCTTGAATACTATTATAGATAGAGATAAACTGAAAACAGCAATAATGTTCAGCAAAGTAAGATCTACAAATAAGTCATCATGATCAAAGTGGTCAGTTGTCCGTTAAGGAGTTATTGCCCTTTATAGTCATTTTTTACCAATTTTTCATAAATTTTTATAATCTTTTACAAAAATCTCCTCTGAAACTACAGGGCCAAATTTAACCAAACTTGGCCACAATCATCATTGGGGTATCTAGTTTAAAAAATGTGTGCAGTGACCCAACCAACCAACCAAGATGGCCACCATGGCTAAAAATAGAACATAGGGGTAAAATGTAGATTTTGGCTTATACCTTTGAAACTAAAACATTTAGAGCAAATATGACAGGGGTTAAATTGTTTATCAAGTCAATATCTATCTGCCCTGAAATTTTCAGATCAATTGGACAACCGGTTGTTGGGTTGCTGTTCATTATAGATACAGATAATTGTAAGTCAAAAGAACATTCAGTAAAGTAAGAATTTCAAACACATCACCATCACCAAAACACAATTTTGTCATGAATCCATCTGTGTCCTTTGTTTAATATGCACATAGACCAAGGTGAGTGACACAGGCTCTTAAGAGCCTCTAGTTTATTGATGTTTTTTAGACAAGTTGTAAACAGGATATTGTAGGCCACAAATACATAATGTATGTTTTTTCAGAGAATTTAAGTTTCAACGATTTTCTTTGAATAATTTTTCTGAAATCAACCAAATGTAAAATACATTGTACTAAGCATAAACATATTACTCATACCTGTCAACTGACCCATAATTTGTGGGTCACTCCCATGAATTTCCTATCATATCAAGTATTTTTAAACACCCATCATGGATTTTGGTTTTTAGTAGTGAAATATATATTCAGTTTTATCAACTTTGTTACCTTGATAAAAAAACTATGTTAAACCACTTAATTTAGTAAATATGAAAGCTTTGAGCCAGATATTGCACTGTAAGTAAACACACTAACTTCTTCTATCTTCCTTCTGTTTTATGGAGAACATTTAGCCATAACTGATTTGTAATTATAGCTAAGGCTTATGAACTGTATTTTTGAAAAGCAGTGTGAATAAAGCTATTAAAACCATTCTTAAGAAAGATAAATACTAAACTTCAATTTTGACCTGCATTTTCCTTTTTCAGAGGTTGACAGGTATGATTAATCATAACAAAATGTATTTTAATGTCACAATACTCATAAACTTGCACCTCTTCTTGCCTTGAATTCTCAGGTCAAACTCTGAAAATACCATACGTTAACATAATGTAGCCATATTTTGTGCCATATGTGTTATACTATTTTAATAGCAGAACACTATACATTATTTAAATATAGCCATATTATGTGCCATATATGTTATAATATTCAGGGAATCATTATATAAGTACTGCTTTTCATGTTGCTGGTTATTAACTTTTGCAGTTTACAGATATATAGGTAGGCATTTTCACTAATTGTTGTTGAATTTCTAATCACAGACGGACACATGACGTTTGTGCTTTTTTACCTGTAAAACGATAGGACATTTGTGCTTCAAATACTATGGACATTTGCGCTTTAAATTTTGAATCAACTGTATTAAATTGACCGGACATTTGCTCTTTTTACCTATAGTCGTCCACCTGTAATTTTAATGAGAAGTAATATCACATAGATGAATTTAACTTATATTTGTCATCATTACGACAAATGGTGCAGAATCCTTCCATGCACACTTTAATGAACAGTTCTATTCACTCATTCTGTTATTTTTTTACTTTTTGAAGAGTATCAATTAACAACAGTCTGTGAATTACATTAAGATTTGTTATATTGATGAACAGACACCTCAAAATTAAGGAACATGATTATTTATTTGAAATATGGGCGAAATACCAGACAGAACAGATAGCATGAGCTATTTTTTTTCAGTCCTTGGGCTTCAGATATCAAACGATAACTGACCTGAGATGACTGTACGTGTTTTCATGTCTTTAGAATGTTTTCATTTACTAGTTTTAGCTGTATGTAAACTTTTTAAATTATGTCAATGTGTTAAGAAATGTGCTATGCAATGATTTTTAAACTTTTAACGTCCCAAGCCCGAATAAAAGAGGAGGATAGTCATAAAAACCAAATATTACAAAAGCGCAAATGTCCTTTGTAAAAAGCACTAATGTCCATTTTTAAAAAGTGCATATGTTCTTTGATTTGAAGCGCAAGCGTCCAAAAATAAAAGTGCAAATATCCTATGAAAAAGGGCAAATGTCCCGCGCCGTCACAGACATACATGTGACCTCAGCTGGCCCTTAGGACTTGTATGAGCTGTAATTATCTCTTGATAGACCTTGGCAGATATAAGGTTTTTGTTTTTTCAAAATATTCTTTATATAGAATAAAATATATAGAGTGTCTAATTATTAGACTTGCAGAGCAAACCATAAGTTAAGTTATTCATTGTGTACTGTTATAACCAGTTATTAATTCATTGATGGCATTCATTTTTACTGGAATGTTCTCCATTATCCAGTATGAACTTAACTAAAAAGTGTATACTGCTGGTTTCCTGTCATTGATGAGCTAAGGAGTTGAGTACCATAATTTTGGTACAAACCAGTAGAAATTTTTAACTTGTTTCAAAAGTCAAATTTTAATTCCTATCATTCTATTGAAAACTCAGAACTTCATAATACTCTCAGGTATGAACTGGTTTGTAAGGTACCAAGGGAGGTACAAGTAAAGGTAGATACCAGTTTTCATAGATTTGTGAAAGGTTTTGTGAAATATCTTTTATTCATGGACATACTCATCTAAGAGGAGCAGGAGTATTTTGATAACTCAAGTAAATGAAAGTCCATACATTGCCAAATAATAAAAGGGGAGATTTTAATTGAAAGTCGATCAGTGAATGAATACAAACCTTTTTTTAATGACACGTCATGAATAAAAGTGATTTTACAACACTGATTTATGTCTGCTCAATTTTAGTTAGAAGAAAAACTCGTGTTTTGTATACAATGGGCATTTTAAAGTGGGGTGCAATTGATTGTAGATTTCTTTATTTTATATTTTTGGAAATAATTTGTGCCATATTAGAAAAGTTATATTTTTATTTGTTATTGTGAATATGAAATCAGGGTTGATTCCCATTAAAATGTTTTTGAGTTTTTGTAATTAGTTATTTTTAAAGTTATGATGGAATTGACTTTTTCAAGCTAACCAGAAATTTATTGATCAATTTTTACTGATCACCAGATTTAATTTGTAACCTAGTAATTTCATTTATGACAAAAAATCTTGCATATAAAACCTACTTTGTTTATGATCCAGGGGTATTAGGCTACTCTCCTAGAAGTATGCTTTTATCGATTGTTATATGTTCTATGTTCATGGTGAACAAGACTGTTTTATTCAATGAAGTAATGTGAATGTGAAAGTTATGTTTTCCTTTGATCTTTTTCTGTGATAATTCTTCATATCATGCTACTTGCTTGAGATGAAAAATTATCGCTAGAAACTAAGGAGGCATGTGGCGTTGGTAATGAAATTGACAACGTCTTATAGGTTATATAGAGATAAACAGATTATAATTGGTCATCTCAACTCGATTGCTTTGTGTTCGCTGTACCCGCTGAAGCTAGAAAATCAATCTTGTTGATATGATCAACGATAATCTATAATTATATTTTGGATTATAAGACAGCTTTTACAAATATTGAGGTATAGAAAGAAAACCATAGTTATTAGAATGTATTTGAAGTATATTTTACCCCACAGTGAGACTGTTAAATGGTTCATTTGTTAGACATAAAGGATACATATGATTAAGAGGGTGTCCATGGAAAAACCAGGCAGTGTATGGCACATAACATATTTTGTTTTCAAAATTTTTTCATCTGTTTCATATCACAAATTCATTCTTTCTCAAAGTTAGATTTTGTTTTTTTTAATTAACTGCAAGAGAAAAAAAATACATAGAAAGCACTGAAATTCATTGAAAAGGGGAGATATTTTGTACAAAATTTTGTTGCGTTGTTAGTGAACTTTTAAAACATTTTCTGAGTCATCCACTGTCGATTCAAAAATATCTTTGACATATATATCCTTTGTATGATATGAACATTGCATTGGAACCAAAAATTCAGTGGGAAAAAAAATTATGTTGTGCCACCCATATCATGGGATTTGCCTGATATTTACTTGGACAGCCTTTTAAGTTATAAAGTCTTAAAAGATAATCTTTATGTGACACATATGAAGATTATTAAACTTTAAATGTAAGATCCAGAACTGCAAATATAGGAAACTCAAGAAATAATCAACAGCGTAATTACTTTAATGGATAGTTATCTCATTGGCAGTCAAACCACGTCATTTTCTTTTCTTACCAATTACACATAATTAAAAAAAAAAAAATAGTGGGTCCCAAATCTGTTTTCATTGAATCATCATCAACCTAATTTAACAACAGGCCAGACATTTATTTTGTCCATACACATCTAGCTATTCGTTGTTTCAAAACTGTCTAAAAAATGACCACACTTGCAGAAAGGCATTTGATAAAAAATTTTAAGTTTAGTTATTTTTATTTGAGGCATTAGATGATTATAGTCAGTTTTGATACTTACACTTATCTTTTATTTTAGAAAGTACTTTTTCCAGAAATGTAACATGTACTACATTGAAGTTGGTATAATATTTATATAGACCTTACAGTACTTAATATCTCCTGATGCATGTAATTAAAATTAAACTCTCCTTTTAAAAAAGTTCCTTGATACATGTATAACATGTGTTTCCTTTCATTAACAGGTTTAGATAGCATTTGTCCATCATCAGATAAATAGTAACATGTTCTGTTAACATATTTTGATTAAAGCTGTTTTAAGTCTTTATTTATAGCAAGTTATGGAAATTATACATGTATAATGATGAATATTAAAGAAAAACTTTGTCCTGGATGTTATTTAAGGTGGTACCTAACACTACAGGGAGATAACTCTGTAAATTCAGCTAAACGTTTTAATTACATTGTGTTGATTAGGGAATATTAAGCTTCTTAAGGATCAAAATAAGTGTTTGTCAAACTGCTATATAACCAGTGTAATTTTTCTGTAAAACAGTTGGTTCAAATTTTTTTTATTTTATATATTTTTGTCAAAGGGTCAAAGTAAATACTTTGTCAAAATTTTATGAAAATTAATCGAACCAAATTAATTTTAGTGAAGGTGTTGGGTACCACCTTAAAGCAAACAACAATCATGCAATCAACATGTGTGCATACATTTAAAAAAAAAAAGACAAACTTAAGAAAATATAGGAAATATATGTGCTAATTGAATGAAAAAACATTTGGTGACAAAGATTTGGACTTGCAGCAAACAATTTATGAGTTGTTATTTTGAGTTATTTGAAGTGTGCACTTTTTATCAACACATGCTTTGGATTTCCAACATTTTCCCTTATGATATGGATTAATACTATTTAGTTTGTCAAACAAGCTGTCAGAAGTAATAAAGTAAACATGAAGTGGAATCAAATCCCGAAATCAGAATTTGTCATCCATTAATAAAAATATGTTCTGTGAAGGTAGATCCCATCTTTTTCAACATTAAAATACAATACTCATTAAAATTATTAGGGACTATCTCAGTTCCAGCTGTTCAATTTTGGTTTCAACACCTGGCTTTTTTTAACAGCTCTTGACAAAATAAAATAAGAATCAACTGCACATTTCGCTCGCCCCTACATATATTACAAAAAATATATAAAGTATGCTGTTATATTGCCTATTATTATTTTTTTTTTTGCTGACTTATGATCGAATTTTTGGTGACATTTTCTTGTTTACCGGTGACATGATCATATAATGACTTTACAATATGTAACAGATTTCAGTGATGCACATCCCTTGATATTATATTATATAATACTGGCATTCATCTTCCTACATCATAGACGATCATATCTTATTTTATTGCTGTATTTTATGCATTTATAATATATTGCTCATTCTAGTGTAAAGTGGGTTACAAGTTACTATGTAGTTATGCTAAAAACATACCTGCCAAGTTTTGAAAGTGCCCATGGGGGTTTTAGTGCGCAACAACAATTTCAAAGGTTACAATTCTTTGCGACAACTATTTTGCATGTGCTATTTTGTGGTATAGAAAAAGTGTCATATTTTAAAAAAGGTTGAAATACAAAGTGATTGCCAAATAATTTCAACTTAAAATGAAAAAAACTAAATATTACCATTTTTATACGACCGCAAAATTTGAAAAATTTTTCGTCGTATATTGCTATCACGTTGGCGTCGTCGTCGTCGTCGTCGTCATCGTCGTCGTCGTCGTCTGCGTCATCATCGTCCGAATACTTTTAGTTTTCGCACTCTAACTTTAGTAAAAGTGAATGGAAATCTATGAAATTTTAACACAAGGTTTATGACCACAAAAGGAAGGTTGGTATTGATTTTGGGAGTTTTGGTCCCAACATTTTAGGAATTAGGGGCCAAAAAGGGCCCAAATAAGCATTTTCTTGGTTTTCGCACTATAACTTTAGTTTAAGTTAATAGAAATCTATGAAATTTTGACACAAGGTTTATGACCACAAAAGAACGGTTGGGATTGATTTTGGGAGTTTTGGGTTCAACAGTTTAGGAATTAGGGGCCAAAAAAGGGCCCAAATAAGCATTATTCTTGGTTTTCGCACAATAACTTTTGTTTAAGTAAATAGAAATCAATGAAATTTAAACACAATGTTAATGACTACAAAAGGAAGGTTGGTATTGATTTTGGGAGTTTAGGTCTTAACAGTTTAGGAATTAGGGGCCAAAAAGGGACCCAAATAAGCATTTTTCTTGGTTTTCGCACCATAACGTTAGTATAAGTAAATAGAAATCTATGAAATTTAAATACAAGGTTTATGACCATAAAAGGAAGGTTGGTATTGATTTTGGGAGTTTTGGTCCCAACATAATAAGGGGCCCAAAGGGTCTATTGATTTTGGGAGTTTTGGTCCCAACAGAATAAGGGGCCCAAAGGGTCCAAAATTAAACTTTGTTTGATTTCATCAAAATTGAATAATTGGGGTTCTTTGATATGCCGAATCTAACTGTCATGACTGTGTATGTAGATTCTTAACTTTTGGTCCCGTTTTCAAATTGGTCTACATTAAGGTCCAAAGGGTCCAAAATTAAACTTAGTTTGATTTTGACAAAAAATGAATCAGTTAGGTTCTTTGATATGCTGAATCTAAAAATGTACTTAGATTCTTGATTATTGGCCCAGTTTTCAAGTTGGTCCAAATCGGGGTCCAAAATTAAACTTTGTTTGATTTCATCAAAAATTGAATAAATGGGGTTCTTTGATATACCAAATCTAACTGTGTATGTAGATTCTTCATTTTTGGTCCTGTTTTCAAATTGGTCTACACTAAAGTCCAAAGGGTCCAAAATTAAACTTAGTCTGATTTTAACAAAAATTGAAATCTTGGGGTTCTTTGATATGCTAAATCCAAAAATGTACTTAGATTTTTTATTATGGGCCCAGTTTTCAAGTTGGTCCAAATCAGGATCTAAAATTATTATATTAAGTATTGTGCAGTAGCAAGTCTTTTCAATTGCACAGTATTGCGCAATGGCAAGAAATATCTAATTGCACAATATTGTGAAATAGCAAATTTTTTTTTAATTAGAGTTATCTTTCTTTGTCCAGAATAGTAAGCAAGAAATATCTAATTGCAAAATATTGTGCAATAGCAAGATTTTTTTTTAATTGGAGTTATCTTTCTTTGTCCAGAATCAACTTAAATCTTTGTTATATACAATATACAATGTATATTCACTTTTTACTACCAACTGATAAATTAAAATAATCTTTACCATTCAGTGATAACAAGCAGTTTTTTTACATCTTAATATTTTATGATGTATTTAAATGAGTAGTTATTGTTGCAAACTCCATTAGAAATTTTAATTGAGATTAGTTTTGGAATAAGGGAAAGGGGGATGTGATTAAAAAAATTGGGTTCAATTTTTCTCATTTGAAATTTCATAAATAAAAAAGAAAATTTCTTCAAACATTTTTTTGAGAGGATTAATATTCAACAGCATAGTGAATTGCTCTAAGAGAAAACAAAAATTTTAAGTTCATTAGAACACATTCATTCTGTGTCAGAAACCTATGCTGTGTCAACTATTTAATCACAATCCAAATTTAGAGCTGAATCCAGGTTGAATGTTGTGTCCATACTTGCCCCAACCGTTCAGGGTTCAACCTCTGCGGTCGTATAAAGCTACGCCCTGCGGAGCATCTGGTTGTTATCTTGTGCAATCAGAGGGAAAAAATTTTTGGGGTGATAAATAAATAGTTGTTTAATGCTGTAAATTTCATCAAACTGATCTCTACTTCAAAATTTCCCCATACAGATTATTATTGGATTTGTAGTTACTTTTACTGTAATGAAGAGCTGGAAATCTGTTGGAAACTGAAACCCATTTTTTTTTTTATTTCTATGAAAGCTCCCCGTCTTTTTCTTTGCACAAAAGCATTTACTTGTTGAGTATATCATGCTTGCTTTTAAGTAGAACATGTATTTTGACTGAAAAAGGTTGTGAGACTTATTGATTACCATGTAATATGTGTAGTGGTATTTTCATGAGAGTTGTGTTCTCAAATCAAAATATACAACTACTGCTTACCTCCATTAATTATATTGTCAAAATTATTACTGGTACTCATGTGTAACTACTCATATGTTATTACTCATATGTAATTACTCATATGTAACTTCACATATGTTAGATGTTTTTCATGATTTTGTTTAATTTGTGACTCTTGAGATGTTGTTGATTGATATGTTATAGATATTTTTCATATGTATATATATATATATAGAAACAACTGTAGGGAATTTATCTATAGTGATTTAGATTTATCCACAGTGGATTCATGGTTATCTGTAGTGATTTAGATTTATCCACAGTGGATTCATGATTATCTGTAGTGATTTAGATTTATCCACAGTGGATTCATGATTATCTGTAGGGTAAAAGGGAACCAGCAATTCTGATGTTTAAAGGAAGATGAATTTCCTGTATGAAAAATTTTTAAAAAAAAATCTTACAATATTCTTATATCCCTGAAAATTGTTACCATGAAATTATATGAACCCTTAGTATTTGTAATATAATTTCCTTAATTCCCAGAGATGAATCTTGGACAAATTAAAATACTGTAGATTCATTAATATTTGTTGAATACTAGCTAATTTTCGTGGGTAACAGGCAAACCACAATTTTTACAAATTTTCTAAAGGAATGTATGAAAACTTTGCCAAGAAATTTAATATCCTTGAATTTGCAAGATTTCCCCTATCCACCTAAATTAGTACCCACTAAAATAAATGAACCCACAATATTACATGTATTTCCCTATTTAATTTAGTTCAGATACACATGTTTGTGATGTTATGTTCTCCCAATCATTCAGAGGTTCCTTATTTCCTGGATGATTTAGATAAGTTAGTAATTAACTTGTTGATTCTGGTACAACTTTTCTAATATTATTTCATGATTATTCAGGTAAAATATATCTTTGCAATGCAATCTTCCTGCTGATTGTAAAACATATCTTTGCAATGGTAATTCTCTGTTGACTGTTAAACATCTCTTTGCAATGGTATTTCTTTGTTAATTGTAAAACATCTCTTTGCAATATGGTATTTCTCTGTTGATTGTAAAATATATCTTTGTAATGATATTTCCCTGTTGATAACCCGGTGATTATATATTATTTTGTTGTTTTATACAGTAATTATATGTGCCATGTTAATTTTCTAGTTGATTCAGAAACAACTACCTTTTCCCGGTGATTCTAAACTTGCTCATTTTACATTTACATGTATATATATATATTTTACATATGTTGGTATGTGTAATCATTGACCCATGTTAAATGTTGAAATGTCATAGGAAATAAATTTACTAAAAAGAAAATTGTATTTTGTTATTGCCAAATTGCTTACTTTATCATTGATAGTAAAAACTCCATGCAAATAAAAATGTCTGTCAGGCCCAGTTTGGCCAAAACAAAACCATCCTAAAATCAGTCTTGCAAGTCCGTCAGCAAAGAAATTTCTCTTGGTTTTATTTTGGTTCCAATAATCTATGTCAAAGAGACCTCTAGGACTTCACATAGGAAATCAATTTTCCAACATGACCTCTTGCAACACCAAAACAAATCCCTTCCTAAAAATAATAAAACTAATTACCTAATGTTTAACCTTTCATTACTTTAACCAGAGTGCACACACTGAAGTGTCTCACCTGTATTACTGACCATTGCTTTAATGTTGAAAGTCTTAAAGATGAAGGTTTTACTGCAACTATCACATACATGTTACATTTTTAAAGATCCATGAGAATGAGCATACCTGCCAACTTTTCATAATGCCCATGGGGTTTTTATGTGCAAGATGGGTTTTATAATCTACAAATCCTTCAAGGGGGCCTTCAAATATATTTTAATGTTGTTTTTTGGCTTCTTCATACTTTTAAAAGCCTATAGCCATTGTAAATTTATTTTTTTTTGTTTAAAATTGTGGACAAAATTGCTCTTTCAAAATTTCCATTTGGGAGTCGCCAAGGGGGAAATCCCCCACAAATAGTGACAGTTGGCAGGTATGAATGAGCTCAAGGTCAGATCAATCTTATCAGGCAGACATGTACACCTTACTATTGTTCCATACATCAAATAAAGCTGACCTCTTGCATGTGGTAATAGAAAAACAGACCAAAACATTAAAACCATAAGAATGAGGTCAAGGTCAGATGATACTTGCTAGACAATTATTCCATACGTCAAATTAAGCTACAAATCAAAACAGAAAAACTTAAAACAATTGAAAAATGAGAATGGGGTCAAGGTCAGATGATACATACAAGAGAGACATGAACAGCTTACATTTATTTCACAAACCAAACATAGCTAATCTATGTTATAAGTATTTGAAAAAGAGACCTTAACAGAAAATACTTAACATTCCCCAATGAACCATGAAAATGATGTCAAGGACAGATGATACCTGCCAGACAGACATGTACATCTAACAATCATTCCATACACCAAATATAGTTCACCTACTGCTTATAGTATCTGAGATATAGACATAGTAATCATATAACCTTAACCTTGTTCACTGATCCACGAAATTAAGTAAATCTCAGATGAATCATCTCTGAAGGACATGTATACGTTGTCTGTCCCTTCTCCGCTAGTGAGATTTCTGCCCCTCCTCCGCTTGTGTGTTGTATGGCTCTCCTCTATTAGTGTGGCTCTTGCCCCTCATCCACTTGTGGGTTGTCTGTCCTCCTCCGCTTGTGGTCTGTCAGTTCATTCTACTATAGTTAGATGCCTGCCCCTTCTCCAGTAGTGGGTTGTCTTCCCTCCTCCCCTAAGTAGGATGTCTGCGCAACTTCCACTAGTAGGTTGTCTGCCCCTGCTTCCCCACTTGTAGGTTGTCTGACCCCTTCCACCTCCAATAGTGGGTTGCCTACCCAACTTCCTTTAGTATTAGACCCTCCTCAACTAGTAGTTTGTCTACGCTTCTTCCACTATAGTGGGTTGTCTGCCCTCCTCCACTAGTGGGTTTTCTGTCCTCCACCATTTATGGGTTGACTGTCCTCCGCCATTTGTGGGTTGCCTAACCCACCTATACTAGTAGATTTTGATCCTCCTTTATTAGTTGGTTATCTGCCCTCCTCCACTTATTTGTTTTCTACCCCTTCCCTATTATTGGGTTTGCCCCTCTACCAGCAGGTTGTGTGTCCCTGCTCCTCTAGTAGGTTGTCTGCCCCTGCTTCCCCACTTGTAGGTTGTCTGACCCCTTCCACCTCCAATAGTGGGTTGCCTACCCAACTTCCTTTAGTATTAGACCCTCCTCAACTAGTAGTTTGTCTACGCTTCTTCCACTATAGTGGGTTGTCTGCCCTCCTCCACTAGTGGGTTTTCTGTCCTCCACCATTTATGGGTTGACTGTCCTCCGCCATTTGTGGGTTGCCTAACCCACCTATACTAGTAGATTTTGATCCTCCTTTATTAGTTGGTTATCTGCCCTCCTCCACTTATTTGTTTTCTACCCCTTCCCTATTATTGGGTTTGCCCCTCTACCAGCAGGTTGTGTGTCCCTGCTCCTCTAGAAGGTTGTCCGCCTCATTTCCTCTTTTTGACTCATAATCCGTCTTGCTGTGAAGAATGAGATAATTTCGAAAAATGCATTGCCATTTGAGTATAAGAGTAAAGATATGCTGGTCTTTACGTCACATGCCTATGCATCAAAATTCAGTACATCCTGAGACTTTATTGGTCTACATGCAAGCACGTTATCAAGTTCATTGTTCCTTTGTTACATTGAAATCGAGTTACGTTAAGCTTTTATTTTGTTTTACGGTTCATTTAAAACAGTTGGCATACTAATAAAGCATAATAATTGTTCCTTCTAAACAAATGCACTGACAATAAGGCATTATGTATCATAGTTTATGTCTGCATGTGTCTTATCGGGGCCTTTTATAGCTCACTATGCGGTATGGGCTTTGCTCATTGTTGAAGGCCGTACGGTGACCTATAATTGATAATGTCTGTGTCATTTTGGTCTTTTGTGGATAGTTGTCTCATTGGCAATCATACCACATCTTCTTTTTTATACTTCTGCTTGAGAACTAAAGTTGTTTATTAGACTTTGTATCGACAGAAGAATAAAAAAAGTATTAAAAAGAAGCTTTAAATAGAAATATATGACAAGCCGTTCAAGATATCTTATAAAGTATCGGAGATATCTTATAAAGTATCGGAGATATCTTACAAAGTTCAAGATATCTTATAAAGTATCGGAGATATCTTACAAAGTTCAAGATATCTTACAAAGTATCGGAGATATCTTACAAAGTTCAAGATATCTTATAAAGTATCGGAGATATATTACAAAGTTCAAGATATCTTATAAAGTATCGGAGATATCTTACAAAGTTCAAGATATCTTATAAAGTATCGGAGATATATTACAAAGTTCAAGATATCTTATAAAGTATCGGAGATATATTACAAAGTTCAAGATATCTTACAAAGTATCGGAGATATCTTACAAAGTTCAAGATATCTTATAAAAACGACATTAGAGACCGTTTATTGGGGTGTCCAAGTAATCACACTTTTTTTGCCAATATAATCATTCAATCATTAAAAAAAAAAATTAACCAGATAATCAAAAATACAGTCTTAGATTATGTGGTCTTGTAATAAAAAAATCTCTTTGGAAAAAGAATCTTTGGATGCTCTACATAAATAACGTGCTTTTGATGGCCCTTTTGATTCTGTTGAATGTTCTGACTTTTCTACTCTTTACACTACACTTCCACACAATTTTACCAAACAAAGGTTTTCCTATTTAATAAAATGGTCGTTTGGTAAATCCGAATGCAAATAGATTTACTGCAATTCATTTAAAGCCTTCTTCTCTTATGAGGAATGTAAATATGACCTATAATGGTTTACTTTTTTTAAATTGTTATTTGGAATAAGAGTTGTCCATTGGCACTCACACCATATATTCCTATATCTAGATACTTACTGTAGGTGTAACGAGATGATTGAAGCTGTTAATTTTCTCCTTGATTATATTTACGTACGTTTCGGCAACACAGTTTATCGACAGGTTGTATGTATTCCAATGGGCACTAATTGCGCCCTATAATAGCAGACTTGTTTGGTACTGTTATGAATCCCAGACAGTTTAGGATCAAACTCAGTAAAGATCCGTCTAAATTGCATTCAATCGATAAATTCAACAATACTTACCATTATCTTGATTTTATTTTTTCGATAAATAATCAAGTATTATCTAAATATACTGCCGAAATTTACCAAAAGGAACTTACTTTAAATGAATCAAATTTAATTAACTGTCCTTTCGTAGATTTAGTGGATATTTCGGTTTTATACGGGAAACTCCACACTACAATTTACGACAAAAGGGAAGATTTTTCGTTCCCTATTGTTAATTATCTCTTTTTGGATGGTGATGTTCCTTTTGGCACCATCTTACGCTGTTTATATTTCACAACTAGCTCGCTATGTTCGTGTCTGTTGTGACTTTTTGACTTTAACGAACGTAATCTATGTATTATTGGTAAATTATTAAGCCAGGATTCCGTTACCACAAACAGAGACATATATACACATATGTCTCTGCCACAAATTACTTAAAACCTTTACTAAATTCTTCCATAGATATTACAATTTTATTTGAAGTTTGGTTGTAAAAAACTTATTTCAAACGGGATAGCATATCCTTATTTTTACAGAAATGTTGTTAACCGTACGGAAATGTTGTTTATTACCGTACCAGGAAATGTTGTTTACCGTGCCAGGTAATTTGGAAATGATCCTGATAAACTTATTTATCCTGATTTAAAGTAATTTCTCGCAATTTGATTGGCTGATATTTTCCTAATAAATTTCAGTACAATTTTTTATTACGTCAATTGGAATTATCTCCCTTATTTATTACGTCAATTGGAATTACCTCTCTTATACAATTGACCTAATAAAAAAATAAAATTTGAGTTGCTTTATATAATATTTTTAATTTTTCACACTTTTAGATTCAATATCTAAAATATATTCGGTTGATATTGTCTTAATATTGAATTTGAATATAATAATATGTAATATAACAAAATCAGGATAAATTCGTTACACAGTGTTCAATTGTCCTAATACGGAATTTATCGGGTCAATAAAATTCATATTGGGTTTGGCTTCGCCTCACAAGGTCATGTTTTTCTCTGGCTGTTTATGGCGTCTTTACACTAAATCCATTGTATGTTTGATGTGCACTGATTGATAATTTAGTCTTAAAAGCATGATTTTTTTTATTAGTTGTAAGTGGCTTTGAACTAGCTGTCAGTAACAGCGATTACTCTCAGGTCAGTAAGTAGTGTATTTTTGTTGTGGGGATATACAAGTACCCTGCCACGTTCACTCTGGTTTTTTGTTAGATGTATTTCTATTTGTATCCATCTGATGAGTTAACCCTTTCAACTGATTTTTTTAGATCGTTCTTATGTTTTACTATTACACCACTGTTCCGGGTTTAGGGGAGGTGAGATCCCGCTTACATGCATGTTTAACCCCGCCACATCATGTATGTATATGCCTGTCCCAAGTCAGGAGTCTGTAATTTAGTTGTTGTCGTTTGTTGAGGTGTTACATATTTGTTTTTCGTTTATTTTTTGTACATAAACTTTTTCGTTTCTCGTTTCAATTGTTTTACAGTCGTCATTTCGGGGCCTTTTATACATGACTATGCGGTATGGGCTTTGCCCATTGTTGAAGGCCGTTCGGTGACTATAGTTGTTTATTTCTGTTTCATTTTGTATCTTGTAGAGAGTTGTCTCATTGTCAATCATATCACAACTTCATTTGTATATCTATTGAAACGGCCAAATGCAACATAATAAAAAAAAAAAAAAAAAAAAATACGAGGAGGCTCACAATATATATGATATCATATAATAATGTAAGATATCTTATATTGTATAAGAGATATCTTATATTATATGAGATATCTATAAGTTCGAATAAATAGTAAAACCTATATCCTGTGTATATTGTTATTTTTGTTACATTAAATGTACTGACATAAAGTGATATTTGACACTCAAATATGTCTACATGTGCCTTCAAGTTTATTTTGACCGAGAAATGAATCCAATTCTGAGACAGAAAAACCCGGGATTCTTCGTAATGAATTCGTAAGAAGAATTAAGCCTTTTACGGATTTTTTTGTTCACAAAAGTTCACTGTATAAAGGGAATTGTAACTATCATTTACGATAAATGAAGTAAAAATGATAATAACTGTATGAGGTAAACAGCTTTGAGATATTTTACCACTGACAAGCATTTCGAATTTAATTACAGTGCGATAAATGTTCAATTCTAAAAATCCTTTGATTTGTTTTTTTCGTTTACTTGACGTATATCCACATATCTGTTTGACCATATGGCGTATACATACAATTACGCTCAACGATTGACGCAACAAAAAAAAAACACTTTAAAAGAGTAAGAAACGATTCGGATTCCAAGGCAACAGTTTACAGGCATTTCATTAATATTCCAAGAGTTCTAATACATTAAATGTTGAACAGGCGATATCCCAGACAAAAGATCAATATCATGTACATTTAAACATGTTAAACAATGTAGAAGTTAAACTGTAATTAAAACAATGTAGAAGTTATACAAGTTTTAGACCCTCAACATATGTTCATGTACCATGTCTTATATAATACATAGAGTATTTTGAAATGTACCCTCGTGCTGGTTCAGCGAGCGAACAACTATGTACAGTTTCATTTTAATAATTTTGGTATCGCTTGTAGATATTTGTACTATTTCAAGCTTTTTTTTCCATCAAAGTATAGATAATTCGACTTAACGAGAGAATTACCAACAAAAATGAAATCGAGGAACGTCTTAAAAACAAAAACAAACAGCTTCAAAATTGGCCGCAGAATCTAGAAATATAACATAACCTTGGTATGTTTTTGCCATTAACGTTTTTTGTGACGTTCTACACAATTTTAAATCAGTGGTTTTAATGGGTTTGTACCGGGAACTTTTTTGTAATATGCATGATTTAGAATAATAAATAAAATGTTTAAAGAATACGTGCATTTTTCGTTGCTGCATGAAGTTAAACACGTGACTATAGTAATAGCAATTTGATTCAATAAATTATTACTATTTTGCTTTATCTAACATGAAAAAGCATTCAATTATTTCTTTTTATTTAGTCGTGGGACAATCGTGTAAAGTAAACAATTCGTTCTCTCATGAGTCCCAATATCTCCCTAGTCCTATAACATGTGACCTCGGGAGCATTATTTTCTATTTCTATATATTTCTAATATTATCTTTTCACTTATTTTGCTATTCATCTTTTTCACTATCAATGTGCTGCCCGAGCATTCAGAAAAAAAAATCAGTATAAAAACTTTGAAAGTTATTAAAGAATGTAAAGTCATATGTTAAAGGACTAAATATCATCCCAACTATAACTATTACTGCTTTACTCTGAGTCTCCATCAACTTTATGACCTATTTATCAAATTGCTACCTTCATCAAGTATCCCTTCTTGTTCGAGATCCCTTGTGGTTCGAGCTGTCTCATGGTTACAAATGTACCTTATACCAAACCAGAGACCGAACCCCTACTTAAGCCAAAAATTTAAATTTGAATTTAAAGGAACGTTTTCGAATTGAATTTATCCCTGAATTTTTTTCCTGCAAACTATTTGATGTCTTTATAAGACCTGTCTTGTTATATATATGTATATATACATAATAGTAAGATCTCGTTTAAGAAAAACTATTTTCCATTTGAAATCTTCGAAGCGATTACAACAAGATGGCTGTTTAGTGATACTGTGTCTTCATAAGATGAACAAACCGCGGGTAATATTTCAGCCAAAACATAACTGCATGAGTAGATTTTCTGTTGCCTCTTTTTATTATACAACAATTCATGTTACAGAGGCGAATTTGAGTCTCCACTTTTGTTGGAAAAATTTGGTTGATTACGCAGAGAATCATGAAATTGACTAGTATGCATGTTGCGTGTTGCGTGTTGCATGTTGCGTGTTGCGTGTTGCATGTTGCATGTTGCGTGTTGCATGCATGATGTTCCATTATTTCTTTTACAGTTTTTGTAAAATTGGATGAATTTTTAATTTGGATATACTTTTTGTAATTTTTTTTTATCAGTCATCGTATTTTCACCCTTATATCTATGACATACATCATGGAGTCTGCACTTTTATCAATATCTGTCTTTTAATTTAAGTTTAAAATAGTGTCATTGAGCTTAAGTTTGTCTTCCTTTCGCTTTTCTTCTTTTTAAAATAAACCATTTCACATGGGCATTCCTTTATTTTAATTGTTTTTAATTGTTGTTGATCATTTCACCTTTAGCTTGATAAGTTGTTTATTAATGTTAGCTGAATATAAAAATCTCTATGTTGAGAGAAAATCTCTGTCATTGAAAATAATTAACAGGTCATAAAATTCTATCAAATTATCCCATATCATCTAATTAATACTATAGATCAGTCTCCAGAATCAAAGTTTTGATGACTTTTGTTGATAGATTAATTATAAATTTCAAATGAATTGAAGTATACACTATGACAACAGATAGGTTCATGTATGGTCCATTTTATGTTACCAAGCATAATATAGTGCAGAATAAATTTGACTCGTACACATTTAGTTATTATATAAACCTAAACATTGAACCTCGTGTTCATTTAACAAATGAATATTTAAAATGTTTAGCCTTTATTTTTTAGATTCTGTTACTTCATGTACTTCAACATAAAAAAAAAGGTTCAATTTACAGACACTGGTAAAAACTTAAAATACCTTAATTTGTTCTCATTAAAATTAATTAAACACCCTTTAAAATGAAGGTATTGTTATATAATTTTGAATGACGTCATTGAAACAGCAATCAAACAACAACAAACAAAAACGAAAGAAAAGACTTCCTTAATGTACAAAAAAATGTCATTTAAGGGGGTTCGCGGGTCTAAATCATTTTTATATAGGATTTCTCTATATTTTTCAATAAATGAACTTGATCTTATAGTTAATAGAAAAATAAAATAAAAAAGTGGGGTCACCGTTCATTTGCGCTCACAGTCTGCCTTCGAAAGAAGCATACATTTTTGTAAAGTTTTTTTTTTCTGTTGAAGTAAGAGGAGATGTAAAGGTAATATCGAAAAAAAAAGAAAGAAATTTATTACAGAAATCGCTCAAATTTTACAATAATTTAGTTCAAGTACAGCTTGTATGGGAATTATATTTAAAAATAGAGGTCACCAATGAGTTAAAAGAGATATTTCAATTTTAAAGCCAAAAAATGGCCTTTTTCCACCAAAGGGAGATAATTTGGAACTTTTTCAATGATGTATACATTTTAAAAGTCATCTGGGGCCAACACGAATTGTTTGTTTTGAATAATTTTTGTACCATATAATAAGTAACAACTACAAAAGATAACAAATAAAATTTGAAATAAAAAACAAATGTTTATTTTTTTTTCTGAAATTTTTATACCCTCGGGCCTCCTTAAGGTAGTTTTTCGTAAAGGTGGGAAAATTAGTCTTACTGAGACATGGATTTATAATGGTAAACCATTAGATATTGTAGTTCCTTTATGTTATTTCATTATAATTGTAAATTTTATATTACTCAAAACCACTGCTGAACAAGGCAGGAAAGCTATGTTATGATGAAAAGGCATCATCCTTATACCAGAACACTGTAATTAACTTCTATAAGTTTATTTGACACTTATGTATGTAGTATTTTAATGTATGGTTGTGAAGTTTGAGATGTTCATAGAGCACCAAAATGTAGAAAAAGTTCATTTGGACTATTGTTAAACATTACTAGGTGTCAAGAGGTCCACTTCTAATGTAATGGTATATTATGAATTAGGAAGATTTCCATTGTTATATGAGCGAAATTTTAGGATGCTCAAATTATGAACTTAAATTCACGGTAGTGAAAATTGTATTATAAAGTCATGTTCCAAAGAACTAGTAGCAAATAGCAATAAATGCAAAAATTGGGCAACTTGTATTAAAACAATTTTATATGATCTTGGTATGAATTATTATTGGGACAACCAATGGGTACTTTGTTTGGATAGTTCCTTTTTACTATCAACCAAACAACGGATATATGATCAAGCTAAACAAGAGTTGCATTTCACGCTTGAAACATCACCAAAGGGTAGAATATATAAGTATATTGTGTCAAATGTAGAATTACAATTTTATTTACAAAAATGTATTCCTGTAATAGCTTGTAAGTGGATAACGAGAATTCGCCTGTCCTCACATAATCTATGCATTGAAACTGGTCGTTTTTATGGAATAAGTAGAAATAGTAGAATGTGTATAATGTGTGATAAAATGTAGTAGAGGGTGAATTTCATTTTATTTTACAATGTACAAATTATAATGATATACGTAAGAAGTTTATCAAGAAATATGAAAGGACCGTCAACTTATAAATTAGTACAATTGCTTTCTGTTGAAAACACTAAGGAACTCTGTAATTTAGGAAAGTACTTACTCTATGCATTTAAGTGCAGGAATAATATTTTAGACCTATGTTTATTATATGTAGTTTGAGGGGGGAGGGTTGAGATCTCACAAACATGTTTAACCCCGGCAAAATTTTGCGCCTGTCCCAAGCCTCTGGCCTTTGTTAGTTTTGTTTGATTTTAAATTTTAGTTTTTTGTGTATAATTCGGAGTTTAGTATGACGTCCATTATCACTGAACTAGTATACATATTTTAAGGGGCCAGCTGAACGACGCCTCTGGATGCGGGAGTTTCTCGCTACATTAAAGACCCATTGGTGGTCTTTGGCTGTGGACTGCTCTTTTGTCGGGCTGTTGTCGCTTTGACACATTCCCCATTTCCTTTCTCAATTTTATTGAAACTCACAAACTGTATAATATGTGACTGATATTTCTGACGTTTGTTATTTATGTGTATGTTAACGCTATACAACTTGTAAACTGTATATTTATACATATTATACTGATAAACTGTATTGTTTAAAGTAAATAAAGAATTAACTTTATCCTTTAAGTCAACATTCAACATGTAACACGCAACACGCAACACGCAACACGCAACACGCAACATGCAACATGCAACATGCAAAATAGCAGTACCCGAGAATCATTGAAGCTTTACACGAACGGACTTCTCTTAGGCAGTCAGTTTCTGGATCCACCACTGTGTTATATAACTAGAAGTTGAAATCGGGAAAATTGGAAACATACAGAGACTAAATTGCAATTGTGGGCATGTCCTTCAACAGTTAAAAAATATCATGACCATGTTTTTGTTTCATGTTCATACTTCACTATTGCGTTTTCGTGTCATTTGCAAATAAAATTATTAGCAAATGAAGAGAGATAACTCTAGTGCATATCGATAGTTTCCAAAAGACTACAGAAGTTTTGGTAAAGATTTATGACTTTAATCAAGGTTGAATATTGGTAGGAGCCGGTTATTGCTAAGAAAACGTAATCTAAAATATGGAACCAGACATATTTTGGTAAACCAGACATAGTTTGATTGTACCAGACATATTTTGGCTATACCAAACATATTTTAAATCCAGATTAGGGAGCTCCCATTTGAAAAAAAGGCAGGATGAGCAACTTGGCTAAAAAAAAAGGCAGGGTGATAATTTATGTATAAAAAGTCAGGATAAACTAAGATAAAAAAGTTAGGACCGAAAAGAGTGAAAAATAAAAAGGCAGGACAGAGATTACAACGAAAAAATGCAGGACAAAATTTTTCATCCTAGACCCCCCCCCCCCATAAAAAATCAAACGGTAGCTCCCTTACTATGAAATTATAAAAAGAAATGCTGTGATGAAAACGGTCTTTCATATTTATAAGTGTTCTTCTTATATGTGTGCTTTATTTCGACAACTAGAAACATAAGAGTAGTTGTGAGAATACATGTAGGGTAATAATAAAACTGTTATAGATAGAAACATAGATTTATCAAATTATGTCAGAATTAGCTGGACCTTGTGGACGTGCCCAATGCAAATACGAACATAGAGCCTTCATACGGTCCTTTATCTCCTTTTTACAAATACTATGTTTGTCGTGTTTTGTATCTTTCGATTCACAGGCGATGTTCCACGAGTTCACGATGCTTGAGATTCACAAATCTACATTATATCTTACAAAAAACAGAGATTCTTATGAAACATAGGTTAAGTTGTCATTTTTATTCGAGATGCCTAAAATTTTGAACAATTTTATCAATGTCCACTGAGTCCCACTGTTGTCTTACATAGGGACACCAGTACTCAACGAAATTCTCATCGATCTAGAGTATAGATTGAATTTACTTTCATTTTTTCTTGCATCTGGCATAAGTGTCAATACTAAGCTTTGCCGATTTCATACAAGTCTGTATCTATACCTCCCGCATTTCACAAGCTTAAACAGCATGTCTATTTTTGGGGTTTAATGGTCAAGTTTTTCTGTAGTATATACAACAATTGAACTCTTTTAAGAAAAGAAATCAAACGTTGATGATGTTTGCACGGCTTGTAAAATGTTTCTGCATTTGTTGAGAAGATGTTGAAATTTCTAGTGTGCTCGATTGTTAGAAGTTCTAAAACAAATATCGACATGTTGAAAAAGTCGGTAGAGTAATCATTCTTAAATCATATCCAAATACATCTGAAGCATACAGCGAGTACCACAGTACTAACTAAAGAGTAAACAAGTTTAAGCTGTAAATCGACGGGAATACATGTATTTCTTGGGTATAGAGGACACGAGGACATCTGTACTTGGTTAAGTTTTTTATGTGTCGTGCAGTTCAAAGGCTACCTTTGTTATACCAAAAGTTACCAAGAATGAGTAATAAGTCATTATTTCAATGCTTTCTCCACATCTTTGTTACTTAAAGTCACTGCTTTAGTTTGGTTGTATTCATTTTTATATTTTATTTTCTTGAAATCCTTCCTATCATTCAGAGGACAGCGCAATATCATTTGCAAACAGTATAAATTATAAACAATTTAGCATACTAATGATTAGCTAGTTTGATGGTGGTGCATCGTTCATATAGATTTTCATGGTAGTCATTCAAGTCTTTCTTAAATGCATGTATAAAAACATTGTCGAGGTTTTTAAATAGTTATTTAAAATGTCAGGTCACTTGAAATACTATCAAATTCTGATTTAGTGTTCTCATTAACTAAGATAAAGATTTATCAATTGAAACATTTAAACAAAGCGTTCATGTTTTATCATAGCCCCTCATTGTTACTCATCTACCCGTGTAATATGTTGTTTTGTGATCGGGTCCCGCTCAGTTCGTCTTGTCTCTACATATCAATTATTGTTAGATTGATGTAGAATTGAGTTAAAAAAAAGGAAAGAAATATGGAAGACGGCGAAAAGAACAAAGACATAGATGTTGTGAAAACAAGCGAAATAAGTGTTATCGAAAAAGATGAAAATGACAATTTTGAAAGCCACCGAAAGTTGTCTGTATCGTCTATATCATCTTCGTTGTCGCACGAGAGCGTCTCAAATGCGTTTTCACGAGCCACTGACACTTCAGATATGCGACTGATTGTCGAAGGGAAACCTTTATACGTTTCCAGATTAGTTTTGTCCATAATTTCACCAGTTTTTAAGGAAATGTTTGAAAGACGTGCCAGGGAATTATCACTGTTTGAAATTCCACTTTCTGGTCGAAAATATGATGAAATGTTGGAATTCTTGTACAGTGTTTATCCTGACAGTTTAAAACCTATTTCAGGTAAGAAATTTCTCGTAAAACACGCAAAATATTCTTCTGAAATTCAATGGTTGATGCTATATCAGCTGAATTCACGATCTAGTACCGAGCAGGGTTCATTTTCGTATGACGTGAACATGTAATACTCAGCTGCATATTCTGATATTAGGTTGTTGATTTACTGTTTCATTAACGTTTAACAATCATCTCCTTTAATTCTGAGTTTGTCTCATCATCAGAGGCGGATTTAGGGGGGGGGGCAGGGGGCCCGGCCCCCCCCTTTTTTGGGAAAAATTTGGTTGCTTATATTGGGAATCACTGAAGCGTGACTGGAGCGGGCCCCCTCTTAGGTCAGTCAGTGGGCCCCACTTATGAAAATTTCTGGATCCGCCACTGATCATGACGTAATATTTAGTGATATCAAATGTTTTATTTTGATATTCTATTTGAGAGTTCCTTTATATGTCTCCCAATACACGAGGGTACTATAGATGGGGAGTCGTTCATTTCTGTAGCCTTAACTTCTTCGCTCATTATTCATTATCTTTAAAAATAACGGCTATTCTGTATTTACTTGATATCGGCATTCAGGACATTGTTCTTTTTGTGTAATAAATATAGTTTTATACCTGGAATACTTTAATTTTTGCAGTTTTCCGTATACACAAATATATTATTGTTACATTCGTAATTAATAGGTTCCTTATCCAACCCTACATTCCGGCAATTAGTCTCTAATGTAACAATACTTTTTTTATACGCCCGGGACGGGACGTATTATGGTATACCGTTGTCCGTCCGTCTGTCCGTCCGTCGTCCACACTTCGGACAATAACTCAAAAACACTTTCACCAATTTCCAAGAAACTTTGGTGAATTGTTTATATCTATTGACGTAAGCTCCCTTTCGTTTTTTTTTAATTTCAGATTTGAAGTTTTGGATTTATGGGGCTTTATTCATAAAAAGGGGGGATTTTCAACACTTCGGACAATAACTCAAAAAGGCTTTCACCAATGTCCATGAAACTTTGGTGAATTGTTTATATCTATTGACGTAAGCTCCCTTTCGTTTTTTTTTTATTTCAGATTTTAAGTTTTGGATTTATGGGGCTTTATTCATAAAAAAGGGGGGATTTTCAACACTTCGGACAATAACTCAAAAAGGCTTTCACCAATGTCCATGAAACTTTGGTGAATTGTTTATATCTATTGATGTAAGCTCCCTTTCGTTTTTTTTTAATTTCAGATTTTAAGTTTTGGATTTATGGGGCTTTATTCATAAAAAAGGGGGATTTTTAACACTTCGGACAATAACTCAAAAAGGCTTTCACCAATGTCCATGAAACTTTGGTGAATTGTTTATATCTATTGACGTAAGCTCCCTTTCGTTTTTTTTTATTTCAGATTTTAAGTTTTGGATTTATGGGGCTTTATTCATAAAAAATGGGGGATTTTCAACACTTCGGACAATAACTCAAAAAGGCTTTCACCAATGTCCATGAAACTTTGGTGAATTGTTTATATCTATTGATGTAAGCTCCCTTTCGTTTTTTTTTAATTTCAGATTTTAAGTTTTGGATTTATGGGGCTTTATTCATAAAAAAAGGGGGATTTTTAACACTTCGGACAATAACTCAAAAAGGCTTTCACCAATGTCCATGAAACTTTGGTGAATTGTTTATATCTATTGATGTAAGCTCCCTTTCAATTTTTATTAATTTCAGATTTTAAGTTTTGGATTTATGGGGCTTTATTCATAAAAAAAGGGGGATTTTAACACTTCGGACAATAACTCAAAAAGGCTTTCACCAATGTCCATGAAACTTTGGTGAATTGTTTATATCTATTGATGTAAGCTCCCTTTCAATTTTTATTAATTTCAGATTTTAAGTTTTGGATTTATGGGGCTTTATTCATAAAAAAAGGGGGATTTTTAACACTTCGGACAATAACTCAAAAAGGCTTTCACCAATGTCCATGAAACTTTGGTGAATTGTTTATATCTATTGATGTAAGCTCCCTTTCAACTTTTATAAATTTCAGATTTTACATTTCCGTGTTATGAATTTTTATGCTTAAAAAAGGGGGGATTTTCCAATTTTGGGACAATACATTTAAAGCATAAAAGACAAGTTAAAAGAGCAACGGGCGTATCATGCGCTAAAGCGCAGCCCTTTATTAGTATTGTTACATTTCCATGAAACCGTAGCCAGTGCTTTTTTTTTATATTTTGGCACACCAATATTCTATATTCTTTATTTGTTTTGTGCTAATTTTTCTCTATTCTTTATGTTTTTGCGCATTGTTCTCTATTCTGTAACCCCTATCCACGCCCTCATACAATACAACTTATAAGTATATTCCATGAAATCGTTATTTGATTTGTGTCAGTCATAGGTATATTTCAAACTAGTTTTTTTTTTAGACAAAAAACTCGATGTTTTACAAGAATGTAATGTGTTTTTCCTTTTTCAGATGAAAACCTCTCTGTGTTGCTCAAACTTTCAGAAGAATATAAAGTACAAACGTTAAAGAATCGTTGTTCGCAGTTTATGCTGAGACAGATAGAAAATGGACCAAAATCATTACCAGTGGAACAGCTCGTCTGGTTCATGAAATTGGCAGAACATTATAAACTTGAAACCATTATAGACAAAGCTATAGAACAGGCAACCAGAACGCCCTCAGATTTATTAGAAAACAATTCAGAATTTTATGATCTTTCACCAACAACAACTACAAAAATATTTATGGGTAGACTGCGACTATTTGAAAAGGCCCATCAAAAAATTCAGAAGAAAGTAGCAGAAATTGAAGCCCACTGTAGCGTTTATCATAAAAAAGACAGTATTTGTACGAAGTGTTACGTATCAATAGGAAAATTAGCAGTTGGCGAGTTTTCAAGGTTATGACATTAAAATCGAAAAAGTTCTCAAGTTGGTTATAACAGCAAACTATATAAATAAACAATCAAAATAAATGAAAGAGTCACAATTAGATTCGTGCTCTGCAGCACAAGTGGGAAATAACGAATGTACAGAAATTTTAAAATTGGAATTAACTACAGTTAGTCAGTGCATAAAAAAAATATATATATATTTACGTATAATGGTATACATATCAGTCAGTGCTTAAAAAAAATTATAGGGGTAAATTCACTAAATAAATATACGTCATAAGGGACCGCCCATTTAGGGGAGAGCTTCTGTATAACACTGAAGTCATATGCTCCTCTGATTGGTAGATAATGTTTGTAATAAATATTTTTTGCAGATGGGTAAAAAAAGTGAAAAAAAAATAAAAATAAATGCTGAATGTACTATTTTTTTCACTACATGGTTGAAAAGTAATGGGGGTCAGTATAGGAATTCAGTGTGAATCTACATTGTTTGTAAACAAGACCATGTGAATGCCCAAAAAATGCTGCATGACCCTATGTTTTCATTGTTGCAAAAGATAGGGCTACATTTGTACTTTCATGAATGTTATATGAAAGTTTCCAATTTCTAAAGGTATATCAGGTATAAATTTAATTCCATAGATTAGCATTAAAGTCAATGGGAGATGTTTTACTGAAT
Source organism: Mytilus galloprovincialis (assembly GCF_965363235.1). Classification (NCBI taxonomy): domain Eukaryota; kingdom Metazoa; phylum Mollusca; class Bivalvia; order Mytilida; family Mytilidae; genus Mytilus; species Mytilus galloprovincialis. The sequence continues at coordinate 50,899,909 of NC_134851.1, forward strand.
TTACCCCTATATATATTTACGTATAATGGTATACACACACACACATATATATATATATATATATATATATATATATATACAGTTGTCCTTCCTTCGTCAATAAATCGGACAATTACTCGAAAACGCTGTAACATATTGTCATGAAACTTTGATGAATTGTTTTCATCTATTGACGATTTTCATAAATTATAGAAAAAAGGCAAAAATATAAACATCAGAAAAAGGTCCATGCCCCAAGTTTCTCCAGTGTTTTCACTTACTAACAAAAGGTTGACAGGATAGATTCTCTTTAAATTGACCCTAGCGAAGGCAATCTAAGAGATACACCAATATTCAGACAATATGCGTATGGTCCAAATACTCTTTTTATGAATATGGTTTGTTTTGCTTAGTCTTTTGTGTTCTATGCTGTGTTTTGTGTACTATATTGTTTGTTCTATTTCTTTTTTCGCCATTGGCGTACGTCAGTTTATTTTCGGTTTATGAGTTTGAATGTCCCTCTGGTATCCTTCGCCTCTCTTTTAATTCTATCCACATGGACTCTATGTTGCATTTTAAACATTTTAAATCCTCCCGTATAAGTTTTCTTGTTTTGAGATATAATTACCCTGCCACACTCTCCCCCTATGTGTACCCCTTATGGTAAGAATTAGAAATTCAAACAGATATTATTAACTTCAAGGTTATTTTCAGTATAAAACGGAAGTCACTTGCAAAATCAGGAAAACACTTATCATATCAGATGGACCAACAAACGAAATATGACATTTTTAAAACGCGGAAGAAGGAAATATTGATTTAATTATCAGGAAAAGTTTAAAGTGCATATATGAAACAATTCCCAAGACATAATTTGAATGATTTTTTTATAGTTCTAAATTATTTACTGTACAGAAATGGACCATGACCGATAATAAGTTCACAGTTTTGTCGTCAAGAGTAGATCCGAACTTAGTTTCTGAGCTACATGAATGAAAATTTCTTTCAAGAAAAAATAAAAGGCGAATTGATGCATATAAGTCTGTCTGTATTTACTTTATGTTTGTACTCTTGAAGCCTCTCTGTATTCAAACATTTAATGTAATCCTATGTTAATGTAAAAAAAAAATGAAAGTGTGGATTGATACATAGTTATTTTCACCCGACATGTTTGCTTTAACTGTTCAATCCATAAAGATTGCAATATTCATTTGCTAAAAATTCCCCTATTACTTAATAATTATGAGTAAGACGCGACCAAGCTAAGAACACGAATGGTAAGCAGAGTGAACTCACTGTACAGAAAACAAGATTGCTGTTGTATTCATATTTACAATCTTAGTCAAAGTTTGGAAACTAAAGTAACTATTCTACCAAGAATGATGTTTGCAGTTAGAACCATATCGGAGACTATCATGCCTACATATTGTGTCACCCGAGACAGCCAAAAGGATGCCGCATTAAAACAAAGGTTTTACAGTCGGACGCGTAAAAGTTCAAAGAAGACTATATTTCTATATCAAAGTCTACACTCGGGGTAACAAATTGAGTAGCTAGAAATACAGATACCACATGAAAATCGTTTCTATGAAATAAATTTGCTTAATCAATTAAAAAAAAATACGTTGTCGGACTTATGAGGCGACAGAACTGCAGGATGTCAGAATATCGACCGTCAAAAAGTTAAAATTTTGGACAAAAGCTAAATTTTCGGACAGAAAGCAAACTTGACAAAAAGCAACAAACGTTGCTGATAAAAAACAAAATTTTCAGAGAAAAAGTTGCTGACAGAAACAAGATTTAAGAACTAAAACAAAGTGGGACAAAAAGTAAATTGCAGACAAACACACTGCATCAATCAATCGTGGTAAAGGTCGCTTCAAAACAAAAAATATGAGAAACAGCAGTAAAGAGTATTTTATTTAGTCATAAAATTTTTATCTCAAACAAAACAATATTGCCAAAATCTAACATAACCGCTTGCTTATTCGGCACAAGAAACCGTATATAAATGTTTGATTTACGTAACATAACGTAGAATAGAAAGAATCAGTCCACTTGTCTTCATTAGTCGTCCTCTTTATGTTCTTGTTTGTTTAAAAAAATAAATATGAGTTTATGTGAATCCTCCGCATGCAGTATGGCTCAATTTAGTACCATTCTTGAAGTAAAATCGTGGCCAGCAATCCGTAGAACATAGATCAATACTGTAATAAATAAAACACCATGTGAGAAGTGACCGGACTTATTTCATACATTGTAAATTCAAGTTTATCTCACAGAGGCAATACCGTAAAGTCGATAGAATATAGTCAAACTGAAAAGACAAAATTCCCACCGAATACCAAGTAAAGAATTAACAAAACAACAAACAAATGCAGCCTTTAACGCTGCTGTCACAAACTTTTTCAAATCAATTACTAAAAATTGGAAATTACATGTTGTAAATTGTTGCCTTGAAGAAAGCTTGTTACTGAATGTATCTGAAGCTTAACGGTACTAAAGACATTTTTGTGGTGTTTTATATTCTCTTGTTAAATTTTGGTTGAATGATAGTTGCTTGCTTAACGACTTTCGTCCAGTTAAAATCGATACGTAAATACCAAGGACGATAGGCTATCAAAAATTAATGCAAAAGTTATGTTCTGCAAGGTAGGCTGAACCCACAAGGATGGAGCAAGGTAGGGTGAACCCACAAGGATGGAGCAAGGTAGGCTGAACCCACAAGGATGGAGCAAGGTAGGCTGAACCCACAGGGATGGAGCAAGGTAGGCTGAACCCACAAGGATGGAGCAAGGTATAGGCTGAACCCACAAGGAAGGACATTTCGAATGGTAAGTAGGATATGTAGGGAATTCGAAGGTGCCATATATTTAGTCTTATAACAGGCAATCTATGGTCACCTCAAACAATTGTGTAAGGGTTCTTCTACTTTCCGAAATAAACGACTAGCTAAAGTTCTCGTTGAAGTACCCTTGCAATTTGCTTCTTTTAATTAGATTGTATGAGTTGTCCATAGGGGGCTTTTGGACGGGGGAAAATGTTTGCCACTATCTAACATACATTAATTTTCCACTGGCAATGCATTTTACGCATCAACTTATCTTTTGTGCGTAATTTTTAATTTGTTACGAATATTGGCCTCTGGGTGTTAAACAAGCAACAATCAATAAATCAAGCATTACCTCGTGGGTTCATCATTTAACAACAATGACTGGTAAACTATTAACAAGTTTATTAACAACTGTTTACCTCTCAGGCAATGTTGAGCGTCAGATAGATTAGGCTTTTTTTTAATATTTCATTATGGATGCGTTTAGAAGTACTTTTACATCTCGTCAATGTGTTTGTATTGTCTTTCATTTTTTGGAGGCGCGTTTTGTATATGCGACTTTTTGTATTTATTTGGTTCTTATAGCGTGACTCTGTACTTTAAAAGATCCCGTCAGTATGATATTGTTCTATTTTATATCATTATGATATATTTCTATTATGAATTACAAAATACGTTGAACCATAAACGTCAAAATCATTCACAAAACGCATAAAAAACGAATGGACAAGAACTGTCATATTCCTGACTTGGTACAGGCATTTTCAAATGTAGAGAATGGTGGATTAAACCTGGGTTTTTTTTAGCGCTAACCCTCTCACTTTGATACATATTGGTACAGTGGTTTTGTATCAGTCACTACTTACTCGCAGACGGCCTCTCTGATCTGACAATATATATTGTTACAGCGGTTTTCATATCAGTCACTACTTACTCGCAGACGGCCTCTCTGATCTGACAATACATATTGTTACAGTAGTTTTCGTTTGTTTAGTAAATACTTTCTCGCAGACGACCTCTCTGATCTGACAATACATATTGTTACAGTGGTTTTTGTTTTTGTAGTAACTACTTACTCGCAGAAGACCTTTCTGATCTGACAATACATATTGGTACAGTGGTTTTGTATCAGTCACTACTTACTCGAAGACGGCCTCTCTGATCTGACAATACATATTGTTACAGTGGTTTTTGTGTGTAGTAACTACTTACTCGCAGACGACCTCTCTGATCTGACAATACATATTGTTACAGTGGTTTTTGAATCAGTAACTACTTACTCGCAGACGGCCTCTCTGATCTGACAATACATATTGTTATGTACAGTGGTTTTTGTATCTGTTACTACTTACTCGCAGAAGACCTCTCTGATCTGACAACACATTTTGTTACAGTAGCTTTTGTATCAGTTACTACTTACTCGCAGACGGCCGCTGTGATCTGACAATACATATTGTTACAGTAGTTTTGTATCAGTTATTACTTACTCGCAGACGGCCTCTATGATCTGACAATACATATTGTTACAGTGGCTTTTGTTTGTGTAGTAACTACTTACTCGCAGACGGCCTCTCTGGTCTGACAATACAAATTGTTACAGTGGTTTTTGTTTGTGTAGTTAGTACTTACTTGCAGACGGCCTCTTTGACCTAACAAAACATATTGTTACAGTAGTTTTTGTTTGTGTAGTTAGTACTTACTTGCAGACGGCCTCGTTGACCTGACAATACATAGTTTTACAGTGGTTTTTGTATCGATCTGCGCACCTCAATGGGCGCCTTCCATCAGGGCACATCGCTTCAATCGGGGCAAAATTTGCTAAAATACAGAAAAAAATGTGTTCATTTTATATCTTTATGTTCTTAGGCACAAAATGAAATAAAAGGAATTTATCAAACTAGTTGGAATATAATATGATATTGTACAAACTAAATTATACTTACTGAAAGTTTGTTCAAGGTAATACAAATTAAGATTTTGTTAATACAATTTTCAGATTATATTTTAATTATCTAATATATAAAAAACCTCGCAATCATGTTAACAATAAATATCAGCTAAAAGCTTTCTTTAGAAAAAATATCAAAACTTGAAAAGTAAGTAGAATAAATATAATGATTATTTCGAAACCTCTGCTGCGAAGACTTTTTAAATGTGTTAATAGAACTTTGTTTAGCCAATGATTTGAATGATTAGACCTTGTAACAGTATAAATGTTCCTGATTAGACCTACTACCTGGTGTTCAAGAATTAACTGGATGTGTTGTATCATCTATGTAAGTTAAAGATTCACCAAATTTTGAATTGTTTAGCGAGACGTTAAGTTCAAAGATAATGCCAGCTTCTTTTAATTCTAAATTAGAATATGTTATATGTAATAGCCACAAAATAATAAAGAAACAAGGCGACAAGAAGGGAGCACAGTTAAATCCCACGGGAATTAGATTGTTTGTTGAAAAACACGACTTTAAACAAATATGTTGGTTAAATAATAAATCAAGCATTTTGATGATGTCAGTCTCAGAAAATGTTTATTTGAATAGGGGTGGATTTTTACAAAGATCGATTTATCAATCCATAAAACAAGATATCTACGTCATTATACATGATGAATTCATTCTTCCAATTTTAATTTGTAATGTACTTGTTTAAAGGATAAAAAATGAAATGTTTAATACTTTTGCAAGAGGAAAGAAGCTTAGATTATTTATACAGATTTTTGAACTTTTGATTGAATCATATGTTCTGTCACTCTCGCACCATAATGTTTCCATGTAAAGACAAAAATAAGTTTATGTGCCCAGTGATAGTACTGTTATATAACATGCTTAAGCCCCCTCCCCCCCAAAAAAAGTCAATGTCTAAATTTCGACCAAATTTATCTCTAAAAGTAGCATATGAAGGTATCTTTTTTTATTTCATTCTTCAATTAAATAGATGAGAAATAGCTTATATGAAGACTTAAGATTCGTCGAAAATCGACCAAATGGATGAAAACTTAAAAAAAAACAAGGGTCACAGTTTGTGAATACCAATTACACTTGAGTAATGGAAACTTAACGGATATCTTAATTAGTCCGTTAACGGATGATTTGTGAATAAGCCCCCAGATGTTTAGACATATCAAGAAAACAAGACTTTGATCCGATTATTATAAATTTTATGAAGCATAAATTACCACAAGAAGAGGGCCAAAGGGCAAAGTAATTTTCAAATTACACATTCACCATGACATGTATTGTAAATAAAGAAATACATAAAAATACCTTTTGTTATCTAATCAATTAAGATAAGGTAAACATAAAACACAATATAAAAAAAAAAAATAAAAAAAATATAGAAAACTACATTCTACTGCTCACTGTTACTTCTGGACTATTTAACGTTTTACATATGAAATACAATTCGAATACTGATAAATCAGACCAAAACAATAAGTTTACACAACTTACTAGTTGGAATAAGACAAACCATCCATATTAACACTACGTATAAACCATCCATTGTGTTAAATTATACACGAATGTATATTACACGTACTTACCTGGCTTAAATAACATCTGTCGTCACATGTCACCTATAGGGGAAGTCTTGTAAACGGATTTCCATAACATTAAAAGACGGAAACAAATTTATTTGTATTATATGAAATGAAATTTCAGTATAGGGGACCTACATGTTTTAGTTTCATAAATCTTTATATTACAATTTATTAATAGCAATTCTATCATTTTATTGTCAATACATTTTTGAAATTTATATACCTATCCGAATTTTTACATAACCTTGAGTATCTTTTCAATCACTTAGACTTTCACTCTTGATTTCAGCAATGCTCAGGAAGACATATAATTTGTAGATAGCAAAATGGTTAATTACACTTTTATGGCACTGTGACAAGCTTGATATGAAATAATTTCTTTTGATATGACAAATCTCTTGAAAGAAAGAAAAATTAAGATTATTAAAAAAAAGGAAGAGAAAGAAAATGCCCTGTTTACCACGACAGAAGGACAACTCGAGTTTTTATGGTAATTTCCAAATATTTATCGAAATAATTGAAATCCGCTATTATTTTATGATTGAAAATTCACAGGCGCTTACATTATTTTCTTATTTTCTATTGAGACTAGTAACAGTCTTGTATCCTTGCTACATTTTACAAGTTCTGAGCCAAAAAAAAAATAAAATAAAAATTTAATCAGTTGTCTTTCTTTCAGCACTTATATATCACAACACTGTTTTGACAGTACCAGATACATATATACATGTATATGTCTATATATGTCTCTGTTAAGAATAATATGATGACCAAACATTTGTATTACATTGCTTCCTCTAAAGAAGAGAACATTGTCACGCTTTTAAAGCTTATTCCGCATCACTGTGCCCATGATTTGATCACAGACGTTTGTGGCATGTAGTCACTTTTCCTTTTTTTGATTTTTTTTTTATGGTATTTACAGATTTTATAGAAATATTTCAATAGCTTTCCTTAAAAAGTAATAACATTGAGAATGGGAGATACATTCTTGCTCTTATCCATACATGATTGACAATGCAGACGATTCGAATACATTATACCCCTCAATTTGAGAATTGACTAAGTCTTCCATCAGACTTAGCACATCAACCTGACGATATCAGGATATAGGTACTTAGTCAAATCGGAATTTGTGATACAATTATAATTCCAAAATTTATAAATGTAAACAATATGTCGAAATGTTTGGCTTTAAATAAATATCTATTTGGGTAAGTTAATGCAAGCAAACGAGTTGTATAGTGTCTTATACTGTTAGATTAGAGGTTTATAATGTTTAACAACCATATTTTATCGGTGTCTTCAACTTATGCCAACATTTGATAAAAATATATTCAACCTATGCCTACAAACAAAATACAATAGGTGTTGTTATAACAATTATTAATTAATAAAAGGTAAAATACAGTCAGTATATTTAAGCATTAAATATTACTCTTATCAATGTGTAAACACGTTAATTATGAGCTATGAAAGTGAAGTAGTTCGAGCATTTTTCTGAGCAAGTTTTAAACAATTTTCAAACTAATATTCTTTACTGTGGGTTAGCATTCATTAGTCGTCAATAATTAAAGATTAAAATAATTCAAGAAATAATGTGTGGAATAAAACCGGCGACATATGGTAAATGTATGCTCATTGTTGAAGGTTGTACGGTTACCTTTAGATGCTAATACCAACGTTGTTTGTACAATTGAGTTGTCTCATAGGCGATCATTCCACAACTCCTTAAAACTAAATAATTCAAGAAATCTTAAGCGGAATACAATCGGCCGCAAGGAAAAACAGTAAACGAGGTCTGGCAAGACGATACAAACCGCCGGCATTTCTAATATTGGCAAGTAGGTGTTCTTCTGGTAACAGAAGTAACAAAAGTTCCTCTAAGGAAAATTAGAATGAACGAGGAGCACGACCCCACACTGACGCTAGGCCATAAATTGAATAACGCTTCCTCGGTACTCGGAGGATAAAATTCAAAACTGGTAACAGTGATGAACCGCCCGCTCTGGTAAACAAGAGAAAGTCGTTTATAAAAAAAAACACAACTTCCCTGTCGTACAACAGGAGAATATTTTAACATATGGTCTAACGTAGAATTATAGGGTCATACCCCCTGTAATCTTGCCAGATCCTGCCTCTGCACTAATACTGCGACAATTGTTTTATTAAAGATAATACTAAAAACAATGAAAGATATCAAAATGCATTAAAAAGAAATCCTTTTTTGGAAACCCATACATCTATATGTTTATACAGTTGAATTCTAGAAATTAAAGTTTTCTCCTTTCTTAGTAAACGTCCACTATCAAGACATTAGCAGATTATAAGATGCGTAAAAACTAGCACTGTCTGTTTGAAATCAGTATCAGGTATTTATATAAAAATGTTTCATCCTCAATTTTAAAGCATTCGGAAAAACGTGAAATTGCAATAACAGTTCACGATATAACTGGACACAACCACTGCATTATTATGTTATTCTAGACGAGTCGAAAAGTTCATCCTCTACAATAATTGCCATACTCCATTTAGTCCGAAATCAATTGTCTCCAGCTGGATCCGTTTCCGGTCTTCCTAAACTCACTCGGCATATGTATACCTGAAAAACATAAAAAACAACAGCAGAAAAATTATTCCGAAATAGGAGATTGTCGGAGTAGGTGGGTGGGATTGAACAAGCTTCCCATTCAAACGTTAGAAAATTTGTAAGTGACGTGACAATACGATAAAGTCACGTGACATGCAGACACGGTCAAAGTTCAGAATGCAAAGATAAAAGGGGGACTCGAGAATTAATTCGGAATTATAACTTTTATTAAACCTGTGTTATCAGTAAACCGATACACATTACTATCCTATAAATTAACAACTTGTGGTTATATTTATAATTTAAAATCCTCCTTGAAGGTGGAGCACGAATGCTCAGTTAATTATAGTGTGTGATAACATTGTGTGAGGGAATTCGACGTTTGATGTACCACTGTTCACTCCAGTGCAATTTATGACAATACCACTGCATCAATCAGAATTATTTTTTTTGCAGTGTTTTAAGAAATGATTTTGCTTTGTTGTCGCGTATTATTTGTGAAACATTCAATGTTTTAAAAAGGCGAATTTTCTTTATAAAGTCAATGATTATGTTGACTTTTGAAGGCCAAACTTTCTACAGCCTTAAATACGCTAATGAAAGATCCAAAAACTATACCAATACATAACGACATGATTATGAAATTATAACAAATCTATTGGTTAACAAATTTTTACTCGTTATTGCAAAATAATGAACTTAATATATCTGGCATTTTCTCCCTACCCAGTTTACCCCTATACATTTTTATGATGTGGACTGGTCATTGTTATTGAATCGTAGGCAATTTGATTGGATTAAGTTGTTATTAGTTTACCTTCAAACTTGTTTATGCTTTTCATACATGACTATTGATTAATTAGAACGTGCATGAATGTGACCGGTAACTAAAATGACCTTCAAACTGGACACTGGACGAGTCAATATTATGTTTTATCAATGAAAGTTAAGGTATGAAAGGTAAGAATTGCCACTTATTCGATTTTCACAAAATTTTTGGAATATACAGTTGGAAAGGTTATTTTTTAAAAGCCTATTGTGAAGAGTAAAGAGAAAGTTTACAAATAATACGTTTTGTTCCATTAAACAAGTCATTTTCGTAAGAGAAATACCGAAATATATTTTACGCACGACTACGGCAGGTAAAATTATTATTTATCATAATAAAAAAAAGCATTTTTCAGTCTCATTGGAATATGTTGATTACAATTAATCCCAAACTTAAGAAGTAAGTAACTAAAGTCAAAATATGTCCGATCTGCCTATTTCTGCACATCAAAAGTCAATACGATCGTTTTAAAGTCAATTTCGTCTACCTCACAAAATCTTGTTAGGCACTATAGTCATTTGTATGCAAGCATTATATTCTTTTGAACTATGTTCAATTAGTCAATGTTTGGATTGTCTACCTTGAACAGGGTTTTAACTTAATCTTTTACATATATTTTTTTTTATTGAATTTAAAATCGTTACAAAATCTGTAAATGTACTAGATATTAGTATTTTTCATTGGTTTATTAAAGACATTTATGTATATCTATTCATTCATTTGTTTTGAAATGTTCAAAATTAATATTCACCAACATAAAAAATTATTTTGTTATCTTATAAATATATTTTTGTTACATTTAAAACGGACAAGAACGGCATAGAAGTGCAAGGTCAAATCTACTCTCATCAACAGTAAGTTACTTAGTGCGATGAGACAACCTACTCTAAATTCACAGACCACAGGCACTTGTAAATGCTATATACATTAATACAACATTAAGGTATATATTAATTTTTTTCTGAGACAAGTGCCTGTGATACAGACAGAGCATTTTCTTCCAAGTAATCATGAAAATTGCTCTCTTTCAAAGCCGTATTCTGGAAATAATTAAAAAAAAAAACCTTTACTTTCTACTTTTAATTTGAGGTACAATATGCCTGTGAATAACATATGTTTCTTTGATATGTTGTATACGTCAGAACTCAAACGAAGCAGACACGCTGTTTTAATTTATCTGCATTACTCGATCCCTAAAGACAGATACACGAAAGAAGTACCGCCTAACACAAACACACATACGCACACACACAAAAACAGAACACCATAGCCACCACTTTATCCCACAAACTTCTAACTTACGCCGAATACTTTAGTGAACAGTTATAATTGGAACCTACACAAAATATTTTTAACTTTTCTGAAAAAGACTATCAGTGAAAACAGAAATATATTATCTCCCCATAATGATAGAATGTTATAAATCACAAAGAGGGCTAGCAAACAATTTTTAATTTTAATCCTAATTATGAATTTTTATGACAATAGATAAACATGCTCTTAATTCAGTGTATTTATATTTAATCATTAAATCTACCAAAGGGATGCTTATATTTAAAATATGCTTTAAATAATGATGGGAAGGTTTTAAATATCAGTAGCAATAGGTTTTCTCCCTAGTTCTGTAAACATTTTCGAAATTTTCATTTGAATGATACAGACGCTTCGCACACATTACACCCCTCAATTCGAGAATCGACTTAAGGTGGTACCCAACACTTTCACTAAAATTACTTTGGCTCGTTTAATTTTCATTAAATTTTGACAAAGTATTTACTTTGGCCCTTAAACAAAAATATAAAAATTTTAAAAATTTTGAACCAACCGTTTTGTCAGAAAAATTACACTGATTATATAGCAGTTTGACAAACACCAATTTTAATCATTGAGAAGCTTAATATTCCATTTACAACACAACGTAATCAAAACGTTGAGCTGACTTTACAGATTTATCTCCCTGTAATGTTAGGTACCACCTTAAGCTCTCCGTTAAGTCGTAATAGGTTTTTCTTCAGTGCAGATGGTTCGTACACATTACACCCCTCAATTCGAGAACAGACTATGCCTTACATCATGGTATTTATATCTAATGATTAATTCTATATTTAAAACATGCTTTAGATAATGATTGAAAAGTTTCAAATATCAGTCGCAATACATTTCTCTCCAGTTCAAAAACATATCATTTAACCAGTTCAATAAACATATCTCATTAAACCAGTTCAATAAACATATCATTTAACCAGTTTAATAAACATATCATTAAACCAGTTCAATAAACATATCATTTAACCAGTTCAATAAACATATCATTAAACCAGTTCAATAAACATATCATTTAACCAGTTCAATAAACATATCATTAAACCAGTTCCATAAACATATCATTTAACCAGTTCAATAAACATATCTCATTTAACCAGTTCAATAAACATATCATTAAACCAGTTCAATAAACATATCATTAAACCAGTTCAATAAACATATCATTTAACCAGTTCAATAAACATATCGTTAAACCAGTGTAATAAACATATCATTTAACTAGTTCAATAAACATATCATTAAACCAGTTCCATAAACATATCATTTAACCAGTTCAATAAACATGTCATTTAACCAGTTCAATAAACATATTCAATATACATATCATATAATTTATTAAAATTAAGAAATAAGTATTCCAACCATATGTCCCATTTAAATGTATCGATCGTCCAAAAAAGTAGGTTTTTCTGCAAATACCTCATACCCCGACCAGATTCACAGTTCAATAGAAATTAGTACTTTTTAACTTTCAACTTAAAAAAATTAATGATGCAAGATTTCAGCTGTATCTATGTTTTAACGCTTATGATTTAGACAGGATGAACTATGGTATACTGTTGTCTGACCATCTGTCTGTCGTCAACATGTCGTACATTAACTACAACCTGTGTTTTAGACAGGACGAATTAAGATCAATTAAGGTATACCGTTGTCTGACCGTTTGTCTGTCTTCAAAATGTCGTACATTAACTACAACCTGCTTTCACGATTTCCCATTAAACTTTGGTAAATGGTTTATATCTATGGATGTAAGCTCCCTCTCGATTTGTAGAAATTTCAGATTTAACGTTTTGGGTCATAAAGGGGGGGGGGGTGTTATAGTTTTTAGAAAATCAAACACATGTTATTTAAATATAAATCCAATTGATATTATTACAGATAATATTACCAATCCGTCAGATGGCCCAAAAACAAGACACTATCATTTACTTATGAAATCCAAGACAGTTGAAACGACTGATCATATTCCAGATATTTGATTGAGAAAAATAGATAAATCTATTCTTAACTTAATTAGCTAAAAATGAAATATAGCATGCACAAAAAGCATATTGAGGTGTAAATGATGTAATAATGAGATTTCTGCAGATTTGCTTATCAGAAATTAAGAATTTATTCGAGAACTATTTCTTGCGGATATATAAATCATTTTGAGAACTGCCACTAACATTAATTTTCCATTACATTTTCTCCCTTTTTTATTAACCGACATGTATATATTGATTATCAATGCGAAAGATTTCAAAGATAAGGAAAATAACAATCAAACCAAGAAGTGTTATTTTTTTGTTCAGTTCGGTAATGATGTAATTATATCATTCAAAGTATGCGAGACATTTGTTTCAAGACATTACTCTAGGTAATACTATTCAAAGGTTTGTCTCTTAACACGAGAGACCTTTGTTTCAAGTCATTACTCTAGGTAATACTATTCAAAGGTTTGTCTCTTTAACACGAGAGACCTTTGTTTCAAGTCATTACTCTAGGTAATACTATTCAAAGGTTTGTCTCTTAACACGAGAGACCTTTGTTTCAAGTCATTACTCTAGGTAATACTATTCAAAGGTTTGTTTCTTAACACGAGAGACCTTTGTTTCAAGTCATTACTATAGGTAATACTACTCAAAGGTTTGTCTCTTAACACAACAACCGCATTCTGCAGATATCAAAATGCAATAATAAATACATAGACCTGTTTTCGATTTGTATTCATTTTAACGTTGCATGGTGAATAGTGGTTTTATTGGTCACCAAACCACATCTCCTTATTCTATAATTGTCATTTGCCTTTACAATACGTTTTTAAAACATTAGTTTCAGTTTTTATCAATAGAACAGCGAAGGATATGGATACTATATCTGATGGCTGTGGAAATTACACTTAAATTAAAATGTTGTAATTATAAAACTGACTGTTCCCCTCGGAGGAGAGATGTTGCGAAGCCAATGAAAGATAGAGGGTAAAGTAAGATGGCCTCGGTTTAGGACGTTGATGGAGTTTGCAGTAATTCCACCAGAACTATATATAAGAAAAACTTTGAGAATGTCATAAGGAAGTTTATATGGCACATCTCATATCAATCTGAGTTCTTAAACATTAGCAATAGGCCAATATCATATCATTTCTTAGGGTCTGTTAGTTGTCGAATATTACAAGGACACATTTACATCATGACTATCTTCCAAGCTCAATTTATAATTGTAAATTACTTATTAACGTTTCTTAGATGAAGCTTTATGAAATCCGTTAACTAGACGTTAAAAGTGGAACGATCTTTAACAACACAAGTAATCATATATGTAATCACCCAAAGAAAACATTTTCTAAACATTAATAAGAAATTTTTCACGCGTTTAGATGACGTTAAATTATTTGACGTTCTAGAAATTTCCTCAATAAATATTTAATTTTCACTGTGCCTAGATTTTTCTATTGAGTAATTGAATCAACAATAGTCTCCTTAATCATATTTGTTTTCCCATTCTTCTGAACCCTAATTCAAAAAATCAGATATTATTTTTCAGTATCAAATTCATGGAACTCATCAATGAAATGTCAACATCATCAGATTTGAATCATCAATACCAAAAAAAAAATGCGGGAAACAAATGCAAATATGATACCGCTAACACGCCAACTTCCATGGTAACATTCAGTTTGTATTGTCGTTCTTACCTAAAAATACAATACCAGTGTTTGTGTAAAAGAGGGACGAAAGATACCAAAGGGGCAGTCAAACTCATAAATCTAAAACAAACTGACAACGCCATGGCTAAAAATAAAAAAGACAAACAGAAAAACAATAGTACACACGACACAACATAGAAAACTAAAGAATAAACAACACGAACCCCACCAAAAACTAGGGGTGATCTCAGGTGCTCCGGAAGGGTAAGCAGATCCTGCTCCACATGTGGCACCCGTCGTGTTGCTTAAGTGATTACAAATCCGGTAAATATGAGGGTTTTACAATACATCACGGAAACAAATTATGACATACTCACCATTTCATTAACGTCCGTAAATATTGAGTATACTTTCGAATACAAATAAATTAAAGGATGCATTTTTTCTAATTTAGTATAAAAATCAACAGCAATATGTAATTTCTTTAAACAGAATTGTAGATATAGTTATTACAATGGTACACGTATAAACAGTTTTCCATCGCACCTGTTTGTGCATACAGGTACGCTTGATAAAAAAAAAATCACCAAAAAAACAAAACCTGAGGAATTAAATGCATGAAACGATTTCGAACATTAAAACAAAATTTTGAGTGGTTGAAGTTTAACTTAATTTATTTCTGGATGTAATCACATAAAATGTATCAATCCTTTTATCATGTACAAAAAGATGTTATCATTAAAATTTATAACATCAGTTTCTATAAATAAAGATAAAAACCTCGTATATGAATTTATTCATACAAAACAAAATAAATTCACTAACTCTGATCATTGTATTATCAATTAATCTAATTGACTATAGCGATATTTTGATTGCTTATTGTGCATTTAAACATAGCTGATGATATTTACTAAAAAAAAAAAAAAAAAAAAAAACCCGAATTGTTTTAAATAATTTAAATTTTATTTACCGCAATTTTATAATTAAACAAATACTCTCTTTAAAAAAACATGTTAAGCAATGATTTGAATGCTAGTATATCAATCCTTGATGTGAGCATATTGCTAATAACAAACCATGCATCCTTTTATGTATTTTGTCTGATCGGTTGTCAGGGAGAATTTTTGAAAGTTAAAAAAAACAAAACCCCAAAAAACAAAATATAAAAGACTAATTTAATATTTCATGAAAGGTCAGCCTAAAACATTTCAGAGGTTGAAGACTCATAAAATTAGATATCACACACACAATAAAGCTTTTTGGAAGTTATGCATGTTTTAAATAAATTGGTAAGGTCTGTCGTCAAGTAATTTGAGTAGAAACATGTTATTCGAACACTGTAAGTTTGTTTTATGACTTAATAAAACCCACATATTTCATTTTTGTAGCGCTGTGAATGTTTACTGTTATAATACCAACACGTAGCCTTATTATATAAAAATAATAGAATCTGAAGCGAGATGATGTATCTAATAGTTTTACTATACGTTTACAACACAGATTCTTCAACTCAAACACACTGAAACATAAAGGGTGTACTCCACTGTCTCTTGTTAACGAAGTTTCTCCTTATCTAAAAAAACAATCACAACAAAATTATCAGTGAAGCAGAGTGTTCAGTTGCGTTAAATTTATGCTACATTATATATAAAAAATCTGATACACCAAATGAGTGGTCAGTTGCGTTAAATACATGCTACAATATATATTACGGCATTTAAAACGTTTTTAAGCAATGTTTAGATTTTATAGGACCAAATCTTAAAAATTGAAATTGTTAAATATAAACGTAAAAAATAAACACCTAAATTTGAAATATTAGAATTACCATATGGTTCCTAATTTATATTATATTGTCATGAAACTTGGTAAACTGTTATAATTTCCTAATTTTAGTTCATGCCAAGTTTTATTTAAATTTGTCAAGACTTTCTATCCTATTAGGCCAGGGGTGTGAACAGTTTATAACTTGCAAATTTTTCATTCCTTTATCGTTTATGCCTAATATAGAAATTAGAGGAACAAAATTACATGTAAAAAATATTTGGGCTTAAATATTTAGGTAAAGTAGTGATGTGGTTCAGTTTGAAAAGATAAAAAATTAGTATGTCTGAAGCTGTCAAATTGAATTAAAGAAGACCCCTGAACATAAAATTATCAATATTTTGACTTATATAATTTGCCCCAAAAGTTGTACACTTCACTGTAAAAAACGTTTTTGGAAAGAGCAGAGATATTTTAAATTTGCATTTAAGTCTTAAGAAAACACTACAAAATAACTATGTTCTCAGGCTATATATTGTATATAGTTTGATTTTACACAACATTTTCTTTTCTTTGATAATTTAATTTCAAGACCGTTTCTTCCTTTTTTATAGCGATATTTTTTACAAATATATTTGGCTAAAAGAATCGAATTAATCTTATTTTTTGTAAAACAGCTAATATAGTATGTCGAAAGTTCCTTCACAAATTAACTTAATATTTTTTTATTATTTAAATGCTATTTTTTAAAACAGTTTCAAGTAAATAATTTCATATTCTCGGGGTATAATCTAATACTTGTACCAAATAATCAAGTATATATAAACCCTCTGAATATACACGCCAAAAAAGGCTATAATAAATGCCACATACTTTGTAAATTGGATAGTCTCACGACAACGCCGATGCTCTATATTCAATATGTAACAAACATTATTCATACATATACATACACTTATAATAAGTATCAAAGGTAACCAGCGTATAATTTAAAACGACAGACGTGCGTCTACATAAGACTCATTAGTTACGCTCAGATAAAAAAGTTAGAAAGCCAAACAAAGTTGAAGAGCATTGATGACCAAAAATTCCAATAATTTGTGCCAAATATGCCTAGGTTATCTTTAGAATTTCGAATAGTTATCAAAAGTACCAGGATTATAATTTAGTACGTCAGACGTGCGTTTTATCTACATAAGACTCATCAGTGACGCTCATATCAATATATTTATAAAGCCAAACAAGTACAAAGTTGTAGAGCAATGAGTATCCAAAATTCCAAAAAGTTGTGACAAATACGGCTAAGGTAATCTATGCCTGGGATAAGAAAATCCTTTTTTTTTTGAAAAGTTTTGTAAACAGGAAATTTATAAAAATTACCATAATCCATACTTTTACAAACAATAAATTTATAGAAATGACCATATAATTGATATTTATATAATATATAATTCAAACATCAGTATCAAACAAAAAACTCTTCAAAATAAAGCTGAATAAACTTAAACCAGAAGTAAGATTGACAAAGAAAATTCCATTGTCTAGATTGACGGTGTCTTGCTGAATGATAACATAGGCAATCAAATACCGCAAAAATAATTTTGAAGCGGAAAAACCTAACGCCCTTTACAAATGATAAAAACACCCGGGAGAAATTAATTTCATTATAATGCCCTGTCCGTTTAAACGAATGAAATTACAATTCTTGAAAGAACGAATGAAAGGTACTCTCACTAAGATAGCAACACAACAGAAGAGCCGATAATCAAATACGAACTATAAAAGCTTCATTGATTGTTACCATATTAAAGAGTTGCGTAAAAAGATAACGCCTATTTTGAAAATACGATTAAAAGGTACAGAAACGCGTTGTTCTCCTTTATATCAGATAAGGAACATGGAATGGTATTTTTATGCCCTCTGTTTTTTTAGTAACACAGAGTCATTGATACCAATAATCAGTTTATCGTACATTGCCGTTCCGAGTTGGAATACATATCTTCCTGCTCCTTCTAAAACTCTGACATCTGATGTATTAAAAACGAAAAAGAACTAAATTATTTTGTTGGGATATACGTTGAGAATGTCATAAGGAAGTTAATATAACACATTTCATTTCAATCTGAGTCCTTAAACTTTATACGCAAAAGGCCAAGATCATATAATTCTTTAGTTTCTGTTGATTGTCGAATATTACAAGGAAATGTTTACATCACAAGACCTGATGTGAAATTTCCCAACTCGATTCATGATATCAAATTGCTCATTAACGTTTCTACGATGAAGCTTTATTGAATCCGTATACTACACGTGAAAAGTGGGACGATCTTAAACAACACAATTAAGTAATCATTTATGTGATTACCCAAAGAAAATATTTTCTTAACATTAATTAGAAAATTTTCACGCGTTAAGATGAAATCGACGTTTCAGGAATTCCCTCAATAAATATCTAATTTTCATTTTTCTTTTGAGAAATTGAATCAACAATAATCTCCTTAACACTAATTATTTTCCCATTCGTCTGAACCCTAATTTAGAAAGTCAGTTTTTTTCATTTGAATTACCAGTATCAACATTCATTGAAATCATTGATATAATATCATAAGAAAACATATCGGAATAACCTATTTCATATTTGAATGATGAATACAAAAATAGGGGTAAACAAATGCAAATTTTATACTATGGCTAATAGGCCAACTTCCAGGGTCACATTCAGTTTGTAAATATACAGAATCTAAGTATTTGTATTCTAGTGTATAACTACAAAGGGAGATTTATAAGTATTAATCACGGAAACAAATTATGATGGACCATATTATTTACGTCTATAGATATTGAGTACTTTCCTCATACATATTAAAGGACAACATTAATCAAAATTAAACATATGTTGCAAGTATATCTTTCAGATACAAATTAATTCATAGCGTAGATGCAAAATGTTACAATATGTAAATAAATTAATTAAGTATAAAAATCCGTTCAGTTTCGTTAAACAGAACATAAAATTTAAAGCAAATGATAGATTTATATGTAGGTATCAACTAGATTGTAGGTATAATATATATTATGGTACATGTATGAACAGTTTTACAATGCTCGTGATTGTAGGTATAATATATAATGGTACATGTATGAACAGTTTTACAATGCTCGTGAGTGTAGGTATAATATATAATGGTACAAGTATGAACAGTTTTACAAAGCTCGTGATTGTAGGTATAATATATAATGGTACATGTATGAACAGTTTTACAATGCTCATGATTGTAGGTATAATATATAATGGTACAAGTATGAACAGTTTTACAAAGCTCGTGATTGTAGGTATAATATATAATGGTACATGTATGAACAGTTTTATAATGCACGTGTTTGTACCTACAGGTACGATTTGAACACAAAAACCCTGAAGAATTTAAACATTTAAAACGATTACGAACATCAAAACAAAACTTTGTTTGATAGAGTTTTAACTTAATTTATTTCTTGATGTAATCTCATAAATTGTATCAATCCTTTTATCCTGTACAACAGACGTTTTTATCAAAATTTACAACTGTTACATCAGTATTGCATGTGTTTTTTTCCTATGAAATAAACTTGAATAAATAACGATAAAAAAATCGTATCTCTTTCATTTATACAAAACAAAATAAGTTCACTATGATCATAGTATTATCAATTAATCTAATTGACTATAGCGATATTTTGATTGTTTATTGTGCATTTAAACACATCTGATGACGTTTGCAAACACAAACCTAAAGTGTTTCGAATAATTCAACTTTATTTCAGGTTTTTTCAGCACTGTGATTCATGGTTTATTGTTATCATATCAACATGTAGTCAAATTATATAAATAATTGAATCTGAAGCAAGATGATTTGCTTTATAAGTTTTCAAAATAGTCAACGCCACTTACACGTCTGAGCATAACACAGTATACTCGACTTTCACTTTTCAATAATTATTCTCTATTTCGTAGACTGTGAATTTTTTTAATTAAATCCATTTGATGAGTACTGAAAAATATTTGAATTGAGGTAAAGCATGATTTATCTATTTGTTAGAATTAACTTTGCGGTTTGAGCTCATTGTGGAAGGCCGTACGGCGACCTATAGTTGGTAATTTCTATGTCGTTTGGTCTCTTGTGCTGAATTGTCTCATTGGCAGTCATATCGAATCTTCTTTTTTTATTTGAACTAGCTTTCGGTAACTTTGAGTTTTATAGAGTAGAGACCACAATATTTTTAAACTAGGTAAAGTCATTGTTTTTATGTTTTTAGTTCGGTAAATCATAATGCTTTGTACTAGATGAATTGTTTAAAATATATCCATTTAATGACATTAATAAATCCACTTGTTCAATGTTCTGTCGAACAATTCAACATAATGCACTGTCATTCTATGTTACAGTTTTTCATGGCAAAACGAAATAATACAATAAGTTGAGTTAGCGTTAAGACATAAAATAAAACTTGATCAGGTCCCTATTCTTCACATAGTTAGTAGTTTTATCTTCTATAATGATATCATCTCTTAAGATTATAATTGAGTCAACATTATCATTCTACTGTTTTTAAGTTGTTTTGATAAACACTGTCAGAGCTCAACTTATCATATGGGTTCTTATATAACTATATAATCATTAGAAAACTTTCATCTATGCAACCAATTTGGCACTGACGTAGTATATGACGAAATGTGATCTTTTAAACAACATTTATTAGTTAAAACGTCAATTATACAAGCACATTATAAATCGTACAAACTTTCAGATTAATAACTTCTTGTGAATTAATTTTTCGATAGGAACGCCGAAGTCGTGTCGTTCTCGTAATAACGTTTACTCCTAGCCACAATCTTAACATGACGCAATTAACACAACGTTGCAATATTATAAAGGAACTATCAAAAGTTTTAACGTTTAAGGTAAATAAATTGAATTAAATCAGATAGCTTTATTTTATAGTTCTATGTAGGAACATTTACAAAATTACTTTTATATAGAAACGATATAAAACAAACACGCTTCATCAACGAAATGACACTTTTACTTTTAAGGTGTTATTTGTGTATTTTACACTTCTTTAAGTGAATGTACAAGAAATGTAATGGCGTAGAATATGAGTAGAATGTTATAACATGGTGTGAATCAAATTTTGGCAGATTATAGATATGTCAGGTTGCTTATAAAGTGTGTATAGTCAAATAAGTTTCATAAGCTGTAGACCGCCTCCGAGTGAGGGATTTTCTAGTCGTGTCAAATACCCATTAGTGACCTTCGGCTGTTTCTGCTCTTTGGTCGGGTTGTTGTCTCATTCCCAATTTCCATTCTCAATGTTACAGTTGGTTTTTTTTAATAAGAAGCCACCCACTTGCTGTTATTGGACACATATGTTATATAAAGAAGCAGACGGCACCAAAACCCATAATTCGAGGAAAAACTGACAACGCCCAACGTTATTGCAAAAAAAAAAGTAAGAAAGAAAAATGAGGAAAAGACACACAAGGCAACTACATAGAACACTAAAGATTGAACAACACGAACAATTTGAAAAACGGTGAAAATGAGGGGGGGGGGATGAACTCATAGATATCAGTGTTCCTGAATGGAAAGCAGTTTTTGCACCACATGTGGTACTCGTTATCTTGCACATGCAAGTACACATTTATTGATCATTTTCATTAGATAATGTTATCATTGTCACGCATGTATTTATCAAGATACTATCAAGGTAATTTTAAGAAAAGAGACTGTATAAAAGAAATATTGGGAATGAAAAGGGAAATGATCTATTGAACGCCATACACAGAACGTGAATCCTATACATATCTTTGGAGGAGATAATAGTGGATATTAAACATAGCCACAATGAACAGTCGTTTAGGTTGTGTTTTAACTTCTTCCTATCACCATCTCTTTACTACACATTTATTTTCAATAAGGTGTTTATTCCGAAGGTCTGTATAAATCAAATCTGTTACAAATCTTTAAGAATTTATTTTCGTTTGCACCCTTTGATTTTTACAATCTCTTTTTAAACTTTTAAAGATGCAGATGGTTATAACACGTACACAAGCTGTATGAGACATCACAACCCAATGTAAAGTATTGACAAGAGCAACACAATGACATTGTCTGATCAACTGAAAATTGACTGGTGTCAAGTCCACCTTGACACAACACTGTTTACAACATTAATACAATACCAAAAAAATTGCTTTAGTGTCTGATATTTTACACAAGCAGGTTTCAAAAACTAAATTAGTTTTGTGAAAACATATATTAATTCAACGTATGAATATAGATTATAACTTCAGCCTCTTGTGAATAATTATCTAATTGCCTAACGATCTTCTTATTGTGTCGGTTTGGAACACAGTTCTTCAAGTTTGACTGTTATTCAATTGAATTCACTATGGTACAATTTGAAACTAATATTGCATACTACTAGTATGTAAAATTGTCGTCCATGTTTTAACAGATGACATGTCAAGGATGATAAGTTTGGTTTGCCATCATTGGAAGATTTTTTAATCTGAAAACAACAACGATAAATTGTAAAGAATATCTTATCATTGCACTGTTCGCAAAATCTACTGTAAGAGTTTGCTAGGTCTGCTGCACACGATCGCCGAAACATGTTGATTCACCAAAGTATTTATTAAACTGCCATGCCGATACACATTCTTGTGATCTTTTGTCACGATAGCATCTGACGCAATGATAGTCGGTATTAGTTTGCTCTAAATACGAAAAGACCTAAGACAGAGTTTATTTATGGTTGAATAACAAGGCCATCTCAATGTTGACCTAGATCAGTATATCAAAGATCAGAATAAGTAATATTTCTAACCTTTTGTACAATTAACCTAGATGTGACAAATATGAAACAAGAAAGGCAATCTCAAATCCAATCGCTTACATTTATAACAAATATTTTTTTTCAATAGTCGACATAATTCCTATAAATTCCATGTAAAATAAACTTATACCAAGGACATTGATACTTTTATTTGTCAGTTTTGATCTCCAAAAAGAACAAAATAGTCATTCTATGTAACATTTAATCACAACACAACAAATAAACTAACCAATTGAACGTGACAAAGATTGACGTTTCACCCCGTGATTGTAATGGGCAAGCTTTAACTAATTTGACATCCTGCAATTTTCGAACAGAGGTAAACCTTTATTTGTTTTTTACAATCAATAAGTATCACGAAAACAGGTTTGTCTGTTACTTTAATGTAATACAGTGATCAAATGATAAATGATGAGGATACTCATCTTTTAGCTAATATTACTCGATCAAAAATATAATATTAATACCGTTGCTTATTTCACAAGGATTCTGTGTGGACGATTCAATTTATCTGTACTTTTGGTAGACTTTATTAGTTAGTTGACCAGCCAATGACCGAAAGGGATATAACAAAGAAATTGTAAGCATTAAATCATAACAAAGAAAGTGTAATCATTAAATCATAACAAAGAAATTATAAGCATTAAATTTCTGATTAACAACCACTGGTACTTACATTTGACGTGAAGGCAGAAAAAAACCTTTCATATATGATTAAAAACATACCTAAGCGTAGATTAAAGACCAAAGTCGTTAAAAACTGGTAACATCATGGGTAACATATCAAGGTAAAAAACACAAACAACGATTAAAAAAAAAGACACACCTACAAGTAAAGATAGATTAACACGAAGCCCACAAAAGAACATAACAAATGTTCATATTGGAAATTAAAGTTTTAGACATTAAGATGAATAAGTGTTAATAATTTATAATGTATCATGCAGGCATCATTTAAAATGATTAAATATTGCCAATAAAATGATATAACAATTAATATGATACTTCACATGTCTTTTCCGTAAATCTAGATCTCACCAGTGATGCTTGAAATAACAAAGATCATTGCGTGCATACTTCATGAGAATTTTTATTGCCTGTTTACAGGTCGCCTCGAGGATCAATTCAATTCAAGTCAAATGATAACAAATTGGATTAATTGATGCGAGTCAAACTTATTTGTAGTCATTTTTCATTAATAGAAGAATTTAACGTTTTTCTTCTTAAACATTCCTAATTTGATCAATTAAACTCAGTTAAAAAACTACAATATACTCCGTCTCAAGACTAATGCACCAAATAGCTTTATAATTGTCCAATGCAACAACATCAATGACATTTACAAAGGAAAAAATAAAACGGACCTTTTCTTCAAAACAACAACTCAATACAAAACTGAAAATGAACCGACTATATTATATTATATCTGCATTACGCTAAAACTAGTGTAGCATATCCATCAATTTTAATACCGTTGCAAAAACTTTTTTTTGTTAAAGTAATATTATTTATAAAAGTTTGCTATTGAATAGTTTACCTTTTATATACGTCTTTAATTACTATTATAATGAATTTTTAACACTTTGATTTACATGTTCATTTGTAAAGCAGGAATTTATAACCTGTCTACAGCAAATCAGGTCACATTTGGATTTTTGTATAGTTCACGGTAATCAATTCTAGTTATTCTGTTTATTTAAATGTTGGTTGTTTGTCTGCCTGATGATGGTTTTTTGAATTCCCGTTTGTTATACCCCCTCGGTTTTAAAGTATTCTTATGATGATAAAATGTAATAATATTTAATGAATATAAAAGTTTATAAACTTCGCGCGCCAAAAGTCCTTTATTAGGTTTGTCTCAACCAGAACTGCTTAAACACTTGTAAGTCAGAGAAGTAAAATTACGTCGAAAAGTTTGGCTAGAACAGATGAGAATGAAATAACACAATTCATCAATGTCAACTCTAACCGTGGGAGTTGGTCTTGGTGTACCACATGGGTACGTGTTTAACTTGAATACCGATTAGAAACTTCCTGGAGCTATTTTGATAGGCTTATTTGTGAAGTTTTGACTAGTTTACATTGAATTTAAACATCTTTTTTTATTAGATGTTCTTATTGAGTTCACCTAAAAAACTAATATATAAAGACCGAAGTCGGGAGCAGTTACTCTCATTAAGGTAAATTTACTTTGTTAAAATTGTATATGACATA
Source organism: Mytilus galloprovincialis (assembly GCF_965363235.1). Taxonomy (NCBI): domain Eukaryota; kingdom Metazoa; phylum Mollusca; class Bivalvia; order Mytilida; family Mytilidae; genus Mytilus; species Mytilus galloprovincialis. Next base: position 50,925,498 of record NC_134851.1, read on the forward strand.
CAGCATTTTTATCGAAAGTGATAATTTACTATTAGGCACTAATGAAGTTATCGCGTAGATCTCACAAATCTGACGTTACTTCAAACCACTTTTCTGTTTAGTGATTGACTGATTTGTAGCCATGTAAAGTGTCAACTAATGAAACGTGTTCCTATTTTATTCTTGGTTGCATACGCGAATGAAAAAGACAACAAATATTTCTTGATAAGAAGTTTATTACTAGTATTGCGAGACCTTTGTTTCAAGTCATCACTCTAGGTAATACTATTCAAAGGTCTCTTACACGACTCCCAGTTAACATCCACATTCTGCAGATATCAAAATGCAATAATGAATACATAGACGTGTTTTCGATTTGTATTCATTTTAACGTTGGTGAATAGTTGTTTTATTGACCATCATACCACATCTCCTTATTTTATAATTGTCATTTGCCTTTACAATACGTTTCTAAAACATTAGTTTCAGTTTTAATCAATAGAAAAACGAAGTATATGGATACTATAACTGATGGCAGTGGAAATTACACTTAAATCAGAACTCTGACTATGAATTAAAGGATAACATGGCAATGACCACTTATGTTGTACGAAATTACATCGACAATAGTTGGACCATCAACAGACATCTAAGGAAATTGTTAGGTGTTCCTCCCTCCAAGTTTTACAACTGTTGGACTGTACAGCAGGACCGCATAGTTTCTGATACCATTAACATCTATAGTGGAAGAATTCAAAGTTAGCAAAACTCGCCTTAAAATGGCATCAAGATCCACTTTGTGAAGGAGGGGAAACTATGTCAGGAAAGTAAACAGAACAATCAGATTCGCAATTACAAGAAGTTCTAGAAAATTTCGGATATTGTTCCATCTAACATAAGACCAGACATGGTTCTCTGGTTTTCTGACAGTTAAAAGTTGTAATTATAGAACTGACTGTTCCCTCAGAGGAGAGATGTTGCGAAGCCAATGAAAGATAGAGGGCAAAGTAAGATGAACTGTTGAGTGCAGCGATAGAAGATTGCAGACATGGAACTTTCCTAGTCAGGTTGGCTGAAGAGGCTTTCCTGCATAGTCAGTGTTGAGTTTGTTTTCTGCAGTAGGAGTGACTGGCAGGAAAAGAAGAGCATCAATTCAGAAACTTGGCAAAGCAGCAGAGACAGCGTCTTGCTGGATATGGATGAAGAGAGACAGTAGTAGTTGAAACCCACCACCAGTGCACAGTGATTGATTACCACTGTGGACCCCCATCTATAGAGAGTACCGATCTAGGGATCGAAACACATGATGACGGATGGCCTAGGTTTAGGACATTGATTGAGTTTGCATAGTAATGCCAACAGAACTATATATAAGAAAAACTCTGAAAATGTCATAAGGAACTTTATATGACACATCTGAGTTCTTAATCATTAGCAATAGGCCAATATCATATCATTTCTTAGGGTCTGTTAGTTGTCGAATATTACAAGGACACATTTACATCATGACTATCTTGCAAGCTCAATTTATAATTGTAAATTGCTTATTAACGTTTCTTAGATGAAGCTTTATGGAATCCGTTTACTAGACGTTAAAAGTGGAACGATCTTTAACAACACAAGTAATCATATATGTAATCACCCAAAGAAAACATTTTCTAAACATTAATAAGAATTTTTTACGCGTTTAGATGACGTTAAATTATTTGACGTTCAAGGAATTTCCTCAAAAAATATTTAATTTTCACGGTGCTTAGATTTTTCTATTGAGAAATTGAATCAACAATATTCCCTTAATTATATTTGTTTTCCCATTCTTCTGAACCCTAATTCAAAAAATCAAATATTATTTTTCAGTATCCAATTCATGGAACTCATCAATGAAATGTCAACATCATCAGATTTGAATCATCAATACCAAAAAAATGCGGGAAACAAATGCAAATATGATACCGCTAACACGCCAACTTCCATGGTAACATTCAGTTTGTATTGTCGTTCTTACCTAAACATACAATGCCAGTGTTTGTGTAAGAGGGTTTTACAACACATCACGGAAACAAATTATGATATACTCACCATTTCATCAACGTCCGTAAATACTGAGTATACTTTCGAATACAAATAAATTCAAGGATGCATTTTTCTAATTTAGTATAAAATCAACAGCAATATGTAATTTCTTTAAACATGTTAAACATAATTGTAGGTATAGTTATTGCAATGGTACATGTATAAACAGTTTTCCATCGCACCTGTGTGTGCATACAGGTACGCTTGATAAAAAAAATCACAAAAAAAGCAAAACCCGAGGAATTTAAATGCATGAAACGATTTCGAACATTAAAACAAAATTTTGGGTGGTTGAAGTTTAACTTAATTTATTTCTGGATGTAATCACATAAAATGTATCAATCCTTTTATCATGTACAAAAAGATGTTATCATTAAAATTTATAACATCAGTTTCTATAAATAAAGATAAAAACCTCGTATATCAATTTATTCATACAAAACAAAATAAGTTCACTAACTCTGATCATTGTATCATCAATTAATCTAATTGACTATAGCGATATTTTGATTGTTTATTGTGCATTTAAACATAGCTGATGATATTTACTAAACAAAAGAAAACCTGAATTGTTTCGAATAATTTAAATTTTATTTACCGCAATTTTATAATTAAACAAATACTCTCTTTAAAAAAAGATGTTAAGCAATGATTTGAATGCTAGTATGTCAATCCTTGATGTGAGCATATTGCTAATAACAAACCATGCATCCTTTTATGTATTTTGTCTGATCGGTTGTCAGGGGGAATTTTTGAAAGTTAAAAAAAACAAAACCCCAAAAAACAAAATATAAAAGACTAATTTAATATTTCATGAAAGGTCAGCCTAAAACATTTCAGAGGTTGAAGACTCATAAAATTAGATATCACACACACAATAAAGCTTTTTGGAAGTTATGCATGTTTTAAATAAATTGGTAAGGTCTGTCGTCAAGTAATTTGAGTAAAAACATGTTATTCGAACACTGTAAGTCTGTTTTATGACTTATTTAAACCCACATATTTCATTTTTGTAGCGCTGTGAATGTTTACTGTTATAATATCAATACGTAGCCTTAATATATAAAAATAATAGAATCTGAAGCGAGATGATGTATCTAATAGTTTTACTATACGTTTACAACACAGATTCTTCAACTCAAACACACTGGAACATAAAGGGTGTTCTCCACTGTCTCTTGTTAACGAAATTTCTCCTTATTTAAAACAAGTTGCTTTTCTTTTAAAAAAAGAAAAGCAATACATGAACCTAAGACCGCTGACTGCCGGGTCACCAAAAGATTGTTGCTGAATTTGTGTTTGCTTTTGAATTGAAATAATTGACTGTGAAAATAAGAAGCCAGTTGAAAGTATCTATTTACAGAATATTTGAATAGTTATTTTAAAGCGCGACTATTTTATTCATACTTGGGAATGGTCATAATTTTTCCTAATCCTAATTTCTACTAACCGGATGGCTTTAAGTCTTATGCAAATTGCACAAACCTACTCAGTTTGCTTTACAATGTGGAATTCTGGATGCATTTATTTTATCTATCATATCTTTATGTTTTGTTTCCTACATGAATGCCTATATATTCTCAACTCGTATTTGAAGCTGTCTGTACCATGCCAAGAAATTGCCTCCGTTGAAATTCTGCAAACACCCCATAGAGCAAATTACATGGATGATTAATTTTGACCATTTGGTATATGGCTGTGTTCTAAGCGACACGTACATGAAGGTCATACATTAATTTCTTGATGTGAGCATATTGCTAATAACAAACCATGCATCCTTTTATGTATTTTGTCTGATCGGTTGTCAGGGGGAATTTTTGAAAGTTAAAAAAAACAAAACCCCAAAAAACAAAATATAAAAGACTAATTTAATATTTCATGAAAGGTCAGCCTAAAACATTTCAGAGGTTGAAGACTCATAAAATTAGATATCACACACACAATAAAGCTTTTTGGAAGTTATGCATGTTTTAAATAAATTGGTAAGGTCTGTCGTCAAGTAATTTGAGTAAAAACATGTTATTCGAACACTGTAAGTCTGTTTTATGACTTATTTAAACCCACATATTTCATTTTTGTAGCGCTGTGAATGTTTACTGTTATAATATCAATACGTAGCCTTAATATATAAAAATAATAGAATCTGAAGCGAGATGATGTATCTAATAGTTTTACTATACGTTTACAACACAGATTCTTCAACTCAAACACACTGGAACATAAAGGGTGTTCTCCACTGTCTCTTGTTAACGAAATTTCTCCTTATTTAAAACAAGTTGCTTTTCTTTAAAAAAAGAAAAGCAATACATGAACCTAAGACCGCTGACTGCCGGGTCACCATAAGATTGTTGCTGAATTTGTGTTTGCTTTTGAATTGAAATAATTGACTGTGAAAATAAGAAGCCAGTTGAAAGTATCTATTTACAGAATATTTGAATAGTTATTTTAAAGCGCGACTATTTTATTCATACTTGGGAATGGTCATAATTTTTCCTAATCCTAATTTCTACTAACCGGATGGCTTTAAGTCTTATGCAAATTGCACAAACCTACTCAGTTTGCTTTACAATGTGGAATTCTGGATGCATTTATTTTATCTATCATATCTTTATGTTTTGTTTCCTACATGAATGCCTATATATTCTCAACTCGTATTTGAAGCTGTCTGTACCATGCCAAGAAATTGCCTCCGTTGAAATTCTGCAAACACCCCATAGAGCAAATTACATGGATGATTAATTTTGACCATTTGGTATATGGCTGTGTTCTAAGCGACACGTACATGAAGGTCATACATTAATTTCTTGAATGAAATCAAATCTTTAGCTACTAATGACTGCCGTAGGGGGTCGACCGGAATTTTTAGCGAGGATTTCTTGGCATGTAACAGATAGAATACTCAGGGTCAAAATTCATAGAACAGAAAAGGGGCAGTGGCAAATATTTCATGTATATTTTGAACACCGAGAGAATTACCCCGGCACCCTTTGCCAAAAAAAAACAACCTTTCTTTTTTCTTATTTGTGCCTTCGGACTTTATGTTTTGAATTGTAGTTTCACTTTCCCTATTCGGTATTTATTCAAATTTAAGCTCCACGTGGGAAAAATCACGTGATGCAGGAATATAGTATCTTGGAGTTAGGCTATTTCTTTCTTTTCGGGAAGGGACTCCAAGCAAACAACATGCATGTGTATAACGGCACTGTAGGTTTTCGTATTAAATAAAGAAAGTTGCCGGTCCGGTACATGAATAGATTGGTTAGAAAGCAAGGTTTTAATTTTAATTACATTGGAAAGCTTAATTCGAGGGTTAAACATAGAGAGCACAAAAAAAGGGGGGAGGTGTCAGTCCACAGGAAATATTTTTTATCTTATGAACTGTACATTTGAAGTATCTTGTCTTAGGGAGGGATAAATCATACTTTGTAAAGAATCACTCTGATTCAAACAAAAAATTCTCTGAAACCGATATTATCAAGATGCTTGATTTCTTGATTGACAACATATTTGTAACGTTCGGAGGACGTGTTTTTCAACAGACTGTCGGCATCCCAATGGGAACAAACTGTGCCCCTCTACTTGCGGACTTGTTTCTTTATTATTATGAGGCTGACTTCATGCATGAACTTCTTGGGAAGAAAGATAAGAAGTTACCTATATCCTTTAACTCTACTTTCCGCTATATAGATGACGTTCTTTCACTCAACAATTCAAAATTTGGTGACTATGTGGAACGCATCTATCCCATCGAATTGGAGATAAAGGATACTACAGATACAGTTAAGTCGGCTTCATATCTTGACTTACATCTAGAAATTGACAATGAGGGTCGATTGAAAACAAAACTTTACGACAAAAAAAATGATTTCAGCTTTCCAATTGTGAACTTTCCATTTCTAAGTAGCAACATTCCAGCAGCACCTGCATACGGGGTATATATATCCCAATTGATACGATATTCCCGTGCTTGCATTTCCTATCATGATTTTCTTGATAGAGGGTTACTGCTCACAAGGAAGCTATTAAACCAAGAGTTCCAAATGGTGAAGTTGAAATCACCCCTTCGTAAATTTTACGGACGCCATCATGAGTTGGTTGACCGTTATGGAATAACCGTTTCACAAATGATATCGGATATGTTCCTTACGTCGTAACTACAATCCCCTTCCCTTTCATAAATGTGACCTACCGAATTAGACTATTTACCGGATTTGTAATCACATAAGCAACACGACGGGTGCCACATGTGGAGCAGGATCTGCTTACCCTTCCGGAGCACCTGAGATCACCCCTAGTTTTTGGTGGGGTTCGTGTTGTTTATTCTTTAGTTTTCTATGTTGTGTCATGTGTGCTATTGTTTTTCTGTTTGTCTTTTTCACTTTTAGCCCTGGCGTTGACAGTTTGTTTTAGATTTTGAGTTTGACTGTCCCTTTGGTATCTTTCGTCCCTCTTTTTGAAAGGTTTATTATTTTTTTTTATTTAATTAAAAAAGAGAAAAACAAATATAAGACAAATTGTGAATGGTCTTTCTTCCTTTCTCCCATGCCACGAAATTGCCTCCGTTGAAATTCTGCAAACACCCCATAGAGCAAATTACATGGATGATTAATTTTGACCATTTGGTATATGGCTGTGTTCTAAGCGACACGTATATGAAGGTCATACATTAATTTCTTGAATGAAATCAAATCTTTAGCTACTAATGACTGCCGTAGGGGGTCGACCGGAATTTTTAGCGAGGATTTCTTGGCATGTCATGGTAGATGTTGTATGCGGTGAAACCTGTGGCATGCAATTGATTGGGACCTCTTATGAAGAGACTTATTTTGGTCTCATAAAACATCTCAAATTTTAAGGATTTCCTGATTTTACTTAAATCAATTCAAACATTCTACAGGGAAACTTAGTTTTGCGGAAGATTTTCTTAATTCAGAAGTTTATGAATACCTGTACACACTTTCAAATAACCAATTTATATAAAAAAGTATGTAGATATAAAAAGATACCAGAATTAAAATGATGTTCGCCATGCAGACACGAGTTCAGTAGATACAAAAAAGCTTCAGTGACGCTCGAATGAAAAAAGTAAAAAGGCTAAATACATTACAAAGTTAAGGAATCTATTCCTGGGGTAGACAATCCTTAGCTTTTCGAAAAGGTCAAAGTCTATAATAGGACAGTGTCTCAAAAAAGAAACAAAAGAGAAACAACTCGAGGTCAGAATACCGTTAGAAATTGTGACCGTGCTTGAAAGTCACACGTGAAGCTCTATCTGCCGTGTCCTGAATTTAGATAACAAAAACGAAAATAAGCTGTCACGAGTGAATTTAATAGTATTGCGTGCAAGTAGTATCTTAGCGCACGAAATAGAAAGCATATCAATGATACCCAGGAAAAAAATACGCATTTGCATCATCACATATCTTAATGTAATAGTTGAATTCGAATGTTAAACGGCCTACATTAAATGTTTAGACTCCGGATTCTTTGACATTTTATCCGGAATTTTTGAGAACGCAAACAGATAGTGTGCTTTTGAAATGTGATCTATAATGTGAATGAATCAAGAGGTGTAGGATAGTTGTTCAACACAATGAATACAATTTTCAAAACCGTACCATTTAGTACAAATATGTAGATGCTATTCGGTCAAACTATTAAAACAAACAAACAAAAATTGAATTTAAATTTTATAAAAAACTAACGTTCCTGTTAGTATTTTTTTTCAAATTCTTTTGAATATATATGGACAGTTTATTTATCGAATGAATTTACTTTTAAATTCTAACATTCCACTTTGTGAATATATTACTATACAAAATATAAGCAAAGACTTCTAAATCCATACTAAAACGGTATAAAATAATCAACATTATGGTTGTAATTAAATTTTGTTGTGATTATTGTAAATTATTTTTACGGTTGTTGTGAGTTGCAAGGATTTAAAATCATGCTTTATGAATTGAAAATACACAAGTATTATTCGCGACCGTTTAAAATTTAAATATTTACTTAATTTATCTTAGTACTTTCCGTTTTATGGATATATTACAATACAAAAAAATAAATAATAATTACTCATAAAACCTAAATACTAAAATGGTATGAAATAATTAACGTACAAAAGATTATTGTTTATAAACATTTTTTTTTGTAGGATGCAAGAATTTTTTTAGATTTGATTTTTATGTTTCCTTTACAAATGGATATTTAAAAATACCAAAGCAGAGTATCTTGTAATATAAAATACTTATTTCTTAATTACAACTCTGAAAATATTCTGATTTCAATCATTGTTAGTTTCTTCAGAAACATAAATACAGTATATATTTTGTATATATTTCTTTGATTCCGATTGAATTAAATACTTTTGATAAAAATATTATCTTTCTGTTTTCCGATCTAATATTAATATTTTAACCAGAATCTTCTCTCCCGTAAGTCAATGATGAAATACACACTCAGAATCCCGTTGTTAAATCTTCAAACATAATTAGTTCACATGTTATCGAGACAACATACAATACCACGTTATAATTGACCCAGATACACACAGTGTACAGTGGTCGTTTTAAAACAAACATAATTGCGTCGTCAAGGGCCATCAAGGGACCATACCAAAGACGTAGACAACAACCTGTTTTAAAGACCTGTATAAATGACCGAAAACTTTCGAGACGTTCCGAGAATTTTATTCTGACTTCCGGCCGAGAGATATCGAGTGGCCCATAGACACATCCAAAACTCGCCAATATATAAGCATGAACCCCTCAGGGGTCACAACAAAATTATCAGTGAAGCAGAGTGTTCAGTTGCGTTAAATTTATGCTACATTATATATAAAAAATCTGATACACCAAATGAGTGGTCAGTTGCGTTAAATACATGCTACAATATATATTAAGGCGTTTAAAACGTTTTTAAGCAATGTTTAGATTTTATAGGCCCAAATCTTAAAAATTGAAATTGTTAAATATAAACGTAAAAAATAAACAACTAGATTTGAAATATTAGAATTACCATATGGTTCCTAATGTATATTATATTGTCATGAAACTTGGTAAACTGTTATAATTTCCTAATTTTAGTTCATGCCAAGTTTTATTAAAATTTGTCAAGACTTTCTATCCTATTAGGCCAAGGGTGTGAACAGTTTATAACTTGCAAATTTTTCATTCCTTTATCGTTTATGCCTAATATAGAAATTATAGGAACAAAATTACATGTAAAAAATATTTGGGCTTAAATATTTAGGTAAAGTAGTGATGTGGTTCAGTTTGAAAAAATAAAAAATTAGTATGTCTGAAGCTGTCAAATTGAATTAAAGAAGACCCCTGAACATAAAATTATCAATATTTTGACTTATATAATTTGCCCCAAAAGTTGTACACTTCACTGTAAAAATTTTTTTGGAAAGAGCAGAGATATTTTAAATTTGCATTTAAGCCTTCAGAAAACACTACAAAATAACTATGTTCTCAGGCTATATATTGTATATAGTTTGATTTTACACAACATTTTCTTTTCTTTGATAATTTAATTTCAAGACCGTTTCTTCCTTTTTTTATAGCGCTCAGATAAAAGAGTTAGAAAGCCAAACAAAGTTGAAGAGCATTGATGACCAAAAATTCCAATAATTTGTGCCAAATATGCCTAGGTTATCTTTAGAATTTCGAATAGTTATCAAAAGTACCAGGATTATAATTAAGTACGTCAGACGCGCGTTTCATCTACATAAGACTCATCAGTGACGCTCATAACAAATTATTTATAAAGCCAAACAAGTACAAAGTTGTAGAGCAATGAGTATCCAAAATTCCAAAAAGTTGTGACAAATACGGCTAAGGTAATCTATGCCTGGGATAGGAAAATCCTTTTTTTTGAAAAGTTTGTAAACTGGAAATTTATAAAAATGACTATAATTCATACTTTTACAAACAATAAATTTATAGAAATGACCATATAATTGATATTCATATAATATATAATTCAAACATCAGTATCAAACAAAAAACTCTTCAATATAAAGCTGAATACACTTAAACCAAAATAAGATTGACCAAGAAAATTCGACTGTCTAGATTGACGATGTCTTGCTGAATGATTACATAGGCAATCAAATACCGCAAAAATAATTTTGAAGCGGGAAAACCTAACGTCCTCTATGCTACAAATGATGAAAAAACCCAGGAGAAATTAATTTCATTCTAATGCCCTATCCGTTTAAACGAATAAAATTACAATTCTTGAAAGAACGAATGAAAGGTACTCTCACTAAGATAGCAACACAACAGGAGAGCCGATAATCAAATACGGACAATAAAAGCTTCATTGATTGTTACCATATTAAAGAGTTGCGTAAAAAGATAACGCCTATTTTGAAAATACGAATAAAAGGTACAGAAATACGTTGTTTTCCTTTTATCAGATAGGGAACATGGAATGATATTTTTATGCCTTCTGTTTTTTTAGTAACACAGAGTCATTGATACCAATAATCAGTTTGTCCTACATTGCCGTTCCGAGCTGGAATAAATATCTTCCTGCTCCTTCTAAAACTCTGACATCTGATGTATTAAAAACGAAAAAGAACTATATTATTTTGTTGGGATATACGTTGAGAATGTCATCAGGAAGTTAATATAACACATTTCATTTCAATTTGAGTCCTTAAACTTTATACGCAAAAGGCCAAGATCATATAATTCCTTAGTGTCTGTTGATTGTCGATTATTACAAGGAAACGTTCACATCACGAGACCTGATGTGAAATTTCCCAACTCAATTCATGATATCAAATTGCTCATTAACGTTTCTACGATGAAGCTTTATTGAATCCGTATACTACACGTGAAAAGTGGGACGATCTTAAACAACACGACTAAGTAATCATATATGTAATTACCCAAAAGAAAACATTTTCTAAACATTAATTAGAAAATTTTCACGCGTGTAGATGAAATCGACGTTCCAGGAATTCTCTCAATAAATATCTAATTTTCATTTTTTTTTTTAGTAATTGAATCAACAATAATCTCCTTAAAACTAATTATTTTCCCATTCGTCTGAACCCTAATTTAGAAAGTCAGTTTTTTTTTCATTTGAATTACCAGTATCAACATTCATTGAAATCATTAATATAATATCATAAGAAAACATATAGAAAGAACCATATTCTCATATTTGAATGATAAATACAAAAATAGGGGTAAACAAATGCAAATATACTGCTAACAGGCCAACTTCCATGGTCGCATTCAGTTTGTAAATATACAGAATCTAAGTATTTGTATTCTAGGGTATAACTACGAAGGGAGATTGATAAGAATTAATCACGGAAACAAATTATGATGGACTATATTATTTACGTCCATAGATATTGAGTACTTTCCTCATACATATTAAAGGACAACATTAATCAAAATTAAAGATATCTTTCAGATACAAATTAATTCAAAGCGTAGATGCAAAATGTTACAATATGTAAATATATTAATTAAGTATACAAATCCGTTCAATTTCTTTAAACAGACCATAAAATTTGAAGAAAATAATAGATTCATATGTAGGTATCAACTAGATTGTAGGTATAATATATAATAGTACATATATGAACAGTTTCACAATGCTAGTGATTGTAAGCATAAAATATATAATGGTACATGTATGAACAGTTTTACAATGCTCGTGATTGTAGGTATAATATATAATGGTAAATGTATGAACAGTTTTACAATGCTCGTGAGTGTAGGTATAATATATTATGGTACATGTATGAACAGTTTTACAATGTTCGTGATTGAAGGTATAATATATAATGGTACATGTATGAACAGTTTTACAATGCTCGTGAGTGTAGGTATAATATATTATGGTACATGTATGAACAGTTTTACAATGCTCGTGAGTGTAGGTATAATATATTATGGTACATGTATGAACAGTTTTACAATGCTCGTGATTGTAGGTATAATATATATTGGTACATGTATGAACAGTTTTACAATGCACGTGTTTGTACCTACAGGTACGATTTGAACACAAAAACCCTGAAGAATTTAAACATTTAAAACGATTACAAACATCAAAACAAAACTTTGTTTGATAGAGTTTTAACTTAATTTATTTCGTGATGTAATCTCATAAATTGTATCAATCCTTTTATCCTGTACAAAAGACATTTTTATCAAAATTTACAACTGTTACATCAGTATTGCATGTGTTTTTTTCCTATGAAATAAACTGGAATAAATAACGATAAAAAAATCGTATCTCATTTCATTCATATAAAACAAAATAAGTACACTATGATCAGAGTATTATCAATTAATCTAATTGACTATAGCGATATATTGATTGTTTATTGTGCATTTAAACACATCTGATGATATTTGCAAACAAAAACCTAAAATGTTTCGAATAATTAAACTTTATTTCAGTTTTCTTTTCAGCACTGTGATTCATGGTTTATTGTTATCATATCAAAATGTAGTCAAATTATATAAATAATTGAATCTGAAGCAAGATGATTTGCTTTATAAGTTTTCAAAATAGTCAACTCCACTTACACGTCTGAGCAAAACACAGTATACTCGACTTTCACTTTTCAATAATTATTCTCTATTTCTTAGACTGTGTATTTTTTAATTAAATCAATTTGATGAGTACTTAAAAATATTTGAAATGAGGTAAAGCATGATTTATCTATTTGTTGGAATTAACTTTGCGGTTTGAGCTCATTGTTGAAGGCCGTACGGCGACCGATAGTTGGTAATTTCTATGTCATTTGGTCTCTTGTGCAGAATTGTCTCATTGGCAATCATATCGAATCTTCTTTTTATATTTGAACTTGCTTTCGGTAACTTCGAGTTTTATAGAGTAGAGACCACAATATTTTTAAACTAGGCAAAGCCATTGTTTTTCTGCTTTTAGTTCGGTAAACTATAATGTTTTGTTCTAGATGAATTGTTTAAAAAATATCCATTTAATGACATTAACAAATCCACTTGTTCAATGTTCTGTCGAACAATTCAACATAATGCACTGTGTTACAGTTTTTCATGGCAAAACAAAATAATACAATAAGTTGAGTTAGCGCTAAAACATAAAGTAAAACTTGATCAGTTCCCCATTCTTCACATATTTACTAGTTTTATCTTCAATATTAATATCATCTCTTAAAATTATAATTGAGTCAACATTATCATTCTCCTGTTTTTAAGTTGTTTTGATAAACACTGTCAGAGCTCAACTTATCATATGGGTTCTTATATAACTATATAATCATTAGAAAACTTTCATCTATGCAACCAATTTGGCACTGACGTAGTATATGACGAAATGTGATCTTTTAAACAAAATTTATTAGTTAAAACGTCAATTATACAAGCACATTAGAAATCGTACAAACTTTCAGATTAATTACTTCTTTTGAATTAATTTTTCGATAGGAACGCCGAAGTCGTGCCGTTCTCGTAAAAACGTTTACTCCTAGCCATACTTATAAACATGACGCAATTAACACTACGTTGCAATATTATAAAGGAACTATCAAAAGTTTTAACGTTTAAGGTAATTAAATTGAAATAAATCAGATAGCTTTATTTTATATTTCTATGTAGAAACATTTACAAAATTACATTTATATAGAAACGATATAAAACAAACACGCTTAATCAACGAAAAGACACTTTTACTGTGATAATCAAATTATAAGGTGTTATTTGTGTATTTTACACTTCTTTAAGAGAATGTACAAGGATTGTAATGGCGTAGAATATGAGTAGAATGTTATAACATGACATGAATTAAATTTTGGCAGATTATAGATATATCATGTTGCTTATAAAGTGTGTATAGTCAAATAAGTTTCATAAGCTGTAGACCGCCTCCGAGTAAGTGATTTTCTAGACGTGTTAAAGATCCATTAGTGGCCCTCGGCTGTTTTCTGCTTTTTGGTCGGGTTGTTGTCTCATTCCCTATTTCACCCAATTGCTGTTATTGGACACATATGTTATATAAAGAAGCAGACGACATTCAAAACCCATAAGTCGAGGAAACACTGACAATGCCTAACGTTATTTAAAAAAAAAAAAAAAAAAAAAAAAAAAATTGAGGAAAAGATTCACAAGTCAACTACATAGAACACTAAAGATTGAACATCACGGACAATTTGGAAAACGGGGAAACGGGGAGGGGGTTGAACTCATAGGTATTAGTTTTCCTGAATGGAAAGAAGTTCTTGCTCCACATGTGGTACTCGTTATGTTGCACAAGAAAGTACACATTATTGATCAGTTTCATTAGATAATGTCACAATCGCCACACATGTATTTATCAAGATACTATCAAGGCAATTTTAGGAAGAGACTGTATAAAAGAAATAATGGGAATAAGAAGGGAATTGAGCTATTGAACGCAATACACAGAACGTGAACCCTATAAATATCTTTGGAGAATATAATAGAGGATATTAAACCAAGCCACAATGAGCAGTCGTTTAGGTTGTGTTTTTACTTTTTCCTATCATCACCTCTTCAGCACACATTTTTAATTAGATGTTTATTCCGAAGGTATGTATAAATCAAATCTGTTACGAACTTATAACCTATGAACCCTTTGAATTTTGCCACCTGTTTATCAACTTTTAAAGAAGCATATTACTATAACGCGTACACAAGCTGTATGAGACATCAAAATCCAATGTACAGTAACGAACAGAGCAGGGTGTCAAGTCCACAAAACCGCGACACATTAGTTCAATACTAAACCAATTGCCTGAGTGTCTGAATGTACTATAGACATTTTACACCAGCAGGTTTCAAAAACTAAAACATGGTTTTGAACATCATATCTTAATTCAACGTATGAATATAGATTATAACTTCAGCCTCTTGTGAATAATTAGATAATTGCCTAACGATCTTCTCATTGTGTAGGTTTGGAACACAATTCTTCAAGTTTGACTGTTATTCAATTCAATTCACTATGGTACAATTTGACGCTAATGTTACATACTATTTGAAATTGTCGTCCATGTTTTAACAGATGATATGCCAATGATGATACGTTTGGTTGGTTAGCCATCATTGGAAGAGTTTTTAATCTGAACACAACAACGATAAATTGTAAAGAATATCTTATCATTGCACTCTTCGCAAAATCTACTGTACGAATTTGCAAGGTCTGCTGTACACAATCGCCGAAACATATTGAGATCCACCAAAGTATTTATGAAACTGCCATGTCGATAAACATTCTTGTGATCTGTTGTCACGATTGCATCTGACGTAATGATAGTCGGTAATGTAGTTTGCTCTAAATACGAAAAGACATTAGACAGGGTTTAATTATGGTTGAATAACGAGCCGATCTCAATGTTGACCCAGATCAATTTATCAAAGATAAGGAAAAATAATATTTCTAAACTTTCGTACAATTAACCTAGATGTAACAAATAAGAAACAAGAAAGGCAATCTCAAGTCCAATTGAGTACATTTAAAACAAATATTTGTTTCAATAGTCGACATATTTCCTATTAATTCATGTAAGATAAACTAATTCAAGGACATTGATACTTCTATTTGTCAGTTTTGATCTCTAAAAAGAACAAAATAGTCATTCTATGTAACATTTAATCACAACACAACAAATAAACTAACCAATTGAACGTGACAAAGATTGACGTTTCACCCCGAGATTGTAATGGGCAACCTTTAACTAATTTGACATCCTGCAATTTTCAAACAGTGGTAAACTTCTTTGGTTCTTACGATCAATAAGTATCACGAAAACAGGTTTGTCTGTTACTTTAATGTAATGCAGTGATTAAATGATAAATGATGAGGATTCTCATATTTTAGCTAATGATACTCAATCAAAAATATAATAAATATATATGTTCTTATCTGTATTCCTTGGTTGCTTATTTCACAAGGATTCTGTGTTGACGATTCAATTTATCTGTACGTTTGGTAGACTTTATTGGTAAGTTGACCAGCCAATGGCCGAAAGGGATATAACAGAGAAATTTTAAGCATTAATTCATAACAGAGAAATTGTAAGCATTAAATCATAACAAAGAAATTATAAGCATTACATTTCTGATTAACAACCACTGGTACTTACATTTGACGTGAAGGCAGAAAAAAAACCTTTCATATATGATTAAAAATATACCTAAGCGTAGATTAAACACCAAAGTCGTTAAAAACTGGTAACATCATGGGTAACATCCTCGGTAACATCATGGGTAACATTCTCGGTAACATCATGGGTAACATCCTCGGTAACATCATGGGTAACATATCAAGGTAGAAAACACAAACAACGATTAAAAAAAGACACACCTACAAGTAAAGATAGATTAACACGAAGCCCACCAAAATAACATAACAAATGTTCATAATGGAAATTAAAGTTTTAGACATTAAGATGAATAAGTGATAAGAATTTATAATGCATCATGCAGGCACCAGTTAAAATAATTACATATTGCCAATAAAATGATATAACAATTAATATGATGCTTCACATGTCTTTACCGTTAATCTAGATCTCACCAGTGATGCTTGAAATAAGAAAGATCATTGCGTGCATACTTCATGTGAATTGTTATTGCCTGTTTACAGGTCGCCTCAAGGATCAATTCAATTCAAGTCAAATGATAACAAATTGGATTAATTGATGTGAGTCAAACTTATTTGTCGTCATTTTTACTAATAGAAGAATTTAACGTTTTTCTTCTTAAACATTCCTGATTTGATCAATTAAACTCAGTCATAAAGCTACAATATACTCCGTCTCAAGACTAATGCACCAAATAGCTTTATAATTGTCCAATGCAACAACATCAATGACATTTACAAAGGAAAAATAAAACGGACCTTTTCTTCAAAACAACAACTCAATACAAAACTGAAAATGAACCGACTATATTATATTTGCATTACGCTAAAACTAGTGTAGCATATCCATCAATTTTAATACCGTTGCAAAAACTTTTTTTTTTGTTAAAGTAATATTATTTATAAAACTTTGCTATTGAATATTTTACCTTTTATATACGTCTTTAATTACTATCATAATGAATTTTTAACACTTTGATTTACATGTTCATTTGTAAAGCAGGAATTTATAACCTGTCTACAGCAAATCAGGTCACATTTGGATTTTTGTATAGTTCACGGTAATCAATTCTAGTTATTCTGTTTATTGGAATGTTGGTTGTTTGTCTGCCTGATGATGGTTTTTTGAATTCCCGTTTGTTATATCCCCTCGGTTTTAAAGTATTCTTATGATGATGTAATGTAATAATATTTAATGAATATAAAATTAAAATTTTATAAATTTCGCGCGCCAAAAGCCCTTTATTAGGTTTGTCTCAACCAGAAATGCTTAAACACTTGTAAGTCAGAGAAGTAAAATTACGTAGAAAGGTTTGGCTAGAACTAATGAGAATGAAATAACACAATTCATCAATGTCAACTCTAACCGTGGGAGTTGGTCTTGGTGTACCACATGGGTACGTGTTTAACTTGAATACCGATTCAAAACTTCGTGGAGCTATTTTAATAGGCTTATTTGTGAAGTTTTGATTTGCATTGAATTTAAACATCTTTTTTTATTAGATGTTCTAATTGTGTTCACCTAAAAAACTAATATATAAGGACCGAAGTCGGGAGCAGTTACTCTCATTAAGGTAGATTTGCTTTGTTAAAATTGTATATGACATACAGCATTTTTATCGAAAGTGATAATTTACTATTAGGCACTAATGAAGTTATCGCGTAGATCTCACAAATCTGACGTCACTTCAAACCACTTTTCTGTTAGTGATTGACTGAATTGTAGCCATGTAAAGTGTCAACTAATGAAACGTGTTCCTATTTTATTCTTGGCTACATAAGCGAATGAAAAAGACAACGAATATTTCTTGATAAGAAGTTTATTACTAGTATTGCGAGACCTTTGTTTCAAGTCATCACTCTAGGTAATACTATTCAAAGGTCTCTTTACACGACTCCCAGTTAATATCCACATTCTGCAGATATCAAAATGCAATAATGAATACATAGACGTGTTTCCGATTTGTATTCATTTTAACGTTGGTGAATAGTTGTTTTATTGATCATCATACCACATCTCCTTATTTTATAATTGTCATTTGCCTTTACAATACGTTTTTAAAACATTAGTTTCAGTTTTAATCAATAGAAAAACGAAGTATTATGGATACTATAACTGATGGCAGTGGAAATTACACTTAAATTAGAACTCTGACTATGAATTAAAGGATAACATGGCAATGACCACTTATGTTGTACGAAATTACATCGACAATAGTTGGACCATCAACAGACATCTAAGGAAATTGTTAGGTGTTCCTCCCTCCAAGTTTTACAACTGTTGGACTGTACAGCAGGACCGCATAGTTTCTGATACCATTAACATCTATAGTGGAAGAATTTAAAGTTAGCATAACTCGCCTTGAAATGACATCAAGATCCACTTTGTGAAGGAGGGGAAACTATGTCAGGAAAGTAAACAGAACAATCAGATTCGCAATTACAAGAAGTTCTAGAAAATTTCGGATATTGTTCCATCTAACATAAGACCAGACATGGTTCTCTGGTTTTCTGGCAGTAAAAAAGTTGTAATTATAGAACTGACTGTTCCCTCGGAGGAGAGATGTTGCGAAGCCAATGAAAGATAGAGGGCAAAGTAAGATGAACTGTTGAGTGCAGCGATAGAGGATTGCAGACATGGAACCTTCCTAGTCAGGTTGGCTGAAGAGGCTTTCCTGCACAGTCAGTGTGAGTTTGTTTTCTGCAGTAGGAGTGACTGGCAGGGAAAGAAGAGCATCAATTCAGAAACTGGACAAAGCAGCAGAGACAGCGTCTTGCTGGATATGGATGAAGAGAGACAGTAGTAGTTGGAAACCCACCACCAGTGCACAGTGATTGATTACCACTGTGGACCCCCATCTATAGAGAGTACCGATCTAGGGATCGAAACACATGATGACGGATGGCCTCGGTTTAGGACATTGATTGAGTTTGCATAGTAATGCCAACAGAACTATATATAAGAAAAACTCTGAAAATGTCATAAGGAAGTTTATATGACACATCTCATATCAATCTGAGTTCTTAATCATTAGCAATAGGCCAATATCATATCATTTCTTAGGGTCTGTTAGTTGTCGAATATTACAAGGACACATTTACATCATGACTATCTTGCAAGCTCAATTTATAATTGTAAATTGCTTATTAACGTTTCTTAGATGAAGCTTTATGGAATCCGTTTACTAGACGTTAAAAGTGGAACGATCTTTAACAACACAAGTAATCATATATGTAATCACCCAAAGAAAACATTTTCTAAACATTAATAAGAAATTTTTTACGCGTTTAGATGACGTTAAATTATTTGACGTTCCAGGAATTTCCTCAAAAAATATTTAATTTTCACGGTGCTTAGATTTTTTTATTGAGAAATTGAATCAACAATAATCTCCTTAATCATATTTGTTTTCCCATTCTTCTGAACCCTAATTCAAAAAATCAAATATTATTTTTCAGTATCCAATTCATGGAACTCATCAATAAAATGTCAACATCATCAGATTTGAATCATCACTACCAAAAAAATGCGGGAAACAAATGCAAATATGATACAGCTAACACGCCAACTTCCATGGTAACAATCAGTTTGTATTGTCGTTCTTACTTAAAAATACAATGCCAGTGTTTGTGTTAGAGGGTTTTACAACACATCACGGAAACAAATTATGATATACTCACCATTTCATTAACGTCCGTAAATGTTGAGTATACTTTCGAATACAAATAAATTCAAGGATGCATTTTTTCTAATTTAATATAAAAATCAACAGCAATATGTAATTTCTTTAAACATGTTAAACATAATTGTAGGTATAGTTATTACAATGGTACATGTATAATCAGTTTTCCATCGCACCTGTGTGTGCATACAGGTACGCTTGATAAAAAAAAAATCACCAAAAAAACAAAACCCGAGGAATTTAAATGCATGAAACGATTTCGAACATTAAAACAAAATTTTGGGTGGTTGAGGTTTAACTTAATTTATTTCTGGATGTTATCACATAAAATGTATCAATCCTTTTATCATGTACAAAAAGATGTTATCATTAAAATTTATAACATCAGTATTGCATTTGAACTTCTATAAATAAAGACAAAAACCTCGTATATCAATTTATTCATACAAAACAAAATAAGTTCACTAACTCTGATCATTGTATCATCAATTAATCTAATTGACTATAGCGATATTTTGATTGTTTATTGTGCATTTAAACATAGCTGATGATATTAACTTAACAAAAGAAAACCTGAATTGTTTCGAATAATTTAAGTTTTATTTACCGCAATTTTATAATTAAACAAATTCTCTTTAAAAAAAGATGTTAAGCAATGATTTCAATGCTAGTATATCAATCCTTGATGTGAGCATATTGCTAATAACAAACCATGCATCCTTTTATGTATTTTGTCAAATCATTTTTTTTTGTCTGATCGGTTGTCAGGGGGAATTTTTGAAAGTTAAAAAAAACAAAACCCCAAAAAACAAAATATAAAAGACTAATTTAATATTTCATGAAAGGTCAGCCTAAAACATTTCAGAGGTTGAAGACTCATAAAATTAGATATCACACACACAATAAAGCTTTTTGGAAGTTATGCATGTTTTAAATAAATTGGTAAGGTCTGTCGTCAAGTAATTTGCGTAAAAACATGTTATTCGAACACTAAGTCTGTTTTATGACTTATTAAACCCCATATATTTCATTTTTGTGGCGCTGTGAATGTTAACTGTTATTATATCAACACGTAGTCTTAATATATAAAAATAATAGAATCTGAAGGGAGATGATGTAACTTATAGTTTTACTTTATACGTTTACAACACAGATTCTTCAACTCAAACACACTGGAACATAAAAGGTGTACTCCACTGTCTCTTGTTAATGAATTTTCTCCTTATTTAAAAAAAAAAATCACAACAAAATTATCAGTGAGGCAGAGTGTTCAGTTGCTTTAAATTTATGCTACATTATATATAAAAAAATCTGATACACCAAATGAGTGGTCAGTTGCGTTAAATACATGCTACAATATATATTAAGGCGTTTAAAACGTTTTTTAAGCAATGTTTAGATTTTATAGGGCCAAATCTTAAAAATTGAAATCGTTAGATATAAACGTAAAAAATAAACACCTAAATTTGAAATATAAGAATTACCATATGGTCCCTAATGTATATTATATTGTCATGAAACTTGGTAAACTGTTTTATAATTTCCTAATTTTAGTTCATGCCAACGTTTATTAAAATTTGTCAAGACTTTCTATCCTATTAGACCAGGGACACAGTTATCGTCCTTTGTGTGAACAGTGTATAACTTGCAAATTTTTCATTCCTTTATCGTTTATGCCTAAAATAGAAATTAGTGGAACAAAATTAAATATTGAGGTAAAGTAGTAATGTGGTTCAGTTTGAAAAGATAAAAATTAGTATGTCTGAAGCTGTCAAATTGAATAAAAGACCCCTAAACATAAAATTATCAATATTTTGACTTATATAATTTGCCCCAAAAGTAGTACACTTCATGCATTGTAAAAAAACTTTTTTGGAAAGAGCAGAGATATTTTAAATTTGCATTTAAGTCTTAAGAAAACACCACAAAATAACTATGTTCTCAGGCTATATATTGTATATAGTTTGATTTTACACAACATTTTCTTTTCTTTGATAATTAAATTTCAAGACCGTTTCTTCCTTTTTTTATAGCGATATTTTAAAAATATATTTGCCTAAAAGAATCGAATTAATCTTATTTTTTGTAAAACAGCTAATATAGTATGTCGAAAGTTCCTTCACAAATTAACTAAATATTTTTTTATTATTTAAATGCTATTTTTTAAAACAGATTTAGGTAAATAATTTCATATTCTCGGGGTATAATCTAATACTTGTACCAAATAACCAAGTATATATATACCCTCTGAATATACACGCCAAAAAAGGCTATAATAAATACCAAATACTTTGTAAAGTTGATAGTCTCACGACAACGCCGATGCTCTATATTCAATATGTAACAAACATTATTCATACATATACATACACTTATAATAATTATCAAAGGCAACCAGCGTATAATTTAAAACGCCAGACGTGCGTCTACATAAGACTCATCAGTGACGCTCAGATAAAAAAGTTAGAAAGTCAAACAAAGTTGAAGAGCATTGATGATGAAAAATTCCAACAATTTGTGCCAAATATGGCTAAGGTTATCTTTAGAATATCGAATAGTTATCAAAGGTACCAGGATTATAATTTAGTACGCCAGACGCGCGTTCCGTCTACATAAGACTCATCAATGACGCTCATATCAAAATATTTATAAAGCCAAACAAGTACAAAGTTGTAGAGCAATGAGGATCCAAAATTCCAAAAAGTTGTGACACATACGGCTAAGGTAATCTATGCCTGGGATAAAAAAATCCTTTTTTTTTTTTGAAAAATTCAAAGTTTTGTAAACAGGAAATTTATAAAAATGATCATAATTCATACTTTTACAAACAATAAATTCATAGAAATGACCATATAATTGATATTCATATAGTATATAATTCAAACATCAGTATCAAACAAAAAACTCTTCAATATAAAGCTGAATAAACTTAAACCAGAAGTAAGATTGACCAAGAAAATTCGATTGTCTAGATTGACGATGTCTTGCTGAATGATTACATAGGCAATCAAATACCGCAAAAATAATTTTGAAGCGGGAAAACCTAACTCCCTCTATGCTACAAATGATGAAAGCACGCAGGAGAAATTAATTTCATTCTAATGCCATGTCCGTTTAAACGCATGGAATTACAATTCTTGAAAGAACGAATGAAAGGTACTCACAATAAGATAGCAACACAACAGAAGAGTCGATAATCAAATACGGACAATAAAAGCTTCATTGATTGTTACCATAGTAAAGAGTTGCTTAAAAAGATAACGCCTATTTTGAAAATACGAATAAAAGGTACAGAAACACGTTGTTCTCCTTTATATCAGATAGGGAACATGGAATGGCATTTTTATGCCTTCTGTTTTTTTAAGTAACACAGAGTCATTGATGCCAATAATCAGTTTGTCCTACATTGCCGTTCCGAGTTTGAATATATATCGTCCTGCTCCTTCTAAAACTCTGACATCTGATGTGTTAAAAACGAAAAAAAACTTAATTATTTTTTTGGGATATTCGTTGAGAATGTCATAAGTAAGTTAATATAACACATTTCATTTCAATCTTAGTACTTAAACTGTATACGCTAAAGGCCAACATCATATAATTCCTTAGTGTCTGTTGATTGTCGAATATAACAAGGACACGTTTACATCACGAGACTTGATGTGAAATCTCCCACGTTATATCTTTCGAACTCAACTCATAATATAAAATTGCTCATTAACGTTTCTACGATGAAGCTTTTTGGAATCCGTATACTATACGTTAAAAGTGGAACGATCTTAAACAACACAATTAAGTAATCATATATGTAATCACCTAAAGAAAACATTTTCTAAACATTAATTAGGAATTTTTCACGCGGTTAGATGAAATTGACGTTCCAGGAATTCCCTCACTGTGCTTAGATTTTTCTTTTGAGTAATTGAATCAACAATAATCTCCTTAACACTAATTGTTTTCCCATTCTTCTGAACCCTATTTAAAAAGTCAGTTTTTTTTTTTCATTTGAATTACCAGTATCAACATTCATTGAAATCATTAATATAATATCATAAGAAAACATATTGAAAGAACCAATCTCATATTTGAATGATAAAAACAAGAATAGTGGTAAACAAATGCAATTTGATACTGCTAACACGCCAACTTCCATGGTCACATTCAGTTTGTATTGTCGTTCTTACCTAAATATACAGAATCTAAGTATTTGTATTCTAGGGTATAACTACAAAGGGAGATTTATAACATTAATCAAAATTAAACATATGTTGCAAGTAAATCTTTCAGATACAAATTAATTCATAACGTAGATGCAAAATGTTACAATATGTAAATATTTTAATTAAGTTTAAAAATCCGTTCAACGGGTAATTTCGTTAAACAGAACATAAAATGTAAAGCAAATGATAGATTTATATGTAGGTATCAACTAGATTGTAGGTATAATATATAATGGTACATGTATGAACAGTTTTACAATGCACGTGTTTGTAGCAATTAAATTGTAGGTATAATATATAATGGTACATGTATGAACAGTTTTACAATGCACGTGTTTGTATCAAATAGATTGTAGGTATAATATATAATGGTACATGTACGAACAATTTTACAATGCACGTGTTTGTACCTACAGGTACGATTTGAACTAAAAAAACCCGGATGAATTCAAACAATTAAAATGATTACAAACATCAAAACAAAACTTTGTTTGATAGAGTTTTAACTTAATTTATTTCTTGACGTAATCTCAAAAATTGTATCAATCCTTTTATCCTGTAAAAAGATGTTTTTATCAAAATTTACAACTTTTACATCAGTATTGCATGTGTTATTTTGCTCAATGATATGAACTATAATTAAAAACGATAAAAACCTCGAATCTCATTTCATTCACACAAAACAATAAATGCACTATGATCATAGAATTATCATTTAGTCTAATCGACTATAGCGATAATTTGATTGTTTATTGTGCATTTAAACACATCTGATGAAATGTAAACAAAAACCTTAAGTGTTTCGAATTACTTTTATGTCAGTTTTTTCAGCACCGTGAGTCACAGTTTATTGTTATTATATCAACATGTAGCCTACAAATATATAGCATAAGAAAATTTGATGTTTTTGCACAATCGACTCTTTTTGTGAAAATTTGTTTTTAAAACCTACACATATCTCAAAGCTCTATATTATAATTTAAGTAAAAAAAACATATAAAAAATAAAAGTGCACAAAATCCTATATCATGAACCTTTATTAAATTTTTAAAGCCAATGCATAAAAAAAGTTATTGTTAACAATTCAAATATACCAACTTTGCCCTTATTACCTTCTTAAGGTAGGTTCTATTTCTTTTGTATTTTTTTCCAACTGGGTATCCGCGTGTTATTGAATGCTATCATCTCGTATTAACCAATGAAAACAACATTATAGTCTGGCATTTTACAAGATATTGGATTTCAGTGTCTTTAACTTAATCAATTCAATGAGTACTGAAAAATATTTGAATTGTGGTAAAGCATGATTTATCTATTTGTTAGAATTAACTTTGCGGTATGAACTTATTGTTGAAGGCCGAAAGGTGACCGATAGTTGGTAATTTCTGTGTCATTTGGTCTCTTGTACAGAATGGTCTCATTGTCAATCATATCGAATCTTCTTTTTATATTTGAACTAGCTTTCGATAACTTCGAGTTTTATAGTAGTCATCAAAGGCAGATATAGAATAGAGACCACATCATTTTCAACCTAAGCAAATCAATTGTTTTTCTGTTTTTAATTTGGTAGAGTTTTGTACTAGGTGAATTGTTAAAAAAATATACATTTATTGACATTAACAAATCCACTTGTTCAATGTTCTGTCGAACAATCGAACGTAATGTACCATCATACTATGTTACAGTTTTTCATGACAAAACAAAACAATACAATACGTTGGGTTAGCGTTAAGACATTAAGTAAAACGTGATCATTTCCCTATTCTTCACATATTTACTCGTTTTATCTTCAATAACACTATCATTTCTTAAGATTATAATTAAATCAACTCATTCTCCTGTATTTAAGTATATAAACACTGTCAGAGCTCAACTTACCATAAGGGTTCTTATATAAAAATATAATCATTAGAAAACCTTCATCTATGCAACCTATTTGGCACTGACGTAGTTTATGACGAAATGTGTTCTTTTAAACTTATTTATTAGTTCAAACATCAATTATACAAGAACATTAAAAATCGTACAAACTTACAGATTAATAACTTCTTGTGAACTAATTTTTGCGATAGGAACGCCGAACTCGTGCTGTTCTCGTAATAACGTTTACTCCTAGCCATCATCTTAACATGACGCAATTAACACAACGTTGCAATATTGAAAAGGAACTATCAAAACTTTTAACGTTTAAGGTAAATGAATTGAATCAAATCAGATAGCTTTAGTTTATAGTGTAACTTTAATTTCTATGTAGGAACATTTACAAAATTACATTCATTTAGAAACGGTACAAAACAAACGCTTCTTGAAATGATACTTTTACAGTGATTATCAAATTTAAAGGTGTTATTTGTGTATTTTACACTTCTTTTAGAGAATATACAAGGAATTTAATGGCGTAGAATATGAGTAGAATGTTGGAAACATATTTTATATAAAGAAACAGACGGCACCAAAACCCATAATTAGAGGAAAAACTGACAACGCCCAACGTTATTGCAAAAAAAAAAAAAAAAAATGAAGAAAGAAAAGCGAGGAAAATTTACACAAGTCAACTACATAGAACACTAAAGATTGAACAACACGATCAATATGAAAACCGGGGAAGGGGAAGGGGTGAACTCAAGTATCAGTTTTTCTGAATAGAAAGCAGTTTTTGCTCAACATGTGGTACTCGTTATGTTGCACATGCAAGTTCACATTTATTGATCAGTTTCAGTAGATAATGTTACACATTATTGTATGTATTTATCAAGATACTATCAAGGCAATTTTAGGAAGAGACTGTATAAAAGAAATATTGGGAATGAGAAGGAAATTGAGCTATTGAACGTCATACACAGAACGTGACTCCTATACATATCTTTGAAGAGCCACAATGAGCAGTCGTTTAGGTTGTGTTTTTATACTTCTTCCTATCACCATCTCTTTAGTATTCATTTTCAATTAGGTATTTATTACCACCTGTTTATAAACTTTTAAAGGAGCAGATTACTATAACGTGTACACAAGCTGTATAAGACATCAAACCCAAATGTACAGTAACGACCAGAGCAACACAACGGCATTGCCTGATCACAAAACATTGACACAATCTAGTTTGAAATATTAGTACAATACCAAACAAATTGTCTTAGTGTATGAACGTACTATAGATATTTTACACCAGCAGGTTTAAAACACTAAAAATTAGTTTCATATCTTAATTCAACGTATGAATATATATTATAACTTCAGCCTCTTGGGAATGATAATATAATTGCCTAACGACCTTCTCATTGTGTAGGCGTGGAACGCAATTCTTCAAGTTTGACTGTTATTCAACTCACGTTGGTACAATTTGGCGCTTATGTTGCATACTATTTGTAATTGGGAGATTTTTCAAATCTGAAAACAACAATGATGAATTGTAAAGAATATCTTTTCATTGCACTGTTCACAAAATATACCGTTGGAGTTTGCTGGGTCATCTGTACACGATCACCAAAACATGTTAATCAACTAAAACATCTATTAAACGGCGAAGCCGATAAATATTCTTGTGATTTGTTGTAACGAATGCATCTGCTACAACGATAGTCGGTAATATAGTTTGCTCCAAACACGAATAGACACACGACATGTTAAATTACGGTTGAATAACGAGCCGATCTAAATGTTAACCCAGATCAATATATCAAAGATCAGCATAAGTAATATTTCTAATCTTTCGTACAATTAACCTAGATGTAACAAATAAGAAACAAGAAAGGCAATCTCAAGTCCAATTGGGTACATTTAAAACAAATATTTATTTCAATAGTCGACATAATTCCTATAAATTCCATGTAAGATAAACTAATGCAAGGACATTGCTACTTCTATTGGTCAGTTTTGATCTCTAAAAAGAAAGAGCGAAATAGTCATTCTATGTAACGTTTAATCCCAACGCAGCAAATAAACTAAACAATTGAACGTGACAAAGATTGACGTTTCACCCCGAGATTGTAATGGGCAAGCTTTAACTAATTTGACATCCTGCAATTTTCAAACAGTGGTAAACCTTTTTTTAATCTTTACATTCAATAAGTATCACGAAAACAGGTTTGTCTGTTACTTTAATGTAATGCAGTGATCAAATGATAAATGATGAGGATTCTCATCTTTTAGCTTATGATACTCAATCAAAATTATAAATTATAATACCGTTGCTTATTTCACAAGGATTCTGTGCGGACGATTCAATTTATCTGTACGTTTGTTAGTAAGTTGACCAGTCAATGGCCGAAAGGGCATAACAAAGAAATTGTAAGCATTAAATCATAACAAAGAAATTGTAAGCATTAAATCATAACAAAGAAATTATAAGCATTATGAACATTTGTTATGTTATTTTGATGGGCTTCGTGTTAATCTATCTTTACTTGTATGTGTGTCTTTTTTCTTTAATTGTTGTTTGTGTTTGCTACCTTGATACGTTACCCATGATGTTACCGAGGATGTTACCCATGATGTTACCGAGGATGTTACCAATGATGTTACCGAGGATGTTACCGAGGATGTTACCCATGATGCTACCAGTTTTTAACGACTTTGGTTTTTAATGTACGCTTAGGTATATTTTTAATCACATATGAAAGGTTTTTTTCTGCCTTCACGTCAAATGTAAGTAACAGGGATTAACAACCACTGTTACTTACATTTGACGTGAAGGCAGAAAAAAACCTTTCATATGTGATTAAAAATATACCTAAGCGTACATTAAAAACCAAAGTCGTTAAAAACTGGTAGCATCATGGGTAACATCCTCGGTAACATCCTCGGTAACATCATTGGTAACATCCTCGGTAACATCATGGGTAACATCCTCGGTAACATCATGGGTAACGTATCAAGGTAGAAAACACAAACAACAATTAAAGAAAAAAGACACACATACCAGTAAAGATAGATTAACACGAAGCCCATCAAAATAACATAACAAATGTTCATAATGGAAATTAAAGTTTTTGACATTAAGATGAATAAGTGTTAAGAATTTATAATGCATCATGCAGGCACCATTTAAAATGATTACATATTGCCAATAAAATGATATAACAATTAATATGATACTTCACATGTCTTTTCCGTAAATCTAGATCTCACCAGTGATGCTTGAAATAACAAAGATCCATGCGTGCATACTTCATGTGAATTGTTATTGCCTGTTTACAGGTTGCCTCAAGGATCAATTCAATTCAAGTCAAATAATAACAAATTGGATTAATTGATGTGAGTTAAACTTATTTGTCGTCATTTTTCACTGATAGAAGAATTTAACGTTTTTCTTCTTAAACATTCCT
The DNA here is from genome assembly GCF_965363235.1 of Mytilus galloprovincialis. Classification (NCBI taxonomy): domain Eukaryota; kingdom Metazoa; phylum Mollusca; class Bivalvia; order Mytilida; family Mytilidae; genus Mytilus; species Mytilus galloprovincialis. The sequence goes on from NC_134851.1 coordinate 50,954,901, forward strand.
GATTTGATCAATTAAACTCAGCCATAAAGCTACAATATACTCCGTCTCAAGACTATTGCACCAAATAGCTTTATAATTGTCCAATGCAACAACATCAATGACATTTACAAGGGAAAAAATAAAACGCACCTTTTCTTCAAAACAACAACTCAATACAAAACTGAAAATGAACCGACTATATTATATTATGTCTACATTACGCTAAAACTAGTGTAGCATATCCGTCAATTTTAATACCGTTGCAAAAACTTTTTTTTGTTAAAGTAATATTATTTATAGAACTTCGCTATTGAATATTTTACCTTTTATATACGTCTCTAATTACTATCATAATGAATTTTTAACACTTTGATTTACATGTTCATTTGTAAAGCAGGAATTTATAACTGTCTACAGCAAATCAGGTCACATTTGGATTTTTGTATAGTTCACGGTAATCAATTCTAGTTATTCTGTTTATTGAAATGTTGGTTGTTTGTCTGCTTGATGATGTTTTTTTTTTTGATTTCCCGTTTGTTATAACCCCTCGGTTTTAAAGTATTCTTATGATGATAAAATGTAATAATATTTAATGAATATAAAATTTTATAAATTTTGCGCGCCAAAAGCGCTTTATTAGGTTTGTCTCCACCAATAATGCTTAAACACTTGTAAGTCAGAGAAGTTAGAACAGTTTGGCTAGAACTAATGACAATGAAATAACACAATTCATGTCAACTCTAACCTTGGGAGTTGGTCTTGGTGTACCACATGGGTACGTGTTTAACTTTAATACCGATTCAAAACTTCGTGGAGCTATTTTAATAGGCTTATTTGTGAAGTTTTGACTAGTTTACATTGAATTTAAACATCTTTTTTTATTAGATGTTTTAATTGTGTTCACCTAAAAAAAAACTAATATATAAAGACCAAAGTCGGAAGCAGTTACTCTCATTAAGGTAGATAGTCTTTGTTAAAATTGTTTATGACATACAGCATTTTTATCGAAAGTGATAATTTACTATTAGGTACTAATGAAGTTATCGCGTAGATCTCACAATTCTGACGTTACTTCAAACCACTTTTCTGTCTAGTGATTGACTGATTTGTAGCCATGTAAAGTGTCAACTAATGAAACATGTTCCTATTTTATTCTTGGTTGCATAAGCGAATGAAAAAGACAACGAATATTTCTTGATAAGAAGTTTATTACTAGTTGTTATTGGAATTTACCTAGCTTTCAGGAACTGCTAGAACTTTCAGACCGGTACTTTATGTATTTAGTGTTTTTGTTCGTTGATTTGTGTGTAAAGCCCTTTTTTTTTACTGATTTTAATACTTTGTTCATCTAATGTGTTGTTGTAACACCACTGTCACAGGAAACGGAGAGGGTCTGAAGCCTAGAAACATTTCAACAACACTTGTTGTACCCCATATCAATTGGTATGTGCTTCTTAAAATCCAGATACATGTAGTTCAGTGGTTATCGTTTGTATTTGTATACAATATTTGTCCTTTAATTGTTGTTTCCTTTGTTGGTTATATATTTTTTTTTAAAGTTTATTCATGGTTGGGCATTTTAATGCTTGATTAGCGGTTTTGGAGGTGTAATCCTTTAATTCGTATACAAAACTAAACATAATAATTCAATTCCCAAGAAGTTAGCAAGTGGTTGTTAAGCACCATTTCAATCATTATTTTATTTAAGGCATACTAAGTTGTTGGAGACATTATATTTATGAATTGTTTATAAAATAAAGAAACCTACAATACCAAAAAAGTTTATTGAAAATTTGTAACAGTAGTTTATCGATGTTCATCTATCATATCAATCGATTAAGAAGACAGATAAAAGTATCAAACAAAAATCGCATGAACTTCTTAAAGGAACAAAAGCGAATATGTCGATAGGGTAAGCGTTACTTGCAAAGCAAGCAATATCCGCTATCCGAATAAACTATAATCAAATGGTCACATTTGGGAATGGGACACAATGCGTAAATGTTCATATCAGACAACTATTCTGGTGTCTTAAAGTCAAATTCGTCATGGTGACCGTAAATCTTCTGCAGTGGTGCTGTTTTCTCATAACTTTGTAAAAGTGTTTTTTTTTTTTGAAATGATCATATGTAGTGCATGTAGTGTAGCATGTAATAGCTTGATCATAACGTATCAGTTTGACGTATGTGAACGACAAACGATAGGATATGTTTTTGCTATAAAATTGGAAATTTTCAACTGAAAAGTTGAATTCATTTCATTTGTCATAGGTTCTATTTTGAAGTCGTCCTTTGGTGTCAATAAAGAATAAAAGACCAATGTATGAATCAGACTTCCTTGTTTGGAACAAGCCTTTAACAAGGTCACTGGGATATATGAAATATAAGCATTCACTGAAATATTAGTTTCTGAGTGACATGACATCACCGATATGTCTGAAAAGGAAATTAAAAAAAATGGTATTTTTGTTTTTGGAAGGCTTGTAGAAAGTGTGCTTCATATGACTAAGAAAAGAAAGTCTCCCGATAAGCATATAGAATATGAATCCAGTGCAATACTGACTACCAAACAAATCCACCCAACTCACGTTTTTCGGTCATATCTATTTTCAAAAATGTATACGTGCATCTATTTTGCAACATTTGAATGATTCAGAAGAAAAAAAATCGAGATTAATTTTTACGATTTTAGGAATTTTCTTATTCTTCAGCAACCTAAATATACAAAACCCTTTAAGGTAAACAGTCGAAGGATCTTTTCATCAGGCTGACTAGAAAACGAAACGCGCAGAATTAATTAAGCAAACAGATTATCATGCTGATTTCATATTGACGTTTATCACAACTTTTCCCACATATTCCTCAAAATGGTTTCTAGTTCAAATTCAAAAGAAAAGTCTACCATGTCGATCCATTTTCATTTTTTACCTGCCATCACTTTCTCATATATTTAACTTAAGCCTAAGTAAACTGAAAAGTACAGAGATTCAATTAAAGAAAAAAAAAAAAAAAAAAACCAACACGAAAAACTAGATGAACATGGTGAATGAGATACCGGTAGTTGAATAGACCACTTTCGAGTTCATTCGTCACCGGAAAAAACTTGTCAATTAGGCGCGCCTTTGTGACGTCATTTACCAGATAGAGGGGGTTGCCTGTATCCCTGTACTACCATCGTTCATCAAGCGTCTGAGTGATCGTCATTGTGCAGGATAAACTAGAAATAATTTTTGTTTCGTAGGTACTTAAGAACAATTCCCTAATGATAGCAGTGCTGATTGTCAATTATGTGAAATTAGTTTGCCAAATAAATCTTGCAATATAGTATTATAATTTTCCAAGCACTCGCTCAACATTGGAATGGAAGTGACGATGCCCTAAACGCACGAATGATGTTCACTAAAACCAGAGTTTTTGACGGAAATGCATCGAACTCGAAAGTTGTCTATTGCATTTATGACCAAGAAACATTTTTTTATCCTCAAAAAGCTATTTTTCATTTTTTTGATGTGTTTGAGGTTTTGATTTTGATTTTGCCATTATATAAATGAATACTTTCGTTTAATTTTCCTTTGAGTTCTGAGTTTTTGTTATTTTACTTTTTGTACTAAGTAAACCATTTTCTTAGTAATGAATGCAGTTTTACATCGGAAGACATACACAGACATTTTGATGCTATAATCAATGTCTTAAATATATCCATAGATTCGCTTCGTTTAGACTGATGTTTTCATCTATGTGAATACTGTACTCTTTTCAAAAAGTATTAGAAGCCAAATTGAATTCGCTAATGTATGATATCATTTGTATGCTCTTAAATAGATAGATCCGTTCATGTAAGAATTAGTCTTTGGAAATATTTGCTTTTGTTATTTCGTAGCATTATCATTGATCAGTACACACATTTTGTCTGTGCTAATATAAGAAAAAAAGATTGGTTTGCTTGTTTATTACGAAAGAGTCAAGAAAGAGAAGATAACAATAACATTATTTGCAACAGCTCCCCTCATTAAAATATAAACTAGAAAATATTTTATTTTGCTTCGTTTAAATGACTATATATATATATATATATATATGAATAGGGAAATTTGGTATGATTGCCTATGAGACAACTCTCCACAAATAATACACCAATTAACAAGTATAGGTCACCATACGGCCTTCAATAATGAGCAAAGACCATATCACATTCTTAGCTATAAAAATCCCTAAATTGAAAAAAATATATATTCAAACGAAAAAATGGCGGTCTAACCTATACACAAAATAATGAACAAAAAAAAAATATATGTTTCACAGCAACAAACTCCATTACTAAATAACAATGCTCCTAACAAAATATGTAAAAAGGCCCACACTACCAAAATATATTATTTTTTTTGGAAATGATAAAATAATGACTAACTAAGAGGTGTGTATCATTAGTCAATACAATTGCAGCGACAATGCATATAATAAGGAAAAATACAGACAGGAGATAGCATACTAAAACTGACAACACCATGACTAAAGCCCCAAAACAACGAAAAGAAAACAACAGTCTATATGTATATATAAAAAATACATTGAGCAACACAAATCCTATTGATAAAAAAGTGTTGTACTTTTTATTCTGTATAATTGGTTGTTAACTGTATCATTTAAAATTTCAAGAGTTGAAATAAGGGTAAATTTTTAAAAGCACTTCAGATACATACAATTGCTAACGTGTTATTTTATCTCTGCTCTCCAAGGTATCACCAGCTAAGTAGTCAATACTTCATTACTGGTATGATAACACATATATCCGTTTTTCGTTTATAAATTCTAAAATTATAAAGACATTGAGGTTTTAGTTTCTTCAAGCAAGGTAGATGGATTTGATAACGTGTTTAGGTCTTTTTGACTATTAAACTCTTCAACTGTTTTGGTTCTCTTGCATTCTTGACTTTTATATATTTTGATTGAGCGTTCCCAATGAAGGGGAATCCAATGAAAAAAAAACGCCTCTGAAAAATGAATTTTTATGGTGTTCTTTTCATTTTTTATTTTGCATATGATTGATCGGAATATATTTTGTTTAAAAATAAGGTCAGACAATATTTATTATTCCAACTCTAATCTAATACTAGCTCCTAAAGGAATATTTTATATATGACTGTTATGACGCTTTCGAGTTTAATGAGTCAGTTATCTTTTCCAGACGTTAGAACTGGTGACATGCAACATTAAAAAAGGGTTTCATCACCTGATCTGCTTCGATTAAATCGCTATGTAACCAAATCATGCTGTGTTTCATTTTGTTGATAACTACTGCTTTGATTGTTTCATGTTTTAAATACCAGAACACACTGTCGACTGATCGTTGAGGATACGTGACCATAGAAAGTTTAATTCAAATAGTACTATATGATTTAACACTAACGAGTAATTACATTTGTAAGGTTGCATTAATGTAATCATTACGAGTTTGGTTCAATATTGAACATTTCTAAATGAAATTTTTATTACCTTAGTAAAACTATTTGTGTCGAGCAATATCAATAATATAAGAAAAAACTTAAAATCGATCGCGACTAACGTCATTGTATTTTTTTGGCTATTCAGACGAAATAATATGTTATCTATGTTTAAACAGTGAGTCAAAAAGAAGAAAAACGACAAATAACCGTACAATATTGTGGTGTGAGATTTCCGAAGTTTTAGAGGCGTGATGTAGGGATGGCCTACTACTATCCTAGATATACCCAATCATGGAGATAAACATGCTTATGATATCATCATCGTCATTTTTCATATTGTTTTTGAGTATTTTTGTAAATGTCGTATTGGTTGTAGATTTTGGCCTGCAACCTGAAGCATGTCTTATAAAGCAGACTGAAAGAGATTCATATGTTTACTTTACTACCGATGGGATGTCTTTACAATTGTTCAACTATTGATTCCCATGGATACCATCTACTTAATAGTCAAAGCCACAGCGTTTATCTATATTCAAATATATATGTCATCCTGAAAGTTGTGTTTATCTAAGAACATTTTAACAGTAACCTGTGACTACCCAATCTTCGGGTTTAAAGAATACTTAGAATACGGATAAACTTGTATGCATTGAAATGACTATAATACATTTGGATTACCCATATCAATGTTATCTGATTAAATACAAAATTGAAGAAAAAACTAATTTAAAAAACAGAGCTGCACCAGCTCAAACGGAGAACCACGAGAATCAAAAGATTCCTAAAGGTTTTTCGAAAAATACAACTAAGGTAGTCTTTTCGAGGGGTAGACAATCCTCAGCATGATTAAAAAAGAGTTTTGTAAACAGTTGATTTAAAAAAACATAGATATTAAAGAATTCAATAACTTATGTATATTTTTAAAATCAGTAGAAAAACTTAGAATTTAATTGCACTACATAGTATATTTGTTCTCACTTTATTAAAGTATTTTGTATTTTGTATTTTGTGTTTTGTATTCTGTATTATTTTTTTTTCATACAAATATATATTATATATATCTTGTAAATATATTTTTATTGGTGCATTTAAAATTATGTGTATGTATCCTATAAGCTGTATTGCTTTTCGAAGAAAGTATTATTATTAAAATATTATTATTGATATAATTTTAAATTATAGTTATGACCATAACAATAATAATTCTTGTCGACACATGTACAGAGGTTCTGACTACTTGGTTTGGGATAACCTCGGGAAAAATACCTTCACCAATAGTTACATCAACAAATTAGAACTATAAAAGTTTGGTCTAATATTTTATGGCTGTCATATTTTTTAAGAGTTGAATGTTGTTAGCTCAAATCAAACATTTAAATCTGGCAAACGTATAAATGATATTTTGAAAAACTAAGGTGACCATAGTACAAATTTCAAATGGTGTAAGATTGGGTGACAAAGCTGTCATATTGATTGTACGTTTTGTGAAATTACGTCAAGTAAGTATTAGTCAACGTTATTCTTCCGTAATGGTGACTTTAAACAACTAATGAAGTGTTCCATCGTTCTTCCTCATAGATCTGTATAGAGTTAACATGCAATAGCTTAACGTTTCAATTGAGATTATGTTAAACTATTTATGAAAAATTGGAAGATCAAATCATATAAATAACTCACTGTTTCATCCCCACTCAACATACAAGATACAATTTCAAATTTCAGTATGTTCTTTGTGCGGATTATATGCATTATTTCAAACAAAATTGATTTAGTAAAGTAAATATAAATATCTTTAATTTGACAGTTGATTGCATTATATTAAAAGTTTCGTAATTGATATTTTACGACTGACTTTTCATGAATGCAAATTTGCTGAGAGCTTTCAAAACTGATAATGAGGTGTAAGAGTTAATTTTGCCTGTCGTGGTTTAAATATTATCGGTTTAATTTATTTTCCGAAGAAAAACCATGCTTCTTCGCATATGATAGAATTAGTTAAACATATTTATCTCAAGTGGTGTCAAGGGAAAGTCGAAATCTTCTCCCCGAGCGGAGATCGAACCAGGAACCTTTGTGTTAGTTGTCCTATGAGCTAACCACTACAACAGGGTTCTCCTATTGTTCTACTGGTTGAAGTATAAATAATATATTCCAAATGTGGAATAAAATACTAAGGATAAATCCATGTTTTAAAGATCTAAAGTACATTTTACTAAATAACTAGTGCTTAGGTACTTGATTCGGAATTATCTTAATTTCCATCTGCTGTTTCAAAGTTTTTGTTGTTGAATGTTCAAAATATTGGAAAAATAAGATTACAACTCTCTCGGGAAGAGTAGACATCACACGAATGTTACTGTCTTGTTAAAGTCATTTTGATTTAATACTTTTAAACGGTTTATATTCGTGCCAGAAATGCGTTTTTTTTAGGGGTGTCATTAAAAGTCGTTATAATATTTTTGATAGATACAAGCAGGAGATTATCATGTAAGAGTGAATTCTGTGATTATTTTTTTCTTGATGCCATAGAATGTTGAACATTGAACGGTATCTTCGATATATATTATATAAAAACAAAAGACTAAGCTAAATAACTGTAAAAAAACCAGATCGATGGTTACAACATTGTTATTTCAATTAAAGAATGAAAGAAAAAAAAAAAAACAAAAAACAAAAAACAAAACTGCCGTGCGGTTTTATCGAGATACTTTTACTAGCTTGTTTAAAATGTTATAAGTAATTAACGTTTTGATCAATGATGAAAGCGATACATATCAATATATAAGTTGACATTGACATTCGTTTTCTTTAGATAACCAGTACACCTACAATGCATGCGTTGTCAATCTCTAGCTAAGGGTTAAATTGACTTAGAAAAAATGACTTAGAAAAAAATGACTTAGAAAAAAATAAACAGGGAAATAATAATAATATATAGGTTTGTTTCGTGTGTATTTGAGTCCAGACGCCATCTAATTAACTATCGATTTGACCTCAGATTAACATATAAGCGATGTAAACATAAATAAAGAAATGAATAGATTAAACCAACACGTGCAATGGAATTTTTATAGGTCTGTTTGATTTTATTTTATAGATTAAACATAGATGTTTCTCATTGTTTTTAACCGTATAAGAATGATTTTATGTGCATCGAATTAGTAATCAAATGATTTACCGTAGTTTCACTTTCATTATTGACATTCGTTTTCTTTAGATAACCAGTACACCTACAATGCATGCGTTGTCAATCTCTAGCTAAGGGTTAAATTGAAGTTCACATGAATACGGATTTAAAGAGGTCGACTCATTCACTTGCAAATGAATAACTAATTATCAATGTTTCTTAGCGTAATTTTACAAAATTGAACCTTTTTGGCTGCAAAAAGCGAATTGTTATTTCACTTTCATTATTGATTGAACAGAAAAAAATCAAACTTTAGATTTTTTATATATCTCACCCCTTTAAATTATTTGATATAACTAATAATAAAACAATGTGGTGTCAAACACAATGTAACTTGCATTTATACATAAATATGTGATGCGATGTTATCCTTTATGTAGTTGTTTTTTTTTTACATTTTGACGGCATAACTGATCACAAATGTATATTGTTTAATTTGATATCGGCCTGAATACATTCATGAACTTTTCGCCATAGGTCCTGCAAGGCAAACAGTCTTATGGGAGCTAAGAATCTCAACCACTAATCGTCAGCCATCGGTCCCTTGAACAATATAGGTAAATAGTACGTTATCAAATAACATCCATATGTCAAAGATTATCAACCATATGATGTTAGACATGTTAACTCTATTTTTTCTGCAGTGAAAAACAAATTACTACTTAATCTTCTTCTGTTTAAGTTTAATTATTAGATAATTGAAAATCAGATTTGATTTTGACACCTTAGAAATGTGATGCATGCAGTTTACAATGCATTTCATGTTAAAACCGTTCGCTGATTACTTACTTTCAGCTTCAAATCAATTACAAAATATATTTATAGAGATGTAAACTTCCGATCCATCCTTTTTCTTCAAAGACACAATGTATATCACATAGAAGTGGAGTGAATGGGGAGTTTTGATTAGTTTTTGGAGAGCAATTGAAAAACAATTAATTTCAAGGGTTAGAAAACGAAAAAAGGAAGTGCAAAAAGTAATTCCAAGTCACTCTAACAAAGCTGGATACCAATATTTCAAGCAGTTAGTACAATTAACGCAGATGTACTTTACCAACAAAACGAACAATCTAATATTCGTTTGTGCATATGGTAAATCCATTGAGTGGTTAAAAGTCAAGAAAACATGTATGCAATCATTCCCTTAAATGTAACGACAGTGTTTTATGGAATAATGATAGTGAAAAGACAGTAATGATGACATTGATGATGCTCGTTAGCAGGTTTTAAGTATATTTTAAGTAACGTTTCATGTAATATATTTATCTGTCTGGACTCCTCCCTTTTTTGACAAGTTTAATGTGTGAACAAACCTTTTACGCAAACAGAAAAAGTCAGAAGTTTGACAAATGTAAAACTTGTTTAAATGGTAAAGTGCTTAAAGGGTCACATCGGATTAATTTTGATGATATTTCAGAAAGTACCTACTGAAATGGCAATATCATCGGAAATAAAAAGAAACGTGTATTGACCTAAAATTCCGAGAATTAACAATGCAACTGATCCCTAATAAGAAAAAAAAAAATACCGAACTCCGAGGGAAATTTAAAAATTGCTCTGTTTGCATCCTTTGTTTGTAGGAACCTTATACCAGAAATGTTGTCAGTTTGAAAGTTGCTGCAAATATTCCAGTAGACTTTCTCTTATCCCTATTAAACCTGAACTCAATGACAATATTTATACGATGAACCGGTGTTTTAGTGAATAGGATACAAAAAGTGAAATCGTTAAGATATATCATTTTTAGATAATAAATGGCATTTTTTTTATTTGTACCAATATTGGAGGTTCTAATATGGTAGACTAGATTTTTCACACCAACAGTATTTTGAAAACGCAATCAATCTAAATAATATTTTACAACTTTCTGTGTTATCTGAACAATAATTCGAAGAACATTCAACATTCAATATGAAATATTTTAGAAAATGACAATATGTATCGTGTTTCAGATAAATATAGACTTTGCTCTTAAATGGATGTTGTTCCATTGGTAACCATACAAAATGTTGTCTGGAATAAAATATACACATATCCTCAGTGATTGATATAATCTTGCATTCAGTTCATGTTAAGTTATAGGCATAGAAAACTCTAGAGGAAAGAACCGAATACAAGAAAATATCTATACGTTTTAGAAAACAAAATGTGGACTACTATGCATAATGATATGCATAAGAGCTCACTGGATATAGTGTGCAATTTTTTTTTTATATAACTACTCTGGAGCTCATAAAATGAAGCATTATAATCAACATTATTGTCATCTGAGATATATATAATCTTATTTTTACCATTGTAATGAAATAGCAAGCTCAAAAATACGAATCCACTTACCCTAATTGACCTTCCCCTTGAAAATCGATAAGGGAAGGTTTGTTTTGTCAACATGATCCCATGGTAATTCTTGTGTTTTTCTAATGTTGTATCGTGCTCATCAAACCAAAATGCATACATGCAATACCAATATTAAAATATAAATATAAAAACATATCCACATTTTGGTTCTTGTGGGTGGGAGAGAAGGGAACTCATCAAGAACCTCATCAACCCAAACAGTCAATATGTATTGCCTAACCAAACATAGCCCTTAAACCAACCACCACTTAGATATTGAAAGAATAAGGATGTATCACATGTACTTCCGCCAACGATATCAACCAATGAGGTTATACACATATCCACAGTGATTGATATAATCTTGGTCCTCAATGCTCTTCAACTTCGTACTTTATTTGGCCTTTTTAACTTTTTTGGATTCGAGCGTCACTGATGAGTCTTTTGTAGACGAAACGAGCGTCTGGCGTATATACTAAATTTAGTTTTGGTATATATGATGAGTTTATTTGCATCCAGTTCATGTTAAGTTATGGGCATAGAAAACTCTATAGTCCATACAGCATATTTGCAGGCCAATCTTAAAATACACCACTAGCAAGGCTTTCCCTTAAGGAATAGTATTCCTAATACTCAAAACAAAAATATCTTGAACACTTTTATTAAATATTATTCCTTGATTACTTTACAACGCTACTTAACATTCCAAGATACAAATAGTTTCATTTTCAATAAATTCTCACGAATTTGACCACATACAAACTTTGCTTGCCTAATTGATGTGCACGCAACTGCGTGTTAGCGTATAGTGAGCTACGTGCCTGACCACGTGGGTACGTGTTTAACTTAAATACCGATTAGAAACTGTCTGTTAGGCTTATTTCATGAAGTTTTTGACTAGTTTACATTGAATTTAAACGTCTTTCTTATTACATGTTCTAATTGTGTTCACCTTACAGAACTATGTCTTAAGACCCAACACGGAGCTGTTACTCTCATTAAGGTAGATTTACTTTGTCAAAATTGTATATGACATACAACGTTATTACTGAAGGTAATAATTTAATACTAGGCACTAATGAAGTTATCGCGTAGACCTAACAAATCTGAAGTTACTTCAACCACTTTTCTGTTAGTGATTGACTGATTTGTAGCCATGTAAAGTATCAGCTGATTAAATTCATTTACTTTTTGATTCTTGGCTACAGTATTTGCAACCTTAGGCGTTACTGTTTGACGTGAACTTGACTGATCGGTGAATGATCGGTGACGGATGTTTGACGGATGTTTGACTGATCGGTGATCGGTGACCCATAGGATCCGTCAGATAAGTCAAATAGCCTATGTAAGAGTTACCCTGACAACTGTCACCGATCGATCAGTAATTAAATTTATGCACGGATCGGACGGATACGTATATATTTAAAATTCTTATGTAAACCGAACTCGACAGTGTTTACAATCGATGAACGCGGACCTCTACGAAGACACCTTATAGACACGTTAATTTGTAATAAAATAAGTTGCAATAAAAAAGTGAAAGTAGTATAATAGAATCAGATGCTTAGAGCTTTAAATTGTTTGTGTTGATTAATAGTTTTGTATTAAAGATTGTTAACATCAGAGACATATAATACATAATTATATCATATGACTCTGTTAACATAAACTTCTTCCTACGAAAATCGTTATTATTGACCGCCATTGGAATTTTGAATTTTATAGTTTCGAATAAGTTTTTTTTTTATGAAATGAAAAGAATGTCAAAAAAATAATATTAAAATTTTGTTCACATTGTTTAGAATTACTAGAATTAATCTTCTTTTTATCAAAGATGATACTATTTTATTTGAAGTCAGTTATTTTTACCATCTTGAGACAAGTCTGCTAATTAGATATAATGAGAATTAAAATACTTGCTTTTATTTTTGTGGAATAAGAATGCAGTTATTGACTTATTTTGATACAAATTATTAACCTTCATATGACTTCAGTACTTTTTGTACATCAAGATCGGCTGTTCTTCATAAAATAAGCTTACTTCAAGGAAAAAGATATTAATTTTTTTTACGCGTTGCCTCAAATGCAAATATTTCTTCATCTTGCTGAACATTTTTGACCGCCATTGGATTTTTGTATTTTTTATAGTTTAGAATAGCTTTTTTTCATAAAATTAAAAGAATGTCAGAAAAATCATACTAAAATTTTGTTCACATTGTTTAGAATTACTAGAATTAATCTTCTTTTTATCAAAGATGATACTATTTTATTTGAAATCAGTTATTTTTACCATCTTGAGATAAGTCCCCTAATCAGAATTGAGATATAACGAGAATTAAAATACTTAAACCTTTATTTTTAGTGGAATAAGAATACAGTTATTGATTTATTTTGATACAAATTATTAACCGTCATATGATTTCAGTACTTTTTGTACATCAAGATTGGCTGTTCTTCATAAAATATGCTTACTTTAAGGAAAAAGATATTAAATTCTTGTACGTGTTGCCTAAAATGCAAATGCTTCTTCATTTTACTGAAAATTATTGACCGCCATTGGATTTTTGTACTTTTTATAGTTTAGAATAGTTTTTTTTTCATAAAATTAAAAGAATGTCAGAGAAATCATACTAAAATTTTGTTTGCATTGTTTGAAATAACCAAAATTCTTCTTCTTTTTATTAAGAAATGATGCTATTTTATTTGAAATCAGTTATTTTTACCATCTTGCATTCTTGAGACAAGTCTTCTAATCAGAATTGAGATATATATTGAGAATTAAAATACTTAAACTTTTATTTTTGTGGAATACGAATGCAGTTATTGATTTATTTTGATACAAATTATTAACCGTCATATGATTTCAGTACTTATTGTACATCAGGATTGGCTGTTCTTCATAAAATATGCTTACTTTAAGGAAAAAGATATTAAATTTTTGTACGCGTAGCCTAAAATGCAAATAGTTCTTCTCATATTGGAAAATATAGTAATTTCAATTGCAATCAGTTGTTATAAATGATTTTCATATGTTTTTTTGTAGAAAATGTGAATTATTCAAGAATTAATCTGCTGAAAATTATTTCTTTCTTTTTAAGGAATATATTTATGTTTACCATCATTGGATATTTGTACTTTTTATTGTTTAGGAGTAGTAATTTTTTTATTGAGGTAGAAAAAGAGTATCAGAAAAATATAATGTTATGTTGTTTGTATTGTTCAAAATTATTCATATTTCTTGCAAAAAAAAAGCATTTATTTTTGTAATTTGTTATTTTAAAGGCTTTGATTGTGACAGGAATATAAACAGTCCGTTATAATGATAAGTGTTTTTAAAAATTTTATGATGATAAGGATACAAAAATTTAAAATATTGAAAATAATAGACTACATCTTTCAATAACTAATCCTTTCATTTTGTTTTTCTCGAGTATGTTTGGAAAATAATAAAATCAAAATCGCGATGTAGTCTGACGGATTGCTGACGTGAGTTTGACGCGAACTTGACTAATCGGTGACTGATCAATGACCGCTGCTTGATCGCTGAAATAGTAACGCCTAAGGTTGCAAGAACTGTATGAAGTTTTAACCGGTACTCTTTGTCTTAAGTGTTTTTCGTACGTGCTTTTGTTTGTGTGTAAAGACATTTTTGACTGATTTTAATAGTTTGTTCTACTAATGTTTATAGCCAGAACACTGTCACAGGAAAGGGAGAGGGTAAGATGCCCAGAAACAGGTTGCAGCCCACAATTTTTTGTATGTGACTGTCCAAAGCCAGGTACCTGTACTCAGAGGTTGTCGTTTGTTGTTTGTATATCATATGTGTTATATATTGTTGTTTTTAACACAAATCAGGCAGTTGGTTTTCTTGTTTTGATTGTTTTACAATTTGTCATGTTTTGGCTTTTCAACGCTTGATTTGCATTTTGATTTTTTTGTACTCCTTTTTCTTCATACAAAACTCTAAACATAATAAAACCAATTCCCCGAAGTTAGCAAGTGGTTGAGAACCAACAATCCACTCACTATTTTATTTTTTACTTTTGTGAAATGAGCATATGTAGTGTATCAAGTAATAACATGATCATAACGTATCAGTTTGACGTACGTGAACGTCACACGATAGGATATGTTTTTGCTATAAATTTGGACATTTTCAACTGAAAAGTTGAATTCATTTCATTTGTCATAGGTTCTATTTTGAAGTCGTCCTTTGGTGTCAATAAAGAATATTAGTTATCAAAGGTACCAGGATTATAATTTACCACAATGTCACTGGGATATATAAAAGGTAAGCATTTACTGAAATATTGGTTTCCGAGAGACATAGCATCACCAATATGTCTGAAAATGAAATTAAAAAAAATGGTATTTTTGTTTTTTGGAATGCTTGTAGAAAGTTTGCTACATATGACTACGAAAAAAAGTCGCCAAGTAGGCATGTAGAATACGAATCCAGTGCAATACCGACTGCCAGTTGAAAAAAAAAATAATCCACAAAACTCGCGTTATCTTCGGTAATATTTATTTTCCGAAATTTATACGTGCATCTCCTGTTTAAATATTTTGCATTAAAAAAATATATTAATTTACAGTAATTGATTTTTTGAACAATACCTTTTTTCTACAAATTAAGATTTTTGATGACGGCAAACAAGAAATGTGTATCTTCGATTCCCATTTTCTAAATGAGATAATGCACTTTATCATTCAAATGAGTACCAGGAACAGTAGAGTAAAATGTAGAAAAAAAACAAATGATTTGATATTACTGCAAAACGAAAAAGAATATAATTGAAGACTTCATAGTAAATCGGTGAATGAATAAGCCTCATCGCAATATGTCTACATGCAGTCTCTCATAGCAGATGTGTAAACATTGTTAAGTCGATCATCTTGATGACTCTGCTACATATCGTTCGTTACACGGATCTCCATAAGAAATAGAAACAAAACATAATATATTATTGTAATAATGGTTGATAAATTCAAAAAAAATACATTATTTGTTTTTCAGACTATTTGGTCAATTAAGGTCAAAGGGGATAAATTGGTTTCGATATAGCGTTATTTAATTTTTTTTTATTTCGGGTTTGAGTTGAAAAATGAGAGCTGGAATTTAACTATGCTTAAAATGCTTCACAATATTTTCCCAATGTTGAATAGGCTATGATATCCCTCTGGTAACACATAATAACAGTCCCGAATTTTGAAAGGGTTCATGTTGCTCAGTGTTGAGTTTTCGTTCTTGTGTTATGTAGACTATGGTTTGTCTTTTGGTTTTTTTGTTTTGTTATGGCGTTGTCAATTTGTTTTCGAGATTGAACACCATTTTTTTATTACGTTGAATTGCCTGTATAGTGAATTCTGCTATTAAATCTATACATTTCCGATTATTTAAAATGGCGGTTATCACAACTTTTCCCGCATATTCTTCAAAATGGTTTCTAGTTCAAATTTAAAACAAAAGTCTACCATGTCGATCCATTTTCATTTTTTACCCGCCACCACTTTCTCGTATATTTTTAAGCCTAAGTCAATGGAAAAAGTACAGAGATTCAATTAAAAGAAAAACAACACGAAAAGTATGTGATCATGGTGAATGAGATACCGGCAGTTGAATTTCAGTTTTGACCAAGAAACATTTTTTTATCCACAAAAAGCTATTTTCCTTTCTTTTGATGTGTTTGAGGTGTTGATTTTGCCATTATAAAAAGAAATTGTTCTGTTTTGAATATTCCTTGGAGTCCTGAGTTTTTTTTATTTTACTTTTTGTAATAAGTAAACCATTTTCTCAGTAATGAATGTAGTTTTACATCGGAAGACATACACAGACATTTTAATACTATAATCATTGGCTTAAATATATCCATAGATTCGCTTCGTTTAGACTGATATTTTCATCTATGTGGATACTGTACTCTTTTCAAAAAGTATTAGAAGCCAAATTACAATTCGCTAATGTCTTATATCATTTGTATGTTCCTAAATAGATAGATCCGTTCATGTAAGAAGAATTAGTCTTTGGAAATATTTGCTTTTGTTATTTCGTAACATTCTCGTTGATCATTACACACATTTTGTCTGTGATAATATAAGAAAAGAAGACTGAACACTTGCTTGTTTATTACGAAAGAGTCAAAAAAAAAAAAAAAAAGAAGACGATAACAGTAACATTATTTGCAATAGCTCCCCTCATAAAAATATAAACATGAAAAAAATATTTTATTTTGCTTCTTTCAAATGACTATATATATATATATATATATAAAAATAAGGAGATTTTAAATGATTGCCTATAAGACAACTTTCCACAAGAGCCCAAATGACACATAAATAAACAACTACAGGTCACCGTACGGACTTCAATAACGAGCAGAGACGATATCGCATACTCAGCTCTAAAAGGCGCTAAATTGAAAAAAAAATATATATTCAAACAAAAAACTGGCGGTCTAACCTATACACAAAATAATGAACAAAAAAAACTAATACGTTTCCAGCAAAAAAACATCACTACTGAATAAAAAGGCTCCTGACTTGGGACAGGCACAAATATAATGTTGAAGGGTAATTAGCTTTTCCCTGAATATGCGTTTTTATTCTTACGAATCAAATTATGAGCGAACTGACTAAATAAATAAAAAAAGTCCACACTACAAACATTGTTTCAAAATGCTAAAAATAATGTCTAACTAACAGGTGTGTATCATTAGTCAATACCATTGCAGTAACAATGCATAGTTTAATGAAGAATAGAGGCAGTCAACTGACAACACCATGGCTGAAGCCCGAAAAAAAAACCTTGAGCAACACGAATCTAATTAATAAAATAAATTAGTGTTGTACTTTTTTTTCTGTATAATTGGTTGTTTACTGTATCATTGTTGAAATGAAGGTAAATTTATAAACGCACTTTAGATACATACAATTGATAACGAGTTATTTTACCTCTGCTTGCAGGTTGCCGGGGTATCATCAGCTAAGTAGTCAGTACTTCATTACTGGTATTATTACACATATATCCGTTTTCCGTTTATCAGTTCTAAATTATATAGACATTTAGCTTTTAATTTCCTCAAACAAAGTTGACCGTAGATGGATTTTTATAATGTGTTTAGGTCTTTTTGACTATGAAGCTCTTCAACTGTGTCGGTTCTTTTACATTCTTGTTTTTTAAATATTCTGATTTGAGGGTTTCCGATGAAGGTGAATCCAATGAAAAAAAACCCGCTTCTGATAAAAGAATTTTTATAGTGCTCTTTTCATTTTTTATTGCTAGTGATTGGTCGGAATATAGTTTTGTTTAAAAATAAGGTCAGACAATATTTATAATTCCAACACTTATCTGATACTAAACTCCTAAAGGAATAGTTTATATAGAAACAATTTTACTGTTTTGAGGCTTTCGAGTTTAATGAGTCAGTTATCCTTTCAAGACGTTTGAACTGGTGACATGCAACATTAAAAAAGGGTTTCATCACCTGATCTGCTTCGATTAAATCGCTATGTAACCAAATCATGCTGTTTTTAATTTTGTTGATAACTACTGCTGTAATTGTTTCATGTTTCCAATACCAGAACGCACTGTCAACTGATCGTCGAGGATGACTAAAGAAAGTTTAATTTAAAAGTATTATATGAGCCAACACTTACAAATAATTACATATGTATTGTTGTATTATTTCAATCATTACTGGTTTGTTTCAATATTAAACATTTCTAAATGGAATTTTTATTACCTTAGTAAAAGTATTTGTGTCGAGCAATATCATTAATACAAGAAAAAACCTTTAATCGATTTACGCCACTGTATTTATTTGGTTATTCAGACGAAATAATATATTATCTATGTTTAAACAGTGAGTCAAAACGAAGAAAGACGACAAATAACATAACCGTACAATGTTGTGGTGTGAGATTTACCAAGTTTAGAAGCATGATGTAGGGAAGGCCTACTACTATCCTAGCCATACCCAATCACGGAGATAAACTTGCTTATGATATCATCGTCATTTTTCATATAATCTTTGAGTTTTTGTTGCAAATTTCGTATTGGTTGTCGAGTTTGGCCTGAAAGCAGCCTGAAGCATGTCTTATAAAACAGACTGATAGAGATATCCACATCTTTACTTTACTACCAATGGGATGTCTTTACAATTCATCAACTATTGTTAACCATGGATGCCATTTACTCACAGCGTTTATCTATAATTAAATATAGATTTGACTGTAATTTTCTGTGAACCAATAATTCTTTTATTCAAAAATTTATATTGTTATCTTGGGAGTTATGTTGACCTAAGATCATTCTCACAGTACTCTATGGCCACCCAATCTTCAGGTTTAAAGAATACTTTGAATACGGGTAAACTTGTAGGATACACTGAAATGATTATGATGCATTTATATTTCCTCTATCATTGTTATCTGAATTAATACAAAATTGAAGAAAAAACTAATCTAAAAAACCGAGCTCCACGATATATTCAAAACAGACAGGTTTTATCAAATGGCAACTTCAATAGCTCAGAAACATCAAACGGAGAACCACGAGGACCAAAAGATTCCAAAATACAACTAAGGTAGTCTTTTTCCAGTGGAAAACAATCTTTAAGATTTAAAAAAAAAAATGTTTTGTAAAAACTAAAAAAATAGAATAACTTAGCTATATTTTTAAAATCAGGAGAAAAACTTTGAATTTAATTGCACTATATAGTACATTTGTTCTCACTTTATTTTAAAAGTATTGTATCATTTTCCGCTCGTATTTCGTATTTTGTAAATTCTATTATGTATTATATTTTCTTTCATTCACACCTTAATATATATATATATATATATATTATATGTCTCTTGCAAAAATCTTTTATTGGTGCATTTAAAATTATTTGTATGTATCCTATAATAGTTATCAAAGGTACCACGGCAGGATTATAATTTAGTACGCCAGACGCGCTTTTCGTCTTCATAAGACTCATCAGTGACGTTCATATCAAAATAGTTATAAAGCCAGACAAATACAAAATTGAAGCTGTATTGCATTTCGTATAAAGTATTATTATTAAATATTATTATTAAAATGATTTTAAATTATAATTATAACCGTACCAATAATAATTGTCGTCGACACAAGTACAGATGTTCTGACTACTTGGCTTGGGATACCCTCGGGGATAAATACCTTCATCAATAGTTGAATTAACAAACTAGAATTATAAAAGTTGGGCCTTGTATTTTATGGCTGTCATATTTTATAAGAGTTGAGTGTAGTAAGAATTCCAAATCAAACATTTAAAGCTGGCAAACGTATTAATGTTATTTTGAAAATTAAAGTGACCATAGTGTACCGAAGTTCAAATATCTTAAATCGAGTAGAGACAAATCAAGGTAACAAATAGTATTGGCGAATTGTACAAATTTCAAAAGGTGTTAGACGGGGTGACAAAGCTGTCATATTTGAATGTA
Organism: Mytilus galloprovincialis; assembly: GCF_965363235.1. Taxonomy (NCBI): domain Eukaryota; kingdom Metazoa; phylum Mollusca; class Bivalvia; order Mytilida; family Mytilidae; genus Mytilus; species Mytilus galloprovincialis. The sequence goes on from NC_134851.1 coordinate 50,975,315, forward strand.
AGTTTTGTGAAATTACTTCACTTAGCAAGCGTCTCTTCCTTTATTAGAGAATGCTTATGAACTTGAACGCTATGTTTCTTTTTATTTCTGTATTGACGGTTCAAAGCAGAATAAAAGGTCATTGGAGTTCACTTCTATGATACACTTTTTCCATAAGAAATATATAAATTAAAGAATTTCATTCAGTCAACACGTGAAATACCTTATGTTGACACTGGGACTTTGGTCAATATATTCTGAAAAAATCCATATAAAACGTTAAGTCATTAAGTATTAGTCAACGTGATTATTTCGTAATGGTGACTTTAAACATCTAATGTAGTGTTCCATCGTTCTTCCTCATAGTTCTTTAAAGAGTTAACATGCAATAGCGTAACGTTTCAATTGAGATTATGTTAAATCATTTATGAAAATATTGGAAGATCAACTCATATAGATAATTTACTGTTTCATCCCAACTCAACATACAAGATACAATTTCAAATAAAAATCAAGTATTTTCTTTGTGCGGATTATATGCATTAGCTCAAACAAAAATTGATTTAGTAAAGTAAATATAAATATCTTCAATTTGACAGTTTTTTGCATTCTATTGAAAATTTCATAATTGATATTTTACGACTGACTTATCATGAATGCAATTTTGCTGAGAGCTTTCAATACTTATAATGAGGTGTAAGAGTTAATTTTGCCTGTCGTGCTTTATATATTATCTGTTTAATTTATTTTCAGAAGACACACCATGTTTTCTTTACATATGATAGAATTAGTTAAACATATTTATCTAAAGTGGTGTCAAGGGAGAGCCGAAAATGTAATCCATGAAATCTTCTCCCCGGAACAGAGATCAAACCAGGAGCCTTTGTGTTAGTTGTCATATGAGCTAACCACTACACCACGTTTCTCCTATTGTTCTACTGGTTGAAGTATGAATAATATATTCCAAATGTAGAATAAAAATCTAAGGTTAAGTTCATGTTTTATAGCATTTATGCGCCTGTCCCAAGTCAGGAGCCTCTGGCCTTTGTTAGTCTTGTATTATTTTAATTTTAGTTTCTTGTGTACAATTTGGAAATTAGTATGGCGTTCATTATCACTGGACTAGTATATATTTGTTTATGGGCCAGCTGAGGGACGCCTCCGGGTGCGGGAATTTCTCGCTACATTGAAGACCTGTTGGTGACCCTCCTCTGCTGTTGTTTTTTATTTGGTCGGGTTGTTGTCTCTTTGACACATTCCCCATTTCCATTCTCAATTTTATTTATAGACCTAGAGTACATTTTACTAAATAATCAGTGCTTTGATACTTGATTCGGAATTATCTTATTTTCCATCCCCTATTTCAAAGTTTCCGTTGTTGAATGTTCTAAATGTTAGAAAAATAAGATTACAACGCTCTCGGGAAGAGAAGACATCACACGAATGTAACTGTCTTGTTAAAGTCATTTTGATTTAATACTCTTAAACGTTTTATATTCGTGTTATTTTTCTAGAAATGAGTTTTTTAGGGGTGTCATTAAAAGTCGTTATAATATTTTTTGATAGATACAAGCAGGAGATTATCATGTAAGAGGGAATTCTGTGATCGTTTTTTTCTTGATGCCATAGAATATTGAACATTGAACGGTATCTTCGATATATGTTATATAATAACAAAAGACTAAGCTAAATAACTGTAAAAAAAATAGATCGATGGTTACAACATTGTTATTTCAATTAAAGAATGAAAAAAAAAAAAAAAAAAAAAAAACACTGCTGTGCGGTTTTATCCAGATACTTTTACTAGCTTGTTTAAAATGTGATAAATAATTAATGTTTTGATCAATGATGAAAGCGATACATATCAATATATAAGTTGACGTATATTTGGCATAATGACTTAGAAAAAAATAAAAAGGGAAATAAGCGTCTTCAATCTATCCTTATCTGAAATCCTTAGTCTGTCTTACTTGTCAGGAGAAAACATGAAAATACTAATTCTCCTTCCTTGAATGACCAATATTCAGATAACGCTAACGTTTTATATAAATACAATAATTTCAATATTTAAATGATAAAAAGTGAGTTTCATCTTTATTCTGATGATTTTTTTTTTATCTCTGACAATAGTTGCAGGCCACTATCAATAAATACTTACATACACACTTTCATATTTCTAATTAATACAAACAATGCAGTAAATACTTGATAAATTATTAAAATCTTATTTTATATGAAAAGACAAAACGGCTTTCAACCTATTTGTTTGCATTCACTTCCGAATTCGTTTTCAAGAAAATTCATGACATTGAAGTATTTGATATAACTGATAATAAAACAAAGTGTCAAACACATGTGTACAATGTAACTCGCTTTTATACATAAATATGTGATGCGATGTTATCCTTTATGTAGATTTTGTTTGACATTTTGACGGCATAACTGATCACAAATGTATATTGTTTAATTTGATATCGACCTGAACTTTTCGCCAGAGGTCCTTCAAGGCAAACAGTCTTATGTGAGCTGAGAATCTCAATAATTAATTCGTCAGCCATCGGTTCCTTGGTAAATAGTACGTTATCAAATAACATCCATATGTCAAATATTAACAACCATATGATGTTAGACATATTAACTTCTAATTTTTCTGCAGTGAAAAATAAGTTACTGCTTAATCTTCTTCTGTTTAAGTTTAATGATTAGATAATTGAAAATAAGATTGAATTTTGACACCTTAGAAATGTGATGCATTCAGTTTACAATGCATTTCATCTTATAACCGTTCGTTAATATTTACTTTAAGCTTCAAGTCAATTACAAAATCCATTTATAGAGACGTCCACTTCCGTCTCATCCTTTTTCTTCAAAGACACAATGTATATCACAAATAATTGGAGTAAATGAGAACTTTTGATTATTTTTTGGAGAGCAATTGAAAAGTAATTAATTTCAAGGCTTAGAAAACGAAAATAGGTAATGTAAAAAGTAAGTCCAAGTCACTCTAACAAAGCTGGATACCAATATTTACGGCAGTAAAGTGCAATTAACGTAGATGTACTTTACCAACAAAACAATCAAATCTGATGTTCGTTTGTGCATATGGTAAATCCATTGAGTGGTTAAAAGGCAAGAAAACATGTATGCAATAATTTCCTTAAATGTAACGACAGCGTTTTATGGAATATTGATAAGGATAAGGCAGTTATGGTGACATTGATGATGCTCGTTAGTAGGTTTTAAGTATATTTTAAGTAACGTTTCATGTAATATATTTATCTGTCTAGACTCCTCCCTTTTTTGACAAGTTTAATTTGTAAATTTAATTTCTACTCACAAACTTTTTTTTTAATGGTAAAGTGTTTAAAGGGTCACATCGAATTAATTTTTACGTCATTTCAGATAGTACTTAATAAAATGGCAATATTATCGGAAATAAAAAAAAACGTGTATTAAACTAGGAACCCGAGAATAAGCAATGCCACTGATTCCACAATAAGAAAGGGTAAATAAAAAAAGTAAATTAAAAAAAAAGGAATTACTGAAATCAAATATGGCACAGTTTGCATCCTTTGAAGGAACCTTACCCTAGTAATGATGTTACAAATGTTCCCATAGGCTATATTTTTCCATATTAAACCTGAATTCAATGACAATATTTATACAATACTATAACGTGTTTATGAAAAGGATGAAAATGCTGAATTCGTTAAGATATATCATTTTTAGATCAGATATGGTTTTTATTTTATTCATACCATAATCAAACGTTCTTTAAATATGGTAGACTCGAATTTTCTCAATTTTTTTTTTCACACTAAAAATATTTTAAATCTTATTTAATCTTACAACATTTTATTATTTTTCCGTTTCCTTTGTATACACCTTGGCAAAAGGTAAGTGTTATCTGAATAATAATGCCAAGAACATTGAACATCAAAATGAAATACTTTTGGAAATGAAAATATGTATCGTGTTTCAGATAAATATAATCGTTGGTCTTTAATGGTTGTTGTTTCATTGGTAACCATATCATATGTTGACTGGAATAACATTTTGAAGTCCTTCATATGGAATACAATACAGAGGTTCATTATCTTAAGAGCTTTATATTGATATTTTGAATGTTTTTTTTTGGAATAATAAATGATTAAAAAAAAAGTAGTCAATAGGAAAAGTTTGTTATAATTCTAAAACGTTAATTTATAAATATATGTATCGTATAATTGAGGATAACTAAAATAATGTTGTCAACTCCTAAGTACAGTTATTTCGATTCTAATATATTACGAAAAGAAACGCCAGAACTGAAGCAAATGTATCAATTTGAAATAGAATTAATCATAAACTTTCGCCGAACTTAATGAATGATACAGTCACATAAACATTATGGCTTAACTGGACGTTGTAATCATGAGAACTGAATGTCATTGCCTTACGTTAAGATAAAATTCGGATAAAATAATACCAAAATAAAGTTGTTTATGTAGGATGCTGTTTTATTTTCGATAATAAAATTAGAGATGTAAATCGTGTCTAAAAGAATTATTGTTTAAATGATATATCACCAAAATTTTATTTTAACTAGAGGTGAAGGTGGACAGCACTACTGATGTTTAAGGTAGAGGGAATCAACATATGTGTTGGGATCGTATTATATCCTTGCCTTTTTTTGTCTGAATCGTTATGCTATGATTCAATGCTGTGTTGTGTGTACTTTGTTTCTATTTTCGTTGTTTTTCTTTTCTTTTACACTGGCGTTGTCAGTTTTCTTTATATGAGTTTGAACGTCACATTGTTTTCTTCTTTCATTAAGATCATTACGTAAATTCAAAACAGATGAAGGTAGATGCTTGATATCATAAAACCGTGAAAATTAAACGTTATAAAAAATTCAAGCGAAGAACATCTCTAAAAAAATTAATACTTTTCAACTCTTCAGCACACATATATACTTAATTGGATCAGGTGCAACTAAAACAATAACCTTGGTTTATTAATCTTTGAGGGAAAAATATCAATGAATGTATAGTCACGTACTTCTTCAGATAAAGTTCAAAACGGAAGTGCGAATATCAATTCTAATTATATTTATTGACTGCTGCACACGACGTTTGTTTATATTTACTGAATTATATTGCTGAAATGTTTCGGACAACAAAGGTTAGATGAGATATAATACAGTTGAAGTCAATCACCTAATATTATTGAACATTTTAGAAATGACGTGTACACAGGCAAGTGCTTCTAAATACATTCTGTATTGTAGTTAATATCCACTGACCATTGAATTGAAATTTCATTCCGAAAAGCTCTTCATTTCAAAAGTGTGCCGTCCATGGTAATCTAATCAAATTTTGTTATAAAAGTCTCATTAACCTATAAAAGTATATTATATGCTGTCCCTTTTCGAAACGTGCAACAATCTATTACTCATCGCAATAGAATTATAGAAAAGTTCATTGTACGTAAATTAATTCATAAATTTGTAATTCCAGAACAAGTAATTAGCTAGTCGACTCTTGCTTCGCACGCATCATGCAAGTACACACTGGTTAAATGTCAAGAATAAAAAGTACATTTTGAGGTTATTTGATTTTCTCCAGAAGTTCTGTACTAAAATTTCGTTTTTGTCTTATTAAAGATGCAAGTCGTTTTTTTTATGCCGATCCTTATCGTCCTGGATCAGTTTCTAATTTTCATTGATTATTTGGAAATAATGATTTTATATTTACACGAGTCCATCGCGTTTTTCTGGATTAAGCTACATCAGATCTTATCAAACCATAACATTTGAAATTTATGGATGGAAATTTTAGTTTCCTAAATATTTCTAATTGAACAGTGTACAAAAGAAAAGTTTTTTATAAGCCATAACAGGACCAACGGATGAGCTGATAATACCTTCAACCAACAGTTATTTTTGTTATTTGTCAACCTGAAATTGAATACAATATAACAAGGAATAAACAAGTAAGCAAATACAAAAATATCTTCAAAATGATCCAGAGGATAGGAAAGATTTGTGAGATAACAACAATTGATGCTATTGATAAAGCAGTAATTGCAACATCAGCTCTTACCCCAGCACTATACTTACAAAGAATACTCTCCTCAAATGTAATTATCAAACAAGACATCCAGTTATTATCTTTTTGATGGGAAAATCAAGAACATTCTTATCATTAATGTACTAACATCAGACGTACACTTTATGTAAAATAAAGTTAAACTGTATAAAACGTATTTTATGTATGTAAGTTTCTATAGATATGATGTATGTCCAATCAAGATAGGCTTGTCATTTACAGAGAATATAATAAACGAACATACGCATTCTTATGAAAAACCGAGCAGAAATTTGATTTTCAATTATACGTCAATTACAACAGACGTCAATATAGAAAATAATGTTCCTTCCAATTGAGACTGCGAAACATCTAGTTTTAAATATGTTCCCTATGGTCATGTTATTACAAGAGACCTCAACATCGTCGAAGACCGTGAGATCATAACTTTTCTAAAGAAAGGACCGAAATACCGTCCTCCATCTATAATAGATTGGAAACAGTGTCGTCAGGTCATTAAAGACGCTCTGTCTGCCTACTGTAAAAATTGGTGCAAATGTGAAAAATCGGATACAAAATCTTTAGACAGCTATTTGAATAAAATTATGAATACTGTTAATATTCGAATATCTCATTTAGAAAACAATTCTGAAATAATAATAGGAACCATGATACATGTATTCCCATTTCTAGAATAAAAAAGAAACTCAAGGTACTCGCAGAGCGGTTTGTGATCGTAACGGCAGACAAGGCAGCCAATAATGTAGTGGTGGTATGACGCATATGCTACACGGAAATTCTTCGAAACGAAACTATCAATTCCTCTACATTCAAGTCAGTGCGCACCACAGAGAGTCAAATCGTTAACAAGCATACCACTGCCACTAGCCAGCTTAAAGCATCTTCCGAACATTTGAAGGTCCCTACCATGTACAGGTTACCGAAATTACACAAAAAAACATTTAAATTCCGTTTCATCTCCGCTTCGAGTAAGTGTTCTACAACTAATCTGTCAGTGCTTCTTACTACCTCCCTTACTACTATCAAAGAACTGGTTATTAACTTTTGTAATAAAGCTTATGAAAATAATGTTATTAATTATTTTTTGAGTGTTAAAAATTCTTTAGAGGTTTTAGATAAAATACATGCTTTTGATGGTCCTTATAACTCTGTTGACAGTTATGATTTTTCTACTTTGTACACTACACTTACATACAATCTTATAAAGAAAAAGTTTTTGTATTTGATAAATAAACTCATCATAGATAACAGGACTAAATTTAGTATATACGTCAAACGCGCGTTTCGTCTACAAAAGACTCATCAGTGACGCTCGAATCCAAAAAAGTTAAAAAGGCCAAATAAAGTATGAAGTTGAAGAGCATTGAGAACCAAAATTCCTAAAAGTTTTGCCAAATACAGATATGGTGATCTATGCCTGAGGTAGAAAAGCCTTAGTATTTCAAAAACTTCAAAAATTTGTAAACAGTAAATTTATAAATATAACCATATCAATGAAATCGAATTCTCTCACAAAATGTTATCACACACTTTAGCCGTATTTGGCACAACTTTTTGGAATTTTGGATCCTCAATGCTCTTCCACTTTTTACTTATTTGGTTTTATAAATATTTTGATATGAGCGTCACTGATGAGTCTTATGTAGACGAAACGAGCGTCTGGCGTCCTAAATTATAATCCTGGTACCTTTGATAACCATTTACGCCACTGGGTTGATGTCACTGTTGGTGGACGTCTCGTCCCCGAGAGTATCACCAGCCTAGTAGTCAACACTTCGGTGTTGACATGAACATCAATATTGTGGTCATTTTTATAAATTTCCTGTATACAAAACTTTGTATTTTTCGAAAAACTAAGGATTTTCTAATCCCAGGCGTAGATTGCCTTAGCCGTATTTGACACAACTTTTTGGAATTTTGGTCTGGCGTACTAAATTATAATCCTGGTACCTTTGATAACCATTTAGCCGGCTGCCATAGGGTTTGAGCGTGACCGATATTGACATTAGACATAAATAGAGGTTTATAATTCAGACGCATATCATCCCCAAGGTCCAAAAAAACAATTGATATACACAAACAAATTAAGAAGATTTATAAAGAAACAACCTTACAAAGTTTTTGTCACTAATAGAAAAGTTAAACGAATTGTGTGGCATAAATTCAGCTTGCAGTAAACTTTGTACGTCAAAACTGTAATATCCCTATAAAACATCAACAATAATTCATTCACTTTCTAATGGCGATTAATTTTTTATTTATCTTTGAACTGTTTGTAATGGTGATGCTACTTTTTATCTATATTGTAATTTCTTGTTCTAAAATCGAAAAATGTCATCTGTAAATATTAGCAGTCCATTAGATATATTGTTTTTGCTATCATACAATCATGCATTTTCATGATCAAAGAGATATGACACCATTTTCAGTACAGAATTGTTAATTTGTATTGAAAACAAATATTGAACTTAACAGGGACGGTATCAAGTGTTCATTTTGACGCCAATAATAAAAAGGAATACCTGTTCGCTTCCTATTAGATAAACAACAGAGCAAGCTGCGATTATGCAATTGCTTGATTTGGGTTGGTCTCTAGACATACTAGTTTGAAACATAAGTATATTCATCTGGAATACAAATTTTTAAATAAAGAATTCACTCAAACATTTCATGGCACAGACACAACACTTAGCCACTTGGTCTGATGTTTAAGATTTAATCGACAGTGTTGTTATATATATCAATACTAGAATTATAGGTAAAACATATCCAGTTATATTGAGTAACTTCTACAGTTGTTGTTCTTTATAAAACTTATTAAAACATAATTATTTACAAATGGCAACGAAAATAGTTGAGATTAAAGAAATCAAGCGTGCATACAGAAGAAATTTCGACCTTCAGGTCATAGCAATCTGTCATTCTAATATTCTTTTTTTTTTATCCCTTTGAATATAGTTTATTTCTGCTATAACAGTCTGATACAATGCAATAAAAGGTACAGAAGTAAAGAATACTTGATTCCAAATGATCAGTAAATCAAACATTCATTTAAATGGCATCTTTTTTAAATAAAAAAATCTACTTTGCAACATATTTTTATTGTGATTGATCTGTCGTGGTAAAATAATCACCATAATTTCACACTGTAAAAAGAAAGAATCACTACAAATTTCAAAAACTAAAACTACCTATGAAGAAATTTACATTTTTGGTAGGGTTCGTGTTGCTTAGTCTTTAGTTTTCTGTGTTGTGTCTTCTGTACAATTAGCTGTCTGTTTGTCTTTTTATTTTTAGCCATGACGTTGCCAGTTTATTTTCGATCTATGAGTTTGACTATTTCTCTGGTATTTTTCGCCCTTCTTTTACAAAGCAAGTTAGGTGTAAATTTACTCTACCAAAACATCACACCAACTGAAAATATGATAATGAGATAAGCTGCATAGATTTACAAACCTAGTGACATATATTACACAGCTGCATGAAAAATCAAATTTATCAAACAATATGAGTATCTGAGACTTTAAAAAAAATGTACAAAATAGTCATTAATAACAATAGCTTTATACCTATGTACATCTGTAAATAGATAAGTCAATGAAATTACAACAAAATGTTGCTCATTGGATATTATTATATATGTTTTATTTTCTAAAATTGTCGTCAAAGTCTATGCAATGGATTTCAAGTAATTAGTTATAAGAGTATCAAAATATCTATTGTAATTTGAGGTTAAAAATCTAATTTGGTATTAAAAGTAGAAAGATCAACCAATAGGGAACATGTGTACTAAGTTTCAAGTTGATTGGACTTTAACTTCATCAAAAACTACCTTGACCAAAAACTTTAACCTGAAACTCGCACTTTCATTTTCTATGTTCATTTGACCGTGAAATTGGGGTCAAAAGTCTAATTTGGCTTTATAATAAGAAAGTTCATATCATAAGGAAGATGTGTACTACGTTTCAAAATGATTGGACTTCAGCTTCATCAAAAACTTAAATTGAGCAAAAACTTCAACCTGAAACTTGCATTGTCATTTTTCTATGTTCAGCGGACCGTGTAATTGGGGTCAAAAGTCTAATTTGGCTATAAAATTGGCATAAAGAACATTTGTACTAAGTTTCAAGTTGATTGGACTTCAGGTCCATCATAATCTACCTTGACCAAACATTTTAACCTGAAGTAGGACGAACGGACGGACGGACGGACGAACGAACAGACGGACTCACAGACCAGAAAACATGATACCCCTCTACTATCGTAGGTGGGGCATAAAAATGATCAGTCGGAGAGAAACTGTATTAAGACCTGTCACGAGCTAAGAACGAATCTTAGAATTAGCTGGGCAGTGATAACTGCAGATGGATTAATTAACCACCTGTCAAGCATGGCTTCTCAATAAATATGTATTGTGTTTACTATAATAGTATTGTGGTTATAAGCTTGATAAGAAAAGAAACGCGTAACAACCAATATTGATCATTTTCTTAAATCAATTTAATTTCTAATCTTAAGTATTTGACAACTAATAACCTAAAATATCTATCCTTGATAAATCTTTTTAAAGATGTAATTTAAAGTTGACAGCGATGTTTAATTTTCTGACACAAGACGAAATGGGTTTTTGCAGTAACACTTATAGGAAAAGCTGTGACCATACTGAATCCTTAATTGAATTCGTTAGTAAGGAAACGATGTTAATGATTCTTTACACTTTGTGTCATGATGTAGAAACAGTGTAAAGATTCAATTGTTCACAGAAACGAAGGAAGCATGTCATGTTAGTGTCAGGAAAATTTTATATCTATAAAACAACTACAGTTAAGTGAGTGTATATGGACAGACTAATGAATACCATTCCAACGAATCAATATCTCTAATAATAGGTATAATTGATTTCAAATTTTTCCCCTTTCTTAGTGCAAATGACCTTCTGTTGTCGAGATCGACAAAATTATTCACAGGTTTGAAAAAAAGTCTTTAAGAAAAAAAACTTAAATATATAGCCTTAAAAAAATTGTACATTTCGTAGGTTGTATCAGAAAGTTTCAAACTATGAAACTTCAGCAGAATATAAGTCTGTTGAGATTTTTACAGTTGCATTTTTGATTTATAAGAATTTTGTTACACATTTGTTACAGCCTAGATATTTCGAAACTAAGTAATTTATAGGTTAGATAACCTTGTTTTGTTCACTCATCGTAGGGAATATAATGGGATTTTATGCGACTGTCATACAAGTGCGATATTTGCTAGAAATAAAACCAGGTTTAATCCAGCAGTATCCATATAAGAAAATGCCTGTACCAAGTCAGGTATATGACAATTGTTATCTATTCGATTGATGTGTTAGTTATTGCCATTTGATTAGGGACTTTCCTTTTAAATTTTCCTTGGGGTTCAGTATTTTTGTGATTTAACTTTTTTTCATGTCATGCTTCTCCGATGAATTATTATATAAAGGTTATAACATTTGGTTTTGCTGAAGATTTGTAGGTTCCTTATGACAATATAGCGCGAACATATGATTTGATATCATATATGTATCTAATGTCGTGACTACAATCCCGTTCCTTTTCCACGTATTTGACCTACCGAATCAGACTACTTGCCGGGTTTGTAATAACATGAGCAACAAGGCGGGTGCCACATGTGGAGCAGGATCTGCGTACTTTCCCTGAGCACCTGAGATCACCCCCATGTTTTGGTAGGGTTCGTGAATCTTTAGTTTTCTATGTTGTGTCTTGAGTACTATTATTTGTCTGTTTATCTTGATCCTTTTTAGCCATGGTGTTGTCAGTTTATTTTCGATCTATTTTGAATTTGAATGTCCCTCTGGTATCTTTCGCCCCTCTCTCCAATTGAAGTGACCAGGAACAACAACTAGCAACACAACTGTGCAAGATAACAATTTCATTTTGATTTAACCTTTATCATACGTTTTAGTTAAAACTATGCAAAACTATTGGAGTTTAGTATGGCGTTTATTACCACTAAACTAGTATATATATTTGTTTAGGGGCCAGCTGAAGGACGCTTCCGGGTGCGGGAATTTCTCGCTGCATTGAAGACCTTTTGGTGACCTTCTGCTGTTGTCTGCTTTATGGTCGGGTTGTTGTCTCTTAAACACATTCCCCATTTCAATTCTCAAAATTATAACATAACATTATTTTGGGTCAGGATGCATAGTTAAAAAATTAAACATAAAGCCTCTTTATGGTGATTCATTGGATATATCTGTTCAAATGCTACTCAGCAGGTTATAATTGTAAAAAAGCAATTTGTATTCAGAAATCTAATACATATGTATAAATGGTAATGTGCAATACAAATGATTAAAATTATCTTAATGGGATATATTTTATAGCGTTGTGATAATTCTATTAACTGTTGTTATAGCAATTGAATAAACACGACAAATACTATGAATTCTGTTTCTAAGAGTTAGAATAAATAAATTCAAAAGGTGCTGTCAGTTGATACAGAAACAAATAAATAAAAGATCAAAACGACTGTTTAAGTTTCATGATCATTTTTAGTGGAAAACTCAAAAAAATATTTCTACTTTACCCACCATTAACCGTTTAATATTTGAAACGCGCGTCTGGAGTATTAAATTACAATCCTGGTACCTTTGTTAAATATCTACACCACTGGTTCGATGCTACTGCTGAAGAACATTTCGTCCACAAGGGTATTGCCAACCCAGTAGTCAACACTTCGGTGTTGACATGAATGTCAAATATATGGTATAAATTTCCTGTTTACAAAACTTTGAATTTGTTCGAATAACTAAGGATTTTCTTATCCCAGGCATAGATAACTTAAGCTGCATTTGGCACAACTTTTTGGAAGTTTTAGTGTTCAATGTTCTTCAATTATGTACTTGTTGGCTTTATCACTATTTTGATGTGAGCGTCACTGATGAGTCTTATGTAGACGAAACGAGCGACTGGCTTATTAAACTATAATCCTGGTACATTTCATAACTATTTGGCAACTTATCTCCCAAACTGATACACAAATAACAGATTAAAACAAATGTTTTAAGTTTCATATTCTTTTTTTAGCGTAACCTCAAAAAATTATTTTTACCATTGTTTAAAGTTTAATTTTTTGATATTAATGTTTTCATATTTTAATGTCAAACGACAAATCTTATATGAATTATGAAAGCTCTATAAGATATATCAAAATTTAATTACCGCTCATTGCAAAATTCACGTGTTGTCCCATTACAGAAATTATTTTTGCGGCGTTGTTGATAAGTTCGGGTTGATTACATGCCAAAACCTATATTAAAAGATTTATGGCAGGTATTTTATTACAGTTTTAGTGTAAAAATGATAAAAGCCCAAATCAAAATTGACGTTATTTTCGACAGAAAAAATTATGAAGATTAAATAACAATTATTTCAAGATATTGAAGATAGCTGATGGCGGATAATACTATAAAATGCTTGATGACTGCTACATCTACATCTACCAAAAAATATATAACAGAACATCAATTAAAAGTTAAAGTTGACTTGCTGTTGTAATTAAACAAGGAATACTAAGAGAGAACTAAACGAAAAAATGTGGAAACTAAACTTTTGATACTGGTTTCAGTAAGAATGTCTTCTTAACCGGAGACTAAAAGATTGGGAAATCAGAATATAAAAACTTCGGAAGAAGATTGTTGCACTGACAATATCCTTGAGTGTTATGCTTAAAAAGTAAAATCACAAAAATACTGAACTTGGAGGAAAAGTTGGAAAGTCTATAACCAGATGCCAAAATTAAATAACAAAACACATCAAAAACGAATGGACAAGAACTGTAATATTCCTGACTTGGTACAGGCATTTTCAAATGTAGAAAATAGTGGATTAAACCTAGTTTTATAGCGCTTAACCTCTCACTTTGATGACAGTCTCATCAAATTCCGTTATATTTACAATGATGCGTGAACTAAACAGCTAAAACATACTAAATAAAATAGTCAAAATATGGGTACAACAGTCATCATCGTGAAACAATTTTAAAAAGAACAATTTAACAGAACACAAAAACATCTATCTACAAACACATTCATTGATTCGCGTGTCTGACGTAAGAACATTTTATACGTCACATATATTTGTCGTTCAATGTATAAACAAACAATTTAAAAATTTCACATGGGCAATGTTAGCAGACAGGTTTAAAACATCAAAAGTATGTTAGAATAAATTTCAGAAACAGACCGAGATTTAAAGAAAGGCAACAGAAGTATACCGTTGTTCAAAACTCGTAAATTTATAGTCAAAAAAACAAAATCGTGGAAACAAACTAAAACTGAGAAAAACTCATTAAATATAAGAGGAGACCAACGACACAACATTAAAATGTAACACACAGAGAAACGGACTAAGCATTAGACAAAATCCGATGAGAATAACAAATATAACATCAAAACCAAATACATGAATTTGGGAGTGAAAAGTACTGTGACACGTCTTATGTAGTAATGTGAATTCACACTCAAATATAAGAGAAAACAAACGACACAACGGAAAAACAACTTTAAAATGTAACACACACAGAAACGAACTATAATATAACAATGGCCATATTCCTGACTTGGTACAGGATATTTTTAAAGAAAAAAAATGGTGGGTTGAACCTGGTTTTATGGCATACCAAACCTCGCACTTTAATGGCAATGTTAAATATAAAATTAAAATGACAACATAATATAGTCCAAAATTTATATAGAATTTATAAGAATCCCAAAATAGTTTATTCCACTACGCGATTGAATAATTTTGACGTTTGTGGTTCAATATATTTTGTAATTCATAATAGAAATATATCATAATGACATATAATAGAACAATATCATAATGACGGGATCCTTTAAAGTACAGAGTCACGTTATAAGAAAAAAAAGAATTCCTCTGTTTTCAAGAATGAAGAATATTTCATTAAATTGGGGGAAAAAATTAAAATAAATGAGAAAATATCCTTCTAGGTTGGCTCAAACTATTTATTTTTGACTTAAAAGCTGATGAAATATTTTTCAATAGAGGTTACGCATTCATATAGCATAAAGTTATGATATATTATGTTTGGTTATTTTACCATTTCCTAAAAACGTGATTCATAATTTCATTCACACGACCCATGTTTCTGGTCGTTAGGTCCGCTCGAGACTTTAAATTTACATTGTTTCTGCTTTTTTACATAGCAATAATGATATCGTGTATTGTTTTTTTTTTACCTGATATAGTAAAAACTGAATCAATATGTTTGTCTATCTTAGTCTTGAAAAATAATTGCATATGATATTGTATTTCCTAGATCACCTCTATCTTCTACAATGAAAAACCAAAAAGGTCTAAACAAAACAGCCACAACAGCCTAAATTAATCTCTTTTCGCGTTACTTGTAACGTTTGCTTTTTCTAAAATGACTTCAAATCTACGTGCTTATCTCGTCCTTTTAAACATTCTCTTAACATAATGTTTTGGTAAAAAAAGTATATTTTCCAGTATATTTCTTTGTCCATGCTAATTAACTTTTCTTTAAATTGAAGCGTAGCATATGCATTATATGCTCTATATAGTAACTACTATGAATATTAGCTACAAAGAAACATACATAGTCAGTCATTTAGTACCTATTCAACTTATTCTCTTTTCTAAAAGTAAATAAACTGTAGGTTACGAATAAAAGCTGTGAAATTTTTTGATAGCTGAAACCAAAGAATAATTGACGCCAGCGTGGGTAAGTGTTATCGCTGCTTTTTTATTTCATTAATTACAACACTTCGTATTAAAGCTATTAAATCATACAGTTTATGTGTTATGCACGAAAACCCAAACCAGTATGCAGAAAATAAATGCGGTTATAGATATTTTCCTCGTTATTTTCATATTCATCATGATATTAAAGTTTTGTCTTCAAAAATTTATAGTTTTGGAAAATAATAATACGATATAATTCAAGACATTGACATTGAAACTATAAAAACTATGTTATTGGAGTAATGGTAATGAAGAACAAAAGTTATTTCAAATTTGACCGATTTTGAAAGGTATAGTTAAAAAAAAAAAATAAATGCATCAAGCCTGATTTCGAAAAAATAGTTTGAGGTATTTACAATGTTCCTTAACATAAATCTTTGATAAATGTTTTTTTTCAAACAATAGTTAGACTCGCAAGGATAAATAGGTTGTACTAGTTTAACTTTTTTGGTGTAAAAAAGTGCAAAATGCTTATATAAACAATCTGCATAGTTATGATAATGTTATGATATTTTAATAAATTGTGCAGTTGATGAAATCAAATATCATTTACGTGCAATTGATGAAATAGAATATCATTTAATTCATTTTTTTCAAGTCTTGATTTTGAAACTCGTTATTATCGGAGTTGCGTCTATTGACAAAATATTTGTATTCCTCATCTCAGATATGCACTTTACGCAGTCTTTCGTCTCATTTACTCATCCATGAATTTTATGTCAAGATGACTTATGTTTTAGAACCCTCGAGTTAGAATACATGACATCGACAGGGTCACAATAACAATTTGTTTTGCCGATAAAATGTACTTACTGTATTAGAACTGTAGATGCCAGTGAAGTCAAGCTACTTGTAATCTTACTGTGTGTGTTTAATTTCCGACTGTGACATTTTGAATGACGGTGAATTTGAATGGCGTATAATGTATGATAACATTCGGTCTTACTATTTATGGAGTGAATATGATTTTCCTCAGATCTTATTTGTTACCTTGATTTGTCTGCTTCTGTTCAATTTACAGGCTTTGAACATGAATCAGGAAATTTTATTTTTTATTGGTTATATATTATTAGCTTTGAACAAGATTCCAGAAACTGCAAGTACTTGTTTTTGAGATTGCTTTACAGCGATCTGAGTAGTAATGACTTTTCAACTGATTTTTATTGTGTATTCTTATGTTACGCTCTTACACCAATGATACAGGTTAGTGTTATGGTTGGACGCTAGTAAACATGCTTAAGAAAATAAATATGGTTTGTCAATTTGTTGAACAAGTGTGAGTCATCAAGATATCTTTATTCATAATTTAAAATCAAGTCATAACTTTCACATTTAGGTTATGGCACTAAAACATATGCGATGAAGGACATGTAGGAGATATATCTTTTTCTGACTAAAACAAACTTTTCGATATTATTCATTATAAAGTTTGGTTACATATATCAATGTTTCACAAAGAATTTCTGAGATCATACACTCGATAATACAATGTGATGTGGTGTGATTATATCTATTGATACGGAATGATAGTTATCCACGGGGAATACAAGTTGTAAAGGATAATGTATATATAACATCTTATAGAGAAAGATGATTCAGTAATGTGCAATAAAAGCAAAATTTAATCAAAGGCTAAAATTGCAGGTCTATAAAACTCATTATATCGGGAGTAATCAATCGTAAAGCTTAAGAGTGATTGTAATTTTCGGACTTGATTTAGCAATTGTCAAGGAAAAGAAAGGGATTAAATCAATGTTATGACGCAAAACTCCCACGTGTTTGTAAGGCGCAAGGTTTCTTAACGGTCAATCTGCCTAAAACTTAAATATATTCGAAATGACCGTGGCGGACACACAATTAGAACACCATACGTGGATGTCATGTTCCTTAAGTTGTTCAGATACATCCATAGATAATGTATGTGAACATTTAGAGCTCACATAATAACTGTCGTTTCTCTCATTATATAATTAAATGCCAATTATATAATTAAATACGTATTTGTGAGCTAAAGTTTGCTTTTACTTGTGTTCTAAATAATCACAGACTTTATATATTAGACTGAGTATATCGGAAGAAAAAAATGAGACCCATTACCTTTAGTTTAAAAAATCACACAAACTTCTTTCAACAGAACAGCAGTTATTGCAGAAATCAAGGTTTCCTCTTTAATATTAGCTGAATCGGCTCATAAACTTTGACTATACTTTTGAGAAATAAAATTTACTTTGTGTACTTTGTGGTATAATCATTTTCATGAACAGTCGGACTTGATATAGCATTTGTCACGAAAAAGTGTATGACTTTATAATATTTTATATGTAAATATACATGTGTTCAGTTAAATACTGATAAATGACACTTTCCTTTTTTTGTTTCAAAATCCTTATCTTTAACTATACCAGAATGTATATAAGCTCCTAATTAAGTTAAGGATCATTTGTGCGTTCGAAATTAGATTAATTCCTGCAATTTTCTCCACACGTTTATAAACCTATCATAGATACCAGTTTAACGATAAGCGTTCGCAACTTATCAAAATAAATCAATTATAGAAAAGTGCATATGATTGTAAGCTTTGAACAATAAATGCGAGTGGTGCATGAAGAACCGAAACAGTAAAAAAAAATCAAAAATATAGACTTGGTATAATCCAGAAAAAAATGAACAGACCTCTACTTGGGATTTAAAAAATTCTACGGAAATATACCACAACATATTTTAACAACAAATTGACATTATTTCGCTGCATAGAAAACAAATGTGATGATAAAAAAATATCAAAATATCTTATGATGTATAGACTTTGGAGATCTTTTATATCTCTAACTTGGGATATTAGTGAAACAGTACAACATGAGAACAAGCTGTAAAAATTAGTGGAAAAGGGCTTAAGTCATCAAATCGATACAAATGCGAAAACTGGACGTGTTAGAGTATTTATATATGAATCCATCACAACAAAAAATACACAAAGAACAGATCCGAGTAACTTGAAGTTACTAACAACTAGTAGTATACCTTGCTATACATATGTATGTACTAATGAACACAATGACAGGTTTTTGTTAACAAGTAGAAAACGTGTCATTCCCTATACAAGATCAATTACAACTATCATATCTTTTCAGTTTTTCTATTGATTTTTCAGTGTTTATAAGGAATTTTCCTGTGTGATATTGCTTTTTCGTTCTACATTTTTCCCAACAGAAAAAGAGACGTATTACCTTACCCAACAAAGTTATACGAATATTTTTCATTAACATGGATGTCTACTGCAAGATAGCAGACCTTTAGAGGAAACAAAATTCTAGACCATATTTAGGAACTCGCATTCAGTCAGTTATGGATAGGAATTGATGAATACAGAAAAAAAAATCTCATCGCGATACACAAAAATATGTGACTCTCAAATAGAACTACAAACAGATTACATGACTTGAATGCATACAAGCCATGCTAATAAGATGTTTTTTAAATCAAAGGTTGATGATGTTTGCTTGTTATTAAATGTGTTAGGTATCTCCACCCTCCAATAGTTTCAAAGAGGTATTGATTGTTTACAATTCAGACGAGAAAAAAAAATATTTTTCTAAATTAAGCTCTAAGAAATAAAATCAAAGTCTGGAATCAACACAAATTGGCAACAAGACACTTATTCGACTATAATGAGAACAAATTGTAATGAGTCGCATTACAGGCTTGATTTACATATATACCATATAAAAGTTAACTTCATGAAAGTGCTTAGAGGTAGATATCTCGTTCGTATGACAGTCTTTAAGGATTTCAATTAAAAGTATTTATTAGTTTAAAAAAATAAAGAGAAAAATAAAAAAAAAAAAAAAAAAAACAATTTCAAAGCACAAGTGCTGAACTTATGCAGCATTTTCTACATAAGAAAATGCCTGAACAAAGTCAGGAATGAGTCCGTTTTGTTATCAATTCGTTTGATGTGTTTGAGGTTTTGATGTTGCAATTTGAGAAGAAATTTTCCTTTTTAAATTTTACTCGAGCTCGGTATTTTTCTGATTTTCTGATGTATTGGTAAGTAGTATCTGCACTTACTGTTCTCATAATAAATGTGGAAAAAAAGAGATGTCAAATATTTGGGGGTGATACATTTGTTGCTAAGTTCTCGTAATCGATTAGGAAGAGGCTAATTAGGCTTACAAACAGAACCTTAGGGAATAGCATGAACAAAAGGATGCGTCGACAGGGTTAAAGTCTATTGATATGTATGCTTCATCACCATAACATAGTATTTATCAAAATCGAAGAAAGACGGATCTCAGCTGAACCGATGTCATTTGCCTCACAAAGCATTATGTCTTTAAATAATACATCGACCTTTAAAAAAACCTCCACAAATAATTTTCGTATTATATATTATTCAGCCAATCACGATTCTTTTGGATCAATCATCAATGAAAGTGAAATGGTAAAATAAATGTAGATGAATGATTCAACAACAAACAACTTCGCACAGACATCCCTTTTTGAACTTATACAACAAATGTCGTAACATTAAAACACACAATAAAGAACACACACTGTGAGGTTTTCAAACAGTACGATCACTCACTTCAACAGAGAATGAAAAAGCGCATACGTGTATATACATAGTCCTTGTGTGCTCTCTTCTTCCGATTGTTACCGCTGTTGTTGGTCTGCTACTGTATAGATTTTAAATTATTATTTTTTCTTTATTAAAAATATGTTGTTTATCGGTCGCCTTTGTAAGAGAAAACAACTAACGGCAGTTCTTATGATGATGAGATTTCAATCCGGAAGGAATATAGATAGTGAAGAAGAAAGGTGTCTATTTTCAATTTTCTAACGATAAGTGTAACCACCTACTAATATCATCAAAGTCCACAAAATGTTGGCGCATATAAACGAAACGTTGTCCTATATATCTCTCAAAGCTAAAACGAAATTACTTTTGTCATGTCACTAGTAAAATATTTTGAACACATCAATCAAATCTTATCCACATCTTAATGTGTTTTATTTCTCTGACAATTTGTAATAACATTGTAGTTTCTTATCATTTTGAACAATTCATCACCTGAAATTATTAAACAATCTATTTTAGATAAGCTTTCATGAAAATATTTTGCATTTTAAAAACCCAAGCTTAGAAATAAATCAAAATAAAAAGCGGAAATTGAATTTTATTCATGAGAGAAAAGACTTATTATAGTCATACACGTCTTTTCTTTTCAAAATCAATATATTGAAATATTACGTCTTCAATGTTTTATTCCGAGCGTATAATTTTATATAAAAAAAACTTTGAAAAAGAGGGACGAAAGATACCAGAGAGACAGTCAACCTCATAAATGGAAAATAAACTGACAACGCCATGGCTAAAAAAGAAAAAGACAAACAGACAAACAATAGTACACATGACACAACATAGAAAACTAAAGAATAAGCAACACGAACCCCACAAATTAGGGGTGATCTCAGGTGCCCCAGAAGGGTAAGCAGATCCTGCTCCACATGTGGCACCCGTAGTGTTGCTTATGTGATAACAAATCCGGTGAATAGTCTAATTCGGAAGGTCACATTCATGAAAGGGAAGGGAATTGTAATTACGGCGTAAGGAACATATCCGATATCATTTGAGAAACGGTTATCCTTTCACGGATTTGGCTATACTTTTTGGATCTTTTGGATTAAAGCTCTTCATCTTTTATATAAGCTTCGGATTTCAAATATTTCGGCCAAGAGCATTACTGAAGAGACATGAATTGACGAATTGCGCATCTGGTGCAAGAAAATTGGTTGACCGTTAATTTTATTATTCCATAACGGTCAACCAACTCGTGATGGCGTCCGTAAAATTTACGAAGGGATGATTTCAACTTCACTATTTGGAACTCTTGGTTTAGTAGCTTCCTTGTAAGCAGCAACCCTCTATCAAGAAAATCATGATATGAAATGCAAGCACGGAAATATTGTATCAATTGGGAGATATATACCCCGTATGCAGGTGCTGCTGGAATGTTGCTTCTTAAAAATGGAAATTGCACAATTGGAAAGCTGAAATCATCTCCTTTGTCTTAAAGTTTTGTTTTCAACCGACCCTCATTGTCAATTGTTAGATGTAAGTCAAGATATGAGGCCGACTTAACTGTATCTGTAGTATCCTTTATTTCTAGTTCGACGGGATAGATGAGTTCAACATAGTCACCTAATGTTGAACTATTTAGTGAAAGAACATCATCGATATAGCGGAAAGTAGAGTTAAAGGATTTTGCTACTTGTTGTAATTCTTCCTAAGAAGTTCCTGTATGAAGTCAGCCTCATCATAATGAAGAAACAAGTCGGCAAGGAAAGGGACAGAATTTGTACCCATTAGAATGCCGTCCTCCGAACGTTACAAATATGTTGCCAATCAAGAAATCAAGCATCTTGATAATATCAGTTTCAGAGTATTTTTGTTTGCATCAGAGTGATCCTTTTTAAAGTAGGATTCATCCCTCCTTAAGATGTCTTTCAATTTGTCTTTTAGATTGGAATGTGGAATACTTGTGTAAAGTGTAGAAAAGTCAAATGTTTTAATACTATTACACGATGAAAGAGAGTTAGATTGTATGTACTCTAAAAGATCTTTGGAATTTTTTAGTATCCACATCTGTTCACGCCACCTCTAGAATAGGCAGTTTCACAATAACTTTGAAGCCCGTCTGTGATTGCTGATAAAAGAGATGTTAATAATTTATAAAGAGGTTTCGTGGAGCACTTTGAAGACCCAGCAATATACCGTTGTTTTGTAAGGATTCTTATGTAGTTTAGGTATACAATACAGAGATGGAAGATCCAGTTCTTCATCTTTGGTTGAAATTCCAAAGGAACATAGAACAGATTTATGATTGTCCAGGATTTCCTCTTTGGTAAGTGTCGTGAGGGTATATGTTGAGTTTCCAAGTGAATTGTCAGTACCTCTTTCGTTTATCAAGCAGTTAATGTTATGAGTTTTACACACAAAAGTGATGTTGTTTTGGGTTTTATCTGCGGGGACAGCAGCATATTTGTCATGGAGGTAGGATAGGTGCAATATTTGTGTCTTTAAAGATTGACGTAGCATGGGCATTGATCGACCCATTCAGTTTCTTATTCTGATTTGTATCAACGACCTCACTGCCTTAATTCATTCTGAAAGAGTGTCTACGTCTTCCTTCTATCGATTAGCCCATTGCCTGGCATAATCCTCGACTGAATCCATCAACACTTTAAAGTTGTATTTCTAATTGATGGATTAAGGCCTACGATATTTCGGACCTTTTGATAACACATTTTGTAGGGAAGTGTTATTAACAATGTTGAGGTCACCGGTAATAACGTGGCCAGCCGGATTATATGTGAATTGGGAACTAGCACAAGTGCAATCAGGAGGTTTAGACTTGAAGTCGTCAATATTGAGATCCTGCAAAACCTGTTTGAAATTGAAAATTTTAGTTGCAATAGGTTTGGTATAGGTATAAGAAATGATTGGTAAAGACAGATCTTTGAAATAAGGAGGTATTTTTGATTGAACTAATTTATGATGAAGGATATTGCCAAAGTTGATGCCATCGAGACCTTTGTTGGCAAAGGAAAGATTAAGGAAAGATCTTTTCTCTGTTTATCTTTTCCAATGCAGACTGGCTTGAAAAGTCTGTGCCAATATCCGAAATCAAAGCTGTAAGTTTGTATTGGTTTGAATGAGGGTTTGTACCAGTGGTTTCCAGACATACATTGAACAGAGAATGAAGTAAAGAAAGGGGTAATGAATAAAGTTTTGTGCGAATGTGATGAATGCCTAACGGCATTTGTATAAATGGCAGCAAGTTATTAATAGAGACATCATGCAGAGTTGGTGATGTATAATGACGATGACCATGACTGTGTCTACGTCGAGGAGTAGAGTTGGAAATTTTCATCACATTCACCGAGCTACATGAAGGACTAGATAGAATACCTATACCATCAATTTTGTCATTTTAACCATATGGTGTCGCAGTTCCCAATTGTCTAATTCAGTAGTCCTCTTTTTGTCTACGGAGATGCGTTGCAAGATTAGGATTGTTAAAGCTATGGTTTATTTTTCCGATAATGCGAACTGTCATAGAAACGATTGAATGATCGGGCTGATTAAAATGCTGGTAAAGAATGTCGTTTGCATTGAGGTTAATGTCTGATCTATGACCGCACATACGTTTGTTAAGCCTTCCTTTCATTTCATGGTTAAATTGCTAGTGAATTCAGCATCTGTTATTAAAATTTCACAAGTTTTGCAGCCTTTGGTCTCACATTTTGAAATGCTACAGTGTTGTTGTGAGTAATCAAAATCCAAAATGTCTTTAAGGAGAACTGAACATAGCTGTATATGTGAAATATTGCTATTGGCACTAGTATGATGATCTGAATGAATCATGTTTGAGATATAAGTCATGTCTAGTGATGAGTGGACACCTGCCGTATCAGACGATACCGTGTCCATGGTGACGTCTGTTTCGAACCTTTTTATACTGGGCGACGTCCCAGCCAGTATCCTGTTTGATCTTCGTAATTTCATGCAATTGTAATTTTGCTACTGGGCGGATGATGTCCTCGGGGACAAAATGTTAACCAACAGAGACATCGACCCAGTGGTTATAAAAGAGGGACGAAAGATACTAGAGGGACAGTCAAACTCATATATAGAAAATAAACTGACAACGCAATGGCTCAAAAAGAAAAAAAGACAAACAGACAAACAATAGTACACATGACACAACATAGAAAACTAAGGAATAAGCAACACGAACCCTACAAAAAACTAGGGGTTATTTCAGGTGCTCCGGAAGGTTAAGCAGATTCTGCTCCACATGTGGGCACCTGTCGTGTTGCTTATGTGATAACAAATCCTGTAAATAGTTTAATTTGGTAGGTCACATTCATGAAAGGGAAGGAGATTGTAGTTACGACGTAAGGAACATATCCGATATAATTTGTGAAACGGTTATTCCATAACGGTCAACCAACTCGTGATGGCGTCCGTAAAATTTACGAAAGGATGATTTTAACATCACCATTTGGAACTCTTGGTTTAATAGCTTCCTTGTGAGCAGCAACCCCTAATTAAGAAAATTATTATAGGAAATGCAAGCACGGGAGTATCGTATCAATTGGGAGATATATGCCCCGTATGCAGGTACTGCTGGAATGCTGCTACTTAGAAATGGAAAGTTCACAATTGGAAAGCTGAAATCATCTCTTTTATCGTAAAGTTTTGTTTTCAACCGACCCTCATTGTCAATTTCGAGATGTAAGTCAAGATATGAGGCCGACTTAACTGTATCTGTAGTATCCTTTATCTCTAGTTCGATGGGATAGTCACCTAATTTTGAATTATTTAGTGAAAGAACATCATCTATATAGCGGAAAGTAGAGTTAAAGGATATTGCTAACTTCTTGTCCTTCTTCATAAGACGTTCCTGTATGAAGTCAGCCTCATAATAATAAAGAAACAAGTCGGCAAGAAGAGGGGCACAATTTGTACCCATTGGAATGCCGACCCTCTGTTGAAAAACACGTCCTCCGAACGTTACAAATATGTTGTCAATCAAGAAATCAAGCATCTTGATAATGTCAGTTTCAGAGATTTTTTGTTTGCATCAGAGTGATCCTTTACAGAGTAGGATTTATCCCTCACTAAGACAAGATACTTGTATCTACGTTTGCCATTCTTTTTTATGAAACAACGCAATACCAATTCTTTTAATTTGTCTTTAAGTTTGGAATGTGGAATACTTGTGTTAAGTGTAGAAAAGTCAAATGTTTTAATACTATTACACGATGAAAGAGAGTTAAAAAAGTGGTACGTTTACAAAGGTTACTTATAGAATCTACCACTACATCGAATGTGATACGATATTAATCCACTCGAGACAGTTGAATTTTCAAATTTAAAATGCGAGGCCTGCCGAGCGTTTTAAATATTAAAAATTAAATGTCGAGAGTGGATAAATATCGTATTACACGAGATTTTGTGGTAGAATCTGTTTTTTCAAATGATTTTCAAACAATATGCAGGTAAACGTATTCCTTCTTTTCGAATGATCTGCAAAAAGATGTGTTCTTTCTATGTAACGCCATCAGGCATGGCCGCCTTTTTTTTATGCCGTCACAATAGGAAATCAGTGGAAAGCAAGAAAATTCGACGTCATGACCGGATTTTAACCAAGGAAAAACTGAGATCTAACGAACTACACGTTGATTAAATTATACGTTATTTTGTTATACAATGGGTGCAGAAAGGGATAAATTAACGAAGAATTAGAGAAAGTAATATATAAAAAGTCATGAATGATTCATACAAATGTAGATCATTGAAAGGAATATATATCATGTATACACAAATTTGATATCATCACAAAACAAGTTATGTGTCAAATAAAGTCATTACTAGTATATTGCTGTTCAATAGTCAAAGGTAGCCAAATTGCTAAAATCGTGTCAACTTTTTCTAATATCTAATTGTATCCATAACTAATATCATAAAGACCCAAACAAAATTTTATCTTTTTCCTAACGATATAAATTATAATTGTTTTCATCTATCATATTTTTTTCACTCTTCGTTCAAAGTTTCAAATAGTTTGTGTAAGAGCGTCTTATGCTGTAATCTACAAAAATGCTTATACATGAATTTATCAATATGTGATTTCACTATGCCAATTGCATTTGTGTAAATGTATGATAGGCAAACATACCGTAATGTACAATTTTAAAACTTAATTTAAGCGCAAAATTTATAAAAAGTGACGAACATTTTTTTGGGTTTTTGTTGATTAAATTTAAACTAATACTACTTTGTTCAAGGAACAGCTGTGATATGTAGAAATATGACCGCTTTATTTAATCAAAATGTAATTAATGAAACCTTATATAGGACCATAGAGGACTAATTATTCATTTCTGAGAAGACTGAGTGACACACCATGACACTTGATGTCAAATATGGATGTCATGAAAAATCCTCGGAGATCTCAATGAATTTCATTACTAATCCACTTACTACACATTAAACAAATATATGATTCATAAAGCACAACACTCTAGGATTAAATAGCTCTGACACTGGAATCTTATTCTAGTACAACATTATAATTTTGGACAAACTGTATAAATAATGAAAATTGTATTCTATCTACTAGCATTCAAATACTATTTTTAAAAGACCTGGAACATAGTTCAAATAATAATCTGTAAGTTTCAGAATATCATCGATATCAATTGTTTCTGCAAAAGATGCACATTTCGAGATTAATGACTTCTTTTAATGTGTAAATAGATATAGAATAAAATTTTGTAAAATAAGTTTTCGCATAGACAACAATAATTTTTTTGTGTTTCGCAAATTAAACATTTCTTATTATTGGATGAAAATTAACTGTTCTTAAAAGTTTTATTTCTATGAATCGAGGTCGCAATTTATATTGAATTTTGGTTGTTTCAATTATCTGATCATTGCATCTTCTAGTATAGATTGTTTTATATGAAACTTTGTAAGGATGGCATTGTTGCGTAGAATTGAAAAGTAACATAATACCAAAACGATACACAACGAAGGTTTAAAAGTCCTCCTTAGATAACCAACTTCCAACTGTCAATTCTAGATGTGTATCGGAAATTAATGCTAATATTTTTTTTCATTATATTATCCTTTTGAATAGCCAGATAGTAAATAAAGAAATCTTAGCTAAAATATATGAATGTGACCTGTACACATCAAGACACAAATATTTAACAGGCTTGTATATAGCGCAATAGGCTATTTCCTATAATAGAATATCAAGAAAAATAAGTTTCGGTGATGCTGAACACAAACAAATCTCATTTTGACTCTTCTATTTTCCCTTCCCTTGCCTAGATTCATAACGAGATGCCTTTGAAGCCCAAAAAATCTACTTATTACTTAAATATAATCAGAATTTAATTTGTAGTGATGCAGTAGATCTTTGATTCTAGGGTTACTATGATTTACGCCATTCATAAGTGTGTGATTGTCATTCGAAATTGTTTGTTGCAAAACTATTTAATACAATTACCATTTTTTTTATTTGAAAGCTCCGATTTTCATTTTGTGTTTATCTTTTTTGTAAGTTTAAAAAAAATTGTTTGTTTTGAATAGCTGCAAATTCAACTGACATTTTTTAGAGTTATCATACTACTTTTTGTTTATACTCTGTCGTCCAAGTAAATGTGTATTTGAAGCTTGCTATACTGAGGATAAATTTCATCATACGATAGATTTTGTTTATGCGTTTGTCCGTGCCTAAACATATCGTTACTCAATTTATATTGGTTGATGCCTTTATCTGTAAAGCTTTCTAACAAATGTTTCAATAACCATTTATAATCAGAATTTCAAATTTCTTGCCGTTTTATGACATAATTTGGTCCTAACGCAAGAAATCTGAAAAAAATAATATAGAATTCATATAATTATTTTTATTCTAAAAGAAAAGAAATTAAAATCAGGTAAACCTCGTAAACATGTATCACAGGTTTGAAGAAGACTTGAATTTATCAACAATGGAAATAAAGTAGAAAGAAAGTAATACAAAGCAATGAATGGATGTATTTACATTTACATCGCGTAATGGTCGTCTAAGAAAAACAGAAATTATTTATTGTAAATGAACAATTTGAAGTTCTAAATTAATATAATTTTTACAAGATACATTTATTCTAAAGTTTTATAAATTGTTTTGAATATTCATGCAATATTGGCCGCAAAATGTCAACAGCCAGGGAACCAGCATACATTTATGTATTATAATACTGAATCGTAAATAAGCAATCGTACTTTTACGTTCACTAATTGAAATAATTATACTATTTTGCAGTTGGAAAGGTCAATGTACTTTGATAAATTGTTTGTTATCGGTCTGCAAGCCTTGATGTCAATAACAATAAATTAAATATCCATCTTTAGACTTAATTGTTGTCAAAAGTAATTTAATCGAAATTTGTTCGGTTGCGTATAATTTACTCCCCTTTTCATAATCTGGTTAATACACATACATAAATATAGAAACGGGAAAACAACAATCAATGTAGTACACTTCAAAACATGTCATACCTGCAATCAGACACATTATTGAGTTTAGTCATATAATACAATTTTCTTTAAAATACAATGATGCACTGTCTTTATGTGACACCTTTGTATAACAAATTTCAATGATATTATTTTGTAATACCATTTCTTACAACAATCGGGCACCTCTTAGATTTGTTAAAAACCTCAAAAACGACATCAGAGCTCAGAGCCTGACACATTTAACGTCCCATTTGTGATCGGACTTGCGATAAAATTTGTATATCCAGCACGGTCAAACTCATGACCCACTTTTAAATTTAAAAGCGTTTTACTGTCCGTCGGTTGAAGACCAAAGTATGGCATATTCCTATACACCGAGTCATCTCTTAAGATCCTATGAATGTCGAAAAATTTCAAGGAATAAATAAGGATATCAAAAGGTGAATTGTCATGGCTAATCGCCTATGGCCAGTTGTTTGTTATTCCAGTGAAAGAGATAATTCTTTTACAAATGAATGGAATCCTACCATTGGTTGTGGAGGTATTTGGAAATGTCTTCAACATAAAAGTTGGAAATAAGTAATATTGAAAGAGAAATACTATCTATTGAATCACTACTTAAGAGATTAATTAGATTTCGTTTCAGGAGAAAATCTAATCTCAACTTTCTGTAATTCAATAAAATCAAAGAAATGTAAACATTTCGAAAAGCGTACAGCCAAAAGTCATTTAGAATTACAATTATTTAATGTCAGATGCATCGGTATTGATATTCTGGACAATTCTGACCAAATTGGATTTGTTTATCATTGCTTCTTAAGACGAAATGACTTTGTTCTTATTCGCAAAAACATAAAAGTCCAGTATAATATTAGATACAACGAGTGTGCTTCCGATACTAATAAATATGTCAGCGTAAGGTCTCTTTTACAGTTGTAAATGTTTTATATTGAATTATATTAATTTGATATTTGAGAATTTTTCAGGAAACAATATGATTAAATATGAAAATGTAGTGTTCCTTTTCAGTTTATCCCTTTGAATGCTATTTTTGCTTTATAGTCATTCGGTGTTTTGATAAGGCAATTTCAATATTTATCTCATTAACCATTCATGAGTAATAAATGTTTAAAATATACATTTAGGGCATCAAATTGAATTTTTCATATTATTCTATATTCTGCTTTGCACAATTCTAGTTACGCTACAAAAATAGAGTCAGTCAGAGAAAGACAAAAAAAAAAAAAAAAAATAAAAAATAAAAAAAAAAATGACAAAATAATTGTTTATCATACTAAAAGAAATATCTGGGATGAACTCGAAAAAACTTTTCTAACAAATAATATCTGTAACGTTTCACCAAAACCACGATTCATAATTGAATGTAAAGGATCACTTCTCAAAACGAAAACAATGTTACAAAGCTCAAAGCTTAAAGTATATACCGTCATGTTTTCTCCTTGTATATACCAAACGAATTTGGTGTTAAGGGCACGCATAGCCTTGTGAGTGTCATAACATACACATGTTAGTATCATACAGAAAAAAAATTTAATTGTTCATAAATGATTTGAAATACATGTGTGTTTATATAAATAAAGTATCAAATATAAAAAAAGATATGAATATTGATAGATATTGTAACCATGTTAATTGATAACCCTCAAATATAAGCGCATTCAAATAGTGTACAAATTATACGTAGATTACATTCATTGAAATTAAAAGTGAACGTACACACAAAAGAAGAAAAATATATTTTGTGAACCACACCTTACAATAAAGTTTAATTCAATTATTGACCTAATTCCCTATTAAGAAAATCCTATTCTGCTCACTATCTCATTCAAATTTGACTGATATTTCCAATTATATTTACAGGACTCAGTTTTTATTGTAAAAGATATTCATTTTAATATTAAGACCTGACAGCACTCTGTTATACAAATATATCAAGGTTTTCCGTTTTGGATAAAAAATCATATTTCACCATTATCGACATATCAACATTTCTAATTTCTTCAAATCGCATTTAACAAATGTCAAAGAAACAAGTTTCGAATTCATTTAGAAAAAAAAAAAAATTCCTGGGGAAATAAACCTACCAAAATTGTATCAAAATAGAAGTGGCCAGAAAGGAAATTTTATACGAAAATATACATAAGGAAACAATTATTATATGAATACATTACTAAATTATCATTAGACAATGTTTTACATTCCGCAATATCAGATGAAAAAAGAAACTACGCATTGAATGACATTAACACTTTATAAACAAAGGTTGAGTCTCGACCGATTTGTTTATTTACATTTATCAAAATAGCTTAGCATGTATAAGCATCTCGAACATGTGAAAGGCCATTAAAAAAAATGAGAAACAGTAAACTACAAATGTAAAATAGATCGAATCTTTGGTGGTAAACATGCTACATAATATGTCACTATTCTGATCTTCATGAATATTTTGACAAGTTATAGATACCTACAATAGTTCATAAAAAATCCAATATAACACTGGATTACGTTTATTTTGATTAGTGTTCATGAAGAGCTACTATTTCTGTGTAGACATAAATTATCATTGAAATGGTCATAATTATGAATTTAACTGCTTACAAAACTTTGAATTATTTCGATATTAAGGTTCTTCCCCCTCAGGATTAGATTTCTTTAGCTGTGTTCAGCAAAACTTTAAAGAGATGGTTTACCTTAATGCTCATCAATCTCGTACTTAAATTGGCCTTTTTAACTTTTTTATTCGAATGTCACTGAAAAGTCTTTTGTTGACGAAAAGCTCGTCTGGTGCAAATACAAATGTTCAATCTTAGTTTCTATGATGAGTTTAATTGGCATTTCAATGTAGATTTTGTTTCTTCTATTTGTATATATATGTTTTTTTTTATGCAAAAACTATGTGATAAATGAATTATCAACAAAATTTGTCATAAAACATAAATAACGGTGTCATTGTAAAAACAATCAATAGTGTTTCTGATAAAGACTTGTATGCAAATATTTTAGATAAGTATTGACCAAGACTTTGTTATGTTTAATGTGAATTGTTTCATCTTACATCTCTTACAGGTTTTGATTTGAGAAAATGTTATTGTCAATTGTTTGAACAAGGAAATATACATTACAAGAGGACACAAACATTAATCTCAAAGCCAGGGTTGCAGAGAATATTTGGAAAATTAATTTGAAGAACATATTTTACACTGAAAAACCCACGTTTTTACGAATAGGCAGTCATTATAGATGCAGTTTTTGGCAAACATTATTATCAATCACTTAGTTATACATTTTTTTTATCTACTGATATAATAAGACTATATTAGATTCAGTAATATTGCAAATTATTCCCAATACCTTTTTTAATGGCATGTTGTGTAGTCTTTTTTATTATTTGTATGTGCGTTTCTCTATGATGAATGTTCTTGCCTGTGTTTGTGCTGTATTTCTGTCATGTAGTGTTGTCATTGTAGCAATGTCTTCAACATTGACATAAAGGGGGAGGGTTGGGTAGCCATTAAACCATGTGAAACCCACCATTTGTTCTTAAAATGGTCTATACAAAGTCAGGAATATGGCAGTTGATATCAAAAAGTTCGAATGTGGCAACCGATATCAAATAGTTCATTTCTATATATGTTGGCGTTGTTTTTGGTGCATTGCAGTGTTCCTGTTGTTCATTTGTTTTCCTCTTATAATTGATGTGTTTTCCTCCGGTTTAGTTTGTAACCTGTATTTATTTTCTCTAAATCGATTTCTGACTTTTGATCACCGGTACACTACTGATGCCTTCATGTAGCATAACCATTTTTTTTAGATAGATTAGAGGTCTTAATTTAACATCACATTAATTTTGGTAATATAGTTACAAAAGTACCAGGATTATAATTTAGTACGCCAGACGCGCGTTTCGTCTACATAAGACTCATCAGTGACGCTCATATCAAAATAGTTATAAAGCCAAACAATACAAAGTTGAAGAGCATAGAGGATCCAAAATTCCAAAAAGTTGTGCCAAATACGGCTAAGGTAATCTATTCCTGGGACAAGAAAATCCTTAGTTTTCGAAAAATTCAAAGTTTTGTATCAGGAAGTTTATAAAAATGATCACATTATTGATATTCATGTCAACACCGAAGTGCTGACTACTGGGCTGGTGATACCCTCGGGGACGAAACGTCCACCAGCAGTGGCATCGACCCAGTGGTGTAAATAGTTATCAAAAGTACCAGGATTATAATTTAGTACGCCAGACGCGCGTTTCGTCTACATAAGACTCATCAGTGACGCTCATATCAAAATAGTTATAAAGCCAAACAATTCAAAGTTGAAGAGCATAGAGGATCCGAAATTCCAAAAAGTTGTGCCAAATACGGCTAAGGTAATCTATTCTTGGGACAAGAAAATCCTTAGTTTTCGAAAAATTCAAAGTTTTGTATCAGGAAGTTTATAAAAATGATCACATTATTGATATTCATGTCAACACCGAAGTGCTGACTACTGGGCTGGTGATACCCTCGGGGACGAAACGTCCACCAGCAGTGGCATCGACCCAGTGGTGTAAATAGTTATCAAAAGTACCAGGATTATAATTTAGTACGCCAGACGCGCGTTTCGTCTACATAAGACTCATCAGTGACGCTCATATCAAAATAGTTATAAAGCCAAACAATACAAAGTTGAAGAGCATAGAGGATCCAAAATTCCAAAAAGTTGTGCCAAATACGGCTAAGGTAATCTATTCCTGGGACAAGAAAATCCTTAGTTTTCGAAAAATTCAAAGTTTTGTATCAGGAAGTTTATAAAAATGATCACATTATTGATATTCATGTCAACACCGAAGTGCTGACTACTGGGCTGGTGATACCCTCGGGGACACAACGTCCACCAGCAGTGGCATCGACCCATACTTATTTCAAATAGGTCACGGTTGCATACCATTGCCAAATACGATAGAAAATTAGCATAACATATGAGAAGAACGTTTTTATAATGTATCAAAAAATCTTTTTTTTAGAAGATAAAACAAAAGAAATAAGTTGCACAAATTTGTTTTTGCCATAAACACAATATGTTCGTTAACTACACATTTCTATATAAAAGTAGTTTTTCAGAGTTCTTTCATGATATGGATAAGTTAAAAAAAATAAAAAGACAAAAAGACAAAAGATATTCAGTACTTTTAAAACACAATTGTCTTCCTTTAGATGAACAATTTTTACCATAAAAAAAGCAGAAGGCATCCCATATTCCTTACTACGAGGGGTTAGATACGCTTTCCTATGTACACAACCATTTTATATACACGTATAACATAAATATAAACAAACGATATATATTGGTTTGGCATTAATTTATTCACTTGAAAAATTACAGGATTAAAGAAGTAAGTTATCACTTACAAAACGAAGACTGCAAGATTAACTTCTCTCAAACAGAACGTATCACACTGGCATATTAATACCTCACTTCATGTTGTTTATCAAACAGATTTCCAATTCAGATTTTTTGTTTTCATCTGTGCATATATTGTTTGATACTAAATGTTTGGAGACATTGATTACCAGTTAACAGCAACCTGTTGCAGTTCAAACACGTAATGCTTTCTTTATTGGTATTAGTTATAATTGAATGTCGTGGTACGGTGATTTAAAGTTGTGCAAAACCTTGTTCTTTGGTGCTTGTTTAAAAGGTTTCTAGTTGGCAACAACTTTCTTCAAAATAAGAACTACGTCGACTCAAAGTCAAGTATAAAACAATGTTATGTTTAACAAAATAGTTTTTGAAAATCTACGGACAAAATTAGTATGATTGAAAAATGTAATAGGAAGTAGAAAGAAAAGGCCATTTTTCGACCACATGCATTCGAAAATTAAATCAAATATCTGTCAAATGACATCATTCAAATGTTTACGAGACATTAATCTGAAATTGTTTTCAAGTACTTTGCGTCTAAATATGGAGTATTTATCTCCAGTTGATATTCCAGATTTTATGTTTTCTATAAAGACATCCAAAATAAAGGGTTACACCAATTCAATAGCATCCATATAACAATGATGCCTTGAACCAAACATTCCTCGAGGTTAATGGAAATTATAACTTTGGAAGTTTTGCTGTCGTCCTAATGAGTTAGTTGTCCGTTATGAAATTTGACGCTTCAGTGTATATTTCGTTTATTCTACGAAAAAAATAAGGCACGATACAAGTGTCACACTTACAAAATAAATTTTGAATCTGTCATTTCCACTGTGTTATTTTATGTGAAAATTGTGGAACAAAATATCTGCCTTTAAATGAAATGCAAATTATGACAAATTATGAACATTTGCATCAAAATGGAAACACATTTTACTGTTTTACTTACGATCTCTGGTACATGAATTATCAAGAGATATTTAAAAAGAACAATACAGACTACCAAAGAGATATAATCAAACCTATAAGACGATATAAACTGACAACACCATGGCCAAAAAAGACAATATCAAAAGACAAAAAAAATTACTGTATATAAAATACGGAATAAAAAACTAAAAACTGACTAATACGAACTCGCAAAAATACCGGGGCTGATAACAGGAAAGTTTATTAATTTAATATGGATTAATATGTTACATTCGAATTTTATATATGAAAACCCAACACTTACAAGAACGTAATACAATTGATAAACTGTGTGTATTTGTCTCTAAAATAATCGAAATAGAGTAAGTAACTATTGCAGCTGAACACATCACTCATTTTGAAATAAATGTCCCATTTAAATACACAGTCTGATATAAGCTTACATAATTATATTTATTTCAACTGCATTTCGTCATTTAGTTTTTTAGTTTTCCGTGTTGTGTTTTGTTAATTTGTGTGTCTTTGCGGTGTCTTCGGGTTTTTATGCCATGGCGTTGTGAGTTTCGCTCGACTTATGTCCCATTGGTATCTTCCGCTTTACACTAAGAAAACAAAATCCTTTGAAAGTCAAAATCAGTTTGGACGTTATCCATGAAATTCAAATAAGCAAAATATATTTGAAACATGTATAATATGTATTATTGAATAGCAATATAATATTTCCCACATAACGTTACCAAAAGTTAGCATGCAATAAATTCTAATATTGCACTAGTGCAATAAATCTTCAAATTTCATGACGCCATCAACGTTTAAATCTTAGTTTAAACCAATTTTTACTTTCAAATATTATATTGCTATACAATAAAAGGGTTATTGCATGAATAATGGGAATATTGTCCCTCGTAGAACATATAATGCACTCGTAAGCTAGTGCAATATAAAATTCTACCCGGGACACTATTCCCTAATATTCGTGAAATAACTCTATATTATAAAAACACGTATTTTAAACTGAGGTTTCAAAATCATGTGTTAGAAAGATCGTTAGAGTAGCATGATATTTTCCAAATGGATACAAATGTGATAAGTACATTATATTTGTTTTTATGTTTTATTTGATAAGGTAATAGGCCTAAATTAACACTGCAATAAAACAAGAAGAATGGGCCATGAAAGTAATTTCTGTCAAAGTTCGTAATTCGTCTTGTTTAATTTAGCTTACAAATACTGTTTTTATATGCAGGGCTTGAGTACATTCTACTTAGAATTATTTATTTATCTACAGTAAGTGAGGTAAGTCGTGTACGTAAAATTCCAAATGAGAGCGTAATCATTTATGTGACCGTTAAACAATGTGTCCAATAAGAATTCTGTTTTAGTATTCTTCAAAATAAACTTTTATAATGTAACAGATACAGATAATCATATCCATAATTTTTACCAACAAGGCTGTATCAATACGCATTTAAATAGATTTTACGATTGATTACATTGATAATGAATCGATTATTCACTTTTTATGCTTGAACTGTTTTAGTTTAATAGTATCACTTTCAAGCATGATGCATTTCTCATTAAAGACATTTGAACCAAGTAACTAGTTTAGATGTATTATTGACAACACAATTATCATTAGAATGTCCACGACCTGTAAAATAATCCTTGTTATAGAGGAGACAAAAATAAACTCATGAGAAGAAACTGAGCATTTCATATTGCAAGATCGTTACTTTTCCAAAATCCAAGGACTTATATCGTTTCTTTACTGGCTACGAGTTGTCAGACAAGATGAATTACAATGCCCTTCATTTGAGTCTGCTACAGCGTTTGCTCGATGTCTTTGTCCATCTAATATACGTAGTTGTTTTACAGTTCTTTCATGTGCGTATATTTAAATCAAATACGCCCTTTTGAATAACAACGGAGAAGAAAGTTCACCATAGTATCATCTTACATTTTACATCGAATTAAACGTTAAATTGTTTGAATTCCATACATATTGTATGACAACTTGTTATGTATAACAGATACAATTAAGGATGTTGGGTGCTCGGTTTTAAAATAACAAGCTATTAAAAAGACTGTTTAAAACTGATGGTATAAATATAAAAAACAACAAGAAATGTTAGTAGCTTTGATGAAGAAATTAAAGTCTTTGAAGATTGAACGACAAATTATCATCTCTAGATTAAACATTCATGTCCGTTTCATATGTTGTTGTCCCCGCAAAGCCCCAAACAACATCGTTTTTGTGTGTAAAACTCATTACATTTACTGCTTGATAAACGAATAAGGTATTGACAATTTACTTGGAAACTCAACATATACCCTCACGACACTTACCAAAGAGGAAATCCTGGACAATCATAGGTCTGTTCTGTGTTCCTTTGGAATTTCAACCAAAGATGAAGAACTGGATCTTCCATCACTGTATTGGATACCTAAACTACATAAGTGTCCTTACAAACAACGGTATATTGCTGGGTCTTCCAAGTGCTCCACGAAACCTCTTTCAAAATTATTAACATCTATTTTATCAGCAATCAAAGACGGGCTTCAAAGTTATTGTGAAACTGCATATTATAGAGGGGGCGTGAATCAGGTGAGGATACTTAAAAATTCCAAAGATCTTTTAGAGTACATACAATCTAACTCTCTTTCATCTTGTAACAGTATTAAAACATTTGACTTTTCTACTCTTTATACAAGTATTCCACATTCCAAACTAACAGACAAATTGAAAGAGTTGGCATTGCTTTGCTTCATAAAAAAGAATGGCCAACGTAGATACACGTATCTTGTCTTAGGGAGGGATAAATCCTACTTTGTAAAGCAACACTCTGATTCAAACAAAAAATTCTCTGAAACTGATATTATCAAGATGCTTGATTTCTTGATTGACAACATATTTGTTACGTTCGGAGGACGCGTTTTTCAACAGACTGTCGGCATTCTAATTGGAACAAACTGTGCCCCTCTACTTGACGACTTGTTTCTTTTTATTATGAGGCTGACTTCGTGTAGGAACTTCTTAGAAAGAAAGATAAGAAGTAAGCAATATCCTTTAACTCTACTTTCCGCTATATAGATGATTTTCTTTCACTAAATAGTTCAAAATTTGGTGACTATGTGGAACGCATTTATCCTATCGAGCTAGAGATAAAGGATACTACAGATACAGTAATGTCGGCCTCATATCTTGACTTACATCTAGAAATTGACAATGAGGGTCGGTTGAAAACAAAACTTTACGACAAAAGAGATGATTTCAGCAGCCCAATTGTGAACTTTCCATTTCTAAGTAGTAACATTCCAGAAGCACCCGCATACGGGGTATATATCTCCCAATTGATAATTTATTCTCGTGCTTGCATTTCCTATCATGATTTTCTTGATAGAGGGTTGCTGCTCACAAGGAAGCTATTAAACAAAGAAATCCAAATGTTGAAGTTGAAATCCTCCCTTCGTAAATTTTACGGACGCCATAACGAGTTGGTTGACCGTTATGGAATAACCGTTTCACAAATGATATCGGATATATTCCTTACGTCGTAACTACAATCCTCTTTCCTTTCATGAACGTGACCTACCGAAATAGCCTATTTACCGGATTTGTTATCACATAAGCAACACGACGGGTGCCACATGTCGAGCAGGATCTGCTTATCCTTCCGGAGCACCTGAGATCACCCCTAGTTTTTTGTTGGGTTCGTATTTTTTATTCTTTAGTTTTCTATGTTGTGTCATGTGTACTGTTGTTTGTTTGTCTTTTTTTTCATTTTTAGAAATGGCGTTGTCAGTTTGTTTTAGATTTATGAGTTTGACTGTCCCTTTGGTATCTTTCGTCCCTCTTTTATTTAACATTGGCAATTTTTTTCCTTCAAAAACAATCAAAAATAACAAAGATAATGTAAGATTTTGATCAAAGGCGTTGTTAACTATATTTAATAAAAATATGAATTGGAAGAAGAGGGATTACGAATATCTGACAACATTTCAAAACCAGATCAACGAACAGCATCGAGATCAAAGTTTAGAACGCCACATACTCAGAACACAAAAAGAGCAAACACGGAACAAACAAACATTACGACGTCATGAATGTCCAACATGGATGTCAGAACTGATAAATATATGAAATTAAATTTGTTCATATCCATTAAACGGAATATATTCTCTTACAAAAAAAAGCAATTAATTCGTCCTATCTTTTTCATTTTCATGATATAATCTAGCATCAATAAAATAACTCTGGGAAGCTGAATTATAGAAATATTCAGTAATGACAAAGCATTTACAATTGTAATGCTAAATTATCGAGTCAATGTCGTCCAGATAGATAGAATAATAATGAGGTTCTGATCTTTTGTTTGCTAGTTCACTTGACCAGTAACATTAAATGTTACACGGGCAAAAAAAAAAAAGAACGATACAATTGATATGAAAATAAACTAATCATTTTGATTAAATACGTACAGATATGTATTAAAGTATTTGTTTACTAAAACATCTGATATATACGACAATATGCATCAGACTGGTGAATGCCTCTTACATTTATAGTCATGAAAAACACAGAACGGGTCTAATTATTTAAAATCTTTGATTAATACTTTAGTAGCTATCACTTCTTTTATCATTCTTGTTTTTGTAGGAATGATGCATATCACACTATTCAAAAGATTCAGTGTTTTGTAAATTTCTCCTGTAAAACATCATAATTCCATAATCTTGTTTACCTTGCAGGCGCCAAAAAATGCATCATGCCACTAAAGAGGCATGCTATTCGAAACAAATGGTATTGTCAGTAAAATTAGCGACAATAACTTCGAAGAAGTAGCTATATAGTAATGCCATTTCCAATTGGTAATTAAACTCATCATAGATACTAGGATACTGTACTTAGACGTTATATTCAAGACGTGCATCAATGAAACTATTTAGCAAACACTTGCAACTGTCTAGACCAATTCCTTAATCCACTAATAAAACAAACAATTGAAGCCTGTGATATATTCTAGAACCTTTTTTGCTTTGAAGACGCTATTTAGATTTTTTTTAAAGTTGTGTTATATGTTATACGTGTCAATTTTTTTAAACTTTTCATTAAGTTTCCGATTCGTACAGGAAACTGGTGTCCTAGAAAATTGACAACGTTTAAAAATCTCTGATTATAAAATGAAAACTGAAATGGTATACATTGGTAAATGTCAGTTCTGTGTTGTGCTGGTAGAATACTATTCATCGTTTTAGATTAACTATTAGCTTAAACTATTTCATGGTTGAATATGGCTTCTTCTAGGAAAATAACCAAATATAACCATCACAAAAATGTATATACAACATTCATAACTTATTCTAATTGCCTTTTGACTGTTTTATTATCCGACTGAAATCACGCATCTTCGTATTATTATAAATAAGGGTAAATGACTTTTTTTAGAATTTATTGCGTTTTGTATCGATCTGACGAGTCGAGCCTTTAAAACTGATTTTGATAATTTGTTTTTATGTTTTGCTTTTGTACCACTTTCACAAGTTAGGGTTAGGATTGAACGCCTGCAAGCCTCCTTAAACCCATCACATTCTGTATGTGCCTCCAAGTCATGATCCTGGAATTCCATTTGTTGTTTTGTATTATCTTTTTTTCGTTTGTTGTTTTACAGTTGTTTAGATTTCCAAGTTAAATTATTGTTGAAGTTACCTATG
The DNA here is from genome assembly GCF_965363235.1 of Mytilus galloprovincialis. Lineage (NCBI taxonomy): Eukaryota > Metazoa > Mollusca > Bivalvia > Mytilida > Mytilidae > Mytilus > Mytilus galloprovincialis. The sequence goes on from NC_134851.1 coordinate 51,016,315, forward strand.
GTTTCTACCAATGGTTTCTAACAATTCTTTCACTTTTTTTGGTGAATAACTATCTCATTTGCAATAATACCAATTTTCCGTTTTTTATGATAAATTGTTTGGACTTTCATGGACTTCAGGTATTTTGGGTGTCTTTCGCCATCTTGGATTGTAAAAAACAGAGAATATAAGGTCAATATTTTCAATCAAATTAACAAAATTTGATGCAAGCATGTACTTTACAAATGTGAATTTGCATTTAAAAGAACAAACTTATAAGATTATAACTTATAAATATTAATATTTTAACAAAGTGTAAATTATTTTAGCTTTATTTTAATGTTTTTTATTTGGAATTTTAAGGGGAGGTAAATATAAAATAGTGCATTTTCTGAAGGAATCTACATGGAATTTTGCTATTTTGAATTTTAAAAAAAACTCAAATTGAAAACATAATTGAAATGTTCAGCTTAATCAATCTTTTTCTTTTGAAGATAAATTAAGGATTATATATACTGTATATAGTGGAGCGGCGGATAGGACAATTTTAGAAATTTAAATTACCTAAATACCTCATGGGATTTTAATAGCTCATTGGAAAGCTGAAATCCTGTACTTTTTGAAAATATGTGTCGTCAATATCAAATCTGGTACAATAATATCGAAAATCAAGGTCAAAGGTCATCACTTAAAAAAATCCTACTTTCATCTAGAGAAACAATACCATTGATATTTTTCAAAATTAATAATCTATTCAATAAATTATACGAGTAGTATTATGTAGAAAAACGTTAGTTCATACAAAATCTTTTTCATATTTGCACATGACGTCAGAACAACGTTTTATTTAACTTTTTTAAAGGTAGTCCATGGTACATACAAATTTTAATGCCTAATGGAAAACAGGAACATATTAACATTGATAATTGACATCGACAAATAGCATTTCTTGAATACTTTAATAGTTGAAAAGTTTTCAAAGAGTATCTGAAATGCATAGCTAATAAATCAAACCAAATATGCAGCCATGAAAAAATTCGTTTCAGTTTTCAAGGATTCGACGTGTCACTGAGTTTTCTTAAAATGAATTCAAACTATCTCAATACAAGATACCTTTTTATTTAATATAGTTAATGGAGTTTGATATATTACTCAATTAGTGCAAGCGTGTTGTAGAACAAATTCCTAAAATTGAGACATGACCGTTATGGTATCTATGATGAGTTTATTTTCATACCAAATGAAACGTCGAAAACATTATAGCAAATTAAAATAAAGTTACCAAATATTACAAGAACTATTTTCATGGTATTTCATTACAACTACCTACATTTTGACAAAAACATAAATCAGTGCAAGGAAGACCCTGCTCCTTGCAAACACGTGCTGCCTAGCATGTTTTCCCCCTTACATGAACTAATTAGATCTTGTAGAAAGTCCGATGCCATTTGTCCCTCAAAGAAAACTGGCTCTAACGTGTCATGTTGCGCAGTTTTCCAACAAAGGCACATGGGGAGCCATAACTTCGGTTGGCTAGATTTGCCGACAACCAAACTTTGATTTGCCACATTGTACGTAGTACGTGATGCTTAAATACAAATTCACATGCCGAAAGCTTTTCGGTTGAATTGTTTTACACTGTCTTATCGGGGCCTTTTATAGCTGACTGCGGTATGGCCATTTTGGCTTTGCTCATTGTTGAAGGTCGTAAGGTGACCTAAGGCTACATGATTACCGAAACGGCTTGTTTTTGTCCTAAAGAGGTTGAATACCGACTTTTAACCGATTCCAAAAAAAAAACTTGAAGTGAAGTCACACCAACCCAGAGCATGAACGACCGGCATAATAAGACTTTAAATGGAGTAAGTATGTTATTACAATTTGACACCAGGCACTCTGCGAGACTAGCACATTTTCTCCGAATGTCATGCGAAATATTCATTGATACTGAAGAAAATGTTTCAAAAGACTTTGTCAAGAGACAAGTAACAAAACTTATCAAATAGGTTGACAACATTGCATCTGACATTTCAAACGATATGCATTTGTACTTGGTTATTTGCACGATAATAATCCCTAGATATATAAATATTTTCCATTTTTTGTCATAAAATTGAGGCTGCTTCATAAAGTACATACATACCGATTTGTCGTTGGTTTTGGTGGAGCTACATGTACTTAAGTCTCAACCATTTTTATGCCCCACCTACGATAGTACAGGGGCATTATGTTTTCTGGTCTGTGGCTCCGTTCGTTCGTCCGTCCGTCCGTCCGTCCGTTCGTTCGTCCGCAGGTTAAAGTTTTTGGTCAAGGTAGTTTTTGATGAAGATGAAGTCCAATCAACTTGAAACTTAGTACACTTGTTGCTTATGATATGATCTTTCTAATTTTAAAGCCAAATTAGACTTTTGACCCCAATTTCACGGTCAACTGAACATATAAAATGAAAGTGTGATTTTCAGGTTAAAGTTTTTGGTCAAGGTAGTTTTTGATGAAGCTTAAGTCCAATCAACTTGAAACTTAGTACACTTGATGCTTATGATATGATATTTCTAATTCTAAAGTCAAATTAGACTTTTGATCCCAATTTCACGGTCCATGGAACATGGAAAATGATAGTGCCAGTGGGGCATCCGTGTACTTTGGACTCATTCTTGTTAATTATGCTTTGATGTTATTCGCTGTCTTAACAGCGTCTCCAATGAAAATATCGCTAGCAAATACAATGCTAGATTTATATTGTCCTTGTTAAGCAAAACAGGCAATTGCATCCCTGTAGTACCTCTCAAGTTTAGCCTTATGTATAGAGGAATTACAGTATGTCTTACTTATTTTATCAGGTAAAAAAGACTGATACCTTGTCAAAAGTGATGATTAAACAAGAGACTTTTTGTCAAGAATAAGGTCTTTTTTGGCATCTAGCGGGACCCGTTTTAACGAGATTGTTAAATTGTCCATGTGATTGAATAAAAAAACAAATCAAACACACCTGAAAACCAAACGAACCCGAAAATGAAATTCACTTTCCCTGTTCAATTCAACAAAAACGAGTATACAACAATACCAAACAACATAAATTAATCACAAGGCTTTGGAAATTATAAAATGAACAAGAAATATGCTTAAAAATGACTACAAATGACCTTCGCTAAATCGCTGAATGTGCGACTATAACTAGAAACCACAACAATGTCGGTAAATCTGTGACAAATATTCGGACTTGAAATCTGGATAAAAAGCAGATATTTAGTCAAATATTTATATTTTTAGGAATTAACTTCAAAAAGTAAATCGGGTCGATTGAAGTATTATACGGCGGCTTCATTGTTGTGCCTTTAAAATATACCTATACTGCACGTGCAAATAATGCTAGATGAAAAACGATGATTTTTACAGTGTTATTTTCAACCATTTTCAGATGCATTAAGCATTAAATTTAGGACCATTTGGAAATGCCCTTACATTGTATGAAGTTCACGAATAACTTTATTTACCTATTTCATTCAAAATTTATTTTTTAGAACGGGTTTGTTGTGAAATTTGACTACCGAATCGGCAGTGGGGTATGCGATGCAAGTTGGGTAACGTCAGTAAAGGCTATTTTTAACGTCATTTGTACCACATTTGATATTGACGACAAATATTTTTCTAAAGCTGAATAATCGATAAACATTTTAGGACCTTAAAATTCCATGAGGTATTTAGGTAATTTAAAATCGTTAACTAAGCGACTTTTTCAACATTCGCCGCTCCACTAATAAGGGTTCCTCTCACTGAACCTTTCAAAGTGACTGTATTGATGGTATATATCCAATAGACCATAAAATAAAGGAAGCAGTAAATACAACTTAGTCTGGTCGATATCTCGAGAAATTTATCATAATAATTGGTTGAAAAATATACTCTACGACAAAACGTTGGAGGCGAACTGAGAACCCGAGGTACTGAGCAACAGGTTTCAATAACATCGGTTATTGGCCGGGGTCTATTTCGATAATCATTTAATTATCTATGGGATGCTTTTACTGCTGTTTTAATTTTTTGTTGTTTCAATTTTTTCATTATGCTTTTGTCTTTTCTTCTTTGACTTATGGGTGTTCATTTCCTCTTGTTATCTTAAGGCATTAATGATATTTGACGGACTTCACATTTATCTGCCTTAGAAAGAAAGATAAACAAACCCCCAATGTATGACATAACAACTTACATCATAATCGTCCTTTAATCCTGTACAGAATCCTAATTTGTATAAAGTCAATTTGAAAGGGACATATTTCTCATATATTGCAGAATAATTTGATCTTCTCCGTTGTATTTATTTATTATTGATAATTTCTCATCTGCATTACTTTTTAACCGCTCCGTACAAATAATATCCGATCTGATTTGAACTTTCAGTCACAATTGAAATTTGATTCGTTTCGGGAATTAACTGATATCGGAATTCAAATGACAATCTCCTAATTTCAATACTTTTCATATTAATGATCCTACTGTGACCGTCTCTTTAATCCTTTACCACCTACCGTAATAGTTTAATTTTAATTAGTTTTTTCACACAGCTTAATAGTTATATTTACAAAATCATGCTTTATTCTACCCATGCGGAAACACGTTATTATACCTATAAAGATAGTCTGACTTGCTTTTCTATGCCGTATATACTAAGAGATGATATATCGTAATTTAGAAAAGAACTGTTCGAACTATTGATGCATCACTGATTCAAAACTAATGATGGGAAGCTTACAATTTCTGACTTTTTAATTAATCAGTAAAGCATCTAAGATCAGAAACAATCCACTTCAACTGTTATAGAGTTCATATTGATGGATATTCTTAACATTAATTGATTTATATACCAGTGTTATACACCATCATGTCTTTGCAATATCAAAATCTCAAAATTGAACAGATAATTGAAATGGAAGGACAAAAGACAGGTGAAAAATAAGCTGAAAACGCCATGGTTAAAAAAGGAAGAAAAAGATTAAACAGACAAATATCATTACACAAAAACCAACATAAAAACCTAAAGACTGACCATTACGAACCCTACAAGATATATTCAATATAAATTATGTGTTATATATATGTTATTCTAAATCAAAATCTGCTTTACATAATTTCGTATAAAATGGTATACAAAAAGGACTTGTTCATAAAACATAACGAATAAGAGGGTTAATTGGATAAAGATATAGAAAAATGTGTACTACATTTTTTAAATAGTGAAATATTTAAATTTTGGCCGTGTTTCTTTGAAAAACATACTTCAAATAGTTAAATTTGCATTGTAATATAATCTTTAGTTACTAATAATCTTAAAACATAGGAGCACTTTTATAGTACTGTGTACAATGTTTATAACAGATCCAAGGCAGATCCAAAATATTTATCACTAACTCTGAATGCGTAAAAAATGTCATGTGTAATAAAGTCAATATTAATTGATCAGGTTTTTTTTGAGTAAGTACCAAATCAGATAGCAAACAAACAGCACAGATGATAAATAAAATAATGGTACATTATTTATTTATTGTGCAATGTATACTGAGGACAAAACAAAAAGAAAATGTTACCGATGAAGACATGCTCCTTGAGAAATTGTGTACTTGTGCAACGATAATTGTTTTTGCATCAGAACTAACTCATAACTTTAACTTTATGGTAATGTCTGCTCCTACTTTTGTAAAGTATTTATCAGTCAGAAACTAGGAACACTTAAGAGAATAAAGCTTGGAAAAGTCATGTAACATATTGCAAAATAAATCACAGTAAAATATTGTTTGTGATATAGAAGCACTTTATTGTTTGATAATTACGACATTTGTGTTGTTACATAGACTGTATAGGATAATATAATATCTAAAACATACAAAGTAAGATATATTTATGTATCATTTTTCGAATCGACCAGCAAATATATGTGTCAGCAGCGTATTAATGTACTGTTATATGGTATATACAATTTTCATATTCTATAAGGAGAAATAAAACGAACGAAATCACCTATATTTGCAATTTTTATTCGAAATTCTGCATTATTAACGATTATAATGACACTTTAGTTGTTAACATCGAGAAAAAATATTTAAAGTCTGATGCTTTTGCCTAATTGGTGTGTTAATCGATCATAAGTGTCAATTAATTAGCTACTTCAATTCATTCGACTGTTTATTTGTATAACGCTGCGGAAAATTATCAACAACAAAAAACTTTATGGAAGACTGCATGAAAATATTTCTTTTGACACCTCAATTCTACCAAATCAATGAGATTTTGACGTAGAAGAAAGCATTATTTTCCCTGTCTAAACACAAGTACTTTTGATTAAGTATTATCACGAGTGCTTCAATACTCGTATAATCAAATGCTACTTTTCATAAGTTCATAAGTTGTGTTTTATCACAATAACTACTAGTAACAGACTTCTGTAATGATAACTATAACAATTTGGATTTCCTGTTTGAACAATAACATAAAATATTTCTACAAACGACATACACGTATCAAACTTAGAATCTGTCTTTCGTTCATTTGAATTATTTACAAGGTCATGGTTTTCTCAGCCTGTATTCAGCGATAACATACATGGTTGATCCATTCTCATTCTGTTTGTAACACCCGTAGTCAATCGGTTGTTGTCAGATGATGTCTGTCGTTCTTGGTTGTTGTTTTATTTTATTCAGTAGGACAACCAGAAGCGCCTGAGTAAGGATTTCGGCGCTCAGTGATACGGTTCACTAGACGACGTTGTCAACACGTAATGGCGGCCATTATTTGACGTCGGATTTGGCATTCCACGTTGAAAAGTTGCATTTATGAATTCTTGAGGGGGAGGACAGGGGGTATCCTTCTCCCTTCTCCCACCCCTCTTCTCCTTTCTCCTACCCCCGTTCTCCTTTCTCCCATTAGAATAAAACATCTCCTTTTGAGATATTTTTTCTTGAAATATTAGAAAAAATTTTAAAAGGAGAGATATTTTATTTTTTCTCCTTTCTCCAACTTTTTCTCCTTTCTCCCGGCCTCCTCTCCTTTCTCCTACCCCCTTTCTCCTTTCTCCCACCCCCTTTCTCCTTTCTCCTACCCCTTTCTCCCTGTCTCCCTTACCCCTGTCCTCCCCCTCATTCTTGGATGCTTAAACTTTGTGCCACACAACATAAACGATAAAGCTTTATTCCAGATATTGCAGGTAATTATTTTCAAAGAAGTCGTATCTCAAGAAATGATTTAAACGGCAAAAATAAAGTGTAAAATAATATGAAACATGCATGCACATGATGCATGAATATTGAAATCCCAGTTTTCATTATTTCCTTTTCATGTTATGAATCCACTATTTAATACACCAATAACTGGTGAATTACATTCGGATTTCGGTCTGGGGTATCCGCCCTTGTCTCCGGAAATATTATACCCCACTGTCAACATCCGTTTTCAAACTGGTGAGACAAAATTAAAAAGTGTTCTTCACGATCTCCCTGGAAATAATTCACTCTATCACTTTGTCCGCATATAATAGAACATTGTAAACATGAAACTGCAAATACGGACCAAAACAAATCAAATTTGAAAGCATGGTTGATTGTAATGGCCTGACCATTAAGTATAACCGACGATTGGGCTCAAGGAGAAAAGACTATCAGGTGCTGATACTTTAATTATGAACCAATCTGACATATGGTAAAAAGCTGAAAAACAAATAAAATACAATTTTACAATGTGTTCAATTAATGTTATTAAAACGAAATGTCAAAAGTAATAGATAGCACAGTCCGTTGAATCCGAGAAAATGTTGTACTTTCGAGAGCAGTTAAATTTCCAGTGTTTCATAGAGAGAATGTTCAAATATGTATAGAGTAATTTGAAGGCTTCAAAAACAATGTTGTAAAGTTAACTCACTCTGTGGTTAGCCACGAATTGTGTCCTAGATGACGTTTGTCCTTTGAAAAGTTCTCCAGAACTGGTATGACCTTGCAATGTTCAGTTTGAGATCCGTGTGAGCAGGGGAAAGGTAGCGATGATACGATATTTTAATGTTCTTATAAGGTTAAAGATGGATAATCCTCCTAGACTGGAACACATAAACAGATTAAGAATATAATCAAACGAACTATATAAATTACGGAACGGTGTAACAGAATACTCCCCGTCTGATGTCTATCTGATATCACTATTCCATAAAGTTTTCGAATATGAACACAATATTTACACAAATGAATTAATCCCAATATGAATTGAATATATACAGGTGAAATGTCCAGTATTGGTCGTGTGAGAAATATCACGTCTCAACTTACGACATTTCACTATAAAGTTTCTAGAGTAGATTAATTCCACGGAAAACTGGGTTCGGCACAGTCTCTTGTCCTATGAAGAAGGATCTCTCCAATGAGATCGTTCTGATTTGTAGAATGTTCCGTAGCTGTTGTTGAGATAGTAGGAACTGTTTTCTCCAACGTTGTGAGACGGCGACGACGGTTAAAGGTGGTCCTCCGATGGGTATGACGAGAGTTAATATATGATCCTCTTCCGGTTTGGCGAAAAGCTCCATCTTTGTGAGTATTAGACGAAATTAGGCGTTTCGTCATAACGTTCAATCCTGCAGATCTAGTCGCTCTATCTGTAGAGTGGCGTCCTCTATGTTTGATTTTGTCGTAGTAATGTCCAAGAAAAGGTGTTACTCTGTGACGATGTCCAGATAAAACTACTGGTTCCTTTTTACTTATATTCAAGTCAGATTTGGCAATACTGCTTCCTCCTCGTAGTAGACGTTGCTCATGCAATGGCAGATTGAGATTGACAATAGGTCCTTCTTTCGGAATAGGTTTGTGAATGCTATTGATTTCCTCTCCATGAACTTTAGGTTCTGTAGATTTCGGAATGAAACTTTTTTGATCTATAGATTTTTCTATAGAAGTCACAGATTTTGCTTTTAGTGACACGAGTGCTGTCCCTTTAGAGGAATTTGTGCGTTTACCAGGCTTGGTACTAGGTCCTGTACATTCAAGGAATTGTATTGAATGCGATTTAGCGACCTTGGCATTCGAATGAAAGTTTTTGTCGTTAGACTGAACAACAATTGGATTCTTGTCCTTGACGGTTATTTCCGGTCTTGAGGCAAGACGTTGTTCTGATACCGTGATTGAAACGTTAGTTATCTTTGTGTTGACTTCAAAAGGAACAGTTTGCTTGTCAATGTATGTATTTCCAATTATGACCCAACCAAGTCTCAACTTTTGGGCAAATGGAGTTCGGGATGGTCCTTGGCGTTGTTCAAGGACGTGGTGTGCCTCTATAAGGTCCCTTCCAATAAGGAGAAGAATTTGACAACGTTCCTCTATTGGTGGAATGCTTCCTCTGAGTTCTTTCAGATGAGGATGATGCATTGCAACTTCAGGAGTAGGAATTTCGTCTCGATGATTGGGAATATTATTACATTCAATTAATGTAGGCAGATCAAATCGTACGTCACTATGTACAGATTTTATGACGAAATCTTTTCCTCTTTTCCCGGAAGTAGCTACTCTGCCGGAGCATGTCGTAAGAGAGTAGTTTTCAGGTTTCTCCCGAACGTTAAACAGACTGAAGAATTCAGGCGAGGCAAGAGACCGGTTGCTTTGGTCGTCAATAATGGCGTACATCCTGATAATTTTGTTTGTCTTGTCCTTGTGGTACACGTCCACAGGTAATATCTTGGCATAAGATTTCTCGCTCTTATGATCTTTGTAGATCTCTGTGCAGATCGAACTTACAGAGGTTAACTTTGTTTCAGCTGACTCTGTCTGCTCCCCGCCGTAGGCTTGTCTGGGTGAGCTAAACTGGGAACTTTCAGATTGTTGTGGTCTAGTGATGTGAAGTGCTGTGGTATGTCGTTCACTTCCACACTCGTTACAACTGATACTTGCGTTGCAATCCCGACTTCTGTGTGTGGTTGACTCACAACACTTGTAGCACACATTGTTTTGTCTTAACAGTTCCTTGCGTTCCTCGATTGGTTTGGCTCGGAATGCTCGGCATTCATTCAAGGTATGCTTTGTCTTATGTAGGATACACAGATTTTGTTGTTGACTGCTGTCTTCAGTTTGCTGTTCAACAGCCGTCTTATGGACGTTGACTTTAGAGTACGTCTGAGGTGTGAACCTTGGCGTAGAGTCTTTTGTATTTGGTGTTACTTTTGATCCAAAGATGAACCCAGGATCGTTCTTAATTTTGCTCATTTCCCTGATGAAGGCAGAGAATTCTGTGAATGGCGGAAAGGCAACTTCATATTTGGACTTGTATCTTGAAGCCCTTGTTATCCACTTTTCTTGGAGTCCGTATGGTAGTTTTTCCACAATAGGATTTATACCGGACGAAGAATCGAAATAAGCAAGCAAACATCCCAGCTTGGGATTTTCCTTGTGATATTCGATTTCTGATAGAATATCAGACAAGTCATAAAGACGTGCGTTATCTTTGTTCGTCAAGGTAGGAAAATTGACGAGTTTACTCGTGATAGAGGCTTCCAACATTTCTGGAGCACCATATCGCTCATCCAGTCTTTGCCATAACCTCTGTAAGCCTCTAGTAGGGTTGTTGGCATTTGATGCCCTAATACTCATGGCATGTTTACCAGACTCTGGCCCTAGCCACTTTATCAGTAGGTCTATTTGTTCCGAGTCAGAAACTTGTAATTCGTCTATGACGTTTTTGAAGCTAGATTTCCATGTATGGAAGGATTCTGCCTGGTCATTAAAATTTGTTAGCCTGGAGAATAATAGGTCTTTGCGTAAAAGAAATCTAGTTATCTCCGACGTGGGATTGATTTGTTGCTGGTATGCTACAGGGTTCTCTTCTATTACGCCTTGTTTTGGGTGTGAAACAGGGATCTCTTCTATAAAGTCTTGTTTTATGCGTAAGACAGGGATCGCTTCTTTAACACCCTGTTTTTGATGTTCAGTAGGGCTCTCATCTGAAAGACCTAATTTTTGTATGCCGGTTAATAATCCCAGATCTGGGATAAAGGTAACTTCCGGTGACTTAGTATCGGAAGGTAAGACAGCAGATGTCTGTGACAGCAAGTTCAGTGCCGCGGACGGCACGAACGCTGGTGCTTCGTGGCTCAGCTCAATTTTAACAGGAAATTGCTTTTTCTTTTGAGGTGCTGTTACTTCCTTCACAGCTGTTGATACAGGAAGTTTGTTGACAAAATCTTGCACACGCTGGAGCGGGTCTTCCTTTTCGTCAGGTAGTTCGCTAAAGGCTTGACTATCGTCGTATTCCAGGATACGAGCCTCGGCTTCTGCGGCTGCAGCTTCTTTCTGTGCTTCAAGAAGGTTAAATTTGGCTTTAAGCTCGACCTTTTCCCGGCTTACTCGTGCGGCTTCTTGTTGCATTTCAGCCTTCCTGCGCATAGCCTCTTGTTCTAATTGCATCTTTCTGTGAGCAGCCTCATGTTTACGTTGAGCGACTTCTTGCTCCATTTCTGCCTGTTTGCGTGCAGCTTCCTGTGCCATTTCACTTTGTCTGAACAGGGCTTGTTCCTCTAGCATTGCTTCCTGTTGTAGGATAAGGGCATGTTTTTCTACAAAGGCTATTTTAGACTTGGCAGCCTCTGCCTTGGCAAGCTTTCTCCGTGCTAGGCTTGACATGTCTGACACGTTAGAGCTACCACTGCGTGAGGTTTTCTTACCTTTTGAGGTCTTTGTTTTAGTGAATTTGGCCTTTGTTAGGGCGAGGCGATGCTCGTGTAGTTTTTCCATAACAAGTTCCACTTTGGACAGACGTAAATCCAAAGAGAGTTTACATGCATCAATTTCTTTTTGACTCTCCAATGTTCTGGTCCTTTTCAGAAAGTCAAGGTACTCATCTGTGAGCCTACGATAGTTATTACAGGCTTTAACTAGTTTGTCCTGAGCTGTGAGGAGTTGCTGGAGCTCGTTAGGAGGCGTTGTTACTTCCAATAACTGGGATTCAATGTCGGCCCAGAGAGCCTCCAGTTCCTGACAGAATTTGTCACGTTTTTCAGTGAAAGCTCCTTGTCCTTTTTCTGTGAGGTCACGTACTCGCCTAGCCTCGGGAGTTTCATCTGATTGTGATGTATTAGACGGATTTTCTAATAGTTCAGGGACATCTCCTTCTTGGGGCTGTATCTCTTCTTGTTGTTCCATATGACTGGGATCCATGTTGACTCAACGTTGTTGGGTCGCTGTCGAGTATACGCAAGATATGTAGTCCACTGTCAGTGTGAAGGTATGTACGTTGCTACGTTGTCGTTCCTTGTCTGGATATGTAAAGACAGGTTGTCGTCAATTTACTGTACGTCAAGGGATGACGCGTACATGCAGGGCTCAACAGGTAGGTTGTTATGTAGCTGTATAACTAACGTGGAGTGGCGTTGTCTGTGAGACACAACAGGCAAGTTGTAGACTTTTTACTGTAATGACCTGACCATTAAGTATAACCGACGATTGGGCTCAAGGAGAAAGGACTATCAGGTGCTGATACTTTAATTATGAACCAATCTGACATATGGTAAAAAGCTGAAAAACAAATAAAATACAATTTTACAATGTGTTCAATTAATGTTATTAAAACGAAATGTCAAAAGTAATAGATAGCACAGCCCGTTGAATCCGAGAAAATGTTGTACTTTCGAGAGCAGTTAAATTTCCAGTGTTTCATAGAGAGAATGTTCAAATATGTATAGAGTAATTTGAAGGCTTCAAAAACAATGTTGTAAAGTTAACTCACTCTGTGGTTAGCCACGAATTGTGTCCTAGATGACGTTTGTCCTTTGAAAAGTTCTCCAGAACTGGTATGACCTTGCAATGTTCAGTTTGAGATCCGTGTGAGCAGGGGAAAGGTAGCGATGATACGATGTTTTAATGTTCTTATAAGGTTAAAGATGGATAATCCTCCTAGACTGGAACACATAAACAGATTAAGAATATAATCAAACGAACTATATAAATTACGGAACGGTGTAACAGAATATTGATCATGTTTCATGCCGACTGTAAGTTCGCTGAAAAGGGGGGTACGGCATGAATTTTGCAGCACGTCAAAGACCATGAAGACGTCCATGTACTAAATCATTAGATTGTAAGACATATTCACTTTTTAAAACTGTTGGCTATTTTATACCTGGTCTAATATAAATAAATTTCCATTTCATCTGGGAACAATATATATGTAACACTCCCAAACGTGTCCTTCCCCCCAAACGTGTCCGATTCTCCCAAACGTGTCTTTTCTCCCTAAACGTGTCCTAAATGTACAATATTCGTTTAGAGCGAACATACACATAGTTCTGGAGTTGAATTAATCGTTAACTTTCATAATTATTGTAATTATAAACTCCGATGATGCCTTTTATATTTATCCGAATATTGCATGGCGGGGTTTTAACAGTATTTTTTTTTTACTTTTGTCAATAGTTTGTGTGTATTTCAAAAGCCCATCAAATTATAAACTTGTTATCCTGGTTTTTAATAAATTTTAGGTTTCCACCATCACTAAAGACACACGATAAGAAACATTACGTCCAGTGCCAAATATTTCATGCATAATTTTTATAGATTCTTTTTTTTTTATGAATATTACTGTTACGTGATCAACGCCGGTTTTAAATGCAAATTTATTTTGTAGTGTATAAATAAACTTTAGAATGTTGATTACGTATTGTCCAGTTGCAAGTACTTTATGCATATTTAGAGCGCACAATAGTTTTGCAAGTTTTAATGTTTTTACAGTTGTACTGTACACATTAACTTTAAACTAAACTTTAAACTGATGATCGCGTATTGTCCAGTTGCAAGTATGTCATGCATATTTAGAGAGAACATACAAGTTTTAATGTTTTTGCAGTTTTAAGAGAGAACATAGGCTACCTGTTTCTTTTTGTTTTTTTTACATTTTAACATACATGTTTTAATGTTTTTACTGTTCTTTTGTTAAGATAAACTCTAGACTGCTGGTTGCATATTGTCCAGTTGCAAGTATTTCATGCAAATTAGAGAAAACATATAAGTTTTAATGTATTTTTCATTTCTACTGAATAAATTAACTTTAGACTGTTGATTGCGAGTTGTCCAGTTGTCAGTATTTCATGCATAATTAGAGAGAACATTAAAGTTTTAACGCGCAGAGAAAGGGACACTTTCACCCGTTAACTGTACTGTTTAACTCAACATGTTTGCTTACAATTTACAAACGAAATAGCCGAAATGACGCCCCCACTTTAAGCCTGTTTAATTCTTCCGTTTTGAAAAAGTACTAACGTGCTTATGTATATTTTTAATGAAATGGTAAAATTAGTATACGTTAACGAAATAGCAATAACCAAATAACGCTTGATATGGACACGTTTTGGGGATTGGACACGTTTGGGGATTAGTTGAGAAATGGACACGTTTGGGCGTTTATACAAATGACACGCTTTGGCGCAGTTTTCAACTAGACATGTTTGGGGGAATCGGACACGTTTGGGGGGAAGGACACGTTTCTGAGTGTTACATATATGTTCCTGATTTCATATATGTCATATGCCAGATTTCATGTCTTGGCAAGAAAATGAAAAAAAAAAATAAATATCTTCTTTATCCATCAACCTCAAAAGAAGTAGAAAGCTTAGGGTCCTATTTTAAACAGGCATTTTTATCTATAAAAATTAAATCTTTTATGAACACAAATTGATACAATTCAAAGGGAAAGCGATTATAGACACTTGTTTCTGACAATGGGGGTTCACTATCCATACTCTTCTTTCCCATATAAAAAAACAAACCAGATACATGTAGCATCCACATTGTAATTAACCAATCTGACACCCATTTGAGAGCTTACACATACATTTACATGCCCAGAAACTAACTAATTTTAGTGGTGAAACCAGAACTTTTCATAAAGTGGGTGGGGGGGGGGGGGGAGAGGTGTATGGGACAGTCATGCTTCAGTGATTCCCTATATAATCAACCAAATATTTTCCAACAAGGTCTCAATAGTCATGACAGTGGTTCCTGGATTTAAATTGAGAAAAAAACTGGGTTGTGAGTGCCCCCAAAATGTATATAATTTTAGCTTGCATTGTACATGTACATGTTGTACATGTTATGATATTTATGTACACTATAATAATATATTTGAATATAAAAATGTTAACGAAAGGATTGTTAACACATAAATCTGCTCCATGTTATGATGTTTAACAGTGTTATACCTAAAAAATAATTTTTCAAGACTTGGAAATATTTTCTTTGCCCATTGTTGCCTGTATAACTATTATGTATTGAGCAAAATGCTGGAGGCATAATTATTTATCATACATGTACTTAGTAAAAACATGTATTTTCTCAGTAATTCATACATGTATGGCAAATTTGTATTAATGTGTTGATAATAACAATGCAAAGTTTGATTTTGCTTTGAATATTTTAGTATATAATTAATTTAGTAATTGTATGTACAATGTACATTTGCTTTATATTTACAGGATGGAGAAAGATGTTCACTATGAACAAAAATTCAAACATAGGACTTTTATATCTCAACAAAAAACACTTGTACATGTGTATGTGTGATATACATACAACAAGAAAACAGGAATCAAATGGAATGTCAACGACGGCAGTCTTCACGACGAACTTTTAAATCTACAGGTCCGGAGCTCAATTTTTGAAAATTTTTAGTTAGATTCTGTTGGCCTGTAGATATGATTTTTACAGGCCCGAGAGCAATTTTACTAGCCTGGGCTGCCTGGGCTGCCACTCGGCGTGAAGACTGTTGACAACGACCAGTAATGTTGAAAGCAAAATGATTTTAATAGAAAACAATAGGACTAGAATATATTAAAGGTAAGTAATCCAAAAGTGTCTGTTTAGAGTAAAAACAGTCGGTTATTTACAGTGTGCTATGATTTCAATCCCACAAACATGAGACAAAAACATAATAAACATGGTATGCAGACTGTTTTCATAAGGAAATAGACTGAAAATATTTACATTTAACATTCAGACATATATTATGTACTAAATTATTCAAGGCAAAACTAATTTTGGTATCATTTTAGTCTCTTGTGGACAGTTGTCTCATTGACAATCATACCACATCTTCTTTTTTATATATAAAAGTTGCCAATTGAATAAATGGAGGATGGAAATTAAAATTTATGAGATATAGGTCAAGGAATCATACACAGACTTTATGGTATTCTTTTTAATAGTTTAAAGATTTTATTCTGTTATCTATGCTGTATAAATGTAAAGATAGTTACATTTAAATTTAAAACCAAATTTCAAGAATGAAGGGTACCATAATTTAAATTTAATTTATGATAAAAAAAAAAAACAATATAAGGGAATTAACTCTTACATGATGTGCATCATATCCATGCAAAATGAAGGGTTTTAATAAATCTGACCTTTTTTTTTTAGATAAGAGAACGACTTGAGCAGACTGTATTGGGGTCATATATGGCAATAACAATGAAATACAATATATTATAATTAATATCATTCTTCATTACTTTTTGGTTGAATTTACAAACTCAATTTAAAAACAAAATATTTCATTTTCAGTAGACAACACATCCTGTCAGAGGAATAATTTTAATGGAGGATAAAAATTTTGATACCTGGAATCAGCAGAATCATTTACAGAATGGTAATCAAGGTGGTTCAAGTGATTATAAGCAGACATTTTTGTTGAACCAATGCAGGATTTAATAAATGAAAGTGTAACCGACTATGTGCTCCAAAGTGTAGTAGCAAGAGGATTTTTTTAGATATGTGAGACTCATCAACATTAAAATGTGCAAAAGTGAAATGTCACCATATTTATTAAAAAAAATAAGATTATTGACTCAGTTGTTTTCATGAATATATTTTTAAAGCAATTTCACTGTTATATAATTAATAAGATTCCACGTTTATTTTATACTTCTGACAACCGAATATATCTTCCCTCTGGCCTCAAGTGTTTCCCTTTTATTTTGCATCAGTGTAATTTAAAGAAAGCTCGGTTTTAGTTTTGGGCAAATTCAAGTTTTGCCATTCCAGAATTATTCCACTTTTTCCCTGGTAAATTAGACATGAACCCAAATGTTGTATTTTGCTTTGGTACTTTTACAAGAAATTGTGTGGCAAGGCTGAATTTTATCAAATAAGCTCATTTTTGGATATTTATCAGATATCACATACTTGAATAATCTTTAAAATTGAGAATGGAGATGGGCAATGTATCAAAGAGACAACAACCGAACCAAAGAGCAGAAAACATGAGCAGTACCAATAGTATGCTTATATTGATTTACTTCACTTTTGCCTTGTTGTTGAGATTGGGTGAAAAAAAAAAATTGTTTGTTTATTCCTATCAATTTGGGGGTTGGGACCAGTATTCAACACTGCATAACTACATGTATATCCTATCACCAGTTATGAAGCAGCCAACCATACAAAATAACCCCCGTCACTAAAAGGAGAAAAAGAGATGCACAACATACAAAAATATTCCATATTGCTACATTGTATCATTTGAAATATTTCATTTATTTTTTTTTACATGTGAAATTTTTTTTTGTATTAAGTAGTTATTTATTGAAGGTAATAAATACAGTTCCCTTTCAGTTTCCTTGCTTGATTACAGTTCTAAAATGAAAATTAAAATTTGGGGTATGATCAATGCCAATGAGACGAACTCTCCACTAGATATCAAATGACGAAAAAGGTTAATAAATAAAAATCTCTGACAGCCTTCAACAATTAGTAGCTACATGTACAAAAAAAACCCTGTTACATGACACAAGACAGGCTGATAAGGAATATTCTGCATCTGTATGCAAAAGTGAAAATATGTTTAGAAATAAATGCATGTGTAGCAATGGATGCAAATAAATAGTCAATCCAGAAAAAAATCCTATTATCTCCAACGTTATGGCGTATGCGGTTTATGCACAAAATTGTCAACAAACTTTTACATACTCCATTCAAATAATTTACATTAAAAAGACAACAAAATAAAAAAAAAAAAGAACAGGGCGAATGGGTATAATGGGCAAACAAGTACTATTGTAAACAGACCAGGATTTCTTTTAGATTCCCACCACCTACTTAGAATAGCAAATGGTCAATCCCTCCTATGCATAAATATATTGATACTAATATAGTCATTATGTCAATGCCCGAAGAAACTGCCAGTTGAATTTATAATAAGTTTTTAAAGTCATGACGAGTTTGAACCTCCACTGTAACCAGAGATTGCGAACCATGAGCCCTAAATATGACACATGCCTTCAAATGACAAAATTAAAAGAGCATGCCCCTGCCAACGCCCCCTCCCCCTTTTAAAAATAAGAAACAAAACAAAACACACAAGATTAGCATTATATTAACGAAAGGAATATCAATAGCTTTTCTATGTCCTAATCAGATAAGATGTTCATTAAAAACTAAGCGGCAGGTAACAATATTCACGGAATGAATCTGTTTTTTATAAGTTCAGTTGCCTGAGTAGACAACTTTCGAGTTCGATGCATTTCCGTCAAAAACTCTGGTTTTAGTGAACGTCATTTGTGCGTTTAGGGGCGTCGTTACTTCCGTTTCAATGTTGAGCGAGTGGTTGGAAAACTATAATTCTATATTGTACGACTTATTCAGCAAATTAAATTCTCAAAATTGACAATCAGCACTGCTGTCATTAGGGAATTGTCATTAAGTACGTACAGAACAACCATTTTTTCTAGTTTATCCTGCACAACGACGATCACTAAGACGTTTGATGAACGTAAATAGTGCAGGGATACAGGCGATCCCCTCTATCTGGTAAATGACGTCATAAAGGCGCGCATAATTGACGAGTTTTTGCCGGTGACGGATGAACTCGAAAGCGGTCTGTTGGGGTCCCATGATGGTGTAGGCCTAACACCCTAGTGTACCAAGTATGGTATAACGTTGGTATGGATTCAACATATTGCATGACTTCCTTGGAATTAAGATTAACAAAATTGCTACAAAAAAGAAAAGAATCCAACTTTTAATAACATTTTACGTTGGCATTTTCGGCACCGGAAATTAACAACGTTGATCTATGTACTGATACAACTTCGGTTGAGGTCGATTCCGGCAATTCTGCTTAAAAAATCACAAGCAGGTAAAATTTATTGATGTCTTAACATATATTTGTTATGTTTCAACTATTTTTATTGGATAATTATTTTCGAGAGATGAATTACTATCGTGTACTTCAGAAACCAAGTTATGGGAGGACCACGCCCCCATAGTGGGGACATACAAAATAAAGATGACCGTTCTCCATTTCTACTGGACAGAAGTGCCTAATTTTTTCATAACACATACATTTTGTACCAAAGATTAGCAGATGAAAGTATAAAAAAAATTGAGGCGGAGATTTTTTAGAAACGCCTCATATCTTTAGCATATCAATAGACGTAACGGAAAAATAGACGAAAATGGGGCCTTCTTCAATTTCGAAAAAAATCTATAATTTTACAATCCATTGACATATATTGTTATATTTACAGGGGTTTCATACCTAATGATTCACCTTTTCATAACATTTGAATGAATATTTACTTTAAAAACAGAAACTCTTCCAATTTTCAAATCTACTGACTATGCAAGGAAAAACCTGTAAAAGATTGAGACCCCTACTTTAAAATGGGAACAAATTTTTGCCCTGGCTTGGACACCCCTATTCTTTACGAATTTCGATGCCAAAAACTCGCGAGAATAGGATGTAAAAATTTTTAGCAAATCAAAGGATAGGTATTTTTTTGTTCCCATTTTTGATAGAGCCATTTAATCCTACAGTGCAGAAAATCAAAATCCGAAATTCTATGTTCAGATGTAAAACAAATAAGATTTCCTTATCTTTCAATGATCAAAAATAAAAATAATATGTAAACTCATATATTTTTCTCATGCAGTCATGCTTAAAATCGACAGTATTTATCGTCCACACTTTGCCGCAAACGAATTTAAAAAAAAATACAAAAGCGCGCCATTTTTCAGTTGACGTCGGCCGACGCAAAATAGTCCAATTTTCGGCGTAGGACTACTGAGCGCCGCCGAATCACATTTTGGCCGAAAAGGCACATCCGGTTGTCCTACTGATTTAAATAAATCAGTATATTTCTTTCGTTGTACTGTTTCACGTTTCACGTTCTGTTATTCGTGGCCTTCTATCGCTTTTTGTTGTTGTTGGTGTAGACAGTAATGTACATGTAAACTTTATTTGTTAAATTATTTGAGTTTTTGATGGAAATTTGTTTTATTTGAATGAAACTACGTCCCTTTATTTTCATATCAAAATAGAAGTCAGTCATACCGAATCACGATGCAAAATTAACAATAAAACACCGACTTTCCGGTACCAAATGTAGAATATAACTTTCTTTTTGCTTAAATGTATTATCCTGACCACAACCTACAAGCAAAAGCTCAAAATCTTTCCAAGGTTGAGTAGAAAATAAATGCAAGCAAATACAAATAATTAAGAATAAACACTAAATAAAATAAAAGCGAAATAAATTAATAAGAAAACGACATCGATGCTTTAGTATAATCGTAGTATGGTTTTCAATATGAATCGGATCTCGATAAGAACAGCATACATTGTATTCACATGAAAACCTTCGAACTACATTTGTAAAAACTGTATATCTTAATAGAAAATTATGAAATTTTGACTAAAAATGAAAAATCATGCTTAATTTCTTTAATAGCACAAAGGTGCAATTAAGTTGCAGCAGTAGAGGAGGGCAAATCTAAAGCTTTTCCTTACCTACGCACAAATTTGATAACGAGTTTTTTTCTTTTTACATTAAAGAAATATAACAAGAATGACTGTACTATATATAAAGATTAGTGTCATCGATAACATAATATTGGAATTGGTCGTTAAGCAATCATACGGGAATATTTTTCAGATTAGGTTACGAATGCATATTTTTCTCTCTTTGATAGTAAAAAAACACAGTAGCGTTAAAATTTAAACAGTATTGATGATTTTCAGTGTTCTAAAAGCAATTTAAATAAAATACAAACTTGTTGTAATGAGGTGCAAGACGTATTCAAGGTTTTATAAGATCATTTAGTGCAATGTTTCACTGTATGTAAGGTAAACACTTGTGCTGTGTGTTTGCCTCGAATGCGGGTAAAAATATCATAGGTTTCAAGTAGAAAGAATAATGATATTGATAAATAATGATAAAACATATATGTTTAGAAGACAAATCTCAAAAAACATGTCTAACCCCGTCGCAATTTTTAAGACTTTTAAAATATGGACAGATGGAACAGTGTTATCAATATGAAAAAATTACATTTAATTGATCATGTTTGTTGAATTTTATATGTCATTTGTTGTATATTTAGTAGCTGTTTCATTGACTGTCTCCTTTAGTTATGATCTATAACTTTACGTATATTCAATGGGTAATGTAAAGGCCTAACCTATATCAGATGCAAACATAATTAAGTAATACATCATATACTTACATCTTATTGGGATCTTATTTAAAGTTAAATATACGGTTTCAATCCTGTTTATTGTTGAAGGTTGTACAATGATCTCTCTCTCTCTCTCTCTCTCTCTCTCTCTCTCTCTCTCTCTCTCTCTCTCTCTCTATATATATATATATATAAAAAATTGAGAATGGAAATGGGGAATGTGTCAAAGAGACAACAACCCGACCAAATAAAAAACAACAGCAGAGGGTCACCAACAGGTCTTCAATGTAGCGAGAAATTCCCGCACCCGGAGGCGTCCTTCAGCTGGCCCCTAAACAAATATATACTAGTCCAGTGATAATGAACGCCATACTAATTTCCAAATTGTACACAAGAAACTAAAATTAAAATAATACAAGACTTACAATATTTTCTTGCCATGTGAAAGACCATAAATAAGATTTATCGGCCTAATCATGATATAGTACAATATAATATAGGCATCGATATAAACCACCGTTACGTTTATTAGGGAAATGATATATACATTCCCTGATCTGAATGAGATGGTTTGTGTCAAGATTAAATAACATTTATATAATACTAATTCTATATAAGCTTCTAAATCTTTTCGACTGAAATCCAGTGTGAGACCTGAATATAACTAATCCAAATGTACAATGATAGTATTTAGTTTTTAAAATGATACACTCAACAACTTAGAATTAAGAGATAACTGTATTTTATTTGAAGCTTTAAGGACGTCCATCGGTAGTTTTACTGTCGCAAATTTAGTTTACATGGCGACGGGAGCGGAGACAGGTAGACGGGTATTTGCGACAGTAAAACTACCGATGGACGTCCGCAAAGCTTCAAATACAATACAGTTATCTCTATTCTAATGTAAAACAATTTCATTGTTAAATTTCAATCATGATTTCAGTGTAAAATCTTCATTAAAGAAAAGTCCGCGAAAAAATGTTATCTTCTTTGGTCCCTACACTAAGTGACGTCATAGATATGCTTCCGGCGTCAAACATAAACACCGGACGTTTTCTGGCTTCTGTGCCGCTTCAGAATGTAATAAAATTTGATAAAAAGATGCAACATGTGAGTTTTTTGGCTCATTATTGTAGAAATTACATGTCAATATATTCAGCAATTCAAAATGTCGGCTTCCTTAGTAACAGACAAGGAGATAGAAAATTTTACGCTTACTGTCATCCAATCAGAACCATTGTTACAAAATAATTGCATTAGAATATTGCATCTGTAATATATATTGTCCTGCACAACTGATCGTCAACCACTTTTAATTAAGTAATGGAAATGAATGTATTGGTTACGACATGCAAACGAGATCCCATTTACTGTGAATAATTATTATTATTGGCACTTTTTAAATTAATTATTCAAGCTGAAAAAAAATAATGATTTATCTGAAAATATTGTTAAATGACACGATTACATTTTTTCATTGTGTTGTATTAAAAAAGTACAATTTTAATGATTGTTTTCAATCATATAACTTTATATTGCATGAATGTCATTTTAAAATTAAAACACGTTGTGTTTTCTTCAGAGAATCATAAAGCTTGCATTAAGCAGTAGTTCTAAAAATTGATAGAATTGATACCAGTAGAAAAAAATAGCATGGGAATTTCAGCCAAATTAAAAATTGACAAAATGCTAAAGGAAAAACAATACACATAAAGATAATGACGATCGTTAAAAATATAACATTTACCCGATAAATATTATATCGACAAACAATGGTGAACAAAAATGTTCTGGAAAGGCAAGCATTTTGTTTTAAAAATGTGGCTTCATTTGGGGTAAATAGTTAAGATGTACCATTCCGTTTAGGAATATTTTTTGAAGTTTATGCTTGCAGTATTGATTTTTGCATAAAAATTAGATAAGTATTTCTATTGTTAAAATCCGACAAAAATCCGTCAAATGCAACACTATGATAACTGACAAACGAAAAAAATTTATGTACAAAACATCAAGAAAGGTGATATGATATTCACTAACAAGCTTATGACTCCCGTGAAAGGCACTATATTGCAGGGTTACACATTATATTCTTTAAATAAAACCTTTTCAAATCACGATTAGTGGTCTGTCGGAAATGCATTGATAGATATACATTAATTATAGGAATGCTCTTAGCCTTGTTATAACTGTACAAAAGATCATAAAAACACAAATATCAAACAATATAATACCAGTAATGGTCTTTATAACATGATCACTAACATTTTTCTTGTAAATTTTATAACCTCTCAAAACTGATGTTCCATGTGCGTAACAAATAAATTGATTTTTTTTCATGTAATTCAATTCATGTTAGGCTTTGTCAGAATTTCAAATTGTATGGAGCGTAGGAAAACGAATTTCTGTCTGCGTTTTATAAATGCAAGTTCATTTTATTTTTCAGTGCTCTCAACTTTGAAGGATTTCCCTCATAAACAACTTGATTTTGGGTTCTGAATTAAGACACACACATCTCATTTATCGTAAAAATATTAGTTCATTCTACTTAATCAAGTTAAGAGCCAAGCCATAATAAATATCTTCCGCTATCTGTTTAATATGTCCCAGTCACACTCCTCTCGCATTTAACGTGTTGATTAATACAAACTACTGGGGAATAAGAACAGTTTATCTCGTAATTTATGGTTACACTTAATGATAGTTTAAGGACCAAATTAAACAATGATATATCCTCACAAAAATAAATCAATACGGAAAAAATACAATGTTCTCATCATCAGGGAAGGGCACAGCATAAATAAAACTATCGATTTAAAGGAGAACTTTAGGAAGGTAGTATTTTCATTTTTTATTTGATTATTTACATGATTAATACTACTTACTATCTAAGTAATAAATGATGGGAACAATGGCAAAATTTGAAAACTAAAAAAAAAATACAATTCAAGTCGGATAGTCCCTTATCAAATGGCAAAATCGAAATTTCAAACACATCAAACGAATTGAAAGCAACTGTCATATTCCAGACTCGAAACAGTTTTTTTTCCATATGTAGAAAATGCAGGATTTAATCTGGTTTTATAGCGAGCTTAATCTCTCACTAGTATGACATTCGCAAAAAGTTCCATTATATTGACAACAATATGTGGAAAAAATATACAACTTATAGATAACAATGTAAAAAATAAGGGTACACCAGTCAGCATTGTTTATAATCTTAATCACTATAAACACAAACAAATATGAAAAAAAAGGTAAAAATGTTGAAACTGAGAAAATGTCTTCCAATTTTTCAGCTGTTAAGTGTAAAAAAACTTTAATTAATTTACATATACGAACGATATGTGTTCAAAATAACTTAATATGTGTAACTGGACGTAAAGTGGTTTAGATTAAGCACAATGAAACTTAATAAACTAACAGAGACGCACATATTTTGATTGACACTTTAGGGTGAGCTAAAAAAATAATCATGTTCGGCAAAGCAAGTAAAATAAAACAACATTTGATGCAATAGACGGGTTGATTGGTGTCCGCCAATTTCAACCATATGCTGTATCTTTACGGTCAGTTTTCGTTGGGTCCCCGAAGAAAACCATCAACCTTCGGTAGGAAAACTAAAAATCCCAATCAATTAAGATTGGAGTTTAGTGCATCTTCACAAGCGGGGTTCGAAGTCACAACCTCAGTGTTGACTGGCTAGTGAGTAAAGTAGTTGAACTATTTAAACAACTCGAGCACAGAGTCTGCTTCTATTAGTATGTTTTAAAGTGATATTAGCAAAGAGATAATAATTTAAACTTTTTCTTTTGCTCAAGTAAAATCTAAATCAATCATAATTAAAATGTGTAACTATCTGAAACATGCATGGAAAATTAGATCGCGCATTGTGAATTGATTGTACCTTTATTATAACATGTATTGTTCTCTGCTATCTGTTGTTTTGTCACATTGTATATACTTGTTTATGTATTGCCATAGCATGTAATTTATGCTTTCGCAAATATTCATTCAGTCATCATAACAAATTTAAAATATGATTTTTTTGTTTGTTCAATCATCACTGAAATTGAAATCATTATTTGCTTATTGCAGTTAGTAGGTTTAAAGTTTATCTCAATAAGCGAAGAATCATTTCTAATAAATAATTCACTTGTCTGAACTAAAAACATGATCGAGTGCATGCATCGTACATCGTTTATTTTAGACTTTTTGAAATTTGGATATTTTTATAAATCAAATACGAGAATTTGAGTTAAACTGGTTAAGATAAATTTGACAGCTAATGCCTCTTTAAAAGAGGGGAGAAATATATGAAAGGGACATTCAAATTCATAAGTAAAAAAGATGACAACGTCATGACTAATAACAAAAACGACAAACGAACAATCAATACACAAAACAAAACATAGAAATCTTAAGTCTGAGCAACGCGAACTCCACAAAACTGGAATCGTTCTCAGGTGTTCCGAAGAAAGCAGAAAAGAGGGACGAAAGATACCGGAGGGACAAAAAACTCATAGATTGAAAACAAACAGACAACGCCATGGCGAAAAAAAAAGACAATCAGTCAAATAATAGTACACGAGACACAACATAGAAAACTAAAGACTAAGCAACACGAACTCCACCAAAAACTGCTCGACATGTTGCACCCGTACGCGTTGTGTTATCGGATTAAAACAATTCCGGTAATAAGTCTTATTTGTTAAGACCCTTTCTGGAAAAATGGACAGGATTATAACTACGACATTAGGAAGATATCTGCTATTATATTTAAAACGAATATTCCATAACTTCTTTTGATTTGAACACGTGAAGGCGTCCTCAAGACTTACAAAGGGATGATTTCAACGTCACCATTTTGAACTCTTAGGTTGATAGTTTTCTTGTTAGCAGTTACCCTGTATCAAGGAAATCATAATAGGAAATAATAGCCCTGGAATATCGTATCATCGAGAGATATATACTCCATATAACTGTTCTCTTCATTTGTCAAAGAGGGGCGAAAGATACCAAAGGGACGTTCAAACTTATTAATCAAAAATAAACTGACAACGTCATTGCCAAAAAAGAAAAAAAGACAAACAAACAAACAATAGAACCAAAAACACAACATAGAAAAATAATGACTAAGCATCACGAACCCCACCAAAAACTCGGGGTTGTCTCATGTGCTACATAAGGATAAGCACATCCTTCTCCACATGTGGCCCCAGTTTAAAGATCTCGAAATTCGACGATATTGCCATTTATATTTACTAGACACGAGGGGACACTGCGTACTGAATAAAGATTAAATGAGCTGTCCAAACATATACAAAAAACAACATCTGATACCTAGATGCTGGTGAAATAATTCTAGCTACTGATTTGGTATACCGTTGCATAAAGATGTGTTACTTATCAAGTTGCATTTCGTCTATGAATACGAAAGCATGTCGCTAGTGAGTTGAAACATTTGGTGTTGGAAGCAATCGTTCTTCTCACATATCTGGTTGAAGCAGTTTTTGTCTAGAGACCATGTAAATGTGCAAACAACAATAAATAAATAAAGTTTGAAGGTATTTATTGAAATATGTTTTTACGCCATACGATAGATCTAAAATTGTGTTGCTGTTGCCAAATTCTAAGTTATAAATTATCAATTATGAATAAGTAAGTTTAGCTTGTAATTTATTCAAGTTTAAAGTCGTCAATCTATTCAGTGTTTAGGAGAAGATCAAGATATGAAACATACTTCTTAGGTTCTTGATTTCAAGTTATTTAATAATGTGGTTTGTTGAGTGACAAGATATCAATATATCTGAAAGTGAACTTTAAAAACGTTGCAAGATGCTTTTTGTGTCATTCAAATGATCTTGGATGAATAACGTTTCTTATGAGTGAAAAGACGATTGGAACAGTAAGAAATCAAAATGAAAACTAATCGGAATACTGGCCATCTATTACTATAAAAAAAAGATGTGTTATGATTGGCAATGAGACAACTTTCCACAAAAGACCAAAATGACACAGAAATTAACAACTATAGGTCACCGTACGGTCTTCAACAATGAGCAAAGTTTGAAACTCATCAGAGATGTCTTACTTATAACTTTGTACGCAGGATTGCACATAATTAATTATGTTAAAAGTTAAGTGAAATTTTCATTAACTGTCATAAAAATAACATAAAAATACCAAAAATAGACGGCTTCAAACCCTCAACCCAGATTTGTCATTGATTTTTCACCTTAACTAACAATATTTAGAGTTTCAATGAGTGTCTATCAAATTAAAGAACATAGCATACACTAAGTACAGCTATTAAAGGGTTTAAAAACAAATGCTCGTTAAAGTGCACTATGGAAAAATTTCATAGACGTTATTACTAATCGTATGAATTATATGGTTTACAACAGTTTAAATTGTTCTTCACACGACATTCAATGTTTGTCAGGTCACTTGATATAACGTCATACAAAGAAATTCTTGATTGTTTCTGAATGTTTTATATCGTACTCCCAAAAATCGGTCTTTAGCAACGATCTAAAGTTTAGAAAAACGAGTCGCTTACACTGTCAATGCTTTGTGTTTAGATCTGAGTAAACGTCACCTGATAAGAGTAAATGTTATCTTTAGCATAAAATGTTGTACAAACTAAAAACCGAGGGAAACACATCAACTACATGTAAAAGAGGAAAACAACGGAATAACAGAAACACTAAAGTGCAACAAAAAGCACCAACATACATTGAAATGGACAATTTAATAACGACTGCCAGATTCCTGACTTGGTACAGGACATTTCAAGAAAGAAAAAAATATGGTGGGTTGTTATGTTTTATGGCTAGCAAAACCTCCCTCTTATATGGCAATGTTGAAAACCATAATCGTGCATTAGGAGAAAACCTCGCTTATTATATAAAATATACACGGTCCCCACGTGGTCGCTTTTAACCAGTGACATTCCAAAAAAATGTAAAGGAGGTACGATAATGATTTATCTTAAGCTAGACATCACAGGGGTAATTTATACATCTGTATCACAATCGAATAATAAAGCGGGTAATTAAAGTTTCTGGTGATAAGGCAGTAACCTGCATTTTGTATATAATTACTACTTTTCATGCTTGCAATAAAAGATATTTACTACACGAAGGAAATGAAAAGTACGACAGGTTATGCAGTCAAAACTTTTAGTAAAGAAAGAGTTGGTAATACATATGTCTTGTCAAGCTTACGAATATTTATACTTTGTTTCAGCTCAAATGTGACATACGGAAGAAGGGAAGGAGGTGAGAACAGAAAGATGTAAGGACGGATTTCAAGAATAACACTTTACGCCCGTGGTAGCATGAAAATATACATATACTGGTAGACGACACATAACAATTGATAATACGATCTTTTGATGTCGATTGATTATATATATATATTAGCTTGTTATTTAATCAATAACAGATGTTATACTACAAAAATAAAGATAAAAATAACAAATATTTTAACAGTTACTTTTAAGATAAGAAATTGAAAGTTTACAGCTCTAGTACACAATGTGGTAAATAAAAATTTACTTTCATTATTCTGAGGTAAGTTGATTCTGACATATAGATTAGTTTTAGACTTGTTTAAGATGAATAGTTTAAGGACCAATGCATATTTTGTTTAAAAATCTATTGACACTGGCATTTATTTGTAGGACTGCTCACACTTTGCATAACTATTAAACCACATGATAAAATGAGTTCTCTTAGTTTATAAACTATAATAGGGGCGAAAGGTACCAGAGGGTAGATCGAAAATAAACAGACAACTACATGGCTAAAAAAGAATATGTACATATATTTTAAAAAGAAAAATTAAAAAAAAAATGGTACGGTTCTACTGACTACCTGCAGACTCGTGCAAGAAAATGGAGGCCCAAAGAACGACAATGTTAAATCATACATGTTACAACACCTAAAACTGGCTGGTTTCAAAATTCTACATATGCATGAATTTGTTATAATATGTGACTACAAAATCTGAATATATCGTACAAACGGCTATAAGAAAGTAAAACATACGGAAAGAGGGAAGGAGGAAAGGACAGCAAGATGTACGGACGGAGTCCAAGGAGAACATATTACGCCCGCAAGGGAATGAAAAATCAAAGGACGAATCAGTTGCTAACGTCGCATACAAATATGAATTGCTAGTATTTCTGTTCTACCGTTCAAACACAATGAAATTCAAGACTACCGGAAAGTACACCTCGTTCATTAATATTCAATAACATAAGTCCTTTATTTAAGTTTGTTTTTATATACATCATAAATACCCATTTTGGGTTGAAATTTGTTATCAACATACTTTCCTTTTTTTCCAACTATATTCACTATGACTCTGATCATATTTGTTTCTTTTAGAAAAAGTAAACAGTTGAGAGAATACATAAAAAACCGAAAACATTTTTCTTGTTCTATAGTTCTATAGCTGAATCAGTATCTTTTACAAGCTCGGTAACCAATAGTCTCCGGGTCTCTTAATAATCAAGTCAAACAATGATACTTCTAAATAAGTAAGGTGGCTGGGATGTCTTTCTCCATCTTGGATTTTGAAAAAAAACAAGATAACCATGGGTCATTATTTTTAACGAAATGAGAAATTTTTGTCATGCATGTGTAAGACTTCTCATGACAATATTAGATGTTATGTGTTTTATCATACTTACGGCTGTATTTTACAAAAACAAAACACATTTCTTGGTTATATTCACCTTTTATTTTTTTATTTTTGCCAAATAAGGGGAGATAACTCAGATAAAAGGGAAGATAACACAGAAAAAGTAGTTAGTTTACATTGAAAAATGTGTTGTGAATTTTATTATGCACAAAGATAACAAGTCGCGTGCTTCCATTTTTTCATTTCTTATGTAATGTTATGAGAGCGTGATCTTTTTTCGCAAATTTTTTATTATACTTTGAACAAAGCATGATATAAACCACATTTTGACAAATAATTCCAAAATTCTGTGAATTTTAATTAAACCTCCCCCCCCTAGATGTACCTTACTTGCGGTAAAGATGATATTTGAATTCGAAAGCTTTAAGGCAAACAAAGTGGAAAGTGTATATGCATATTTATACATGCTATTTATATGAAAATTGTCACTACTACTTTTGTAGGTTAAAATTGCATGCTTTAATCAGTGATTTAGTTGTTTTGCGAGTAATGATAACAAGTATTGCGTTGAAAAGCAAATTTCTTATTTCAGTTTATATGATGACTAAAGATTCAGAAAATATAATTACGCAATTATAAATATCATAAAATAAATGATTTTTGTGATGTAATTTTGGAGCACCATTTTGTCCATATTTACAGCAATTATTAAAGTGCTTAAGCGACGAAACATGACTACAAATAGTAAGTTCAATCCTCTCACGAGACAGCACTCTAGATAACTAAATCATCGTGTGGTTGGTTGATTGACAATTTTAATGCGATGGAAAGCTCTCATCGATAATCTTCAGTGATTTTTATGGCAGTATATAGTTGTAGGTTGCACACAGTGTTAACATCGAGGCGTTATCTTTAATTTTGCATTAATTGTCTACTAGATGATCAGGTTAAAATAATTTATCTTTGTAACACGGTGTTATTTTTACTCCACATGGACAAAAGTTGAGAACATCTAGTTAAAGTGACTTTCAATTGACGATATCAGATAACATATGAACAATAAACAGTCTACCTTAAGTGAAGATTCCATGTCCTGTCAGAAATTGGTGATTTAAAAGACTTGGATTGTAATATACGAAGACTCATTGCTTGTTCTTCAGTTTGTGACAAAATATTTCCGGTGTGAACCTTTAAAATATTTTTCTAAAAGCAATAGCTACACTGCAAATATTTATAACGACATCAAATTAAAACAGAAATAACTTTACGAGGTGATTAAGGTTAAAGAAAAACTACTTTTGTTGGTGTCTTTTACGTATTTTATGATTTGTATTTCTTCGTGTCGAGTAAGCTGATTCTGGAAATGAGGGACGACTGATTCTGGAAATGAGGGACGATAATTTATTCTCTGTATAACTTTAAAACATCTCGTAATGGTGAGAATTCCATGTTAAGTATTTGACTGACCTTTCAAAACTTTACTCCGTCTTTGCAATCATTCCGATACGGACGTTTAAGTTGTTTTATGTGATCAAGATAAACAAATTAGCCCCATTGAGATTTCAACAATTATTTCAATATATTTCATGTTATGAACAGTTGCGGTAAAGGAATACGATCTTAAATTGCTTAGAAAGGTAAGTGATTTGTTTGAATAAGTGCAATTTTGTATTTATCTTTTTTATTTGCTCAAATTGAATATTGCTTTTAGTCATAACTGATCACTGATTGCTTAAAGGTGTCAGAATTATAGAAAATAAAATATCATCATATGTGCAATAACATTTGTGCTTTCATACAAGTGTAATATTATCTTATTCCTAAATATCTTATCAGTATCTTTTCAAAAATGTGTTTTCCTTATATTTTTGAAAGGAAACAAACGAAGAAATGTCTTACTGTATTTTCCAACCAATCTCTCATTTATGGTACGAATTCTTTGAGGGCAATTTGAAAAGGGGAAAGGGGATACATTGATTATAGAAGACAAATGTTTTTAATAATGTGATATCTTTGATAACTATTTACTATTGCAGTTCCAGTAACTGTGAGTTCTGTTATTTTATTGGTGGTGTCTTATTTGAATTGGCATGACACGCTTGTCTTAATTACATTGAAAGCAAAATATTTAATGAAAGTTGAAGCCATACTACATTTTTATACTGTAAAATAATGAGATATTAAAGGAAAATGAAGACCACAAGTGAATAAATTTTATACTATTATACCAGTAATTTGGAAATAAGTCTTATCAGGGCGCAGCAACAAATATTGACACTGTATTCAATACTTGATATCCCGGAATGTTCACAGGCATCATTGATTAACAATTTCTATTCGGTCATACCTTTTAGGTTTTTAGAGATATTCTATGAATTACTGTATAGACATTTTATCATGATTGTGTAGTACGAAAACTGTCTTGAAAATTGAATTACAAATTATTTTTCTGGTACGTCAGAGCTATGTCATAGATTATAATTGCGATATTGTAGCAGCGGTCGCGTCAGGGGTCCTTAAATAACATATTTCAATAAAAGACAGTGTAATCAAATTAACCCCCGGCATGTTTTTGAATTTTGCAAAAATGTCGAAAAAGTTCAGATTTTCTTTTCTTCAATAAAAAAATCCATTTTCGAATTTGCTCTTTTCGCATTGAATATCCTTTAAGGGAAAAAGATAAAATTAAAAATAAAGGATAAAAATTCTGACTGTACATTGTAATTTCTCATAGAACATGAATAAAAATACATATAATTTAAGGCAACAGTAGTATACCGCTATTCTAATCATAAATCTATTAAGCGTATAACAAATTCGGGTTACAAAACAAAACTGTCATCTCAGTTGGGACATGATTATAAGCATTACCAATTATACATTCAGTTTGTATGCTAGATTCACAATCTTAGTAAAATAAGTAAAACAGATGTTTATTGGACATCCTAACGCAATTCTCAAACATGTTATAATGTGTTCAATCGGCGAAAAGATTATTTCTGTCTTATTCCCTTTAAAAAAATGTTTGATGTTAACAGTTAGGAAAGCCAGAGTGTATAAATTAACTTTTTATAGGTACCAGGATTAAAATTGTATTTATATAAAGAAAAATTGTGTTTGTTTTCTAACGAAATTGTTATGAGTGATTAAGTATATAATAGATTGTTCAGCGTTCTCAATGGTTATGTATGCATAACAATTGTCGAGTGTCTATGTGATATCGATCCCAAGTTTCGAAAATATCAGAAATTTATGATGGAGACCTGTTATTCAAAAATATATTTAATTATTCCACTGCAAACCTCCTGGTAATTGATCCCCATAAATTTCATTGTATATTATTTGAATAAATTTCACGGAACACTATAAACAATGAATTTAATGTAAATATATTATTGACAAGGAATAATAAATAAACCAACATAACCAATAAATTGATATTAAGTAAATAATTAGAAAAATCCTATTAAAATTAATTAAATTATATGATAAAATCTCACAAAAAACAAACAAACAAAAAAAATGGACATTTTCAAATCATGTGCATCTGTTATCATCAGTGTGATCGCTATCATTTAGGTATCGTATTTCTAACAAAAACGATTCTAAATAGACAACCAATCGTTAATCACAGATACATAAAAACCAACGAGGAGGTCTCACTTTAGAAATCCTTTTAAACTATTTCAACCTTTAAAAAATTAAATTTGTTCTGAAAATCTCATTTTGTAGTTTTAAAAGATTGAGCTAGACAATTATAAATTTATGTTTTGTAGAATTTCTCTACTGCGTTAAATTCAGTATTATGATTTTAAACAAAGCGCTTGCAGTCAGTTATGTACTGGTTATTCTATGTTTAGACTGAGTAGAATTTGCTATTTTCCATGTACATATCAGCATCATATCGATTTGTCTAAAAGCTACATACTGATATACTTTAAACAGTATAAAAAAAGATACTATTCTAAAATAATGCAATTACAAAAGAAGTCTAATGTTCTATTCTATTAGTAAGAATTAATAAAGTATAACTAATAGGGTCAAGGTTAATATAAATTTAACAGTCCTGAAATTAGTTATAGTTGTACTAATTCTTATATGCATACATGTATCAAGTCAGGGTAATGTAGATTCAAAAAAGATGTAAACGTCTACTTTGTCAGTTGCTATTTAAAATTGAAAATTGAAATGAAGAATGTGTCAAAGAGACAACAACCCGTCCATAGAGTAGATAACAGCCGAAGGGCACCAAATTATTACTAAATATATAACCATTTCAGATACTTGACATTTACAAAAAATGACATCATGTAATTAATTAATAATCAGTCTGTCATTCATATAATAGCAATCAATTAATCACTTAATCCAGAATACCGTCATACAACCCCTTCACATGGTGCCAAATACTGGAACGAATGTAAACGAGCCGTCATATTCTATAAAAATGATGGACATCAAGCGAGACATCAAGTAACTGAATATATGATGAATTACACAATTCATCTATGCTTCACTTTTACGCTAATTCATTTGGATTTAAAGCATTTGAACATCAATCATTTTTCTTTCTTTATTTTTCATAAAAATTTAGATTCTCTGATAATGGCTGTTGTATTTATTGTGTGTCAAAAGAACTGATTAATTTGTAACATCTTAGGAAGCAATTTATGTATTCATAGATAAAAAGTAGCAAATAAATAATTGTATAATTGACAGATGAAGATAGTAACTTTACTTAAGTGACAAACGTGAATTAGAACGCTAATGAAGCACATCATTATAATGTTAATACAGTGACAGGCAGACAATAAATGTCAGTTAAATAAAAGTCTGTAGATTGCAATTGGCATTGCTATATGTCATAAAAAGTACAGGTTTTTTGCTGTTCTAGTTGTTAAATAAGTATAGGGGGAGGGTTGAAATCTCACAAACATGTTTAACCCCGCCGCATTTTTGCGCCTGTCCCAAGTCAGGAGCTTCTGGCCTTTGTTAGTCTTGTATTATTTTAATTTTAGTTTCTTGTGTACAATTTGGAAATTAGTATGGCGTTCATTATCACTGGACTAGTATATATTTGTTTAGGGGCCAGCTGAAGGACGCCTCCGGGTGCGGGAATTTCTCGCTACATTGAAGACCTGTTGGTGACCCTCTGCTGTTGTTTTTTTTATTTGGTCGGGTTGTTGTCTCTTTGACACATTCCCCATTTCCATTCTCAATTTTATACCTTAATGCAAATCTTTTATTTGAGATAAAAGTCATCAAACATATTGTATAAGACTACATAACTAATTCTGACACACATTAACCTAGTCAGCTTTGTATGACTTCTCTTACAGTTTATTTACTATCAGTTTAATGGTTAAAAATGTTAAACAATTTTGAAATCATTCGTTTGATATATTCATTATTTTCTTGTAGAAATTTGATATGTGTAAATCTATATGTATGCAGTATCGCCGTTTTAATCGACGATTTCTGCTGTAGTGTTTAAAATAGTCCATATTCCAAGAAATTGAAATTTCCGCCAGTAACAGTATCACAAAAATATCAAACATCTATGTGAGGCAATTCGCCGTTTCAGAATCTAATGCATTCTGGGTAATATTTTCAAAAGTCTACACCAAAGTGTCGTGATTGGTTAAAAACGTCCAAAAAAATGAAATTCAACCAATGACGTGACGTTATTTTCATTTTGGGGTACGAACAATCAAATTCCCATAGTCCTTTAGATTCTGAAACGGCCAATTTCAATAAGGGGAAGTCCATAAAAATAGACACATCAATCGCTATCATCAAAAGAATAATAAAAAATTATAAATTATTATCTATTCTCGAACTTCGTCCCTTCAACAAAGGAGTACCAATAGATATAAACGTGTACCGCTTATTACAACGCTAAATGCTGATTTGATCTGAGAAGATTTTGTACGCTAGACGCGCGGTTCGTCTACAGATTAAAAAAATCCAATTTTCTGTACGAAATTGAAGAGCCTTTAGTATCAAATATTTTAATAGATATAGGAAGACGTTGTATGAGTGCCAATGAGACAACTATCCATCCGAATGACAATTCATAAAAGTTAATCATTATAGGTCAGGGTACGGCCTTCAACACGGAGTCTTGGCTCACACCGAGCAGCAAGCTATAAAGGGCCTCAAAAATTAGTCATGTAAAACCATTCAAACGGGAAAACCAACGGTCAAGTTTGTATAGATGACCATTACCTTTTGTTGATGATAAGTCAAGAATGACTTTGAATTTTAAAATGAAGGAAAAAAGGAAACTACCAGATTTGAAATAATTTTTTTGATATTGCAATGGAAGATAAGATCAATATATTTTTGAATTTTCAACCGAACTGTCCTTGATG
Organism: Mytilus galloprovincialis; assembly: GCF_965363235.1. NCBI lineage: Eukaryota > Metazoa > Mollusca > Bivalvia > Mytilida > Mytilidae > Mytilus > Mytilus galloprovincialis. Next base: position 51,052,769 of record NC_134851.1, read on the forward strand.
GACTGTTGAACACTCACAAACTAATGAAACACACCACACTCTTCATAAGCTGTTTGAATCCATTAGGCTGTCCAGTGGTTTTGACTATTGGTTATCATCTGCCATTGTTGTTATTCACTAAGTGCACGTGTTATCGTCTTCAATCAAGCAGTTAAGTTTTTTTATTACATAGTTTCTTCACATTCGTTATCCCAGGGCTTGTGAAAGCGAACTTTCTATAGTGGGATGATGTTAGCTCTGGCCGAACGATGACCTATAGATGTTTATAACTTTTTCATGCAGTCTTCGTTGAATGGAGATCTCATTGGCAATCACATCACATTTCAAAGTATTATATTGTCAAGATACCGCTTCAGGAAATGTAAATACGTTCGGAAAAAACGTAAATTAGCTGTCACTTCTACGAAGTTATGTCAATAATTTGTTAAATTCAGTAATTTTCGTAGTTACTTTTAAAATACTTCTTGTCACAGACTTTATGTTGAATTTAATTTAAAGTAGATAAATCTAAAAAAGCATGATAAATGGATCCCAGAACAGCGGATCTCTCTACATTGACGTTTTTGTTCGAATTACTTGATATTTTGTCGGATGGGACCATGTATGCTTCCTCTTTGGTATGTATTTTGATTTTGTTTAAAGTCGTATGGTTCCCTATAAATCTAAAATGTACATTATTTGGTCCCTATTTGACATTTGTTTCATTGGCAATCATACCAATGATATAATGAGATGCAGCAAATATCGTTACACAAAAAACTAGTATATATTATACATAAAGGTACTTAATAAATTGATATCGCAATGTTGCATTAAAATGAAGTTAAATATTGAGTATACAACAAAGACTCTTATAAAGAGAGATTTGTATATCCAATACATATATATTCTATGTAGTTGTGTAGTTCTGTTCCTCCAAGAAATAAAAATTGAGATTTTTTTGTAATTTTATATAGTAAACACTGCCATGTTATCCTTTGATGAACGAAACGATATTCTGTCACACTAGCGACTTTACTAATTAGAATCACGCAGTGCAAAGTCATTATTTCATCTTCATTGCTTTATCTTTCAAATGACTGTATTGACATTTACACATCCTTTAACCTTTATTCATTATGTTTGCCGTTGTTGTAAAACAATTCACAGTTGTTCGAACAGTCGTCGATATATGCGCTATATTGAGAGAAAATATAGCAATTAGTTCACTGTAACGTTTTTGGCAACCATTATACATAAAGGGAACAATCTTTCCTTTTCCTTTATTATTGGTGCCAAATAATTATGTGACAGGATTTTTTCACATGGTATACTTTCCCTTTGGAAGAATCAAGCTAGTTAAGTGTAATGAGTTATTGACCTCGTGAAGCATAGACAAAAATCGCTAATGCATTACACAACACTGTAAGACCTACACACAGTAATACAAAAGAGCTAACGTTAAAACAAAGACAGCAAAACTTTGTGTATCTATTGAGAATGGCAACAAACTGTGTGATGCTTTTTGCTAATTCCGCTATCAACGTAAGTCTATGTTTCCATTATAGACTTTGAGTGAAAATCTTGATAATCTATGTGACTGTTTGAAAAATAGCATTTTCATCCATTTTTCAAATAGATTGCAAACGTAATTAGTTGTGTATATATGTCTAAAGTCTGTTCGTAATGGTTAACTATATGAACCGAGAACACTAAGCCTTTGGTTTAATCATGCATGATTCTCTTTTCATTAAAGTGCACTGTTGAATTAGAAGGTTTCTGATTGTTTCAAGATAATTGATCGCAATCAATAACGATCTCGGTTGGCTTTTAAGTATAAAGAATGATGATAACATTTAAATTTTGGTGGAAGAAACTGAAAAAAATCCGGAAAACAAAATATATAGAATAATCGGGTGATGAAACATAAAGAATTGAAAATAATATAAAGGGCAAATGAATAATAACAAAAGAACAGAGTTCCAGTGTATATACTTTATCTATTCCCGTCAAGTTTTAACAAGTATAATTATTAGAGAAATGAAGACTTTAGGACAAAAACAATATATTTTTCACTATAATTAATATTTCCAAGGGTCACACAGCTCTTTTTAAAATAACTGATCAGCACTGGCTTTTAACATGTCTGAGACATTGTTGATATATAGTAAGTTTTATCGGGCAAGAAGTCGGGCAAGAATTGTATCCGTGATAGCGCTAACGATGCCATTTTCTATAAAATTAATATTTTTTAGGGGAATAACTCTTTTAAAAATAATCGATTGTCCACTATTTTAAAACGGGTCCGAGATATTGCTGATAGGAACATTTAGTGTAAGTTTTATGAAATTCTGGCACGAATTGTACATCTGAGAGTGCTAACAAGTCCAACGCAAAAGTGTGCGTGCGGACAAATGCTTAAAACTAGGTAGAAAAAACGGCAGAAACAAATTGCATTATTGCTGTCAACAATGTTCTTCACTGGTCAATCCTTCCAGCGGTACAACAATCTTTATTTTAAACTAGCATCAGTTTTAATTACAGCTATTTTATAAAATTATCAGCAATGAAATAAACCAATAAATATCAATTAGACTTAATTTACTTGATGTAAGGTTTATCATTTGGCAATTATTTTTGTGTATAATTTCCGGATTTTTTTTATATATTTCTTCCGTGAACGTGTTTAAGTTTTTTTTTAGAGTATCACATATCACCTTGATTTTGAAAGAGAAATTTAACACCAACTATAACTTTTTGCATGTGCTATAGCCTATTCACAGGTATCTCTGAATAACAAATTACTTTAAGTCTAAATAGATAAAGATTCTATAAATACTTCGTTTTGATAATCTTTTAATTTTTAACGATAAAAAGTCGCGCGTTATCAGTTATTACATGTAGAGGTGTAAGGTAAACATTATACCACTTAATCTGTTCCAGATGTGTAATTTTATATACATAATTATTATTAATCTATTCATTCATTTTTTGTTTGTTAAATCATATACTTTTCACACAAAGAAATTAATGAAACAAATTGTCAGTTTTATCCGGCATACAACTATTATTCCTTTTCTTACATCCTGGTATCTATTATGAGTTTATTTACATGAATTCGGCTTTAAATACATCATATATATATTTGTAGATTCCGTTTTCTGTTCATAAATGTGATTAGCTTTGTATATACATTCATCATTTTTGTAATAATAACTAATTTCATTATAGTGTTCATCATTTATTTTATGACCCAATATTCAGTTCTTCAATGTCAGTATATCAATATCAAAATTCAGTTTTACAAGCAGAAATCACATAGAAACAATTTTTTAAGTATTGCAGTATTTGAATAAATCGAATTTAACACTGTTACTAAAGTTTTCTAAGGTAGAATATAGTGTAATAATTTGAAACGAAACACTCTATATTTTTTTCTTACAAAAACACGATGAACAGATTTCGATATATACCATGTCGAACACTTTAAATACTCAATGTTTAATCCTTTTTTTTCTGAATGGTTAAAACCTATTTTAATCTCAATTTTAGTGAATTAATGTTTGATATTCTTCATTTCTAATTAGTGTCCACATTTTTAAAATTTTCTTCAAGATAACCATTCTAATTAATGTATATATCATAACTTGTTTTTTTTTTTAGTTTTTTTTTTAATTTACTTGTTGCAATGTACATGTATCTAGCCATTCTTTTAGAAAAGCTTACTTTAAATGGGAAAATTCTGACATCCATTTATATTGCATTTTGAGCTTTTCTAAAATATGTTTCCCGAATATGTTATCATTTTCAACTTGTTGACGAAGAATAGATTTGAGTTTTTTGGCTACCTTATTTTCCTTTGTGCTTTTTAACGCATACTTTTTTTATATTCAAATAAAATTATGGAAGCTTATTTCAATCTGAAGTTGAGTTTATATCATTTACGTTCATATGAAGTATAAGAAATTTCTTTCCATATTGGCTAAATCCCCACACACATATATAATATATATCTTTTAATCCACCCAATTTTGATAATGAATGTTTACATGTTTACCCCGCGCAACACGTTGAGACGCTGAGAAAGGGTGGGGGAGGGGGGCATAGAAAGAGCGTGCGTCTGTCCGGTCTTATAAGCTCTCTCACATGTAAATTTCTTAATAGAATATCAGTGCCGATGTATTATTAGTTTTAAAGAGTTTCTGCCCCTTGGAAACATTTATCATACATATACAAATTTATACTTAAACATATCGTATTTGTGTTGTTGTGCTATTGTGAATGTTCTAGTTAGGAAAATCTGTTCAAATTGAAGCAATATAGATTATTGATATTTCATATATAAATCAAATCTGAAATTTAAAATTCGTGCATATCGAACATGATCGATACAATACAAATTCTTTTTTTTCTGAAAAAAAATATAATATTACATTAATACATTGTCACAAATAGAAAATATATATATTTCGAACAAATACATAATGCATTATAGATTATACATTGAAAAATATTTAAAAAAAAACTAGAGGCTCTAAAGAGCCTGTGTCGCTCACCTTGGTCTATGTGAATATTAAACAAAGGAAGCAGATGGATTCATGACAAAATTGTGTTTTGGTGATGGTGATGTGTTTGTACATCTTACTTAACTAAACATTCTTGCTGCTTACAATTATCTCTATCTATAATGAACTTGGCCCAGTAGTAAATTTACAAATTTTATGAAAATTGTTAAAAATTGACTATAAAGAACAATAACTTCTTAGGGGGTCAATTGACCATTTCGGTCATGTTGACTTATTTGTAAATCTTACTTTGCTGAACATTATTGCTGTTTACACTTTATCTCTATCTATAATAATATTCAAGATGATAACCAAAAACAGCAAAATTTTCTTAAAATTACCAATTCAGGGGCAGCAACCCAACAACAGGTTGTCGATTCAACTGAAAATTTTAGGGCAGATAAATCTTCACCTGATTAACAATTTTACCAATGTCAGATTTGCTCTAAATACTTTGGTTTTTGAGTTATAAGCCAAAAACTGCATTTTACCCCTATGTTCTATTTTTAGACGTGGCGGCCATCTTGATTTGATGGCTGGGTCACCGGACATATTTTTTAAACTAGATACCCCAAAGATGATTGTGGCCAAGTTTGGATTAATTTTGTAAAGTTGTTTTAGAGGAGAAGATTTTTGTAAAAGATTACTAAGATTTACGAAAAATGGTTGAAAATTGACTATAAAGGGCAATAACTCCTAAAGGGGTCAACTGACCATTTTGGTCATGTTGACTTATTTGTAAATCTTACTTTGTTGAACATTATTGCTGTTTACAGTTTATCTCTATCTATAATAATATTCAAGATAATAACCAAAAACAGCAAAATTTCCTTAAAATTGCCAATTCAGGGGCAGCAGCCCAACAACGGGTTGTCCGATTCATCTGAAAATGTCAGGGCAGATAGATCTTGACCTGATAAACAATTTTACCCACGTCAGATTTACTCTAAATGCTTTGGTTTTTGAGTTATAGGCCAAAAAACTGCATTTTACCCCATGTTTTATTTTTAGCCATAGCGGCCATCTTGTTTGGTTGGCCGGGTAACCGAACACATTTTTTAAACTAGATACCCCAATGATGATTGTGACCAAGTTTGGTTAAATTTGGCCCAGTTGTTTCAGAGGAGAAGTGAACAGGTGAACTAAAAAACAATAGAATACCGGTGATCAATACTGGTAATTCAAAATACCATACTGTTTTTCTCTTCAGTGAAATTAGACCTTCCAAATTTTTCTGCATGTTCTATCATTGAACTTTTAACCTCATCATTGTTCCTGGTGAGGTTGAAAGGAAGGTGATATCATTTTTCACACATGTTAAACCGAAATCCCCGTCTGGTGGTTGGCATTTATTTCTATTAGCCAAACACGTTTTACATTTTTGTTGATATTTTAAATCAGTAGGCTAGTTGTCCCTTTTTGTTGTTTCACTTTGAAAGAAAACTTTTTAAAAAATGAGTCTTAACTCTCTATGATATTTCATTTTGATTAAACTTTTCTTTGAGAATTAACATTCCTGGAAAATATACACATGCTCATGTACTACATGTATACTATTTTTCTCTTTGTAGATATTGAAATACCATGGCAACAAATGTAACCGGCAATCTTACAAATGACAGTCAGTGTATTGATTTAGGACCAATTAAAAAAGAGGTGAGTAACTAATGTAATAATCCAGAAAATCTTTATAGTGCCTTTCTTATCCATAGTAATATCAGACTTATACAAAAATAAAGCACACGCAGTTTTGTGGTAATGATATTAACCTTTTTTTCTTAGAAAAATCAGAACTAAGACGGAATAAAACGTATTATCCATATATATAAGGAGAACAAATATACAAAACAATATAAAATAAACCCAGATTTCTAAATGCTGACCCTCTTCTGTTAGTAAACTAAACATGTTTTCAATGTCAGAGAGTTTCAGATCTTAAAACCCCATAAGTCCAGTTGTCCCACAAACATATATATAATTAGGTTACAGTTAAATACACTGGATACCAATGGAAAATGCTGACTTCAAATCATTGTATATTTCAGCCATTTGGAGGTATAATAAAATGGATTGCACTCACAGAGGCAGTAGGAATAATTGTACTTAATACCCTTCTTATACTGTTGTTAGCCAGACGAAAGAAACCGAGCAGAATGGCCTTCTTTGTTCAACACTTAGCAATAGCTGGTAAAGGTTTTGGTACTTTTTTTATATGATCTTAGGCAAACAAATGATAAAGTTTCCTAGTCAAAACTTGTGTTTTGAAATAGTTTCATCGTGAACAGATAAAACGTTTGGAAAACTAATTTTTATTAGTTACATAAGGTACCAGCCTTATAATTTAATACGTCAAATGCGCCTTTCGTCTACATAAGACTCATCAGTGACACTCAGATAAAAATAGTTAGAAAGCCAAAACAAGTGCAAATTTAAAGAGTGTGCACATATAATACTGGAAGTATATTTCCGATCTCAATTGGGGAGTTACAAACTTAGTATATAACACAATTACAATTAGCGTTACTAAACAAAATATGATTATAAAAACGAAAAATGGTGTTTATATACCATATGATATGATATTACTTACTTTTTTGGGAAGCATAACTAATGGAATTTTACGTAGTCAACGTTAAGACAATTTCAACAAACCAAAAGCACAAAATTATCACGGAAAGAATACGCATATACGTCGCAATGAAGTACACATTTTAGATTGATACAATTTTACAAAAGACTGAGTAGTGATATTCTGCAGCTAAATTTCCCCTTTCACACACGTTTCTCAAGTCCAACTTGACATATATCAGTTCTAACCTGTCATTTCGCAGTTCAAATGTCAAATTTTGCATTTTTGCACTTGGAAAAATATGCTCACGTTTGGAGTCATAAATGCTTGGGACGAGATATTTCAATAAAGAACTGACTCATCTTGAGCTTGAAGTAAACAAAAACACGTCAAGTTGTTTGTTGAAAATGTCAACTTGAAATTGCTAAACTTGACCTGAAAAATATTAAGTAGAAGTTTAATAGAAATATCAAGTTGAATGCGAGAAACAAAAATAAGTTGAAAAACGAAAAAAATTAATTGTAAGTGAAAAAATGTAGTTTGAAACAGAGAAATGCAAACTTGAAGCTGAGAAATGTAAACATTGAAATGTCACTTCCGGTTTTACGAAAAAATGTCTTAAACGTACATCTTAACGAAATCGGAATTTATATCATTCTTACAATCAACGCCAATCTCTTATCGATTAGCATAACAGAAAGACAGCAGACTTAATGACACCTTTTCTTGTTTCTGCTTGGGACACACACATTAATATGAGAATAATCTGTAGAAAATAGCAGTATCGATGTATCAAAATGTTAGTAACGACATATATATATAGTATAAAAATAATAAGATTCCCGCCTCTCCTCATCTAAGATCTAAATTATTCAGTATATTTGTAACTAGTTCACAAAACGTGATACTCACAAAATAAGTTTTCTATTATTTTTGCTTTAGAAGTATTTGATTTTCACACCAAAACACTATCTTATCTATTTTTGAAGCAGCAAAACATACAACCCACTTTGTAGCCCACTTAATCAAACCTATTTCCGTCAATTTGGGTAAGTTTTTCTTCCTTCATGGTATATTGGCCGTTTACTTAAAATATCCAGCTCAAAACTACGTGGTCCTACAGGAATCAAAGAGACAATCAGTCATATGATGTCTATTTTAACAACATATGAATAGATCTTACCCTGAAATTCTCTTGTGGTTGATATCTAACTGTATGAACATATTGACTGTAAAACAATAAGTCTTTTTATCAGTAAAAAAATGGAAAAATGAAAACAAAAACGTTAATTTTCTCTGGATTTAATCTTTTTGCCGAAAAAAAATGTTTTGTACTGACCTATAATTCTACTAAGGTTTGACAAAGTCACTAAAAAAAAACTATAACATTTGACTGTATGAAATACTTATCATCTTAAAAATGAATGAAGTGGATATATCATGAAAAAAAGTAAAAATAAATACTCAAGATATGACCTTTTGGTCATACATAATCTTCAATTCAAAAAGAAATTTTAGACTACTTAATTTTATAATCAGTACACGGACAGTATTCGTAAATATAAATCCACATGCAGACATCTTATACGTTCAGGTATTTCACATCCAATATATTATGGTAATATTCTTTACAAAGCACAAAAATGTCTGTATTCACCTCAAAAGCTAACCAAACCTTTAAACAGACTTATTCGGAAATGATATAGATACGATACTGTTATTAAAGATTGCATATTTTGGTATTAATATTGTTTCACTCATATGGTATTTGCATCGGAGAGAAACACAATTATTCTAAAACCGGATTGCATGTCAGTAGTCCTTTGTTCATGTATGTATCATTGTCATTTTGCTTAGTTTCTTTTGTTACCTTTTCTGACATCGGACTCAGACGTCTTTTAAACTGAGTTTTACTGTGCGTATTGCTATGTGTAGTTTTTTTTTTATTCTACATTGGCTAGAGGTTATGGGTAGGGTTGAGATCTCACAAAACATATTTAACCTTGCCGCATTTTTGCGCCTGTCCCAATTCAGGAGCCTCTGGTTTTTTAGTCTTGTATGTTAGTTCATTTTTATGTTTTGGAGTTAAGTGTGACGTCCATTTTCACTGAACTAGTATACAATTTTTTTAGGGGCCAGCTGAGGACCACCTCCGGCTGCATGATTTACTCGCTACGTTGAAGACCCATTTGTGGTCTTAGGCTGTTGGCTGCTCTTTGGTTGGGTTGTTGGCTCTTTAACATATCCCCTAGTTCCATTCAAAATATTTTATTAAACCACACCTGAATATAGACGCTTCGACAAAGAACTGCAGGAACCCTATGCCTCGCTTCAAAAAAGTAAATAAAATGACTAAACTGTCAGTCGATTCCTTATAGGAGTAACTGTCCCGTTTTGATATTGTTAAATAATATTTGATTATTTTGTGAAATAAATAGTGAGAAACAGAGGACTTTAGTAGTCAACACTTCGGTGTTGACATGAATATCAACTATATGGTCATTTTTTTTTTTTATTAATTAACTGTTTGCAAAGGTGAAAACTATTCGAAATACTAAGGATTTTGCACGACTTTTAAGAATTTTGGGTCCTTAATGCTCCTCAACTTTATACTTGTTTGGCTTTTTAACTATTCTGATCTAAGCGTCACTAATGAGTCTTATGTAGACGAAACACGCGCCTGGCATATCAAATAATAAGCCTGGCAACTTTGATAACTAATTAAATAGTTATTTAGTTATTTCAAATGCATTTATTTTTTCAAGGTAACAAAATATAATGAGCAACTGGTTTATATTAAAAAGATCACTCATAGCTATCATTGCGTTACACAAATATACCATCAATCGGTTGCTTCAGTGTCTATGATTATTAGCTTAACAAGGTTTACTCTCCGAGTGTTTACTACTACTGTTTAAACAAATATAGCACGTAAATAAAATGTTTTACTTATATATGCATAATTCATGAATTTTTTTTTCATATTTGTTAGGTTTCTAAACCTTTTCGTATTTTGTATATTTTTTTTTCTTTTGCAGATTTATCAGTTGGAGTGCTATATGTTTTACCAGACACTATATTCTCAAGGTTTCTAAACAGCTGGGAAAAACATTTCTGTTTGTTTTTTTATGGATTTTGTGCTAATATAACAATATTTGCATCGACATTTCTAATTGTTGTCCTCACGATCGACAGATTATTTGTAATAATTAGACCAATATCAGCTTCAATGACAGGAAAGAAATATCGTTATGGACTAGTATCTTGTGCATGGTTCCTAGCTATCATAATAGGCATACCCTATGCTGCTCATGCGTACTTTTCGTGCACGGTTCAGGGTATAAATATATGTGGTCACGATTTCGATAATACAAAGGTACGTATGAACATGAACGTTTTTGATGTTCATTTTTTTTATTCTACCTTATACATACATGTTTATAAAAAAAAGTAGACGAGGAATGTGTTTAGTTTCAGCGACCAATTAAGTAAGATTCTAAAGCCACAATTATCGCTTGTCATGAATATGTCAGTAAGCGTATGACCAAATTTTGTCGATAAAATACTAGTTTTAATGCGTCCAGGTAATAAAAGTTTATTTATTGTGTGCTTGTTATATACAAAACATATCAAGGGCCCTATTGACTCGCACTAAGATATTTGGAAAAATATGAAAGAAAGTATATTGACTATATCTGGTCAAAAGTTTCGTAAGAAATTAGAACACATGACTAATGTCAGCATTTTATATATCTATGTTAAATATTGATATCTTATAATGTTAACACGTTTTCTCGCTTAAATAAGATAAATACAATCTGACCAAGTGTGTCGACCAAAGCCATTGAATAAAATAGGGTTAGATCCACAGTTAGGGAGACAAAGTATCATTGAACACTAACCCCTAAGTACAGTACGACTTATTCATACCGTGGCTTGATTTGAACGATACATTTCAATCGTAAATTATATCCTACCTACAAGGGGTACAAGAATCGACACAAAAACCACACAGTACAATACTCCGTACTAAAACCAATATTCAACTCCTCCTCCAAAAATAAATAAATATAAACAAAGACAAACAACATTGATTGACACATGATCAAATTAGTAATCGGTACAAGCACAAAATAAGTTCAAGGGTACAACCAAAAGAGTACTTTCTGCTTACTACAATAAAAGAGATCGCTTATTTTTTTACAATACCGTACTTGTATTTTACAGGCAGTAGTTGTTGCTGAAGTTTTTATCAATGTTGTAATTCCTGTAATTATCATATCATTCTGTTACTCATGGATCGTATATGTCATCAAGAGACGGGAAAAGGCAGGATTCAATGCACCACAGAAGGTCAGATTCTCAGATGGTATGTTTATATGTCACGCGTTTATTGGTTAATAGGGAATAGAATCAGTTACATAGACGTTACAAACAAACAAATCTGTTCGTTAAATACAAATTGATTACTTTGAACAATTTGTACAAGATAAAAATGTAAAGCGCTTTTGTTTTATAATCAATACTACTGCCATTCTTTTTTTTCAAATTACATAGCATAAATGGTAGAGGACTTTGTCCTAACCCGTTTTTGATATTTTAGAACGGTACATTCATTTTACATTAAATGCATTTGTAAAGTTTTCTCGAGTGAAGACTACAGTGGCTTTTAAGAAATCATCTATACAATGAGAGACCTACCCAATAAACTATTTTGATTTTCGACTTAATATCTATAGTTTTATAGTTCTTATCCTAATAATGTGTATGCATACGCTAAACTCTTGAACGAAATTCTGGAATAAATCCGATAAAATTGCTGATCTTGATCTTGTAGAATGTTCGAATATATGAAGCTCCTAGTACTTGGTTTTTGTTGTTAGTTATTAGCAGCTGCAAATGTATGCACATGTTTACTTCCAATTACACGCAAAGCAGGTCATAATTATACTTAACCATCGCAGAGATATTTAGATATACGCTTACATGAAAATGAGAAAAATTTGAATTCATTTAACATTTTCAAGGGTCAACAACTTTGATTGGTAATTTCAAGAAACCAGAATCTAGTTCATCTTCCGTGATAACAAAGGCTAAGAAGAAAACTATAAAGATTTTGTTGGTAGTAGTAATCGGTATGTATTATTATTATAGGAAACAAGAGAACAATTGCTCACATTCGTTTATATTTGGTCTTATTCTAGATACATTATAATAAGCATCCCCTATTTTATTTATTGTTCAATTAGTGTCCTCAATCATATCAATTTTAATGTGATGTAAAAACAATATTGTTAAAAAAAAAAGAAACGAAAGTCTCATTTTCCCAGTTAATGAAGTTAAAAAACTATGATTGACGTCCGAGAAGAAAAATATGTTTATTTGAATCACGGTTTGAAAGTGAATACATTTATTGCAAAACTAAGATTAGGAAATACACTAAAATTCAAAGATCATTGCATATTACAGTCTACCATTTATATAGTTAATACATGTTCGACCGAAAGTCTACAATGTATATAGTTAATACATGTTCGAATGAAATTTGTAATTAGGCCAATCCATTTTTATACTTCAATAATTTCAAAGAAAAGAGCATTTAAAACGACGGAATGAAAAAATAAATTGCTATAATTTTCTACTTTATTTCAGTGTACATTGTTAGTTGGACTCCTATTAATGTGGCACAAGTACTGAGCGCATTTGAATTCATTCCGCCAAACGAAATCTTCATCTTTTTACATGTGCTAGCTCCGGTAAACAGTATAATGAACCCATTGGTATTCCTGATATTTAATCGTCAAATGTTTGTGCAGGATAGGAGTAGAAGTACGAGTACTGCATATAACACCGCCACTCACATTGAATCCGTTCATCATTGAAGGAATTTTGTGCGAACATATTGCATTTTAATGCATGAAAATTCAGGACAAACACCATGTGATTTTACCTTGGAATATATATTCATTATAAATGAAAGTTATCTATCGAAAACGTTTTCATAATATAGAATATACAACAAAGTATTGCCTTGCTGTTGCTGTCAAATATGAAAGACGGACATAAAGAAGAAGACTTTCGGAATTTATTGTTTTTTAAGATTTCGAAAAGAAAAATTCCATAAAATGTGTATCCAAGCCTCATTTGGTCTAAACTTGAAACTCTTATTGCTTTTCTTTTTTCATTAAATTTTAAGATTACCTTGTATATGAATACATTTGTCACACATTTGTATATAACGGAGATGATCAAGGAAGTTAATTAACCATTGAATGTTCATGTAAGAAACCTTCATTCATAAACGATAAAAAATAATTGGGCCAACGTATGTCAGATCATGTTTAACCTTTTACCTTTTAAAAGCAAATCGTTTACCACTTGTTTTAAATAATAATATTTCCCCGATTTATACTTCCGAATGGGATATTAACACCCTGTAAGAAAACATAGAACATGTAAATAAAATAAAGTTCTTAGAAATGTAAGTTTTATTATAGATATTATATTAAATTACAAATCACAAAAACGAGTTTAACACTAAAATCTGGAAATTGAAAAGACTAGAAATCCATAAGAGCGACCAATACGTTACTACTAAATCTAATATCGTCCATCAAACTTATTTTTATTCCGATTTCCAATTTACAACATCTTATCCTAAATGGATTGTAAAATAGTGCGAATAGCTATAACGCATTATTATTATATTTATGATAACATTATAAAAAAAAAACAGATCCAAAATGCACATAATGCAACATTTTAAGAATTGAATGCTTCTTTTTGTAAATTTATTGGGGTGTAAAAGCGTTGACCAAAGTACATGTTGTATGAAGCGCAGAAGCGCTTCATTCTAAAAATGTGCGTACGGTCAACGCTTTTACAACCTTATAAAGTTACAAAAAGAAGCATTCAATACTTATAATTACATTTTTTAGCTATGATCAAGAAAACACGAATTTTATATATTTTTTTATTAATTCACCTGTGCACTTTATTGTTGGACCACGTGTTATCATGAATGAAAAGTTGTATTGAGCAATGCAACTGCTTAAGGAATAACACGTAATGTGCAGTTAGCCAATCAGAATACAGTATTATAATGAAACATACATCTAATGTAATTATTATTAAATGAAAGAAATGTTACAACAAGGTAATTTTGTTGTTATCATCGTGACAAAATCTTTTGATCCTTTTTTGAAAAATGGATGTACTTTTACGATATGGAGAAAAAGACTTTGGGACTTTAATATAGTATTTACGGATTATTACAGGAATGTTCATTCCGGATGACTTTTTGAACTTTCTTTAAAAATAGAAGATAAATTGTGGATAAATATTGTAAAGATGCATTAGCTGCCAAATTCATGCAATTTGAACTTATTCTAACTCATTCAATAATTTCATTTAGTTTATATCAAATGTTATTCAAAACTATAAAAGTTTCATCGAAAACAAAACATGCGTGGAATCGATATTAAGCACGTTTCGTGTGTATTCCTGACTAAACGGAATCTAATAAACAATAGAAGACATTCCCTTGAAACTATTCATTGGCCCCGTTAAAGTTAATGAATTTAATTAGACATATAAACATAAAATACAATTTAAATGGAAGCTGGTGGACATTAAGTCTTCGATTATATGACCAGAATATAAGTTAGCATTAATGTTAAAAATGCTTCTGAACACTCTTATTATTTCAAACACTTGTGTCATATACCCCAGGCATATATGGTCATGAATAACTTGTTTTGGAATTTCAGAGCTCTTCAGTTTACGTTGGATTAGGTCTTCATATTGTTTGGTCGATTGTTTGGTTTTATGCAGACGTTTCGCGCGTCTTATTTATTAAAGTATTGTTGAGAAGTTTCACAACAATTGAGTCAATGACGCTGCTGGTGAACGTTTCGTTTCAAATATGTCACTCAACATGCGAATTCATACTCAGACAAATTGTCACATACGGGAATAGGACAAAAACAATAAATTTCAGGTCAGACGAATACCCTGGTATCTTAAAATCTATGACCATGAAAGCATGTTATTAGTGAGATGAGACACTGAGGTTTCGTATCGGTTGACCAATTCGTGAGTGACCGTAAACACCTATTGCAGATACCAGGCTTATGGCCGTGTAAGGCAGATAGCAGATAAAGTGTTTCAGATTTAACTATTTTTGTTGTAGCAGTGTATACGAAAGTAGCACCCCTTAAATATTGTTTATTAAGTGATAGAATGTCAACAATATATAATATCTCAATATGTTTTGGTTTGTCTTCAAGGTTCTGTATGAACCCTGCTTCCCATATTCGGTGAATCAGTGTGATTCTTTACAAAGTAAGACTTTTCATGACATAACACTTGAAATGTGAATCCACATTTCCCATTTTTGCAGAAAAAGCTCTGTTTGATGAAATTATGTAACAGAACTTTTTTTGAGCATTGCAGTTCAAATTTAACTTGCAGTGTGACTACCACAAGCATTTAAAGATTTATCTTAAAATTATGTTTACGATATTTCTATCGAATTCAATCCGAGTGCAAACTATTACTCTACGCCGACAGCAGCAATTTTGGATGAAAAACTTTCCGAAAGGGTTGAACTCGTACAGTTACCTATGTGTAAATAAAAAAAGGTTATCTTTATAATTAGACAACATCTATGGTTCGAAATGCAAGCAACATGTATGCACCACAATACACTGAAAAGACCTAGGTGTAAACAAACGATAACGTTTTGCATAGAATGATCATATATCGGGCTTCCTTTGTTGTGTACGTAGTTGACATATAACCTTTATCCAATATATACCTTGGTATTTTCTTCTTTTTTTGACACAATCAAACTGTCTTCCAATAAAACCGGTGGAGATTTATTTCCCCGAGGGTATCACCAGCCCAGTAGTCAGCACTTTTGTTTACAAAATTTTAAATTTTTGAAATACTAAGGCTTTTCTACCTCAGGCATAGATTACCTTAGCTGTATTGGGCAAAACTTTTAGGAATTTTGGTCCTCAATGCTCTTCAACTGCGTACTTTATTTGGCCTTTTTAACTTTTTTTGGATTCGAGCGTCACTGATGAGTCTTTTGTAGACGAAAAGCACGTCTGGCGTATATACAAAATTTAGTCCTGGTATCTATGATGAGTTTATCTACAACCACTCGGTCGATGACACTGCTGGTGGAGATTTATTTTCCCGAGGGTATCACCAGCCCAGTAGTCAGCACTTTTGTGCTGACATGAATTATCATTGATATGGTTATATTTATAAATTAATTGTTTACAAAATTTAGAATTTTTGAAATACTAAGGCTTTTCTAGTCCTGGTATCAATGATGAGTTTAATTATCATTAATCCTAAATCCTCCAGACATATCACATGAGCTTGAAATCATTTTTAAAACTTAAAACTTTAGTATTTTTTAACCATAAGAAAGCTTACTTATCAATACAAAATATCAAAAAGACAAAATCTGCAATCATTTGTCCTATTTGTTTAACTTATTCAACTTATTTTAATATTTTGATCAAGTCATTCGAAACACACAAACTCCCATAAACCACAACATGTTCAGCTTGGTTGTAACAAACTAAATGATTAATCCTGAATTGGCTACAAAGGAATGTTGAGTTTTCCTGTGCTAATAACATGTATAAAGAAAACAACTGAATTTCTTGGCTCAAATATTCAGTCGAACGGAAAAGAGAGTTCTGTTATAATTTTTTGTTTTGGAAAGTAATATGTGCAATTACTGAAGTTTTTTTTCAAAACATCAGCTAGTGTAGTGTTAAATTTAAAAAAAAATTGAACATTATATTATGATTCGCGAAACGAATGACTGTTTTGCCAAAAAACTTACAGTTCACCAGATTCGTGCCGACGCAAGACAAATTATAATTACAAGACAAAAAATAATGAAGCATAACCTCAATTGCAGTATAGATATCTTACGCTTACACCAAACGATGCATAATTAAACTAACGAGTAACATTGGCAATAGCACCATTTTTTTTATATCAAAGATGAGCATGAAGAAATCAAAGCACTCAAGCCTATTACATTGTAACACGGAGCTTAGTTCGAATTTTTAGTTGGAGATAATTGTGTTAAGCATTGTTCTAGTTAATTTTGGACAAATTCGTGTATATATTTTTATGTTTAACGTAAGGGTATAAGTGATTTCTTTCCTATAAAACTCGTCTATTCAGTCGCTTTCTACTTAAAATATCATAATAATGTCAGTATAGTCTATAATATACTTATGACTTAATATTGTCCTTTTAATACGTTTCCGTGTGTGTGAACGCTAGCCATTATTGTCGGTCTAGCACAGAAATCGATCGATTAACGTTTACATAATTTCAGAAACATTAGCATTTAATTGATATACTGTCTTCAGTCGGATGTCCCTTGGTCCCTTTGGAGCCATATTGTTTTGTGTTAGCTATCCGCTAGAACATGGATTTACAAATGAAAAGCACGTGAAATAAAAATATTCTCTTGATATAATTGCTGCTACGGGAAATATAGGTTCTAAACAATCTGTGTATTGACCTAATATGAACATAAGGTAACATAAAACATACTTCAATGAGACAGCAATAGCTGCTAAGGGAAATACAGGTAATACACAGTCTGTGTTTTGAATAAACAGGAACATAAGGAAATATGAAGTATACTTCAATGAAACAGCAATAGCTGCCATCGGAAATAGGTACCAAATAGTATATGCATTGACTTAACATGAGCAAAAAGATCTATGAAAAACAAATCAATAAGACATCAGCCCAAAAGAAAAAAAGATATTTAAAGACCGAACGTGTCGTTATAACAGCGTATACAAATATTGTCTTAATTTGTTCTGCACTTCATTATTGATCATGAATAATTGAGTGCACTTGAGTAATAGTACATCATTGACCATAATAATTGTATACATTTTTAGAGAGTCTTTCATATATATAATTAGTCATTAACACTTTTCACGAAAATGAAGATTCTGATTCCGTAAGATGGTTAACTTTATACTTTAATTTTTGTTTCTTAAAATTGTGCTGAATCACTTATTGCTTTCGCAAAATTTGGTTGATTAGCTTTCCGTGTGTTTTAAAAATCTTTGATCATTTCTGGCTGCGGGAGTTCCTAATCTCGGTTGGTACATCAGAACTAAACATTTTGCATAACTGACGTAAATGAAATAACCGGTAAACCAAAGAATCATACACTTTATTCTTTCAGTTTTAATTTTGGTTTAAATTTTGTTAGATATTAGTATTCATTTCCCGAGTGTATGTGCATCACTAAAAATTAATTAAATCAGAACTTAGACAACAAACACATCTAGTATTCATTTGTTTCGATTGTTTTTATGTTTAAATTTAATTTACATTCTTTCTAAAGTAAGTTTGAATATTGACTTATTGGTTTCTACTTTAATTATCTCAAAGGATTCATTCAGCTGCAACACATAACTTTATCAGCGTCATTAAACATGTCATTACACTATTGAAATTCTCATTCCATTTTTAAATTCCAAATATCCTAAAAACTACAATACATATGTTTTCAATTCAGAGGCCGTGGAAATGTGAAATCGGTCACCAGATCTGACTCATCAGTTGATTTTGTTAAACTGCTGTTAATCTCAATTTACATGGGGAAACATATTTTGATTCGTTATTATCCAATTTTAAGGACAGTTACGGACCACCAAACAACAGCAAACATGCGAGCCTTCTATATACAAATAACTTTTTATTTACATTAAAGTGAAGAATAATTATATATATTCAACTATGGAATGTCGAATTCCTACAAGCAACGTAACCTTGCACTGCAAAACGACGATCAGAGCGTACTCCATCAAAAGTTTACTCAATTTCTATTTTAACTGTGCGCTATGTATGGAAGAAATTGTACAGAAGGAACCAAATATAATTAAAGATAACAAGATTGATAACTTTTTAAATTCAAATAAAAGATAACTTTGTACAGATCGAAAGAAATTATGTATGTCTAATGGAATTAAATAGGTGTGTTTGTGTTGTTTACAACATCCAGGTTTTGTTAGTTCTACATCATATCGTCATTGACGTCTTCTTGGATCTGGACAATTCCCGTGAACAGAAATTGAAACTTGAATTATTTATATGTAATAGAACTGACATTTCTATAATAAAGGATTAAACGCCTTTTGGAACAAATTGACTGGTATAAGATCGAGCTATTAATCATAAACTGATGATAGTTCATTGCTAATGTCTCCAGTATCTTGTTTAAATTTGTTTCAAAAGGTAGTTCCGTCGACGTCAAAAAGTAAATAACATCAACAGCCACTACCGGAAGCCCTCATGACCAATCATATATCATAATTACCAAATATGCAAATCATATAAGAATTATAGTTCTGTAATGTCAGCTACTATTTACACTCGAACTGATTGATCCTTGTATTTCATTACAATATGTAATGTTCAGATAATCGGAAGAACGGGACTCACCTGCACGTTGCTTTTTCTTTACATCCTTTTACGGCATTTACTTCGATTATAAAAAGTGGTAATTACAAAATACTATGCAACATTGAAAAGTCCTCCCTACATCCTGTCTTTACTAATCTTTAGTCTTTAACAATAGCAAATAATTACATTAGATGTGTGTTTCATTATGATACTTTATTCTGATTGGCTAACTGCACATACGTGTTATTCGTTAAGCAATTGCATTACTCAATAAAACTTTTCATTCATGATAACACGTGGTCCCACAATAAAGTGCACAGGTGAATTAAATAAAACAATTATAAAATTCGTGTTCTCATGATCATAGCTTAAAAATGTAATTATAAGTATTGAATGCTTTCTTTTGTAACTTCACAGGGTTGTAAAAGCATTGACCGTGCACACATTTTTAGAATGAAGCGCTTCTGCGCTTCATACAAAATGTACTTCGGTCAACGCCTTAACACCGCAATGAAGTTACAAAAAAGAAGCATTCAATTCTTAAAAAGACGGGTACCACATATGTTGAATGATCTCTTTATCCTTTCGAAGCGCTTGACATTACGCCTACATTTGATTGGATTTGTGATGCCTAATCCTTATTCTTGTTTTCTATGCTGTGTATTTAATATTGTTTGTCTTATGTCGTGTTCCGTTTCTAGGTTATACTATTGTCTGTTTTTTATTCACCAATATTATTTCAACTGATTGGGAGGAGCTTACGTTTCAGTTTGCATAAAAACAGTCTATTCGAAGATGTGTGTAATAGTGGGAGATATTGTGGAGATAATTGTGCAAATCGTGATACAAGCATGAAATTTGGTATAGAGGTTGACTAAACGATAATTAAAGAAAATCAGCTGCTGGCCATCAAAATTTCCATTTTTAAAAATAGCGTAATATCCAATTCCCTACATTTCGTAAATCCTTTGAAAGTTGTTTTATAGGTATAATCCAAAGTAATGTTTGATCAAACGAAAATACCAGTTCCTACAGTACGATAAAACAATATATAAAACACGAAAAAGTTACTTTCGGTTCCAAAATGGTGGCAAAAGCGTTGAAAATGGATACATTTCGTGAGTCCCTTGAAAGCTGTGTTGTAGGTATAATCCAGTGCAAGTTTTTATAAAACGTAGACTACTGTTCCTTAAGTACGATGACACAATACATACACAACGAAAAAGTAACTTCCGGTTCCAAAATGCTGACAAAAACATTTAGAATTTCATTATTTTTTTCGTTTTTTTCATTTTCTTCTTATTTAAAAGAGTGGTCACTTAATTTGTTAAGTTCAAATACCTAGTTTGGTTAGAAAAGGCAGTTTGAATTCCGCATAATTATCTGACAAATGCCAACACACAAACGCGTTCAAGGTAAGCCAGAACGGAATCGTTTACAGTTATCAACAACGCTGCATTTTTTGCATCCACTTTTCAAAAGTTTCTGATACAAGGGTCCAAATGCAGCCAAAGAAGTCCATTTTGGTTCCCAACTGTCATTGCTTGTTTTTCTTTCATCCAAACCCAGTGTTCATGACTTGGTATGTGTACCTGTTGAATGCACACACCCGTTTGAGCCCACCTTGAAATGCTTCTCTTTCGATGTGCTCCGGAAAAAACCTCTTGTAGCGGGGATAGCATCATAAGGGCGCTTCTTCCTGACAAAAGATTCAAATCGTCCCTTGTTAACAGCAAATGTTGATTTTGCCGTACATGATGCAAGCAAATGCTTCTATGGTGTCCATGTATCTGTCTTCATACAAAACTAAAGCGAGCAACAACATCCATTACATCTGGAAATAATTCCAATGCCTGCCAAGCTGACATATTCACTTTCCCACCAAATGCTGACACAGTGTCACATTCATAGAAAGCATAGAAGGAAATAATAGCAGCTGCACGAGAACCAAGCACATTTGATATGTCATATACATGAAGCTATCGAAAGTCTGTATTCCCTCAAAAACCTATCCACACTTCATCATACCTAATACTTCGAGAGCTGCAATCCTAAGTACTACTTAAAATTACTGTTATCAAACATTTTCAGCAGCAAGCTGATCATTGACAAACATACGAGTATCTGCTTGTTCTTGATTATAAAGGGATAGCTGGGAAGTATCCGTATTGAAATTGCAAAGAATATTTCACCTTGAGTAATATAAACATTTTTATAAGTCTAGAGAAGCAATTTTGTCGGCAACAAACTTGAATCATTCCGTTTTGTTGTCATCTTCACAAAGAAAATGACTCCAAATCCTTGGGGTTCTATCAGAACCAACAACTTTCCGTCTAGCACCAGCACCTTGCATTTTTCTCGTTCCAGCCTTTAAATTATTCATTTAGTAAACATCAAATACAATATCTACTCTTCAATACTTATCGGTGCAATATTTTATGGGAGGCAGTATGACATCGATTGCATAATCATCAAATAGTTTTGCACGTGGTGGCTTGGAATTGACCATTGCTGGCCCCCAAACGGTAAATGCGTCAGAATGTTGATCAGCAAATCGCACAATGTTTCAAGTATACCCATTTGCTGCGATTTAATAACACTGTTTAAAAAGAGGGACGAAAGAAACCAGAGGGACAGTCAAACTCATAAATCGAAAACAAAAACTGAAAACGCCATGGCTAAAAAAGAAAAGGACAAATAGACAAATAGTACACATGACACAACATAGAAAACTAAAGAATAAACAACACGAACAACACGAAAGTGACATCCCTAGACAAAAACAGAGAAGTAGTTTTGTTTTCATAGATAAAAAATTCTTCCAAGTCAAACTGCCTACTTTGAGAGGAAATGAAAAGTCTAGAAAAGAGATCACAATCACTTTTCATGTTCTTCAGCTTTGGATTTTTGACATAGCCATTTCCAGTTTTACGGCTACAATAGGAAATTGATCTTTTTTATCTGGTTTTAGAAAGCAGATATTCCATCGTTTTGCATTTACTTTAAAAGAATTGTTCGGACCCAATACCTTGGAGTTTATATACATATCTCACCTGCCTCCGAGTCAATAATTTCCTTAAAAAAATCAATTTTGTACAAATCTTACGACTGTTCTAGAAAAAGTAAAATCAGAAGATGGATTTCCAAACTCGGTCATCACTTTAGAAAGCCTTTGACTCTTTTCCAAAAAAAAATCCTTTTGTGTTTCGTAGAGTTTTCATGATGTCGTCCATCTGTTTTAGAATGACTAAAACCACTATTTTGTATTCAAATTCATCTACCAGTCTACTGACATCCATCCATCCATCCACCGTCTCAAGGGGATTTTCAGTGGCACAAACATCGCTCTTCACAATTGCATTATTCTGTGTTTGTGCCTAATCAATTGTGATATAAGAAAACAAAATTGCTGCTATTGGTGATGCTCGTGAAGGGAAGCCATATCTCGGAGATGGATCCGTAACCGGCGAACATAATTGTCATGATCTGGACCAAAAAAATACGGTATCATGCTTGATATGGACTGTTTGTGAGGTACGATATCTGACTCATAAATTGGGCGTACCGCCGAGTGAACAAAAGTTCTGAGTTCATAATTGAACAACAGATATTAAACTTTGGTCGAGATGACTCTCTTTCCTTGCACCAGTCTATCAAATAATCGAACGACACAGAGTTATGAGATATATTTTCTGCGTTTATACATTAATGGTTCAAGCAAAACACACGCAGTTATCTGTCTAGACCTAGGTTGATTTGAATACATATGAAAATAATATGACGTTCTAGATGTTGCAATGTCGGCTTCAGTGAGGGCACAAGTCCATCCACTTTCAGGCAATATATCCCTATGAATTTTGAAACAAACCCCTTTTAATGTACTTTCCACCAAACATAACGATACACTTATCTTCTCTGTACAAATCTGGCCATTCATACTAAACTTACTTACCCAATACCAAGAATGTTTGATCTGCAGCTATAATTGATGTTTTGCCGGGATTTTGACAGTTTAACCACTTTTTTCACGTATCCATCGTATGATTGATCAATTCAACTGAATGGGCGTGTTTTCAAACAGGGCATCATAGAAGTTACGGTTACTTGAATAGAAGAGTATATTTCTTTAGAGGAATGAAATGACGACCAAGATGTGTTTACGAAATTCAAATCCTCCTCTGTTACTTGAACTATGATTTACATCAGTGTGTCCTGGTAGTGGGTGCAAATCACTCTGTATGTCTATAATAGTTTGCGCATGTGCAAAATCGATAAACGCATTTGTTTCATAACCTAAAATAATTTTGTTAAACCAATTCATAGTATCATTAAAAATCCAAAAGCACCAAGTAAATAGTAAATAGTTCAAATGTTTATTTGTGAGTTTTGTCACATTTTCGCGCATGCGCAAGAGTCAAATAATTATTTCTATTAAATATGTCAAATGCAAGGAATGTCGCCACCAAACCATATAATATTTTTCACTGAAAGAAGGTCAAGAAACAAGTTCTGTAGAAAAATATGCATTTTTGAACTCGGAAAAACAGCCATTTCTGAAAAAGGCCGTGGCCATCTTGAAAAATATTTTTTTTTCATGGCCAGCAGTTTTTCCTTAAAAAGTATGTAATAATGATGCTTCGTGCTAATTTTCATGCTTGTATCATCATTTGCACAATTCTCTCAATTTTGCTTGCTTATATCTTCCACTTCCATTTTTTTTAATTTTCATTTATGTTCTAAAAGAAATGCACTACGAAATAATTATGGTCTCGGACCAGATATACAAAAGAACTGAGTGAACGATATTGGACGAATAAAATAGTTTTAGATTTAAAGCATTTATATGTGCAAAAGTAGGATATTTTAAAGTAACAGCTATTGTATTATTCTACTTGAAACTGGTCTGATTGTGAGATTTATTTCGGACGTGATTTATAAAAAAAATATATATAAAAATTTTGAATTATAAGAAAAAAAGCATTTCAAAACGTTACTGAATAACGACACATGCATATTGTGCTACTGCTGTCGTCATAGTTTTGATTCATATCCACAAATTCCAAAAAATTTAACATGTTTTTAATTCTTGCTTTACTAGAAAACCAACGGGGTGTGTCTCGTAGTTTATCTTGCAAATACACGTACAATGTTTACATATTAAAACCGGATCAATTACCATAACTGGACACTTCTTTGATGAGTTAGTCCCAAAACACCTGTCTATAGATGAACTGGTATAGGATGACCGAACTGATTAAACTCCGCCCAGTCAAGTGAAATAAATCAAGTAATAAGTTACAGTAAAAATGCTTTTTATATTGCTAAAAATCAACATTTTTCTTAAAACAGTTTTTATCCGGGACATTTTTTAACAAGGTAAAAAATGTTATATAACTATCAAAAAGAAAGAGAGTAAAATATACTTGGTTTAATACTGAAAACTACTGGTAGATAAAGTTCGAATATTGTACAAAGCCAACACTTTCTTTCAATATGATCTGTGTAGACCAGAATGTACATGCACAAAAAGGTTAAATGTAAACAAATATTTTGAACAGACGCGTAAATTATCAGTTTTTATAAATAAATATCGGAAATTATTCTCATATTCATGTCATGTATATTACGTAAATGTCACACACGGTTTTCTGTTTGGTGTTTCATTGACGTAGAACCTTCCTATCTTTTATAATTGACTTCTGTAACGGCTTTTTATCAATTACCGATTTATCTCAGCTACTGTTTTATGAGATAAAGAAATCGGTGTAAAACACACCTTAGTAGTTATGGTAGTAGTAATGTAAGTACTTAAATTACCTATAAGATATGCACTTTTGTTGTTATAAATTAATTACAAATGTTACATATTTAGGCGGTATCCCATTTAAAATACAAGATAAGGTATCAACATTAAAATGTAAGCAATTAATATTATAATCAAGACACAGTTCACTATCAACATTTTTTAGTTAGTAAGAACTTTTGACAAATTTCTATCAATTTATAAATGACAACTAATGTCTGCTATTTACAAACTAAAACTTCTCCTGATCTATTAGACATGTTACGAATAGGTATATTCACGACGCTGAGGTTGACAAATTACACTTTAAATGTGGGGACTGTGTGAAAACACAAAAGAGATTACCTGTGTTTACATTGAATATTATTTAAAAACTGCATTGATCCTTTTGGAGGCAATTCCGTATGGAAAAAATATTCAATAATATTTGTACCATAAGAAATAGATATTAATTAATTCCATAATATTTTTAAGAAACTCTAATGCCAAAAAAATAGGGGGGGACGGTCATGTAAATGCAGTAGATGTGCGGGGCAACGGAGACACGGGGTCCATACGAGTGTGAATTCTTAATGCGAGCCCTTAATAGACCTTACAAATAATCTTAGGTATTATTATCTGTTTTATACCTACTAGTGAATATATATGTAACGGTCATGTTTATAATTATAGTTATGAAAAGCAAAAAATGGAGTGTATGTATTTTGATCCAGTTGTTTGCCACCTAAATTTTAATCTAACGGGGTCTGTTTTAAAACACCTAAAACACGATTTTTATACAATTTCAACTTTAAATATGTTGCATTATACAGTAGTTTAAGAAAACTTACTCCCGGTCATATAGCTTCGAATGCATGTATTTTCTTCTTTTAGTTCCTTCAACTTTGTCGTTATTTAAACAGTTTCAGCTCAATTTGTATTTTCTTTATAGGGGGTTTGTGATTGATTGATTGTTGGTTGATTAACGTCCAGTGGCAAATATTTCATGTATGTTCAGAACGATAAGAGGTTTGTGTAAAATATGAGTCACTACTGACCGGTTGAACAACCCATGAAGAGTTTCAAAAACATTGCATAATGACTTTGCATTTACACCTTTACACCACCTTATGCAGATATTTTGTATTTTATTAATTCCTGAAACGTTTTGTTGAAATTGGAATAATTTGAAAAAGGCAGGACAGGAGTTTTGAGTTAAACAAAAAAAGGGCAGAATGAGCAACTTGGCCCAAAAAAAAAGGCAGGATGACAATTTATGTAAAAAAAAAGCAGGATAAATTAATAAAAAAAAATGTCCGGACAGAATAAGACGATAAAAAGGCAGAAAATATATTACAAACATGTTTAAGCCCGCAGTACATTTTTTAGTAACCTGTCCTAAGTCAAGGGCCCGTAGTTCAGTGGTTGTCGTTGGCTACTTTCTGTCATATTTGGTCCTCGTAAATGGTTTTGTTTTAAATTATTTCACTTTTTCGGGATCTTTTATAGTCGACTACTTGTATACGGTATAGGTTTTTCTCATTGTCAAAGACCTTATGACTGCTAATAGATAGATCATGGATAGATGTTTCATTGTCACTGATACCACATCTTATTATTTTTGTAAACTACGCGGGGGAAATATGAAACCACGCTTTTATTTAACTGCTTTCACTATCATAAGAGTCCAGAGTCACTCCCAGGTCTTTAAGGACTCTCGACATAGTTTTTCTAATAAACTTGTAATGCAGCAATTGATTTTCTTTAGCAAGATCAAGAGTTGTGCGTTATGCACGTTTTCTCTTTTTATAAATAAATGCCTTGATTCCAATTCTTTGGCAAATATATGCCCCCAATATTTCTTGGCCAACCGTAGAAAATTGGCGCCAACTACGCGGTGGGTGGCATACATTACCCACAGCGTTAGCTGCAATTGACGGAACCTCTCATGCCATTTACAGACCACAGACTGAACCTCAAGAACAATTTTACTTCGGACACAGACACAGACATTGCATTCATGCACGGGTGATTGTGGACAACAGAAATCATATAAGATATATTCGAAGTTGTTTCCTAGAAAATCAAAATGATGACCAACAGTATCATCTATTGCTTTTAATTGGACCAGGTTTGGAGTTCGATTTCCCCCTGAATTTATCCTCTTAGCGGATAAAATTCATCTATGTCGATCGCCCGTCGTTACCCATTGCAGACGCCATCAGCTAAGAGCTAAACCACGAGCAGAAAGAAGAAAATGTTAAAAAAAGGAATTTGCGTATATTAGAGTGTCGGGTATATGTCGAACACGCTATAAGGCTCTTAAAACTTTCAGCGTCATTTGAAGCTTATGGAGACACCCGAGAAAAAAATATCCAGACTGTATAGCTTTGTGTGGGATTAGTGGAGCGACAGATTAAACTTTTTCAGGGACTGTAATACAACAATAAAACTAATATCTAACTGGCTTACTATGTATATATTATCAATATAGAATCGAATAAACTTGTATAACTCTCAGCCCCCCTTTTTCTAGCCCACCCCGCACTCCTGCACGCGTACACCTTTCATGTCTTATGAGAGCCAGTAATGATATCACAAAAGCAATTGTCATATACGATGTTAAATGATGATGTTCTAAATAATGTGATTTGAATTAACCAAGACGCACAGGATTTAAATTTTACCTGTTTAAATCTATAATCAATGTTTTGACACCGTCCCCAAATTTAAAGTCTAATTTGTCAACCTCAGCGTCGAGAATATACCTTTTCGTAACATGTCTATTGAAAATTAATTGGTTTAAACTTAGTATATTTTATTACTTACTTCCAAAAATGCTGAACATATATTAGAACGGTTTTCGAGTTGTTCAATGGGATAAGAGAATGGTATATGGTGCAAAAGGTAATAGTTTTTTGGTGTAAAAATGTTGAACAAAATACCGAACTCCAAGGTAAATTCCAGAAGGGGAAAGTTTATAGAACGTAACAAAATCCAAACTCTTATCACTTTATCAATCAATGGAACAATGGAACACAATGGTAGTTGTACAAAGTGCACTAAGGATTAGCGTGTTTAGTTAAACAAATCAATTATCGTCAAAATCACTGTTAAATGCAATTCATTCTATTTTAACTTGCTCAAACTGCGGACATTAAGATAAAATAAAATCTTTTACAATTATTTTATTCGTAGGTACTGTATATCAAAGAATCAATGTATATTCATAGGAAGATATACATGTAAAAGTAAAGATTTAGGGTTTTTATGTTCGATTACTTCAAATAAATTATTATAGTTAAACTGTCTGCCATTCGTTCTTATTTGGGTGTTTTTCTGTCCTGTTTTTGTACAAACATTTTATTTATTACATGTAATTATTATTGTCGAAAATTCTAGTTTTATAACTAAAACCTTATCTTGACAAAAACTGAATATTGTAATATATATTGCAACAAATTAACTATCAATGTATTGATTTAAGTCGTAGTATAAAAACAATACTAGGTCAATGTCAGAAAAACTCAAGCATTTCTATGTTTTTGGCACAAAATTGGGGGAGGGTTTGGTAAAACCTCGCCCTTCCCAAGTTTTTCAGTCTCATACAAAAAAGTTTATATTTTTCTGATATTGACCCAATATTGTCTATATGCAAGAAGTGACATCATGTCGTAATCAATCACGAAAAACGTACACTAGCAATATTATCCAGATGTCCCCTCCAAAATGTTTCCTAGATTAATATAAGTAATGAACTGAGAGAGATTCTTTAATTTGGAATGTCAGACGACCACATAATTATATATAAAAAGGTTGTTCACTTGAGAAATATTATGTTTCCATCATTTTTTTTTTTTTTATTAAAAAGGACAATCAATAATAAGACTGTATGATTGTGTAAGTTTAATGCACTAATGAGATAAAAAAAAAAAAAATATAAATGACCAATTTACCATCATTTTTAACCGGATTTTTGTGACAAAAATGTCGGTTATTGATTTGAGAATGTACGGCGGGCGGCCGGGCGGCAATCAAATGTTGTCCGTGCATTAACTCATGAATCGTCCAACCAAAGCTTTTAAAATTTTAATATGTTATTACTGACAACTATACGAAGGTCAAGTTCAATAATGTCGATTTTGACTTTTACCGTTCAGGAGTTATGGTTCTTGAAAGATTGAAAAATGGAGTTTCCAGTCGTGTCCGTGCATTTACGCATGAACTGTTCTACCAAAGCTTCCCAAATTTAAATATGTTGTTACTAATGACAGAATGGAGGTCAAGTTCAATAATGACGATATTGACTTTTACCGTTCAGGAGTTATGGTTCTTGAAAGATTGAAAAATGGAGTTTCCAGTCGTGTCCGTGCATTTATGCATGAACTGTTCTACCAAAGCTTCCGAAATTTTAATATGCTGTTACTGATGGCAAAATGGAGGTCAAGTTCAATAATGACGATTTTGACTTTTACCGTTCAGGAGTTATGGTTCTTGAAAGATTGAAAAATGGTGTTTCCCGTCGTGTTCGTGCATTTTCTCATGAACCATTCAACCAAAGCTTTTGAAATTTTAATATGTTGTTACTGATGACAAAATAGAGGTCAAGTTCAATAATGACGATTTTGACTTTTACTGTTCAGGAGTTATGGTTCTTGAAAGATCGTAAAATGGCGTTTCCATTCACGTTGTTGCATTTACTCATGAACCATTCAATCTAAGCTTTTCAAATTTTAATATGTTGATACTGATGACAAAATGGAGGTCAAATTTGATATTGACGATTTTCACTTTCACCATTCATCAGTAATGGTTCTTGTGATATTGCCAGGACACAAATAAATGTTAATAAATCCGATTTGCTGTCGTTGTGACAGCCTCTTGTTTTAATTAAAAGTTGCTCCCCAATCGAATACCAGTCTTGAGAATGAATTTTCCTCGCCTTATGGCTCGTAAAATTTTACATTCTCTCGACTGGTATTTTTCGCAAATACCCCTCCTTAACATGATATATCTGTTTAATACCAATTATAAGCAACAACTTTTATCGAATGTGACCTTACGTTCTATTGTGGACTTTACCGGAGACGGAAACGTGAACATAAATCAATTATTATATAGAACTAATCAAAATGTGGCTAACTAGATTATCTGTGTTATTTAAGTAGGAATTCGGTCACGTTTTGGGATTTCATCACTAGAATACTACATCTCAAAGACTAAACACGAGTTTTAATTTTTCACCAACATAGAATTTGACGTGCAAGAAATGTTATAATCATCATAACTGAAATTATTGTTGGAAGCTCTGTGTTACTTGTACTAAAAAAACCTTTTATCTCCTGTCTTCTTAATGTTCATTCATTGTACAGGAGCAGATGCAACACATCCTTGTCCCTTCTAAATTTCATAGTACAAACTGTTTTAGTGTACTAAGCAACAATGCATGAATGACAACAAGTGTAGGATTGATTTTTACTGTTCTCAATCCTTGATCACAGTACAAGGCAACTCATAATACTGCAGCCAGTATATTTGGGACTATGAAACTTGGTGAAGGATCATTTAAGCAATTTGATTGAATGAGGAAAAATACTTTAGAGAAAAAAACAATATAAAGTCGCATAAGATAATATATCTATGTTTTGATAAATACTCAAAATTTAAGTTTTACTGTGAAATTGGAAAAAAAACATGGATGTTTTCAAAATATGTCGATATTCCACGGCGACTTAACTATTGGTCTATATATTTGTCATCTTAACATGTAACAAGGCAAACATCTCTTTATCTTATCGAGCAGCTGTACCACTAAAAATCACAATGTAAATATGTTTGATTAGCAACTAACTGTCAATTTCCCCAAAAAGAGTTTGATGCACTGATTAACTAAAAGTTATGTAATTTGTGATAGCAATAATTCATGTAAATTGTGCATCATCATTTGGGACTATTTAAAAAGTGTATTCTTCGTAAATCTGATACTTTTGAACTTTCTTTGACAAACTGTTTGGTCATTAATCATGTTAATGATCATTATATTGTTTAAGAAGTATTATTTTATCGAAATCATTATATTTGCAATATATGTCCGTCAGAGTTATTTCATTATGAATTAACCATTTTCTTCATTGTTCTTTATAAATCCTTTTCTGTTATAAGTTCCAAATAATGTCAGTATATTTTCATATAGTCGGAATTTGTAGATAAAGTCACAACTTTACATAATTCTTAAGTTTTCTTTAATATGTAAAGAATATTTAATACTTGATAGTCATTTCAATTAGTTCTATTTAGCCTAAGACTCAAGCGGTCGGTTCTTGTTATGCTGTATTCTTTATGTTAATCCGTTAAATCGTTTTTATTAAGCATTTGTAACCTTGCAAATTCTTGATTTAAGTATGTTTTCTGAAGTCCTTAATTCAATTTGTAACATTTTGTAGAAGTACATGTATTCAATCCTGAATTATTAAATTGTTAACTACTGCATAGGACTTGTGTCTAATTCTACAAGTGGAGTTAAAGCAAGTATTCTCATTCAAATGACTAGATCCTAGTCATTATCTAATGTTGGTATCGCCAACATCTGCAAGCTGTCGTGGGTTGCAGCTCGTTATCAACATGATCAACTTCAAATTAGTAGCCAGTCTCCCGGTTACAAATTCACTATCACAATTTGTTTTTAATTTACTTAAAACTTATTTAATGAGCTACAGTTTACAAGCACATGGCGATCAAGAGTGCATTTGTTTCTAACCCGAAATTTTGTTTTCGATGACTATCGTTTAGTAAACGTTAAGCTGCTAGAAACAAATACATCGTTTAATAAACTTTATCGACCCCGCGTAGTCAGACAAAAATAGATTACGCTCACGCACTGTAAACAAACAGGTAAAAGTGCGGGAAATAAATAACCAGGACTTTGTGAAAACAACACGTGCTCGTAATTATTTAAACGACAGATGCAGAAACAAATGTATCGTTTCAACGTCTCGACGATAAACGATCACAGATCAACGACTACGCGACTATTTTGCGCGTACATCGTTTATACATGTGAACGATGTCAACGTTAACCAAAAAATTGTAAGAAACAAATGGATTCAACAACTACGCGCGTAATCGTTTACATCGTTTAGGTTAGAAACAACTGCGCTCCAAGTATCATATGATATCTATAGTAGTCTAAAACAAATCAACTATCAACAGACCAAAGATAAGATAACTCGAAAAGTCAATCAACAGGATAGTATAATACTACAAGTCAACACTAAGACTAGGTTGATTTGGCGAAGAACCTCGCACTAAATCCATAGTTTAAAGGGGCATTATCTACGATTTTGAGTAATATTTTCTTTGTATGATCAAACAATTGAAAATACGGAATTGTGAAATAATCTTTCGATATTCCAACATGTCCAAGTCAGTTTTAAAAATTGGTAATATATTAACAGGGAACAACGGGAGAGATCTTTTTCGATGGAACATTATGCACAAAAACAATAACTCATATTCAGGTAATACAATTATTTACAAAATTAAATTGAATGACATCAAATCAATCAGACCTAGAGGTTATCACAATGGTTCCCCGCTCGCATAAATACAGAGTGGTTAAACTGTTCTAGCACTTCAAATCTATAAAAAAAAATATATTTCAATTGCTACACGTATGATTAACCCACTAACAATACAATATGTCCGAAGCTGCCGTCTAGACTTTTGCCAGCTCAGCCTTCCCAAAAATCACTATTAAAGGTTTTTTTCCAATGTTCCCATTGTTTTTGCAGTCAACAGGACTCTTCACCAACTACAAAAAAAAAAGGACAAGACTTCCATCAAAAATGAAAAGATG
Organism: Mytilus galloprovincialis; assembly: GCF_965363235.1. NCBI lineage: Eukaryota > Metazoa > Mollusca > Bivalvia > Mytilida > Mytilidae > Mytilus > Mytilus galloprovincialis. The sequence goes on from NC_134851.1 coordinate 51,085,990, forward strand.
TGGTATGATAGCCAATAATACAACTCCTTCAAAGAGATCAAATGACACAGACATTTACAACTATTGGTGACCATACCACCTTCAACACTATGATGATAAAAGCCCATACCGCTTAGCTATATGGCCTCAAACAATGAGAATACCCCATACCGCATAGCGTTTAAAGACCCCAAAATGACAAATGTAAAATAATTCAAACGGGAAAACTAATTGCATAATTTATGTACAAAATAATGAACGAAAAACAAATATACAAAGAGAAACTTTAAAATCTTGTGTAGACTCCTGATAGGATTTATTGCCCTTCAAAGATGATTTTACTCAAACAATATAGAGCAAGTAAAAGATCAAAAATATCAAAATTCGAGGAAAATTCAAAACGGAAGATTAAAAAAAAAAAAAAAAAAAATAAAAATATCACACATATCAACAAAATGGATAACAACAGTCATATTCCTGACTTGGTACATGCATTTTCTTATTAAGAAAATGTCATGTTCTTGGACTAATTTGCACATTTCATGAGTGCAAATTGGAACCATACTTTTTTAACAGTAAAATCATCAAATTTGGCAATAATCTGGGGATAGGTAACACAATACAAAAACAAAAATGGTGTGGCTCGCATGGTACGGCGTGAAACCAGTAACAAAATCCTGTAAAATATTTGTTCTCCCCCCATAGGATTTTTAAAAATCATTTTGAAAAATCCTATAGGATAAAGTCATAATCCCGTAGGATATTTTTAATACATCCTACGGGATACTTTATAATCCTATGGAAGTTATAATCTCTTAGGATAACTAAATGGTAGATTATTAATAAACCCTGGAATTATAGCTAGCTAAATCTATCACGTGTATGACAGTCGCATAAAATTTCATTATATTGACAACGATGTGGGAAAAAAGCAAACAGACAAAATATCAAAATAAATTATAATCCAACTAAATTATTTAAATACGCAGTCTATGTTGTAATTACTCTACCGTTGTCAAATTTAGATAATATACCAGCTAAATTGATCTGTGCTATTTCTTGGGAATGTATTTCCACGCAATCGTTGTGGTAACATCTGAGCTGTCGTCACTAGTTCTGTATTCCTTGGAGGACTTTTATATGTAAAGGGCGCAAACAAACACGCATAACATAGTTTTAGTTGTTATATTTTGCTCTCAATATAAATTTACGACTGCTATCCGCATCGTCAAGTAAAGAGAGAGTGTTAATATCATGCTGTATACGGAATAACCCTTTCCGATTCCGGAATGATACAGATACCAGACTGTGAACTAGCAACCCTTATTTATAACGAACATATGTATATACCAGGGGCGGATCCAGGATTTTGGAAAGGGGGGAGAAGTTTTGAAAGATCGTCGAGCGGAGCGAGGTGAACATTTTTTGGGACCTTTTTGGGGCTAAAAGTATAAAATAAGTGTAATATGCACTTTTCAAACGGTTACTGGCGTGGAGCATGTATATTTTGCAGTTGCTGTAAAGTGTAAGGGTTGGATATTTTCGATGCTGTATTCTCTCTATTAACTGTCTATCATAAAATAATAGTATAGATCCAAAGCTATGAACTGATAAATTTAATGTGGGACTTGTCAATAGAAAATAGACATGGAAAATTGTCGCTGTTTTGTTGTAAGTTAAGTTATCATAACTTCACAGATTTCTTGTTGTAAACAGGATATACGCCGGGGTATTCAATGAAATTTACAATACGGCCGGCACAAGTTAAAAAAGACAAATAAGCAATTTCTTATCCAAATGTTTGGTTGATATGTTTCACCTAACACAATTAAGGGAAGTGAGGGGTTCCAAATCAACTAAACGCTAAGAATGAGTCTGAAATGACAACAAATTTATAAATGACGGTCGACAAATGAAGACATAAAGGCCACACCAATCAGGCAGGTTGCAGTCTGGTCTTGAGAAAAAAGTATTAAATATATCAGTTCGGCGAAACAGACATTCCGTTCAGACATGCAACCCATGCCACCAAAAAAAATGCCCGTTTTTATTCATCATGTTCATTTAATGCTAAATAATTCTGTTGGATTTTTTTGTTTCTAATAGCAAAAACAGTGGACATGATTATTGTTGTCAATCCAGATACAGCCAGAATTTTTGTTTAAGGCAAAATTCAGAGTTATTTTTTTTTTACTCAAATATCTCAGACTGTCTCCTCAAATCAAATGGTTCGTAGCTTAGACTTTAAATATATCTATGTTATTTTAAAATTGGCTGGGGCGTTTGGGGATAAACATGTTTTCGTAGGTTAATAATATTGCCGTGGAACTTTTTACAATGTGAGTGTAATAGTCTATGGATTGTTTGGTGGAATAGTGAAATAGATGTTAATACGTTCTTGCTCAATCCTGTGTCGCTTTGAAGGTGTCATGATTGTCATCCTCAGCCTAAGCAATGTGTTACTGTAATTTGAATTTCAAAATGACTAAGCGACGTTTTTCGACGCACTGTTCAACTCCACCATAGAGAATGACATGACTTTGAAATGAGTAAATTCCAGCGTAATATATCTTTATAAGTAAAGACTTGTCGCATAAAAATTAATACTACAGTACACGGGAAATGGCAAAGTTCACGAAGTCTAGTCTTATCAATCATTTTACCAAAAAAAAAGAAAAAAAAAAAAGCCCGAGCAAGGGGGGGGGGGGGGTACGCCATCTACGCCCCTCTGGCTCCGCCACTGCATGTATACCACCAGTTTGAAATTTCAGAATTGTACTACAAGTTCATATCGCACATTACTATTTTCATCTGATGCATATCTTTGCTGACCTTGTTGTCAATAGCTATGCAACCTCCCATTTTGGAATTTTAGAATTGTACTGCGTCTTTTTGTTCGGTTTCAACTGTTTTATTTTATAAATTATAAATTTCAAAATTGTTATAGTACAATCAGAACAGATTGATACGATTCATTTTACATCTTAATCATACTGATGAAGGATATCTGTTACCCGAAATATTTTACATTTTTTCATTGATTAATTTTTGGTGATGTTGTACCGTTTTAGACTTGTTATATATATATATAGTCAACGATGAATCTTACAGGGCGATGGATCATGTAATATGATTCTGTACACTACAAAATATAATATATAACAAGTCAAAAAGGGTACAACATCACCATTAAATAACTATAAAATATACAAATATTAGATATTTCGGATAACAGATATCCTTCTTCAATAATAGCACGATGTCAAATGAATCATGTCAATATATTCAAACTGAGATACTTTTTCTAAATCTTGAATTTATACAATTTAATCAGTGTCGGTCTTTTATCTCACCGTGATTTTTAGCATGTATTGCATGATATCAAGTAGGACTACTCTGTGTATTATGAAAGGGCATTCCTTTAGAAAAGACATAGGTATACATGATACTAAAATTCGTAGGAACAAAGTATCATGTAACACATTAGAAGTTGTTAGATTTAAAGAGCTTAGAGTAAATTTGACTCAATTCAATTTCACGGAATGAATACATCGATAACAAGATAAAAAAAAAAAAAAAAAAACAGGTGCTCCGCTGGGCGCAGCTTTATACGACCGCAGAGGTTAGAGGCAACTATGGACACAACATTTAAGATTGATACAGCTCTGAATTTGGATTGTGATCAAATTTTTGACATAATATGGGTTTCTTGAACAAAACAAAGGTCAAGATCTTACAAATCTATTGTGCAATTAAAGATTTCTTCTTCAAACTTTTCAAAAATTTGGAATTTGAGAAACTTTGAAAACATAATTTGAAAACTACTACCACCGCCCCCCCTTTTTTTTTGCAATTAGTCCAAAATCTGACATTTTATTATACATAATTTACAATTAGTGTAAGGCTGGTAAATCTGAACATACCTTGTATGTTAAATGTTTCTGAGTTACCTCCCTTACACTGCTTTTAAATTGTCTTAATTGTCCATTGACCAGAAAAACATAGTTTCCCCCTTTTTTTGCCCCTAATTCCAAAACATTTTGAGCCATAACCCCCAAAGTCAAAACTAACCATCCCTTCATGGTATGGAAACGTGTGGGACCCCCTTGTTGGCCCCTAATTCCTAAACTATTGAAACCATAACCCCCAAATCCATTCCAACCTTCCTTCAGTGGTATTGAACATTCTGGTAAAAATTTAAAGAGATCCATTCACTTAAACTAAAGTTATTGTCCTGAAACTAAATGCGTCTTCGGACGACGACGCAGACGCAGACGACAACGACAAAAAAGTCATGATAGCATCATACGACGCAATTTTTTTTTTATCTAAATAGAGTAGGTCTCTCTCATGTAGATTTTCGATCGTTCTGGTTTACAGTAACATCGTGAGTGTAGTGGATAATAAGATGAAGCGTATTGTGATGGTGTTGATTGAGCTTACAGAATAGTGAATGATGGGCAAGGAAATAAAGAATAGAGGGGAAAAACAAAGAATATAGAGATATATGAAAAAATAAAGAATAGAATATAACGGGGAACTGAAAGAATAATTGATTTTTTTAAAAGTAATTGGTAAAAATATGCTAGATTACACAAAAACAATTTTCATAATACTTTTATCAAGTAATAAAAGAATAGCTATTATTGACTATTATTTTTTTAAAATAAAGAATAATGAACGAAAAATATAAAGACTACGGAAATGAAGGACTGTCCATCTATACCCTCTATTGTTGTAACCGTTTTATTAAAGGCATAAAGGCATATCTGTTCAGACTATAAAAAAAAAAAAAAAATGACACGAAATCAGACTATAAAAAAAAAGACATGAAAATATTTGCTTTAATCCCAATCATTCGAAATTTTTATATATATATTTATTTCGGTTATCTTGCTTATAACACATAATTTAACGGTACCCAAACTGCACCTTTTTTATTTTTATTTTGGGCATCTACGTTAATTTATGAATCAGACTAATCATAATTTAGTCATGTGACCGTGAAGACATCAACGTTTTTCTCATGTTTTTCTTCCGTTCAAATGGGAATTTAGAAATAAATTATAAGAAATAACTGTAATATTTTATCCGTCTATTCGAAATAAAATTTAAAAAATGGGGCGCACACTTTAAGAATAACCCGCTACGCGCGTTATTCAGTGTGCACCACATTTTTGATGTTATTTCTTCACAGACAGAAAAAATATTACATTCATTCCTTAAATAGAACAGATTATAAATGAACGTGTATTTATAAATCAGTTTATTTTATCATTAATGTACTGTAGAGTATTGATTTTTAAATTTCACACAACTATATAGTAAGTAATACATATGATCAATTTGTAGGAGATTAATTTACATTTACATTCAGGCAACATATGGTTGCTCTTGAGATGTTATTCGTCACAAAATATTGTTATCAGATTTATGCAATTTTAATAATATATTATTGACAAGTGAACGCCGGATAAAAACCTTGTCTACGTCCGGGCTTACATGTAGTATACACAAATATACACGTAACGTGTGACGATGTATGTGCGGGCAATGTATCTATGTGTAGCAGCAATATTATGCAGCTGTATTGATATAACTATTGGATCATGCACTCCACCTACCTCTTTCTGTGGTAATAATGAGCTCGAATTGAGTGGCTATAGTGACTGCAATGACAAAGTTGACAAGGATGACACTGCACACCAGCCTGTAGTATCTTTCGAACATGCAGATTCGGTAAGTCCCTAATAAACTAGTCCAGTCTGGCAGAGATCATAAAAGGTAATGTGTTTATTTCTGGAGATGCTGAATGAAAAAAAAAGCATAAAGCCATAATTGCTAGTTCAAGCATTGGAATCTGTTTTACCCAACTTATTAAGGCCGTATATTTTTTCAAAGCCACACGATATTTACAGTTACAGGGGAGATAATGACGTTGCTAACGTAAACTGTTTTTTTTTTTCGCCACGTCAAATTATGGCGAAATATTGGCAATAGAAGTAATTTCCGAGTGATTTTAGTTATTAGTTGAAAACTAGTACATGACAAGTTACTCCATTTTGTAACGAGATGATTCAGTTTGTATATAGTGTACAAATGTATATTTTATAAGATAGTAACATGCCATAATAGTGAGTTGACAAAATAATATGGAAAAGAAGTTCCATGTCAATGTTATTAACTTATATCATGATGTCTTCATAGTATAAAAAAGGTCGTTATACATGTAGTATTGTAGAAAATTTGCTTCATGTTATATCTCAACCCTTAATGATACTAATATTATAAGTATTATTAACATCATAAGGCAGATTGGATTTTCCATATATACATATATATATATATATATATATATATACATCAATCGAATCTGACATGTATATATACCTTTATCGAATTGTTTATATATATCAATCAATTATTAAAATATTATAAAGTGACTTATAGGTCCAAAGGGCCGGGTGTTGATACATGTAATTACAACTGCTTATTGAAATATTGTATATTGTCATAAAACACATGTCACTATAATAAACAATTTGGTATTGTTATACATACATGTAATTTGTATATTAATACCTCAACATTTACGTGTATACAAAAAACGAGTTATCATCAGATGGATCATTTATTTACCATGATCCGCGCCACACCTGATTAGAAAAAATATAATTAACTGTATTATAACTTGAAAACCACAATAGCAGTAGATAGAAGATAGGAAATACTAGACAGGACAAAAAGATCTGAATGGCATGAAATTCATTCTTTCTATTTTCACTAAAATTGTCTAATGACTTTTTAAAAAAGTTATAGCCCTTACATTGCGATTTTTTTTACTAAATTGATCACATGATTTACGGAATAAAATTGAGAATGAAAATGGGGAATATGTCAGAGAGACAACAACCCGACCAAAGAGCAGATACATTTTAACAGCCGAAGACACCAATGGATCTTCAACACAGCCAGAAAATCCCGCTCCCGTTGGCGGGTTTCAGCTGGCCCTTAAATAAAAATGTGTACTTGTTTAGTGAAAATGATGTCATACACATATATATGAACTGAAATTAAAAATAACATACAAGGCAAACAAAGGCCAGATGCTCCAGATTATGGACATGCGCAAAAATGAGGCGGGGTTAAACATGTTTTGTGAGATATGAACCCTCCACCTATACTACTCAAGTCAATATACAACTCTTTGCCACTTGCTTGTTGATTTTTTTTAGACCCTTATAATATTAATGTAATACTATTTTCCTAAAAACAATCCCTTTACTAAACAACAGTTATTCAAATGTGGAAAAATATAAGTATTGTAAAATAAAAATTGAATCATAATGCTCCAATTTTATTCATTCATTTAAGAATTGAATGCTTCTTTTTGTAACTTCATTGGGGTGTAAAAGCGTTGACCGAAGTACATTTTGTATGAAGTGCGCGGAAGCGCTTCATACTAAAAATGTGCGCACGACGGTCAACGCTTTTACAACCCTATGAAGTTACAAAAAGAAGCATTCAATACTTATAATTACATTTTTTTTAGCAATGATCATGAAAACACGAATTTTATTATTGTTTTATTTAATTCACCTGTGCACTTTATTGTAAGACCACGTGTTATCATGAATGAAAAGTTTTATTGAGCAATGCAATTGCTTACGGAATAACACGTGACGTGCAGTTGGCCAATCAGAATAAAGTATCATAATGAAACATACATCTAATGTAATTATTCGATCATAATACACTTATTATACCCCACGCAACGGGTTGCGGAGGGTATAATGTTCTTGACCCGTCCGTCCGTCTGTCCGTCAGTACGTCAGTCCGTTAGTGCGTCCGTCAGTCCTGTTTTTGTCATCGCAACTCCTCTCAAACTACACAACAGAATTTCATGAAACCTTTTAAGATAATTAGGATATACCATGTAGATGTGCAGATCGGCAGGAAATTACGATTTCTATAGGAGTTACACCATTTAGAACTTATTTGCTTTAAGGTACTACTTCAACAGTTTGTCATCTCAACTCCTCTGAAACCACACAACAGAATTTCATGAAATTTTGTAGATAATAAGGACATACTATGTAGATGTGCATATTGACAGGAAATTACTCTTCAATATATTTTCTTATACAATTTTTTATCTTACACTTATTTAATTTCTCCAATGACAATGTGGGGACGTGGGGTATCTGAGCTTGAACTTATTTGCTTCAATGTACTTCTGCAGCAGTTTGTCATTTCAACTCCTCTGAAACCATACAACAGAATTTCATGAAATTTTGTAGATAATAAGGACATACTATGTAGATGTGCATATTGACAGGAAATTATTATTCAATATTTTTTCTTATACATTTTTTTTTCTTACACTTATTTAATTTCTCCAATGACAATGTGGGGACGTGGGGTATGTCAGCGTGCTCACTAAGGTTCTTTAATTTTCAATATAATACTTCCATGATCTATTGAACTATTCAAGGAATTATGAATTATTCCGTTAGTCGTCACTAGTTTTTTAGTGATCAAACAGTGTGAAATGAACTATCAAAAATTAGAAAATAAAACTGCATCTGCATATCAAAGTAACAACTCGTAAGTTTAAGAACAATGTATTCCACAGTTGTTTTATTTTTCTTAAGTATATATATATAAAATGTGAACGCATAATGTTTTATCTTCGAATATTGGTCATGTTGGTAGATTAATTATGTTTTATTCGTGTAACTAATATTGCATTTAGAGAGCCTTACTGAAAACTGGTTTATTCCAAACGAGTAACTCTTGAAATAAAGTTTTTTAAATAATTTGTTTTATGATAACAGTCATAAGACAGTACTCGTTTAAAAAATTAATAGCACTTAAAAATATAATAATCTAGTCAGATTATATTCAAATTATTACTCAGTAGTACAGTAATTGACAAACACGAAAACGCGAAGTCAAAAACGGAAATTGAGAAGTGAAACCATATTGCGTTTATTGTTGCGTTGTCGTTTCGACTTCGCGTTTTCGTTCCATAGAATATTAAAGATGAAAAGGCAAAATCGTGTAAACGCGAAATGGAAACTTCTACCTTTTTTAGTCACGCAGTGCCTAAACTAATGATAACGCAACAAAATGAACACAAGCCGAAAAAGATGTCACCCAATAATTTTTAAAAACATTAAAGAATTTAAATATCTATATATTATGTATACGCCATATTTTATGAACCAATAGAGGAAAACTAATCATTGCATACGTTTCTATTTATAGGACACTTTGTACACGTTGATTATGGTAGATCCGGATGCTCCAGCACCTGACAACCCATCACTAGCATACTGGCTACACTGGCTGGTGACAAATATAAAGGTTAGTTAGGTAACATACCCTACACAGACATACTGAATACACTGGCTGGTGACAAACATAAAGGTCAGTTTGGTGACATACCCTACACAGACATACTGGATACACTGGCTGGTGACAAATATAACGGTTAGTTAGGTGACATACCCTCCACAGACATACTGGATACACTGGCTGGTGACAAATATAAAGGTCAGTTTGGTGACATATCCTACACAGACATACTGGATACACTGGCTGGTGACAAATATAAAGGTTAGCTAGGTAACATACCCTCCACAGACATACTGGATACACTGGCTGGTGACAAACATAAAGGTCAGTTTGGTGACATACCTTACACAGACATACTGCATATACTGGCTGATGACAAATATAACGGTTAGTTAGGTGACATACCCTACACAGACATACTGTCAACACTGGCTGGTGACAAACATAAAGGTCAGTTTGGTGACATACCCTACACAGACATACTGGATACACTGGCTGGTGACAAATATAACGGTTAGTTAGGTGACATACCCTACACAGACATACTGGATACACTGGCTGATGACAAATATAACGGTTAGTTAGGTGACATACCCTACACAGACATACTGGATACACTGGCTGATGACAAATATAACGGTTAGTTAGGTGACATACCCTACACAGACATACTGGATACACTGGCTGATGACAAATATAACGGTTAGTTAGGTGACATACCCTACACAGACATACTGGATACACTGGCTGATGACAAATATAACGGTTAGTTAGGTGACATACCCTACACAGACATACAGGATACACTGGCTGATGACAAATATAAAGGTTAGTTAGGTGACATACCCTCCACAGACATACTGGCTACACTGGCTGGTGACAAATATAAAGGTTAGTTAGGTGACATACCCTACACAGACATACTGGCTTCACTGGCTGGGAACAAATATAAAGGTTAGTTAGGTAACATACCCTACACAGACATACTGGCTACATTGGCTGGTGACAAATATTAAGGTTAGTTAGGTGACATATCCTTCACAGACATACTAGCTGCACTGGCTGGTGACAAATATAATGGTTAGTTAGGTGACATACCTTACACAGAAATACTGGCTACACTGGCTGGTGATAAATATAAAGGTTAGTTAGGTGACACACCCTACACAGACATACTGGTTACACTGGCTGGTGACAAACATAAAGGTCAGTTTGGTGACATACCCTACACAGACATACTGGATACACTGGCTGGTGACAAATATAACGGTTAGTTAGGTGACATACCCTCCACAGACATACTGGATACACTGGCTGGTGACAAATATAAAGGTCAGTTTGGTGACATATCCTACACAGACATACTGGATACACTGGCTGGTGACAAATATAAAGGTTAGCTAGGTAACATACCCTCCACAGACATACTGGATACACTGGCTGGTGACAAACATAAAGGTCAGTTTGGTGACATACCTTACACAGACATACTGCATATACTGGCTGATGACAAATATAACGGTTAGTTAGGTGACATACCCTACACAGACATACTGTCAACACTGGCTGGTGACAAACATAAAGGTCAGTTTGGTGACATACCCTACACAGACATACTGGATACACTGGCTGGTGACAAATATAACGGTTAGTTAGGTGACATACCCTACACAGACATACTGGATACACTGGCTGATGACAAATATAACGGTTAGTTAGGTGACATACCCTACACAGACATACTGGATACACTGGCTGATGACAAATATAACGGTTAGTTAGGTGACATACCCTACACAGACATACTGGATACACTGGCTGATGACAAATATAACGGTTAGTTAGGTGACATACCCTACACAGACATACTGGATACACTGGCTGATGACAAATATAACGGTTAGTTAGGTGACATACCCTACACAGACATACAGGATACACTGGCTGATGACAAATATAAAGGTTAGTTAGGTGACATACCCTCCACAGACATACTGGCTACACTGGCTGGTGACAAATATAAAGGTTAGTTAGGTGACATACCCTACACAGACATACTGGCTTCACTGGCTGGGAACAAATATAAAGGTTAGTTAGGTAACATACCCTACACAGACATACTGGCTACATTGGCTGGTGACAAATATTAAGGTTAGTTAGGTGACATATTCTTCACAGACATACTGGCTGCACTGGCTGGTGACAAATATAATGGTTAGTTAGGTGACATACCTTACACAGAAATACTGGCTACACTGGCTGGTGATAAATATAAAGGTTAGTTAGGTGACACACCCTACACAGACATACTGGTTACACTGGCTGATGATAAATATAAAGGTTAGTTAGTCGACATACCCTACAAAGACATACTGGCTACACTGACTGGTGATAAATATAACGGTTAGTTAGGTGACATACCCTACACAGACGTACTGGCTACACTGGCTTGTGATAATTATAAAGGTTAGTTAGGTGACATACCCTTCACAGACATAATGGCTACACTTGCTGGTGATAAATATAAAGGTTAGTTAGATGACATACTCTTCACAGACATATTGGCTACACTGGCTGATGACAAATATAACGGTTAGTTAGGTGACATACCCTACACAGACATACTGGCTACACTGGATGGTGCTAAATATAAAGGTTAGTTAGGTGACATACCCTACACAGAGATACTGGCTACACCGACTAGTGACAAATATAAAGGTTAGTTAGGTGACATACCCTCCACAGACATACTGGCTACACTGGCTGGTGACAAATATAAAGGTTAGTTAGGTGACATACCCTTCAAAGACATACTGGCTACACTGGATGGTGCTAAATATAAAGGTTAGTTAGGTGACATACCCTACACAGAGATACTGGCTACACCGACTAGTGACAAATATAAAGGTTAGTTAGGTGACATACCCTACACAGACATACTGGCTACACTGGCTGGTGACAAATATAAAGGTTAGTTAGGTAACATACCCTCCACAGACATACTGGCTACACTGGCTGGTGATAAATATAGAGGTTAGTTAGATGACATACTCTTCACAGACATATTGGCTACACTGGCTGGTGACAAATATAACGGTTAGTTAGGTGACATACCCTACACAGACATACTGGATACACTGGCTGGTGACAAATATAAAGGTTAGTTAGGTAACATACCCTCCACAGACATACTGGCTACACTGGCTGGTGATAAATATAAAGGTTAGTTAGATGACATACTCTTCACAGACATATTGGCTACACTGGCTGGTGACAAATATAAAGGTTAGTTAGGTGACATACCCTACACAGACATACTGGCTACACTGGCTGGTGACAAATATAAAGGTTAGTTAGGTGACATACCCTCCACAGTCATACTGGCTACACTGGCTGATGACAAACATAAAGGTTAGTTAGGTGACATACTCTTCACAGACATACTGGCTTCACTGGTTGGGAACAAATATAAAGGTTAGTTAGGTAACATACCCTACACAGACATACTGGCTACACTGGCTTGTGACAAATATTAAGGTTAGTTAGGTGACATATCCTTCACAGACATACTGGCTACACTGGCTGGTGACAAATATAAAGGTTAGTTAGGTGACATATCCTACACAGACATACTGGCTACACTGGCTGGTGACAAATATAAAGGTTAGTTAGGTGACATATCCTACACAGACATACTGGCTACACTGGCTGGTGACAAATATAAAGGTTAGTTAGGTGACATACCCTACACAGACATACTGGCTTCACTGGCTGGGAACAAATATAAAGGTTAGTTAGGTAACATACCCTACACAGACATACTGGCTACACTGGCTGGTGACAAATATTAAGGTTAGTTTGGTGACATATCCTTCACAGACATACTGGCTACACTGGCTGGTGACAAATATAATGGTTAGTTAGGTGACATACCTTACACAGAAATACTGGCTACACTGGCTGGTGATAAATATAAAGGTTAGTTAGGTGACACACCCTACACAGACATACTGGTTACACTGGCTGATGATAAATATAAAGGTTAGTTAGTCGACATACCCTACAAAGACATACTGGCTACACTGACTGGTGATAAATATAACGGTTAGTTAGGTGACATACCCTACACAGACGTACTGGCTACACTGGCTTGTGATAATTATAAAGGTTAGTTAGGTGACATACCCTTCACAGACATACTGGCTACACTGGATGGTGCTAAATATAAAGGTTAGTTAGGTGACATACCCTACACAGAGATACTGGCTACACCGACTAGTGACAAATATAAAGGTTAGTTAGGTGACATACCCTACACAGACATACTGGCTACACTGGCTGGTGACAAATATAAAGGTTAGTTAGGTAACATACCCTCCACAGACATACTGGCTACACTGGCTGGTGATAAATATAGAGGTTAGTTAGATGACATACTCTTCACAGACATATTGGCTACACTGGCTGGTGACAAATATAACGGTTAGTTAGGTGACATACCCTACACAGACATACTGGATACACTGGCTGGTGACAAATATAAAGGTTAGTTAGGTAACATACCCTCCACAGACATACTGGCTACACTAGCTGGTGATAAATATAAAGGTTAGTTAGATGACATACTCTTCACAGACATATTGGCTACACTGGCTGGTGACAAATATAAAGGTTAGTTAGGTGACATACCCTACACAGACATACTGGCTACACTGGCTGGTGACAAATATAAAGGTTAGTTAGGTGACATACCCTCCACAGACATACTGGCTACACTGGCTGATGACAAACATAAAGGTTAGTTAGGTGACATACTCTTCACAGACATACTGGCTTCACTGGCTGGGAACAAATATAAAGGTTAGTTAGGTAACATACCCTACACAGACATACTGGCTACACTGGCTTGTGACAAATATTAAGGTTAGTTAGGTGACATATCCTTCACAGACATACTGGCTACACTGGCTGGTGACAAATATAAAGGTTAGTTAGGTGACATATCCTACACAGACATACTGGCTACACTGGCTGGTGACAAATATAAAGGTTAGTTAGGTGACATATCCTACACAGACATACTGGCTACACTGGCTGGTGACAAATATAAAGGTTAGTTAGGTGACATACCCTACACAGACATACTGGCTTCACTTGCTGGGAACAAATATAAAGGTTAGTTAGGTAACATACCCTACACAGACATACTGGCTACACTGGCTGGTGACAAATATTAAGGTTAGTTTGGTGACATATCCTTCACAGACATACTGGCTACACTGGCTGGTGACAAATATAATGGTTAGTTAGGTGACATACCTTACACAGAAATACTGGCTACACTGGCTGGTGATAAATATAAAGGTTAGTTAGGTGACACACCCTACACAGACATACTGGTTACACTGGCTGATGATAAATATAAAGGTTAGTTAGTCGACATACCCTACAAAGACATACTGGCTACACTGACTGGTGATAAATATAACGGTTAGTTAGGTGACATACCCTACACAGACGTACTGGCTACACTGGCTTGTGATAATTATAAAGGTTAGTTAGGTGACATACCCTTCACAGACATACTTGCTACACTGGCTGGTGATAAATATAAAGGTTAGTTAGATGACATACTCTTCACAGACATATTGGCTACACTGGCTGATGACAAATATAACGGTTAGTTAGGTGACATACCCTACAAAGACATACTGGCTACACTGGATGGTGCTAAATATAAAGGTTAGTTAGGTGACATACCCTACACAGAGATACTGGCTACACCGACTAGTGACAAATATAAAGGTTAGTTAGGTAAAATACCCTCCACAGACATACTGGCTACACTGGCTGGTGACAAATATAAAGGTTAGTTAGGTGACATAACCTACAAAGACATACTGGCTACACTGGATGGTGCTAAATATAAAGGTTAGTTAGGTGACATACCCTACACAGAGATACTGGCTACACCGACTAGTGACAAATATAAAGGTTAGTTAGGTGACATACCCTCCACAGACATACTGGCTACACTGACTGGTGACAAATATAAAGGTTAGTTAGGTGACATACCCTCCACAGACATACTGGCTACACTGGCTGATGACAAATATAAAGGTTAGTTAGGTGACATACCCTCCACAGACATACTGGCTACACTGGCTGATGACAAATATAAAGGTTAGTTAGGTGACATACCCTCCACAGACATACTGGCTACACTGGCTGATGACAAATATAAAGGTTAGTTAGGTAACATACCCTCCACAGACATACTGGCTACACTGGCTGATGACAAATATAAAGGTTAGTTAGGTGACATACCCTCCACAGACATACTGGATACACTGGCTGATGACAAATATAAAGGTTAGTTAGATGACATACCCTCCACAGACATATTGGCTACACTGGCTGGAAACAAATATAAAGGTTAGTTAGGTGACATACTCTACACAGACATACTGGCTACACTGGCTGATGACAAATATAAAGGTTAGTTAGGTGACATACCCTCCACAGACATACTGGCTACACTGGCTGATGACAAACATTAAAGGTTAGTTAGGTGACATACCCTCCACAAACGTACTGGCTACACTGGCTGGGAACAAATATAAAGGTTAGTTAGGTGACATACCCTCCACAGACATACTGGCTACACCGGCTGATGACAAATAATAAGGTTAGTTAGGTGACATACCCTCCACAGACATACTGGCTACACTGGCTGATGACAAATATAAAGGTTAGTTAGGTGACATACTCTACACAGACATACTGGCTACACTTGCTGATGACAAATATAAAGGTTAGTTAGGTGACATACCCTTCACAGACATACTGGCTACACTGGCTGATGACAAACATTAAAGGTTAGTTAGGTGACATACCCTCCAAAGACGTACTGGCTACACTGGCTGGGAACAAATATATAGTTAGGTGACATACCCTCCACAGACATACTGGCTACACTGGTTGGTGACAAATATAAATGACATATCCTACACAGACGTACTGGCTACACTGGCTGGGAACAAATATAATGGCTAGTTAGGTGACATACCCTACACAGACATACTGGATACACTGGCTGGGAACAAATATAAAGGTTAGTTAGGTGACATACCCTCCCCAGACATACTGGATACACTGGCTGGTGACAAATATAAATGACATATCCTACACAGACGTATACTGGCTACACTGGCTGGGAACAAATATAATGGCTAGTTAGGTGACATACCCTACACAGACATACTGGATACACTGGCTGGGAACAAATATAAAGGTTAGTTAGGTGACATACCCTCCACAGACATACTGGATACACTGGCTGGTGACAAATATAAATGACATATCCTACACAGACGTACTGGCTACACTGGCTGGGAACAAATATAATGGCTAGTTAGGTGACATACCCTACACAGACATACTGGATACACTGGCTGGGAACAAATATAAAGGTTAGTTAGGTGACATACCCTACACAGACATACTAGCTACACTGGCTGGTGACAAATATAAATGACATATCCTACACAGACGTACTGGCTACACTGGCTGGGAACAAATATAATGGCTAGTTAGGTGACATACCCTACACAGACATACTGGATACACTGGCTGGGAACAAATATAAAGGTTAGTTAGGTGACATACCCTCCACAGACATACTGGCTACACCGGCTGATGACAAATAATAAGGTTAGTTAGGTGACATACCCTCCACAGACATACTGGCTACACTGGCTGATGACAAATATAAAGGTTAGTTAGGTGACATACTCTACACAGACATACTGGCTACACTTGCTGATGACAAATATAAAGGTTAGTTAGGTGACATACCCTTCACAGACATACTGGCTACACTGGCTGATGACAAACATTAAAGGTTAGTTAGGTGACATACCCTCCAAAGACGTACTGGCTACACTGGCTGGGAACAAATATATAGTTAGGTGACATACCCTCCACAGACATACTGGCTACACTGGTTGGTGACAAATATAAATGACATATCCTACACAGACGTACTGGCTACACTGGCTGGGAACAAATATAATGGCTAGTTAGGTGACATACCCTACACAGACATACTGGATACACTGGCTGGGAACAAATATAAAGGTTAGTTAGGTGACATACCCTCCCCAGACATACTGGATACACTGGCTGGTGACAAATATAAATGACATATCCTACACAGACGTATACTGGCTACACTGGCTGGGAACAAATATAATGGCTAGTTAGGTGACATACCCTACACAGACATACTGGATACACTGGCTGGGAACAAATATAAAGGTTAGTTAGGTGACATACCCTCCACAGACATACTGGATACACTGGCTGGTGACAAATATAAATGACATATCCTACACAGACGTACTGGCTACACTGGCTGGGAACAAATATAATGGCTAGTTAGGTGACATACCCTACACAGACATACTGGATACACTGGCTGGGAACAAATATAAAGGTTAGTTAGGTGACATACCCTACACAGACATACTAGCTACACTGGCTGGTGACAAATATAAATGACATATCCTACACAGACGTACTGGCTACACTGGCTGGGAACAAATATAATGGCTAGTTAGGTGACATACCCTACACAGACATACTGGCTACACTGGCTGATGACAAATATAAAGGTTAGTTAGGTGACATACCCTACACAGACAAACTGGCAAAGGTATATAAGGTTTAACTTAGTTTTTTGACATCCACCAAACAGGTTTACTTGCTACACTTGCTGTTAACACATATAATGGTTAGTTAGGTGACATACCCAACACAGGTTTAATGGCTACACTGACTGGTAACAAATATAAAGATATTAAATTAAGTGAAACACCTTACACAGGATTAATGTTTAGGTTTTAATTAAATGAAATCAATAAAAAGTATGGTCTCAATTATATCGTTTGTTAAACTGTTTCCTGTGACATTTGTTCGAAAGTCGGGTTTATGTCCGTCGATATTTTATTTGACTAGTATTTCTTTATTGTCTATGTTCAACAAAAAATACTAGCTAAAATTGGCAAACAATCGACTCGGATATTTTGTCATATTTTACTACATAGGATCGAACTCAACGGTATCTATACTAGGCGTCACTCAACTAGTAATTGGAAAAAAAAACCACTGCATTCATCAATACATTAAGTTACTGAAGAAATAGCGATTTAGGTGCAACAGTAGGGATGTAAAAACATTCATACATTTTATCTGACATTTAGATGTAAAAGAAAAAAAGAAGCGAAACCCCAATTGTATAGAAAGTGCGTTTAGTCCAATTAAGTCCACTTTTTTGTCCCAATGAGTTCGAAGATAAATAAGTATAGGAAATCTTCAACAACAACATACATGCACATCAAGATGTTAATATGACACGAAACTATTAAATATCAGTATTTCTATTTTAAAATTCAGTCTTATTTTCATTAGGTTTAACATGAGGGTCTGGATGGAGGGGTCTGTTATTCTGTAAACATTTAATTTTCATCCCTTTTTTCTCTAATCTTCAAAAAATTAACCCCTTTTTTCTCTAATCTTCATTTTTTTTGCCCGTTATTCTCTAATCTTCATTTTTTAAGGCCATTATTCTTTAATCATTTAACCCCACCCAAACCCTCTAACATGTTTATGGCATAGTTACATTATTAGTAACTTCTTTTCAGTGGTTGTCGTTTGTTTATATGTTACATATTTGTTTTTCGTTCATTTTTTTACATAAATAAGGCCGTTAGTTTTCTCGTTTGAATTGTTTTACATTGTCTTATCGGGGCCTTTTATAGCTGACTATGCAGTATGGGCTTTGCTCATTGTTGAAGGCCATACGGTGACCTATAATTGTTAATGTCTGTGTCATTTTGGTCTTTTGTGGATAGTTGTCTCATTGGCAATCATACCACATCTTCTTTTTTTATATCTTTCACTAAAGTGTTCAGATTATATCAACTTGAGTTCACATAGTCTTAAAAGGATCGAATGATTTACTATTTGTGCAATTTGGGAAGTCAATTAATGGCAATTTAATGCGTATTTTGCACTAAAAAAGGAAATAACTAAGACTTACATATTATTTGAATGATGTAAATAAAGTTTGACTCGAAAATTGATCCAATCTTGTATTATTTTTCAATAGGGATCAAATTTTGGGAGTGATGATCTCGGTGGCACGACAGTTATGGGTAAGTTTTTCACTTTTGTAAAATCACGTAGATTCGTCGATATGAAGAATTTTTCAATGTATTACATTTTTTTTATCTTTACATCTAACAGAGTCACGTGATATAACTAATTAGATAAATAACGATTATGAAGGCGAAGAAATCGTAAAAGTAAAGATACAGGTTGAACTGAGTTAGGCAGAGTTTTACGACAAATCAGGATTATAAAGTTTTTAATTTGTATAAAAACAAAATTATACGAATGTAGCATTCTATACAAGTTTTTATCATATTTTTGTTTTTGAAAAATTCGTACGATATCAACGAAATAAACACACTATATACATTTTAAAATTAAACAGAAACCAAGGTTTCCATTCTCTCAGGCAAAGGGATGACAATACTGGACTTCCAAAAATATAGTTAAGTTTATGCCAGACATAGATTTTTTTCTCTTCAAGTGCAACTTCAAAGCACATTTTTATCAACACTTGTGCATGTATAATGCAGTGATGAAAAGTTTGAAACAAATTGCCAGTACTTAGTTATAGACCTTTAGTTAAATCAATTTGTAGGTGATTATGATTATTGATTCCCATTTTTGTAGAATATGAAGGGCCAAGTCCACCCAAAGGAACTCACAGATACCAGTTTATGTTATTGAAGCAGAATGGACAAGTCACTACGGTTAAACCACGCAGTCGAGCACGTTTTCAGCTGAAGGACTTCCTCGCTAACGAGAAATTTGATTGTAATGATATAGGAACTTTCCAATACAAAGTCAAAGTCGATGAATAACTTGTTCTGTCTAGATCTTTATATTTCATTAAAGAGCTATTTACAGATTGCTCAAGCGAATTGCTCTTATATATATAGTATGTTCACAGGTGATGCAGTTATACATATAATGTGGTTGCACATGCATATATACCATTGCTCTTTTTTCAGCTTTATATGGTCGTTTTAGCATTTTCGAAGAATATGTACCTTAAAGCACGTGCACATGTTTTGATATTTATTTGCTTAGTTTTCCTAACAAATGTCTTTACATTTTTGTAATAGAAATGCTTCGTATTTAGGAAAATTGTCTCACTTCGAATATTTTGTATGAATTTGTACATATATGAACGTCTATCGGGAATTTTTGCTCTGGTAAATTCGAGAAAAAACAGTTCTACATTTTGAACCAAAGAACGATCGTAAGTAGCAGTAATATCTATTCGTCTGTATAATCGGAGATATTTTTATTTTACTAAACAATAAAATTTTAGACAACAGTTAATATTTGAAATCTCGTATTTCAATTGTAATACAATTATATGATTTTTTTTTAGGTTATCGCATGAAATCAAAACGGAACAGAACTTGATGGGTCGAAATGATAATGATCTCGGACTAGGCATGAAACATCCGTTATAGGGAATTGCCACTGAAATACAGAAACATAGACAAGAGGATAATATAATTAATCTAAATCAACTTTTTTATGCCTCATTTATGTGCATTATGTTTTCTGGTTTTTATTGGCGGAAGTAGCCAGAGTGCTTTTAGAGCACCTTCTGTCGATGACCTTGTTGTTGATTTATTTGGCTTTACAACTCTTTTGATCTGAGCGTCACTGATGTGTCTTGTGTAGACGAAATGGGCGTCTGGCGTATTAAATTATAAACCTTTGATAAATATTTAGGTCGATGCCACAACTGGTGGACGTTTCGTCCCCGAGGGTATCACCCGCCCAGTAGCCAGCACTTCGGTGTTGACATGAATATCAATTATATGGTCATTTTAATCAATTCCCTGTTGTCAAAACTTTGTTTTTTCTGATCCCAGGAAAATATTACTCTTCAACTTTGTACATTTTTGCTTTACGACTATTTTTATCTGACCGTCACTGATGAGTCTTATGTAGACGAATCGCGCGTCCTGGTACCTTTGATAAATATTTGGGTGAACATTTCTTTCTAAAATAATATATTTGACACAAATGACTTGAACATTGAAACTATTTTAATAATCTCAAAAGAGCATTATATAAGTATGCAGTGTGCTATCTTGGTTGCTTACATGTAGTTAGACTAAAATTGGCTCGCTTTTTATAATTGATACCAATGAATGCAAAAAAAAAGTGAGTTAAAGGCAAAAATAATAATCTAGCAAAACTGTCATTTAAAAAAATGCGAACTTTTCAATAATTTACTCTTATTGTAAAAGATCCTTTATTGATCTTAAGGTCCTTTTCGTCTCTTTGTCTGGGTTGCTGTCTTGCATTTTCGAGTATTTATACTTAAATTCCCGTTCAAAGCGAACATTCTCATTCAAAGATTTACTAAATGACGTCCCTCTGGATTCCCACATTATAGGATTTCTTTTCCAATTTTGAATTAGATCATTAATTTCAACTTTCTGTCAGAATGACTTCAATCCTGTGTTTTCAGAAATAAATCTCTGCCGCAATTATTTTTTTTGGTGGTATTATAACAGTTGAAAAAATGCATTGACAGACGAAAAAATCTGTTGATATTTAAAAAAATCCACATCGTATCGGATCTTAATTTTAAACCCTCATAAATGAATTAAGTACATGTTATTCCAATGAAAAGACTTTCCCGACATTAATCTTGAATTAATGACGATTTGAAACAAACAAACCCTACACTTTACAACGTATTCATAATCAATCTTATCCTTTAATGTTTAAAAGATTACAAGAACCAATCCTATGGAGTCATAGGCGCTTGATGGATCTGAAGTTAAGTGTCTTATTTTGAATTTTCGTATTGTCAACTTAGACCTAACATGTACATTTCTTTTGTTGATCAAACTGATCATTTCCTTGGGAAACGATCCCAATTTTTGTTTTCTCATTCATCCTTTCCATGTAATTAGAGGGTACATGTTACAATTTCATTTATTTTATTTCACCCTATTACTGCAGTAATCTTCATTTTCAAAGAAATGCACGTGTTATTTGAACTTGGTAATTTGGTCTCATTTTGTTTTACAATTTAGTTGAAGATTTATAACCATAATTTGGTTTGAGATACTAGTAATATGTATTTTTGTGACTTTTGTCCTTTTGTTAGATATCTTCTGTGCTTCGTGCTGATTTAATGAATTTAAACCTTTCTGTTTGATTTTTACAGTTTGATATTATGTGAGGCAATTTCAAGTTTATGAGAAGGTGCTAAAACACATTTGAGCCAGACATATGATGTTTGTGCATATTTAGATATGTAACTCAATAGATGTCGTAGATTGCTGTCTGCCATATATTTTCTGTGAGACAGAAGTGCTTACATCCACATCATTTGGTCTACGGTAAAAAGTTGTCTCACTAGCAATCATATATGTTATTTAAATATATATGTTAAATCGATTTCAAGATTTTTTTTTATCTAAAGGTCTTAAACTGATGCACATGAGATATGATAGACCTATTTAATGTTGTTAATGTTTCATGTATACTTAGACACCAGTTGTATACGTATCAGTTGATGAAACTAAATAAGAATTGAATATTTTTACAAGCATATTGTTCAATTAGCACTAAATAGAATTGAAAATAGCAATGCAAAAAATATATGTGTTGAAGTAAGCCCCGAGCTTTTAATGAGTAATAATTTTTTATTCATGATTGTATATGAATAAAAAGAAATACAGGTTGCATTTCTGTAAATATTGACAATGCAATTTCCCATAGGAACCCCTTTTACGGCTAAAACCGACCACTTTTTAGCTCACCTGGCCCGAAGGGCCAAGTGAGCTTTTCCCATCACTTTGCGTCCGGCGTCCGTCGTCCGTCGTCCGTCGTCGTCCGTCGTCCGTCGTCGTCGTCCGTCGTCGTTAACTTTTACAAAAATCTTCTCCTCTGAAACTACTGGGCCAAATTAAACCAAACTTGGCCACAATCATCATTGGGGTATTTAGTTTAAAAAATGTGTGGCGTGACCCGGCCAACCAACCAAGATGGCCGCCATGGCTAAAAATAGAACATAGGGGTAAAATGCAGTTTTTGGCTTATAACTCAAAAACCAAAGCATTTAGAGCAAATCTGACATGGGGGTAAAATTGTTTATCAGGTCAAGATCTATCTGCTCTAAAATTTTCAGATGAATCGGACAACCCGTTGTTGGGTTGCTGCCCCTGAATTGATAATTTTAAGGAAATTTTGCTGTTTTTGGTTATTATCTTGAATATTATTATAGATAGAGATAAACTGTAAACAGCAATAATGTTCAGCAAAGTAAGATTTACAAATAAGTCAGCGTGACCGAAATGGTCAGTTGACTCCTTTAGGAGTTATTGCCCTTTTTAGTCCATTTTTAACCATTTTTCATAAATCTTAGTTATCTTTTACAAAAATCTTCTCCTCTGAAACTATTGGGACAAATTAATCCAAACTTGGCCACAATCATCATTGGGGTATCTTGTTTAAAAAATGTGTGGCGTGACCCGGCCAACCAACCAAGATGGCCGCCATGGCTAAAAATAGAACATAGGGGTAAAATGCAGTTTTTGGCTTATAACTCAAAAACCAAAGCATTTAGAGCAAATCTGGCAGGGGTAAAATTGTTTATCAGGTCAAGATCTATCTGCCCTGAAATTTTCAGATGAATTGGACAACCCGTTGTTGGGTTGCTGCCCCTGAATTGATAATTTTAAGAAAATTTTGCTGTTTTTGGTTATTATCTTGAATATTATTATAGATAGAGATAACTGTAAACAGCAATAATGTTCAGCAAAGTAAGATTTACAAATAAGTTAATGTAATCGAAATGGTCAGTTGACCCCTTTAGGAGTTATTGCCCTTTTTAGTCCATTTTTAACCATTTTTTGTAAATCTTAGTTATCTTTTACAAAAATCTTCTCCTCTGAAACTACTGGGCCAAATTTAACCAAACTTGACCACAATCATCATTGGGGTATCTAGTTTTAAAAATGTGTCCGGTGACCCAGTCAACCAACCAAGATGGCCGCCATGGCTAAA
This sequence comes from Mytilus galloprovincialis, assembly GCF_965363235.1. NCBI lineage: Eukaryota > Metazoa > Mollusca > Bivalvia > Mytilida > Mytilidae > Mytilus > Mytilus galloprovincialis. The sequence continues at coordinate 51,110,512 of NC_134851.1, forward strand.
AATAGAACATACGGGTAAAATGCAGTTTTTGGCTTATAACTTAAAAACCAAAGCATTTAGAGCAAATATGACTTGGGTAAAATTGTTCATCAGGTCAAGATCTATCTGCCCTGAAATTTTCAGATGACTCGGACATTCCGTTGTTGGGTTACTGCCCCTGAAATGGTAATTTTAAGGAAATTTTGCTGTTTTTGGTTATTATCTTGAATATTATTATAGATAGAGATAAACTGTAAACAGCAATAATGTTCAGCAAAGTAAGATTTACAAATAAGTCAACGTGACCGAAATGGTCAGTTGACTCCTTTAGGAGTTATTGCCCTTTTTAGTCCATTTTTAACCATTTTTCATAAATCTTAGTTATCTTTTACAAAAATCTTCTCCTCTGAAACTATTGGGACAAATTAATCCAAACTTGGCCACAATCATCATTGGGGTATCTTGTTTAAAAAATGTGTGGCGTGACCCGGCCAACCAACCAAGATGGCCGCCATGGCTAAAAATAGAACATAGGGGTAAAATGCAGTTTTTGGCTTATAACTCAAAAACCAAAGCATTTAGAGCAAATCTGGCAGGGGTAAAATTGTTTATCAGGTCAAGATCTATCTGCCCTGAAATTTTCAGATGAATTGGACAACCCGTTGTTGGGTTGCTGCCCCTGAATTGATAATTTTAAGAAAATTTTGCTGTTTTTGGTTATTATCTTGAATATTATTATAGATAGAGATAACTGTAAACAGCAATAATGTTCAGCAAAGTAAGATTTACAAATAAGTTAATGTAATCGAAATGGTCAGTTGACCCCTTTAGGAGTTATTGCCCTTTTTAGTCCATTTTTAACCATTTTTTGTAAATCTTAGTTATCTTTTACAAAAATCTTCTCCTCTGAAACTACTGGGCCAAATTTAACCAAACTTGACCACAATCATCATTGGGGTATCTAGTTTTAAAAATGTGTCCGGTGACCCAGTCAACCAACCAAGATGGCCGCCATGGCTAAAAATAGAACATACGGGTAAAATGCAGTTTTTGGCTTATAACTCAAAAACCAAAGCATTTAGAGCAAATATGACTTGGGTAAAATTGTTCATCAGGTCAAGATCTATCTGCCCTGAAATTTTCAGATGACTCGGACATTCCGTTGTTGGGTTACTGCCCCTGAAATGGTAATTTTAAGGAAATTTTGCTGTTTTTGGTTATTATCTTGAATATTATTATAGATAGAGATAAACTGTAAACAGCAATAATGTTCAGCAAAGTAAGATTTACAAATAAGTCAACGTGACCGAAATGGTCAGTTGACTCCTTTAGGAGTTATTGCCCTTTTTAGTCCATTTTTAACCATTTTTCATAAATCTTAGTTATCTTTTACAAAAATCTTCTCCTCTGAAACTATTGGGACAAATTAATCCAAACTTGGCCACAATCATCATTGGGGTATCTTGTTTAAAAAATGTGTGGCGTGACCCGGCCAACCAACCAAGATGGCCGCCATGGCTAAAAATAGAACATAGGGGTAAAATGCAGTTTTTGGCTTATAACTCAAAAACCAAAGCATTTAGAGCAAATCTGGCAGGGGTAAAATTGTTTATCAGGTCAAGATCTATCTGCCCTGAAATTTTCAGATGAATTGGACAACCCGTTGTTGGGTTGCTGCCCCTGAATTGATAATTTTAAGAAAATTTTGCTGTTTTTGGTTATTATCTTGAATATTATTATAGATAGAGATAACTGTAAACAGCAATAATGTTCAGCAAAGTAAGATTTACAAATAAGTTAATGTAATCGAAATGGTCAGTTGACCCCTTTAGGAGTTATTGCCCTTTTTAGTCCATTTTTAACCATTTTTTGTAAATCTTAGTTATCTTTTACAAAAATCTTCTCCTCTGAAACTACTGGGCCAAATTTAACCAAACTTGACCACAATCATCATTGGGGTATCTAGTTTTAAAAATGTGTCCGGTGACCCAGTCAACCAACCAAGATGGCCGCCATGGCTAAAAATAGAACATACGGGTAAAATGCAGTTTTTGGCTTATAACTCAAAAACCAAAGCATTTAGAGCAAATATGACTGGGTAAAATTGTTCATCAGGTCAAGATCTATCTGCCCTGAAATTTTCAGATGAATTGGACAACCCGTTGTTGGGTTGCTGCCCCTGAATTGATAATTTTAAGAAAATTTTGCTGTTTTTGGTTATTATCTTGAATATTATTATAGATAGAGATAAACTGTAAACAGCAATAATGTTCAGCAAAGTAAGATTTACAAATAAGTTAATGTAATCGAAATGGTCAGTTGACCCCTTTAGGAGTTATTGCCCTTTTTAGTCCATTTTTAACCATTTTTTGTAAATCTTAGTTATCTTTTACAAAAATCTTCTCCTCTGAAACTACTGGGCCAAATTTAACCAAACTTGACCACAATCATCATTGGGGTATCTAGTTTTAAAAATGTGTCCGGTGACCCAGTCAACCAACCAAGATGGCCGCCATGGCTAAAAATAGAACATACGGGTAAAATGCAGTTTTTGGCTTATAACTCAAAAACCAAAGCATTTAGAGCAAATCTGACTGGGTAAAATTGTTTATCAGGTCAAGATCTATCTGCCCTGAAATTTTCAGATGAATCGGACATTCCGTTGTTGGGTTACTGCCCCTGAAATGGTAATTTTAACGAAATTTTGCTGTTTTTGGTTATTATCTTGAATATTATTATAGATAGAGATAAACTGTAAACTGCAATAATGTTCAGCAAAGTAAGATCTACAAATAAATCAATTGACCAAAATGGTCAGTTGACCTCTTTAGGAGTTATTGCCCTTTATAGTCAATTTTTAACCATTTTTCGTAAATCTTAGTAATCTTTTAGAAAAATCTTCTCCTCTGAAACTACTGGGCCAAATTAAACCAAACTTGGCCACAATCATCATTGGGGTATTTAGTTTAAAAAATGTGTGGCATGACCCGGCCAACCAACCAAGATGGCCGCCATGGCTAAAAATAGAACATAGGGGTAAAATGCAGTTTTTGGCTTATAACTCAAAAACCAAAGCATTTAGAGCAAATCTGGCAGGGGTAAAATTGTTTATCAGGTCAAGATCTATCTGCCCTGAAATTTTCAGATGAATTGGACAACCCGTTGTTGGGTTGCTGCCCCTGAATTGATAATTTTAAGAAAATTTTGCTGTTTTTGGTTATTATCTTGAATATTATTATAGATAGAGATAAACTGTAAACAGCAATAATGTTCAGCAAAGTAAGATTTACAAATAAGTTAATGTAATCGAAATGGTCAGTTGACCCCTTTAGGAGTTATTGCCCTTTTTAGTCCATTTTTAACCATTTTTTGTAAATCTTAGTTATCTTTTACAAAAATCTTCTCCTCTGAAACTACTGGGCCAAATTTAACCAAACTTGACCACAATCATCATTGGGGTATCTAGTTTTAAAAATGTGTCCGGTGACCCAGTCAACCAACCAAGATGGCCGCCATGGCTAAAAATAGAACATACGGGTAAAATGCAGTTTTTGGCTTATAACTCAAAAACCAAAGCATTTAGAGCAAATCTGACAATGGGGTAAAATTGTTCATCAGGTCAAGATCTATCTGCCCTGAAATTTTCAGATGAATCGGACATTCCGTTGTTGGGTTACTGCCCCTGAAATGGTAATTTTAACGAAATTTTGCTGTTTTTAGTTATTATCTTGAATATTATTATAGATAGAGATAAACTGTAAACTGCAATAATGTTCAGCAAAGTAAGATCTACAAATAAGTCAATTGATCAAAATGGTCAGTTGACCTCTTTAGGAGTTATTGCCCTTTTTAGTCCATTTTTAACCATTTTTCGTAAATCTTAGTAATCTTTTAGAAAAATCTTCTCCTCTGAAACTACTGGGCCAAATTAAACCAAACTTGGCCACAATCATCATTGGGGTATTTAGTTTAAAAAATGTGTGGCGTGACCCGGCCAACCAACCAAGATGGCCGCCATGGCTAAAAATAGAACATAGGGGTAAAATGCAGTTTTTGGCTTATAACTCAAAAACCAAAGCATTTAGAGCAAATCTGACAAGGGGTAAAATTGTTTATCAGGTCAAGATCTATCTGCTCTAAAATTTTCAGATGAATCGGACATTCCGTTGTTTGGTTGCTGCCCCTGAATTGATAATTTTAAGGAAATTTTGCTGTTTTTGGTTATTATCTTGAATATTATTATAGATAGAGATAAACTGTAAACAGCAATAATGTTCAGCAAAGTAAGATTTACAAATAAGTCAACGTGACCGAAATGGTCAGTTGACTCCTTTAGGAGTTATTGCCCTTTTTAGTCCATTTTTAACCATTTTTCATAAATCTTAGTTATCTTTTACAAAAATCTTCTCCTCTGAAACTATTGGGACAAATTAATCCAAACTTGGCCACAATCATCATTGGGGTATCTTGTTTAAAAAATGTGTGGCGTGACCCGGCCAACCAACCAAGATGGCCGCCATGGCTAAAAATAGAACATAGGGGTAAAATGCAGTTTTTGGCTTATAACTCAAAAACCAAAGCATTTAGAGCAAATCTGGCAGGGGTCAAATTGTTTATCAGGTCAAGATCTATCTGCCCTGAAATTTTCAGATGAATTGGACAACCCGTTGTTGGGTTGCTGCCCCTGAATTGATAATTTTAAGAAAATTTTGCTGTTTTTGGTTATTATCTTGAATATTATTATAGATAGAGATAAACTGTAAACAGCAATAATGTTCAGCAAAGTAAGATTTACAAATAAGTTAATGTAATCGAAATGGTCAGTTGACCCCTTTAGGAGTTATTGCCCTTTTTAGTCCATTTTTAACCATTTTTTGTAAATCTTAGTTATCTTTTACAAAAATCTTCTCCTCTGAAACTACTGGGCCAAATTTAACCAAACTTGACCACAATCATCATTGGGGTATCTAGTTTTAAAAATGTGTCCGGTGACCCAGTCAACCAACCAAGATGGCCGCCATGGCTAAAAATAGAACATACGGGTAAAATGCAGTTTTTGGGGGGTAAAATTGTTCATCAGGTCAAGATCTATCTGCCCTGAAATTTTCAGATGAATCGGACATTCCGTTGTTGGGTTACTGCCCCTGAAATGGTAATTTTAAGGAAATTTTGCTGTTTTTGGTTATTATCTTGAATATTATTATAGATAGAGATAAACTGTAAACAGCAATAATGTTCAGCAAAGTAAGATTTACAAATAAGTCAACGTGACCGAAATGGTCAGTTGACTCCTTTAGGAGTTATTGCCCTTTTTAGTCCATTTTTAACCATTTTTCATAAATCTTAGTTATCTTTTACAAAAATCTTCTCCTCTGAAACTATTGGGACAAATTAATCCAAACTTGGCCACAATCATCATTGGGGTATCTTGTTTAAAAAATGTGTGGCGTGACCCGGCCAACCAACCAAGATGGCCGCCATGGCTAAAAATAGAACATAGGGGTAAAATGCAGTTTTTGGCTTATAACTCAAAAACCAAAGCATTTAGAGCAAATCTGGCAGGGGTAAAATTGTTTATCAGGTCAAGATCTATCTGCCCTGAAATTTTCAGATGAATTGGACAACCCGTTGTTGGGTTGCTGCCCCTGAATTGATAATTTTAAGAAAATTTTGCTGTTTTTGGTTATTATCTTGAATATTATTATAGATAGAGATAAACTGTAAACAGCAATAATGTTCAGCAAAGTAAGATTTACAAATAAGTTAATGTAATCGAAATGGTCAGTTGACTCCTTTAGGAGTTATTGCCCTTTTTAGTCCATTTTTAACCATTTTTTGTAAATCTTAGTTATCTTTTACAAAAATCTTCTCCTCTGAAACTACTGGGCCAAATTTAACCAAACTTGACCACAATCATCATTGGGGTATCTAGTTTTAAAAATGTGTCCGGTGACCCAGTCAACCAACCAAGATGGCCGCCATGGCTAAAAATAGAACATACGGGTAAAATGCAGTTTTTGGGGGGTAAAATTGTTCATCAGGTCAAGATCTATCTGCCCTGAAATTTTCAGATGAATCGGACATTCCGTTGTTGGGTTACTGCCCCTGAAATGGTAATTTTAAGGAAATTTTGCTGTTTTTGGTTATTATCTTGAATATTATTATAGATAGAGATAAACTGTAAACAGCAATAATGTTCAGCAAAGTAAGATTTACAAATAAGTCAACGTGACCGAAATGGTCAGTTGACTCCTTTAGGAGTTATTGCCCTTTTTAGTCCATTTTTAACCATTTTTCATAAATCTTAGTTATCTTTTACAAAAATCTTCTCCTCTGAAACTATTGGGACAAATTAATCCAAACTTGGCCACAATCATCATTGGGGTATCTTGTTTAAAAAATGTGTGGCGTGACCCGGCCAACCAACCAAGATGGCCGCCATGGCTAAAAATAGAACATAGGGGTAAAATGCAGTTTTTGGCTTATAACTCAAAAACCAAAGCATTTAGAGCAAATCTGGCAGGGGTCAAATTGTTTATCAGGTCAAGATCTATCTGCCCTGAAATTTTCAGATGAATTGGACAACCCGTTGTTGGGTTGCTGCCCCTGAATTGATAATTTTAAGAAAATTTTGCTGTTTTTGGTTATTATCTTGAATATTATTATAGATAGAGATAAACTGTAAACAGCAATAATGTTCAGCAAAGTAAGATTTACAAATAAGTTAATGTAATCGAAATGGTCAGTTGACTCCTTTAGGAGTTATTGCCCTTTTTAGTCCATTTTTAACCATTTTTCATAAATCTTAGTTATCTTTTACAAAAATCTTCTCCTCTGAAACCATTGGGACAAATTAATCCAAACTTGGCCACAATCATCATTGGGGTATCTTGTTTAAAAAATGTGTGGCGTGACCCGGCCAACCAACCAAGATGGCCGCCATGGCTAAAAATAGAACATACGGGTAAAATGCAGTTTTTGGCTTATAACTCAAAAACCAAAGCATTTAGAGCAAATCTGACTGGGTAAAATTGTTCATCAGGTCAAGATCTATCTGCCCTGAAATTTTCAGATGAATCGGACATTCCGTTGTTGGGTTACTGCCCCTGAAATGGTAATTTTAACGAAATTTTGCTGTTTTTGGTTATTATCTTGAATATTATTATAGATAGAGATAAACTGTAAACTGCAATAATGTTCAGCAAAGTAAGATCTACAAATAAGTCAATTGACCAAAATGGTCAGTTGACCTCTTTAGGAGTTATTGCCCTTTATAGTCAATTTTTAACCATTTTTCGTAAATCTTAGTAATCTTTTAGAAAAATCTTCTCCTCTGAAACTACTGGGCCAAATTTAACCAAACTTAGCTATAATTGGGGTATCTTGTTAAAAAAATGTGTCCGGTAACTTGGCCAACAAACCAAGATGGCCGCCATGGCTAAAAATAGAACATGGGGGTAAAATGCAGTTTTTGGCTTATAACTCAAAAACCAAAGCATTAAGAGCAAATCTGACATGGGGTAAAATTGTTGATCAGGTCATGATCTATCAGCCCTGGAATTTTCAGATGAATCGGATAATCGGTTGTAAGGTTGCTGCCCCTGAATTGGTAATTTTGAGGAAATTTTGCTGTTTTTTTTGTTATCTTGAATATTATTATAGATAGAGATAAACTGTAAACAGCAATAATGTACAGCAAAGTAAGAACTAAAAATAAGTCACTATGACCAAAATAGTCAATTGACCCCCTAAGGAGTCATTGCCCTTCATAGTCAATTTTTAACAATTTTCTTAAAATTTGAAGATTTTCAAAAACATTTTCCACAGAAAGTACTGTTATAGATAGAGATAATTGTAAGCAGCAAGAATGTTTAGTAAAGTAAGATCTTCAAACACATCACCATCACCAAAACACAATTTTGTCATGAATCCATCTGTGTTCATTGTTTAATATTCACATAGACCAAGGTGAGCGACACAGGCTCTTTAGAGCCTCTAGTTATATTACGTTTTGAGAAAAATCTTTTCCTAGAATTGAAAGTTCATATGCACCACAATTTTTTTCAAAGGTCAAAATATAGGGCTGTTCGGCATATTTTCAACGTTTATATGCCCTGAACTTCTCAGAGTTTAAAGAAACACTAATTTTCTTAACTACCCCTACCTCGAATGAAAGGTTACCACAGATTTCAATGTAAACAATATGCACGTGTATATTTACTGGTAACACTCCCAAGTTATGTCATAGTTCGTTTCTGTGTGTGTAACATTTTAACGTTGTGTTTCCGTTGTGTCGCTTGTTTTCTCTTATATTTTAGTGTGAATTCTCATTACTATAAGACGTGTCACGGTACTTTTCTATCCCAAATTCATGTATTTGGTTTTGATGTTATATTTGTTATTCTCATCGGATTTTGTCTAATGCTTAGTCCGTTGCTGTACGTAAACAAAATTAATTTTCTATGAATATTCAAGATCTCCCCAAAAGAGACGTGTTTTGAGAAACAGCTGAATTTACCAATACAAACATTTATTCAAATAGAAAACTCTCTAAAATCAGTTTTTTTTTCACATCAATACTCATTTATCAGAATTATAGCCTTAAAGAAATCACTGTGTATACTCTAAGTTTTTCTTTACTATAAAATTTTACACCCCTCCCCTGTTTCAATTTTTTAAAGAATTTGAAAACAAGACTTTAATTATTGCCAGCTTACCCTTTTTACATATTTTCTGATAAAAAATACCTACAACCTATTTAAAACTGTTTTGATAACATATTGAAAGCATATAAGAATACTATAAATGTAATGTTTAGCAATCATTACAACATTCAAGATTATATAAAGTATCCAATCAAGCCTCTGTCTCCAGTCCACATCTTACTGTATGCCTGTTTGTCAATTAAAGTACACATTTTCTGCCTCAAATGGTCAATTTAGAATTCTTGTCACAACAGTATCATCTGTAACCATATATCTGACACAAGTTAGCTCATATATATATACTAGAAGTGTTCAAACAAAGCCATATTTGCAATAGTTGTATGTATGCAGATACCAGTCTGAGATATAAATTCACTTAAAATGTTGTAGAGATGACTGCTAAATCTGATTTTTGCATAACTTCCAAGCATAGTTGTTGTTTTCTATATCAAGAACTTTAAAGTAATAAAATCATAGCATTTACAAGTTAAATTATTTGTTTTATGACCCAGGGGTAGGCAATTTTCTATGTTTTTTGCCCCTGGGGCCTCAAATATCCTGTTTCTAGCAATTTGGAATATTTAGTACATATTCAGGATAGAAAACACTACTGTAAGTTTTCTTGAGATATTTTTGTTTTTCTAGCTTGTATTTATTATGCCGTGGTGACACAAAAGCAGATTTAGGTGTTGCTACTTACTTTTGGGTTATCGAAAGGACACAAATACGCCAAAAATAATATTCAGGAAGGATCTATCCCAAGTTATGTCTCTGTGGGATGGAAAACAGAGAGCATAACTGGGAACCAGTATGTTAACAAAATTAATTTTCTATGAATATTCAAGATCTCTCCAAAAGAGGCGTGTTTTGAGAAACAGCTGTATTTACAAAGTGCAACCTACAGGGTTAATGTTTCAGGAACGTTGAATGACACCAACAACCAAAACATTAAATGTCTGAACTGAATCTTGCATATGTTAGAAATAAAGATATTGAGGTAATAGAATTCCAATTCGAAGAATTTAATTTACTAAATACGTATCTTTATAACTGACAATTGGCAATTCTCTAATCGTGAGATTTCATATTTTGAAACAACATATCAGCGGCACTTGTATATTGACTACGTTTCACGAGTGATCTAATAGTCAATGGCTTGCTGATGCACCCGCTACGTTTGAAGTGTTTTTCAACATAGTTTCCAAACCAGAAGGTTGCGGCTGTACAAGATAGATATTTAACAAAGATTCGTTAATGCTCAGGTCAAAGTTATAATACGAATATACCTTTGAATTAATAAAAAAAATATTTGGTAATACGTTATAAAATATTTTTGTCATAGATGACCCTACTATGTTAAATATGTTGTTGTTAATTATCCCTTCCTTTTCTCATTTGTAGCAAATTTGTTTGTTACCCTGTTTTGTTTTCTTAATCGTTTCATGATAATTTGAACATTGGTCAAACACTGTTGCCTTGATTTTTCATTATCGTATTATTTGCTATATGCAACAAAGGGCTTCTCTTGTTGAACAACACCTGCTCAGCAAATAATAAAATATGTATAAAAAAATACATTTTAACACAAAAACAAAAACAAACAAAGAGGCAATGAACCAGTGTACTCTTGTAGAAAAGTATTCATATCCGCTATCATCCTTGCAAAGGATATTTCATTACGGCCAAACAACTCGTGATGGCGTCCGTAAAATTCATAAAGAGATGAATTCAACATTACCATTTGGAACTCTTGCTTTTTTAAATAACATCCGTGTGAGGATATCATGATAAGAAATGCAAGCCCGTGGATATCGTATCAATGGGGAAATATGCAGGCGCTGGATGTTGCTACATAGAAATGAAAAGTTCAGAATTAGGAAGCTGAAGTTATCTCTTTTGGCGTGAAATTTTGTTTTCAACCAATCCTTATGGTCATTTCTAGATATACGTCAAAATATGAGACAGACATAATCTATATATGGTATCCTTTATTTAGAGTTCGATGAAGACACCACACCAGACCACAATTTCTGAAATTTATATTAAATAAACTCATCATAGATACCGGGATTTGAATTTTGTATTTGCGCCACAAAGAGCATTGAGAACCAAAAATTCCTAAAGGTTTTGCCAGATACAGCTAATATAAAAAAGAAGATGTGGTATGATTGCCAATGAGACAACTGTCCAAAAGAGATCAAAAAGACACAGACATATAGGTCACCGTACGATCTTCAACAATGAGCAAGGCCCATACCGCATAGTCAGCTATACAAGGCCCCGATATGACAATGTAAAACAATTCAAACGAGAAAACAAACGGCCTCATTTAAATAAAAAATGAATGTTATATATTCCTGAGGTAGAAAAGCCTTAGTATTTAAAAGAAATCAAAGTTTTGTAAACAGGTAACACATAACTATGACCATATCAATGATAATTCATAACAACACAGAAGTGCTGACTACTGGGCTGGTGATACCCTTGGGGAATAAAAACTCCTCTACCAGTGGCATCGTCGCAGTGGTTGCAAATAAGCTCATCATAGATACGAGGATTGCATTATGGAACAAATCGATTTTTATGTTTTATCTGTCAAATACATATAATATTATACAAGTTGAAACCGGTGTTCAAACCGCCGAATAGTAATAATTGTATCCCGTGCTTAATATCCTTATTAGATGTAATATCTTAAGAAATGATTTTACTATGTATGTACGTATTATTTTTGCAACATTTAATGTTTCAATTGGGCGAATTGTCTGTATAAGGTCAATAAGTATGTAAACTTTTAACCTTAAACTTTTTCTTGCATTAAATACGCAAATGGAAGATCTGAAAATAAAGCAATGCTGAAAGTCATGTTTTTGAAACTATAGCTACATGTTTTGTTTACACATTCTTATTCGGTATTGCGAAAAAAATAAGTTAAACCACGTGGCATTTTCATCCTACCCAGTTTACCCCTAATACTTTTTATGATGTGGACCGTTCTTTGTTATTGAATACTATTCAACTTTATTGAATCTTACTCAATTTGATAGAATAAAGTTGTTATTATCTTACATTCAATCTGTTTATGTTTTTCGTAAAAGTAATTAATTAAATCAGAATGTAAACAGTAACTTGAATGACCTTCAAACTGGACACTTGAAGAATCCATATTTTTTTTAAACAATAAAACTTGAGGTATGAACGGGAAGAATTGTCACTTCTTATATTTTCACAAATTTTTCCACGTATACAGTAGATTAATTATTTGCATTAGCCTATTGTGGAGAAAAATGTAAAGTTTAAGTAAACTCAGTGCAGACCCGTCTATATAGCATTCATCTGATAAATCCAACAACACTTACCGTTATTTTGATGATTTTTTTTCGTTAAAAAATCAAGAATTTTCTTAATACTGCTAAAATTTACCTAAAGGAACTTACTTTAAATAACTAAAATTTAAGCGATAATAACTCCTTTCCTAGATTTAGATATTTCGGTTTCACACGGGAACTTTACACTGAAATTTACGACAAAATGGACGATTATTCGTTCCCTATTGTTAATTTTCCCTGTTTTTATGGTAATATTCCTTTGCCACCTTATTACGGTGTTTATATTTCACAACTTGTTCGCTATACCCGTGTCTGATGTGACGGTTTTGATTTTCACGAACGTAATCCATGTATTATTGGTAAAATATAAAGCCAGGGATTTTGTTACCACAAATTACTTAAAACCTTTACTAAATTCTTTCATATATATATAAAATTGATTTGGAAGTTTGGTTGTACCTGTAGAAAACTTATTACAAACGGGATAGCACATCCTCATTTTTACGGAAATGATCTTGACCGTGCCTGGAAATATAGTAACGATCATGGTAAACTTATCGATCCTTGAAATAAACTTATTCTAAAAGGTTACCAACTCAACACTGTATAAAGAGCATTGAATATTTTTTTTATTGGTATTAGTATTGATTTTCAGTAAATCAGTAAATTAAAAGCAAACTGAATATTATTGTAATATACATATACAAATTCATGGATCTACACTCTACCGATACCTGTATGTTGGCATAGCACGAGGTTATGTTTTACTCTGACTGTTTATGACGTCTTTACACTAAATCCATTGGATGTTGGATGTGTACTGATTGAAAATATAGTCTTAGATGCATGCTTTTTTATAGTTGTTAGTGGCTTTGAATTAGTTGCAGTAACTGCGAGTACTCTCAGATCTGTATTTAGTGTCCTTTTGTTTTTGGAATGTACAAGAATCCGCCCACGTCCACTTGTCTTTTTTTTATCCATTTGACGAGTTAAGCCTTTTCGAACGGATTTTTATAGTTCGTTCTTAAATTGTTCTGCTACAACACTGTCCCAGGTTAGGGGAGGGTTGGGATCCCGCTAACATGTTTAACCCATCCATTTTCTGTATGTATGTGTTTGTCCCAAGTCAGGAACCTGTAATTCAGTTGTTGTCGTTTGTCCATGTGTTAGATATGTGTTTTTCGTTCATTTATTGTACATAAATTAAGCCGTTAGTTTTCTCGTTTGAAAAGTTTTACATTTGTCATTTCAGGGCCTTTTATAGTTGACTATGCGGTATGGGCTTTGCTCATTGTTGAAGGCCGTACGGTGACGTAAAGTTGGTGATGTGTGTCTCATTTGGTCTCTTGTGGAGAGTTGTCTCATTGGCAATCATGCCAAATCTAGGCATTTTTTTAGACATTTCAATTTCTAACAGGCACCTCCATAAAGAAATTTACGACAAAAAGAGACACATTTTCATTTCCTATTGTTAATTTGCATGTTTTAGACGGCGATGTTTCTTTGTAAAATATTCCAATTGTTCGCTATGCCAGTGTGTTAATTGATCTCAAACATTTACCTAATTAATTCATTGATGCAAATATTTGATTAGTATCGTTGTCTGTACCAGTAGAAAACTTATTGAGAGCGATACTTCATATTCTAACGTTCACAGTAATATTGTGCTAAAAGCACAGAAATTAATATGTGATCCGTGTTAACTCATCGAATCTTTAAACTAACTTATTAGTTAAGTTTATCTCAACCCTGCCCCCGTTTTTCGTGGGGTTCGTGATGCTTAGTCTTTAGTTTTCTATGTTGTATCATGTGAACTATTATTTGTCTGTTTGTCTTTTTCATTTTAGCCATGGCGTTGTCAGTTTATTTTAGATCTATGTGTTGAATGTCCATCTGATATCTTTCGCCTCTCTTTTATCTTATTAATGTTGTAATAAGATCTTTGAATATTGTCACTAACATCCATTTTGTTATCAACAAATTAAAACATAACTAAATATGTTTTCTTATTGAATGTTTTAGAAATAAATAAATACACATCCAAGTTTATTTTCTTATTAGACATTGCTATTCATATATATTACACGACACATATTTATTTTAAGGTTGCACTTTGTAAATATAGGTGTTTCTCAAACCACGCCTCTTTTTGGGGAGATTTAGAATATTCATAGAAAATTAATTTTGTGTGCATACTGATTCCCAGTAATGCTCTCTGTGTTCCATCTCATAGAGACATAACTTGGGAATGTTACCAGCAAATATACATGTATATATTGCTTAATTGAAATCTGTGGAAACCCTTCATTCGAAGTAAGGGTAGTTAAGAAAATTAGTGTTAGTTTAAACTCTGAAAAGTTCAGGGTATATAAACGTTAAAATATGCCGCACAGCCCTATATTTTGACCCTTGAAAAAATGTAGTGCATATGAACTTTCAATTCTAGGATAAGTTTTTTTCAAAACTTCGTAGTAAAAGTGGTACAGTTTATCCAACTGCATGTCGATACTTTTTAACATTGCACAAGTCATGTCCATGGCATTAACGCACTCTAAATCCTTGTAAAACACTTAAATTGTTTTTAGTCTCAGGTGCATTATGTTTATTAGAATTGTTTTTGGCTATTAACTAGCTTTCAGTACTTCAAATCGTACTTTCGTGTTTTTTTTTAATTTGACCTGTACTCACAATTTAAAGATGATAACCGCGAAGAACAACTTTATTCATATGTAAGTCATATTTCTATACTCCTAATACCAAAATTATTATAGTTATAAGTACCTGTGTACTTAGGAGTTGTCTTTCTGACATTGTTTAACATATTTGTTTTACCAATATTATATTAATATTGTTTCATAGACCAAATTTATACGTTAAGTGTATAATTACTTGTTTCTGTTTATATGTAGTTTTGATCGAGTTAAGCTATTTTAATTGACATTTTACAGTATGTCTTTTTATGTTGTAATGTTACACGACTGTGCAGGTTGATGTGTAGGTTGACGCCTGCTAAAACAGTTAAACTCACTGTATTTGTTTGCATCTGTCCTAAGTCAGTGGCCTGTTGTACAGTGATTTTCGTTTTTTGGTGTGGTGCAAAAGTATAGAGTTTAGACCGTTGGTTTTTGTTGTTTGAATTTGTTTACACTAGTAATTTCGGGAGCTTGTGTAGGTAGCTGTTTGGTATGAGCCGAGGCTTTGTGTTGAAGGCAGTTTTTTAACCACTTTTGGTTACCTTATTGTATATTGTGACCTGGATAGAGAGTTTCCTCATTGGCACTCATTTAACATCTTTTTTTTTATTCTACTTATAGCCATAATCATAAAATGAAAACAACTCGCTATAAATTTTATGCCTCCGAAGCGCTTTTCTGAAATACTGTTAATAGTTGAAAGACAATGATAAATAAAACCGAATTAATTGAAGAGCTATAATAAAGTGTGATAAATTTTTCATATTATGCTACTTGCTTGAGATGGAATATTATCGCTAGAAACTAAGGAGGCACGTGGCGTTGCTAATGAAATTGAAATAAAATTGACAACGTCGTCATAGGTAAAATAGCGATAAACATATTATCATTGGTCATCTCAACTCGATTGCTTAATGATTGTACTTATATAAAATATACCGTAGCGTACCGGCTCAAGCGAAAAAATCAATCTCGTTGTGATGATCAACGATAATTTATAAGTATTTCTCGTTCGAATCAATGTTATTGATTTATGTTCCGAAAGCCCTCTCAAAGACCACTCGCTGACCGCTTTTTTTTTAATTCATTCTATTTGCTACTAAAAAGAAATTATTGACACTATTTTTATTTTATATGTCAACGTTTTAGCGTAGGAAAAGTGATATCAGCGCCGATGAAAACAATACTTAATTTGTTGAATCAATGCAATATTTATAAGAAGTACACCAGTCATATTAATGGGGAGAAACACCATTCATAAACAAAGAAAAAATAATTAATATGTAGTGCAATCCCTAACTGCATTTTTTTTTTACATTTGAGAGTCGGGCGATTATTATATAATTGATTTACATATAAATCATATTCAAACTACATTACACGTAATTTAAATGCCAAAAAAGACATTATATCATGTATTGTAGTGAGTGATTTATGATTAATTGATATTTATGGAACTTCCATCGCATCTACACTGCAACATATATCCAAGGTAATTCCATTAAAAAGAATGAATTACAAGTAATACTGAATAACTATGGAATGATTTAATATAAAATTCATCTTAAGGAAACAAATTGCAAGTGGTAATGAAATTAGAAGGAAGAATATCAGACGATTCACATCAAATGCAGTTTTAATCGATGCAAAGCTGACAATCTGGTGAGCTCAACATTAAGAATAAAAGCCAACAAATGACAGAAAATGACGAAAAAAACACTGACAGTTCAATTATAGAGTCATTTGACTTAACGTAAAAGAAACGCAAAACAGAAATTTGTCTGAAGTATTAAAATTGAGAATGGAAAAGTGAATGTGCTGAATATTCAATAACCCAACCAAAGAGCAGATAACATATGAAGGCGGCCAATGGATCTCCATCAAAGCATGAATATCTCGCACCCGAAGGCGGGCTTCAGCTTGGCGCTAAACAAAAATGTTAACTATTTCAGTTAAAAAATTCGTCATAATAAACTCCAAAACATATAAATGAACTAAACTAAAAATCATACAAGACTCACAAAAGATAGAGGCTCTTGACTTTGGTCAGGCGCAAAGATGCAGCAAGGTTAAACATGTTTAATGAGATCTCTACCCTTCCCCTATACCATATATCAAATGTAGAAAAAAAAACACAGCAATACGCACAGAAAAACTCAGTTTAAAAGAATTTATAGTTTAAAGTCACAACAGATAACAAATAGTAAAATCCCAAAAAAACTGAACTCCGAGGAAAATTCAAAACGGAAAGTCACTAATCAAATAGCAGAATCAAAAGCTAAAACACAGCAAACGAATGGATAACAAATGTCATGTTTTTGACTTGGTACAGGCATTTTCTTGTGTAGAAAATGGTTGATTGTACCTGGTTTCATAGTGCTAATCTGCTCACTTGTACAAAGTTAATTGACAACGATGCATGAATAAAAACAAACAGACGTAATGGGTTATAATGTCAAAATTAGGGATACAACAGTCAACATTGTGTTATAATCTTAATTACAATAAAAACAAATAAATATTTAACAAAGAAGCACAAAAAGACATACACCAAATAAAACAACCTCATTCATTGCTTTCTTATTTTCGTATTTTATTTATGTACATGTGTTAAATGCACCTATAAATGATTTAAAAATTTTAAGTACTGGGACCAAATGGTAAGATTAATAAACTCTGACGTAGAATCGCACGTTTGACGTCAGAATGTAAAAGAGGGACGAAAGATACCAGAGGGACAGTCAAACTCATAAATAGAAAATAAACTGACAACGCTAACATGGCTAAAAATGAAAAAGACAAACAGACAAACAATAGTACACATGACATAGAAACCTAAAAAAAAAAAACCAATACAAACCCTATCAAAAACTAGGGGTGATCTCAGGTGCTCCGGAAGGGTAAACAGATCCTGCTACATTTGTGGCACCCGTTGTTTTGCTTATAAGATAACAAATCCGGTAAATAGTCTAATTCGGTAGATCACATTCATGAAAGGGAAAGGAATGGTAGTTAAGACGTAAGGAACACATCCGATATTATTTGTTAAACGGTTATTTCATAACGGTCAACCAACTCGTGATGGCGTCCGTAAAATTTATGAAGTGATTCCATTTGGATCTCTTGGTTTAACAGCTTTCTCGTGAGCAGCAACCCTGTATCCAGAAAATCATGATAGGAAATGTAAGCACGGGAATATTGTATCAATTGGGAGATAGATACACCGTATGCAGGTGCTGCTGGAATGTTGCTACTTAGAAATGG
Source organism: Mytilus galloprovincialis (assembly GCF_965363235.1). Taxonomy (NCBI): domain Eukaryota; kingdom Metazoa; phylum Mollusca; class Bivalvia; order Mytilida; family Mytilidae; genus Mytilus; species Mytilus galloprovincialis. The sequence continues at coordinate 51,128,482 of NC_134851.1, forward strand.
AAAGTTCACAATTGGAAAGCTGAAATTATCTCTTTTGTCGTAAAGTTTTGTTTTCAACCGACCCTCATTGTCAATTTTAGATGTAAGTCAAGATATGAGGCCGACTTAACTGTATGTGTTGTATCCTTTATCTCTAGTTCGATGGGATAGATGCGTTCAACATAGTCACCAAATTTTGAATTATTTAGTGAAAGAACATCATCTATATAGCGGAGAGTAGAGTTAAAGGATATTGCTGACTTCTTATCATTCTTCCTAAGAAGTTCCTGTATAAAGTCAGCCTCATAATAATAAAGAAACAAGTCGGCAAGAAGAGGTGCACAATTTGTTCCCATTGGAATGCCGACAGTCTGATGAAAACACGTCCTCCGAACGTGAATGTAAACGTCACACAGGTAGAGATATAAAATAATTTTGTCTTTCAAATAATGAAAAGAATATAGTCTATAGCTATTTTAGGTATATCCTCTGCAGAATGTAAATAAGAAGTTACCTTGTCCTACTTGCCGCTTTTCTAATACTTATTGTATATTTCTACTGAAAAAAGGAGCCACGTCATTATGTATCAATGAAACACCAAAATGCATATAAACAAAGCATTAGCAAATATGAAAGACAAGAATACAAAAACTACAATAGAACAATAACACAATGGATGGAAGGTCATTTGTATCAAAGAAACATAAAAAGTCACACGGACAAAGCACATAAGCAAACATGAAAGATTATACAAACATAATAATGACGGCATGTAGAGAACAGAGCCAAGTCAAATGACTATACTCAAAAACTGACCAGTTAATGTAATCTAAATAAAGACTAATAAAAGAACTTTTTAGCACGTTACTAACATGACAAACGACGTCAGTACACAGATTTTATACTTAAAAACCGTAGTGTATCATTAGTGAAGTACGAAATATTTATTAACAAGGTCTTGGTACCCTCTGATGAAGAAACTAAGCAAAAGGACAATAATACACAAAGGACTACTAGCAGTTACGGACATGCCAGCTTCAGACCTCAACTAAACTGATTGAAAGACTATGTCTTCATCATATGGAAATCAAGCACAATACCTCCTTTTATGAGAAGAACATGACACGTATCATGCCAACAACTGATATATAGAATAAACATGTTTATTTTCGATGCAAAGACCCCATGAGCGAATCACTATTAATATCAAAATATGCCAACTTTAATGACTTGATAAGTGTATCGTAACTATATCCCAACTGATGAAGTATGATTAAAGGTATGGCAGCTTATATAGTAAATGTCGACATGTTTTTACTTTGTAAAGATGATTTTCATTTAAGATTGGATGTGAAATACATGAAAGTATCAAAACTCTGCATGATGATTTATGTTTACGAATGATGTCCTTGTACCGATGATAAAATTTAGTTTTTTTTATTAGTTTTTGATATCGAAAACCCTGTTGTAATAGTTTTTCAGTAATACAGAGATTTCTTTCGTTGAAATCAAATACGTTGTTACATACTCGAGTGAATCGAAAAAGTTGAGATATATAAACACCATAAGATAGTGATAAAGGAAGTCACAATCTAAGAGTGAATAATTAACAAAACGTTATGAAAAATCATGAATTTAGGTATAAAAGCTTCCCGTTAAAGATAAAGATATCAAGAACAAAAAAAATCTGACAAAAAGTCGAGGACAGTTGTAGAATGAGGCACACCGACATAATAAACAAAAATTAAAGATAACAACATCTATTTGACTTACCTTTATGTGCATTGTTGTCTTAATGAAAATCTTACCATATCTTCATATATTTGTTAGAAAGTATTGACTTTTGAATAATGCACAACAATCTCTTCAAACTGATTAAAGGAACACTAGCTACGAGATATAAAGTACATCTAAAATAAGATTTGTTAATAAAAGTAAAATAGTAAAATCACAAAGTCAGGTACATGACAGTTGTTAACCATTCGTTTGATGTGTTTGAGCGTTTGGTTTTGTCATTAGGAACTTTCCGTTTTGAAATTTCCTCGTTCAGTTTTTTTAGTGATTTTACGCTTTGCTTTAAGCAGCAGGTATAGGTCAATTTTGTCATAATTAGAAAAAAATGATGAATCCGTATTCATGTGAAATTCAACTTAACCACTTTGCTAGAGACGGATAACGCATGAACTGCACGTGCTCGGTTATTTATAGAAAAGAAACAAAGGTAAATTATTTGATTAACTGATTCGACACACACCAAATAGTATTTTTTCGATAAAAACGATGATTAAAATACATTTCTAATCTATAATATGAAATTAAACAGATATAAAAAAAATCAAACTGCACGAGTGTATTATCTATTTATATGTAAATTTATGTTTAGATCGCTTATATAATCATCGGAGGTCCCGAAGGTCAACTCGATAGTTTATTAGATGGCATCAAGACGAAACACGAAACGAAGCTTCAGATTATCGAGCCCATGTCCTGTTCATTATTTATTTTTGACTTTTTATAATTTTGACAAATGCTTAACATTGTTATCAATCAAATATAATGCTGGGTCTTCCAAGTGCTCCATGAAACCTCTTTCTAAATTATTAAAATCTATTTTATCAGCAATCAAAGCTGGGTTTCAAAGCTGTTATGAAACTGCCTATTCTAGTGAATCAGATGTGGATACTAAAAAGTTCCAATGATCTTTTAGAGTACATACTTTCATCTTGCAATAGTATTAAAACATTTGACTGTTTTTTCACGATCTGTATATACATTCTTATTTATTTATTTTTTATCAATTTGAATATTTGTTTGATTTAATCCTTATTGAGATCATAATCATTAATGGAATGTACAATCGATCTGATCCAAGTATGTGGTATACATTATAGAAAACAAACTTAACTATCGTCATTAGAACTTGTATATTCTGATAAAATTGCATTTGCTCTACAGAAGAATACAAAGCATATCTTGATAATTTGTCTTCCATCACACTAGACTGGAGACTCCCCCATATTAAATTTATATCTAAATCTTTTAGAACCTTTTCCCCAGAAAATAGCATTCTCTTACATCTCACGACTTCTCATAAATGAATTACAAATGGTAATTTAAATTTAAGAGTACGAATAGAAACGATCATTATCTATCTAATAATGCAGTAAACATTTCGTACTAATAACTTTTATATTTTGAAACATGGTTGATGATTTTTATTACAGACAATGACCGTATCAAATTGTTTCTTTGTAATTACAGGAACGCAAATTACATGGTACATTATAATAGATATCAGTATAAGCACAAACCTAATTAAATATAACATTCTTTTAAGGTGGTATCCAACACTTTCACTAAAATTAATTTGGCTCGTTTAATTTTCATAAAATTTTGTCAAAGTATTTACTTAGACACTTTAACAAAAATATAAAAAATTAAAAAAATTTGAACCAAATGTTTTGTCAGAAAAAATACACTGGTTATATAGCAATTTGACAACCACCAATTTTGATCATTGACAAGCTTAATATTCCTTTTACAACACAACGTAATTAAAACGTTTAGCTGACTTCACAGAGTTATCTCCCTGTAGTGTTAGGTACCACCTTAAGTGAGGAAACAAGTGGTGAATACACGTTTGTTGAAGTGATAGTCAATGTGATAAAAGATATAAACGACTTTTGTTGTTGCAGAGTATGTAAAAAAGATACTGTTATTTCGTCTTTGATCAGCAGAAAGTATGAAAGATAAAAGATACAAGTTATTTTAAATATAGACACCAGTCTTTCATGTCATACAATGATTAACACAGAACCATTTTGTAATTGTTATTTTTTTTTATATCTATAAACAGCTTAAGTAGAAACATTTGTTTGCTGTATCATGTGTTAATCATCAATAGACATTATTCTATAGCTAGCTACAGTTATTAGTACATTACTTTTAACATTAGCTGTTATCTAACTCGAAAAAAACATATAATAATCAGTGCATACATTGACTTAAACATAATCTTATTTGTTTGCAATTTTATTTGCAAAACTATTTTCTTACAAATATAAACGTTAAATGCTATACATACGACAAAATTAGAGTTACGGAAGTTACCAAAGTGGCATTCAAACTCATATGTTGAGAGTAAAATGGCAACACCACGAATAAGAAAAAAACCAGCACAACCAAACAAGATAGAAACTAAAGACTGAGCAAACGAACTCCACCAAAAACTGAGGATTACCTCAGGCACCAATCGTGTTGATCATTTTAGTTCTAAGTACTTCGGGGAAAAGGGAACGGGATTGTAGTAACGACAATTGGAACATGTCCGTCGTCATATGAGAAACAAATATTCCCGTAATGTACCAACTCGTGATTAAATATGTAAAATTTACGGAGGAATGATTTCAATTTTCCCATTTGGAACTCTTTTAGTAGTTTCCTTGTGAGCTGCAACCCAATATCAAGGAAATCATAATAGCAAAGCCCTGAATATCATATCAACCGGGAGATATACACTCCGTATACAGGTGCTGTTGGAATATTGTTACATAGAAATGAAAAGTTCACAATAAGGAAATTGAAATCAACTCTCTTGTAAATAGAAATAAGAAGATTTGGTATGAGCGCCAATGAGATAACTCTCCATCCAAGTCACTATGTGTTAAAAGTAAACAATTATAGGTCAAAGTACGGCCTTCAACACGGAGCCTAGGTTCACATCGAACAGCAAGATAAAAAGGGCCTCAAAATGACTAGTGTAAAACATTTAGGAAATAGGAAAACCAACGTTCTAATCTATTTAAAAACCGTGAAAGGAGAAACACCTATAAATCACATCAACAAACGAGAACCAATGAAAAACGGGTCCCTCACTTAGGACACAGGCAAACCAATGCAACGAGTTAAAACGTTTTAACAGGAACCAACCTTCAAAGTATCCTAAAACAGCAGTGCATCATTATAAAATAGATAGACACACTGTAAAATATCAATTGAAATGCATTAGTTTAATCAAATAGGTATATTAACAAAAATAAGTAAACATATACTGAACGCATTTAAACGTTTTGTTTTCCCCCACCTTTCATAAACCTTAACATAATGAATATGAATATGAGAAGATTCTCGTCATACCAAAACAACATCAATCTACCAAAAAGATGTATCAAGTATATAAAGTAAAACACTAGGCCATCTCAAGAAAAAATGTGTTATATTGGTTTGCGTAATACAGTATTAAAAATTCGTGTGGAGAGTTGTCTCATCGGCCAGCATACCGCATCTTCTTATTGTTATACAGGGCGTAGAAGTAATATAAGAAAACACAATTCCCGTGGTTGAATTAAAGATCGTAACCTCGACCTTTCACATATAGCTGACAAAGACACACAAGGAATAACATAATGACTACAAAAGTTAAACAACATATCTAGAAATCATTAGATGTTCATTAGCTGGAATCAAAACGAATCGACTTTTAATTTTCCTTCCAACATTGATAGGAGCACAACAGATGAGTGTTTTTTATAATAAAATAATGTTTACTATGCATCCAATCCGTCAAAGTGTCCTCTTAATCTTGCAGTGAGGTGAGAGTTGTTTTTCTTCTTTTTTTTAAGATAAAGAGCAGCAATAAAAATGTTGTTCCTATATGGTATTATAAATACAGTCATTGATGGATTAATTATTTTAAGACAAATGAACCATTGCGACCAATAATTTGTAAATCTTTCACTAATTTCTGAGAAAAATGTAGTAATTGAACCACTATTACAAACCAGATGTTTATATGTAAACTTTCTATTTATCTGTTTTTGACTTTAAAAAAAACCTATCCTACATTATCTAAGTTTCCTTTAATACCATATTTTGGTAAAGGTGGTAATTTAAATATCATTTGGTCATGACCTTTGTATATTAAATCTTAAATCAAAATAGATTTATTATATAGTAATACGACGTTATAATGTCGTCATAAAATAACAACGGAATGAACTTTTAGATAAGAATAATATTATAAAGATTGTTTTTGTAAAGATTAAGATTAATCATCTCACGGTTTAAAAAAAGGTCAAACGTAGTTGACGCCAAAGTTTGACAGTAAATCGTAATGTTAATGCACGGTGCATTAAAATTTTAATAAGATAAGAAGGCGTAAGATAGTGTCTGACATCGACTATCATGACGTTTCCATATTATGCAACAGAAGAAGCTGTTTAGGAGTGTTTAAAAGCTTTTAGTCATAAATATAAAATCATTCCCATTTCTCATTCAGAGAAAACAAAGCCCGAATTAAACCTCATTAATAACAAAACAGTTGTAAAACAGCATTGGAAACATACATTATTGTTTGCTTCTGAAATAAGAGATGATCATAGTTTTGTACAAATTAAAGTGTTTTAAGAATAATCATATTCTGCTACATTCCATATATTTACGAAGCCAACATAAAAATGCTATCAGAAACATTAAATATCAAAGAACCTAAATAGATTATTTACTGACTGGGTAAATATATATGATACTGCTTTAATTGAAACAATACGTGTTTCTAGGATAAACTTTATGACGTTTTCTCGAATCCAAAGGAGCTGAAAGCTTAATTATCAAAGTGTTGTACAGATGATTATAATGCCTGGCTTTTTCGGTTAAGAGTTTTTGATATTGTTAAACGCTTTTATTTAGAAATCAATCCATTTAACATGAACATACAATAGAAATATAGAATCACAAAAACTGAGAAAAAAGCCATGCAAGTATAAGTATAGCAACAATTCCTTATTATACGCCAACTTAATACATTCGGTATTTCAAATCATAATGAAAAGATTATAACACAAAAATGCAATACCAATAAAATCCGGAATTGATGAATGAATAAATAAATAAGAAATTTGATTTTTTTTTATACAAGAGATACTTCAGGAACATTCAAACTAACATTTATCATTTCAGTGAATGAATCTGATGTGAATAACTAAGATTAAGGTGGTATCCAACACTTTCACTAAAATTAATTTGGCTCGTTTAATTTTCATAAAATTTTGTCAAAATATTTACTTTGACCCTTTAACAAAAATATAAAAATTTTGAAAATTTTGAACCAACCGTTTTGTCAGAAAAATTACACTGGTTATATAGCAGTTTGACAAAAAATCATTGAAAAGCTTAATATTCCTTTTACAACACAACGTAATGAAAACGTTTAGCTGACTTTACAGAGTTATCTCCCTGTAGTGTTAGGTATCACCTTAAGAACATCTGCATAGAACACGATATTCATCAACGATATCTTTAAAGACAAAACTAAAAGCAGACTAACAAACACAATAAAGAAAACAATATGATGACGAAAGAAGGACATTCATGCTAAAACAATGTACCAAATGTTGTAAGAGTGTTCATATCTTGTAAAATTCATACATTTTGTGTCGACAGATTTTCCTGTTTTATAGTATAGGACAGGACTTTTAATTCACCAGAACTCGCTGATATCAAATAACTTGTTTACTATAAATAAGTAGGTTGCTAAAAACATTGTCAAATCACAAGAGGCTAACATTCTATCGTAAATTGAAATAAACGTGTTTTGTAGTTTTATTTTTTACCATGGCTGTTAAATCAATTGAGAGATGTGAAGCAGAATATGTCTTGCCAGTTCTGTTGTTTCAAATGAGATAACAGTATCTTTAAAATAATATAATACATATAATGGAGGATAAAAGTAATTCCTGACAGCACCGAAATAGCAGACGACTTTGGGCAGTCACTAAATATTAGTTACAAGTCACAAGTTGTACGTACACATAACTTGCCACTCTCAACATGAAATCCCAAAATTAAATCATTCAAAAAAATAAATATCAAGTAACCATGAAAAAGAACTATTAGTTCAACAAGAAAAGACAAAACGTCCGACATGTTATTTTGGAGAGCCGGGCAAAATTTCCTCTAGATAACAAGAGAATAGTCAATACATAGAAAGCTTGCAGTTGATCAATGCTGCATACAAATACAAAACTTTTTTAAAAAATAAACAGAACTAAAATTTTCTACTTAATATTTTTGGAAGTTGAATATAAAAGCACCTTGAATTGCATGCACTAAATTTGCATATGGTTATTTTGTTTGATATTAATAAGAAGTCCATCAACGACTATGAATTCAAGTTCGAAAATTGTTTCTTCCTATATTCCTCTTGTTATGGTAATAAAAATGTATTTTGACGGTCAACCGCGAGAAATGTAAATGAGTCTGTTCTCAAAGGTTTTATAATGAGAGTCTTATTCAATCGCGGATTCGCACTGTACTATTTATAACCCCTTAAGCTTTATGCTTGAACACGTACTAATGCCAAATTATCAATTAAAGAACAGACAGGTACATCTATCATTCAATTTTACCAGTAACACTTTTCCAGTCTTCGATTTGCACTGAAATAAATATCGTCTGATTAACGGATAAACGTCACCAGTTTCTCGATAAAGAAATGTTATTCCAAAATAATAAACTAGTATTACATCCACATTTTTCAATCTAAATGTTGACATCTGATATTATCGTTCACTTTAAATATGGCATGTTTTTTTGGCATTTTACTCTCAGATCGATCTTTTGTCGTATTGTAAGTCTTAGCTTGAATGATTGGGTCAAAATTTGAATTTGATAAAAGAAAAATAAAAACAACAATAGAATAATTAGCATGCATAAGAATACTCTACTTTATATTGTAAATGTGCATGTCTTGAAAATGCTTTAACAAAAGAATGAATAATGATAGTAATTCCGTCATGCAGTATTTTCGATTTATTACAGTAGATAGCAACTTGTTAGGAATTGCCTTTAATCATTTAAACAAAAGTTGAAAGGAGTACGACACAGAAACATGAGGACATTGTAACGAATCCAACTTTTTTTTCCGGATTGTTAGATTAGCTTCTTATAAAGGCCATACGACATTGCAGTAAATAGTTCAAAATATTATTTTAATTCAATACAAAAATTATCAGTAATGCAAACAAAAATTTGAAAGTGAATGTTACTATATCCTGTCTAAAACAAAACACAAAGAGTTACCGACAAAAAAGGTACAGAAAATGGGAGACTTTTGATGTTTTCTATAATAGAAAAAACGTCCAATAATAATCCTGAATGAATTTTGTATTGATGGAGATGTTTGGGCGGGCATAATTTGCAAAAGGTACTTCGACCTTATTGATTTCCTTCTTCAAACAGCGCAGAAATTTCGTAATAATATCTAACGACTAATCAAGATGCACAATTCAACAGAAATAAAGAAAGCTTCAAACTGTAATATTCCAAATCCTCTAAATGAACCCTATTTTAAAAAAAGCAAGATTTTCATTTTTAAGGTTGTATGATTCAAAGGAATACATACGAGTAGTTTCTGATATGCTTTGAAGAAAATAACCAATTTACATAAAAAGTAAAACAACAAAAAACTGAAAGTCCCTAATCAAACAGCACAATCAAAAGCTCAAACACATCAAACGAATGGATAACAACTGTCATTCCTGACTTAGTATTGGCATTTTCTATGTAGAAGATTTACACTTTCAAAACAAGCTCAACTTCTTGCTTGTATGACAGTCTTATTAGATTTCCATTATATTGACAACAATGTGTGATCAAAACAAGCAGACCTAATGATAATAACATTAACGGTACCAATTTTTCTGCAAAAGATGCGCATTTCGACAATACATGTCTCTTCAGTGATGCTCGTGGCCAAAATATATAAAATCCAAAGCTTATATCACAGATGAAGAGCGATAATCAAAAGGTTCCAAAAAGTATAGCCACATCCGTGAAAGGAATCAGAGCTTTGCATGAGGGAGATACATTCCTCAATTTATAACAATTTGTTATATATTGTAACAGCAAATTTTATAACACAAAAAATCCGTATTTTCATGTCAGTACCGGAGTATTGGCTACTGGGCTGGTGATAAATATTGCAGCAATATTTCAATAGTAAACTTGTTTTGACTGACAGGTATTACATGTTTCTTGTGCTTGTAATTGTATTAAACAAATATAACACTTCAACTATTACTACACACACACCCGCACTTTTCACTGAAAATACATACTGTAAATGCATACATACACTTACAATGATACGGATGCTAGAAATATTAACAAGTGTATGATAAATTGTCAGGTATCAGTTATGAAATAGTTATAATGTTTAGATCAACAAAAAATAAATAAAGTAAAAATGGATAAATTGACAGTCCACAATCAAAGGTATCGACTCAATGGCAATTGGCAATTATATCATTAGCAGTTCTAAGTTTTCTGCACTAATCTGCATGTCAACAATTAATATATCTTCAGTGATGCTGTAGGTAAAAATAAATAAAATTTCAAACCCTAATAAAAACGTTCAAACCAAAACGGCCCTAAATTATAGTCAGATACTGGCAGTGAGTTGAGCATCCTTGTATAAGAAAGACATAGAAATAAATTTTAATTGATTTTAAAATTGTTATGATCGCAAACATGTATGTCTTTTTCAAAACAGCTAAAAAAATCTTCATTTTATTTAACAACTGATTCAGATTCAGAAATTACAAAGAAATACGAAAGTTTCAAAGTGATATATTCGAAATCATTTAGCCAGAAAAGACCCAACTGCGACTTCAGAACCTATTGCAGTTTTATTCATTCGGTTTCCACACTATTTATTTCCATGTTTAACCGAATTCTAAAAATAAACCATTGGTAGTTGAATGCATTACTGTTGACTATGTTAGACTTATGCATATTATTCAGTGAGGTGGGATTGTCGCACAGAAAATGAATACCTGTTACATGTATACAGGTGATCATGTACATATGGAACTGACACGGACTTTAACGCGTTCTTCAACCATTTTGAGATATTACTGATGAAATGAACTTAATTTTACTCACTATTAACATTGACTTCTTTAGATTTACCTAGTTTTCTTATTTGGATCTAATTGTAATTTAATAAAAAAATCAATAAATCAATAAAAATCTATGTGCTGATATTCTGCAGATAGTTATCAAAGGTACCAGGATTATAATTCAATACACCAGACGCACGTTTCGTGTACATAAGACTCATCAGTGACGCTCAGATCAAAATATTTATAAAGCCAAACAAGTACAAAATTGAAGAGCATTGAGTATCCGAAATTTAACAAAGTTATGCCAAATACGCTAAGTTAATCTATTCCTGGGATAAGAAAGTCCTTAGTTTTTTGAAAAAATCAAAGATTTGTCAACATCAAATGTATTAAAATTACCATAGCATTGATATTCATGGCAACACTGAAGTGATGACAATTGAACTGGTGATATCCTCGGGTATGACACGTCCACCAGCAGTGGCATAGCACCAGTGATGTAAATAGTTACATTGTATCAAGGGTTCCAGGATTGTAATTTGATACGTCAGACGCTGGTTTTGTCTACATAAGACTCATCATAATTATGTTGAAATTCAATCTTTATTAATTCTATTTTAATGTTGAATTTGTATTAAAACAAAGGAAAATGATATTAATTTTATAATGCAATGATACTACAATTTTTTGCAAACGGAACAACCCTTATCATTGTGTTCCTATTTTAGCGTTTAAATAATGTTTGCTACAAACTCGCATACTAGTATTTCTTAACAAAAGATCAAATAAAAAGGGACAAAGGTATGGTGTGACTAGACCAATGTAATCATTCCGCTTAAACAATCGTTTCAATGACTGTCCTTGGAAATATATTCTTAGTTGAACTTATTTATTACCATGTGAGCTGACATTTATCAACCCAATTCGTATTTAAGTCAACTCCTTTCATAAGCCAAATGTAATACTCACGATAACCCTGTTTTATTCAATATATAAGTATTTTACGATCTATTTTGTTTTATATAATCACCCTCCCCTTTTAATCATTCGTAATTATATTGATTTCAAAAATAATAGTATCAGCTGCTACATTTAAACGATTACACATAATTATGTGGTTGCCCTTTGTAACGGATCAACTTCCCCAAATAATTATCTGATGACTGAGTATATCATGAAATTAGTATGAGATGTAATATGATTGTCAGTGACACATCTATTTACAAGGTATCAAACAACTATCCCCAAACATTTCATAGGGCACTGTAAGACCGAAACAAAAACGTAATTCGTACCTTAATGTAAGCTATTAAAGTATCGACTGGTATGACATATTGTCATAATGGTAGAAACAACTTATTCATCATACTGTTACTGTCTTTAAGTGTGGCATAACCCTTTATATATATCTTTTTTTTCATGCACTAAAGAACATAAATTTCACCTTAAATGAAATTCTCTAATTTCAAATAACAGAACGTTAATATGCATAAAAATGGGACCTAAAGGAAAACTATTAATGATAAAGAAAGAAAATTTTTTAACATTGCATGCAAAGGTCGTTTCATGGTTTCAATTCGTAAATAAATACAATGACAGTAGAAAAATATAAAAGGCACTTGTGATTGTTTGACCGAGATTTTACAATTTCGTTTCTTTATATTTTAAACGAAGTATTATATATGCATCAATTATTTTAAATCCCAGTGAAACATTGTAACAGGGAAAAAGAACAGTTAGCTTATCATTTAACATGGTTTCACCCCGGTCTTATCGGAACAATACACGAATGAACCTAATTAAAGTGTAAACTTGATAAATGGTTAACCTTTTAATTCGAGACTGCTTTTAAAAGACACATTAAAATATATTCAATAATAATAAACTTTAAAACCTCAGAGGGACAAAACTAACGCTTATTAAATCATTAAGATTTATACGAAGTGGCGATAAAAGTGTTCGTGATAACCACTCTTAGCAGATAAAAGCCCATATATACAGTTAAAATGATTTTTAAATTTCTGTTATTAAAATAAAGATAATACATTCTTAGAAATTTAAATGCAACCAATTAAGATTGCACTTTGTAAATACAGCTGTTTTTTAAAACACGCCTCTTTTGGGAAGATCTTGAATATTAATAGAAAATTAATTTTGTTTACATACTGGTTCCCAGTTATGCTCTCTGTGTTCTATCTCACAGAGACATAACTTGGGAATGTTATCAGTACATTTACATGTGCATATTGTTTGCACTGAGATTTGGGTAATCTTTCATTCGAGGTAGGGTTAGTTAAGAAAATTAGTGTTAGTTTAAACTCTGAGAAATTCAGGGCATATAAACGTTGAAAATTTCCCGCACAGCCCTATATTTTGACCTTTGAAAAAAAAATGTGGTGCAAATGAACTTTCATTGCTAGGATAAGATTTTTTCAAAACTTCATAGTAAAAGTGGAAGAGTTTCAGCCGTAAAAGGAGTTTCTATGGGGAATTGCATTGTCAATATTTACAGAAATGCAACCTATATAGGTTGAAAAAGGGGAACATTAAGAATTTAACCAAATTTGCTTTATTTCACAAATTTTAAAGAAATTAACTCAAATATGAAGTTTTATAAATATTTAATGAAGATTGATAGAATCCTGAGCCTTAAATATGATGACTCAGCATAAATTCACAGTTTACAGTATGCATAGTTTACTTAAAGTGCTGGTTACAAAATTAATTTATAATATTTGCATATTTGCAAGTTAAATTGTTAAAAAGTGCTTATATTTACTCTTCGCAGTCATTGAAATTCATAGATCCTTCCTGAATATTATTTATGGTGTATGTGAGTCCTTTCGATAACCCAAAAGTAAGCCGCAACACTCAATCTGCTTTTTATCACCACGGCATACTAAATAGTAACTAGAAAAACAAAAATATCTCACTTAAACTTACAATAGTGTGTTCTATCCTGAATATCTACTAAATATTCCAAATTGCTAGAAACAGCAGAATGATTTAGGAAATTTGAGGCCCCAGGGACAGAAAACAAAGAAAATTGCCTCCCCCTGGGTCATAAAACAAATAATTTAAGTTTTAAATGCTATGATTTTATGTTTTTAAAGTTCTTGATATAGAAAACAATAGCTATGCTTGGAAGTTATGCAAAAAACAGATGTAAGCAGTCATCTCTATAACATTTTAAGTGAATTTATATCTCAGACTGGTATCTGCATACATACAACTATTGAAAATATGGCTTTGAACACTTCTAGTATACATATTAGCTTAATTGTGTCAGATATATTGCTACAGATGATACTGTTGTGACAAAAATTCTAAATTTACCATTTGAAGCAGAAAATGCGTACTTTAATTGACAAATAGGCATGCAGTAAGATGTGGATTGGAGACAGAGGCTGGATTGGATACTTTTTATAATCTTGAATGCTGTAATGATTGACTGCTGAACATTACATTTATAGTATTCTAATATGCTTTCAATATGTTATCAAAACAATTTTGAACAGGTTCTAGGCATTTTTTATCAGAAAATATGCAAATAGGGTAAGCTGGCAAAGTCTTGTTTTCAAATTCTTTAAAAAAAATTGAAACAGGGGAGGGGGTATAAAATGTACAGTTAAGAAAAGTTAGAGTATGCGCAGTGATTTCTTTAAGGCTGTAATTCTGTTAAATGAGTACTAATGTGAGAAATACTGCTTTAAGTGAGTTTTCTATTTGAATAAATGTTTGTATAGGTTGCACTTTGTAAATACAGCTGTTTCTCAAAACACGCCTCTTTTGGGAAGATCTTGAATATTCATAGAAAATTTAATTTGTTTACATACTGGTTCCCAGTTATGCTCTCTGTGTTCCATCTCACAGAGACATAACTTGGGAACGTTACCAGTACATTTACATGTGCATATTGTTTGCACTGAGATTTGGGTAATCTTTCATTCGAGGTAGGGTTAGTTAAGAAAATTAGTGTTAGTTTAAACTCTGAGAAATTCAGGGCATATAAACGTTGAAAATTTCCCGCACAGCCCTATATTTTGACCTTTGAAAAAAAATGTGGTGCAAATGAACTTTCATTGCTAGGATAAGATTTTTTCAAAACTTCATAGTAAAAGTGGAAGAGTTTCAGCCGTAAAAGGAGTTTCTATGGGGAATTGCATTGTCAATATTTACAGAAATGCAACCTATATAGGTTGAAAAAGGGGAACATTAAGAATTTAACCAAATTTGTTTTATTTCACAAATTTTAAAGAAATTAACTCAAATATGAAGTTTTATAAATATTTAATGAAGATTGATAGAATCCTGAGCCTTAAATATGATGACTCAGCATAAATTCACAGTTTACAGTATGCATAGTTTACTTAAAGTGCTGGTTACAAAATTAATTTATAATATTTGCATATTTGCAAGTTAAATTGTTAAAAAGTGCTTATATTTACTCTTCGCAGTCATTGAAATTCATAGATCCTTCCTGAATATTATTTATGGTGTATGTGAGTCCTTTCGATAACCCAAAAGTAAGCCGCAACACTCAATCTGCTTTTTATCACCACGGCATACTAAATAGTAACTAGAAAAACAAAAATATCTCACTTAAACTTACAATAGTGTGTTCTATCCTGAATATCTACTAAATATTCCAAATTGCTAGAAACAGCAGAATGATTTAGGAAATTTGAGGCCCCAGGGGCAGAAAACAAAGAAAATTGCCTCCCCCTGGGTCATAAAACAAATAATTTAAGTTTTAAATGCTATGATTTTATGTTTTTAAAGTTCTTGATATAGAAAACAATAGCTATGCTTGGAAGTTATGCAAAAAACAGATGTAAGCAGTCATCTCTATAACATTTTAAGTGAATTTATATCTCAGACTGGTATCTGCATACATACAACTATTGAAAACATGGCTTTGAACACTTCTAGTATACATATTAGCTTAATTGTGTCAGATATATTGCTACAGATGATACTGTTGTGACAAAAATTCTAAATTTACCATTTGAAGCAGAAAATGCGTACTTTAATTGACAAATAGGCATGCAGTAAGATGTGGATTGGAGACAGACGCTGGATTGGATACTTTTTATAATCTTGAATGCTGTAATGATTGACTGCTGAACATTACATTTATAGTATTCTAATATGCTTTCAATATGTTATCAAAACAATTTTGAACAGGTTCTAGGCATTTTTTATCAGAAAATATGCAAATAGGGTAAGCTGGCAAAGTCTTGTTTTCAAATTCTTTAAAAAAATTGAAACAGGGGAGGGGGTATAAAATGTACAGTTAAGAAAAGTTAGAGTATGCGCAGTGATTTCTTTAAGGCTGTAATTCTGTTAAATGAGTACTAATGTGAGAAATACTGATTTAAGTGAGTTTTCTATTTGAATAAATGTTTGTATAGGTTGCACTTTGTAAATACAGCTGTTTCTCAAAACACGCCTCTTTTGGGGAGATCTTGAATATTCATAGAAAATTTAATTTGTTTACATACTGGTTCCCAGTTATGCTCTCTGTGTTCCATCTCACAGAGACATAACTTGGGAACGTTACCAGTACATTTACATGTGCATATTGTTTACATTGAAATCTGTGGTAACCCTTCATTCGAAGTAGGGGTAGTTTAAGAAAATTAGTGTTAGTTTAAACTCTGAGAAGTTCAGGGCACATAAACGTTGAAAATATGCCGCACAGCCCTATATTTTGACCTTTGAAAAAAAAATGTGGTGCAAATGAACTTTCAATTCTAGGATAAGATTTTTTTCAAAACTTCATAGTAAAAGTGGTAGAGTTTCAGCCGTAAAAGGAGTTCCTATGGAAAATTGCATAATAAAGTCCTTACTAAATCAAACTGTTTTATTATGTTGTGCTGTAACGCCACTATCCCATGTTATTGGAGGTTTTGGCAATCACAAACATGTTACTTAATGTAAACCCAGAAGATAGTTAATGTGCATATCCCAAGTCAGAAGTCTGAAGACATTGATTGCGGTTGGTTTATGTCTGTTTATATTTGTGTTTTGTATTTAAATTGTTTATTATAAATTGAAAAGTTAGTTTTTCCAATTGAATAGTTTTTGTTTTTCATATTGTGGCCTTTTAAAGCTGGCTATACAATATGGGATTTTATTATTCGTACCCTTGCTTGTAATTGCTTCGATCTAATTCCTTAATTGATTATTTTCTTAATCTTCACATATCTGATTTCAAATATGATTTGAAATCCATAGAGGTGTCATCACAAAACTTCCTTGTTATCATATGAGAACTGTACATAACAAGTTTAAAGTTTTTTCTTGGTAATCATACCAGCATTTCATATCAATGACATCTAAAAATAGGTTGATAATGTCCGATTAAACTTAAAGCTCTTTTATTCTATATCAATGGAAAACCCTATAATACTCTTTACTACATGATCCAAAGCCAATCATGATGATAACTTTAGGTTTTTAAAATTTTCTAGAATAAAACGCTATTTATACAAATGACATCAAACAATAAACGAATAAATGACTTATTCAACTCTGTAAAAATTACCTTTCCGAATATTTTCATAGATATTTACTTTGTTTTGACTATATGCAGCTATCAAATAAAATATTTCATTTAAAGATAAACAATCGGAATATTTTATCACATTCTCTGAAACAGACGCCATACAAAAGCGAAAATGTTTCACAAACCTATATGTTATGTTTGATGACAATGATAATCGACAGACAGTTGAAGCCATTTTTGTCAATTCCTTCTTTTGTGTTTTTTTTTATAAAGGCTTCAGAATTAAATCTGAAATTGAAATGAAGAAGCTACAAGTATTAGGCTTCATGTTCCATTTTATTGATTGTATCCCTTTAAAGAGCACTTTATCGTGAAATGAGAAAAAAAAGTTTTGTAAATGTATAACATGCTTTTATAACAATAAGTTAATCTCACGAAAACAGAAAGAGTTCTATAGGTCAAGATCTGGTAATCACAATAACAAAATGCATGAACAGCATGGCAAACTTATGTTTCCGTTTCAGAAGTTCAAGTGACTATTTTATATATCAAATTAGCACAACATCTGCTGCATAGGTTCGATAGATTGTTGAAAATCACCATAGAAAGATTTTTTTATCACTAATATTAAGGTTAATTATTCAACTTATAGTGGAAAATACCGAGAAGAGCACGAGATAGGCAATATTTATACTATTGATATTTTTAGGGGGAAGTTAGACCCTAGTCATCAAGATATGAATCAGACTTATCATATCTGTACCATTGTTATTTTATGTTGGATTGTATAGACATAGTCCCGAACTTTGAAGCATTCAATGGGAGAACATTATCTATATAAAGGAATGTAAAGTTAAAAAATAATGTCATATTCTTTTCATTCTTCCTCAGGAACTAATGTATGAAGATGTAGGATTACTTCAGCCTGACATTATTCCAACGATACAAAATTAAAATTAAAAGATATCGTATTGTGAACACGTTGCCAAGCTCTACCTAGCAATGTTTCTAAAACTGTATAAATTAAAGATACTACTAAAGATAAGGCATAAAAAGGAAATTTCATAACAATTAAGCCAAAATGAGATAAAAAAATCACCTAGGATTTAGCAATTAAGCTTGCAAGTCAGGTTTTTGCTCATTTGACTCATCAATGGTACTTCGATCAAAATATCAGGTTAACTTAACCAATTAAATTCGTGTGTATAGAATTAAATATCGTTTCGAATAATTGCTCAAATAATAATAATTTGAGTGACCTTATAAAACATACTTCAATTCAAAACAGTAATGATGACTACCATAATTGAGCTGCACTTAAACACATGGGAAGTAAACAAAAACAGGGAATGGCATCAATCCAATTGTTAAAAATGTCACAAAAAATATTATCAGGCTTTAATTAGGTTTGTCAGATGTGTTTTAAGTCTACATATGACTCATTATATTTTAAATGAGTAACAAAAATTCCTAGCTCTAAGGAAAATCAAAATAGGGAAGTCCGCACACAAACTGACAAAATCAAACGCTGTCAATCTACGAAACAAGAGAAAAACAGCTGTCATATTCCTGACTTGGTACAGGAATTCTCTAAAGATAATGGTGAGTTGACTCTAGTGTTAGAGTTGGCCTAACCTCCAACTTCTATGACAGTTGTTTTTACTTTGTTATATTGACAAAATTGGGTGAGCAAACAAACTTATATCATAGATTAACATGGCAAGAAATCTTAAAGCCAAATCACTTTCGTTCGAGATCATTAGAATAACAAAGGGACTGAAATAAAACACAACAGAAAGGCAAGGCAATATAACTCTATGAATCATGTGACAAAGAATAAGTTGAAGCATAACAATCATAAGCAGTAACGTATTAAAGCGCAGTTACTGAGATTGAGCTCAACGAAGTTAAGGGTTTGATATGTATAAAAAACACACTACAAGTAATAAACATGTAGATAACGTCAATGTAAAAAAAATTGCAAGTATTTGTATCAAAGTAGTATTTTTTCTCGATTATTGTAATGAGAATTAAACAACGATGCTACACTAGGTATGTGCAAGCTGAAAAAGAGATCGAATACACAGATATCAAACACTGTTTATGGGTTTTATAACTCTGTTTTTATCATATATTTAAAGAAGGAGCTTTTAATATTAAAGCATTACCCTTTAAAAAGTGATGTATGCAACTATAAAGTCGAATAATAAATAGTTCAGAATCCTACCAATGAATAGAGACCCAATTAGCAGGTTTCAATTATAACAGTATATATAAAAAAAACCAAACATGTTTAGAAATTAACGTTGTTTGTTATTGATTTAGATACTAATTAGACAGACAATCCGGCAAGAGTGTTGTTTATAACTTAGAATGTGAATAACAAGTGCGCCAATATAATCTTCTTGAGATAACTTCTCCAAATTAGAATTGCAAATGACGGTGATTTGGATCATTCTATTGCTCCTTGTGGAATAAAATTGTATGACACTGCTAAAACTCTTCAGTGTATCAAATTTAAAAGAAATAACTTCGAAATGATATAAAATACATTGACTCTAATATATAGAAATTATCACAGTTTCCACTAAGAAAGGTATATTTATTCTTGTTTTTTTGACAGATATCTTCGTCGACAGATGATTAGAACCAGTGAATAAACTCATCATAGATACCAGGACTAAATTTAGTATATATGGACAAAATCAAAATCATATATACTGTCTGTATATGATGTCATCTTATGAAATGAAATGGGTTTTAATCACTGATATAAAATACATGGAATGCTTTGTCGTTAAAGTCTATATCCAATTTCAAGGAGCGAGAATATTATCTACACCTATATCTTTAACAAACGTATTTTGTCTCTTTTTTCATATTTTCGCATTATTGTTCAGATTGTTTGAATGATGACTTTTTCTGGATGGTGAACAACGTATACAGATGAACTGTGTGTATATGATGTTATCACTGGAAAAAAAATTGTAGATTTATTTTACTTAAAACATTTTATACATATTTTGAACAAGTGAGACTAGGTAGTCGATATTCAACTGAAGGCATATTTCTTGATATGTCAATCCATCAATCTTATGAATCCAGTAAAAGAGTCGGATGACAAAAAGTGTTACATTTCAAAATGATCTGCAATAAACTTGATAATTCCTTTTTTCATATTTCATGTTTAACGCCTAAGTTAGTTATTATTCATATAACAACAATATCGTAAATAACAATTTCATATTTATCTGTATAGGCCATTATTATGAATGACGACACGTGCGTAGTGTAATAAGTATGGATTTTTGTTGCCATTTGGTAGAATTTCGAAATACGCTGTATATACCATCCTTTTATGATCCGATAAACTTATAGTTAATAGCTAAAAAACATAACATTTCATTAGTAATATACTTTTATGCAATAATGTATTTT
Source organism: Mytilus galloprovincialis (assembly GCF_965363235.1). Classification (NCBI taxonomy): domain Eukaryota; kingdom Metazoa; phylum Mollusca; class Bivalvia; order Mytilida; family Mytilidae; genus Mytilus; species Mytilus galloprovincialis. Next base: position 51,149,311 of record NC_134851.1, read on the forward strand.
TGTTTTTTGGTCATCCCGTTTAAACCCAATTAATCAATAAAAATACGATGTCAACTTCCTGCCATAACCATCCTTACTCAATCCTATAAATTTTAACAATTGTTTAAGGTTAGAATAACATGTATGATAGAGATGATTATGACACAATTCAATAGTAGCTATGACTATAGTGTTTTGTTTCAATCAGACAACGTTGATAATATATAACATGTCATTACAGACAAAATTATCTACAAGCAAAAACAATTATTAAAATTTGAACTAATAAACTACTACAGCTTACCGTTTGCTGTTACAAAATGATAGAAATTATTATAAATTAAGGAATGTATCTCCCTCATGCAAAGCTCTGATTCCTTTCACGGATTTGACTATACTTTTTGGACCTTTTGGATTATAGCTCTTCATCTTTTATATAAGCTTTGGATTTCAAATATTTTGGCCATGAGCATCACTGAAGAGACATGTATTGTCGAAATGCGCATTTGGTGCAAGAAAATTGGTATCGTTAATTTTATTACTACCACTGGGTCGATGCCTCTGCTGGTGGACTATTAGTCCCCGAGGGTATCACCAGCCCAGTAGCCAGTCCTGGCATGAAAATACGGATTTTTTTTGTGTTATCAAAATTTGCTGTTACAAAATGATAGAAATTATTATAAGTTAAGAAAATTGGTACCGTTAATTTTATTACTGCTGATGTTAAAAGTATTGTTAGTTGAAATCGAACCTAAAAACAAAAAAGGACCAGGACGGTACACAATTACGAATAATAAGATTTACATCTCATAAACTAATTCTAAAATTTAGAAAATAAATATTATTAAGTAAGTAAGTAAGTAAGTAAGTAATGACTATATTTAAAGAGGGTGACTCAATTAGCATTCACTAATCTACATTGAGAACCTCAAGGTATATTTTAATATTATTCAAAACTATCAACCAAAATGATTTCTGAAACCCATTGATATAAAAAGGGTCGAATTAATTAATCGATGTAATATTACTCCACTGACAGTCATAACTTTGCCTTACAGTTCAAGTATATTTTAAAAGGTTTTATTTGCAAATCAGATTAGTACAAGTAGCCAATCAGCCAATCAGCAATTTGTACAAATGAAATATATAAAGTACCATTCTCATTTTAGAGCCGTTTGGAGTGGACTGCTTGTCTCAGAAGGTATTGTTCAGTCGGTGACTCGAGTCTGTCACAAACACAATTGGTTTATTTCTCTATTGATCAAATTGTATACTATTAACACACTAAGACTCCGACTCCCTAGGGCACAGTGATCATACAATGGATTGCCTATTATTTAAGAGTCAAAAGGCAACAAGTAACTCAAGTCTTAACGTACTTATACATCCTTAGTTTCATTTTGGGTTTTAAACCTCACGGTACTGATTAATCATTTTTTACCCATAATAAAAAGGCTTCGAACGTATAAAATCTATAATTTAAAGTGTTATTTCTACTGTCAAAGTTAAGATCCAAACCTAACTGACAATTACTTTTAATGTTTAATTTTGTATTATCATGTTTTAATAATTGTCTGGGCTGGTGATACCCCCGGGGACGAACGTCCACCAGCAGTGGCATCGACCAAGTCTTCTTTCGTGTTAATTTGACCTGTTGACCAATGTATAATTCATTTCTGTTATCCACTGTTCACTTATTTTGTGTAGCATCTCGTCTCCCTTCTTTTAATATAAGTCCATGATAAGTGTACAGTATGACGATAAAGTTTTACTTCTGTACTAATATTGTGAAAACAAATCCGCACCCCTAACAACAAAACTATTATATTTAGATTTATCTATTTACGTTACTTTTGTTAACGCCATTCAGTCCCAGGTTAGAGTTGTTTTCTGACATTGTTCTACATCTAATATTAATATTGTGTTGATATTTTGTCATAGATCCAACTAATGTTCAGTGTATGTTTACTTGAGTTTGTTAAACTATCTTTTTGTTTGACTAAAGCCATTTCAATTTACATCTTAAAGTTTGTCTATTTATGCTGTAATGTAAAACTACAGTTTCAGTTTTAGGCGAATTTGGCGCAAGTTAAAAAAATCTTTACTTACAACTGGAAACAACGAAACAGTGATAAAATTAAGGGAAAAAATTATACGGTATCAGATGCGTATAGCGACAATTGATGTCTGTTTCGTGATGCTCAAGACCAAAATGTTGGAGGAATAAATCTTATACATACGTCGAAGATCTGATCGAACCTAAAAGACCTAAGGGATAGCCAAATCAAGACAATAAATCAGAACACGTGTGGCATATTCTAAGATTTGTTGTCATATATGGAATGTTAGGAATGTCGTGTGGGAATATGATGAAATTTTGACAATTCAGTGGCGGATCCAGGGGGGGTCCGGGGGTTGGACCCCCCTTTTTTGGACGATCAATGCATTTGAATGGAAGCATATAGATGAATCTCCCTTTACTCTGGGTTGGGACCCCCTTTTTTAAAATGGCTGGATCCGCCCCTTGGTAAAACTAATCCAATCAAATGACTGTTAAAATAAAAAGATATGAAATATGTGTAGTCTACTGAGCCTTAAATATAAATAAGTGGTATGTATTAAAATAGGAGTCATCAAAATTTGAATTGCATTTTAAAATGTGAATTGTTATTCCAATGGTTGTTTATCATATCAAAATGTCAACACGTAAACTGTTTTGATCTCGAGAAATTCTGCGGATAATGCACCTCATGAAAAATAAATGAATGCATAACATTCCATTAGTGATTTATTTTTATACCAGACTATATTTTTGTTTTTCGTCATCTCCCTTACGTCATTAAAATGAAGATAAAAATATTTTTTTAGGAACCTTGTTAGAAAAACAAAATTTCATAGAACTTGATAAACGATACTATTTCGTAACAGTTTCTTAATATAATTATCTAAGAATGTGAACGTTTTTATTTTCTTTGTAATTGTTCTTATCTTATCTTTACAACATCGGGATTTTAGAATGGTGGCCACTCTTCAAACTATAAAATTAAATCTTAATTATCAGTACTGATGTATAGAAAACACTATGTATATTTGCCTACTTGCTATGATAGTAGGTGTATATCTATCTCACTACATGCTATGATAGTAGGTGTATATCTTAGTACATCTAAGAATAACAGGAACTATCTATCTCACTACATGTACTGATTGACGAGGAGTGTCTTTCTTTTTACATCAATTGATCGAAAAAAAGTGTCTATCTTATTACATGTACATATGTGTGGGGAGTGTCTATTTAATTACATGTAATGATTGACTGGAAGTTTCTATTCAATCACATTTCAAGATTAATGGGAAGTGTGTTTCTTATTAAATGTAATGATTGACGGGGAGTGTCTATCTAATTACATGTAAATATTGTCGGGGAGTGTCTATTTAATTACATGTAATGATTGACAAGCAGTGTCTATTTAATTACATGTAATGATTGATAAGCAGTGTCTATCTTATTACATGAATTGATTGACGGGGAGTGTCTATCTTATTACAAGTACTGGTTGACAAGAAGTGGCATTTAATGATTAGACAGGAGTGTCTACCTTATTACAAGTAATGATTGACGGGGTGTATCTATCTATAGTACAATAGTACTGAATTAGGATACCTCATTTTGTGTGTCGTTTCTCTTCCTTCCACAATAAATCAATTATCATGCCTCTGTATCCTTTAGGTACCATATATAGTTGCATTTGTCATCCTCAGTTTGGAGTTTTTTTGGGGGAAAAAAACGAAACTAAATGCGTCCTGATACGGTTTCCATCATTGGACGGTCTTTATAGTCATAGCCAAGACGTCCGTACTAGGAGTTCTTAGGGCAAGGACAATTATTTTCGCGTATTTTCTGTTAACTATGATCTTGCATGATGGGGAGTGTTATGATATTGTAATTATTGTATTTCTTTATATTGGCCTAATTTGTGTTGTATTTCCTGATAGTTGTTTACAAAAACTGTACAGTTAAGAAATCACTGGAACAATCACAGATACTTATGGAATGATTGGAACTTTCTATTTTACTTACATAATAATTCCAGAATGATCCTAATAAAAGATGCGTTATATAAACTTCTATATTTTACTAGAAACTTCCGTTATAACTTTCTAGGACGTTCCATTCGAGAGTGTTCTAGAATTTTCCGTGACAACTATATATATACAGACATTAAAGTTAAACAGACACTCTTGGACTTAGACTAAGACATCGATAGACATTTATATTCATAGCATTTGGATTGAAACTTTTATTCTACAAACAACATCAGACTGGATTGTGACCGTAATATTCAGTTTGGATTCCGAAACGGATCGGATACAGATAAAGATAAAAGATTGGACTCATATTTTGACAGTTAAGTTGACAGTAATATTTATGTAATACTTCTTGTAAACTTTTGTATAAAATAATTTGTTAAATTTTATTATTGATTTGTGTCTTTTGTTGGCTACAATTTAAAGGTAATTTCTGGCCGTAACAGAAATTGGGGGCTCGTCTGGGAGACTAAAAATACAATGCTACAAAGTGTTTTTGAGGGAAAGGCCGCTGAAATATACTCCGAACATCCATCAGAAAAAAGTTCCGATAATGACACGGTAAAACAGGAAGTTTTGAAAGCTTATGAGCTAGTATCAGAATTATATAGACAGAAATTTAGATCTTTCACAAACCTATGTGGAATTTGCTCGGGAAAAAGAAGATCTATTTGATAAATGGCTTACTTCAAACAGATAACAATTTTGATAACCTAAGACAATTGATGTTATTAAAAGAGTTCAAACAATGTGTTCATTTAGACTTAAAACACATTTAGACGACAAAACTGTTGGGACAATACATGATGCAGCTGTAATTTCAGATAATTATACCCTTTCACATAATAGAAGTTTCAAGGGTCAAAATGTTAATACTTCAAGTGGAAATTACAAAAATCAAAGCACTGAGCGTACTGATAGTAAACCTGTTGCACAGAATAAGAGTCAGTCCAATTATAATATGTCTAGTCCAAAATTTGATACTTTTGAGAAGTCACTGATTTGTGCTTATTGTAAGAAAAATTGTCACCTGATGGCTGATTGTTTTAGACTGCAGAAGAAGAATGAACGAGATAATAAGCCAAAGTCCAGTGCTTGTACGACACCTTATATTACTAGTACGTTGGAATGTCCTGCGAGTCAGGCTTTTAAGTCCAGTTTTTATGATTACATGGAGGAATATAAACCCTTTATGTTTGATGGGTTTATTTCTATTGTTGGTGATACCACTCTTCAGCCTATTAAAATTTTACGGGACATTGGAGCTTCTCAGTCTTTATTGTTAGAAGGTGTGTTGCCTTTGTCCGAGAAGACTTCTGTTGGTGCCTCCGTTTTGTTACAAGGTGTAGAGTTGGGTTGTATAGTTGTTCCTCTCCATCGTATTTATCTGAAGTCATATTTGATAACTGGACCAGTTATTGTGGGTGTTCGTCCTAATCTCCCTGTTGAGGGTGTTACATTATTGCTAGGAAATGATCTAGTTAGGAACAAAGTGGTTGCTGAACCCATTGTTACCAGTGAACCGGTGGTGGATGTTAAATTACCTGAAGATGATGCTGAATTGTATCCAGATTGTGTTGTCACTATGGCGATGGCTAGAAAACAACAAGATGAAGATTTGCAAGAAAACCAGTTTGATTACATGGACCTTTCTGACACTTTCCTAGCCGACATTGAAGGTCCTGGTAGGTCAGAAAAGGCCATAATAAGACCACCTAATGTTAACAAGAATGTAATTATGCCATGACCAGACGTAAACAGCCATTCATTAAACAAAAAGAACCTTTCCGAAGATCAAAATAAAGACCCTGAAGTTCTTCAGCTCCGCAAGAGGGCTCAACAACAGGAGGAAGCAGACAAGGTGGCTGAATGCTATTTCCATCAGGACGGCATTTTAATGAGGAAGTGGATGCCTCCTGATGCGACCCCAGAGGAGGAATGGAGTATACCAAGTGGTGCCCAAAGTTTATAGGCAAGAAATTATTGGTCTTGCCCATGACATCCCCTTGGCTGGACACTTAGGTATTAAGAAGACTTGCCTTAAGATATTGCAGCATTTCTACTGGCCCAGACTTCGAAATGATGTCGCAGAATACTGCAAATCATGCCATATATGCCAGGTTGTTGGTAAGCCTAACCAGAAAATACCACCAGCACCACTTCTGCCTATTCCAGCCTTTGACGAACCTTTCAGTAAAGTTCTAATTGACTGCGTTGGAAATGCGTATTTATTGACAATCATGTGTACATCCACTCGCTTTACTGAGGCTATTCCGCTAAGAAATATCAAGACAACTACTATTGTCAAAACACTTATCAAATTTTCCACATTAATAGGACCTCCTAAGTCTATACAGTCCGACCAGGGATCAAACTTCATGTCAGGTTTATTTCAGCAAGTCGTGTACCAGTTAGTGATTGCTCAGTACAGATCAAGGGCTTACCATCCAGAATCTCAAAGTGCCTTAGAACGTTTTCATCAAACATTGAAGAACATGATTAGAACTTTTTGTCTTCAATTTGACAGAGACTGGGATGATGGAGTTCACTTTCTACTTTTTGCAGTCCGAGAGGCTGTTCAAGAATCCCTTGGATTAAGTCCTTTTGAGTTGGTATTTGGCCATACTGTAAGGGGGCCGTTAAAATTGATTAAGGCGAAGTGTACGTAATTAAACTACACAATGGATTTTTTTGAAATTTTACATGTAGATTCTACTTGTAAAAATAAATCGGAAAAAAAAATAAAAAAAGGGGGTAACCGTTTTCGTTTTTGAGATACGAGCTGTTGAAGTTAACAGCATCATACACCAAAATTACAAAGGATATATAGGGAAAATCGTGAAATTCGGCAGGAATTGTTACATTTCCAAGATTTTCTATTATATTAGACAATCGATTTTTTTTTAAATTTATGAAACGATTCTAAAATGTCTGAGGAATCGATTGGTGCAAAGAAAGTCCTTAGCAACCGTGCTACTTTTCAAGCTATACCCTGTTAAAGTTGAATTTTGCGTGTAAAAAAACAAAAAACAACGACAACGTTATTGACGTCGTTGCAACAGTTACGACGCTTCATATAGTTCTATACTTGTATGAAATATATACCGTTTTGTTGGAGTTCATGTTGCTCGGTCTTTAGTTCTTTCTGTTACGTTTTGTGTACTATTGTATTGTATTTGTCTATTATATTCGGGTGCATGCGGAGATCGCCAAGCTAGAAAACGGTTGACATTTTCTTCATTATGAACTAGAACTATTTTCGACCTTGGTGCCTTATTTTTGTTAAAATCTAAACACTGCGACGTGTTTTCAAAATCTTTGTTCCCATAAAACTTCATTTCATCAAGGTCTCTTCTCAGAATATCAGCCATCTGTCTGGCACAGGATAACAAATCAATATTTAAGTAAATTTAAGTTGTGTGGTAATTCTTAGTACATTTGGGTAAATTAATCTTGTCTTTGTGCCGCACAATCATCTCTATAATTCAACACATCCCTGAGCCACGACATTATACATTTTATGCATTGCATGATCTTCTTTTTATCACAACCCAGACCGGCTAGTAATCGTTGTATAACTTTACACGTCTGAAGACGAATATTTGCGTGAAACATTTTTGTATGATTTTTATTTCTGGAAATCAATCTGAAATCTACAACAGTCCTTTTCCGAAAGTCGGGCTGGACCTTTACTTTTATGTGCATTCGAGATTTACACAAATTGTAACCCGAATAATTCAGTCGTATTATTCAGCTGATGTACGAATGCTACATTTCTCGTGTGGGAGAAAATCGGACACGGAAAGGGCTTGAATTATTCGAGTTACTCAAATTGAAACTCGGGAATATATTTCTAACTGTTCGGAATTCGCGGAAACAAATGATTGTTTTTCGCATTACGGTATTGAATCAATATGAGTCAGAGATACCAATTATTTCTTTTAACAAATTCGAATACCAGTCAGTTTATAGGACCTCAGTTTGAAATAGGGGCGGCAATCCATTCATTTTATCCAATCAATTGGAAGGGGGGGACATTGATAGTCAAAAAGCCTTGAAATATTCGATAAAAACGTTGAATGTAAATTATATGAACTCCAAAGTCTCATATTATAAGACTAGTAAACCACAGTCTTCTCAATTCTTGTATGATCATGAACTAGGTGAAAACCTAGAGCTAACCGAGTGCGAGATCCTCATGGATAATCATCGAGGTCGTTGCAGTAAACTTGGGTTAAATTTAAAAAAAAATCTAAATGTAATAGTCTGAACACATTTCACCTCTCATTTCACTAAATATTAAATTGCAGTTACAAGTATCACAAAACTTCCCTGACCTCTTTTCTTTAACTATAATAGAGGGAGGAGGGAAGGAGGGATCCAGATCCCGAAATCCCGGGCTTAAAAACACGAAATTCCGAGGTCCCGAACTTGAAAAAAAATTAAATCCCGAAAGGGTCAATTCCGAAATCCCGAGCTTAAAACACTCGATCCCGGAGTTTCGATAAAGGTCCTACCCTCCCCTCTCCCCCCGTAATTCTATATTCTATTCATTCATAATCTTGAATTGAGATTTGATACTTCAAAATTACATTCTCTAATTTTGAATGCTGCACACAGGCACAATAAAAGATATCTCTTCGAAATTGGAATTTGTGAAAGAAGAAATGACATGTTATATTTTATCTAAATGTGTACTTTCAATTTCAATATGGTTCTAAATTTAGATTTAGTTTTCCCATAAATTGCGGACGGAATAGAAGACACCCTGTTTATTTTCTGCACATGTAGAAAAAGTTGAAAACTGGGAGTTGAATGAAATAATTTTTACTTATTTTAAGATAAATGTTAGAGTGAGACAATTTTTAAGTTACTGAGTAATTTTTGGGGCATAATTTGTTTATTTTTTGTTTGTTTTCCGTCTTTGTTCTTCCTACTTGTAAGTGTTGCACTAGTGGTCAAATTATTCTCTTGGTATCGTCTGATATCTTATATGAATATAAATCATGTCCTTAAATTTTCAATTGCACAAAATACGAACATTTCAACGTCTTTTTAATTAAACAATTAAATTCACACGTCTTTCATTAATTATTTGTAACCTATTTTAAAACTTTACGTTGAGTACTGTGTTTTTCGTTCAAGACTACGGCTTTTTAAATCGATATTGTTGGGTCAATTCAGGTTTTATTTTAATTAATTTGATATTAATAGAAGAAAAAATGTTACATGTTTATTTGTTTATAATTTTGTTGTGAGGCGTTTTTTTCTTTCTGATGATATCATAAACACGAAATGCCTTCTCCTACGCGTCTAAAACCAAAAAAAAAAAACAGTGTTTTTAAGTCAGACTGCACACAGAACAACGTACAGACGGCTGTGATTTCTAGTTGGAGTTATTTAGATAATTTCTATGAGGTTTAAGACAGCACAGGCGTGCTTGTTGGATTCATTATAGACCGCAGAAAGTAGTTTCTCTTTCGTGCGTCCTTTCTTGGAGTAAGGGAGATAACTTGCGTAACTAACGACGAACGTTTTTAATCCCGTATTCCGCTAGAGGCGTGCAATTACGTACACTTCGCCTTAAGGAAAAGTGGAAAAACTTGAATCTTTTATACTATGTATCTAGATTTGAAGAAAGATTGTATACTGCTTGTCAAATTGCTCAGAAAAACTTACAAAATGTACAGAACAAGATGAAAATATGGTATGATAAAGATGCAAGGGACAGATTTTTTGAGCCTGGTGATAGGGTACTTGTATTTTTGCCAGTCCCTGGACATCCTTTACAGGCTAAATATTGTGGTCCTTATACAATAGGAGTAAAATCAATGATTTGAATTATATTGTAAAAACTCCAGGTCGGCGCAAACAAAACAGAGTGTGTCATATTAATATGTTAAAACCATATTTTGAGCGTACTAATGAATGTGAGAGTAAACCAGTTTAGGCATGGTTAAATTTGAGAACAATCATGACAAACCAGATGTAATTGAACCACCTTTTACTTTTAAAACTAGGGAAGAGACAGTTAGATTGAAAAATTCGAAAATTTAGACTTAAAACTTGCACATCTGTCTTTTGATCGTAGAGAAGAAATAAAAACTTTGGTATTTTCTTTTAAAAATCTTTTTCAAGATGTGCCAATCAAAACCACTGCTGTTTGTCATGATGTTGATATAGGAGATGCTTCTCCAATTAGGCAACATCCTTACCGGCTCAATCCACTCAAACTTGAAGCTATGAGAAAAGAAATTAAATATATACTTGACAATGATATTATTGAGCCGAGTAGCAGTGAATGGAGCTCTCCTTGTCTCCTTGTGCCAAAACCAGATAAAAACTTTCGTTTCGTGACTGATTTCAGAAAAGTAAATCCAGTCTCAAAATCTGATTCCTATCCGATTCCAAGGATAGACGATTGTATTGACAACATTGGTCAAGCAAAATTTGTGAGCAAATTTGATTTGTTGAAAGGTTATTGGCAAGTTCCATTGACACAGAGAGCTCGTGAAATATCAGATTTTGTTACACCAGATGGCTTATTTCAATATACTGTAATACCATTTGGCATGAAAAGTGCACCAGCTACATTTCAAAGAATGATCAATAATGTTATAAAAGATTTAAACTGTTGTTATGCTTATATTTATGATCTAATTGTATGTAGTGATAATAATTGATGATAAATGTCTATATTACTACATGTAATGATTGACGGGAAGTGTCTATATAACTACATGTAATGATTGACGGGGAGTGTCTAAATTACTACATGTAATGATCGACGGGGAGTGTCTATATTACTACATGTAATGAATGACGATGAATGTCTATATCACTACGTGTAATGATTGACATGGAGTGTCTATATAACTACATGTAATGATTGACGGAGAGTGTCTATATTACTACATGTAATGATTGACGGGGAGTGTCTATATTACTACATGTAATGATTGACGGGGAGTGTCTAAATTACTACATGTAATGATTGACGATGAATGTCTAATTACTACATGTAATGATTGACGGAGAGTGTCTATATTACTACATCTAATGATTGACGATCAATGTCTATATTACTACATGTAATGATTGACGGGGAGTGTCTATATTACTACATGTAATGATTGACGGGGAGTGTCTTTATTACTACATGTAATGATTGACGGGAAGTGTCTATATTATTACGTTTAGTGATCCACAAGCAGACTCTATCTTATCACATGTAATGATTGAATGAACTAATCGTAAAGAAATATGAATTACGTTTTCAGGGTCTTCAAGATTAGCTACTGTCCTAGTGCTATATCAATTCATAAAGGTTTACAAACTTATTGTGTGAAAAAAAAAAAAATAATCCAAGACTATTTATAAATGATCACTGTAAAACACTAAGTGTATCTATCAAAATAGTACTGAAAAGGAAATATGTTTTTAGAACTTAGCATAATCAGACATAATCAGAAAAAAAGCTTCCGTCGAAATTTCATAAAATTATATTAAGGTATTTCAGGTGTTACAAACTTCATCACTCCAACCCCACACTGCATCTACTCAGTTAATTTATCAGTAAAATATGGAAAATGAAAATACATATTTTAAAAATTTTGCTCTGGATACTTTATTTTAGTTATGAATAAGCTTCTGTCCAAATTTCATTTAATCGTATGAAGGTTTGATACAGTTTTTGATTTATAATAAAAACTTTAACCACAGACTGAACCCAAATTTTGACACCGCCGACGACGACAGTATCAAGGAATGCTATGTCTCGATTTCGAGAAATAATTTTCGCAGGCTCGAAAAAAATTGTGTCGTTTTTAAAAAAAAACAAGGCAGTTACGAATTATCCTAAAAATGAATTCCTTGTATACATATAGGTTTAGTCATTTGCCGAGAACTTTGACAGAAAAATGTTAGTTTCTACATAATTATCATGATAACGATAGTTTTTCTGCTTCAAGATTACTTCTGCATTTGTTGACTGATAAGTTGCATGAGTTGTATTAATAAAATATAGATCTGAAATGAAAGCATTCTTCTCAGGTTTGTAATATATTAGATTTGTACAAATTATGCATAGTAGAAAGAGTATGCTTTCATCAAAATTCAAGAGATGTTGAAACAATTTCAGACTTTCAGATATAAAGTAGTGATGCAATAGTCATACAATAATGTCTATCAATTCAGTTCTAAACTTTTAGGTGATTATTTTTGGATAATTTATTGAGATGCAGTCTCAACCTCGTCAATAGTTAGGTTAGCTACAATGTTATTTCTAATGTTTAAAAGCAACATAATCCCTTAAAACTCATAAATTAGAAAACTAAAATAAACTGGAATCATCATATTCTAAACAAATTGTGAATATGCTGCAATAAAACAATTTCCAATGCAAATTTATTTACAGACATAGTATTGCTTCAGTAAATATAACTTGTTTCAGTGCTAGTTGGATCTAATCGGTTCATCTTTTAAACAAATAATTTAACCTCTGTGTGATTGCTGTCAGATATGATGTAATGTAGTTGCCAATTTGTTTAGTATTTAAAGTGTCACTGCTATACAACTTGACATATTTTAACTTTAAACAACAAATATGTTATTCGGGTCATTGAATGAGTGGAAATTTGTAAAAAAAAAAAAGAATTGCCATGTGTTGAATATTTGAAAAGTTAAAAATGTGTAAGCTTATAAATTTAAAACAAGTGTTTACACAGACAGTATTCCTCTCATTAAAAATGCAGGTTAATGATACAAACACAATCAAGAGCTCAATCACAAAATAAAGAGTTAATTTGTTATTCTTATCATTTTCTACAGGGACTAAAACAAGAGCACCACACCATTCAGTAAAGCTTTTAATATATAAAAACAAACAATGCCTTCGAATATTATTAATCTAGAGCATGCTATGCTATGCATACAACTTTCCAGGTACACAGGTGTTTCTGTACTCAGAATATATTTTGAGGTGATAAATTATCCCTATAGGCAGAGGGTTCACATTAACTTTAATACAACTAGAACACACCCGCGAAATCTCGGGCATATACAGCTTGTGAACTGTTGTAGGATGATTTTTTGTAGAATAATTCAATTATTTTCGTGTTTCTGGCCTCAGACCACAATTATTCTTCTCCTTTGCTACAATGCATCTTCTTGTAAAAGTCAAATTAAATCAAAAAATTTTCATATCTTCAAACATGAAATAAATGTAATTGCTTATATAATGACCATTGTTAGTGTAATAAAATATGCTTTCAGGACAATCCATCAGTGCTTTTTCTTTTGAGAGCCTTATTAACATGCCAATGGTAGGATATGAATCTGGTATAAATGACTAAGATCAACTAAGGCTTATGTGAGGGGTGGTCGGAGGGGTCCCGATCCCGAAATCCCGGGCTTAAAAACATGAAATCCCGAGATGCAGAATTTAAAGAAATTCATATTCCGAAATCCCGAAATCGAAAAATATATTCCCGGATCCCGTAAAGTCAATCCAAAAATCCGGAGCTTAAAAACACCCGATCCCGACGTCCTGAAAATGTCCAGCCTCCCTCTTATCTCTACCCTACTTTCATTTTTGCCAAATCACTACTTTCACTTTCAACAATAATTTTTTAATGCCCAATTTATAGGCATTATGTTTTCTAGTCTATACATCCGTGCGTTCGTTCGTTCGTTCATCCGTTCGTCTGTCCCGCTTCAGGTTAAAGTTTTTGGTCGAGGGAGTTTTTGATGAAGTTGAAGTCCAACCAACTCGAAACTCAGTAAATATAGTTGCCGATGTGGCATCCGTGTACTATGGACACATTCTTGTTTCCACATGTTTTACTTATTCTAATATATATGCAACTGCTATGACCCACTAAATAGTAAACATTTCTCATAGAGTCTATATATATTAAAGTAGTACAGTCGGAAAGCTGACACCGGTTTAACCCCATTTCTTAAAGCAACAATGGACGTCATGTGATTACCATATATGGGCATTTTTTTTACCAAAAAAAGTAAAGCCCGTTTTTTTTAATTTGCAGTTTTTTGCATGAATTATAACTAATTTTTTTTTAAGTGAACATTCTTGAGTATATAAGAAACATATTGATAAACTCAATAATGGATTAAAATAATTTTTCTCTCAAAATGTGTCTTCAAAGTCCAGGTGATGACCTAAAAAATTGGTCACAGGAAATTAAAATCGTAATTTTCTTTCTTAGCTTTTCGGGAAGCTATGCTAAATTTGAATTATGTTATGTAGAATAACTTGGACTATGATGTGTCAAATTTGTGCTACTTAATACGCTGTAATACGCAAATGTGCCACTTCGATGTGTCGACATTTCTGACGATGCGGGGCCGATGGTACTTTACGAGTTACGTCCCTTTGTTTGACATTAACAAACTATAAATATATTAAGCACCATATGCTGTTATTTACATGTGCATGTTATTAAAATAATGTTATTAAATATATTTTGATACTAAAGACATGTGCAAAAAATAGAGAAACACATATTTATCACTTTTAAGAACTAAGTTTCAGTGAAATAGGCCCTACATGTATGTGCCATAATAGAGATACTTATTTTAATATTATCATATTCCAAGACTTAATTTAATATTTATTATTTTGGTAAGTAGTTTTAGTGCTGTAACTAAATTATTTCAACACAGAAGATTAACATGTTTATATTAAAAGACTTATGAAAATATCTGGTTATTATTACCAATGTTTTTTTCAACTGATCGGGCCGAGCTTATGTTTTAATTTGTATAAGGACAGTCTATTTGAAGATGTGTGCGATAAGGTTGATAGCCGTTATAATTATTATTGATTTCTAATCACCTATCAGTCTCACCGAACGGATGTACAAAAGAACTGAATTTATAATAGGAGACGAATAACTGGACATTAGATGAGTTTATCCCAAATTCCTGTCAGATGGATAGGTCTTTAATAAGCGAACCGGTTAAACCCCGCCCAAGCAAGTGAAATAAATCAAGTAATAAGAACTTATGAATTTACAACCAGTTTGAATTTCGCGATAACGTGTATATGCAACAGTGCACATATTGGAAATCGTATGTTTATAATCACTTTTAAAAGAATAATTAACATAGAAAAATGATGAAATATATGATGCATATAATGAAAACAAATTAACAAGTATGGAAGATAGTTACATTATGGTATAGCGTAATACTGAATTAAGCACTAAAAAATGATACACATTGTAACACCATTTCATCTAAAAATAATGCACGATAAAAATATATCCACA
Source organism: Mytilus galloprovincialis (assembly GCF_965363235.1). NCBI lineage: Eukaryota > Metazoa > Mollusca > Bivalvia > Mytilida > Mytilidae > Mytilus > Mytilus galloprovincialis. The sequence goes on from NC_134851.1 coordinate 51,164,670, forward strand.
GGTATTTTAGATTTTGTTGTTGTTTTTTGTATTTAATTGTTATTCTCGCGTAATGTTAGAAAGGGATCTTTAACAGTCATTGAATTGTTTTACTGTAAACATTACAGTTACTGTAATATATAGATTTCGAAATATGTTAAAGTTGATAATGTGAGACAAATTGTTCCTCTTCATGTTTGCAGTGTTCTTTGATTTGATTCTTATCTGTTGTTCATTAACGTATAAAACTTGGTATGTATGTATTGCATGGAGTTTATTTGTAGGTCTTATTTCGTCACTGGTCACCTTACCAAACAATCACTTATATTTGAATCAAAATTCTAAATGAAAGGAGCTGAAAATCAATGGGAAAAAATCAAAACTTTCAAATCAAGAAAAACCGACAAAACGATGCGAAAAAAAAACGACAAAAAGAAAAACAACAGTCCTTGACACAGTGCATAAAAGACTATAGCTATGTGAAAAATATTATAATTAACCAATTTAGATTTTGCAAACGCACAAATGATAATACATATATATAGGTCAGTTCCAACGTGTGTAAACGTTAACTTATAGCATCAATAAAAAGAAAGTTTATGGCTATTTTTTAGTTTATATTTCTAAACTTTTAATTTGAAAAAAAAAAACAAAATGTATAGCATCTCTTTAAAGTTCTTGTGTACCCTATGGCTCAAATGGCTGCATTTTCACCTCAAAATTTACTAAAAAGTTGAATTTCGCTTGATATGGTCCACTCAGGTACACAGTTTAAATCACAAATTACTGTCAGGTATCTATTGTTCATGTCAATTAATACAGCTCACTTCAATTATAACCTGTGGGGAAGTTCTCAAACCTCTTTCCCAACATAGTTTATTTTTGGTATCTTCTGGGGGTATGAAAAACAGTTAACTGCAAAATCCTATGAAGATTTTGTTTTTCTAAAACATGAAACATATTTAAAATTTATTTATCTAGGGCATGCTATGCCTTTAAACTTTTCCAGATGCACATGTTTGTCTGTACTTTGAGTAAATTTTGTGGTGAAAATGCAGCCATTTTTGCCAAAGGGTCCACATGAACCTTAACAGAAACTGCTGTGAAAAGCTTTACACTAAAAAAGGTAATTGGTATAAACAATTATTTTTACAATGCTTTTTCGCTTCTTTTTTCTCCTTTTTTTTACTTCGAACTTTCTTATGAGGAATAGAAGTCCGTAGAAGCAACAGAAAAGACGACATCGATGTATACTTTTGATTGCTTTTTACTAGCCTATTGTTAACTGCAGGACTTTAAAGTGCAGGTACATTGGGGCACTGCCCACAGGAAGAAATACAACCCCCACTTAGACGGTCATCACTGGTTCTCCGTTAAAGCGCCTAACATCAGAGTAAAAAATGATAAAATTTAAATTGCAGAAAAAAATGTTTATAAAGAACATGGAACATCCTCATTGTGTATTTTATCCACCGTATACATTTCAGCATGCAATATGCTACCGTTAATTTGTAATGATCGAGACCGTTTAGATGAAAAAAGTAAAAAACTATACATTTAACATCATTTTATTTCCTTTTACGTGGTGATTTTCGATACCAAAATGCTTAAACTTTTTTTTATTAATTCACGTAATCTTTTATGTGCGTTTTTCTTGCGAGATGAAATTAAGGAATATTCAGTTATGTATGCATTATTATATAAAGCTTTTTTTATCTCTTCAACACACATTAAGGTGATAAATCTTCATTTAGGCCTTTTCCGTGTGAACTAGTAGGCTAAACAATCGACTAAGCATGTCATGATCAGTCTTGTACAAAATACCCGAATATGCATATACTTTACCACTGAATCCTCCTACTTCTCATCATTATCATCTAGTTTGCCAATATGTGTTACCATGATTTATCATTGATGTGGTCATACTAATATCGAATTTTGTTTAATCAACCGTTTCGATGCACAAGAATGGCGTATAACGCATTTATCCCTTGCTTTGATTAACTAAAAATAAAATCTGTTGAAGCTCAAACACAACCATTGTATCTTTGATGGGTAACTTCCTTTGATCTCCAATAATATTTTTTGTTCGTTGTATCGGAAATTTTTAGAATAAAAAATAGAAGTGTGACGAGACATGTCTGTATCTGACCAAAGGATCACACAATTCACTTATTTGGTAATGTTTATAGTTATCATAATGTTGCAAGTTTAGAGGAGATATGATTTATTTAAGGAATTACTGTAATATTTTTTTCTGTCTATGAAGAAATAACATAAAAAATTTGGTGCACACTGAATAACGCTCGTAGCGGGTTATTTAACAGTGTGCACCACATTTTTTATGTTATTTCGAATAGACAGAAAAAATATTACAGTCATTTCTTATAATTTAATTCTAAATTCTATTTTAAACCGTAGAAAACCATGAAAAAACGTTGATGACGTCACGGTCACATGACTAAATTATGTCTATGGGCTCATAACAAAATAACGTCAGCCAATCAGAAGACGCGTTACATCCAAAATTTAATTATTGATTGATGTTTTCTGAACGTACAGTGGCAAATATTGTATGCAGATGTTTGACCGGGAGACGAATATTCAAACAATGAAAAAGATGTTGCATGTGTTGTCGTTGATAAAGAATTTAAAAAGGTCCAGTATAAATATATCTTAACAAAACAATGGTGAAAGAACAATCAGTACTTTTACCTGATATCACAAGGAAGATATGATCAAATATATCTATTGTCATCTTAATTGTCGACATTTTGTATAGTTTTTTTTTCTATTTATCTTATTCACAATCCCACCCTCTTTTTCTAAAATAAGACATCACTGCATTAGGACTCAGGCTAGTAGACGACGTGAACCATATGTGGACCAGAAACTACTTAACATTGTGGAAAACCTAAGACTACCTATATTTTTAATTTTTTTTTCAGTCTATAATTCTATTATATTGTGTTTGTAGATGGTTATTTCTTTTTTGTTTTACCATAGCGTCGTCAGTTTGTCTTCATTTATATGAATATGCATTTGGTATCGTCCTCCTCTCTCTTATTCGTAGGTTTTTTATAAACAAAATGGATGAGAAATTTATCTTTGTTACTTTATATTTGTTAGGATCTAATTGTTGAGAATATTACAAAGTAATCAACCATGACAACCTCTCTCGGGTCTAGGTGCAAACCTTAACAATATAGTGAAGATAGTAGTAGATAAACAAATTGTTTTATCTGTTTAATTAGGGGTTCTCATTAACACAGATATAAATCCTTATCAGGTTATCAGGTTTGAACGAGTGAAAATTGCACTTGTATGCATCCAATATAACTGCATTTTAAAGTATTAATTGATCAAGTCTTCATGTGCATCTTATCATTTTTATTGAGAAATGAAAAGGGTGTTGTGTTAGATTGAATGTCAACATTGATATATTATACCCACCATCAAGACATTGAATGCCAAAATTACCCTCTGCAACCGTTAGCCACTCTTTTACACTCTGGTTCGTCTGTTCGCAAATATTTTCCAGGTAATTTTCTCAGGTATTACAGAAGACGATTTCATTATTTGTTACAGATTTTCAGTGGTGAGTTCCGTTTGTCGATAATTAGAATTGTTCAAAATGTAGGTAATATTAAACAGACTGACGTCATATTTGCTAAGCAGCTTGTGAGTAATTTTTCGCTTTGCTAAAAGCCTTCCCGTTTTACAATACTTTGAATCAAGAAGAGGATATAATTTAAACGAAATTTCTGCGGATCTTATTTAACCGAACATTAAAAACATATAGAAAGTTTTCAACAGAAAGAAATGAGAGCAGACAACCTGATTCAGAAGGTATTTCATTACCTTTAATATTTTTAGAAGACATACCCTAGCAAAATATCTGTGTGGGTAAGGCTCGATTTAAATATTCATAACAGCATTGTGTAATTCACTTGTTTTTGCTTTTTGTCGTCAATGAAAGAATTCTGAAGCTGTTAAAAAAACAAGAAAGACACTTTATAAATTTTAAATAGTGCTATTTAATACTTAAATATTTATGTCTTTTAAATCTCAAGGGTTTTCTATCATAAATATCTTATTGTTTTTTGTTGTCGGTTTTGAGGGACAAACAGTGTCGTTGTCGTACTTTCTAAGGGGTTTTTGTAATGGTCTGTTCGTTGACTTGCATGGGTTATGTGCATCTTTGTTGATTTTTGCATAACATAACTGAAATGACCTGCGCTCATAGACAAGAGGCAATTTCTAGTTTTAGTCGCCACTTAAATTATCAGAAGAGGGAAATATGTACTTAAATAACTATACATAACAACATGCAGTTAATTGTTTCACCAATAATTGACATAATTTTGTCAGTATTATACATGGTGTTATGATTAACGTGTTAGAAGATAAATGTGAATTATTGTATGGATAGTTGAAAACTAAGGCGGTTGGATCTTTATCTATATGTGTGGTCTTATTGGAAACCTTAGAGATTGTTCATACGCGGAAGAATATTATTTGCGTGATACACAATGTAAAGAAATTAAAGACACTTAATAGAACATTGTATTAGGCAGTGCTCTTCAGATTTCCGTACTCTATTTACATAGAGGAAGTTTATATATGTCAGTTTGAAGGGTAAGTTAATTTTACCTACATTTTAATTCTTTTTATATTCACAAGAAAATATACACATTAAAAATAGCGATTTAATATACATGTTATTGTTTTATTTCGGAATGGTCACAATAGTGACATTTATTTTGTGTGAAAGCAATTATTTTTTTTTTAAAGTCTATTCTTTTGTTTTATTCTAATATACTTTTGAAAGTGTGTACATCATGTGATCAGTATCCATATTTTACTTGTAGTTGGGGTTTTGGATCGTTCGAAGTAAAACCAAACGCTAACAGTTATTCAATGTTTAGTTAAGAGTTCGATGAATGCTGAAATACAAAATTGAAATGTTTATTTCCGAGATAGAAAAAATAAACAAATAAATAAAGCGAAACATCTTGCAATTCATCAATTTAATATTTAAGCCTTTAATATGCACTAAAACATACTTTTAACTTATTAGCTCAATTCACACATTATCTTCTTCCTATTTGTTCATGATATAAAATATAATGTGGAAGATTGTCACAACGATCCATTTAAGAGCAAAGGATAAAAGTATGAACAATAACTATTACATGTCACCGTAAGGCTTTCATATATATAACATATAGGAGTTAGTTTTAAAAAACAAAATATTACGACTGAGATTGATTGTAAGTCATGAACAATTTAATATACTAAGTACTTACAATCAATCAATTTCTAAAAACATTTTTTGTGAAACTGACTCTGGTTGGTCCTGGTATGAAAACATGTAGAACTTTTCAAATTTAAGAAAGTTCGACAATTAGTCCGGGTATGAAAACATGTAGAACTTTTCAAATTTAAGAAAGTTCGACAATAAAAGAAAAACAATAATGACAGACAGTAACCTACAACATCTACTTCATAACATGATCTTGGCTTATGATCACATATGATGCAACATTCAAGAAGTCCATGTATATTTTGAGTATATATTACCAAGTGGATAAGTTATATTTCAGCAGCTTTATTTTAAATGAATTTAAATGCAAATTCAAATGTCTAATATCTCCTACCTAAGTAGCATATGGGATATATATTTTCTAATTCATTCGGTATTCAAGAGCTTGCAGATGCTACCCAGATTTTATAAAACATCATCAGTGTCTGAGCAGAAAGTTGATGCATCAAGTTAATGTTAACAAGCGTTTCGTGATTTTTCTAAAAGTTTATCTGAAGATACCAAGACATCAAGACATTCAACTTTAGAGATAATACATGATGGTCGTAAAGAGTAGATTCTATGTAATGATGTTGTCTATCATAAAAGAAGGTGTAGTATGATTTTCGATGAGGCAACTCTATATCCAAGTCACAATTTGAAAAAGTAAACCATAATATATCTAAATACGGCCTTCATCACGGATCATTGGCGTACACCGACCAGCAAGTTAAAAGGGACCTGCTATTATAGTGAATTTTTTGTATTGTATTAATCTGTTCTCTTTAGTCTAGTTTTTGGTAATATCCGTTTAGCGTGGCTTCGTATTTATACATCACGTCATTGTGTTATTGTGATATGGCCATTTTTTTTTGGTGTTCTTGTCATTCATTTTTGCTTATGTACTTTTTCTATATGCCATTTTGTTTTGTTGACATAGTTGTTTGTTGTTATTGTGATTAAAAAGGAAACACGGTGTTGACTCATGTTCCCCAATGTTTGACATTTTAATCTATTATTTCTCTTTGCTTTGTTTACACATTGTTGTCAAAGTATTGGAATTTTATGCAACTGTCATCCAAGTGAGAGGTAACGCTAGCTTTAAAACCAGGATGTGTAAACCACCGTTTTCTACATGAGTAAATGTCTGTATCAAGACAATAGTATAACAGTTGTGTTCCGTTTATTTGATTTTTATCAGCTTTAAACTTTCCGTTTAAAATTTAACTTGGAGTTCGGTATTATAGTTATTACACTGTTGACACGTATGTTTAAGATGGGATGTAAAAAAAACCCCATCTTTTCTTACTTTGGGACACTCTTTCCATTTATGTTCGGTTTTAAAGTTCTATGATTGTACTTGTTATGCCTGTTTTGATGTCTATCTGTTTTACCATAAGATATGTGAGTACTTTGTCTTTAACGACAATACTTATGTTAAGAATAAGTTTTGAATATGTACCCCTGTTTGGTGAAACTATCATTTAGCAAGACAGTCTTGGTGTGTCTCGTGATTGACTTGCAGCGACTGATGTGTAAAATTTTGCTTCAAGACGAAAGCCACATTGTTTTTCTACTTTTTCTATATAGCTCTGATATAGTTTTATCCTAATTTGACTTTTTAAATGTGTTGCTTCGAATATCACTAAAGAGACATTGATTAATGATATGGGGAATTATTATATATTTAGTACAAAATACACTAATTTTTTATATCTGGTAATTAACATTGAGAATGGAAATGGGGAATGTGTCAAATAGACAACAACCCGACCAAAGAGAAGACGACAGCCGAAGGCCACCAATGGGTCTTAAATGCAACGAGAAACTCCCAAACCCGGATGCGGGCTTCAGCTGGCCCCTTAACAAAAATGTATACTAGTTCAGTGATAATGGACGTCATACTTAACTCTGAGACATAGACAAGAAACTAAAATAAAATCATATAAGACTAACAAAGGCCAGAGGCTCCTGACTCGGGCCAAGCACAAAAATGCGGCGGGGTGAAACATGTTTTTTTTTTTATCTCAACCCTCCCCCTATACCTGTAGCCAATGTAGCACAAACAAATACACAAGGTGTTTTTTTCTAGTCTGTATGACCGACCCCGTATCGCATACCCCGTATTGCATAGCTACATCCGTATCGCATACCTGGCGAGACGATATAAATGAATAGACGTGAATGTTTTACGCATGACGTCCAGTTGCTTATTTCCTGGCATAGGAAAAAGTTAATTCCCACTCAAGAAATGTCCTATCAATTCAACCAAAATCGATATTTTTCAAAACATATATTACATAGTAACTTCATATAAAATAGACAAAATAAGTCTTTTTGTGTTAACCTTTTTTTGTCCAATGACTGTATATAGGAATTCCCTGTGTGCCCTTTAATAATCGTTGAATAGTCAGATGATACTTGGTAACATTGTTGTCCATATTTATGTATACAAATGTGTTCAAGTTGTAGTATAATGTTAAAATAATAACATAAACGGTACCATTTTTTTTTTGCACCAGGTGTGCATATCGACAATCAATGTCTTCTCAATGCTCAAGGCCATTTTTTTGAAAATCCTAATCTTATTAAAGGATAAAGAGTTTTAAACCAAAACAAGATAAACAGTAAAGCCAAAGCTAAACTGAACCACAAATATTATGAAGTTGGGTTGTATTATACAGGAGGAAACAGTTGACAGTATCGTCAGTGAATGCTTTTAAATTCATGGTCTTAACGTATATTATTTGCCAGTTTCAACGCGCTATATTGAGCATGTAATAAGGTTGTAGGGAACATTACGATGTGGATATTAAGCCAATAAGGAAGTCTTTAAAAAAACAATGAAAAATACAGGAAAATCCTTATATTCTTTTCTTGGTTAACAATGTATCTCACATAAATATAATTCTATTTAAATATATGATGAATTGAATATAACATGACAAAATCCGTATCGCATACTGTATCACCACTCGACCAATATCAGCCCCGTGAGTTTCTCGTGTTGATACAGCATACGATACGGATTTTGCCATGCATTATTCTAAATATAGCACATTAAATTTAGTACCGTTCGATATTGATATAAAAACAGTAGAAAAAACTGTTTATATCCATGTGCTTTTCAGTTAGTTAACTGTGTAAGGAATTCGTTTCATAACTGGATACACCATATCAATACTGCTACGGTCGTCAAATATGATTTGCAGCATTATAAGTAGCAATTATGTTGGATTATGTGACTTCTTAAAAAGTCGAAAGATCAGGCTGGTTTTTTTTCTGTGATGTTTTACGTTTTATTTTATATTTGTAAGATTATGGATTTTATTTTATTTATTTTGGATATATATTTTTTTAATTAGGTTTAAACACCATGATTTGACATGTTTATAATCCTATCTTATTGTAATAATTAGTAGATGGTTGCCCTTTCTTTTTATCAATAAGAACAATCATGAAATGACATGCAATTCATCAAGAAATCATGTGTGATGTTAAAATATTTCATGGCTTAGAGTCTGGTAAAGATGACGGTTCCAGAAAGAAAAATATCAGACAAAGAAAATTATGATTGAAAAAAATATATAATAAAGAATAATGTAGATAATTCTAAGACTTAAAAAGAATTTGTGCGCTTCTATGTATAAGATTGATATGAAATCATAATTAGAAGTGTCAAAATGATCGCAAATAGACTTCTTTCATTGATATATTTATTTTCTACGGAATCGATTGGGGATTATTTTTGCATAAAAACTTCATTATTTAAATATCTACACTAGCTCTGAAGTTATTGGAGTACAAATGTAAATATATCGGGAAGAATTAAATTCTCCTGAGTAAATTATATTACGTTTAATCTACTTGGTTGATTTATTGCGTATATTTGGTGACGTCTTTAATAGGATATATCACACCCTGTAATATATATATTAGGAAAATTTTATCATTACACGATCAAAATCTAATAAATCAAGCAACATTTTAATGAACTGTGAAGTCTCAAATCTCGTTAGTGTTTGGTTATAATTTAACTTTTGTTGTACCTTAAAAAATTGCGTTTAAGACCGTTACACACGATAAGATTTGTATTATGAGATTGAATTATAATACAAAATCTTACATAGTGTACTTCCATAATACAATGTACCTTGTGACCTATAATGGTTTACTTTATAAATTGTTACTTGGATAGAGAGTTGTCTCATAGGCACTCCAACCACATCTTCCTATATCTATTATACGATTTTTATAATCTTATAAAACAACATAAGGTAGAGCAATATTCTCTCCGAAATATGCTATCATTTTAATCCATTATGGGAGTATTTGTATCAAGGTGTACAATAAAGAAATAGTGTGGCTCTTTAAAAAATGGTTGACTTTACAAATAGAGATGTTGACATAATTTTATTGCTATTCAGTTCGTCCTTTTCGATTCATTCATCCTATGACTACAACATTTCTTGTTGTATATGTTTTGTGCAATTTGATAAATTGCTAATAATGTTATTTAAGGTGAAAGTTAAGATATTTAGCGACTAAGCATAGTGGCCATCATTAAATAGATTCAACCGAATAGTTGGTATTTTACAGAATATTTTCTACAGTATTGATTGTGTTAGCGTTGATATGGTCGATAGAAACATGATTTGTTTTCTTTTTTTCTAGATGTACGGAAGTTGACTTGATTAGTTTCGGATAAATTCAATCAATGTTGATTCAAATATTGTGCACGTGGATTCGATAACAATTCGTATTAATATAGATTGTGCCTTATCAATGATATAAGACGTTATGAAACCGTAGATATGTTATTCGACTAAGAGCTGATCAGGATTTTGCTGGTTGATTGTCAAAACAATAGGTCATTAAACCAAATAAATTCGCATAATTGTCGTGACGTAAGTTTAATATCAGAAAAAAAGATTAATATCAGAACAAAAACCTGTTTAGTATCAATACAAAAGGTAGGTTAATTTGAGTATAAATGATTACAATGACTAAGACATCGGTTTTGTTCAAACTAATAGCCGTTTCAGAAATATTCTCAGAACTCTATTACGACTAGAGAAATAATGTCAGAATATAGAAATTGATTTTGGACCTTTTATCATAATTTCTCAAAACAAAAAACAACGGAGAATTCACGAAAGATATGCCCGTTAACTGCTAGTAGTCTGTTGTTATTTGTGTATTATTGTCATTTTGTTTATTGTCTTTGGTTACATCTTCTGACATCAGACTCGGACTTCTCTTGGACTGAATTTTAATGTGCGTATTGTTATGCGTTTACTTTTCTACATTGGCTAGAGGTATAGGGGGAGGGTTGAGATCTCATAAACATGTTTTACCCCGCCGCATTTTTTCGCCTGTCCTAAGTCAGGAGTCTCTGGCCTGTGTTAGTCTTATATTATTTTTATTTTTAGTTTCTTGTGTACAATTTGGAGTTTAGTATGGCGTTTATTATCACTGAACTAGTATATATATTTGTTATGGGGCCAGCTGAAGGACCCCTCCGAGTGTGGGAAATTCTTGCTGCATTGAAGACCTTTAGTGACCTTCTGCTTTTGTCTGTTATATGGTCGAGTTATTGGATCTTTGGCACATTCCCCATTTCCATTCTCAATTTTATGCTATAAACCATGTCAACTTTAGGGCACTATGCTAAGTAAACCATCGGGGAAATACAAAGCACAAGCAGTCGAATTAACTCAGTATAAGTAAAAATGACAACACTTTATAAAAGTTGATGCTTCTGAAGTGCATTTTGGATTTACCATTATCAGGAACCTTAGAAAATAGCTTTCAGTGTGACCTTTATTATCGGAACAGTTCTGAAAAGTCGGCATACACTGTACAATGTGTCCTAGTTAATTAATTTATCTTCTTATGACTTCCTTGATTGGCGGTTGATCATGACGAAATATTTCTTCGACAGTGAGCTTGAAATTTTTCCCGTCATTATTATTTGATTGATCGTATTTCAAGTGTGCGTATTATTATGTTTTTTTTCTACACACTCTTTGGACGGGTTGTTGTCTCTTTTCCCTAATAACATTTCCCATTTCCATTCTCAATGTTATTAGAGGCCGACAATAAAAAAAAAAAGTAACAAAAAGCCCCTTTTTAAACTCACATTTGTCTACAAATTAGTCATATAGTAAATACTTCTTTACGAATCAATGTGTGCCTACTATATACATATACCAAACAAAATGCGGCATCAAGTTTGAATTATTCACATGTGTTTATAACTAATGTGGAACCATCAGTCAGATCGTTGGTATTGCTCATCTGAACTTTTTTTATAGGTGAATCTTATACTTCTAAACTTTTCAGCATCGGCTTTTACTGATATTGCCATATTTCATTGTCGAAGATGTACCGAATTTTTGTAAAATGGAAAGCTTTTATAAGGAAATTTGTTACTGGTTGATATGATTAAATTTGGTAACGTACCTGGTTTCCCTTTATCACAAATTCATGGTTATCCTTCGTGTGTGAGTATTGCCTTGATTTTTATCTTCGATAAACTACTGTCACCTTAAGTTATATGCAATAGTATTATTACTGTCACCTTTATGAGTTTGACTGTCCCTTTGGTATCTTTCGTCCCTCTTTTAAGTTATTTGCAATAGCAATATTTAATGTCATATTTCGGTTCGATTGAATGTATTTACATGCTGAAGTGAGGTTTATAAAGGCAATGAACATGTCTGGTGTGAATGGTTGACTAAAATCAATAATCTTAATAAAACATTCAACATTTCAAGTTCATCTAAAAAATAGTTGCCAGACAATGACAGGTCTACATGAACATAATATAATTAAAAGTTTCAGCATTTTAGATATGATTATTATATCTTCGATGACAACCGCATAAGACAAAGTTGACATTGCAATTAAGCTGTGTGTAATGTTAACCGTAATTAAAGTAGCATGTGTAGAACTGTCGATGAACATAGTGTGCAGTGTGTTCTGAAACGGATGAAAGTTATAGTATAGTGTTTTAATAGTGATGATAATAATTTATTTTTTGATGCATTTGTTATTTTCTAAGAGAATAAAAAAATAAGAACGTGTCTCAATTTAATTGCGACACACATACACAAGATATTGGAGCCTCTGGCCTTTGTTAGTCTTGTATTATTTTTATTTTTAGTTTCTTGTGTACAATTTGAAGTTAAGTATGGCATTCATTATCACTGAACTACTATATTTATTTGTTTAGGGGCCAGCTGAAGGACGCCTCCGGGTGCGGGAATTTCTCGCTGCATTGAAGACCTGTTGGTGACCTTCTGCTGTTGTTTTCTCTATGGTCGGGTTGTTGTCTCTTTGACACATTCCCCATTTCCATTCTCAATTTTATACAATTCAAATTCAACCGCAAAAATACAATATACGTTAAACATACGTTTAAAATAATTCATACTATAAAATAACAACAATAATTTAAGTTTTTTTTAAAGTTATATCAGGGAAATAACCTTTTAGTTTGACCTTTCGAAAAGTTTTGAGATTGCGTATAACAACTTCAAAAGTTGTTTTGTAAGTAATAAAGACAGTAGCATACCGCTGTTCAATGGTCCTAAATGGATATTAGAGAAAACAAATCGAGGTTTTTCTAACACTCAATGTGTAATTCAAGAAAGAAAAAGGGACCTTTTAAAATCAGTTACTATAGTTTGTGCGACATGTTGCTATCATGGAATGTAGCAACGAGTTTGTTGTACAAACTTCAACATTACACGTTAATAGAAGTCGGACTAATTAATCAAATAAACCGAATGTAACTAAGATAACTTGTTAAATAAATACCCTGTTATAAAATCAACTGCATGATGTATAAAGACATTGACACTATTTTTTTAAAAACAGTTTTTAATTGAATAAACTCAATATACAAAGTTTCTTCTATAAATTTTCCATTTGTTGCATTTTACGCATCATCTTGAAGCTAATTTGATATGAAGTCGTTAAACTTTTTGAAAAAAAAATCATCATTGATTTATCTTTTCAATTCTAGGTTCTAAGATATCATGGCAAAGAATGTTACAGTAAACAAAACCAACGAATGCGTTGATATAAAACGTGTAAGTAGTCAAACCATGCATAAATTTATGGGTGAGGATAATATTTGATATCCGTAATTAACAGATATTCGTAAATCGTGTCTATCTAATGTGAGAAAAACATGGGACCGCCAATTAAAGAATGATCAGTTAACCTATTTTCCCCCTGATTGTGACATTAAGTACTACTGTTCTATACTATATATGCAAGAAACACAAATAGAGAGCAAGCTTCTGGTGTTTCTTAAAGTAAACGATCTAAATGTTTTTCCTCTAAAAATAATGTCATTTTACATCGGCTTTGTTTTATTCACAAATTAAAAATCTTCTTTGAAGCAATGATAAAAGAATAATCACATTCATAACTTTTTAAATATCTGGTTTTTCGTTAGATTTGAAATCTGATATTATTGTTGTGTATTATACGTATGATAATACAAATGTTTTTAGATATTGTTAGAAACGCCTCCCGAGTCTCCTTTATTAAAATGGATTGCGCTGACAGAGGCAGTAGGGATAATCATACTTAATACTGTACTTATCTTAATGCTGATGAGACTGAAGAAGAAAAGCAGGATGGCTTACTTTGTTAAACATCTTAGCATTGCAGGTAATTTGTGATGTGAAGATAAAAAAACATATTTATTGATGATCAGGTTTTTTTAAACATCAATTTACAACTATCTTACATGACTAAGTCAATAAAATATCTTAGTCTTCGAAGAAATGATGCAAAATATTTCAAAACATCATATGCCTGTCAGAGTTATACACGCATATTACATTTTCTAATTACAAGTTATTGTGGATCGTATTCATGAACTTTATAGCAGTTTAGAGAAAAAAGCAAAGTAACAAAAATTCCAAACAACAAAAAATCGGAATGTCCCCGAATGGCAATATAAAAGCTCAAACACATCAAACGAACGGTAAACAATTGCCATATTCCTCACTTTCCGTATGAAGTAAATGGTGGAGTAAACCTGGTTTTATAGCTTAACCTTCTCATATAACAGTCGCATATTGTTCCCTAATATTGAAAACAGTATATGAGCCAATCATAGAGACAGAATAAGTAAAAATGTCAAAATTGGGGTTCAGGAGATATCTTGGGTAATAGTTTTTATCACTGTTATAGTATAAAGCAAACAAAATGTAAACAAAGAAAAACAAAGTGACATATGTACACACTACAAAGAAAGACTTTAAGTATGTTTTTACATCATGTTAATAAGTTGTTTGTTTTTCCATTATGTGAATCTCTATCTTCAGATTTATTTGTTGGGCTGCTATATGTTCTTCCGAATTGCATATTTGAACGATTCCTTGAAAAATGGGAAAAATATTCCTGTTTTATTTTCTACGGATATTGTACTAATGTGACAATCTTTGCATCGACATTTCTGATAGTTGTGCTAACGATAGACAGGTTGTTTGTTATTGTGCGACCATTGTCAGCATCAACAAAAGGAAACAGATATCGTTATGGACTTGTATCTGGCGCATGGATGTTGGCTCTAATACTTACAATACCATATGCCTTACATATTAGGTTCTCGGACACATGTACAGAACATGGAATAAATATATGCTGGCATGATTTCAAGCATATGGAGGTATGTGGGTTTTTTTAATCTTATTTCTGTAAAACTATAAAACAGGCTATCTTTTTAAGATCATTACATTAAAAGAAATAGTGTTTTATTAAATAAAAGGCAATAAGTAATTTTTTCCACAAGTTCTTCGATTGGGAAAAGTAAAATCAATAAAATGATGAACTCCGAGGAAAATTCAAAACGGAAAGTCCCTGATTAAATGGCAAACTCAAATGCTCAAACACATCAAACGAATGGATAACAACTGATATCTTTCTGACTTGGTACAAGCATTTTCTTATGTTGAAAATGGTGGAGTAAATGTGATTTTAAAACATCCCCAAACTAATAAAAAAACAACAGTCAACGCAAGGAGTTTTTCTATGAAGCAAATATGAAGATTTTCAGAAATAATATCAGTTATTAATTATCTAACTTGGTTTTTGTTGACTTAGAAATACGTTGATTCCGTTTTGTTTCCTTTGAAAATTAATATCAAGTAGACCATGTGTTAAAAGTTTCCACCAGTTGTACTAAAATGTAATGTATCGTATATATCACTAGGAACCTCTCTTTAAATTGTTTAGTCTATAGAATGATTCTTTTTTTCAGGCTATAGTACTTGCTGAATTTTTCATAAATTGGATAATCCCAGTTTGTATAATAATATCATGTTATACCTGGATCATAAGAGTCATTATTCGACGAGAAAAATTTGGACTTCCAGGGTCACCAAATACGATATTTTCACATGGTAAGTATAATAGCAACTGTTAGGAAGTCGAAGTGTGAGTTCTTTAAAATCAAATTTACCGAAATGTCATTTCGTTTTTATTGTAAATAATAAAAATCAAGAAAAATTTAGCAAGAAGTACAAAATTTGCGATAAGTTATTTATCAAACACTTCAATATGAACACGATATGAATCTTAAGGATGTACACCTCTGACGAGCCAAAAATTTCTAGAACTAAACTTTTTTTACTAAACACGATTTTTGGGTTTATATGACTGTAAAAAAATAATTGGTGAAGAAAAAATCATATGGTGGTGCACTTCTTTTTTTGCTACGGCCCTCTGAAAGTACCCAGTTTTGATTATTTGTCTATTTTTCATCAATTTTTACCCATTTTTGGGCTATTATCGTGAAAAAAAATCTCAGTTCCACAATTAAACTTTTCATACTCTCAATAAAGATGAAGGGGACCAATCTGAAAAAAAATCAACTAAAAAAACTATAGGTAGGTGTTAATATAAGAAAGTTTAATCATATTTTTATGCTTTTTCGTGTCAAATTTACCATGTTGTCAATTTGTGATTTTTCTCTGTTTAAAGAACAAAATGCATATTTTTTCAACTTCCTTGTTATAAATGATTGAAAAAAATACAATATATGAAATTTGAAAAGAAAAAGTTATATGGGATGTTTATGTTTTTGTTAAAATCATTTGTTATACCCCCTCACCCATTCTTCTCAAAATTTCACTAAAAAGACTGACTTGATTAGTTATAAAATTTGAAATTTCATTACTCAAAAACTACTTTTTGGAAATACACAATTCTATCACAGAGTTAAGTTTGATTGTGATAATTATCAAATCCATTGCTATTTTCCACTTATATCTCATGTTTTAGTAATAATTCCAGATCGGGATTTCAATGAGACTGAACGAGACTGAAATGTCAGAAGAAAAATACTTAATAGCATATTAATGTGACAAAATTGTTCATGAAGATTGGCGGACTTTATTGTATTCAGATTTAGGATTTTTAAGCTCTTACGTATTATTGCTCTTTAATCCGTTAATCTGTAAAACTGCATGTGCAACCATCAAATCGCTAACTGACGACAGCAACTCTTCAACAGTACCTTCATTTCTTAATTCTATAACCAAATGAATTAATGAAGAAAAGTGTTTTGAGTTGAAGGAATTAACTGATTCGATTTTTATTCACGTATTGCATCAATTTGTTTACAATTGTAGGTACAACGACTTTCCTTGGTAACGGATTAAATGTACAAACAAGTTCTACCTCTGTTATTACAACCGCCAAAAAGAAAACTATTAAGCTTTCACTGGCAGTCGTCATTGGTAAACAATTTCTTCACATTTTCTAACATTAATTATACATTAATGGTTCACATTAACATCGGCTTCAAATCAACTTTCATCTGTTCATATGAAAATATTTAGGTTTTTAAAAACCAGCAACAAATCGTGAGATATTCTACATAGTAATTGACCGGTACTCTGTGTTACTTGAAAGGCAAACAGTTCATACAAGTTCATCTAACGTTGCGTGCATGAATAAAACAAACATGTTTGAGTATGGTTTTTACAAAATGTCTGTTAAACTAAGAGTTTGTATTTAATATAATTAACAAAAATAACCAAAAGAAACAATACTTGGCAATCAGTAAAATCATAACAAAACAAATATTTGTACAACATGATTTCACAAAAATTAATATTGCAAAACACCTGAATAGAAGAATGTCAGAAAAAAAGACATATTTTCTTATTATGAATTTAATAAACTTTATAAAAAACTCCTTGCATTATAAACCGAAGAATATGCGCTAATATGTTTTTACAATTTCAGTCTACATTGCAAGTTGGACTCCCATCAATTTGGCACAAGTGTTGAATGTGTTCGGTATTATACCCGCTGGAGATCTGTTCACAGTTTTGCACGTATTTGCTCCGATTAACAACCTTATGAATCCATTAGTTTTCTTAGTCTTTAACAGACAACTGTTTGTCAATGAAAAACAAAGAATCAGCTATATTAATCACTCCCCTTGCAATACTATGTTGACAAACCACTGACATGAGTCAAGAAGTAGATGTCGTTCAACAGAGAAGAAAGTATATATCTCAGTTAATCAGGGGACACATATTGACTGACTGTAAAGATCAAATACATCCATGTCCTTGCATTGAACCGTGACATTATCGTATACCGAAAATGTTTATAGGGATAGGGATAAAACATACACAGTTTTCTTTTATATTTCATCATAAGTATCTATGTATGGGAAAATATCAAAATAATGGGGTCATGTAATGCTATGTATTGTAAACAGTATTTTGTTATCATGAAAGACTACGATTTAAGCCTCTATCTAAAGAATAATAAGCATATAAAAGTAAAGGAATTAAATTGTTTAAAGCAATGTTGTTTCATTTATAACATCTTCTGTTTCAACTTGTCAATACTCTGATTTGTCAAATATGGAGAGTTAGCAAGATTCTGATTAAAATTTAGACAACTCATTTTTCTTGCACATTGGGTTCTTGCTTCCACTTGTGTACTCTGATGCTGAATATACATGTACTATTTTATTCAAATCGGACCAGCAACATATGCAATAAGCCAGAGAAAACATCTCAATAATATTCAATATAATTAAATATAATTTATTCAGCATGTTCAGAAAAACAAATTAAATGAGAATAAGCATATACATATGAGCGGTATAACGTTTTATTCGAACTTTTATATTAGGGCAGTATATGCTTCATTTGGCTGAATTCTCGTTTGAGTAATGCGATTTTATCTTGCTGATAGTGATGAAATATCTATTTAATGTCCTCTGGCAATTAGAATGTGTATTGTGGAATATGTTAATGCGATTTGAACACGAATCCTGTATCCTAGTCCACGACACCTCTTTTTACAACTTTGTGATAGCATTGGTTACGAGTTGTGACCAGATTAATAATCACCAGAAGAAACATAAAAGTTCGACTAGTAGAGCATGACAGTTCATCCAAAATAGCTGCTCTACTCGCTAGTTAGTTTTAACGGAGTTTTGTGATGTGTCGCTTTTTTTTCTTCAAATATGTGAGGAAATAAACTGGGTTTGACATTAGACAATAAACAAGTTCTGTATGATGATTTTTCATAGGTTATGACTCACCAACTCGTGCTGTTTAATATGTGGAGTAGAAATAGAATACATACGGTTTTCAATATTATATATGTATGTATACATTATGTCGAGCTCTGAATCGGCCTGATAACAATGATACAGAACTCCAAGACAAATTTGAAATATGGAAATCAATAAAAACAGATAAAACTGAACACTATCAATCAATGGAACAAGTAAAAAAAACAGCTGCCATATTATAATCCTGGTACCTATGATAACTATTTACACCACTGGGTCGATGACACTGCTGGTGGACATTTCGTCCCCGAGGGTATCACCAGCTTAGTAGTCAACACTTTGGTGTTGACATGAATATCAACAATGTGGTCATTTTAAAAAATTTACTGTTAACAAAACTTTGATTTTTTTCGAAAACCTAAGGATTTCCTTATCCCAGGCATAGATTACCTAAGCACACGTATTTGGCACATTTTTTGGAATTTTGAATCATCAATGCTCCTTAACTTTGTACTTGTTTGGCTTTATAAATATTTTAATATGAGCGTCACTGATGAGTCTTATGCAGACGAAACGCGCGTCTAGCGATCTAAATTATAATCCTGGTACCTTTGATAACTATTTACACCACTGGGTCGATGCAACTCCTGGTGGACGTTTCGTCCCCGAGGGTACCACCAGCCCAGTGGTCAACACTTTGGTATTGACATGAATATCAATGATGTGGTCATTTTTATGAATTTCATTTTTACAAAACTTTGATTGTTTCGTAAATAAGGATTTTCTTATCCCAGCCATAGATTACTTCACCGTATTTGGCACAACTTTTTGGAATTTTGGATATCCGATGCTCTTCAACTTTGTACTTGTTTGGCTTTATAAATATTTTGATATGAGCGTCACTGATGAGTGTTATGTAGACGAAATGTGCGTCTGGCGTACTAAATTATAATCCTGGTACCTTTGATAACTAAATATTCCTGATTCGGTTTAGGTATTTCCAAAGAAAATGGTGGATTATGATCTGATCGTATGACAGCTAAACAACCGACGGGTATGACAGATGTTTATAGTTTCGTTATATTAACATAAATAAGAAGATGTGGTATGGGTGCCAACACTCAACCTTGGATTTTGAGTTTACCCTGGGTTGTATTTAACAGATGGTTACATTTAACCAAGTGATGAACAACTGGGTAAAAAATGACAAAAAGAAGCCTTCAATTGAAAGCTTTTGAGTGTTTTGTATGTTGAAAAGATCACATATATCTAGTGCCATCAAATTAATGCAGATTATCGTATCACATTTCGTATCACATCCCGTGCAGTGTATAACTAGAAATATCTCTACTTGCAAGAACTAGATTAAATATCAAAACCATCAAATAATACACTGTTTCATCTGTTTACTATAACAGCATCGAATATCACTGTAGAGACATAACATGATAACTTGTCGAATTAACAATCTGGTGCAGTAAATTTGTACAATTTAATAGCAATTTCTATTTTCATTACCATATCCAAACTTTGATAAACTACCATCTGATCTCAGCCTAAATCAATACAACCTCATTGCAAAAGAAATACTAACATATAATGCTAAACACATCAAACTTACAGTACATTAATTACAACTGTATGCAATGTGCAAACAAGAAATGAATCATGGAAGTTATTAGACTTTCTGGTTAATGAACCAGAAATTTACTTTATTAGACTTAAGCAGTAACTTACAATGTGTTGAATAGTGTCTTATCGCATTTAGATAAGTCAAAATATATCTAAACTCCGAGTCTGGTCTGATAAATAATTAAAGAAAGTGTCAATCATTTATCAAATGGAGCATTTGAAGATTTCAACCTACTTCATCGGAATTCCACATCACATGCTGTTTAATCGATTTCGATAGACCTTCTCATATTTTAAATATAATGTCAATCATATTTTTACATATC
Source organism: Mytilus galloprovincialis (assembly GCF_965363235.1). Classification (NCBI taxonomy): domain Eukaryota; kingdom Metazoa; phylum Mollusca; class Bivalvia; order Mytilida; family Mytilidae; genus Mytilus; species Mytilus galloprovincialis. The sequence goes on from NC_134851.1 coordinate 51,185,482, forward strand.
ATTCAGAATTACAACATTGGCCTCCGTAAATAATATTGGTTAGCTTCAGTGTCCTTATCAGCGACAACCAATGAAATTCAGGCTCATGAGTTTGGTACAGACACACAGCGAATTTGGCGGTGATAACCATGTTTGTGGATGCCTAATCTACCCCTAACCTAGGACAGTGGTGTTAAACCGTTGCATACAACATTAAAAGCACTGTATCTATAGTTTTTGCTGTGCATGTTGTTTTTGTATTGATTTTGTGTCCTTGGTGGATACCCAGGATTAATTCTTTTCTAATCATCAGTGACGCTCATATCTGTAAAATCCAATTGAAAAGGAATTGATTCAACAAATTGATTCAAAACTAACAAAACGACTAACAAGTATACTTATATACTCATCCCTTGTAAGACCTGCCATAGAATTTGTTTCTCTATTATTGGACCCGCACCAAATCACTATCACACGAGATATATAGGAAGTACAGAGACGAACAGCTCGCTTTGTCTATGGCTCTATATGTCTCTATCTGGACAATTTTCCGGGATGTGTAAATAAATTACTGGACCACCTTCAGAGGAAAGATCACAAACAAAGATGTTGGAAACAACGTTTTGTGCTGTGTTAAAAGATCAAACAACATTTTTGATACATCGAAGTACAACGCATCAAGTAACAGTTAGACCACAGGCAACCACAAACGCAGACAATCTAGAGTAAATAAACTCATCATAGATAAACTCATCTGCATAGATACCAGGACTAAATTTAGTATATACGCCAGACGCGCGTTTCGTGTACAAAAGACTCATCAGTGACGCTCGAATCCCAAAAAGTTAAAAATGCCAAATAAAATACGAAGTTGAAGAGCATTGAGGACCAAAATTCCTAAACGTTTTGCCAAATACAGCTAAGGTAATATATGCCTGAGGTAGAAAAGCCTAAGTATTTCAAAAAACTCAAAAATTTGTAAACAGTAAATTTATAAGTATAACCATATCAATGACAATTCATGTCAGCACAAAAAGTGCTGACTACTGGGCTTGTGATACCCTCGGGGAAATAAATCTCCACCAGCAGTGGCATCGACCCAGTGGTTGTACATAAACTCATCATAGATACCAGGACTAAATTTAGTATATATGCCAGACGCGCGTTTTGTCTAACAGGACTAAAATTTTACACTAACGTCAGACGCGCGTTTCGTCTACAAAAGACTCATGGAGATGTAAATTATAATCCTTCATCCCTGGAACAACAAGAGAATTGAACAAATTGCCAGAATATATAGTGGTGTCCAGATCATTAGAGAACTTCAGAGCCAGAGTGAACACTATGTTCTGGACCCTGTCACATCTGAAATGGACACACAAGGATAACGAGTGTACATATTTGTAATTTTCCTAATTTCAATGTAAATACCATATAGTTTTCCTGGACTTTTAATTTTGGCCAAAGGAGTGGCATCTCGTCTGGTTGAGATGCAGTCGAGTCAATTACATTCAATTGTAGAGTTCGAAACTAAGAAGAAAACGAAAGACAGAAAGTAACGATTAGAAAGTCACACAAAAGTCATGTGTTTACATTACTTCATAACTTGTTAATTAGGTGGGGTTTTTTTCAGAACAGGTTTAAAACTTCACAAAACTACGTATAAAGAACGATACATAGCTAGATAATCAAGATGTTCCACTAAACATCTAATTCTAAGATCTACTGCTAAATCTTAGATCACCATCTCTGCAATTTTACAACAACATTAAGATTTTTGATTTGTCTAGGCTTTACACTACTATTCTCCATGCTTGATTGAAACCTCAACTTTTCCATTTAAACTTCAAATTATCAATTTCCAATTTCTTAGCAGTAACATACCCCCTGCCCCATTGTATGGTGTTTACATATCTCAGTTAAATTTTTCGAAAAACTACGAATTTTCTTATCCCAGGCATAGATTACATTAGCCGTATTTGGCACAACTTTTTGGAATTTTGGATCCTCAATGCTGTTCAACTTTTTACGTGTTTGGCTTTATAAATATTTTGATATGAGCGTCACTGATGAGTTTTATGTAGACGAGACGCGCGTCTGGCGTACTAAATTTTAATCCTGGTACCTTTGATTACTATTGATACAGTATGCTCATGCATGTCCGCACTATACGGACTTCATAAACATTAGTGTACTCCTTACGCAGAAACTGCTCCAACAAAGTTATGAGGAGGTCAGATTAAAAATAACACTCCGTAAATTTTATGGACACCATCACGAATTGGTTGATCCATACAATGTCTCTGTGTCTATACTAACTAAGTAAATTTCTTCCACTTCTTAGATTGTGGTTTAGCATTTACGTCGTCTGGTCTTTTAAGTACTGAACGTGGCCTATTCTCGAATTTGTATATCCAGAGTTCATGTATTTAGTAACGATGTTTTATTTGTAGTTTTGATCGGATATTGTTTTGAGTCTTATCGTTTGTACACTAGTTGTGATTCTTCTTTTTTTTTATTTTCTATTCGGATGTAAAAGTAAAGATAATAAATCACCCAGTTTATTTGTATGATCTTAGTTTAAAGCAACTATGTGCACAGGATTTATTTGTTTTAAACAGTTTTATTAGGAAGAAAGGTCGACATAGTTAGACAGTGCAGTTTGTTGCACAATTACTATTCTATATCAATATTCTTGTAATTGTATTAAAAAAAATCAAATGACATTAATTAGAAACCTAATCTTGATTTATATCCAATTTTAATAAATTTACCTGCAATGCTACTTTTTGTGGCGTTAATATATTCGTGTGACAGACACACTGTTTGTAATTCTTTTATTATGTTTTCGTGTACTGTCCTGAATTAAATTTAGTTAATTAAGGAATGACTGTAATATTTTTTCTGTCTTTGAAGAAATAACATAAAAAAAATTGGTGCACACTGAATAACGCGCGTAGAAGGTTATTTAACAGTGTGCACCACATTTTTTATGTTATATCGAATAGACAGAAAAAATATTACAGTCATTTCTTATAACTTAATTCTAAATTCCATTTTAAACCGTAAAAACCATGAAAAAAAGTTGATGACGTCACGGTCACATGACTAAATTATGGACTCATAACAAAATAACGTCAGCCAATCAGAAGACGCGTTATATCCAAAATTAAATTATTCGTTGTTATTCTATGGTTAACATGTCGAAATGTACTATAATATTATTTATCTATGTACTTTCCTGTCTTGAGTGTTTTTGCATTTATACGTTGTTCCCACCATGCAATTTTAGAGGTATATTTATTATTGCAATAAAGCGCGAGGTTTGGCACACAACACAAACCAGGTTGAGCCCACCATTTTTTCTTAGAATGTCCTGTTTCAAGTCAAAATATGGCAGTTGTTATCTAATGGTTCGTTTCTATGTATGTTGCATTGTCGTTTGTTTTTTGATGCACTTCAGTGTTCTTATGTTTCGTTGTTTTCCTCTTATAATTGATGTGTTTCTCGCAGTTTTAGTAAGTTTGTAACCCGGATTTGTTTTCTCTCAATCGATTGATGACTACTGAACACCGGTATACTACTGTTGCATGCCTTTATTCAAACCGATTTTTAGAAGTAATTATATTCATGTATCCTTTTACGCTCCGGAACCTGTTAAGAAGAATAAAGGCATGATTTCCGTTATGATAAAGATTCATTGGGAGATAAAGATTCATTGGGAAATGAGTTTTGTAATAGTTACATTTATGGGAAATGAAGTTTTATAATGGTTACATGTCTGGAAAATTAGTTTTAGTCTGAGAACAATGTTTTTTTTTAATTAGTTGTTATTGGCTATGAACTAGCTGTCAGTAACTGCAAGTACTCTCAGATCTATACTTATTGTCTCTTTGTTGTTGGTATGTAAAAGTACCCAGTCAAATCCACTCTGTGTTTTTGTTAAAAATAATTCTATTTGTATCCATCTGGTGAGTTCAGCCTTTTTCAACTGATTTTATATTTCGTTCTTATGTTGTACTGTTACACTACTATCCCAGGTTACGGGAGCGTTGGGACCCAACCACATTCTGACATTCAAGTCAGGAGCCATTAACCCAGTAGTTGTAGTTTGTTGCTGTGTACATATTTGTTTTTCGTTCATTGTTGGTACATTATTTGGCCGTTAATTTTCATACGACCGCAAAAAATTTTGCGGTCGACGTATATTGGTATCACGTCGTCGTCTTCGTCGTCGTCAGCGTCGTCGTCGTAAGCGTCGTCCGAAGACGGGTAGTTTTCGGATAATAACTTTTGTATAAGTAAATAGAAATCAATAAAATTTTTACACAATGTTTATGACCACATTGATTTTGGGGTTATGGTTCCATCAGTTTAGGAATTAGGAGCCCAAAGGGGCCCATAACATACATTTATCTACTTTCAGGACAATAAGTTGTGTATAAGTATTTCAATTACTCTGAAATTGTACACAATGTTCATACCATTAAGGTCAAGTAACAGTAAATGAACGCCGTCTAGCGGATTCCGCGAAATATTGCGACGTTTTGTACGAATCACGTCCCTTTGACCAGATTTTGCAATTTTTCGATGGTACAATGTCAACGGTAAATTTGACGGAAAGTATGTTACTTCTAGGAGAATGAACTTGTTTTTCTAAAACTAAAAATTGAAAATGAATATGAAAACAGTCCTGAAGACGATCTTCAAAATGAAAATCAGGACGTAGGGTGGTAGAGTTTGTATATCTGCCGACCAGTTAAAACAAGTGTGAAAACTGTTGCTCCCTACTATTTCTACATAATTGTGATGAGAAAAAACAGTGTGGTCTCGGAAGTATTCTATGTGTAGTATGTCAAAACTGTCCTTTCAAAAACCTTATATTCACTGGGAAAAGACATCGTCTAGCAGAAAATAAGCAGAAGGGGTGCAAGTTTGGGACATTAATACTAAAGTTAAAACTTAGTATTGTACGGTAAGACTTTCTCCCATATTTTGAAAATTATCACACCAGTCGGAACAAGTAAAAATATTTTCAAATTAGAGAAAAGGAAATGAACCACATAAACTAATACTGGTCATAAATTCGCCGCTGCTGTCAGTCAGTCATGGATGGCACTATTTTTTTTTTATATAAACTATAATAATACACTTAAATTAAGTAGTCTAACGTTGTTTTTTTTTTGTAATGGTGCTTTCTTTCACGTCCGCAATTTCGATGTTAAAAATAGAACACAAATCTTTAAATAGATACATGTATAAATATATGGTTTGGAGATTTATACAGGACTTAGTATCCTAATAGTATTGATTCAGGGGTGGGGTGTAGGGGTCCTGATCCCGAAATCCCGGACTTAAAAACACGAAATCCCGAGGTCCCCAATTTATAGAAATTTGAATTTCAATCCCTTCATACCGAAATTCGAAAAAAAGAATAGCCGGATCCATTAAGGATCAATCCGGAAATCCCGTGCTTAAAACACCCGATCCCGGAGTCCCGTTTAAGGTCCCCCTCATTTGTGTAGATGGACTAAATAACAAAACACATTATTACCAGTCATGTCTCAGCCTGTGTGCGATTTTTTTTTTTTTTTTTTTTGGGGGGGGGGGGGTATTTTTGTAGGCATATTAAACATAAATATGTACATCTGTTTTTATGTCATATCTCAACCTCCGTATATTTGGTTTCCTCGGAAATATTTTTACACGATGTATTTTCTGGAAAATACACTGTACTACAAAGACCGTGCAATGTCTTGAGAGAAAGCGAAATTCAGAGAGAGAAGCACATTAATTTATTGTCACACATAATTAGATCTCAAAGGGAGTTACAGAATAACGGATACTGGCGAATGTCAAAATTGAACAAAAAAGTTTGCAAAATTATAAAGAATAACAACGGAAAATAAAATAATTATTTAATATAATAGTGTAGACCATGTACAGAATTAAGAAATCATGTAATGATAGAAGAATTTTACAAAATCGTTAATTGAAGATTTTACAGAATAAGCGTTATATTTAAAGATAAAGAATATTAAGGTCCACACTTCATATTGACCCTTAAAAATCGTTGGATTACTTTCGGTGTTGCTGGTCAGTAATGAATAAAAAATCACTGATCAATTTAAAGGTTGTAAGTGATGCAATATATTCTTATTTTCCTGTTCCCCTTATGTAACTTCCAGTTTTATTAAAGTTTACATTCATCAAAGCCTTAGTTTAATTTAGTTTCCTAAAATAACTAACCCCCACCCCCTTTATTTGTCGCATGTTGTGTATCATGTACTGATTCTATATATACTTCGAACATACATATGTACACTTATGGAACAATAAACATTTAGTAAACGTTTTAAAACGTTTTTGTAGACTTGTATACAATTAATTTTATACAGAACAAAAAAGATATTAACAAAGATGTCAATTTGTCTGCGTGTTTTACTAGTTAACTTGAAGATGTATAAATAACCACACGACACTCTTTCAAGAATTTGTAGAATCATTGATATAATTTTTGTTTATATATGCGATGTTAAGCAGCAGTATATGGACAGAACACGTTCTGTCGTGATATAGTACCAAAACACAAGCTTTTACATGTTCCGCTGCTAAATAAACCGTTTTTTTTTCCAAAAGTTGCCAAATCATATATCGGAACGGAGAAAACGTGTAAACAGATGACTTACGGCAAGATAGTCGAAGAGATTTATGAATTGGTTACCCAAAAATGACAAAGTTCAACTATCATTAGAGCAAATATTAATAAAGATCAAAACCCTGACCACATGCAAACAGACAGCAAAGTACGTTCTAGGATTCAAACTGTAGATGTTTTGCGGAATAACTATAAACTATAAAGGGGGACGGACGGACGGAAGGACGGGTGGCCAGACGGAATATCGGACGGACAGACGTACAGGGGTAGTTGAGTAGTTGAGGGGGGAGCATAAAAAATATAGCTTCAATTACATCTTTTATTGCGTCAACTTGTAGACAGTTACCCTGTTGATTTCTATTTTTAAGTTTTTACCATTTTTGCGTTCATGTACTTACAACGTATTTTTGTCTGAATTAGTAATTGTTTTAGCTATGTATATTGATAATGAACATACATCACATTTTTTACAACGTATAATTTCTTTTTAAACTGTTCCATAAAAGAGGGTCTGATTGGGGTTTACGGAATACAGAATAATGGGCAAAAATTGCAGAATAAAATGCAAAAAAGAAAAAAAAAAATGTATAATGGGGTGCTAAAATATAAAGAATAAAGAATATTGGTAATACTAAATAAAAATTTATGATAATTATCCAGACTCTTATGATAAAAAGAATCTATCAATACGAAACACATAATCATCGTGCATAATCAACACGAAGAACGTTGGAAATTATTAGCATGATAACTTGACGTTATGTAATAAAAATTACGACGTCACGAATTTTGATGTTTTTTTTTGCCAAAATGTTGGGTTTGCGTCGCTTCTACAGGGAAAACGAAGTCGGTGACCATATTTTTTTTGAATATCATCTAATTCGTAAGACAAAGAGGAAAAAAATGTTAATTTAAAAAAAAATTCTATGGAGCGGTTCTCGTGATTTATACCATAAACCGAAAATTGTAGAAGAAAAATATAGATTTACCCTATATATTCAATGTAATTTAGTACCCTCTCGGACCATTTTAAAAATGGTTTTTTCTTGAAAACGAAGTCGGTGACATATACTTTTTTTTTACATTTTCTGATGTATATTTTCAATATCTAATTGAGTTCTAAATTTTTAAAAAATCTATGGACTAGTTTATTTACTGATCCTTGACCTTAAGTAGAAGGTTGGGATTTATTTTAAGGGTTATTGGGCAAACAGTCTACGAATTAAGGGCCAAAAAGGGACTAAAAACAATCTTTTTTGAAGTTTCGGGACAATAACTTTTGTTTAACTCTATGGATCTCTCTGATATTGTACAACGAGGTTCCATATAATAAAGGGAAGGCTTGGTGTCAGTTTGGGGTCAATATCCCTGAACATTTAGGAATAAAGGGCCCAAAAAGGGCCAAAATGAAGCATTTTTCTAGTTTACAGACAATAACTTGAGTTTAAGTGTATGGATCTCTCGGAAATTATACCACAAGGTTTCTAACTACAATGGAAAGGCTGGAATTGAGTTTTGGGGTTTGTGTTTCAAGGGGGTTTCAATAAGTGAGGGGCTAAAAAAGGGCCCAAATAAGCATTTTTTTGTAGTTTTCAGTCAATAACTTGTGTTATCTCTCTGAAATTATACCAAAAGTTTCCATACTACTAAGGGATGGTTACAGGGGTAATGGATCAAATCATTAAGCAATTAGGGAAAAAAAGGGGGGGGGGGAAACAAGTTTTTCTGGTTAAAGGACAATTTAAACGCAGTGTAAGGGAGGTAATCCAATTCCAATTAAAATTTAAAAACTACTGTTATATATATATGTTTGATAACTTGATTACCTCCCTTACACTGCTCAAAATTATGTTATAGGAAGTGATAATTGTCTTGAGATGTGTAGCTGTACATTTATTTTAAGAAGTTTCTTACTGTTAATTAATATTAATCTTAACCATGACTGTAAGTTATTTTATATATTAATACTTTATGATGTATTTAAATGAGTAGTTATTGTTGCCAACTTAATTAGAAATTTGAATTTAGATTATTTTTGGAATAAGGGATTGGGGAGGGGTGGGGGTAAAATTTTCTCATTTCAGATTTCAGAAATTAAAAAGAATTTTTCTTCAAATATTTTTTTTGAAGGGATTTATATTCAACAGCATAGTGTTTTACTCAAAGCGATTTTTTTTTTAAAGTTTATTAGACTGCATTCATTCTGTGTCAGAAACCTTTGCTGTGTCAACTATTTAATGACCATCCAAATTCAGAGCTGTATCAAGCTTGAATTTTGTGTCCATACTTGCCCCAACTGTTCAGGGTTCGACCTCTGCTGTCGTATAAAGCTGCGCATCTGGTTTCGTTTGAATTGTTTTACATTTTTCAATTCTGTGCCTTTTATAGCTGACTATGCGGTATGGGCTTTGTGCATTGTTGAAGGCCGTACAGTAATCTATAGCTGCTAATTTTTGTGTCGTTTAGACTCTTGTGGAGAGCTTTCTCATTGGCAATAATACCAAATCTTCCTTTTTATATTTGTAATTGTTACATTCATGAAAAATGAGGGTTGTGAAGTTAACATGCATTTGAAATGAGGTTCTGTTGACCAGATGCCATAAAATTTTGTCATAATGTTACTTACTTGTATTCTGAGGCGTAATAAAAAATAGTTGAAAGTCATATTTCATCTCTCTACAGAAGTTGAAAACTCAAGAAAATTACTTGACATTTTGAGTTTCACGTATTTTGTTTGAAATTTTCTCAACATATTCTCGGTAAATAATTTATCTAAATCTACCTGTGGTCAATATTTTCAAATTAACTTGCATGGATATTTCTCAAATAACTTCTAAGCCATATCAATTTATGTGAATTATAAAAGACAAACTATTTTTTTTTTAATTCTTGACCATCTTATAGTTAATTAGCCTGAATTTAGTCTCAAGCTAATTATCAATCTCAAGCAATTTATCAGTCTCACACTTATATTTATCAGTCTCAAGCTCTTTACCAGTCTCACAATTATATTTATCAGTCTCACACTTATATTTATTAGTCTCAAGCTATTTATCAGTCTCACACTCATATTTATCAGTCTCAGTCTCACACTTATATTTATCAGTTTCAAGCTATTTATCTGTCTCAAGCTATTTATCAGTCTCACACTTATATTTATCAGTCTCACACTTGTATTTATCAGTCTCACACTCATATTTATCAGTCTCTGTCTCACACTTATATGTATCAGTCTCACACTTATATTTCTCAGTCTCACACTTATATTTATCAGTCTCAAGCTATTTATCAGTCTCACACTTATATTATCAGTCTCACACTTATATTTATCAGTCTCACACTTATATTTATCAGTCTCAAGCTATTTATCTGTCTCAAGCTCTTTACCAGTCTCACACTTATATTTATCAGTCTAACACTTATATTTATCAGTCTCATAATTATATTTATCAGTCTCACACTTATATTTATCAGTCTCAAGCTATTTATCAGTCTCACACTCATATTTATCAGTCTCAGTCTCACACTTATATTTATCAGTTTCAAGCTATTTATCTGTCTCAAGCTATTTATCAGTCTCACACTTATATTTATCAGTCTCACACTTATATTTATCAGTCTCACACTTATATTTATCAGTCTCACAACTATATTTATCAGTCTCATACTTATATCTATCAGTCTCACACTTATATTTATCAGTCTCAATCTATTTATTAGTCTCACACTTATATTTATCAGTCTCACACTTATATTTATCAGTCTCAAGCTATTTATCAGTCTCAAGCTATTTATCAGTCTCACACTTATATTTATCAGTCTCACAATTATATTTATCAGTCTCACACTTATATTTATCAGTCTCACAATTATATTTATCAGTCTCACACTTGTATTCATCAGTCTCACACACTTATATTTATCAGTCTCACACTTATATTTATCAGTCTCACCTTATATTTATCAGTCTCAACCTATTTATCAGTCTCAAGCTATTTATCAGTTTCAAGCTATTTATCAGTCTCAAACTTATATTTATCAGTCTCACACTTATATTTATCAGTTTCACACTTATATTTATCAGTCTCACACTTAAAGTTTTTTGACATTTCAAAAATAAATGTTCGGTGTGAGCCAAGCTCTGTGTTGAAGGATGTACTTTGACCTATAATGGTCAATTGTATACATATTGTGGATTGGGTCGGGAGTTGTCTCATTGGCACTCATACCACATCTTTTTATATCTAATTACTTTTACTTAATTAGTGATATAAACCATCTTTTACATTTTTTAAAAGACAAAGATGAAGGCGGGTTAAAAACAGTTTCTAATGACAAAGAAATTGAGTTAGACTATTATTTAAAGTTGTTTCAAATTCCACACGTTGATGACACAGCTCTACTGGCAGAGTAAAACATGGCTTGTAAAAGCAACTTGACGCTTTGAATAACTATTGTGAACTTTGGAAATTGAAGGTTAATGTTAATAAAAGAAAAATTGTCATTTTTTTCAAAAGGTATACCGTTATCAAACATTTAATTCTAATATAACAATACTGCGTTCAATTTATAAGGGTGTGGGTTGGGGTTTACAAAACCAAAAATAATAGGAAAAAAATAATAAAAAAATAGAGAAAGATGATTAAAAAAAAAGAATAGAGAATGATGAGGTGCTTAAGTATAAGAATAGAGAATACTTCTCAAAAAGTATAAAAAAAAAAGAATGACATGTAAAAAGACTACAATGAGAAAAAATTAAGCCCCCCCCCCAAAAAAAAAAAATATCAAAAATCATGACCCTCATTTAACATTTTTTTGTTTCAAATGAATGATATAAAAAATACCAGACACAAGTTAAACCGACTTAAGAACCAATATAATAACACTGAGAATGGAAATGGGATTATGTCAAAGAGACACCCGACCAAAGATGAAATAACAGCCGAAGGCCACCAAATTGTCTTCAACACAGCGAGAAAATCCCGCTCCCGCAGGTGGGCCTCAGCCGGTCCCTAATAAAAACGTGTACTATTTCAGTGAAAATGGACTTCATACTTAACTCAAAAACATATAAATGAACTAAATTAAAAACAACATACAATACTAACAAAGGCCAGAGAATACTAACTTTTGACATTCGCCAGGCAAACATGCGGCGGGGTTAAATATGTTTTGTGTCCTTCACCTATACCTCTAGCCAACATAGAATTAAGAAAACACAGCAATACGACAGCAAAACTCAGTTTAAAAAAGTCCTAGTCCGATGTCAAAATAGGCAACAAAAGAAACTAAGCAACATGACAATGCTACATAGATTAACAAATGACTACTAGCAGTTACTCTCATGCAAGACCTTAATTTAACTGATTGAAAGAGTATGTCTTTGTCCTATGGAAATCAAGCACAATCCCTCCCGTTATGGGTTAAGTATTATACCATCATAAAATGTACGAGAAGAACATAACCCGTATCATGCCAACAACTTGTTTTAGAATAGTTGTGTTTATTTCCGATGCAAAGACCCTATGAATGAATCAATATTAATACCAACATATTCCATCTTTAATGACCTGATAATGCTGTCGTAGCTATAAATGTACTACTTGATAACATTTTTGTTCGCTTTGGAGATTCCGTATATCGTCAAGTTATTGGAATTCCAATGGGGACTAACTGTGCACCACTTATTGCGGACCTGTTTTTGTATTGTTATGAGTTACAATTTATGACTAAAATTAGCAAAGACCCATCAAAACAACATTTGATACAAAAATTTAACAATACTTTTAGATATTTGGATGATATATTGGCTCTAAATAATGACGACTTCAGTATGTATACTAAAGAAATTTATCCTGTAGAACTTACTTTAAATAAAGCTAATGATAACAATGACCACTGCCCTTTCCTCGATCTTGATATCTATATCATAAACGGGAAGCTTAATACAAAAATTTATGATAAAAGAGATGATTTTTCATTTCCTATTGTTAATTATCCATTTTTAGATGGTGACGTTCCCTTGTCACCATCTTATGGTGTTTATATATCTCAACTTGTACGATTCGCTCGTGTATGTAACAATGTATTAGATTTTAGCGAGAGAAATTTATGTATTACTGAAAAATTATTACACCAGGGTTTTCGATATCACAAACTGGTCAAAACATTTACTAAATTTTATCACCGGTATAAGGAAATAATTCGTAAATATAACTCAACATGCAGACATCTTATACGTTCAGGTATTTCACATCCAAAATTTTATGGAAATATTCTTTATAAAGCACAAAAATGTCAGTATTCTCCTCAGAAACTAACAAAACCTTTAAATAGACTTATTAAAAGGGGATATAGTTACGATACAGTTGTCAGGTCATTAAAGATTGCATATTTTGGCTTTAACATTGATTCACTGATAGGGTCTTTGCATCGGAACTAAACACATTTACTTCTAAAAAAACAGTTGTTGGCATGACACGGGTTATGTTCTTCTCATATATTTTATGATAGTATGATACTAAACCCCTAACGGGAGGGATTGTACCTGATATTCATATGATGAAGACATAATCTTTCAATCAGTTTAATTGAGGTCTGGAGCTGGCATGTCAGTTAACTGCTAGTAGTCTGTTGTTATTTATGTATTATTGTCATTTTATTTATTTTCTTTTGTTACATCTTTTGACATCAGACTCGGACTTCTCTTGAACTGAATTTTAATGTGCGTATTGTTATTCTTTTACTTTTCTACATTGGCTAGAGGTATAGGGGGAGGGTTGAGATCTCATAAACATGTTTAACCCCGCCGCAATTTTGCGCCTGTCCCAAGTCAGGAGCCTCTGGCCTTTGTTAGTCTTGTATGATTTTAAATTTTAGTTTCTTGTGTATAATTCGGAGTTTAGTATGACGTCCATTATCACTGTACTATTATGCATATTTTAGGGGCCAGCTGAAGGACACCTACGGGTGCGGGAATTCTCGCTACATTGAAGACCCATTGGTTGCCTTCGGCTGTTGTTTGCTCTATGGTCGGGTGGTTGTCGCTTTGACATATTCACCATTTCCTTTCTCAATTTTATTTAGTACTTAAGTTTTAAGATTTAATCCGAACGGACAGATTTTTCTACATGTCCAAGGTGTAATACCACCATTGCTTTTCTCCTATTAGTCTTGATTAAATTTGCACAATTTAAAACATTGTGATTAATTTACTTTGTTTAAAATAAAGAAATACTTGGCATGAATAAAGGTTTATCCTTTGACGTTCTATGATTTGGTAGTATATTACACCTTCTACGATGAATAAGTACCGATTGGATATGTTAACTGATATCACACGTGAACAACTTTGTTAATGTCATTTGTGGTGATTTTGTGCTCCTTTGTGCTACATTGTGCTTCTCTGTACATACATATCATTGTGGGTTTTCCACGGGTTTTTCATACTAAATTGAACAAATTGTGTATTGCCATCCAGTTCAACCAAAACAAGTCGTTTTAGTGCAGAATTAATTGAAACATATAAATGATATAATAAATATTTATTACTTCCGGAATTTTCTTAACATCATGATATGCAATGAAAACTATATAAATGAGATACTTTCGTCTTGAAGCACACCTACGTTACATGGAAAATACTCAGAAAATACACTGATATTACATACTAAAATTAATGTTACTGTACATATTTACAATATAATCACTGATAGAATTCGCGAGTAGTTTATGCCATAAACCAGATCGCCAGACTGTGTCAAAGACTTTTGCGAAGTTAGTAAAGGCACAAAAAACTGTTTTCTTTCGCATCTTCAAAAGTTTAAAAACATGAAAAAGACTATGTAAAACAAAAATACCATCTATGGTCGAATAGCCTTTTCTAAATTCTGATTGATTTTCAATTAACAAAAAATAATTTTCCAAAAAAATTAAAAGTCTTGAGTTCAGAACTGAAGTAAATACCTTTCCATTGCAGCTAAGAATTGTGATAGTTCTATAATTTTCAGGATTTTATCCATGCATAAAGTTTTTTTTTGGCACATTTCATTCAGGTCCAAGCTTCTGGTTTTGGTTCCAGTTTTGATACTAGTATGTCCGGCAAAAATGTGTGTACATTACGAATGAAATGTCTGTTAGTTGAGATGACATCTAGTTGATCACTGTGTTGATCACATGTGTGTGATTGACATGCAGTTTGAAGGCGGTCCTCAGATTTGATTTCATATTCGGTGATTTCTTTCGATATGCATTCGATTTCTGTGAGGGTTGGTTTTTTAATAATGATTTTAATTTGATGTGGTGGTCCAATGCTTCGAATTTGAGTGACATCCGGGGTAACGGTACCAGATTGTTTGAAGAATGCGTACAAGTCTAAGACTTGTTGCCTTATGTTTTTATTACGTCCTAAATAAACAAACGGTGTAAAGATTCCACCAATTTTGGTCATCATGCTAGGAATAGCCATTAACATGGGATCCATAGTAACGTCTTTGTTCAATATTTTCCAAAAAAGTAAAATTGCGTAAGGAGAGTAACATAACAGAAAAAATCCTGAAAAAATAAATTTAAAGGTTATAGCAGCACAATCATCCAGGGCTTTCTTCTTTGTTTTCAAATAATTTAATTTTGGATGTAACTGCGTCTTCTGATTGGCTGACGTTATTTTGTTATCAGACCATAGACATAATTTAGTCATGTGACCGTGACGTCATCAACGTTTTTTTAAGGTTTTCTACGGTTTAAAATGGATTTAGAATTAAGTTATAAGAAATGACTGTAATATTTTTTCTGTCCATTCGAAATAACATAAAAAATGTGGTGCACACTGTTAAATAACCCGCTACGCACGTTATTCAGCATTCTTACATTTCTATCATTGTTTTTAAAAATCAGTAAAATAGCAGTAAATACACAACAATTGTTGGTTATGATATCAACAAACCTATAATTATTATAACTGTAATAGCCAGTTCTTTTTCCATTGTCAGTTGGTTCATCCTTGTCCGCTTACAATTGGACCTTAAATGACCTTTGGACTCCGTTATCACCTATAACATACAAGTCAATAAGATGGTCAAACCATACGGTCAAAATACTTCTTTCGTATCTTGAAAGTATTTTTTTACATTATCAACTTATTGTATAAAACTGCATGTTGGTTTTACCAAGGATTCCTTTCCAGTGTCGCAACCAAAAGGGGGTGTTGGAAAATCGTTGTTCATTCTTTGTTACCTTAATTCACTAAATTTACACAGAGTTTAAAAAATCCTAGTGTGTGTTTATTATTTGAGTAGTATGATTAATATTTAAATGGCTCTTTATTCCCAACCCGTACTAACCTAGACATATAAAGTGATCCATACAAAATTGTCATAAGAGCAGAAGACAACCTGTAAATAGACACAAATGATTGGCCAATGTTTTTTTTTTCTCGAATCGGGTCGAAAGCGCTGATTTCGATCCAATTAGGAGATAACTGTATTGTATTTTAAGCTCCGACGGCATCAATTGGGGATTTGATGGTCGCAAATTAAGTTTACTGGCGACGCGTTAGCGGAGACAGTAAACGGGTATTTGCGACCATCAAATCCCCAATTGATGCCGTCGGAGCTTAAAATACAATATTGTTATCTTCATTCTAATGAAACTGACAGAAAACACCGTTAAAACATGTAATTAAAATCTGTCATATGCCGTCTGCGCTTGCGCGTACGTCCTATAGCATCAATTGTCAATTGATGCCATGTAAAAAAGTGACGTTATCCAATCAAAATTAACGTTACAAACGTTGTTACATTAGAATTGTGAATGAAGATACTTATTTTTGTTATATGTAATGTGATATTAGTTATGCAAATGATGGTTGACCTATTGCATATCTAAGAAACAAACTTAACCAGGAAAAACTTTACATTGATCAATGAATCATGAAAATGAAGTCAAAGTCAAGGTCAATGCATGTAGATATGACAGACGGAAACTTCATAGCATAAGGCATCTATATACAAAGTATGAAGCTTAAGGATCCTGGTCTTCTACCTTATACCTGTAAGCTGTATTGCTTTTGGTTTGAAATAAACTATATTTAACGCCGCCGCCGGATCACAAACCCTATGTCGAGCTTTCTGCAAGAGAAGTTGCTTCCTGTGACTGTGGAATTAGTCGACGAATATTCGTGTTCGTTAATCATGATTTTATGTAGGTTGCTGACTCAATGATGTATACCCCATATCTCCTTTTATTCATCATAGAAAAGGTTACCAAAGCAAACACTTTTTATTCAATCGTATTGAGGACACTATTGATCATTTACACTTTATTCGGACCTGATATTTAGGTGACAGTTCATTGTTGAAAGTACTAAACTTAGCTTACTGTGAGAGAAAGATTGAAAACTATTGGTTTCATGTGAATGAATGTGAAAATGTCTGTATACGTAATACTTTTGACAAGTCTTAGTGCTGAAATTTTATTTCAAATGAAATTAATCTATATGGAAAATAAAAGCATAGGTTGTAACACTCTTCAGTTATTAAACGTGGCACATACCTTGACATAAATTGACCCGTATGAGAATATCATTACTGAAACAGGTAAGACAAAGAAAACAATAAGCAATGAAATCACAAATGATTGACCATTGTTGTTTTCTCCAATAGTGTCTATTGCACAGGCTGTTCCGATTCCTTCGTAAATGTACTGGTTCCATCCGACGAGAGGACCTACTGCAAATCCTAAAGCAACAGCACTGGACCCAGTTATGGCACTGATACTAAAGTTGGAGGTCAATCGACTTGAAAGTTCACGTTTTACGACGTAAATGTATTTATCAACTGAATCCATACAGAGCAGTAACATAGAAGTTAGTCCACCATATGACATCAGAAAGGCGTAGTATTTGCATCCAGTGTCACCAAAAAGCCACCCTTCATTGAAGCATGACACGACCACCATCGGTGCACCAAAAACTGACATTGTGAAAGAAATCAAGCATACTGTCGCTATATATTGGTTAGCCCGTGTTAGCAGTTTTCTGTTTTTTACGAAAAGTACAAAGAGAACCGATCCATTAGTTAATGCAGATCCGATATTTGTTATAAGTAATACAATACCGGTTATGTAATGGAACCAAGGTGAAGTCTGTGGCGCGACAATCATTTCAAAAAGATCTGGGACTGTAGAATTCATGATATTTATGCTCGTCAATGCTAAGATAATTATATGTTACCAATTATCAGTACATCTTGCTTTCTGAAATGAAGACAATTATCTTCTCTAAAACTGAATTAAGGTAATAGTAAACTGATAGACTAAGATTCCAACTGACCAACAATGGGGTCGACATCTTGTATAATTTGCTAAGTTGATTATGTTGATATGTATACTATCAATTTTACTTTTTGTAAATATTCAAAACGGGAGAGGAAACAGTGGTTACGATCTCTGATGTTTTGGACAAACGATTGCTCTAACTATAAACTATCTTGTTCTGTCAATTTATCAATGAACATCGGACCGAGTATTCTCTTAAATTCTGTAATTATTGATTTATATCCTAGCAATTGGTTTCCGATCGGACCAATCTAATTAAAATATTGATCTCTGATTACGTGATACTATGTAGTATAACGTAATTAGAGATCAAAATGTAGTATAACGTAATCAGAGATCAATGTAGTATAACGTAATCAGAGATCAATGTAGTATAACGTAATCAGAGATCAATATTTCAATTAGATTGCGATCGGACGCATTCTACATCATGACTAATTTATATTTTACATACAGTGTATTCAAGATCCGATCATCTGCTTTATGTTGACGTAATTTATGATACTGCCACTCCATACCTTTTGAGAAAGGTTAAACTTGTAATGCAATTTTATTACAATATTTTATTTATAACCATTCTAAGATCAATGTCTAATTAACTTTACTTGATCATGTTGATATTGATATTGCGTGGTAAGACTCGAAGGTTTGTGTTTTTTGTACATAGAAGATCATAGAAGACTTCAATAGGTCATAACATGCCTTTGACAAAGATATCGATTTTACTTTTGACAAATGCAGATTCTGGGATTTCCCTTTTAACCATTTGAAACCAAAAATAAAACCAATGCTCAATATATAAGATAAACGTCCAAGAAAGCTTTTCTTCAGTTTCACCTGGCTGATGAATATTGCACGGTCCCTTTTAAAAGAGGCATTGGTAAATTTTCCAATTACAAACGTGTTACTGATTTAAAGAATTATCTTCCTTAATCTTAATCTTTAAAAAAATATATAATTCATTATATTTAAAATGTCTAAATACAAAAACTTACTATTTTATGATCGATTCTTCTAAAGTACACTGTGAGAATTAGTTATATGCATGCAATTTACGGTTATTCGAAAATTTGATGAAATATGAAGTGTGAAAGGAACGTCGTATCGCTCAGTTTGTTGTTGACAGTTCTCAAATGTTTTGGCAGCAATATGTGCTTATTAATTATTATTTATTGTCAGAATAGCGTGTGTCATACAGACAGGTGAGAAAAGCAATTCTCAACACATGTTTTATCACGTGAAATTGTTTACCTATGGACTAAAAGACAGCAACTTATACATTTTAGTTTTTGATGAAAAAGGTATTGCATGGTCTAAAATTCAGAACTTGTTTATGCTGATGAATATGATTGGTTGATCTTCTTCACAACTAGACGACATGAAAGAAATTTTTGACAAATTAGGACAGAAATAAATGCCACATTTTCTAATTACTCGTGTATTTTACTTGGACATGGCATTTCAAACATGGTAGAAGACCCCAAAATCGAATGAAGGCCATGGTGGATTTCCCGACACCACAGAATATAATTACAACTAAGGCGCATGATTTAGTTTTTTTAAATATAACAGGTTTGAAAGTTTAAATCTTATGTCAAGGCTTAGTAAGCTTTAATAAGTCCACTCGTCGAACCCCTAAAGAAAAAGAAAATGAATGGAAAATTGAACAATCTACTGCATTTCTGAATCTTAAAACTCATCCCATTCCCCCCGTTTCGATTTATCCTTTATATTAGAACTATAACCTGGGTATAATACCCGATTTTCTAAGATGACACAACACTTACCTTACTTATGGGGATGTTTTCTTGGGTTATAAAATTAGACAGTGGCAAATTTTTCGGCTCTTAGCTAGGGACTATTTAACCAGCTCCGGCTAAATAGCCTCCTTGCGTGGCGCTTTTTTGCCGGCTCTGGCAGAATAGTAATTTATATACTTTTGCTATTTCGACGGTTTTAATTAAGATTAAAATAGAAGTATATAAATTAATAATAGAAAAGATATTGAAACATTCTTCAATTAATAAAAAATCTCTATACAACTATGTCTTCTGTAAACATTTATACAAAACGTCCATATCAAACATTGAAATTCTTTACTTTACTAAGAAGTCTCTATAAAACATGTCTTTTTAGAATATTTAAAAAAAAAGCTTCAATATTAAAATTGTTACTAGTACTTTATTTTTTTTTATCTTTAATAGGAAATCTAAAAAAATATTTCTTTTTTAAAAATATATACAATACTCATAAGCAGAGCATACGAACACATATAAAAAAAAATCCGACATTCTGATTAAAACTTTTGATAAAAATATCCTATTAGTTTTGAAACAAAAAGTAACACCCTACAACCTCAAACAGCTAAAAACGCGCGTAACAAAACCAGTGCTTTGCTTTTTAGTGAATATCTAAAATCTGGCACCAGAAAGGTGCTACCACTGCAGACATTAACTGAACATAACACTTGTTCCTTCAAGTTTTCGTCTGCATCACTTTTTCAAAAATTGCAGATGTATATACATTCAGTATTCAATATTCATAGAATAAATGCTGTCAATAGCTAGATTTCTATGCATTGTGTGTACAATATTTTTTTATTAATCTTATATTATTTTATTGCACCATAGACTATAGATTATAATTAAAGTTGTATCAGGTTTTCATCAATTTAATAGCGCCACATAGGCTATTTTGCCAGAGACGGCAAAATAGCCACTGCCATAAAATTAATTTCATAAGAACACTTACGAGATTTAAGATTGCTTTACGAATGGTAGAATTTTCAGTTAAATGAATCTGGATCATTGGGGTCATGATTTACTCTTTCAATCAATTGATATCATCTGCATGTCGTCGACGATTGTTAACTGTCGTTATTCATTTTAAAACATATTCTCTTCAACAAATAAACTAATTTTAAATGAACTTACTGACTTCGTACTATAACATGGAAGTCCTCTCAGAGACGGGTTAAACCAATTAAGAAAAACAGGGAAGGGGCAGGGTTCAACCCATATGTCCCCATTCAAAAGCATTGATCATAAAACAAAGCTGGGGGTTGATAGTCCTAGAAAGAAAGATTTACTACAAGTACTATTACATAAACTTAACATGATACAGGTAAAAATCCAGGATAGTTAATGAATCTAATATTTTTTTTTAAAACTTTAACTGCAGACTGTATGTAATGTTAACTGGAAGAAAACCTAAGTCCATTTATATGAAAAAACAAGTACAAAACTTTAACAAAATTTGCATTCTTGATACTAGCATTTGATCATAAACAATCTTCTGTACAAGTTTTGTAGAAATCCAGGATAGTTTTAGAAAGTTATTAAAATGTTAAAAATTTTAACCACTGAGTGAATGTAATGTTTCCTGACAGAAAAACTAAATCCATTTTAAAATAAGTAAGATTCGGATAAAAATGAGTTTTTTTACAAAATTTACTTCTGGATACTATCTTATGATCATAAACAAGCTTCTCTCCAAGTTTGGTAAAAAACCAGATTAGTTTAAGAAAGTTATTTAAATTTCAAAAACTTTAACCACAGAGTGAATATTTGTGGATGCCGCCGCCGACGGAATGTAGGATTGCTATGTCTCGCTTTTTCGACAAAAGTTGAAGGCTCGACAAAAATGAAAATTATGTCATGGTCAGATGAAATTTGCCAGAGAGACATGTATACCTTACAGTCGATCTATGTGGTTGCCATATTATGTCTAGTGTCCAAGATAAAACTTTTACCATGAAAACTTAAGATTAACCATAAACATGAGATCAAGGTCAGATGACAATGCCAGACAGATATATACATCTTACAGTCATAAAGTTAACTTAATAGTATTGCTTATAGCTTAAGAAAAACAGATTTAAACTTAAACAATAATAAACTGTTATCACAGAGATATGTCTCGCTTTTTTGTAATTTATATAGTGCAAATGTTGAAATAAAAAATAGCAAAACTTTAACATGTCAGTTTAGCAAATATTCAAAGTCAATGAACCATGACTGATGGTACATGGCTAAACAATTTCCATGGAAGTTGACAATCAAACCACATCTTCTTACTTATAAAGGCCATGTTGTAGTTTATCAGTATATTGAGCCTTTTGTTACCATGCTAGTTAAGTCCTCATAAATTTGTAAGAAAAACTATCAAAGATCTGTCATCAAATTCTCCAAATAACAAAAATCAAAGTGCTTGTAAGCACTGAATGGTAAAGATTGCTTTAATTTATCAGTGGTAAGGGAAAAGTAAAATTTAACATTGCATTGTACAAAGCATTGGTTGTAGTAGATTCAACTACAATTATGGACAAAGGAAGATAACTTTGATTTTAAAGATTACTTTCACAATGACATGATTAATATTTTTAGAATGGGGTTTAAGGTTCCCGCACCTTGCACAAGCTATGTAATTTTCTTCACAAGTATAATATTATTTTGTAACTTATATCTAGGTATAAAATTTCATTGATAAAATTCTGGAAATGTTCATGGAAAGGATTCATAGAATATCATGGCACTGTATTTTGTGTATCTCAAAAGTAATGATAAGCCCTTAGATATTTGAACTGCATCAACATTTATACTCAAGGAATGTCAGGTATAAATATGATCGTGGGCTGTAGATATGTTTATAGTTTAAAATGCAGAAAAAGATTTGGGAACTGCCATTTTCTACCCATTTTTGCATATCTTGAGATGTTAACAGCAACAAAGAAAGAATAATGTCAGTGGAGGTAGACATATCTATTTTAAGTTTTCAAAAATATAGAATTAAAACTTTAATAAAATGCTTTGCTGAGCGCAGCCTGATACTACCCCAGAGGTTGAACCCTGAACAGTCAGGCCAAATTTGGACACAATATTCAAGTTTGATACTGTCTGAATTTGGATTATCAAAATTTTTGACATAATATAGGTTTCTTACACAAAACAAATGTCAAGATCTTACAAATCTATTGTGCAATACTGTGCAATTAAAGATTTCTTCTTGAAACTTTGAAAAAATTTGAAATTTGAAAAATTTTGAAAAAAAAATTGAATCCCTAATAAAAAATTGGACCTCCAAACACTTTTTGAACCACCCCTTAGAGCAATTACCCCGTCACGCGATCCTTGCCTTTCCTTTGTAGTATTGAATCTTGTAGTAAAATTTCAGAGAGATCCATACACTTAAACACAAGTTATTATCTGGAAACTAGATATATAGATATAGGGAGATGTGGTGTGAGTGCCACTGAGACAACTCTCTATCCAACACAGCTTTGGCTCACATGGAACAACAAGCTATAAAGGGCCCCAAAATTATTAGTGTAAAACCATTCAAATATGCTTGTTTTTGGCACCTAATTCCTGCATGAATGGGGCAATAACCCCCAAACTCAATCCTAGCCTTCCTTTTGTGATATGGGACCTTGTGGTACAATGTCAGAGAGATCCATACTCTTACATGCAAGTTATTGTGCAGAAACTACAAAAATGCTTGTTTTTGGCCCTTTAAAATTCCTAAGCTGTTGGCACCATAACCCCCAAAATGAATCCAAACCTTCTACTTGTGGTATTAAACATTGTGGTACAATTTCAGAGCAATTGAAACACTTATATACAAGTTATTATCCTCAAAGCAGTAAAGTGCTTGTTTTGGGTTTGTAATTCCTAAACAGTTGACACCATCATCCCCAAAATCAATTCTAACCTTCCTTTTGTGGTATTGAACCTTCTTCTTAAATTTCAGAGAGATCCATTCATGTAAACTAAAGTTATTGTTCACCAACCAATGTGTCTTCTGACGATGTAGACAACGTCATCATACCATTATACGATCCCAAAATTTTTTTGCAGTCGTATAAAAAGTATTATAATTTATTGCATGTCACTTTTAATTTGAACTAAAATTAGCGGCCATTCTCTGATGCTTGCCCCACTTTGAAATGTTAAGTGAAATGCTGTTTAGAATGCTATGATCAGGGGGCAAATTTAACTTTTTTTGTGTACTTTTTTTACTGTTATTTTCATGCTTTCTTTTACATAAGTTAAGACAAGAAAAAGAGAGTCTTGATCCTGATTTTGAAGACTTTGATAATCTCAACGATTTTCTTTATCATAATCAGGATCAAGGACAAGAAAAATGTCAACATTGTCTTCCATATCATCACAATCCTCACGACAACCATAGGGTGCCGGACATGGTTGTCAGGAGCACTGTCCAAAAAATTTCCACATTTCGGTAGCCGGGACCAGATCAAATGATGCTATATATTCAGTGAGAAACAACAATTTAACATTTTGTGATCTTTAATTCATATTAATGTTTCATAAACGTTTAGATCTTCCTTTTGAATGTCACTTATTTTTTTTAAAAATTTGTCCAGTGGTTTAAATAATTACAAAACTTCCACATGTATGTCTGTGTTGTGAAGGACGCTCACCAGATATATTTATTAACTTGATCAATTGTAATACATTGTACCCCAAGTACCGTGTAATTGATTTCACAGTTAATTTTTTTTGGGGGATAATCAAACTGAGATTGCAATGCAATCGTTGATTTTTACCGACAAATTTCTACTGGTTCACCGGACCACCAGCTGACAAAATCTACTGCTCTGACGCAAATTCTACTGGTCTTGTAACTCCAGACCAGCGCCAATTTCCACCCCTGGCTATGATAAAAAAGTAAACAATTATAGGTCAAAGTACACCTTTCAACACAGAGCCTTGGCTCACAATGAACACCAAGCTATAAAGGTCCCACAAAATGACTAGTGTACAGGAAAAACAACTTTAATCTTATGAACAACATGAACAGAGTATATCTTGATACAACATGCTGAGGACGGTCAAACCAAAGACTTGAAATTGTTATATTCTGTTTCTCTTCAAATTTAGGAACAAGAGCAAACAGGGTGTTCATTTACAAAGCATCTCCATTCGGTTTTAACAGAACAAGACCTGCTTTAAACCAAAAAAGAAAACATCAACATTTAATCACCTTTATTCTTCATAGATTTTCTTGTACACATTCTAAGACAAAATATTCATATAGTGTAAAATTTTATATACAACATAATGTGAAACAAAAGCACTAATAGTTGAGAGTTATCACCATGAATATCTTCATAGGAAACTCTCTTGAGTGATTCTTAACTTAAGATATTTACAGATATACATGTATAAAAATAATATTATCTTAAAACAGAAGGTAAGTATCTGGTGTGTACAACCTACATCATTGTAAATGTCAGCATTTAGTAGCAAAACATTTTAAAAACGTGTTTCAAGATTGTTTACAAGTAATTCTTAATTCCAGACTGGCATGAGAAAGTATCTCTTCAATCTGTTAAATATTATTATTTATATGTTTTCCTTGGGTAATTGTACATTTTTTTCACTTTCCCATATTCAGTGTTCGGTTCAAGTCAGTTAAAAAATATGTAATAGTTGCAGAAAAAACATTTATGCTAGTTTCAACTTCCAAAAATGCAGGTTGTACACATTTGATAAAAATAAAGTTTGTGATATCCACCGTCACAATGTGGTGATGGATTCATAACAAAGACTTTATAAAATACCTCAGGTTTAAAGATAATTAGATGGAAGCTTTCATAGGTGAAGGTCATTCATATCATTAAATCAATAAAATCAAGAAATTAAGAATAAATTTAGTAAAAAAGAAACCTTAAGTGTACCTTATACATTATTTTATCTGAGTTGTGTTTTAGCTAGTAGTTCTAACTCTTCCATAGAATAATGATGAAGTATCTTGCACAGAGCATAGAATATTTTGTTTCTTTTTTTCAAAATATTTATTGCTTTTACACTTCACTCTCCTAAAAAGTTATTGAATATATTCTCAATGAAAGTTTTGAAAATAAAATGCCATTATATAACAAGGCTTTGACTACTTTTTCAGTTTGCTGTCAATTCTTTCAATGAAAAATAATCAGCCCATATTGATCTTGAATATAGTTGAAAAAGCCAAATCCTTACAATCAAGTCTAGAAAACACATCAAATATAAGTTATTTTATTGTTATTAGGTAAAATAGTTGAAGATCAGATATATTTCAAAGCTATTATGTTCTAAGGGAAATAACCAGTAATACTTATTAGGCAAATGGAACTCATTTTCCCTAGTGCCATTAATATTTCAAGAAACTAAGTTTTTATGGAAGCAAGTTCAATAATATTAATTATGATTGAAGCTGTTATTAAGCTTAAGTTATTTTATTAATTAATCAGGACAAGACATCAGCATTAATACATCCTTTACATTCTGAATCAAATAAAGCATTCTTCATTATCATTTTGAACATAGATTAATTTTGGTTTGCTACTGAATTTAGTTTTTACATGGCTACTTCTGCTAGGTAGATTTTTATAGAAAAAATAAAACAGAGAAGTAAAATTTGTGAAAGCTAAGAAAAAAGGAATATGAGATATAGTAACATCCACAACTGATGGTAAATTGTTAAAATCTTTTTCCAATAAATCCCATATATATATAGCATAACAGTAGTGAAACAAAAGTTCATCTCCTTCCAAATTTTCTTTTTTTTTTAATTTAAGAAGCAATTTTTGCCAATTTATATAGAAAGTTCTAAATAATGACCTATAAAAATCACAAAATGAAATGCTCCCAATCCAATCCTATCTAAAATGACAAAGCTAAGAACTATAAACTGTACAAGTTATCATACATTCCATACAGACCATAATATACAAACATAGAATACAAAGTATCCATATATAATTAACTTTCATTCCATTCATACATTAAATACCATCAGACAGAGATAATACAAATATTAGTACTGTGGGAAACAAAATGTCAATCTACACTCACCTTTATTGGACTTTATAATTCATCAGAAAAATACATTGTTTTTCTTTATATCCAATACAATAAACTAAAACTGTATAGAAGTGCTTTTTTACTGTATTTATTATTCAGATTTTTATCTAATACAAATTCACCTATTTTATATTAGTATTAGTACGATAGTATACATTTGTTTACTTTTGAGGTTGATACAGGCATTTATCATCCATCTCCAATTTTCTAGATTTGCTCAAGATATCTTTCTGCTAGAAATATTATTTGCTTTGGAAGTTGATAACTTTAACAAGCTGTAATACTCAATAAAATGTATCAAAATAAACTTAACACTGATAAGAAGAAGAAGAAAAAGAGTTTGAACTACTTCATAAGGCCTTGGTCTAGAAAATATCTATAAAACTGACATTTAATGTTCCAAATCTGATATAATTCTATCTTGATTTACCCCCAGTGCATATAATGTTTAAAAAAAAAATAGGATTCCCTATGCTTTCATTAAATGAAGAAAAAAATCTTATAGTGATATAATATAAATAATATGGCAGAATACAATCTTTCTAGCTAGATAACATTGTTAGACGTCAATAAATAAAAAATATGTAACTCTACAAAAGACAGCACATTGCTAACTGTCAGGGTTGATACAATCTTCAGGGATTATGAAAATTATTATTAAAAGCCAAGAATATGCAAACATTATGTGATTTCAATACATGTAAGGGATATTGTGACTTCTTCTAATGAAAATAAACTTATCAAAGAAGATAGCATCATTGCATTTCTGTCATTGAAATCAAAATGTTACTTAAGTAGTGTTTTTACAATGGACTTCAAATAAGAGCATTAATTTTAGTAGACTAACTCCCACTTTTCCACATTTTTATGCTCAAGAGTTTTTCTACCAATAAGATAAGAATAAATGAAGACTTTGAGACAGTTCCCTAATCATGCAAACAAACAAATGTAATAAATATATCTTTTTTACTTCTAAAAATTCTAAACTGAAAGTAAAACCAGGAAAAGCTGCCACTTAAAAAAAACTTTTATGAATTGTTTGCTCTCAACATTTTTTTAAAAGTTTAGAATCAATATTACACATTTTATATTTCAAATTATTATGCAACCAACATAAAAATGCATACAACAACAGAAAAAGAAAATAAGATTTTTTCCAAATTTTGGGGGTTGTCTCCAAAAATACAGGTTAGATGTAACAGGTATAACTTTAAGAATTAAAATAACATAAGCCAAATTAATATATATTTCACTCAATACCATTTAAAAACTTCAATGATATATTATACTCATTCATTATAACAAGTCAAATTTCATGTTAACTGAGAAAAAAATAATACCTCACCATTGATGAGATAGAACAACATCTTACAGAAAACAAATGTCTGATATTAAATACCAAATGATAGAAGTTGAGTCTGTGATTTCCTTTATATCTGACCATTTACACTGGACACATTTATACACACTATATAACCTGTTACTGTGATGATGACGTGAATGGCTGTGATGAGGAAAATGATGGCGGCTTCATGCCTTCTAACTGATGAACTTGTTGATTTAAAAACAGGATCCTAAAACAAGACATCAGTTATTACATAATATGCATTTCAAAATAAAACCTATTGCAGTCAATACAGACATATTAAAATGGTTAAATCCCTTCTCTGATACCTGGGAAGAAAAGTATGTGTACTTTCTACTAGGATATTATCCAATGCTTATCTACCAAACTTCTTTTTCATTTCTGTAGACTTTTTTCTAAAATGCTTTCATGGCTTTGGACTGTTCCATAATCATGATAATTGAACTTATATAATTAAATGTCGCTGAGTTGTTGTATTTTATTGAGTAACCAAAGCCCTTGTTTTACTGATTATGATGGTTTTAAACATTGTATCACTGTGTAATGAATCAATATAATAAATATAGTTAGCCATGTTATTCCTGAAAACTGTGAAGGAGACAGATCTCAAGAAAATGTAACTTATGAGGTATTTAAGATCATAAAACATCTATGTACAATATATTGGTTATCCAGCTACCTTCAGGATTTGTAAGGCAAAAGTAGCTGAAATGCCTTTTTGTCAGCTGAATTAAACTGTTTCATTTTCATCATGTTCATTGGCCTTTTCTGATGTTCTTTGAATTGCTTAAGCCTTATATGTCAATAAAACACACTTGCAAGATTTGGTGTGTAATAGTTTTTGTGCCATAAATTGACCTTGTTCTTACCTTTGTTCATGAAGTGTAGATTGTATTTCAGCCAGCCTCACTAATGATCGAGCTCTCTTTAAATTAACACTAACTTGACTGCAATGAAAACTACCAATCTTTAAACCTTCTTCCCAATATCTATTTGCCTGAAAAAGAATTCACATTTTTTACATTATATCTATATACTCATTTTCATGCTTACAGCAATAGATATAAACAATAAATCAGTAAGTAAAAAAAAAAAAAAATAGAATTACATTACTTATGTTCAAATCTTAAAATAGTATTGATGTATGCCATGTCCAGGAAGGGTATCATGGGTATTGGTAATCATATCAGTCAAAAGAGGGTCAAATTTCCTGAGCAGCCATGTCAAGCAAAATACTTCTGAAGTCTCCCAAACATCCCCTTCGGAACACAATATATTTGTCTTATTACACCCAAATGTTAATGTAATGATTAAAAAATTTGAAATCCAATTCCATTATTCTCTTTCTTTTAGATGTAAGCAAAAGCAACCACATCACAAAAATGTTCAAATTTCTTTGTGGAGGGTATAAAAAGGAATACATGTTTTGGGAAATACATTAGTTGAGAGGGTAACAAAGGCATTGCCTTGTGCATTAATCCTGGTGATGGTGAAATATAAAAAATATTTGGGAAATTATTAGAAACACACTAGATCTATATCAATTAATTAAATAATCGAGAATACTTAAACTATAAGAAATGTAAGTACAGTCGAACCTTGTTGTGTTGAATCGAAGGGACCAGACGAAAGTAGTCGAAGGGACCAGACGAAAATGTAGTCGAAGGGACCAGACAAAAGTATTCGACTCATCGAGGTTAGACTCAACCCAGGTCGAGTGTGACGTCATATATTTTAAATGTATGAAATACCAATATGTGATTTCTGTAAACTAGATGCATGTTTATTGACCATTGTGCTTTTTTCGATATGATAATATATGATTGTGTATTTATGTTCTGTATTTTTAAGATTCAACCCACAACATTCACAAATAAAATCAATACACAAATATTTACAAAGGTCAATCACTATAAATTATGGAATCACTCGCGAAAATATTTTCATAACTAATCTTGAAAGAATGTGAACAGTGTTCATAGATTAAAAAGACCGACTCATGATAATTAATAAAATATTTTAATCCATTTAATTATTGTTCTTATTCTTGGTTAATTTAATCTCAGCTTGGGTCATTAAAATTCATTTCGTTTTTATACCAAGTGAAATAGGTTCAGCACATTCAAGTTCCGCTTGGACGATCAACAAAGGTGTTGATTAGCTGTCATCATAAACATGTCATTTTAACTGTTTTACAAACAAGTATGTTTACACAGCTTTAATCACTTATGGAAATGAATAGGTTAAACAAGGAAAACATAAGTTATGAATTTTATTTTTAAAGTTTTTATTTCTTTCAATTTTTTTTTTAATTTTGAACTTCTAGACATCGCAGTCAATTTACATCAATTTTACATCGATGGGACTTAAGAATTAGCTCGACTTAACAGAGTATTCGAATCATACGAGTTCGACTCATCAGAGGTTAAAATGCATTGATCAAACCGGAATTATGCCGGGACCGAGAAATTACTTCGACTGTAGTATCTGATTATTTATGTCCGACACTTAAAAGTAGACTCCTGTTGGACTGCATCTGCCATCCACATGAAGCATTAAAAATCTACCTACCTGTCTTTCTGCATGTTCAGCCTGCCAGCCAGACACATGGCTAACTAAATTTTCATTGTAATATTGTTTTAAAGAGTTCATCATATCAGCTGCTGGATCTTTAGTAACACCCATGTTTGTTAGTGGACCTGCCTCTACACATGCATTCTGAGAACTTGTTGTACTATTTGGACTCATGCTGAAATACAAAAGTTAAACTTATTTACAAACACCAATTATTTATGAAAATGTTTGCCTTAATAGAAAGAATCAATTTGACATTGTATAAGAAGCTTGGAAAAATGCAGGGAGGTAAAGCCATTCCAAATCTACTTTTTACAAGCTCTAAGATGGAAGTAATTATTGTCTTAGAATATGTTTTTCTGTAGGGTCTACAATACAACTTTTTATTCAGGTACAAATTATTGTTAAACTAGAGTTTGCTTTTCTTTCACTCCTTTTTCATTAGTTTACCCAGCCATTTAAAGTATACATAGGTTGTGAGCCTCAGCTGATTTCTATCACATTTTAATAAATTTTTCATATGTTAAGGTTCTATCTGCTAAAATTCTTTCATTATGCAATTGAAGAATTTCAGTAGATTTAAAAATTTGTAAGGGTTCTGCGGAACCCAGTGTCTCGCCTACTTTTGCAGTAAATTGCAGGCTCAACAAAATTGAGGGAAAAAATCAATAAAAATTTACGCTTGATACTATCTTTTGATTGTAAGAAGCTTCTGTCCAAGTTTGGTAAAAATCCAGGATAGTTAATGAATCTAATAAATGTTTTAAAAACTTTAACTGCAGACTGGATGTAATGTTAACTGGAAGAAAAACTAAGTCCATTTATAAGTAAAATACAGATACACAGGTACAAAATATTAACAAAATTTCCTTCTAGATACTAGCTTTTGATCAGTAACAAGCTTCTGTCCAAGTTTGGTACAAATCAAAAATAGTATAAGAAAGTTATCAAATTTTTTAAAAATTTAACCACAGAGCGAATGTGTGCTGGCAGAAAATCTAAGTCCATTTAAAGTAGAATACGGAAAAAATGGATTTATCGTTTTACAAAATTTACTTCTGGATACTATCTAATGATCATAAACAAGCTTCTGTCCAAGTTTGGTAGAAATCCAGGATAGTTTAAGAAAGTTATTAAAATTTTAAAAGCTTTAACCACAGAGTGAATGTAATGTTTTCCCGCAGAAAAACTAAGTCCATTTATAAGTAAAATACGGAAAAAATGGAATTTTATTTTCACAAAATTTACTTCTGGATACTATCTAATGATCATAAACAAGCTTCTGTCCAAGTTTGGTAGAAATCCAGTATGGTTTAAGAAAGTTATTAAAATTTCAAAAACTTTAACCACAGAGTGAATATTTGTGGACGCCGCCGCCGACGATGACGGAATGTAGGATCGCTTAGTCTCGCTTTTTCGACTAAAGTCGAAGGCTTGACAAAAATGTAAAATGCAATAAAACCTAAAAAGTATGTTTCATTTTGTATATAAGTTTCTTTATGTAAGAAAAATAAGTTGTTTTCAGTGTGCATGACTGAAAAATGTTTCTTGAATAATCTCTACCAAAGAAATTTGTGTATAATTTTCTTTATTTTGACTATACTACATAAATTTACCATGATGTTCTGCTTGTATCTGATGCTGGACTTTCTCCTCCTTGCCTGTCATCTCCTTTCACAGAAAAATGATGTGATGTCATGTGATTACCATCCATAGATATCTCTTGCAACATATCTAAGTGTGGTGATGGATGCGTTACCATTCTCATATTAGGGGAATGCTGTTGGACATGCATCCTTCCATTCATAGGAGGTGTTGGTTGCTGTGACATCACTCGGCCATAAATTGATCCCTGGTTTTGGACTGGCACATGTGACGTCATTTGAAGGTGAGGATTGGATATTGTCTGTTGGGGATGTGTTCTATTCATTGAGTGCTGGTGGCTAGATGTGATTGGGATTTGAATTGGAGCACTCCTCGTGGCTGGATGTGGTTGCTGTTGTGAAGTAACCGGGGTGTGACCATCAGGACCTAAAACAAAGTCTGAAATGTATTATTCATCATTTATTATTAACAGGAATTCTGTATACAAAAAAAACAAACTTTTTAAGTTATAATATGTATAAAGCTATAAATCTATATTGAAGATCAAATGTCTAAATTCCACAAACTTTTATGTTAAAATAATAATAGTCATTATTAAACAGTTTCTTACTAGACACATTTAGAAATAAATGAAATACCTGCTATCCACCAGAAAAGTGAAAACAGCTTTCTGAAACGCATCAATCACATGTATGACTAAGTCTCAGAAGAACAAGTCATACAGAACGTGTATAATTTTTACTGTTTTGTAGGGGAACGTTTAGTTTTTGTTGTAAATGTTGAATAAGAACCATGCAGTGATTTTGCTAGCCCTCGTCACTTTCGTAATTTAAGAAGGGGTTTTCGCATTGACGAAAGTATTTCAAATCAATTTCGTCACTTAAATTTTGAAAGTGTAAAAATATTTTCACATTAAAATACTATAAATCTACCTGTCTTTATGTTTTTGACAAGTTTATGACCCTCACGTAATTAACACTTTCAACAGGTGTTATAAGTTGTGATTACAACTAATCCAATTATTGCCATCAGATGGGTCACTAATCCGTTAATTATTAATAAACCTCATAATTGACCATCATAATTATTTCCCCAGGAGAATCAGTCAGTTGGCATTTCAACAACCAGGATTATACAATAGTTTTCGTCATTTGATCGAAATTGTTAACCCCGGACAGTTCGCATTTGAATTTCAATATTTCTCAAATGATCACAATTTGAAGTTCGTTTGTCGTCGATTCGTCACTCAAATGCATTTTCGTCATAATTGATATAAATGCCATCAAAAACTTTATTCAAAATGTTTAAAAAGTCACCGGAGTCTTCACGAGTTAAACAGGTGCTTCCTGTACTGTGTGCTACGCATGCGTGAAAGTATTTATGACTATTTATAGACCTTGATTAATAATGTAAAATACGAAATCCTTTAGAATCAATTAAATGAGAGACAACAAGTGAAACTGCGAGCTACTGCTTACTGATGATACCCCCGCCGCAAGTGGATAATATTAATGGTGTAAAAATATGCAAGTGTTCGGTAAACAGGAAGTTGTCGAGTGATGAATCTGAAAACGCATCACAGGGTATAGCTGACTTATATAAATCCTGAAACCAAATTTCAGAAATCCTTGTATTGTAGTTCCTGAGAAAAATGTGACGAAAATTTTCAACTTGGCTATCATGTGTAAAATCATACAAGTGTTCGGTAAACAGGAAGTTGTCAAGTGATCAATCTGAAAACGCATCACACGGTATAGCTGACTTAGATAAACCCTGAAACCAAATTTCAGAAATCCTTGTATTGTAGTTCCTGAGAAAAATGCGACGAAAGTTTCATGGGACGGACTGACTGACGGACGGATGGACGGACTGACGGACGGACAGACAGAGGTAAAACCGTATACCCCCCCTTTTTTAAAGCGGGGGTATAAATATATATCTCTTACTAAAAGAAATTGAACCACAAAAATGATAATTTCCTGATGAATCCGCACTCGTTTTGAATTTATCATCCACGTGTCACTTCACGTTTTCAATTCAATTTGAAACCGAAAGTAGTAAACGTGATCTATTTTTAATTTGTTTACAACCTCCTTTCAGTCGTTATACTGGTTCCAAAAAGGATTTTATACAGTTCCAACTTAATAGAAATGATAACCAAACATAGATTTAGAAGTTTTATAAGGATACGGATTATGCAGTGATATAATCAATGCAAGTTAATTTCTGCTGTGATTCCTTGTTTAAAAAAAATGAATCCAACTTTTGTTGATCAGGAATGTCCTCTGGAACAAACTGAAGAGAAATTGTGAACTAAGTTTGCACATCCCATGTCAGAATCTTTCATAATAAGGGCCAATACAGTCACATCATACAATACTGACTGCCAATCATGCCCAAGTCCTTTAAAATCTGACAAAGTCAAAGATGAAGCTAGTAATATAAATCCTTGGTCCCTTGCTGTTACACAAAAAAAAAGATTTGATTTTTATAGCGCCCAAAAGTGACTTAAGCCCTCAAAATCCTAGCTTAAACCCTGACCATGTATTAAAGATTGATTATGACAAGGGAAGTTTCTAGCAACCTTGATCCCCCATGAGGTATGGTCAGTGATTGATTACAGTATTTATGAATAGCCACTAACCTGGAGTCTGTTGTTGTGCAATTTGTCTTTTTATCACCTCCTGCAACTGATGTAATGTCTGCAATGCTGTGGATAATAAATATATGTGTTTAAGTCTAACTATCTTCTGTAGATAATTATAAATAACAAAAGGCTCCAAAGAGCTTGTCTCCCTTATATAATCTATAGATACAACGCAACAAGAAATTTAGTGAAAATAGAAGGTGGGTGTTCTAGGCTATTTTTTGTTTGTTTACCTGTCAGCTTTAACAATCTATTATGGTTTTCAAGATATAGGACAGTAATGCATTGCATATGTACTATTTTAAACCATGATGGCAATGCTTGTTTTCTAAAAAAAAAAAAAAAAATGGGGAATGGGACAAATATGATGCCTTTGCTTGCATATCATATCATATCAAGTTATAAAGGGACATAACTGAAGAACGGTAAAAGTGAATCTGATGTTACCCTAATTTGAACTTGATCTCAGTTATATGGTAATTAAGTATTGTGTATAAGTTTAATAACATTTGGATGCATGAGGCAAACTAAAGTTAGAGAATGTAAATAGCAATTTTCCATTTGAAAAGGGGCATATAAAGATATAGAATGGTTAAAGTGACACCACTGAAATTCAAACTTGATTTGTGTTTTGTGGTAATAATAATTTTTTATAAGTTTCATAACATTTGATAGAGGCAAACTTAAGTTAGAGAACGGAAACCAACTTTGGGAATGGATAGACGTACGGATATATAGACAGACAAAGGTAAAACTTAATGCACTTCATGTACATTATACCCTATACTAAAGGTACTTTGCCCCAAATTTTGTTGAAATTAATTCAGTAGTTTTATAGAATATCTTTGAAAATAAATGAAAGGCTTGAAATTCTGTGAGTTCACTTTCAATGAAGCAAGCAAGTAATTCACATGTAACAATTAAGAAGAAAGATATAACTACGCACATATGCTCCTCAATTGTTTTCAGGAAGCACTGATGTAAATTTATAATGTATCTACCTTTATTTGTTAAGTCCTGATTGTTTTGGACACCACTGAGTTGTGTAATTAATTGTGGCAGAGCTGATATTAAAGGGCCTGTCGTACTAGTACTTGGTATCCTTGAGGACAGGTTAAGTGATCCAGGAGTGGTGACGGAGGCTGGCGTGGATACTGGTCCTAGCTGTGGGGTACCAGCACAACTAGACTGCCGAGAACTAGTAGGTGTACTACTGGGTGATATGTCCATATCCTCATGATGCTCTGAAATAAAAAATGTATAGGTAAATTGCTAATTGATATACTTAATGTATCTAACACATGTAACATATTAGGTTATAAATTTAAAGACAATATTGTTACTTAAAATACACATCTGATGATGTTATGCATGTTAAGTGAATCACTGTGAAACAGGGTGAACGCTTGTTAATGCATAAAAGTGGTACCTAACACTACAGGGAGATAACTCTGTAAAGTCAGCTAAACGTTTTGATTATGTTGTGTTGTAATTGGAATATTAAGCTTCTCAATGATCAAAACTGGTGTTTGTCAAACTGCTATATAACCAGTGTAATTTTTCTGACAAAACGGTTGGTTCAAAATTTTTGAAATTTTTATTTTTTTGTTTAAGGTGGTACCTAACACTACAGGGAGATAACTCTGTAAAGTCGGCTAAACGTTTTAATTACATTGTGTTGTAAAGGGAATATCAAGCTTCTCAATGATCAAAGTTGGTGTTTGTCAAACTGCTATATAACCAGTGTAATTTTTCTGACAAAACGGTTGGTTCAAAATTTTTGAAATTTTTATATTTTTGTTAAAGGGTCAAAGTAAATACATTGTCAAAATTTTATGAAAATTAAACGAGCCAAATTAATTTTAGTGAAAGTGTTGGGTACCACCTTAAGGGTCATATTAAAGTAAAGACTTTTATGAAAATTAAACGAGCCAAATTAATTTTAGTGAAAGTGTTGGGTACCACCTTAAGGGTCATATCAAAGTAAAGACTTTTATGAAAATTAAACGAGCCAAATTAATTTTAGTGAAAGTGTTGGGTACCACCTTAAGGGTCATATCAAAGTAAAGACTTTTATGAAAATTAAACGAGCCAAATTAATTTTAGTGAAAATGTTGGGTACCATCTTAAGGGTCATATCAAAGTAAAGACTTTTATGAAAATTAAACGAACCAAATTAATTTTAGTGAAAGTGTTGGGTACCACCTTAAACATGTTGAAGATAAATCACTGTGGAACAGGGTGATGTTAAACAGATTGATTTATAGTTATATAAATATAAGATGGAAACACACTGATAGTAATTATGAGTGAACAGCGTGTTTGCTGGTTCACCAAAGAACCAAGTATTGATGATAATATCAATGTTAATAATTAAGGAGCAAGATTTTCTCTCCTGATGCTCTGTGCGACACATCTTGTTAACGTTAGCTGAATTCTGTATAGATCATCAAGACATCATACATGTCATAAGGCTGCCAAAAAGTGACAAAAACATTGTTCTCATTAATTTGTTAAATCATAATCTGAGAAGAAAGTGACTCCATTTTTACCCAAAGCTTTGTGTAAAAGGTAAATCATGAAGGGGATCCAAAAATATATGATCATCACCATGTGACAATGAGCAAACCCGTACTGCACAGTAAGCTTTAAAAGGCTTATAATAAAAAAATGAAAAATCATTTTCTATGTTCAGTGGACCCTGAAATTTTAAACGTCAAAACTCTAAAACATTGACCTATAATGGTTTACTTTTATAAATTTTTATTTGGATGGAGAGTTGTCTCATTGGCACTCATACCAGATCTTCCTATATCTACTTATTTAAGTAGCTAAGAAGAAAATCTGTGATTTTGTATTTTTACCTGAATCTTCAAAACAAACAGGTTAAGATTGTATTTAATTATTAGTAAAATTAAAAAAAAATAACCTTTTGATTCTTTATGCAATCAAATGCTATAATGAAGGCTTTACATAATGATTTAACTCTTTTGAAAGAGATTTTCCCAGTAGTTAAGACTATTTTTCTTGTAAAATTTCAGGTTTCACCTTACTGATAACAAATTAGGGGTACTACTTAAACAAGTGATTTCATTTTCACCTATTTCAGTGATTTGATAAATCACCTAAAATGACCTATTGAAGTGATTTTGGTGTTTCCTTTGATCTTCAAATGCTAATTTCATTAATTTTCCATATTTTGACAAATTTTTCTGCAATTTTCCTACAACGATCAACTATACCTTTTTCTTTGTATATTAATTTCCCCCAACTACTTTTACAGTCAGACAGAGGTCAGCAATTTAAAGTAACCTTATTGGTCTTCTTTAAAGTTAAAATGATCTAAGGTTTTGTCCAGATCAACAGTTAATTTAAGTTTATGCTTATTTTGAATAAACTGTAAACACTGACAGGCTCATCCAGCAAAAGATCATTTCTGCATGTAGTTAACAGGCTTTTATTTGAACTTGGAATTATTTTTAATCATAATGTTTGAGCGGTTCATAACACTTTCCATACAATGTATTTTGTATAAGATACATGTAGTATTGTGCCCACCACAGTACTTTCTATTGAAAATGTACTATCTTCTTTGTAAAGGAAAGTGTTGTATGCAGCACAGAACATTCAAGTCCAGAATAAGCATGGATTTTTTTTTTAAATTTCAAGGACAAGAAATTATGCAAATTCCATAATTAAAAATAATTCCCAAGTTCAATTAATAGCCTGTTAGTTGCCTTTAAATGGAATACATATTGCTTATACATGGACATGTAGTTACCAAAACGTAAACCTTGTTCACTGATCCATGAAACAAGTTGAGGTCAAGTGAAAATTGTCTGATAGGCATGAAGAATGCTCATACCAAATATAGTTATCCTATTGTTACTCATAAGAGAGAAACTACATTGTAAGGCCAACATTAAAAATATCTTTGTTTCCCCTCCCTTACTGAGGTTATCAGGGTATGGGTAGGTAGGTCATGTAGGTAGGCAAATTATTTTATTTTATTTCTTGATATAATTTTTCTATATTGAATTTTTACAAAATTCAACAGGTAAGATAAGTCAAGAAAAGTGGGTTATTCCCTGTATTCAGTGTACCCCCAGTTTTCTGATGTTAAAAACAGTATACAGGGACCTCCTTTTTCCTATTCATTTTATGGTATGAAATCTACAAAAGCACACATCCTTCATGTGATAACAATGTGTAATGAAAGCAAGTGTTTAATTAGTTAAAAATCAAGTCTAATTTGATGCACATGATGCATAACTCACAACAAAATAATTCCTGTGTTCACCAATTCATACCTTGATCATCAATTATGAGATGACAAAAAGATATGTTAATGACTTAATGTTAATGAATTAAAATTTAATGAATAAAAATTTTCAATAGAAGTGAACATAATTCAGTTATGTTCAGTGGCACCTGGATCATACAGCTTGGTCAATTAATTCCTAAACAAAAGATTTGCATGTTTTTTCGAGGTCTAGAAAAAACAAGACTTCACTTATACATGTTATATGTTTTGTTGTTCCTAGAATACTTTAAGTATTTACAAATTCAACTGACGCAGCTACATGTATAACGTAAAACATGCCCTTTTGTAAATTTCCTGCCATGAATTGAAAAATAAAAACACATTTAAACTGGTCTTGTTTACACAAGAGGTGAAAGCAGGGAATCCACATATCCAACATTTTC
The DNA here is from genome assembly GCF_965363235.1 of Mytilus galloprovincialis. Classification (NCBI taxonomy): domain Eukaryota; kingdom Metazoa; phylum Mollusca; class Bivalvia; order Mytilida; family Mytilidae; genus Mytilus; species Mytilus galloprovincialis. The sequence goes on from NC_134851.1 coordinate 51,225,219, forward strand.
TGACTTGTGCCCAACCTGTTCGAAGTCGAAGACAAAGTAGATTGATTTCAAAGCACGATTCAGACCATTTTTACTCAAAGATTTTATCCTTTAAACAGGAACAGAGGTAAAAGACAAAGTCAATCAAGGTGCACTCAGTGGGTTGAAAGATGCTTCAGGTCTATAGCAGAGGGGTTCAATATACCTTGGTAGGGGGGTCAAAATACCATGGCATAGTAAAATTTCAAAATAACTTTTTCAGCAAGTTTAATACATACAAACTACTTATTGGTGTATTCTAACTACATAAAAGAGTTAGAATTGACAGAATTTAGGAAATTGAAGGTCTATAGTAGGGGGTTCCATATACTGCAGGGGGGTAAAAATACCAAAATACATACAAACTACTTATTGGTGTAATAACAATAAGAAGTTTGTATATACATATTAGACATGCTGGTAAAGATATTTCGAAAATTTTAATTTGCCATGATATTTTGACCCCCCTGCGGTATATTGAACCCCCTACTATAGACCTCTCATTTAAAAAATTCTAGCTATTTTAACTCCTTTACATAGTAATAATACTCTAATAAGTAGTTTGTATGAATTAAACATGATAGAAAAGATGTTTTGAAAATTTTACTTTGCCATGGTATTTTGACCCCTGTGGTATATCGAACCCCTTACTATAGACCAGGGTTCTCGTTAAGAAGCGTAATGCGTCCTGGACACATGGAAATTGAGCTGGACGCATCATTTTTTAAACCCGTGAGTCCCTGGGACGCGTCCTAATTGTATCCCCTCAATCCCAGAAACATCGTTTTGCCTAGAAGATTTATGATACAACATTGTTTTGAGCCGTTGTTTTGACAAGTAACTTTACCGGAAGTCAATGTCAGAACATCGATGTGATGCGTAGATCAATATTTTTGACAGCTGATTTAATTTACATATTTTACATTGTCTGCATGGTTGAACAAGCCAATGAACGATCATGAGACATTTCTCAAAATAAAAAGTAAAAATTGTTTACAAATGCTTGACTGTACCTTAAACATTGTTAAATGGAATGAATTTAAATCCAAAATTTTTAATTTTTGCGGTTGTATAAAAACGTATTATTTTTATTTCACAAGCCGGTTTGGTTTAGATAGATAGATAAATGTAGGCCAGGTGAAATTACAGTACGCCCAGAGAGTTTGTAATCGCTAACTCTAATCACCGTTTTCAGATTATACTCCCAATTTCCTCCAAAGATTCTCTCCCAACACCGTGTGGCTGCTAATTGGTTTATTGCCCATCTGATGTACTGAAAATTAATGACACATGACAACATAATCGGATTAGTTAGATTTATTATCTAATAAGTATGTGCATTTAATCAATCTTGATTGCACCTGTGCACTTTAAAACACAGTACTAAAATATCCTTTCTTTGACAGATAGAAATGTGATATTATCATTCAAAATAAGATAATTATTCTTGTATGTTTTTGCCAAATGTCATTATCAATTGACAGTCAGAGATATAACTCTATTGGGTTTTCTTCCAGATTTTCTCCTAAAATTTTCTAAATCTGTAATCAGGTAATAACATATGTTTGTTATTTGTAAAATTATTTCATTTATAGTTGGCTCTAGCCCTAGGGAACTCTTGAGACTTTGGGCAGAAACTAAATGCATAGCCTTGATAACTTATTTCTTAATTAAATTAATACATTTTTGATTAACCATCGCTATTAAGGGATAATCTTAGCTGTAATAACAAGGCGATTAGTATCTTTTATGACCTACTCAGTGAGAAGTTTTCCGGTTTATTGTTCAATAAATAAAATCAACTGGCTTAAAACAAATTGTTTTTTTTAACAGTAATTTGTCCAATCTTAACCCTAGAGTTAATTTATTGGATCAACAAGTGAACTCTGTTACTTTCAATTTATCATGTTTATTTTGCAATGTAAAATATTATGTTTCCCTACCTGCGGTACATTACCTACTTGAGTTATTTGAATTCAGAAAAGAAACTGGAAACTGTAACAGAGATGCAAACAGTTTTTTTTTCCTGTCAGACAATGGGGCCTACAGGGTACCAAGCTTTGCCAGACCCATCAAATTTCTGCCAGACCCATATTTTCACTCAAAAATCAAATGAAATTATGCTATTGAACAAACGTTAATTTTGATTTTGTTGATATTATTATTATTTTAAAATAACCTGTGATTCATAACAATTGTAGTTTATTGAATAATACATTACATAATATTGATCTGATTAAAAGTTATTCTTCACAAGAGTACTTGGAAACAAGATAGTCATTGGTAGTTTCATTCTGTTCAAATTCAAAATCTGACTCATAGTCGTACAAAGACCGCTTTACAGCTTTATCAACTTGAATAGGTGACTGGTTTGGTCTTTTACCGGGTTTCGACCCACTTACAAATTTTATCGGCCATGACATATTTCCTGAACTTATCAACTATGCTTAATAGACCTCCTTCCTAGAGAGCGAATTTCTAAAACAAAAAACATGACGGAAATACGGAGAATTGTTCGGGGCGAGATGGACAAGGTACGAAAGACTATTACTGGGCGGAAATACTGGTTCCCGGAGTTAGAAAATGCGGGGGAACAGGACATTTACTTTTATTAAAGATGATCGCAATTTTATAAACAAAATACTCTGCCGGGGCCGACGGGGATTTCAGTTTTGGCGGACCCAAGCGGACTTAAATATTGCCGGCCATCAGGTCCTGCACAGCTACGAGTTTTGCCGGACCTGCATAAATTCTGCCCCTTAGGTCCGACGGGTCAGACGATTAGTTGCATCTCTGCTGTAAAGTGACAACTCTGTCGATTGAAGGGAAAATGTTTTGTTAATAATGTGCCCTATATTCATATATCATGTATATGATATTCATAAAAACACAACACTGAGAGACATTCCCCACCCAAACACAACACAATAATCACAACCTAATTAATTTATGAAGAAAAAAAATCATGTGTTGTTTATCTCTGTTATTGATCCTTTATTAAGCCAATATCAAAAATATCTTTGTTTCCCCTCTCCCGACTGAGGTTGTTAGGGTATGGGTAGGCAAATTATTTTATTTTATTCCTTGATATGGTTTTCTATACTGAATTTGTACGAAATTCAACAGATAAGGCTCAAGTCAAGAAAAGTGGGGTATTCCCTGTATTCTAAATCAGTGTACACCCCAGTTTTTTGGTGTTAAAAAAAAACAGTATACAGCATGTACAGGGACCCAGGGACTAATTATAAACTTAACTGTTTTTGTCTAGGGGCCAGCTGGGCCCCTAAGATATTTTTTTCAGGGGCCCAGTTGAAATTTTAGGAGCCCAACCAATCTTTATACAAAAAGACTAAATGAAAATAAAACTGAAAATAACTTATTATATACTTACTAACAGTGTTCCAGCTTGAATCTCAGGGCAGAAGGGTGCTAGTGCTCCTAAGTAAGGAGTTTTATAAATAAAACAGGTGAGATGGGAGAGGATTATATTACTTTGATGCAACAATACATTGCATATATTGCAGAAGCTTAGAACTGTTACTTTTTCTCTCCATAATTGTTAAAATTAAAAGCATTTTATAAGTGCCCCCATGTAAGGTGGATCATAAATACAAGAAGTAAAACAGGAAGTACAGTCTTGTTTATGTTCAAATACAAATTTCTCTGATTCTTCTTTAAATGTATGTTCATGGTATGAAACAAAACATTTTTTTTTAATAAAGCTTATATTTAAATTATTGCCACCAGAAATGTATTATAAGATTTGACAATATCTATTTTAGGTTATTTCCTGCCAAAATTGTCTCCCTTCAATTTTTTCAACTTCCTGTTCAGTGTTGACCTGACAACATGGCTGTTTTTATTTTTAATAAATACTATCTCAATCCAAGCCATCCTCTAATAGTGTTGTTCAAAATATATTTTGCAAGAAGTTTAAATTGAAAATTGGATATCAAACTTAATATTGGGATAATTATTTACGAGACTTTGCGTTTTGGTATTTTTTGTAAATATCGATTCAGGGACAAGTTACCATCTAACACAGGCTTGTAATGACTCCGAGGACAATTAGAAAACATCCCTTTCGCGATGCTTACTGAACAGTTTAGAAGAAAACACTATTCAATAATGAAATAATCGTAGAAATTTTAGCAGAGTTAAGAAAACATGCTGATTGAAGGAGGTATATGACATATCGTCACTTCGGATTGAAAACATAGCTGTTCGACTGGGTTTAGGTTATTAGAAAGAACCTACTGGTTTTCGGAAATATTCTATATTACTACATCACTTTGAAAAGACAAAACAGGTTTCCTTTTGGGAACAGTCTTCGTTAATATCGCGGGGGGGGGGGGGGGGGGGGGAAGGGTACAAATAGGATTTACTTCAATTTTTTACAGTCGCCAGCTGGGCAATCAGGATGGCTAAATATATTCGCCCAGCCGAAAATCTGGTCGCCATGGGCGACTGGGCGAGTTTAGTCCCTGGGACCTCCTTTTTTTCCTATTCATTTAATGTAATGAAATCTACAAAAGCACACATTCTACTTGTGATAACCATGATAACAAAGCTTAATGATAGCAAGTTTTTTTTTAGTTAAAAAAAATCCAAGCTTATTTCAAGTCTAATTTGATGCATAACTCACAACAAAACAATTCCTTTGTTCAACAATTTATACCTTGATCATCAATCATTTGTCAATTATGAGATGACAAAAAGATACATGTATGTTAATCACTTGGGATTTAAAATTCAATGAATAAACATTTTCAATAGAAGTGAACATAATTCAGTTATGTTCAGCATGTTCAGTTACATCTGGATCATGCAGCTTGGTCAATTGATTCCTAAACAAAGATTTGTATGTTTTTTTGAGTTCTAGAAGAAACAAGGCTTCACTTTATATCCATGTTTTGTATTTCCAAAAGTCTTTTAATAAGTCGAATTTACGAATTCTACTGATGCAGTTATAACGTGCCATTTTGTAATTTTCATGCCATAAATTAAAAAAGGAAACCATATTTAACATGTTTAAACTGGGTTTCACTACAGAATATTAAAATGAAATTATATCGTGAAAGAAATACGTGAAAATAAAATGTGGATTGGATTTTAACGATCTGCACATTTTCACAGAGGAAATCTACCAAAGCCCAACAGGAACTGAACAACATGCATCGTGTTTTCATCTACCATTAACGAATATTGTTGACCATGGACGTATAAATAATGTCCACGTTTACGTTCTGTGTTCACTGAGAAACGTAAAATTAAAAGGCTAGTGTTTGTTTATTCAGAAAACGATTATATTTTAGATTCCGGTTAATCAATTGTGAAAGGACCTTCTAGAGCCTCAATCTTAATGCAAACAAATGTCAATCATTAAAAAGCAAGCTTAAATCCTGAATGAATTTTCCCACAGTCATCCAGAAATGTCACCAAGGTTTACTGTTACGTGATAATATTTCCCGCCAAATAAAAATATCGTGGACAAAATTGATATTTTTAGCATTCAATATTGTGAGCGAAGACAAGTTCAGAGTTTAACCACGCCCTGTTGATCACTGAGATGTGCATGTCTTTCCACAGCAATTAATTGCTTTAAAAATATTTAAAGATCACTGTCAGACACTGTCCTAAATACAACACAGAAGTTAACATTCATTGTGCGTAAATGAATATTATGCAACGACGAGTTGATGCAGCTATAGAAGTATTCCTGTTGTAGCCGAAATGCATTATTTATCCTAAAGTATTACATGTCTCTGGTAATGCTAACAAATCTCAAAGAGAAAATGCTGTAGACTTATTAACATTGTGATTAAGCATAACGAATGGTGAATAGTATTTTCTTTTTTACTTGCATATACAAGTTTTGAGACATGTAATTTTCTTTAAACTGCTCACATTTTATATTCAGCGTTAGTTTCCGTTTATTTTTACGCAAGTATGTCTCTTTTCGTAAGTAACAGGAGTAATATAATTTACAGATAAAAAGAACGAGGTCAAGACCAAGTAGTTTTTTTTTTTTTATAAACTTTAATGCAACAATGTGCAATTGAAAGAATTATCAACAACATTTTGCTTTTAAATCTTTTACATGTTTTATTTGTTTAAAGCAATTATGTAATCGTAAAATGAAAATGGCGTAGACTTATTAGCATAAAGAATAGTGAATAATATTTTCTTTTTTACTTTACTAAACTTTGAGACGTGTAATTTTTTTTTAAAGTATACAATCTACCACAACAAATGTATATTCTACCAAAATATTTTAGAAGTTTCAACAACTTTTGACAGTCCTTTTGAAAACAAATTGGAATGACAAAATTTTGTTTGGCCTAACAAACATGACAAAAGCTAAATGAATTGTATTTTATTGCTACTGTAGGAATGCTATGAATATTTAAGAAGGTTATGGTTAAAATTGACCTAGTGATTTCAGAGAAGCTTTAAAAGTTTATGACAACGTGCAACAAGTGATGACAATAACTGCCTTTGCCTATCGTGCCCTTAAAGTCAGTGAAATCTTAACTAACAATATAAAAGTACTCAGGTCACTACATTACAAGGGGGATACTCTGCATGAAACTGAAATGCAAGGATGATAATGCAACGCATTCCTACATATTAAATATTCACTGAACTGAGTAAAAAGGGGTCATCTTCTGCTCAATCTATCAATGGCATTTTGTAAGTTCTTAAAAAGTTCAAATACTGCTAGCACTAGAAAATAACAGATTGCTCATTCCACAACATTCATCGAAGCTCAGCAAAAAGTAACTGATCATAATAAATCAAAGAGAAACACGTATCTATAATCTAAGAAGTAATAAAACTAGTATACTTACCAAATTTGAATTATATAATCCATATAAATATCATTATGTTATCATCCAAGAAGAGATACTCTTCTTTACAAACTCACCATGTTTTTTTGGAGTCCGATATCCATAAGACCTGTTTCCTTCACTGTCTCGTCTTCGCCTATTATGGTCATAACTATCTCGTCTATGATCCAACTTAGAATGGTCACTTCTATGAGAAGAAGAAGAAGGCTGACTAGTCCGATAGTCGATCTGACTTTCTTGAAATTTTTTAATAAGAAACTGTTTGTCGGGTTTTCCACTCCCGGCATCAAAATCAGAGTTTTTAAGTGAGTTTTTGTCTGATGTCCTGTTATCATTGTGTGAGGAATTATACACATCAGCAGCTAGAAAACACAGAAATAAAACAATTAGGTAAATCTTAATCTGCCTTTTTATATTTGTATTTCATTCAAATAGTTCCATGTTGATGATATGAAATTCAGTTTCCCCAGTGTCCAAATTCATTCTTGTTTTTGTTGATTTTGAAAACTTATGTACATTGTAAAAAGCAACAATTACATACCTGATCACCTTATTATGAACTTTTCAAAACTTTCATTAGTTTAACAAATCAAAGTGCTGGATAGCACCTCTGGAAATTTTGCAACTGTATATGTGTATTATTTCAAATAGGTTACAGACGTGTATTATTTCAAATATGTATTTAATCACAGTTTCGATTATTTCAAACTAAACAATTGTCTCGCCAGCACTTTTCAAAAATCACTTTTTATAACCCATTTATGGGCATTATGTTTTCTGGTCTGTGTGTCCGTCCGTTCGTCTGTCTGTCCCATTCAGGTTAAAGTTTTTGGTCGAGGTAGTTTTTGATAAAGTTGAAGTCCAATCAATTTGAACATGTTGAAACTTAGTACATACTAGAACACATCCGTGATATCGCGGTTCCGTGACTGAATTAAAGTATATAAGCCTTATTTTAGTATTGGGATTGTCATCTGATAAAGTCATGCCGATTATAATATGCACAGTTTTCTCTGCTTTCAAAATCTTTCTGTTTCAACCAGTCGACCTGGAACTTATCAATTATTGGTAATATTAATTATTTGGAAAACAAAAGGTCCTGGAACGCATGGGGTATTTTTTAATCAACCATTGACCTACATTTATTAATTCTGTATTATGTCATGCCTGCTAACAAGTTGAAAACTGTACCTATACGCCTTATTTTAAGTCCAGATTTTTGTATTCGTATTGTCATCTTAGAAAGTCTTACTGCTTTAAATACTACAATAGGGAACAATTTGACAATATTTGAATTTAGTAGTGTCAACCCTGTGATTATGACCCGTGTATAGAGAAAAATCCGAAATACACCATTTGGTGGTCCCTGTCAGATGAGAAACGTACAGATAAGGTAATGGTAACAGGTGAATATACTATTGTTATCGGTATCGGATTCGACCTGGAACTTGTTAATTATTGGCAATATTAATTATGTGGAAAACAAAAAGGTCTGGAGTGGTGAAATTTTTAATTTTTAATCAACACCATTGTCCTATATTGGATATATATGAAATTGAATTCTTTGATTTGTCCTTTTTACCCCATGACGGCTGACAAATTGGACCTCGGTATTTTAGTATTATAGATGTTCCCTGTGATATAATCTTTCTAATTTTAATGCAAAATTAGAGTTTTTACTCCATTTTCATAATCAACTGAACATAGCAAAGGATAGTGCAGATGGGGCATGCATGTACTATGGACACATTCTTGTTTTATATATCTATACTTCTAAATCAAAAGACCATTTTATGTTCACCTGATAAATGTATTACCGAAGAAAGCTACAAATAAACTCATCATAGATACCAGGACCAAATTTAGTACATACGCCAGACGCGCGCTTCGTCCGCAAAAGGCTCATCAGTGACGCTCGAATCCACGAATGTCAAAAAGGCCAAATAAAGTACGAAGTTGAAGAGCATTGAGGACCAAACCTCCTAAAAGTTTTGCCAAATACAGCTAAGGTAATCTATGCCCGAGGTAGAAAAGCCTTAGAATTTCAAAAAATTCTAAATTTTGTAAACAGTTGATATACTATTAATCATTGCCTCTGTGTTAGGACGACACATTGTTAATTATAGGTCAATCTTAAAGAATCATACTGCCCCAGGAATAAAGTGTGAGGATAAAAAGTTCTGCATTGTTAAGCACTAAGAAAGTCATTTTGCTAGTACATGGACAAATGTTATTAAATCATTTTAATAATTTCTACAGCACTTGTCTTTACTGAGCTTGATTTCGGTCTTGATACACTGAACTATAATCTTCTAAGAAGTAGATGATGACTCGGTTGCTTTTAAATTATACGGATGCTATTATGATACTAATTCTCATTAAGACAATGTTTTTCTGTTGTCGGTTTGATCAACTTGAGCATGCTGAACGAGTGAAGGTCCTTATATCCACATTGGAATGTGAAACAGCTTGTATTTAAATAACGGAATTACAAGTTTTCAAATGATTTTTGGCATCAAAACTTTCAGATCGATGTCAGTTTAACAAACACAATGCACTTTTCTATTAAAGCCGGTATTTACCTTTACTCGTCTTTGGCGTGAGACAGAAGCCATGTATAATTATCGATTATTTTATATTCTATCACCAGTGTATTGTTAAAATGAATCAAACCATTATCACTTGTCAATTATCCGATAACTTGCATTTGTCAAATATCAACATGTTCTCCCATACTGGACTCTTTCGATGCACTCGGGCTTTTACTTATTCAATAATAAACAGTTGTAAATATCGTACATAGTAAAAAAATAGTGCGGGAAATGTTCATTCATGAAATATTCATGAATGAAACGCGGTCTCGCGTAGAATTTTTTTGATTTTCTCTTCAGCCAATGGCCGATCTGCAAAGTAGTGTTTGTGATACTTATTTTCAAAATGAAGTTAAATTCATCTGAATTGTAGGTGAACATTCATTCCTTTTTTATTCAAGCTGTAATCTTTTCAAAAGAGTAGCAACTCAAAAGAGTTAAGAATCAGAATTCGAACACTAGTACTACATTATCTTGGAGCAGAACATTGCGATAGTCTGTCTCACCGAAAGTTGAGGCCGACGCCTAGGGAAAGTAGCTATAGCAAGCTATAGCAAACTTTCCAAAAACAACATTCCAAGAACCGAATTCTGTTTCACTGTAAATGTGCTAATAATCTCAGATGACATCATATTAACAACCAACAATGACAATATTGGTGCTTTTTACTGTTTGCAACCAAACTTAAATGATCAGACATTGTCAGATGAGAGACCTTTCTTGGAGTATACTTATAAATTTTTACAAAACTAGTTTAAATCTGTCATTTCTGTTTGCTGTCCCCTGACCACTCCAAGTGCACAAGGTTTATTCTACATTCTTTGTACTTAAGGTTGAAACAATTGTAACATATATAAACTTACATTTGCTGGATGTATAAGATTTATCATTTGATGTACTTGTTCTTGGCCTGTTCGCTGGTCTGAAAATCAAATTGGTTAAAATGTAACAAGCATAAACAGATAATGAGATCGTCAATTAAAATTTTATTACATGTGTAAGTACATGGTACATCATTATTATGCATTGCTAGTAAAATTCTAAGATATTTATCTTTATTCGTATACTTATGCAACTTAGGAAATTATATATTTAGAGCACTGAAACTCAGAAATGACTGTTTTCAGTAAGATGATTTGTAATTCATTTGTTACAAATATTTGCCATTTGCAATTATATTCATAGGTATTTATTTTTTGTGTATTTAATACTTCTGTCTGATTCGTCATGATCATATATTTTTGTAATCTATATTTAGTATATATTTATTATACATGTACCTATATCATGTATATGTTGTAAAACATTTGATTGATAAAGAATTGAATTGAATTGTATGCATCAAACTGGATTAAAATTTAACATGTTTAAGTAAGAAGAGCATCACTAAGACCCTGTTAGATATAGGTATAATACTGTTAGCTCTTTTGCTCTTTTTCAAATGAAATTATGAGTTAATGGTTATAATGTTCTTGTAAACTTGTTATAGATCACAATATGTTGAATGGTTCCTATATCTGTTGAGAACAACATCCAATGCCTAGTTCAGCTGCTTTTTTTTATAGATTATTGTTGATCATCTCAACAAGATTAATATGTGTTGCTGTATATAATATTTGTTTTAGTACATAATCCAGGCTGTTAGTTTTCTTGTTCTACATTTGTCATTAAACATGTTAAAGGGCCTTTTGAAGTCAAGTATACAGTATGAGTTTTGATCATTGTTGAAGGCCCTCCTTTGACCTGTAAACTTCTCTGATATTTGATCTGGTGGAGAGTTGTCACATCTTATTTTTATATAAACGGTAAACCTACTCATCAACCCATTCCTTAGGCTTAGTCCATGTTGATTCTTCAGTCTTGCTGTTGTAGTAATACTTTTTTCCCATTGTATGTTTTGAGGTACTGATGTGTTCTGACCAATCACCACATACTCGTAGGGCAGTTTTTGTAAGCTAAAATATAACAATAATGTAAATTATAACATTTTCTATATTTACCCGGTTTATTTTCAAGGAAAAAAGCAACGGCTTGTTTTTGTACCTCTTATCATGCTTATCATGTTCATTTTTTATTTAGATTGTTCAAACTACTCCTCTTCATGCTCTTTATATATCAATATGTCCAGCCAGTTTATATAATTAATATTTTAACCTTACATGTATGCATGCAACACATTAAAGTTTACAGCTAGCAATCCACTATCCAGTATACTAGTTGCATGAAAACAAATGGTGCAAGTACATAATGTAAGGTAATATCTTTGGCTAGCTTGCTTGCTAGCTGAACCATCAAATAATTATTAGATTAGGTATACTACCCTCCTTTCGGAGTAGTGTAGTCCTACAGACATATATATTTGATATATGTCAGATTATATTACTCTTAAAGGAGGATATTATCCTAACCTAATGACCTCACGGTTCAGCTAGCAAGTGAGCTTACCAAAAAAATTACCTTTACCAACATTCTCAAGTCATTTTGCTGTAACATGCTATCAAATTTAACAACAATGATATCATCCATGTCAACCTTAACAATAAAATTGTCTTTACTTGTCATAACAACTTTGGGTTAAAAGTCATTTCATTGAGAAGAGTCAAGGTGATTACAATATAAGAGACCCAGTTTTAAATTAGTGGTATATTAGTGATGATGTCAGTTCATAACATCTTGACTAGATTTCAAGCTACTGGGCCATTCCAGTTATAATCTGCTAAAGGGGGATGGATGGTCCTTTCTGAGGGGTGTAATTTTTATACATCTTAGGGGTGAAATTTTGGGTTTTTTCATCTGACACGTACACTTATATACAAAAAACTTCTGAGGGTCTTTCAGCAGGAAATTATTAAAAAAAAAAATTACATCTTAGGGGTTACAAAAATGCCTATGTCATGTATGTCAGATCTTAGGGGTGCTTTTGAATGTAGACAGTTTCGTATCATGCATTATCTTGTATTGTATTTAAAATTCTGATGGGTACAATCCTTGCAGTAAAAAATTTTGATGGGTCATTTTTTCCCATGAAAGCCCATCCACCCAATATGAACAGAAACTCTACATCTGATAGGTCTTAATTTATAGATCTGATAGGTAGTTTTTCATGATGTTTTTTTCTGATACGTATATAAAAAAAATCTCCCCATCCATCCCCACCTGTTAGAAATTAACTGGAATGGCCCATTGTTTCTCACCTCAGTCTTCTTATCTCTGTTGTCTTGGCTATTTGACTTGAAATGTCCTCCATTCTGACTTCTATCATTTGATCTGGATGTATGATTGACATTACTTGATCCTGAAATAAAGTTTACAATATTTATATACAATATGTTTGCTATTAAAAGTTACAAATTTATGTAATTTTCTCAGACATGACACAGAGTGTGATACTTATATGTTCAATATCAAGCATGACAAACAAGAATTGAATATCGCTTGATAACATGATAACAGCTTGAGTTATTTAATATCATTATACATTTGCATTATTATAACCAGTCTTGTGCATGCTTATTCGTACATGTACTATTTAAATTAAATAATGAGAGTTGATATCAAGCAGTATACAACTCTATCCACTTGTTAAATTTGAGAATAGAAAAATTCTTAAGGGTTCCGCGGAACCCAGTGTCTCGCCTACTTATGCTGTTAATTGCAGGCTCAACAAAAGAGGAATAAAATCAATAAAAATATTCCTCTTGATACTATCTTATGATTCTAAGAAGCTTCTGTCCAAGTTTGGTAAAAATACAGTATGTTTTGAAAACTTTAACTGCAGACTGTCTGTAACGTAAACTGGAAGAAAAACTAAGTCCATTTATAAGTAAAATACAGATACACAGGTACAAAATTTTTTACAAAATTTTCTTATAGATACTAGCTTTTGATCATAAACAAGCTTCTGTCCAAGTTTGGTACAGGTCCAAAATAGTATAAGAAAGTTATTTTAAAAATTTTAAAAACTTTAACCACAGAGAATGCGTTGTTTTCTTGCAGAAAATCTAAGTCCATTTAAAAGTAAAATACACAAAAAAATTGGATTTATTTGTTAACAAAATTTACTTCTGGATACTATGTTATGATCATAAACAAGCTATTGTCTAAGTTTGGTACAAACCCAGGATAGTTTTAAGAAAGTTATTAAAATTTCAAAAACTTTAACCACAGAGTGAACGTTGTTTCCTGGCAGAAAAACTAAGTCCATTTTAAAGTAAAATATGGAAAAATGGAATTTTATTTTTCCAAAATTTCCTTCTTGATACTATCTTATGATCATAAACAAGCTTCTGTATAAGTTTGGTACAAATACAGTATAGTTTTAAGAAAGTTATTAAAATTTCAAAAACTTTAACCACAGAGTGAATGTTATGTTTCCTGGCAGAAAAACTAAGTCCATTTATAAGTAAAATACGGAAAAAATGGAATTCTATTTTCACAAAATTTACTTCTGCACACTATGTTATGAACATAAACAAGCTTCTGTCCAAGTTTGGTAGAAATCCAGTTTAGTTTAAGAAAGTTATTAAAATTTCAAAAACTTTAACCACAGAGTGAATATTTGTTGACGCCGCCGACGACGCCGACGCCGACGGAATGTAGGATCGCTATGTCTCGCTTTTTCGACTAAAGTCAAAGGCTCGACAAAAATGGAATTCGAAGCCTTCATATGTTCACTCTCAACATTTAGACAAAATATGTATTATCAATAAATACGACATCTTTTTAAATATTCAGCATGAACACAAACACAAATGAAGTACATTCACTTCCATTTTAGACAAAAGCTGTCTTAAAATTAGTACAAATGTTTAAACTTTGAAGATATCAGTATTATTATATAGCATGAAATAATGATGCTAGCCTAGTACCTGATGCATGTCCATTGTATTAACAAAAACAGCCCATATTTATGTAACAAAAGTATTCTTCTTTCCAATAAATCACTAAGAGTTTATAATATTACCATAGGCGGATCCAGGGGGGGGGGGGCCCTTTCGTGGGAAAAATTGAATCATTGAAGCATGACTGGAGCGGGCCCCCCTTAGGTCAGTCAGTGCCCGCCCCCCACCCCTTAGGAAAAGTTTTGGATCCGCCTCTGATTACACCTTTGTAAAAAACTTTGGGCCAAAAAGGGGTGGTACAGGGCCTACATGTACTTCTTTCCTAAAGAAACTAGTAGATTAATATGAAAGTGTTTCGGTGTAACAGGTATTGTACCTTATACATGTTACAATGTAGATAAATACAGCTCAATGATGAATTTAATTTTATAATTATCAACTTACAATGTACATTCATTCATGACTTAGATATAGTGATTCATACTTTTTAAATATTTAAACTAAATGTTATACATGTTATATTCATGTGCCTGTTGGAAATCAGGATCCTGCAATTCAGTGAATGTTGTTTAATGCTGTAAATTTGGGTTTTGTTTCCCACACCATTCTTGTTTAAATTGTTAAACATCTGTTATGGCATTTCTCTTAGATTTTTATGGGTCATAGTTTTGGTCATGGTTAATTGGTGTATGTAGACATGCAGTTGTCACTTCTTTGTCATTTTGTTTCTGGTTGAGAGTTTTCTAATCAGTGATCTGGAAGTATTTTTTCTCTATGGGCCCAGGGCCCCCCAAAAATAGATTCAATGGGCCATTTTTAGAATTAATGGGCCGTGTTGTCAAATGAGTGGGCCATTTGTTTACAAAAAAAATTAAAAATGTATATTTCAGCAAAGAGGTAGTACTAGTGGTAATTACCTGTATGATTCTAATTAATATCATGGATATTGTTCCTGTGATTTTGTTACAATGAATATACAATAACTTCTTCCAAACCGGGCAATATATATCATGTATATAGGATAACCTTTATTAAGAATGTTAAACCTGGTACTGTTGCCTTGTTCATGTTCGTGCTTTTTATACATTAAAATTGGGTCTTCGTCGATACCATACTTATTCCAGACGTTCTGTATTAGAGGACATTTCTGACATTTCCTCTGCACTTCTTGTATTATCATTACTTCATCATAATGACAACAGTACAGAGTAACATTAACTGATAAGACACAAAAATAATTTCGCTGAATTTACCAAATGTCAACGAGCCAAAGACCAAAACAATTGACAAGGACAGTTAAGCGCCTTTTATGGAGACAAATACTATATTCATAAATAGGCTTTTGGGTTTTTCAATCGAAACAATAGCAAGCTAACATGAAAGATTACAATTAGAGAAAAATTTTCGTCTGTAATAGCGAAATTTCACAACTTTAAAGTTGCTTATAAAAAATTATATCATGAATGATGGTTTATTACGTTTTTGGGGTAATCAGTTATATCGCATGTTGTTATTATTACCATAGGACAACACCCGAGACTTCCCAAAATTATATAGGTGCTCCAATCATTGGAGGAAACACTACACAGTTGTGTACACACACATGGCAACATGAAACACGATCAGAAATCCATTTGACGATATCTAAACGTTTCCAAACGAAGTTAAAAATATTGTGCGCCAGGTCGGCGCTTACATTTGTCAATCTATGCGCCATTTCTGGTCGATAAGCGCAATTGGCCCACGTCCTTCCGGATCACTGTCTAATTGATAATACCATATCATCTTATTTTTATAATTTATACATTCATTTCATTGTTAAAGAATATTAATCACTTTGCTTGAAAACGCCAGTGTCATCATGGTCATGGTGGTACCATAAAAGTTGATAAATTTTTATTTCAAACCATTTAAAAAATTTCCAAAAATTTAATTCATACTCACCTCTGGTAAACTACATGTATATCAAATTCCATAGATATGATGTTATACATGTTAATCCATTTATTATTGTTAAGTAATGTACAATGTAAGTTTAGTACTAGTAATACTATTGTGTGTTAAGATTATTATCTATTGTATTACTGTTTCTACATGTAAATAACAACAAATATTCACACCTTTCTCAAGTCTTTCTTTAGTCCTCTCAATATAAGAGTTTTTGTTGTGATATCTGGGACTATCACGTGATGGACTATCTCTGGCTCTTTCGTACGAGGATTCACGTTTGTATCGGTCTGTCTGTCTGTACCCTTCACCTTTACTTTTGGATGGGTACTGGGATGACTGAAATAAACAGAAAATAAATTTTACAAGTCTCAGATGGTACATTGTAATTCACTATTTCATCTACATCATCTCTTTCTTGAATAATTCATTTGTTAAATCTGTAAACAACCAATGTATTCTAATGACAATATAAATGTTTATTAGTCCCAATAAAATAATACTTCTGTTTCCCCTTAATTATGTTATTAGTGAACAAACAAGGATAAGGAATAGGATTTTTTTTTTTAATTTTTGACTGCTTCTATACAGAAGGGACACTTTTGACCTTAAACTTGCTTGTTAAAAAATTACCACCAAAAATAGTGTACATGTAGCAGAATCACAAGTCTTCATTTATTAGGCCTTAGATGGAATTTTGAATTTGATAAGACATTTGGGTAAAAATTTGTATGCATTAGTTTTTTAACAGCAAACAGCTAGACATAACTATTAGACAGATCATTGATTAAAAAAATGTATTCTCTTTTCCTAAAACTTCAAGGATTTGTTAAGAAGTTCAAATTAACATGGGAGTATGTATAAAAATCGGAAAACCCATAGAATTCGTATTTTAACTCAAGATGGTATACCCTTAAATTGAAACATGTTAAATGCACTTAAAATACATATTATTTGTCACAAATGAGAAACTGGGGTTTTCACAATTTTAAGAAAAAAACAAGTGAAACTGCGAGCTACTGCTCACTGATGATACCACCCCGCAAGTGGATAATATTAATAGTGTAAAAATATGCAAGTGTTCGGTAAACAGGAAGTTGTCGAGTGATGAATCTGAAAACGCATCACACGGTATAGCTGACTTATAAAAATCCTGAAACCAAATTTCAGAAATCCTTGTATTGTGGATAATATTAATAGTGTAAAAATATGCAAGTGTTCGGTAAACAGGAAGTTGTCGAGTGATGAATCTGAAAACGCATCACACGGTATAGCTGACTTATAAAAATCCTGAAACCAAATTTCAGAAATCCTTGTATTGTAGTTCCTGAGAAAAATGTGACGAAATTTTCAACTTGGCTATCATGTGTAAAATCATACAAATGTTCGGTAAACAGGAAGTTGTCGAGTGATGAATCTGAAAACGCATCACACGGTATAGCTGACTTATATAAATCCTGAAACCAAATTTCAGAAATCCTTGTATTGTAGTTTCTGAGAAAAATGTGACGAAAATTTTCAACTTGGCTATCATGTGTAAAATCAGACAAGTGTTCGGTAAACAGGAAGTTGTCAAGTGATGAATCTGAAAACGCATCACACGGTGTGGCTGACATATATAAATGTTGATACCAAATTACAGAAAGGGTGGATGTGTAGTTCCTGAGAAAAATGTGACGAAAGTTTCATGGGACGGACTGACTGACTGACGAACGGACTGATGGACGGACGGACTGACAGACAGAGGTAAAACAGTATACCCCCCCTTTTTTAAAGCGGGGGTATAATTATAAATGCATAGTATACATGCTAGTCATGGTGTAAGTGGTAAAATTTGTGGACATGGGTTTTTAAAAGAGTGAAATATACGATTGCCACTTAAAAAGGGACAAATTACACATGAATTAAAAGTTAAATTATCATGATAACATGGACCTCAAAGATTGATGAGTCATGTTTTTTTAACATTCTAGATAATTAAGAATGACTTATCTATACCAAAATGAAAAAGATTAAATTGTTATGGCGAGATGCACTTCCAACATTTCCTTCATAAGTTACATGACAAATATTGAAAAGTTTTGAGAATCTCTGTTAGCCAAGAAAAGGTGTGCATGACCTACGTGTACAGTCCAAAAATCTATACTGAGACACTCTGACAGGTGACCATGAAAGCATTTCATAAAATTTACAAACTTTTAAGTCATACTAAGCACCACCATCATTTAATCACTTTTCAAAAACCAATTATTCTGAAATTAATTCCAAGTTTACTAATTAGCATCAAGACTAAACACTATATATTAATTTGTAAATGCAATACTATTTGTATATCAGCTTTAAACCATATATACAAATTCACAAAAGAAATAAAAAAAAAAAATTAATAAGACATTAGAGGCCACAGTATGGTAGACTGTGCCTAAAACTTTGAAAATTTATTTTTAAAAAGCATAATTTGGAGTTAACAGTTTCGCCTACATGATATATTAAATTTGTTAACTACCTTATCATATATAGTATATGGTAAGGCTTAGTTATAGTGAGAATTTTATTTAATGTAAACCTCATGCTTATGATGAAATTTCTGGTAAGTTCATAATGACATCATTTCAAATGCTTAGATGAACACCATTTCTTAATAAAAAAATACTTTCCCAAAGCTTAATTAAATACACTACAGTAGGAATTAATTATTAAACTTAAACAAGATCATTTATAATAACATGAATAAGGTCAACCTGAATAACTTATTCATCAAACTCAGTCTGCACCAAAAACTTTTATAACTACTAGTCCGAAGACCAATATTCTGAAATTTTTCTTATTGGTTAAATCAAAGTTTTGCAAAATCTTACTAGTCCGAATGAACTTTTACTAGTCTGGGGCATCGGACTAGTGGCTAACCGTGCAGACTGCAAACTTGAGATTTGTCTAGATGGGACAACATCCCTAATGCGCCTTGAAATGAGGAACTCAAAAGTCACGTGTAAAGAAAAAATCTCTGTGTAGTGATATTGGACATGTTTCTATTTTTAACAAATGACTGAACCTAATTATTTGTGGTGATTAGGAAATTGGAGGAACATAGATTAAATGTGTAAAAACTATGGAGCTATTGAATGTGTTCAAAGTATTAAATTTTCAAAGAACTTATTGTGTTAAAAAGGGGATATTTTACCACAAGGAGCCGCATCACAACAGGATGTTCGGGGTTTGCTAATTTACAGAAAAAGTAATCTCACTTCGTACCCCGAAAATTTAACCACATATGTGAAAATGTCACAGCTTCGAAACGAGCTGTCATACATATACAAGTTTACGATATGGACTGAGCTACAGGAAAAAACGTTACCATTACGGCCTATGGAAAAACAATTAAAGATATTGAGCCAGATCATTTACTTGATTAAGTTTTGATGTTTTCATGTGCTGCAGCAGAAATGACAAGATGATAATTTTACCTTCCTGAAATTTCCATGTTAGCTCCATTGTTTATCAATTACTGTATTATTTTCTTGACAAACACAATTCAGTGTATACACCAATCTTTTCCAACTATAAACCTGAAGACCAATATTCCTACATTTTCTTGTGTTTAAATAAAATTTTAAAAATTACTTGATAGTCTAAATAAAGTTATACTAGTCATGCTAGTCTGGGGCAACAAACTATTAGTGGCCAACGGTGCCGACTGCAAGATGTTGTTGTTAAAAAATTAGATACAGCAATTCACCCAAGCTGAATTGGATAACATGACACCATCTACCAATCAGTTCTTACTATGAAGGAATAACGTGAACATTGGGGCATAGAAACTTTACGGGAAGTTGCAATTGATTTGAAAGTCTTCGGTACTTTTCATGATTTGTTTTCTGAAAATGTGATTTTTTTCATTTCTCAAACTTTTTTTTGTGTGGTAAATATTTAGTATGGCTAAAGAACTATGTGTTCCTTCTATGTCAAACATTAAAGTGCAATGTCAACATAATTCTAGTGTCTGGGTTTGGTTCTACCATGCTTTAAGCTGATTTTCATTTCTCTCACTTCAAATTACCTGGTACAGATGGGAATCTCTCTTATCTGTATACCTGCAAAACACAAAAATACATAATTATTGCATATGAAGTGTAATTTTACATTAAAACATGTGTTTTTCATGCAAATTTTGTAAATATTGACAACAAAATGGCGGAACAAGGGACCAATCGACTTTACAATCATATTAAATGTAATCATCTTTACCCATCACTGAGTCTGGGCTGTTTCCTTGCATGCATTACCATCAATGCATATGCGGATGGAGTGCGTCAGCGCACGGGCAATCGATATCGAGGAAATAGGCAAGTTTAGTTGAACTGTCCAACATTCCCTGACAGTTGACTGGACGCCATATTACATACGGGTCTTCGCTGTGGTGACGAAAATTTATGAATTGAAACTTTTTCTTGGTTTTATAAAATTCAAAAAATAATTGATTTTTCTTCTAAATTGTAGTTTAACATCAACAGTAGTATAAACTTAAAAAATATTTCCTATTACAGAGAAAAGTTGTAAAACAAACCATGTGATCACATTAAAAATTCAAAATGGTGGATTCGATCTCCGTGTTGCGTACAGGTAAACAACGCCAGTTAACAATGTATCAGCATACACTAAGGACGTACATAGTAATAAAATCCTCTGATAAAACAAGAAAATCAAATACACGCATAGACGGTTTATTCTTTCCAACATCCACCCTTTAATAAATCAGACAAAATCATAAATTTACCACAAATGGAAGTTTTTAACGACCTTGACTGTCTATACAGCCTTCCCGACATTAACTTAAATTATATGAGGAAGGCGCTACCTTAAATGCCAGTTTTATACCAAGACAATGTCCAATATATTGATTGGTTGTTAGTTGCTTAACGTACAGTGAAAAACATTTTATGTATGTTCACTGCAGTCTGCACCAAAAACTTTTTCAACTACTAGTCCGCTGACATTTTTCTCATTGGTCCAAACAAAGTTTTGCAAAAACTTACTAATCCGAATAAAACTTCACTAGTCTGGGGCATAGGACTAGTGGCTTACCGTGCAGACTGGTTCAGGACAAATGTCCTAGGCTACATTTACAGACCACCAATTACTCCCTCCAATTGAGAACGTATGTAAACAGGTAAAAGAAGCCCTACTCTGACACAAAATAGTGTTTTTGATGTCCTTGTTTACTTAAACTAACCAACACATTTGCAGAAATGAAACTTTTGGTGAAAGAGAAATATATCTAGACCATTTTGAGCCAAAATTTACTTGTCTATGAGCATGATGAGTTTGCATTAAAAATTGATTAATGCGCTCCATAGTATACTAATTTAACGAGTTCTGTGCCACAGGGCCGATTATCGGACCAAAGTCATACTCCTTTCAGATTCCATTCAGATTTAAATGATGTTATGAGCTACGTAATGTACTATGACGTCGCCGTTTTTGTGATAAATTTAATTCCTCCGTCTTGAAACATTCACACGTTTTTTTACCAAGATTAAAAGATATGAAAGGGAAGCTTTTTTATGAAATTTAGGAATACAAAATTATGTAAGGATACATTTATAAACATGATAAATATGTATAAAAATATGTATATGATATTTAGAACTACAATAGTTTATAGCGTCTCAAATCCACTCTTTTTTCCAGACGCTATTGCAGTAGATCATTTAGTATATTTATGTATTATATAGGATTACTTTTCTAAACTGGCTTAAGTTTTTAAGCGTTTACTTTGCAAAAATTGAAAGAATATAATACAAATAAAATTGTACATACATAAAATATAGAAGATAGAAGTTACTCAAATACCTGAATACCTTTACAAAGAACAGATTAGAAAACGTGCAAAAAAAAAAAAAAGTAGGCAAAAAGTGCACTACACAATAATGACGTAATATATCTAATGACGTGATTCGTTAACGCATCCATCGGATTATGGCTAATCTTTATCCGTGGTTATTCAGTTTATCCTTCTGAGAGGGATCACACATGATAATTTAACCAGAGTGTAGGACATATAAAAGAATACTGCAGAGAAATTTCAAAACCATTGCCTATTTCATGCTGATTTTCACAATTCATTCGACGAAGAAGTTTGTCTTGATAACACTACAGTTCTGCCCATGTTCTATTAAGACGACATCAGAGAATTTTAATGCATGGAATAAATTTCGATGATTTTTTTTTTCTTGCTGTGTTTAATTTTTCTAGGCTTTATATATATACGGCATACGTTTATAGAAATTTCAAAGTCAAAACACTTAAAACATGAAATATAAATCAATTATTATGGGTTGTATACAAGAGATACAAGGAAATTATTTAATATTGTATTTATCGTGTGAAAATGCCGGATTGTGCCGGCCGAATTAACATTTCAGGTCAACATGACACTTTTAATTGATACATGTAACATATTTCCTAGTAAAATACATATTCTTTGATCGGTGCATATCTGTACTCAATTATTATTTGTCCCTTCTTCCAAATAAGAGAAAGCAAAACAGCAAACAACCTGAAATCTTTGTGAACAATTATAAATTCTAAATTACAATCACAGTGACTTATTATTTTACGGTTATCAAGAATTAATGAATACATTATTTTTCATATTAAGATACGATTGAAATTTCCTATTAAAAGAACTCTGACAATGCTAGGTCAGGTCTTCATTTTATACAAATAATTAATTGATGACATTTCAGAAGATCATATAATAAGAACCAAAAAAGGGTGGAAAATTGCCGGTAGAAATTAAGAGATTGTTCTGTATGTTCTGTACGGAATGTCCCTGGTGGCAGGAAAAGACCGAAACATGTATGCATGTGTGCTCTCTGTCGTAAAGTTGTTCATGAATCTTGTAATAAATAGAAGAAACACAACAGACGATGTAACACTGACGAATAAAATATTTTTCTTGAGAAATGTTTATATGAATCTTTGATTTTGTATCCCAAGCTCATATAATGAAGTTGTTCACAAAGAATAATCACAAACTTTCTTTGATTTATAAGTAGTGACAAATTAATTTGCATTATCTGTTTTCGTATAATACCGAGTTTTGACCATGGAGGTATATGATTTAAAGACAGGGTTTGCCTTCTCTGGGTAGGGCATTTGATTTTCTGGTATCAGTTGAAGTGAAGGCAATTGAAAGTAGTAAAGTCAAACTTACAATCGGTGCAATTATTTTGCCATGTTTCATGGACACATAAAATAATTATCCCTACCTGCCTACCTGAGACTACTATAACACATATATAGTAGTCTCAGTCCCTACTCAAGGCCCATACCAAAAAAATATTTTACCTTATTAAGTTGCACTTACTAGTACCAAGGATTCTTACTATACAAATCCTTACTAGAACTGGAACCAGAATATCTTATAAAACGTAACTTGTCTAAATATTTCAACTCCGGAATAAAAAATTTGTAATATATGAAAGAAAATAGACTTTTATTAAAAAAGGTTGATTATTCCCGCCATTTTCAGTTAAAATCTTTTTGGCGCTATTATACTTGTACTATGACGTCGCCGTTATTGCGTAATCGTAAAGACAATCAAAAAAAGCATTGGCACTGACGGGGTTTTGTTGAAAATTTATTTGGCAGTGAAAGGGTTAAGATTTCCAGAAACCAGGGGTTATTTTTGGAGTACCTCTGTTCGAAGGTCAGTTATTTTGTTAGAAGGCTTTAGCTATAGGAGAGAGCTTTTATAGGCTGTGCCTGTTGCTCAATCCTTTTCTTATCTTAATGAATAAAATATGTTTAAAATAAAAAAAATAGCTATAGTTTTTGTCTAAAATAAAATAATAAGTTCAGATGGAAAATGTTTGGGGATCGATCATTGAACTTCAAAAGGAAGGAGGGGGTATGGTATTTTTCTTTTTTATAAAAAGAAATAGTCTAAAATTGATGAAAAAAAATCTGTTCAAGCAGATCTCGATGACAAAAAAATATTGTGAATCCAGATCTCCACCAAAAACGATTTTATCTTTCAGATATGCAAAATAAATTTAACTTTTATATATCTCATGTATCTAAAAACATATAAAACTTCCTGAAACCGCACAGGTTAGTCTGTACACAGTAGTTTTTTTGGTGAAAATACGGCCGTATTCAGTGCAAATTTGTTATGATGAACCTTAATACTAGTGTTAAATTTTGACTAACGGCCTAGCCAAGATCAGATGTGCATTTCATATTCATGATATTGGGTCTATGTTATAGGCTTGTAAAGACAAGAAGATAAACTTTACATAAGTAATACATCTTTGAACTGAAGAAGAGAATGTAGGGCTTCATAATGAATATCAAATATTATGTATAGGTGTTACCGTTTTGAAAAAAAACACTAAAATACACGCTGAAAATGGGCAAAATTTCACGTTATGTTGTTTCATTTAAAATTTCGCTGTTTTTATCATTTGATAGTTAATAAGTGAACTTAATTTGAACTACATTATTGGTTCACTGTTATAGACAATTTATTCATCTTTCTTTTACTGGTTGTTGCAACAAAAAATCTTCAGTGGTTACAAAGTTATGATAAAAAGTTGAATACTATGCGCTTGTTATGCAATTTTGTACTTTTGATTTTAGCTTGATCAGTGTAGTGATAAAAGAGGAAAATAAATCAAATTTATGCTATTATGTGTTTTGTTTTCTCTTCTAGTATATACATTATAAAAAAATACCTCATTTATCAAAATTGCAGTACCCTAGCTGGAGATATATGCCATCAAAGTTGGATATACAAATAAAGTGAAAAAATGTCTTGTCCGTAGACATGCATTCCCTAGTAAACTGGAAGCATAATTACATTAATGTTACATTGCTAAGTTCCTGTTCTTTTGTAGATATAAAAACACTTCTAACATTTTTTTCTACCATCTATTAATAGAGGAAAAAATTCAAAAATATGTCAGAATGTCTTGTCCGTAGACACATGTCTTGTCCGTAGACATGTCTTTTTATCAATATTGCTTGGCTTCGTGGGTCTTAATAAGTCCTATGTGTTGTTTAAACTTAGAAATATCTTATTTTTAATAAATAAATGGGTATTTAAATGTTCTCAATTTTTGTAAAATTACTTTACAGGAGTGGATTTTAAAAAGTGTCAGATTATCAGTCATAAAAAGCATACCTTATTTTACTCTCTCTAACTTTATCTTTTGCATTTCAGTATTAACAGCAGATGAGGAAGTGTCTACGGACAAGACACTTGTACATAACAAGTAATAAATTCAATTATATGTCTGCTATGGAACTTAAATCTTATTTATAGGTGATGAAAGTTATCTATTCAAATTAAAACTCAGTATTTTTAACATAAATATAGTCACAATTAATTCTAACAGATTTTTTTTTTAACTGAAATTGTCTTGTCCGTAGACATCACCACAATATATTTGTATCCAATTTCCATGAGTTCAGCATAATTTGATAGGTAAAATGTATGTTATTTTTTTAAGAGAACATATTCAACTATGTCAAAATTGAGTTTTAATAATAGTTTGATTGTTTTAAACAGTCAGATATATGGATTTCAGTTAAAAGAATGTGTCTTCATTTTGGCTTAATCAATAAATTATTGAGATATGTAAAGAATTGTGGGTACATTTCCATATTTTCCAAAATTTAAAAAACACAACTTAAAATTTAATTAGTAACTTTTAATCTTAACTTTAACAATCATCTTTGAAAGCATTTAATTGAATATCAATAAAATGTCTTGTCCGTAGACATTATCAAAATGTATTTGTTTCCATTTTCCTCGAAGTTAAGCATCATTTGATAGATAAACCTGATAGAATGTATGTTTTTTTTCTTCAAGAGAACACTTTCAGCAATATCAAAATTAGGTTTTAATAATTCATTTCATTAAATATGAATACAATGTCTTGTCCGTAGACAAAACATATAAATTGTATTGCTAAGTTTGATTGTTTATTGTACGAATATGCATCAAGTTATTTTAGTGTTCTATACACCAAAAGAAAGGTTTTTTTTGGAAGTTTTGTTATTTATAGATAAGTTTAGATACAGTTTTATCAGATAAGATTAATGATCAAAGAAAGCTACTGTTGTTTGAAATAACTGTGAGTTAAACATGTTCTTGTCAATTTTTTTTCAATTAAAATGTTTGATATTCAATAATTCAAAACATATTTTGTTGTCTTTGTCATTGACCAAAAATCTGACACTGGTGACCATGTCTTGAAGGCAACCATTAAAGAAAATTATACAGTTTTTAAACACCATTTATTTAATAAAAATATTAAATATTTCTTCCAAAACTGGATCTAATTATATAAATGCTTCCAGTGTTAGCCTAACGATGGCAATTTTTCATAATTTAAACCATTTTTGAACCAAAATATCAAAAGAGTTTTTCCCTGAGTTGATACTCATTTTTGACTTCATGTGAAACACAAAATGCACATCTGATTGTGGCTAGGCCGAAAATAAATCTAAGTGATAGCGCTGAATGGCTTCGGTGAAAACAATCTGACTCTAACAAAAAAACATTCGTATTCCTGATCATCTTCAGTTTGTGGGTTCCAGATCAATTTCATGTACTAATTCAGAGTCAGTTTTATGTCATTTCTTGCATAAATATTTTTTGTTAGCTTACTTTTCAAGTTTTTATGACAGCAAAATAAAATTCAGAATTGAAATGGGAAATACAAGCGTGTCAAAAATTTGCTTTCGGGTAATGCTTAATCATGTAGTAGTTGTTTTCAAGAAGACACATTTGGTTTCCAGACAATAGCTTTAGTATACTGAGTGAATGGATTTCTATGAAATTGTACTAGAAGGTTCAATACACAAAAGGAAGATTAGAATTGATTTTGGGGTTATTGTAGAACATTTTTGGGGATGGTTTTTTTATAAATATTTTGGGTTTTTCTTCAAAAATTTATGATATTTACATTGATTATTACTCATGTTTCTCATCTAGTATATATAGATGCAACAAATACTGATTTGGCAGGAGATGCACACAATAAAGTGGTTGAATTATTTTATCTGTAATTTGTGCATTTTTCCTACCATGTGTACTCCTTAAATTAATAATGTCGATGTCAGTATCATGATAAAGAAAATATATTTGGTAGGTATATTCACAATTGACATGTGCCAGTGCGCTGCAAAAGGAACTTCTTTCCCTTTAATTCCCAAAATTGCACATGATTGTTTCTGTTAGGCAGCAACCATTTGATTTTCTGGGGGGGGCTATGGTTTTTTTTTCTGGACAAATTTTTTTTTTCGCCTGCGTGAAAAACAATCTATTTTTTTCGTGACAAGTCGAAAACAATTTTTTTCTTTCAATTTTAGCATTACATATAGTGGCAGCTGAGGGTGAAACAAACAATTTTTTTTTCTCAGAATCAAAAACAAATTATTATTTTCTCCAAAAACTGGAAACAAACTTTTTTTTCCAAAAAAAACCATAGCCCCCCCCCCCCCCCCCCCCCCCCCCAGAAAATCAAATGGTTGCTGCCTTACAGAAACACATGAGTTATTTGGTAAATAAAACACTTGCCATTTTTTGAAACTTTCAGTAATAAAAATTAGTTTAGCCTTTTTGAATGTTTCATTGATTGTGTGAAAATTTTAACAGAAAATGTACAAAACACTTGATAAAATTGCATTATCTGCAGAATTATTGAGAACTTTCCTTACTTATATTCACAAGGACAAAAAATTATAACTAACATATTGTCAATGCTATTCTGATCTGAGTTTTTATTCATACATATACTGGCATGGCTGGTGCTTTTCCAAGTTGTCTTCTTTTTCTGTTTCTTGAGAAGTATTTGTTTAACCTGTTCAATCACTATCATGACTATAAAGTCATGAAAGTGTTACAATTCTTATTTAGATGCAACACATAAATAGTGACCAAAAGGGTACTGTACTGCATTCACATGAGAGAAGCTAGAAAAAAAATTAAATGTACACATTTTCAATATTTTTGTAGGACTACCATATAAAATTAAGGAGATATGTAGTTAGGCCACGGTTTTTTAATTTGATGGTTTACGGATTTTCCCAATGAAAAAGTCGGGTCGGTCGGTCGGGAAAAAAAAAAGAAAAAAAATCATCTTTGAAGACAGAAAAATATGCAAAATCAATATATATTTCACCTTTCTAACAATATGTTTGTTATGCTATTTTATCATCATTTCTTAAATTTTAGTTCGATGAAATATTATTGCTCAAATGTTATAAACATCGCATGACATTGTCTAATAAATTACAGTAAAAAAAAAGGGGGGTGCACGGACAAAGACGAAATTAAATCGTCATATCAGAAACAAGAAAAATAAATTCGCGTAGCTCTTTATCAATTCCAGAAAACTTGGTGAATAATGATCTTCAAGCACGAAAACTGATAAAGAAAAAAATGTAAAAACGTCGTACGAAAATAAGTTTCAACACACGTGTTAAAAACCTAATAGACTCGTCCACTGGAAAACGAGATTATCGGGTTAATCTGTTGTCTCGCATTCCCGTTTTTTATCCAAATGGACGATAATTTTTTCATTATCTATGAAACAAGAAAATTCCAAATGATTTGTTAATATTCAGTACTTCAACTTGATGCCTTTACCCTGTCCACATTTGGACAAGTCTATTTCTATGAGATGATGATCTTACGGACTGATGACAAATAAGGGAAACGAACTTATTGTGTAATTGGTTTTAAAAACAAGTTTCGTTCCGCAATATTATTTGCGCAAACGACATTTCAAGGTCAGTTATAATTGATTTGTCTATTTTTAGAAACGTAAACTGGAAGTTTTATTTTTTCACAACAGAAAGTGTTATCAATTTTGTTAGTGATTAATGCATTTCATTTCATAAAAAAAAAATTATTTAATTATTTTCCAGGGATAATGCATTTGTTAGGGTCGGCGGGAATAAAAAAGCATGAAAAGTCAATTTTATTTTTATTCTGGAAATCGGAAAAATCGGGTCGGCGGATCCGTAAACCAACAAATTAAAAAATCCTGGCCTTATACAGACTGCTGCTGAGTAGAAATGTTTGGGTTCACCTGAAATCTGTTCAAAAAATTAGTCCATATATATATATATATTTTTTATTTACACACCATTTGAATGCATTTAAATAAGTTGGTACAAGTTTACAATGTTTACAATGGTATGAATTTACCGTGGAACGAGTTAGCAGTGGTATTAATCATGATAATTTGCAATGGTACGTAAATGTATAAATTTGTTTTTAGTGGTACGAGTTAACATTCGTAAGAGTTTACAATGGTATGAAATAACCATAATTCTACTGGTTACTGACTTGTTTTCTTGTTACTGAAGTTAGTGTCTAAATTATACTTATAGTGACGTTACCAACACTGTTACAGGTTAACAATGGTTAAGGAATGAATGAGTACAATGTACTCACAAACACTCTGTCTCTGAACACCGCCACATTCTGAATGTGCTTTTCCAAAATTCTTATTGAATGTGTATGGTCCTGCGAAAACTTTGGTTTTCAGTGTTTGTGTTGTAAATGATTTTTGTGAATTGTGTTGTCTTCTTAGTTAACACCAATCACACTAGACCAAGATCATAAAGATCCCACTTCGATCTATAGAGAAATATAAGTTGGTGCTGAGGTCATGGTATGGTCAGCTTGAATATTCATTATTTCATAGTTTTTAAGTTCTCACCATGACCTTGATAATATCCTGCTACGAATCTTCTAGGACTGTAATATGTTACAGTTAGATCTTGTCTTGCTTTTGCTAGTTGCTATTGCTAATATGAGACATTATTAGGCCTTTTATACGAGTTCTTTTTCCAAATAGTAAAATACTGCCCACAGTCAACATTATGAATATTCTTGCAAGTTAATGACGATCGAACCATGACTCCACTGTATTGTCACTATGCTCATCGGCCAATTTTTCAAGTTGATCCAAAATTAAACTTTGTTCACTCCCCCCCTCCCCCTTTTTCCAAAAGAACAATGCTTTCCCTCAAGATATGGTCAAAATCTCAATTCAAATATCCAATTGAGTTCGTAACCATAATTACGACTGAAATTGAGAATGTAAATGGGAAATGTGTCAAAGAGACAACAACCCTACCATAGAAAAAGCAACAGCAGAAGGTCACCAACAGGTCTTCAATGTAGCGAGAAATTCTCGCACCTGGAACCATAATTACCCATTTAATAGCAGTGTATTCCAAATTTTACTTAAATAGTAATTGTCCATTAACCAGGACATCCTTTTTTTCTCCCTTTTTTGCCCTTTTATTCCTAAATGGTTTGAGCCATAACCCCCCAGAGCCAAACATAACCATCCCTTTTTGATATGGAACCTTGTGGTTTAATATAAACCATATAATTTCAGAGAGATCCACACACTGTTCCATAAAATGTTGTCTGGAAACAAGAAAAATGCTTATTTGGACCTCATTTTGGCCCCTAATTCCTAAAATGTTATGACCACAGCCTTCAAAATCAATACCAACCTTCCTTTTGTGGTTATAAACCTTGTCTTTAAGTTTCATAGATTTCTATTCACCATGTTCACTATTACTAAAGTTATTTTATCAAGGTAGATGACGTGATAGCAATATACAGGTCATATAATTAGTTATCAAGGCTATGCTTTTAGTTTCTGCACAAATATTCAAGAGTTCCCATGAGCCCACTTAAAATTTAAATATTTATCATTTATTTTACAAATAACAAAGAGAAGACAGCTCATGAAAACAGTCTGCACCAAAAACTTTTTCAACTACTAGTCCGAAGACCAATATTCTGACATTTTTCTTATTGGGCCAAACAAAGTTTTGCAAAAACTTACTAGTCTGAACCAAATTTGACTAGTCTGGGGCATAGGACTAGTGGCTAACCGTGAAGACTGTGAAAATATATGAAATCAGAAATGCATGATATGTAAGATATTTTCTGTAATAACCCTATAGATGTATGATTTAGTTGAGATCATTGATATTTATAAAAGAAATAGTAAACATGGTAAAGGGCCTAGAATTCTTCCCTGCGGTACACCAAATGTGACTTTTTTCCTGAAGATATGTTGGTATTCAGTCAGGGGACTTACTTTTAATGAGTGATTTTCTAAATCACTGATTCAAGTAACATTATTTCCATAAAGGTTGGAATTAAGAGTTGTCTTTCTTTAATAATCACCTATTTAAGTAGTACAAAATAATCACTAGAAGAAGTGATTTTGTTTTACTGTAGCTTTAAATATAGAATACTAATGATCAAGGAACTAAGTTTGTTTCTAAACTTATCAGAACCAACATCTGTGTTGTCTAGGATGACCAGGTCATTTCAGGTGATGACCTTGTACTGAATCTAGGATAATGACATAAAAATCACTTGTTTAAGTATCATACCTCAATTTCCTTCCCAAAAATCACTTCTTTAAGTATCATTTTTTCAATAACCCCACTAATTTCAACACCCCCGAACAGTGAAATTTTTATCGCAAACAGTAGAATTTTATTTCATAATCTGAAAGATCAAACTTTGAACTTTACAGGAAAAATACTCCCACTGCTGGGGAAAATCTGTTAAGAAAGTATCAGTTCATTATGCAAAGCCATTATTACAGCATTTTTTCAACTAAAATAGAATTTGCAGCTAAATGATAGGATCAAAAGCATAAACCTTGCTACTTAAAAGAAGCAAAAAATACATTTCTTTTCAATTTTACTAATGAAAAGATGTTATTTAAACCTATGTGTTTGAAATTTTGGTAAAACTACAAAATCACAATTTGAGACAAAACTTCAAATTTGCTACTCAAATAAGTGATTTAAAAATCACTTATTTCAGTAAGTTCCATGACTGGTATTTGTTTTTATACGACCGCAAAATTTGAAAAAATTTTCGTCGTATATTGC
This sequence comes from Mytilus galloprovincialis, assembly GCF_965363235.1. Lineage (NCBI taxonomy): Eukaryota > Metazoa > Mollusca > Bivalvia > Mytilida > Mytilidae > Mytilus > Mytilus galloprovincialis. Next base: position 51,257,424 of record NC_134851.1, read on the forward strand.
TATCACGTTGTCGTCGTCGTCCGAATACTTTTAGTTTTCGCACTCTAACTTTAGTAAAAGTGAATGGAAATCTATGAAATTTTAACACAAGGTTTATGACCACAAAAGGAAGGTTGGTATTGATTTTGGGAGTTTTGGTCCCAACATTTTAGGAATTAGGGGCCAAAAAGGGCCCAAATAAGCATTTTCTTGGTTTTCGCACTATAACTTTAGTTTAAGTTAATAGAAATCTATGAAATTTTGACACAAGGTTTATGACCACAAAAGAACGGTTGGGATTGATTTTGGGAGTTTTGGTTTCAACAGTTTAGGAATTAGGGGCCAAAAAAGGGCCCAAATAAGCATTATTCTTGGTTTTCGCACAATAACTTTAGTTTAAGTAAATAGAAATCAATGAAATTTAAACACAATGTTAATGACTACAAAAGGAAGGTTGGTATTGATTTTGGGAGTTTAGGTCCCAACAGTTTAGAAATTAAGGGCCAAAAAGGGACCCAAATAAGCATTTTTCTTGGTTTTCGCACCATAACGTGTAGTATAAGTAAATAGAAATCTATGAAATTTAAACACAGGGTTTATGACCATAAAAGGAAGGTTGGTATTGATTTTGGGAGTTTTGGTCCCAACAGAATAAGGGGCCCAAAGGGTCCAAAATTAAACTTTGTTTGATTTCATCAAAATTGAATAATTGGGGTTCTTTGATATGCCGAATCTAACTGTCATGACTGTGTATGTAGATTCTTAACTTTTGGTCCCGTTTTCAAATTGGTCTACATTAAGGTCCAAAGGGTCCAAAATTAAACTTAGTTTGATTTTGACAAAAAATGAATCAGTTAGGTTCTTTGATATGCTGAATCTAAAAATGTACTTAGATTCTTGATTATTGGCCCAGTTTTCAAGTTGGTTCAAATCGGGGTCCAAAATTAAACTTTGTTTGATTTCATCAAAAATTGAATAAATGGAGTTCTTTGATATACCAAATCTAACTGTGTATGTAGATTCTTCATTTTTGGTCCTGTTTTCAAATTGGTCTACACTAAAGTCCAAAGGGTCCAAAATTAAACTTAGTCTGATTTTAACAAAAATTGAAATCTTGGGGTTCTTTGATATGCTGAATCCAAAAATGTACTTAGATTTTTTATTATGGGCCCAGTTTTCAAGTTGGTCCAAATCAGGATCTAAAATTATTATATTAAGTATTGTGCAATAGCAAGTCTTTTCAATTGCACAGTATTGCGCAATGGCAAGAAATATCTAATTGCACAATATTGTGAAATAGCAAATTTTTTTTTAATTAGAGTTATCTTTCTTTGTCCAGAATAGTAAGCAAGAAATATCTAATTGCAAAATATTGTGCAATAGCAAGATTTTTTTTTAATTGGAGTTATCTTTCTTTGTCCAGAATCAACTTAAATCTTTGTTATATACAATATACAATGTATATTCACTTTTTACTACCAACTGATAAATTAAATTAATCTTTACCATTCAGTGATAACAAGCAGTTTTTTTACATCTTAATATTTTATGATGTATTTAAATGAGTAGTTATTGTTGCAAACTCCATTAGAAATTTTAATTGTGATTAGTTTTGGAATAAGGGAAAGGGGGATGTGATTAAAAAAATTGGGTTCAATTTTTCTCATTTGAAATTTCATAAATAAAAAAGAAAATTTCTTCAAACATTTTTTTGAGAGGATTAATATTCAACAGCATAGTGAATTGCTCTAAGAGAAAACAAAAATTTTAAGTTCATTAGAACACATTCATTCTGTGTCAGAAATCTATTCTGTGTCAACTATTTAATCACAATCCAAATTTAGAGCTGAATCCAGCTTGAATGTTGTGTCCATACTTGCCCCAACTGTTCAGGGTTCAACCTCTGCGGTCATATAAAGCTACGCCCTGCGGAGCATCTGGTTATTTATTGCATGTATTGAGACCTGTTTGATAAATATGATTTTGAACTATTCAAAAGAAAGAGAATCAAACTTTATATACATTTTTGATTTTGATAATAAAATTGATTGATTTACAATGTCAAAAGCTTTTTTTAAAGTCTATCATGTCTAAGAAAACAACTGCAGTGTAGTTTCCATGATCCATATTAATAGTTTAAATAGATCTTCAACATTTTTTGATAAAGCTGATTGACGAATGGCCTTATAAAGTGAACGTAAATTGAATATATATATATAAATATATGAAGCCCAGGTGGTTGTGTGGTCTAGCGGGACGGCTACAGTGCAGGCGATTTGGTGTCACGATATCTCAGTAGCATGGGTTCAAATCCTGGCGAGGGAAGAACAAAAAATTTGCTTTCACAGATCTAACATTGTTGGGTTGATGTTTAGACGAGTTGTATATATACAGAATGTACACAGCCATGTATCACCATCACTGCTGGAGATCCGATGGATAAATCTGTTGTAGAGTTGTCACTGGTTCAGATGTACTTATAAATATAATTATTTCTTTGACTGTATCTTACATTAATTTGTAGGATCCTTTGCTATAGTTAATTTATCTGATCTGTAAAAATAACATCTCCATGCCTTATACATGTTATATATCATGTACTGTAGTACAACGCTAGATTAAAACTGACGTGGAAAGGTAACACCCGGCCACCGAAAGATTCATTTTTATGAAGCCCAGGTGGTTGTGTGGTCTAACGGAACGGCTACAGTGCAAGCGATTTGGTGTCACGATATCTCAGCTAAGCATGGGTTCGAATCAAGGCAAGGGAAGAACAAAAAATTTGCAAAATCAAATTTACAGAACTAACATTGTTGGGTTGATGTTTAGACAAGTTGTATATATATATAAATTCAAGAGTCTATCTTAAATTGAGGGTAAATTATATGGCCTTATAAATACTGTTACCATGGTTACCATAATATATTTTCGAAATCTAGATCTGGTGTACAAAAAAAAATATTGACACCTTATGTTTGTGGCATAACATCTGGGCCACAAGTTTATTGTTTTCTGTTTAGTATTAAATTTATATTAAGATCCATTTTGTTACGTCTCATGATCAATTTTATTTGGCAATCGCCAATGGCAGTCAGCAGGGTTAAAGAACACCAGTTGTTCAACCTGTTAGTCAAATGCTGTTTGTTTTAATATACTTTTTCACTTTTTTGGTCTTTTGAATGTTGTTTGTGCTGTATTTAGACCCTTCTACAACACAATTTGTTTTACATGCACACATATAAAAATTGTCCAACACAATCATAGGTTTGAAGTTAGTTTTCAATTTATACTTGTTTATATATATATAGGGTTCTTTGAAATGATGGATCTAAACCTGTATTTGATTGGGATAATATACCCCAATGAACACAATGTCATGAATGTTGAGTTCCAAAGGGTCTTCAATTAAACATTGTTTAGATTCACAGTGGCTGATCCAGCCATTTTAAAAATGGAGGTTTCCCAACCCAGGGTAAAGGGGGTTCCAACTATATGCTCCCATTCAATTGCATTGATCGTCCATAAAAAGGGGGGGTTCCAACCCCGGACCCCCCCCCCCCCCCCCCCCCAGTCCGCCACTGATTCCTTATATCCAATTTTAGAGAATTAAGTCATCATTGTCATCACTGGTTGTTGTACATGTTGTTATAGGAATTTGAGTTATTTCCTTTTGAACAGATTTGAGAATTTCATCAAAAATTGAATTCTTGGGGTTCTGTGATATGCTAATTCTAACAATGTACTTTGATTTTGGATATTGGGTTATAATCATGGTAATTGGTAAATGTCCAATTTCAAAATTTCCAGTTCTTTGACCACATTAATTTTGGTTCACAAACATATAGGCATGCAGTGTCAAATATTCACAATCAAAATTTAGAGCTTAAATGTTTTGTCCATACTTGCTCAACTGTTCAAAGTTTGACCTCTGCAGGAAAAATCCATTTTGCTGTACATGTGACTCTGGCAGCCACTTGTGTATAAATGAACTATTAAAATTAAAACACCGACATGACTAACAAACGCAAGAGACTCCTGACTTGGGACAGGCGCAAAAATGAGTTGGGTTCATATTTTAATTTATATAAAGTCTCTATATGCTATTCATGCTATTACGGTATTTCTTGTCACAAAAATGCATAATCTGACTTGCACTAGTCTTCTAAGGTTCTGATTTGACTTAGCCATCTAGATTTCAGGGTCGTCGTTAACATTTTGGTTCAGTCTAAAGTTGTTTTTTTTTTTTAAACTTTGCCCAACCTCCATTGAAAGTTAAGACAGTAGTTTCTAATGATTAAGAGATAGTATCTGAAGTGAATGATACATTGACTTTCATTTGTTTTGCAGTTTACCACATTCATGACATTACAAATTTTCAGGATAAGCTGTAGGCAGTACCTCTCATGTAACTGTTTGTGTGCTACTTCATCAAGTATTAATCGTAGCACTTCACAGTTGCTGGACAGGTTGAAATATAACATTCTATGGAAAACATATGAACATGGTGAAGCACTGAAACAAATGAAGTGAATAAGCTGTAATGGATCTGTCACAAGGTAAGATCATTTCAATTAATCATGTTAATATACTGGGTACAAAATATGACTTATACTGAGTTCATATTCTTGGAACAAAATGAATATCACATTATTTGAGTTATCTCACCTTAGGGAGCTACCATTTGATTTTTATGGGGGGGGGGCTAGGATGAAATTTGAAAAAAATAGGCAGGACAGGAGTTTTGAGTAAAAAAAAAGGCAGGATGATACACTTTGCAAAAAAAAAAAATGCAGGATGACAATTTAGGTAAAAAAAGTCAGGATAAACTTATAAAAAAAAAGGCAGGACCTAATAGAGTGAAAAATAAAAAGACAGGACAGAGATTACAACTAAAAAAAAATACAGGACAAAATTTTTCATCCTAGCCCCCCCATAAAAATCAAATGGTAGCTCCCTTATATGGCAACGTTGACAAACATCTGAGAACATTTAAATATTGAAGGAGGATACAAGGGTTTTCTTACACTTTTTAACCGGATTTTTGTGACAAAAATGTTGGTTATTGATTTGGGGATGTACGGTTGGCGGGCGGGCGGGCGGGCGGCAATCAAATGTTGTCCGTGCATTAACTCATGAACCGTTCAACAAAAGCTTTTAAAATTTTAATATGTTATTACTGACAACTATACGAGTTCAGGAGTTATGGTTCTTGAAAGATTGAAAAATGGAGTTTCCAGTCGTGTCCGTGCATTTACGCATGAACCGTTCTACCAAAGCTTCCCAAATTTTAATTTGTTGTTACTGAAGACAGAATGGAGGTCAAATTCAATAATGACGATTTTGACTTTTACCGTTCAGGAGTTATGGTTCTTGAAAGATTGAAAAATGGAGTTTCCAGTCGTGTCCGTGCATTTATGCATGAACTATCTATAATACTAAAATTACGAGGTCCAATTTGTCAGCCGTCATCACGTAAAAACGACGAATCACAGAATTCAACTTTATATATAACTAATATAGTACAAAGGTGTAGATTAAAAATTACACCACTCCAGGCCCTTTTGTTTTCCACGTAATTAATATTGCCAATAATTAAGAAGTTCCGGGTCGAGTCCGCTACCGATACCAATAGTATAGTTACCTGTTACCTATTACCTTATCTGTACGTTCTGCATCTGACAGGCGCACCACCAAACGTTGTATTCAGGATTAATATGCTATATACACGGGTCATAACCACAGAGTTGACACTACTAAATTGTCAAATTGCTACCTATTGTGGTATTTTAATCAGTAAGACTTTCTAAGATAACAATACGAATACTAAAAATCTGGACTAAAAATAAGGCGTATAGGTACAGTTTTCAATTTGTTAGTGGGCATGACGTAAAACAGCGAAGCAAAGAATTCAACTTTATTTATAACTTATATAGGACAATGCTGTTGATTAAAAAATACTCCATTCCAGGACCTTTTGTTTTCCAAATATTTAATATTATTGTTTCAGTTCGACGGGTTCAAACAGAAAGACTTGAAAGCAGAGAAAAACTGTGTATCTTATAATCGGCATGACTTTATCAGATGACAATACTAATATAAAATAAGGCTTGCGCATAGTTATATACTTTGATTCAGTCACTGACCCGTGATATCACGGGTGTGTTCTAGTTCTACCAAAGCTTCCGAAATTTTAATATGCTGTTACTGATGACAAAATGGAGGTCAAGTTCAATAATGACGATTTTGACTTTTACCGTTCAGGAGTTATGGTTCTTGAAAGATTGAAAATGGTGTTTCCCGTCGTGTCCGTGCATTTTCTCATGAACCATTCAACCAAAGCTTTTGAAATTTTAATATGTTGTTACTGATGACAAAATAGAGGTCAAGTTCAATAATGACGATTTTGACTTTTACCGTTCAGGAGTTATGGTTCTTGAAAGATCGTAAAATGTCGTTTCCATTCACGTTGTTGCATTTACCCATGAACCATTCAATCTAAGCTTTCAAATTTTAATATGTTGATACTGATGACAAAATGGAGGTCAAATTTGATATTGACGATTTTCACTTTCACCATTCATCAGTAATGGTTCTTGTGATATTGCACTGTAAATAAAAGTGTTAGAATCTGAACACTTTTTGAACGCCCTTTTGTAACACTTCTGGAACGCGTAACGGTGTTCTCAATATTAACATTGGTGTTCCAGTTTTTAACATTATGTGTGCATCTTTCGAACGCTATGTGTGTTATTTTTGAACGGATAGTGTGTACTCCTTGAACACCTAGTGTTTGAATCTGGAACGCGTAACAGTGTTCTAGATATTAACTTTCGTGTTCCAGTTTTTAACATCATGTGTGCATCTTTCGAACGCTATGTGTTATTCTTGAACGGATAGCGTGTACTTCTTGAACGCCTAGTGTTTGAATCTGGAACATGTCCTTGTGAGCAAAATTGTATGCCGTTACGCGTTCTAAGTCTTGTAACACTTCTGGAACGCTCGGACTGTGTTCCAGAAATATGTGTTAATATCCAGAACACATAGTGTATATTACTGGAACACAATTTTACATGTTCCAGAAAAAGTGTTATATTCTCTGAAACATTATTGTGGTCTTGTAAAACAAATATTTTAATTGATTAAAAACGTCTTTAATTGATTAAAAAAGGCAACATTTAAAAAAAAAAAGTACAATAAAATGTGAAATATTGAAGCAACTTTAAAATGACAAGTTAGACAAGTTAGAAATATAACATTTGTAATTTGCAAAATGTGTCAAAATATTTACTCATAAACAAAATGTTCGTCAGATATTTAAAATTATTATGTTACAACAAAGTCAAGTGTCTTATGTTTAACTCATCGTTTGCAACTTCCTAAGTCAAGAACTGTTCTGAATTTCTTTACAAAATACTGATGCCACTGACTCTTTTATCACCAAAATGTTCCATAATCCACTGGCTGCATAGCACTCAGATAGTCAATATCAAACATAAAATACCCTGTGTATATGATGCTAGTAGTCGAGTCGGTGTCCATGTAACACTGCTTTCTTGGACACTTTTAAACATGATTTGAGTCGTTTACAACTGATTTTGAGCTTCCATTTTTAGAGGATTCGTCTCCTTGGGTTATAATTATTCTTTAACCTTGTTATCCATCAACCGTAAGTTCTAAAATGTGAAATATGAAGTGTATGAGTAAACAAATTATTCATCATGTCGACATTCCTTAAGAATATTAGAAAATCTTATTTCGTTTTTGTAATTCCATTATACTTGTCAGCATTATAAGATAAGGTGCATTTGCCAATGAGTGGTAATTGAGTGGTCAAATGTGCTCTCGTGTTCTTTATCTTTTTAAAAAAATGATAGAAAGTGTCCAGCAAGTGCTATTGTGTTTTTTAGGCAAAACTTTATCGTCAACTTAGACTTGTCACTAAATTAACTGCTAACATTTCAAGAAACTAATTACCATTTGCCTTTATTTTGAAAGATATTTAGTAATTTTTTCACTTATGATCTGTATACGGATAATTGACGGATGATGTAATTGCATCAAATTTAGCTCAAATAGCTTTCTGATTAATGTAAACAAGTGAATGGTGCACATTTTATTGATAAATCTGCAATAACAACACTTGTAAGAAGTCAATGGACATGCACTCCTATTCAAAATTCTTAAACTTACATATAGTACTTTTATGGTGCAGGATAAGTAGTCATCTCTTGAACTGCAACATGTTCTCTTTATTCTCGAGGTATGCACGAACAATTACCCTTAAGTACAGTATAGTTGGGTTTGTACCCTATAAAAGTAACATAGGAATACATTACAATACATGAATGCAGTGCACAAGGGTGGACATTTGCTAAATGAATTACTAATTACAAAACTATTATAAATAACATATACATGAGAAATTTAAAATTAGTGTTGCAGTATGCCTTTTTTTACAAACTTCTGTCTTGACATTGCAATGTCATGACAGTTTTTGCATTTGTGAACAAATCCTTATGCATTGGTTTTATATAATTAAAAAATGTACATCCTCAAAAGTGTAGATGATCGTTTGATCTTCTTAATGCTTTCTATACACAATGTTTGAGTCGTGTTAGGAATACATGGCGTTCGGAGAAAACGATTAGCTTGAACGCATCATCTTCGAGACCAGAACACATTTACAATAGCAACGATATCATTTAACATTTACGTATAAATTTACAGAGGTTAATTTTTTTTTAAACATGATAATTTGAATGTAATCTCTCAAAGAACCGCTACTTTTTTAATCGAATTATGACAGCACAGTTAAGTGGAAGTGGAGGGGGCAGTTTTATGTTCGAACAAAATGTTCTTCCATTTATACTTCAGTGTGTCCTGTCCAAGTAGACATTTGTTGATTTCATGACTAAAAAAAATATTTTTTATGTTCGTCATGTGTAGATAAATATAGATAAACATACCTATTATATCAAGTTTTGTTGTTAATTTTCTTCAGTGAAGCTTCTTCAATCACGATCAAAAACCAAACTTCCGGTACATTAATACGTCACGCGCTGTTATGTACGCGGATATGTTTGGAACACATGGCGTTCAGGGAAAATGGTAAATTTGAACGCATCATGTTCGACACCAGAACGCTTTTACAAGAGCAACGTTTTCATGAGCATTTACGCATTTACATTGTTAAAAAAAAATACCTTAAGAACTTAAGTCGTTTAGAAAAAGATTCATATTAAAAATCAATCATTTGCACGCTTATAAATACGCTCTTGTAAAATGTTTCATTTTTTTTTTACCAAACTATAATTTGCTTATATGCCGATACAGCTAAAATACATTTATCGTCAAATCATAGTACGAATCACCCTTATTCATCGTCTGTTTGACTCTGAAATGATGAATTTTTTTTTCACTCCCCATTACAATATAAGAACATTTTTAGTGTTCAATTTAGAACACTTGTCTTGAATATGTGCGTTAAAAGACTGAACACAATGTGTTATATTCTTTAACGCTGGCGTTCAATGTGGAACACTAATGTTAATAACTGAACATATTGTGTTTAAAATTGGAACGCGTCCAGACGCGTCAGGCGTCTGCAATATTTGCAGTGTGCCAGGACACAAATAAATGTTAATAAATCCGGTTTGCTGTCGTTGTGACAGCCTCTTGTTTATAGCTGAAGTCAGCTGTATGGTATTGTTAATAAGATAATTTTGGACGTGTTGAACAAATTCCATAACCACCTTAATTGACCTGATACAATGGTGATGTCAAGCAGGTAGGCAGGGAAAACTGTGTAGTAATCAACTTCTTCTTCAGTTTTCAACCCAGACCCCTAGAAAATTCACAAGAAGATTTTAGATTGTACTACATATGATGAAGTTGTGCACTTGCTATTTTGGAATTGTTGGAGGATATTTTTCTTATTTTTCCATTCTGGGCTTGTAGTCAATGTTTTGTATTACATGTATTGACAGCACTATTTGATACTGCTTACTGGAAGTATTTCCCTCATTGACCTACAGTATTTAAAAAAAGAGAATTCCCATCTCAGATACGGAATACAACTTTTGTTTATGCATTTCATGTATGTACTCTGAAAGATATACTAATTTAAACTAGAAAGGCTTGTGAATTAACAAATTTCCAGACAATCACTTGAGTATTAGTATATAAGGATCTCTATGAACTTGTACCACAAGGTTCCTCACCACAAAAGGAAGGATGGGATCAATTTTAAGTGCTTTTGCCCTAAATAAAGGCAACAGTAGTGTACCGCTGTTCGAAATTCATAAATCGATTGAGAAAAAAACAATTACAAACTAAATGAGGGAAACACATCAAATATAAGTGGAGAACTACAACTCAACAGAAACACAACATTAAAAAGTAGCACACACAGAAACGAGCTATAATATAAAAATGGGCCAGTTGGCCATTTTCCTGACTTGATACAGGACATTTAAAAAAAGTAATGGTGTGTTGAACTGGGTTTTCTGGCTAGCCAAACCTCACCCTTTTATGGCAATGTTAAATATGCCCAGATCAAAAAAGTTTGAAAGCAAAAACAAGTAGAAAGTTGAAGAGCATTGAGGACCAAAAGTTTCAAAAAGTTGTGCCCAATATGGCTAAGGTTATCTGCCTGGGATTAGAACATCCTTAGTATGCTGTAGCAGAGGGGGCATTAAGGGCATATGATACAGTTACAGGGGAGGTAATGACGTTGCTAACGTAAATTGTTATTTTCACGACGTCAAACAGTGACTTATCGAAAAAAGATGCAGCTTTCCACTGATTTTTAGTCGTATATTGGTATGACGTTGGCGTCGTCGTTGTTGTCATCGTTATCGTCCAAAGACACATTGGTTTTCGCACTATAACTTTAGTTTAGGTAAATAGAAATCTATGAAATTTAAAAACAAGGTTTATGACCACAAAAGGAAGGTTTGGATCGATGTTGGAAGTTCTGGTCTCAACAGTTGAGGAATTAGAGCTTGAATGTTGTGTCCATACAACTGTTCAGGGTTAGAACTCTGCGGTCGTATAAAGCTGTGCCCTGCGGAGCAGTTGGTTATCATTCGAACCAAAATTACTTGAAAACCAGTTCATGGACCCCTCTTTTTTAAAATGACATTTGGTTTGATTATATAAGAAGATTATGTGTACCATTTTCATGAAAATGTAAAGAGTGCATTTTTTTTTAATTTGAAAAATATACAGCAAAAAATGATGTTTTTTTCCTGCAGTCATGAACATTTGATAAATATGAGTTATTTGTTAAAAGAAAATGTACAAATTTATAGAACATTAAATTTTATATAAAACAGAAATTTATACAATTACATGTAATTTATCAAAAAACAGTTTGTGTTTATCTTTTAAAACAAAAAAAATGTATTTTTATCACAAGGAAAATTATGTCCACAAATCTGAATTTTGAAGAAATATCTGTAATTTCAACTTCATTTTACTAGAAAATTAGCACATGAAGGTATTTTTGTATTACATATTTGATTTAATCAGGTAAAAAATTGCCTATATGGAAATTTTCAACAAAATTTCAATATCGGATAAAAACTGTATCGTATGCCCTTAACATGGTTAAGTTTTAACCTTGTCTGTCTTGACATCAGACTTTCTGTTTAAATGGTTTAACTTTAGTTTTGCCTCAACCAAATGTTTTGAAACATATACACAATGCTTATAACCACAAAATACAGATCAAGTTTGAATTTTGGTTTTGTCACTTTAACAGTTCTATAGTTTTGCCCTTTACAAATGGGAAAAATTGCTGAATTTTTAGTTTCCATTCTCTGATTTAAATTTGCTTCAACCAAATGTTATTAAACTTATACAAAATGCTTACTATTACCACAAATTATAGTATGATCAAGTTTGAATTTTGGTATTGTCACTTCAATCGTTCTAGAGTTAGCTCAATACAAATGGGAAAAATGTTGAATTTTGCGTTTCTGTTCTCTTACTTTAGTTAGCCTCAACCAACTCTTATGAAACTTATACACAAAATACAAATGAATGTGGAAATTCAAGTACAAATTTGGGTAGTGTCACTTTTAATATTCTAGAGTTATGCCCCTTTATAGCTTTTTATGTTATGCAAGTGGGGGCATCATCTGCGTCCCATTGACACAGTTCCCATTTATTCTCTATCTAATTTTGTCAATTTTGAAATTTCATGAGCAAAATCATCTGATATTTCAATGAAGAAAAACACTAAAAAGCAAAAAATACATTTGTCCAATATAAAATCAGTTCATGGTCATGTTTTAGACATTACATTTCTTTGGTCTGTTCTCAGTAGAAAAAGAGATCTTAAATATAACATTGATTATCTAGCTGACAATGTCAGTTTGATTATGTTAGCTCTATATTTTTAAGTTAGAGCTATAAGTAATGTGCCAATCAAAGTTGCTTTCAGATAATTTGATTTATTAGTCAGACCTGTATTAACATGAAATTATGGAATTTGCATATTAGACTCATACCAACCTTTAATAAGAGAAAAAGCTCTTGTTAGCTATAGTTAAAAATTAATTTATTCATTTTGTTTAAAAAAAAAATCACCTCATCTATTAATATATATTAGGTATTAGAAAATGATCACAAAATTAAGCAAGTAACGTTATTAAAATGAAATCACATTAAGTCTATATTATATTTGACTAGAACACAACCATGATTTAAGATCAAGTTTGAAAAATCATGTGCAGGATCTTTAATAACTTGTGTGCAAATTTTTCAAAAAACTGGAGTGGTGCCCACGACTTTCAAGCTTATGCACACGACTATTAAACTTGTACACACACCTCAAACTGGTGATAATGACTTTTCAAACAGATAAGCACAAGTTTCATAGTATTGCGCACAAGTTCTTGAAAGTCATGGACACCAATTTGAAAGTCGGGCACCCCATGAACTTTTTTAGAAAACATTTTTGTTAGCGTGATGAACGTTGTATTCAGTTGTGTGCTATGTCTTCGATGTTTACACAGTTTTGGCTGTTGGATCCCAGATATAGCCATGTTAAACAATTATGTTTGTTTTCGGTTGCTCGCCAATTTAACAATATCACGGAACATAAACCATCTATAAATGGCACTGGACCATCACAGCCTTATTCACAAACAAGTATGAAGCGGAATAAATCACACACATCCAATCGTACAACAATTACAAATGTAAATATAATTTGTTTAAAGCATAAGTAATCGGCAACAGGTTTTTATCACTCCATTTCACGATCATCAAAATGCGGTACCCGATCTTTCACGATTCGAAGTGACAAATGTTTGCAATGTTTCTGATTAAACTAAACCAATATAATAAGAACTATTTTTATACATTAAAAATTTGAAAAAAATCATGTTTGTTTATTGTTTACTTGTCTGAAATTTCGATGAATAATCTGCCGTTTGTAGTTTTGAAAGAGGACCGATCGAAATCCAGATAAACTGACAACGCCATGACTAAAAATGAAGAAAAAGACAAACAGAAGTAAACAAAACACAACATAGAGAACTAAAGACTAAGAAACACGAACCCCGCCAAAACAAGGGGTGATCACAGGTGATCCGGAAGAGTACTGCGATCTATCTTCCCAAGTGGAATTTGTCGTGTTGCTCATGTTAGAACAAACCCGCTAAAAAGTCTAATTTGGAAGGTCACATTCTTGAAAAGGGACTGCATGTAGTTACGACAGAAGGAACATATTGAATTAATAGATCATTTGCTTACGTTACATACATGTATTTTCTCGATAAGATTTCTTTACGTAGGGGGTCAGTCGCGAACCGTTTCACTTACTTATATTCGATGGTCAGTGGATATTTATCTAAATGAAAAGAAAACAAAAATTTTGGGGATTATATATAACAGCATTCTGACGGAATATTCATAATTTCGAATGCGTTACACAATTCAACCGGACCATGGAAGTAAAATGAAATATATAATTCTTCAATGATAAAGTATGGTGATGTCGGTAGGGTGGTGGAAAACTATGCGAATCCTCCTTCAAGATTTTAACTCGGATCCACGAAACTTAATCAAACGATTGCATGCACAACAAAGCTTCGTGCCTGCTATTTTGGAAAGGTTTCATTAATTTCACTCCTATATTTCTGACTTAAGACTTCTACCTCATTTGTTCTCTGGTGGAGAGTTGTCTCATTGGCAATCATTTATACCACATCTTAATTTTTTCATATCAAACATGATTTGGATAATTATCTCTTGCTACTGGACAGATTGCACACATATTGAATATGGGCACCCCAAATAGTATAAGGAAATGTTTGCACTTTCATGGAGTTGATTTCATATATATCCCAATTCATTATAAACTATATTCATTCTTTGCAACCCGGCCATTCGTTGCCTTGATTCATTCATTCCACTTCTTACATATTTATGACCAGTTACCAATTTATACCAGAACTATTTGATTGTATCAATAATTGTGAAGAATGAAGGTTAAATGGTTATAATCAATATTGTACGATGATACTTTGAAAGTCTTACGAAACAAGAGACATAGGTGCTGAAATGATAGTCATAATCTCAATAAAGTATAAGGTAAACACATTCTTGAAATACAAAAGCAACTGTAAAAATACACAGATATACAAAGCATTAAACATTTTATTTTACAGTTGGGTTTGTTCCATTCAAGACGAATATCAGTCGAGAAAATAAGACAATAACTCGAATAACAACACTGCTGACATTTTGATGTGCCATGTCACATTTACGATACAAAAAGAAATTAATTGCTTTCTCAAAGCTTGAAGCCGAATGTCAAATACAGAAGGAAATTTGCACAAACTGCATTATTTGTTTCTATCGATCCAATATTGATGTTGTATACGATACTGAGTCTGCCGACTGACTGCAGACGACGGCTACTGCGCGTGTTGAAAAAAGATGGACGTTTACATGGTATAACATCTGAAAGAGTCGGAGCAAGCTGGACAATAAAAGGTAATGAATTCAACTACATTCTAAAAATTAAACGGCGGAGATAGATTTTGATTTATCCTATGTTCAATATTACTTCCATGGTTCAATTTAAATTTACACCCGATGATTATATCTCATCTGGTATAATTATTTAATTTGGAATGTGTGCCAATCACTGCGGGTATTAGGTTATTAAGCTTAAAATGTGACGGTAAATTAGGGTGTAACAATTAAAAAATACCAGTACTAATAAAAAAAAATAATATTATTGCTGTCAATAAAACCATCACAAATTCATATCATAGCTAGACTTCCTTCATTTGAATTAAAATATAAATTCATAGAACATCAAATTTTGGTGAAACATATATTGGCATATATGATAGACCACGATGATTCTGATCAATGTGCAAAAGTCTCCTGTACAATTATGATTATCTATATATAAAGTAGCCTATATATATAAAGTAAATTATTGTGTTAAATTTGATAACAACATTGTCACTGACGAAGGCTGTTTGAACAGTCGAAATATTTGTCGACACGATCCTCTTCTTGTTTTAGTACCCTATTTGTGTTTAACTGCCGAGTTAATTAGTGGATGTACATTATTTACCGTCGACATAATTGTCTTTTAGACTTTCTGCAGATATGGGATGAACTTATGGCTACGTTGTCTAAAGTTTAAATAAAGTGACAGTCAAACCAAACCTTATCCTAAATTGTGCTGAAAAAAATTAACATACCTTCAATTGCATTTTAGAGCGCACTGGTTCCCAAATGTTTGGTAGTACAAAAACAAGTATACTGCAGATATAAACAATATAGAAAAAGTTCCCTATTGTATGTTTATTTTTATCATTCGAAATAAATTTTCAGCAAAGGCCTTACTGTGAAAAGCACGTGTATTCCACTGAGGTTATGAAGTCATACATTAAAAAAAAGATAAATAATGAGTAAACAAATTATAAACTAAGTATTTAAAGAGCAGACATCTAGTTTTGACAAAGCAATTGCATGATAGAGCTGGGTAAATTAATGAGTGGAAAAAGATAAAACATGTTTCAACAGATCTCTTTCATTTGACATGCACTAATCTATAATTCAGAAAATCTCACTTTTCCATGAAATGGCAATTTTATTAAAATGTATATAAATGATTGGTTTAATTTTAACTGGGAACAGTATATCAATATATATATATATACCTGCTTTTAATGAGTGGAAAAAGGATAAAAGCACTTTTGAATTATTGTTCGATCTTTTTTCTCTATAAGCGCAAATAAGAACGCATTCAACTGTCATTTTCACACTGATTAGATACGATGTGTTTGTAGTCAATTAGTTTTCACATTTGTTCACGAATCAATGATGATTTGTCTTTTAAGCTTGGATTAGTTCTGTGCATTTCTGCGATAAACTTTGGAATCGTAATTTCAATGCAATGTAATTTCTGTAATTTAAGAAAGAAAAGTAACATTAAACAAATATTACTTTTGAGAAAAAACATAAATTTGTGGGAGTGGTAAGTTGCAGATATGAACAGGACTTAACACTTTTAAATAGTCAGAAGGCCAATAAGATATGTAAAATGGACTTTTATTTTCTTATAACATGTTTAAGAGTTATTCTCAGTTAAATCGTCCGTTTCCGATTAATATCAGTAAATTTACCCATTATGCTTAATGTTTAACCGGAAAAGACCACCAAAAACACGCAATATTACTGTCATTATCAACGATATCTCTCCTTAATTGGAAATTCTAGTTAAATGGATCGTCATTAGATAAAGAGCGTACCTTACAATTGTTTTTCTTCATGACTATGTCATCCTTTAGTTAAGATTTTTTTTAAACAAACAGTACAAACTGGGGTTTTCGTTTCAAAGATAGTACCAGAGGCCCCAAGGGCTAGAGTTTCAGTATCAGAAGCAGTTGGTTCAGAACAAGTCATCTTCAATAGGACTTGTGACTTCAGAGTAATTTTGTTCATGTTTTGTAGACTTTGAGTAATCTTCTAAGTGTAAGACAAAAAAGAATTCAAGCGTTAAAATAAAAAGACTATTAATTTACTTTTGATCCGCACTGTTTATGTCGTGTTTAGCTATTCAAACAAGCAGATAAGAAAACAAACGTATACAAATTAATATAATATATTCAGTAAGTAAACGAAGCATAGGCAGTGGAATAAAACATTCATTTCCCTAAGCTTCGAGAGATATGAAGATTTGTTCACCCTCGAAAAATCACATTTCCCTCGGGCAGAGCCCTCGTGAAATATGAATATTCTTGGGTGAACAAATCTTCATATCTCCCTCAGGAACGGGAAATAAATGTATATTGTTGCTTTTAAAAGTAGAACGGCGAATCATGCATGCACCAGCTTTTTAGACTTGCTCTCCTGGAAACGATATCTATGTTTTGATCTTTGATATCTTCAATATGACAGGCTAAAATTGAATACTAAGGGTCGACATCAAAAGTTCAATGTAGGATAAATAACTTAATTCACATAGTTTTTTCACTGACCTCCCACCCCCCTCTTTACTTAATCTGGGAAAAATTGATTTACCTATATGGATATATGTAAAATCGATTTTGGATTAACAAAACTTGGAGCCATGTTGACCCCCCCCCCCCCCCAAACTATTTGATTTAAGTTTTTTATCCTACATCGATCTTTTGATGTCGTCCATAAAGTATTCAGTTGATGAATATGTTTATTTCTTCGTAAAGTCATATTCGGTAAACATAATGATTGAGTAAAATATTATCAATTAGTCTTGATCTCTGCAACATGTGAAACTACAACTCATGCAAATATGATTTCTCTTTAAAAACAAATCAACCGCAGGCTGCAATTAGAGAAAGTTTCAATAAATATAAAAGCTAATGGCATCAGAATGGAGCTCCTCGTTTATCTGGTGGACAATAGTTTCTGACAAAATAATTGTATTTTATTTTATCATCCAATTTATCGACAATTTGATATGTCCTTTGGGAACCATCAATACCATCAGTTTGTATGAATTGTGATTCAGGCGTCGATTTTCCTGGTGATTAGGTAATGATACTTTTATGGCAAAGTGTTACACAGATATTTAATTGAACAATTTGTAATGACTTTTTCTGTACCCGTTGAATATCTCATAGAAGTTAGCACCAACTTTTCAACAGGTCATATTGAGTTGCCAGTGAATCTCAATATTTATTTTATGATTTTAAGTTAGCATCATACCAAATTTACTTTGATAAATCATGTACTCATTTGTGACATAATGAACATTATATATTTGAACGTATATGAATTTGAAGGAGTCAACCAATATATGACGATTAAACTTAAATGTAAAACAATTTTAGATGTAAAATACAGCACACTGGAATGCATATGTTTTCAATCCAGCGTGGTTTTATCTCTATCCCCGTTTATAAAACGGCATAAGTTTTCATCGATGTTTTCTCATTCTGTCATCTGTTACCCTCTTCACTTTTTCAATATTGCCAACATATGGTCTTTAACAACAGATACATGTTTATACCGTCTAGAGGTTAATATATGGTCTTTAACAACAGATACATGTTTATACCGTCTAGAGGTTAATATATGGTCTTTAACAACAGATACATATTTATACCGTCTAGAGGGTAACATATGGTCTTTAACAATAGATACATGTTTATACCGTTTAGAGGTTAACATATGGTTTTTAACAACAGATACATGTTTATACCGTCTAGAGGTTAACATATGGTATTTAACAACAGATACATGTTTATACCGTCTAGAGGTTAACATATGGTATTTAACAACAGATACATGTTTATACCGTCTAAAGGTTAACATATGGTCTTTAACAATAGATACAAGTTTATACCATCTAGAGGTACGTATGGTCTTTAACAACAGATACATGTTTATACTGTTTAGAGGTTAACATATGGTCTTTAACAACAGATGCATGTCTGTACCGTCTAGAGGTTAACATATGGTCTTTAACAATAGATACATGTTTATACCGTCTAAAGGTTAACATATGATCTTTTACAACATATACATGTTTATACCGTCTAGAGGTTAACATATGGTCTTTAACAACAGATGCATGTTTATACCGTCTAGAGTTCAACATATTGTCTTTTGCAACAGATACATGTTTATACCGTCTAGAGGTTAACATATGGTCTTTACTAACAGATACATGTTTATACTGTCTAGAGGTTAACATATGATCTTTAACAATAGATAATGTTTATACCGTCTAGAGGTTAACATATGATCTGTAACAGCAGATACATGTTTATACCGTCTAGAGGTTAACATATGATCTTTAACAATAGATATATGTTTATACCGTCTAGAGGTTAACATATGGTATTTAACAACAGATACATGTTTATACCGTCTAGGGGTTAACATATGGTATTTAACAACAGATACATGTTTATACCGTCTAGAGGTTAACATATGATTTTTAACAACCGATACATGTTTATACCGTCTAGAGGTTAACATATGGTATTTAACAACAGATACATGTTTATACCGTGTAGAGGTTAACATATGGTCTTTAACAACAGATACATGTTTATACCGTCTAGAGGTTAACATATGATCTTTAATAACAGATACATGTTTATACCGTCTAGAGGTTAACATATGATCTTTAACAACAGATACATGTTTATACCGTCTAGAGGTTAACATATGGTATTTAACAACAGATACATGTTTATACCGTCTAGGGGTTAACATATGGTATTTAACAACAGATACATGTTTATACCGTCTAGAGGTTAACATATGATTTTTAACAACCGATACATGTTTATACCGTCTAGAGGTTAACATATGGTATTTAACAACAGATACATGTTTATACCGTTTAGAGGTTAACATATGGTCTTTAACAATAGATACATGTCTAAACCGACTAGAGGTTAACATATGATCTTTAACAACAGACACATGTTTATACCGTCTAGAGGTTAACATATGGTCTATAGGTTGCATTTCTGTAAATATTGACAATGCAATTTCCCATAGGAACTCCCTACGGCTAAAACTGTACCACTTTTGCTATGAAGTTTTGAAAACAATCTTATCCTAGAATTGAATGTTCATATGCAGTACAATTTTTTCCAAAGGTCAAAATATAGGGCTTTAGTTTTTTTCTTCTGAACGATTTATACCCCGTCCCCTGTTTCAATTTTTAAAAGAATTTAAAAGCAAGACTTTAATTATTGCCAGCTTACCCTATTTGCATATTTTCTGATATAAAATGCCTAGAACCTGTTTAAAACTGTTTTGATAACATATTGAAAGCATATCAGAATACTATGAATGTAATGTTTAGCAGTCAATCATTACAACATTCAAGATTATATAAAATATCCAATCCTGCCTCGTTACAGATATCAGCATCATTTATTAACTACTGGAACAAATAACTTCACATGATTTAATGCTATATCAATATGGTCAACTTTCGTGCTGTAAATACAATATATGCCTTGTTATAAAGTGTCCTTGTATGATTGATATTTGTATACCAGTCTCATTAAGGGTCATCAATAGAATAATGGGAAAATATTAAACCACATTTGATACTCTTTATTTTACAACATATACATAATTATTGATTGAATATTGGCTTCTTAATGCCACCCAGACTCCGATGAAAATAACTGAATGAGATGACATAGATGAAGATTCAATAATCAGAATACCTGAATATATTTGTTATTTGGCAATAACCGATTCATATAAATGCAAACGCAAAGTTGAGGTCGTAGAGGCATGTTGCATAATTTTTGTAGTTATACAAATCTGACTTACCAGTTTATGTGAAAGTGATTGTTTTTTTTTTTTAAATATAAGGAGTGCTGATGTCTATATGTATATTGATAAAATGGCATATATTGACTGCAGCAGATAGTGTTGTTTTAATGTTTATGCACAAGTATAAGATTTATAATCAACCACACAGTCATCTTATCTAGGTGACCGAGTGGTCTAGAGCGCCAGACGCAGTGCAGGCGGTGTTGCCAGGGCTATCCCATTATTATCCGTTTGAATCCTGGCGAGGAAAGAACAAAAATTTGCTTCTTAAAATTTGTATATTTAACATTGTTGTGCTGATATTTAGAGTACTGGTACCCAGATTGCACTTATTTTGATAGTTTTTTATACGACCGCAAAATTTGAAAAAATTTTCGTCGTATATTGCTATCACGTTGGCGTCGTCGTCGTCGTCGTCGTCCGAATACTTTTAGTTTTCGCACTCTAACTTAAGTAAAAGTGAATGGAAATCTATGAAATTTTAACACAAGGTTTATGACCACAAAAGGAAGGTTGGTATTGATTTTGGGAGTTTTGGTCCTAACATTTTAGGAATTAGGGGCCAAAAAGGGCCCAAATAAGCATTTTCTTGGTTTTCGCACTATAACTTTAGTTTAAGTTAATAAAAATCTATGAAATTTTGACACAAGGTTTATGACCACAAAAGAACGGTTGGGATTGATTTTGGGAGTTTTGGTTTCAACAGTTTAGGAATTAGGGGCCAAAAAAGGGCCCAAATAAGCATTATTCTTGGTTTTCGCACAATAACTTTAGTTTAAGTAAATAGAAATCAATGAAATTTAAACACAATGTTAATGACTACAAAAGGAAGGTTGGTATTGATTTTGGGAGTTTAGGTCCCAACAGTTTAGGAATTAGGGGCCAAAAAGGGACCCAAATAAGCATTTTTCTTGGTTTTCGCACCATAACGTTAGTATAAGTAAATAGAAATCTATGAAATTTAAACACAAGGTTTATGACCATAAAAGGAAGGTTGGTATTGATTTTGGGAGTTTTGGTCCCAACAGAATAAGGGGCCCAAAGGGTCCAAAATTAAACTTTGTTTGATTTCATCAAAATTGAATAATTGGGGTTCTTTGATGTGCCGAATCTAACTGTCATGACTTTGTATGTAGATTCTTAACTTTTGGTCCCGTTTTCAAATTGGTCTACATTAAGGTCCAAAGGGTCCAAAATGAAACTTAGTTTGATTTTGACAAAAAAATGAATCAGTTAGGTTCTTTGATATGCTGAATCTAAAAATGTACTTAGATTCTTGATTATTGGCCCAGTTTTCAAGTTGGTCCAAATCGGGGTCCAAAATTAAACTTTGTTTGATTTCATCAAAAATTGAATAAATGGGGTTCTTTGATATACCAAATCTAACTGTGTATGTAGATTCTTCATTTTTGGTCCTGTTTTCAAATTGGTCTACACTAAAGTCCAAAGGGTCCAAAATTAAACTTAGTCTGATTTTAACAAAAATTGAAATCTTGGGGTTCTTTGATATGCTGAATCCAAAAATGTACTTAGATTTTTTATTATGGGCCCAGTTTTCAAGTTGGTCCAAATCAGGATCTAAAATTATTGTATTAAGTATTGTGCAATAGCAAGTCTTTTCAATTGCACAGTATTGCGCAATGGCAAGAAATATCTAATTGCACAATATTGTGAAATAGCAAATTTTTTTTTAATTAGAGTTATCTTTCTTTGTCCAGAATAGTAAGCAAGAAATATCTAATTGCAAAATATTGTGCAATAGCAAGATTTTTTTTTAATTGGAGTTATCTTTCTTTGTCCAGAATCAACTTAAATCTTTGTTATATACAATATACAATGTATATTCACTTTTTACTACCAACTGATAAATTAAAATAATACCATTCAGTGATAACAAGCAGTTTTTTTACATCTTAATATTTTATGATGTATTTAAATGAGTAGTTATTGTTGCAAACTCCATTAGAAATTTTAATTGAGATTAGTTTTGGAATAAGGGAAAGGGGGATGTGATTAAAAAAATTGGGTTCAATTTTTCTCATTTGAAATTTCATAAATAAAAAAGAAAATTTCTTCAAACATTTTTTTGAGAGGATTAATATTCAACAGCATAGTGAATTGCTCTAAGAGAAAACAAAAATTTTAAGTTCATTAGAACACATTCATTCTGTGTCAGAAACCTATGCTGTGTCAACTATTTAATCACAATCCAAATTTAGAGCTGAATCCAGCTTGAATGTTGTGTCCATACTTGCCCCAACCGTTCAGGGTTCAACCTCTGCGGTCGTATAAAGCTACGCCCTGCGGAGCATCTGGTTTAACCTACGTTTATTAATGATTCACACAAAACTTTCCATTCTGTGTGTTCATTTTGTAAATGTATAATTATTTACTATATGGTTTCACCAATTCTGAACTATATTGAATCATAGAAAAATGGCTACGAACAGCTAGACCTCCAAACTATCATGATTCTGTTATGAGGACTGGATTACCCAAATCGCACCAATGCTGAAATTCACATCCTAAACAATCGAATAACAGACGTTTTATTTTAATTTTTTTAAATATTAAGAACAATTTTATATTAGTCCACACTTACCATTATCTGTTTTAAGAAATTGATGCTACTAATATATTCTATTTATTATATACTTAGTAGTAAATACAGATAAATTGTATGTGTAATACAATCAATGGCAAGCGTGCTGTATCAGCCACCTGTGATGATATCGATATCAGCACGGTTGCAAAAGCTTTATCACACCTTAAATCTGTAATGGACTCACGTCATCAGTTGCAGTCACTGTTGCAAAGCTTTATCAAATTCCTAATCTGTATGACGTCATGTCACATAAAAAACATCTTCTTGAGGAAAATGTATATAATAAAGTGTATATGATATGGCTTTTTCAATATCACACACCGTATCAACCCTCAACCAATATAATCCCTCGAGCAGATTATATTGGTGTTTCGGGTTGATACGGATACGATATTGAAAAAGACATATGATATTCTCTATATACTCATTTTTAAAAGATTTTTTTTGAAGACGTCCCATGACGACGTTTCCATACATTTTACTTTTCCAGTGAACAATTAATATGTTGATATATACTGTGAATGTTTTGTTTATATTTAATATAGTTGTCTATGTCATAAGACGTGCTTATAATGTCAGATCATAAACATACAACTTGTTTATTCTCTAAATAAAACTGGTAAAATTTCCGATGCTATTTTTGCTAAATATGTGTAATTTGGGTACTCGGTGCAATTTGGGTACTGTGACGTTATACTCGATTTTCGGAACTTGGAATATATCTATAAGATGGAACAAGTATTATGCCATACTATTACTTATCTAATTTGATGTTATATACTCACATAATCTAGTTTGACATTCTCATAATAAGTTTCAATCATAGGGGAATTTATCTAGTAAATAATCATGTGACGTTTTACTGATTATATATTGTCAATGTTATAACCAAAAGCCATGGTTAATTTGTGTTCTTGACATATGATCCATACATTCCATTCGGAATATGACTATTGCGTCTCTTGAACTCAAATATAAATGATTTGGAATCAACGTATTGGACGTGATTGCAATGCTGATTATTAAGCTATGGACTACAATCCATGGTAACCGATTTCTCAAGTTACACAATTTAATTAGGGACACAATTACCATTGTAATAGCTATACATTCATATAGTTCATGAAATAATTGTTCATATTTTGTACGTCTAGATCTTTTAAGTTTCAAGATATAACAATTATAAAAACTATTATTAAAATCCAAATGCAGTTTTATTTATGTCCATTGAACAAATAGGAAGAAATGGCCACTTATATCATCATTGTTTATTTTTTCATATAGCTGAAAAATATAAAATTGTTAAACATGCAATTGCAGGCCACGTGTGCATGTGCTGGTTTGACCTTTAAGCAGATGGCAGCACAAGAATATAACAATTACTATGTTAGTTATAACAATATTTTTTTACATTTTCTGTTTATAATGGTTTATAGATAAAGGTTAGATTTCAGCAATTTAACAGGATAATAGAAGTATAGTAACTTGATGGCGTGCATATGTTTTAAATTGATCAGACAATACTTGGTTAAAGTATATGAATATTAATACAGTCGTTTTTGCATGTTTTATTTTATTTGAATGAAAAATCACCAAGTTTAGTTTGGACAATACATATTCATAAAACATCACCAAGTTTGGTTTGGACAATACATATTCATAAAACATCACCAAACATGATCTTACTTTTATACAAATGTATACAGTGGCAAAGGTTCTTCCTTGACATTTGTTTGTAGCTGTTTTAAATTATCTTTTCATATAGCTGAAAAATATAAAATTGTTAAACATGCAATTGCAGGCCACGTGTGCATGTGCTGGTTTGACCTTTAAGCAGATGGCAGCACAAGAATATTCCAATGAATCTTCCGCTGAAGTCCAGATTATTAAATGACCCAGGTAATTTTATTATTTGCATCAAACATACGCTCACCTGTATACAACCAATGATAATTATTGATTTGTTGACATTTTATTTTTTTGTGGTTTCTTTCAATATCTATTTTCTGAATGCAATTTTGATTCTGGGGAAATTGCCATTATAACGCCTGTGCTCTTATTTTTCTTAAGACTTACACTAGTGCAGGGCAATAAATATAAACAAGGAAGTAATCAAGATTTGATGTTATTTTCAGACACACAGGAACTGATTCAGTGTTTACCACAAATACAGACTCAGTTGTGTCAGAGTCAACAAGATGCTGTTTTCCTAAGGAAGTTCTTCAGAGGAAGAGATATACAAGTTATAATGAAGGTGAGCAGAAGAGAGAGAGTATTTTTGATTAAATTGCATGTTGAAAAATCAATTTTAATCTTAAAATATTTTTTATATTTTATGTTGGCTTTATTAATACATTTTATAAATTTTATTGTATATATTTTACATTTCAAAATAATGATGATTTTGATCGACACCTCTTAACTTACATATTTTAATGTTTAAAAAGTTGAAATCGAATATAGGTGGCACTTTTAACTACGGATATATGTCATTCGGTTGTGTTTGCCTGATTCAAACGTGGTAACGGGCATTATTACCAATAGCAATTTAACAGGACAGTCAATTGAAATAACCACCGCCTATATACAGATTTGGTCATGCATTGCGAAACTCAATTTTGGTCTTATGGGTTTATTCACTCTTCTGTGTTTCTGTTAAGGCTTGATTCTAATTTCTCGCAATCAATCAACACGCAGTATCTAATACTATATTATCAACTTATAGTATTAAATCTCTCTTGTCCTCGAAGAATCATCAGAAGATCCAGACCTATTAATCACTGTTCTTTGTTTTGATGTATGGTGTTGAAGGATAAAGTAAATTTCTTGTTGCTGTCTTATAATTAGTGTCAAAGATAAGGACACAATTTTGATGTAGACTTTACTCACCAGAGCGATCGAACCAAAGTTAAGCTGCATACATGGGGAAAATTACAAAGTGGTATTAAACGAACTACCAAAAACATTTTCAAAAGTTCAGTTTTTGACCTCTAGTTACTTAAGAAATAATTCATGGAAGCCATAGATTTGTTTAAAATTTACACATGGCCTGGGCCGTGATATTCGAATTTTATCCTGAGCGTTAGCGAGGGATAAAATTAACGAATATCACGGCCCAGGGCATGTGTAAATTTACAACAAATCTATGGCTTCCATGAATTATTTCGATTCTAATAGGACAAATACGATCATTAAAAAACTGAAGCGATGATAGATATACCGTGTGTGTGGCTGTTCTATTTTACCCACTGTTCGATAAATGTAAAACAAATCTTATAAACCTGCATGAATGATTTCTTAACTAACCGCTAGAAAAAAATGTGATTACTTTTTTTACTTCTCAGTAAACCCAACATTTGCAATTTTAGATTTGCATTTTTTATCGTAAGCTACCGTCAAATTCACTGTTGACATGTTGTAACCAAGGAGCCGCCATGTTGACTTGCTGAAATCAGTAAATGTGCAAATATTGCAATAGAACAGAAAACAAGCAACACCTACCTCAATACTTTATTTAAATGCAATTGTATCCGAGTTTAGAAGGTAAAAGCAATAGAAAAACCTTCAGTTTTGACGTTTTCATTCGTATGACGTCATGTTTTGAAATGACATTAATGCGCAAAAATCATTACTGGAATTTCGCGGAATTTTAATTTGTTTTGTTTTTGTCCTTTTTTTTCGTTCTCTAGTGTGTAAATTCTTTTTGTTATGCATCCTAATCAGAATAAATGTTCTGTAGGGTTTTATTCAATTGTAATTGTTAACACAGCAAAATCCACAACCGTTTACACATAGGTTACGATACATGTAGATTTACGTGGGAGGCATATTTAAACAGCCATTTGTGTACATCTTGGAGTCTGCGCTAAGTATAGATATATCGAGAATTTTATCACGGTGTTGTTTACAAAGCGAAAGAAGCACGTCATATTAGAATAGTTAATAAACGAAATTTGACCAATATTGTATTTAAATGTACAAATGTAATTTAAACAATCACATTCATCCCTTAGTAGTGACTATTTTGTTTTCTATCAAATTGGATAATATCCCACCATATGTTTGTCAATATAAAACGTGTGGAATAAACATATATATACACCCCTTCCCTCCGAAAAAAAACCAACCCGGTCCCATTTCTTACACTCAAACAAACACACTAATACGTAGCACGACAGTTAGATTTTTATGATACAGATCCTAGTTTTGCATTTCGATATTTTATATATGTACTAGGTACCAGTAGTAAGAAATTGTTTACTTAAGTACTTACATAACTATTGGTTTTAAAAAACTGAATAAACATAATTCAGTGGTCAATGAGACAGCAACTCAAGTCTGTAGTCAAGAAATAGGTGAATACTTTTCTACAAACAATGATATGGAAATGTGTTTACGGTTTGTTAGGACAGACCAAGTCATCACATTGAAGTATTGATGTATGGTGTTGATGGTATAAGTGAGTTTCCTATGGATGTCGTGTAATTAGTGTCTGTATCGTACATTATCGTATAGACTCAAGACATATGATGATGTAAACTAATGGGACAAAAATCATTGATGATATACAAAACGGTTTTAATGATTTTGGTGAGAAAGTTGATACTTGAAATTAATGTTTATGAAAATCGCTAGTAAAGTTACTGAGTAATAATTTTTTGAAAAATAAGGATTTAAGTTGAAATGATAGGACATTTTTTTAGGGGGAACAGCAACTGGATATCATAGATCAAACGTCATTCGAATTGTGACGTCATGCCATGTATGCGATACGGGTTTAGCCATGCGATACGGGGTATGCGATACAGGGTAGGTGATACAGACTGGTAAAAAGAACCTTTATTAGATATATACAAAATTGATGTATTTTGTACTAAACATATGATAGAATTACATAAAATGACGTCTTAGTGCAATTATCCCCGTATGCAGTTACACATATGGTTAATGCTTATGATTACATCCAACGTTGTCTTGTAAGGGGATGTGACACCCTATTAAACTACATTGCATACTAATACTATTGATCTTCTCGATTTGCTTGCTAACCTATACCAAAACATGGACTCCGACATTGTTTTTGCTTTTATATTTTGCTGACTTTAGCTTTATTTGACACATTTCTATCATGGAAGAATAACACATTTTATGAAACTTCAAAAACTAAACAAACACGAAGAAACAGAAAAAAAAATCAAAACAAACTACTGAGAATATAAATTTAGACACTTAAACTTCAAAAAATATTTATGTGAATTTTTCAAAAATTTTAGCTTCAACATAGTTTGGATGAGAGCGGCCTGCCATTGTTAACTAATGCCATATCTCTTTTTTCCTTTTCCGTTTGATTATGTTGTTTGTCTCTTCTTATGATTTTCCATTTCCATCCCACTTATGATATTTGTTATTACCGTTATTATTGTATTTTGTCATTTTTTTAATAAGGAGATGTGGTATGTTCGCTAATGTGACAACAATTATAATCATTATGTTAGGCATCGACACATTGAAAAGAGTTAAATAAAGAACTGAATGCCTCGATCTTTTCTTAATTTTGTTTAAAAATGTGCGCACGGTCTAACCCTATACATACGTGTATTGTGGATACATTCTTGTTTTGTTAGGGTCATGCTAACACGATTTCTATCAATTTGTTTCTTTTATTTACATGTGCACTTTATTGTGGAAGCTCTAGTCATCATAAATGTTACATTTCATTTTGGAATGAAGGTTTATATCAGAATGACGATAGATTGCTATTAGTAAATCAATATATCGTATTGTAATGAAACAATCGTGTAATGTAATTATTATTATTGTAATAGCTTTTTCATTCATAAACTGTATTCACGTGCAGATACACGCAATATACAAGGAATATAAGACACCGCTGGATTTATTGTTATCAATATTCAGGACAATCATTGAGAGACAAAGTCTTTACTGCAAATTGTCTGACATAACTAGTCATTACTACTGATTTACAATGTAAATTGTATATGGTTCAATTAATCAACAAATATTGGACAAATGGACAAATTGAGACTTTGATGGAAAGTTGTCTCATTGGCACTAGTACGCATACAACATATTCTTACATCTATTGATTTGAGGAATAATCATAATGTTAATTGGATTGTGCATTTTACTTGGCTTTTTATTCTATGTGAATAAACGCATGATACAAATTCCAGTGCACAATATTCTCGATATTAACAAGGATGATAGACAACTAAAATTTGTTTATAAATACACTTATAAAAAAATGCTCAATCTTTGGGTTTCTGTGTAAGATCGTTCTGCGGACTGTCATGTGTTGTTTGTAAAAATAGAAAGATGTGATACGTTTGCCAATGAGGCACCTCAACAAGCATAAGTCACCATGCGACCTTCAACGATGAGCAAAACCATTACTGCATAGTCAGCTATAAAAGGCCCCTAAATTACAAATGTAAAACAATTCAAACGAAAAAAAAGAAGAATTAACTGCCTGATTTATATACAAAACGATATTCAATCTACAAATATGATATGCAGCAATAACATATGTAAAATTAATAGGATTTACTTAGATCGTATTCGATCGTATACGTTTACTTAGATCGTATTCAAATAAACGGTATATGTAAGCAACAGAATTGTTAAAAGGTTTGTCTGATTTTCTAATGATTTTTATTTTGACCTGTTTTTTTTTCAAATAAAATTTAACAATGATATAATTTGAAAAACTCTCGTTTACTATACAACTGTACTAAATTGTTTTGACAGCTCTATAGAAGGCTTTGTCTTGTTACTGCACAACGACTGAGACCTGTTACTAAATCAAGTGTCGCCTTGGCAGCAAATGTGAGTAACATTTTGTCGGTCTGCAAGTATAGTTAGCTTACAAGAAGAACGACAAACATTGGATTTTCTATAATCATATTGTTTGAGCTGGTTAAGAAATGTACGTGTATCACTTTAAGAAAATATGTAATTTATAAATAAAAAAGTTATGTCTCTTTGGAAACAGCAAAATATGTATAAAATAAAACATTAATTAGCAAGCAATCTGATTCTGTGCATGATATTACGTACCATTTTTTGTTTATTCCTGTTGAAAAAAATATGTTATCTGTATAAATCATTATGGCAAATAAATTTTACCGAAGATTTTGTTTTCAGACATATTGCGTACTAAGACATTACAAAGAGCAAACAGAAGCAGAAGAGTTACTTAATCTACTTTCTAAGCCTCATATGCAGGTAAATTATCATTAACTTTGATGACGAAATGTCGAAAATCACAGATATATGGTAAAACAAATTACACGTAAATCTTATATCAGGCCGTCTTCATAAGATTGCGATCGCGTTCTCATATGGGTTTCGATATTTTGTTGTTTTTGTCCATGTCTAAAAATATCTTTATTGCATATATTAAACATATTTAGAATAAAATGTCATAGACTGAGGTAAAGTTGTATTATGCTATCAACGGAGAGATATCAAATCTAGATTTCTATCCATCTATCCGAATTTGCCATATCTGTACCATTTTTTGATCTTCTAACAGTATACCTTTCTGTCTACTTGGTTCGTTATGCTATCCCATACGAAATCCCATATTAAAGAATTCAGTTCTCTTTTTTTCGTACAATAAGTCAGTTTATTACTTAATCAGACCTGTAAATATTTTTGTTCTTTTTCCAATATTGATTAACAGATTTTATGGCTGTCGAAAGCTTAGTGTCTTTATATTGTCTGTTGTCCAATTTATCCTTTTTATTTTGAGGAGTAGGTCGTTAACTATTATTTGCTCCAATGTTTCTGTGGTCAGATGGCGAAATCAAATGGTAATTGATTTATAGATTTGCCCATTGTTGAAGGCCAAACGGTGACCTATTTGTGCTATCTTCTACATCATTTGGTATCTGAAGGAGATCTGTCTCAGTGACACACATACTACATCTGCTTATATTCATATAGCCGTTTGGTTTGATATATCGTTTTGCCAATTACATTAAAAAAAACACAGCCAACCCCATTATGTCATGTCGAACAGCCTTTATTAATATAATAAAGCAATTATACATTCTCAATCTGTATTGATAATATATTAAATTGTATCTTAATTTATTCTGTTTGCTCCAATTATACCCTTGTCTTTTGTAAACCCTGTCATAATGAATAATAAAATTAACGGTACCAATTTTCTTGCACCAGATGCGCTTTTCGACAATACATGTCTCTTTAGTGATGCTCGTGGCCAAAATATTTGAAATCCAAAGCTTATATAAAAGATGAAGAGCTATAATCCAAAAGGTCCAAAAAGTATAGCCAAATCCGTGAAAGGAATCAGAGCTTTGCATGAGGGAGATACATTCCTTAATTTATAATAATTTCTATCATTATGTAACAGCAAATTTTTATAACACAATACATCCGTATTTTCATGCCAGTACCGAAGTACTGGCTACTGGGCTGGTGATACCCTCGGGGACTAATAGTCCACCAGCAGAGGCATTATTATGGAATAAGTTTTGCGATTTGATGATTCTATTGTAAGAACTGGAGTGGAGTGTATTGACCAAAGAATCAAGTTACCTTGAATAATAAAATTGAGAAAGGAAATGGGGAATGTGTCCAAGCGACAACAACCCGACCATAGAGCAGACAACAGCCAAAGGCCACCAATAGGTCTTCAATGTAGCGAGAATCTCCCACACCCGGAGGCGTCCTTCAACTTGCCCCTTAAAAATATGTATACTAGTACAGTGATAATGGACGTCATACTAAACTCTGAATTATACACAAGGAACTAAAATTAAAATCACACAAGACTAACAGAGGCCAGAGGCTCCTGACTTGGGACAGGCGCAAAATTGCGGCGGGATTAAACATGTTTATGAGATCTCAACCCTCCCCCTATACCTCTAGCCAATGTAGAAAAATAAACGCATAACAATACGCATATTAAAGTTCAGTTCAAGAGAAGTCCGAGTCCGATGTCAGAAGATGTATCAAAAGAAAATAAATAAAATGACAATATTACATAAATAACAACAGACTTCTAGTTAACTGACATACCAGCTCCATACTTCAATTAAACTGATTGGAAGATTATGTCTTCATCATATAAATATCAGGCACAATCCCTCCCGTTAGGGGGTTTTGTATCATACTATCATAAAATATATGAGAAGAACATAAACCGTGTCATGCCAACAACTGATTTTTTTTTAAATAAATGTGTTTAGTTCCGATGCAAAGACCCTATAAGTGAATCAATATTAAAGCCAAAATATGCAATCTTTAATGACCTGACAACAGAATCGTAACTATATCCCTTCTTAATAAGTCTGTTTAAAGGTTTTGTAATCTTTTGAGGTGAATACTGACATTTTTGTGATTTGTAAAGAATACTAACATAAAAGATTGGATATAAAATACCTGATTGTATAAGATGTTTGCATGTTGAGTTATATTTACGAATTATTTCCTTGTACCGATGATAAAATTTAGTAAATGTTTTGACTAGTGTGTGATATCGAAAACCTTGGTGTAATAATTTTTCAGTAGTACATAAATTTCTCTCGCTTAAAGAATCACTAGTTCGTTTAGAGATTATATATAATATATCACTAGAAAAAAAACCCATCAGGGATTATACTTAATAACTGAAATGAAGAATAATATATAAAGAAAATGAATAAAAGTTAAATAATTTATTCTACAAACTTGTTTAAAAAATGTTTTAAGCACAATATATCAAATTATTAGACACAAAACAATAAAATTGAACATACTATTTTAAAATGTTAGCACATTTTTTTTCTAAATCAATTATTCATTTTTACAGACTAAATATGGATGGCATCAACTATTGCACGTTTGCACTTCTTTTTTCAGGTTCAACTATTTGATACACATCTGTTTTTACCATTACATCCACATTTTGAAAACATTGTCCTTCACATATCGAATAAGATTTTACGGCACGTATTAGAGAAAACAATTTTTCAGTACAAATATCTGAAAGGGAATCTGCAACCTGAACTGATTTAATGTACAAGACCTGAGCAGGATACAACATTTTGTGGCTATTTTCAGTCTTTTCATGAACAATTGACATTATGTTGTGGGAGTCTCCCTTACCTCTATCAACATGTGGAATTGGTATAAGAACATAACTCCCAATGTCGACCTCCTCTAAAATGTGTTCGATCTGTCAACCATTTGTTCTGCCTGTTTTTTTTATACATTTATTGCGTTAGTTCCATTTGTTTTAACACAAATAACATGCACTTTGGATTTATAATTGTAACACAAAAAATGCTGTCTTTTGACAAAATCGATATCAATGGGAATGCTGATATTATAACTTTCAATGTCTTCTACGTTATCTCAAAGCCTTGTGTTTGTTATATCTTTAAGGTTGTTCTCTACATTTAAAAAGGAAATTATTCCATCTTACACGATGACAATGACTTTACAATTTAACAACAACGATTGTCAACCGAACAACAGATAATGGAATATCTATCCAGATAGCTAACTATGATGTTATAAAAATATCACAAATTTATAATAATTTCTCTCAGGCATTACTGTATTCCCATGACAACATTGCACTGAAAGAATATGAACCAGATATAAGTAGTCTGGCTAGAACACCAGACAAAGAGGAAGAAACAATCAAACTGGTACAACTTGTCAAAAGTAACGAGCCTTTGGTAAGAGCTTAATGGTCTGGGTTTTTTAATCCTCTAATTTAGAAAACTAGAAGTAAAAGAAATAATTGTAAACAGTATTTAACCAAGTGCATAAGCATATACTTCATTTGTATGAATCTATTTTATGTAATTCAATATATAGATAAACTTTACCTTTTTATGTTGCTACTTTAACCTCAATCATTGAAATATGTGTGGAAATTGTATTAATGTTTCAAAAAGATTTAAATGTGTATTTAATTCATAGAGCATTTTTTTAAAACAAAATCCCCTTCTAGAGATTATGGGAGATGTTTTAGAAGAATGATAAACTAATTATTAATCCGAAGTGTCCTGTTAAACCTTGATCAAGTAAAAGGCAAAACACTTAAAAACGATGATCGAATTTTCGTTACTTGGTCTCCACAAGCAAATGCCCTCTCACTTGGTCCTTTTATTTGACACTAATATCTTTTTTTTTATTCCTATAGGGTATAACGCTTCAGCTGAATGATGTGACAGGGGGAATAGAAATCGCTCGGATTTTACATGGTGGTGCTGCACACAGAAGTGGTAAGTAATTGATGATTCAATAATAATTTCCTTATTATTGCAACATATATATGTAATATGTATAAAATATAAAATATGTCTTTATCTCTTTTCAAAGTGTACTTACGTTGCCTATATTTTGCAAAAGTGAAGGACAAAAAAATGAAAAATAAACCTATTTTGATTGATAATGACACTAATTCTGAGTTTCGAATTTTCATCTATTGTATAAAACAATCTTGATTTTCAAATCGATTTCAATTGTTTTGTTTAAAATGACTTTTTGAGTTTTGATAACACAACTTCAGAAAGTTTTCCGTTAAAAGTACACTCTCATGTAGAAACAAAGGACAAACTTTAGAAACCTCTTCATTGTAAGACGAACTATATGTATTGAAGTCAAGGCATTTTATGGTTCTCACTAATATTGGATGTGCAAATTTCTTTTTTCCGCCAAATAATTTGTATAATTCTATTTTAGGTCTTATCAACGTTGGAGATGAGGTAAAGGAAATTAACGGAATTACATTCCATGGAAAAGATCCCAAGGATATGACACAAATTTTGGTAGGATATATTTTTTATTCACAGTAATAAGAGGGTGTTATCTAATTGAACATATACAAGTCGGATTGTTGTAACTCTGTCAACTGATTTCAAAGCAGTTTTTCCCCCTTTCTTACATTTTGTCATTGTGAATGAATTAAAGCTCTGTATTAGAATATAAATAGCAATATAGTTCAAAATATTATAAACCATCTTTATATTCCACCCTTTATCTCTCCCTTTCCGCATAAAACAAATACTGAATGATGAATATTTTACACTTCAAACAACACGACGATTGCCTTGTAGTCTTTACACTTTTATTCCTTGCGTATTTATCTCATTTTTATACATTAAATACATAACGTCTCCTTTTGGTAATGTAATTTTTTTTTATCACATATACTATAACATTTATTTGAGACACATTATATAAAATGAGGTTTAAAATGTCATTGCCAGATGTAAATGATAGACATGTGCTTGTTCAATTAAACATGTGTGATGTTTAATTTTGCATATGCACGTTTTTGATCCATTGACTAATACTTGTAGTCTGAGTTACAAGGAGCAGTATCAATGAAACTTGGTACAAGAACAAGGCTGACGAAGGATCAAAGAAGCAGCAGTGTAAGTTTCCAATGTTTAAAAATATACGATTTACCTCGTTTTAAAAGTACTTCACTTACAGGATTCCATAATTCATTTTAATTGTAACTTTGCAGTTAAAAGTGTCTACTGAATTTAAGGAAGCTGGCTTGTCATGTTTTGGTTTTTTTTTGTCAGATTTTCGGAATCCTCTGGTTTTATCCATTTGAATGCCTTGAAATATTTTGCCCGGTGACCCCCATTTTTCTTTTTGTAAATCTTTTACATGTATAAAGATAAGCCATCTGTTAAAGTTTTATAAGATTTTAATTACTTTTTAACAGTTTTTGAGATCTTCAACTTATCAATGATAAATCTATGATAAGTCAAGAGAGAATATTTTCCCGCCAAAATTTCAATGGCTAACATCTCGAAAACAAGCACGGTGACCTATTTATTTTATATACTCTTTGGATTCATTTATTAATCCCCTATCAATATAAGCTAGTGTTTTGAAAAGTTAATTACTTTGAAACTGAGAAGCGTACTCCCTTAAGTTTTAAATCCCTCAGACAAGATATGATTTAGAAAAATTTGACTGTTTTGATACTGTTTAAATACTAAAAAAACGTTTGGTGTATTTGTTTTAAAGAAAAATTTTCCTGACTGCATCGTTTTAATAATTTGATGAACATCCCTTTAACCAAAAATGGAAAGATGGTCTTTTCATATTTAACAAATAACATGACGTATTTTAATATATGGTATAGATTGATAAAGCTGATTAATTTTCATATATTTTTTTGCAGACAAAAGTCCGAGCACTGTTTGATTATAATCCTTTTGATGATCGAATGATACCTTGCCCCCACGCGGGACTGTCTTTCCAGAAAGGCGATATTTTATATATTGTGTCACAAGAAGATCCTCTATGGTGGCAAGCAAAGAGAGCAGGAGAAACAAGAGCAGGTCTTATTCCAGCCAGACTCTTACAAGAAAGGTAGAAAAAACATAAGTTTTGGCGAAAACAAATATCTTCTGTCAAAATATCATTAGTCGAATAATTTTAAACTTAATTCTTCAAACTAATTGCGCTTATTTAAAAAAAGAAATAATAATATTATTATTGTGATTTTTAAAAATATGGAGTAAATGAGTAAATACAATTGTACACTTATACTATTATGTGAGTGAAAGGAGTTTCGAGGTCACTTCATTCACACCATTACAATAACCTATATACTATACTAGATACTACCAAGATATTAGAATAGTAATTAGAATAGTTCCCATTTTAAGTTCTCAAATGACAAAGAAATGCTCTAAATCCCATACTGAAATTAAAACGGCAATGTGATTTACAGTTTTTTCTGCTTTGACCATTGTTCTTAACATATATATCTTTATTAGGATCATCCGTATTAAAGTAATTGACTGGTATTTTGAATACCCTAGTAAATGCTTTTTGAAAATAAAAAAGGATATATGAATTATATATAAATGGCTATCTCATGTTTGTGGACTGAAAATGAAAGTTTTGATCAATTAATATTCTTCGAAGCTTTGCTTGGAGGCACAACATTACCCACTGTGATTTATTGACCGAAAACATATTGTTTTTGTTTTATATATTGACAGGAGAGAAATTCTCAAGAATGCTGAGAATGTCGAGGAGGAAAGCAATCGCAGGGGAGCACGTAGGTACATATATTTACATATATCAGTAAATGGTATTTAGTCAATATGAATTTATATATATATATATATATATATATATATATATATATATATATATATATATAAATGTCTAAGAATATAACTTAAACACACTAATTAATACATTAAAAAGTTCTATTAGATGTTAAATAGAAATACGCAATATTTCGCTAAACAAATTAGCTTCATCAGGCGTGTGCATCTCTCAAGGTGAAATCGGATGCATGACAAAAAAATATTTTTGTAGCTTAATCTATACAAGAGTACAGGAAAAGTGTAACATCATCAATCAATTGTTACACTTTTCCTCAACTCTTGTATAGATTAAGCTACAAAAATATTTTTTTGTCATGCATCCGATTTCACCTTGAGAGATGCACACGCCTGATGAAGCTAATTTGTTTAGCGAAATATTGCGTATTTCTATTTAACATCTAATAGAACTTTTTAATGTATTAATTAGTGTGTTTAAGTTATATTCTTAGACATTTATATAATTTTAATTCAGTAACTGTATCAGTTTATTTTCACAAACTGATCCACGCTTAAATAGATTGAATGTTGATTGTTGCTATTTTTAGACATTATATATATATATATATATATATATATATATATATATATATATATAAATAACTTTTAATTGTTAATAACCACCCGTATGTAGTTAAAAGTTGCTTAATTGTGAATCAAATGGATCATCTTATAGAGTTGTTATTGTGAATATGTTTCTGACTAAACCAACGATTTGTTATTTACTTCTGGACAATGGAATTGTTTGCAACACTTTATCTTCATCTAAAACTAAAATACCTTTACGCACTTGATCATAAACAAACTATACATTGTACAACAATGTTTTATTCATTGTTTTGGGAAAAGAGATATAATATAACTCGATTTGAATATAAAGCAAATGGGGTTTTCTTTTTTTCCAATTTCTGTTGGCGTTTGATCTAAACAATTTCAACATCTATGCGTAAGTTTTACTTGTTTCTCGCTAACACTGCTACTAGAATAACTGTTCTCTCCTTTAGCAATCTCTTGCATATACACAGATGAAAATTAACAAACGGGTTTCATTTGTCTTTCAGTTATCTTGAAGTCAACTTTCCGTATTAAAATAGGTGTTTAATTAAGCAAGATTTCAAGTTATAAATCGACCATTTCAAAAAATGACGAGACTATGAAAACTCTTGCAATAAACATAAAATTCCATTAGGTAAAAATATAGCACAGTTATAATTGACAATGTATTTTTCTCATTTAAACTGAGCTACAACACGTAGATTTTTTTTGTGGTCTCTTATTTGGTATAAGTACTCATGAGTCTCAAGTCAATTTACAAATAATTATATATATATCATAGATTTGTTAATTCATTTAAGGATCGATAAGTCCGTGCAGGATAAGTCCAAAGAGTGTCCGATCGAGGCGAGTCAGGAAGATGATGTATCATGCTGTCCTAAACTCCGATTTTGACCTTGGAGAGATACCTACCTATGAAGATGTTGAACTTCTACCTCCTAATTCTATACACAAACGTCCTTTGGTGCTGATTGGTAATTTGTAATAGAATAATTTGTTAACATTAAATATAGAAAAGTTGTGGATATCAAATGTACCGTTGGAAAAAAAACCTATCCAAATCAATCAAGCATACTGGTAAATCCTTTTGTATCTTTTGTTTACTAATCTTAATGTTAATATAAAACGAAATACCAGGGATGTTAGATTTTCATTGTTAGAAGCATCTAAATTCTGATAGCAACAGACATTCGTAGCTGCCATTTTTAAACTGTTTTGAAGATCATTTTACACCATCAATAAACTCATCATATATACCATATAACCTGGGTACCACCGTATGATACGCTTTTATAAGTGAACTCTTTATTCTTTGACGTCTGTTTACTGACATGTCTTATCATGTATAACAAAAATCGCCACATCTTGCAAACAGTAAATCTTTATTGTGCTAATTTATGATCGGATAAACAGAAATTGACGATATCATGGACACTGCTAAATAAAAAAGCTACTTGAAAGTAAAGTGCAATTCTATAAGCATATAAGATATTTCAATAATAAACTTTTATATAAATTAAGGTGCCCCTAAAGTTGGCAGAAACGAGTTGAAACGAAGACTGATGGTTTCCAATCCGGGCCATTTTGAAGATGTTGTACCATGTAAGTAAATTAAATTTGTCTACATTTTCACGGAAATATTTACACGGAAATTTAGCTTGGACATGTTCGTGATATTGTCTTTCCTTCAAATCACAAATAAAGGATCATCAACTTGCGCTCTGACGACGAATGATATGGCTGATGTTTTATCCTGCTTGATTATCATATCATGGATATTGCAGAAAATATGTGTTATGTGAAATCAGAATGTCACTGATCAAATGCAAAGAATTAACGATTAACATCTGATGAAAAATTTGAAAATAAATATAAATTGTCAATGTCAAACCTAATCTTCAAATTCAATTTTATGAAATGATGCCTTTCATTTTTTTCAATTGACACGTTAAAATATATTAATATTGTAATAGTTTATACAAATTATTTCCAACAGTTACATCTCGTCAAAAGAAAGCTACTGAGTTAGATGGTGTTGAATACCATTTTATAACCAGGGATGAGATGGAAAGTGCACTCGTAGCACACAGGTAAACACTTATTTGTATGTCAAATATTAAAACTAAGTTACAAGGACTAAAAAGTAGGATAAGATGATCTGAAGCAATCAACAAACATAAGTCAAAGACTTCATAAAAACGAATAATAGAAAATCTATGCACAAACCACTAAACAGAAAACTAAATATCAAACTTGAACGCATCGGTCCCTACAAAACAGAAGTTTCTGTTCTATTAGCATTACGTCAGTTATTTGTTTTAAAATATTTTTGTATGTTCTATTAAATGATAGAATATCTTTCCCCCGAAATATTGTAACTTGCAATTTGCAGCTGAAAAATCGTTTTAAAATGTTGATACAAAGTTTAACTTTTTACTAAGAAATCTCAGGCATAATAACAACGAAGAGGTGATTATCCGAGTTGTTTTCAAGGAAACTGTCTTTTGATTTTAAAAGGAAAAACAATTCCATATAAGAAGAATGACAACAGACGAGATTCCACATTTTCCTGTTAAAGTGACTTCTACATTCTGTGTTCTGCTTTTAATATATAATTTGTTTTGTCTTGTCACGACGAAGTATGAATTAGTAAGATGTGATGTGCAGTGCTGGCGTCGACAGCATAGAAATGTATTAGTTTTGTGATTATTCATTATCAAGGGGAATCACTATTGCTAATTCATCGATGTTTGGCATGCAGTTGTATAAACATTGGGACAACCCATTTTCATTGAGATTATTTGACCCGCACCCTCATTCTGGGTCTAATGACTTCGAGAATTATGTTTAATAGAATATTTCTATTAATTTATAAATTATGACGAAACTAAGGTTTCAGTTCTTTCGGACGTTCCTAGTGAAGGTTAATCTAGAAAAGCGATTCGAATGTACGAAATTTATAATGTGTTGTATTCAGTTTTTGCATATAATGTCAGACGAAGGAAAACCACAAGTAGTAGGTCAATATTATGGTATCCAGGTGTATTAGCATTCATTATTTCCACAGGGATTATTTGGCCTTGCAACTTCAGTTATGATTCATTAACTTCGAATGTGAGGTATTGCTATTTTAGTTTCATCTTTTGTATTAAACTACCAAAATAACATTCTAGAATGGGCGAGACAAATCTCTGTATCAACTCTTTATTTCCAATTGTTTTACAATTTTGAAAACTTCCTTTACGCCAAGTAATTTGTCAATTTATTTTAATATATATTAAGATAAAACATCTACATGGTTATTCAGAAGATCCATATCGTAGTTGAATGTTATACGTATATCAAAATATTTAAAAGTAATATACTGTAGCTGGATGTAGCGAAAACTAAAGTCGGATATAGACTGAATGCGTGTAGATGCACAGAATACAAACTTTCACAAAACACTACGATAATCAAGCAATACCAGGTTCTTCACAATTTGATGAAGGAAATAAAAATGGCCACATATGGATCGATAAATCCCCATAGACAAAAACATTGGATATTTACAGATTACCACTGCCTTATCATAGAAAGAAAAAAACCAACAGGGTTTTGATTTCCCCCTTCTATTAAATGTTTTTTTCCTTTCCTTATCTAACGTGTCCAGCTTTAATTGCCTAAAAGAGGGACGAAAGATACCAGAAGGACAGTCAAACTCATAAATCGAAAATAAACTGACAACGCCATGGCTAAAAATGAAAAGGACAAACAGACAAACAATAGTACACATGACACAACATAGAAAACTAAAGAATAAACAACACGAACACCACCAAAAACTAGGGGTGATAATTGGTGCTCCTTCTGGTAAATAGTTTCATTCGGTAGGTCACATTTATGAAAGGGAACGGGATTGTAGTTTCGACGTAAGGAACATATCCGATATCATTTGTGAAACGGTTATTTCATAACGGTCAACCAACTCGTGATGGCGTCCGTAAAATGTACGAAGAGATGATTTCATTTTCACCATTTTGAACTCTTGATTTAATAGCTTCTTTGTGAGCAACAACCCTCTGTCAAGAAAATCATGATAGGAAATGCAAGCTTAGGTTACTTTTTGTTTATATTGCGCTTTCTTTCAGCTTTTTAAAATCATAACTCTGCTAAAGAAGGTTTAAATTTCCAATTGTAAACTGCCTTAATTTAAATAGCTTAGTTGTTTTCTAGATTTATTGAGCATGGTGAATTCAAAGGAAACTTATATGGGACGAGAAAAGATTCAATTCTGTCTGTGATAAACTCAGGGAAGGTGTGTGTTCTAACACCAAATTCTCAGGTAAATATTTATATTCCTCTGTTCCATATGTATGTGAAAAAGTGAAGGCCAATGTTTCTCTACAACTTATTCATATGTATCATCTTTCAAATGGATTGTGTAATGCATCTTCTATATCTCTGTAAAATGTACCTGTGTTCAGGTTTTTTTCAGTTCATTAAGCTTTCGCACATTCATTTCATTATTCTATTGTTCTAAAACATCACTACACATACATGATTTATTTAGATATCTGTTTCTATCTTTCATGTATTTTGCAGTTGATTGCGAACATCATAAATATAAACAAATTAACTGAATAGCGTAAAATCATTTATCGATATAGTATATGTGTATCCATGTGTTAAAGATGATCAAAAAGTATAAAGAGAAAATAATAATCACCTCCAAATTTCAAATCGGTTTAATGAATGAATTCAAAAAAGAGAATTCAATATTGACCCACAGTCTGGCACAGACCGCATTTTCACAACAAGAAAAAAAAAGTAGTCTACAATTTTATCAATTTGTAGAATGACTACTAGT
The DNA here is from genome assembly GCF_965363235.1 of Mytilus galloprovincialis. NCBI lineage: Eukaryota > Metazoa > Mollusca > Bivalvia > Mytilida > Mytilidae > Mytilus > Mytilus galloprovincialis. Next base: position 51,300,370 of record NC_134851.1, read on the forward strand.
ATTTTTTATTTCATTATACGATATCGATGTTCCCGGTTTTTAAGGTTTTTTTTAGCCTTAATACCCCCAGTTATCCGATAATCCTTAATGAACCCAATTGGAAATAACCCGAATGATTTTCATTGGTTATTTTTATTTCAAAGAACTTCCATCATTGTTTCAGGTTTTGAAGCTTCCATGATCAATGGTTTTATGTTTTACTTTTAATTTAGTAATGATTTTGAGTGAACTATCTAAACTGTTTTTAACCCTAAATCATAAATTTAAATCAAATTGTAATTGTACAAAATTCATGTTTACTCATCCTGTATTGATTAACATAGAGACTTAACTAGTTTAGTAAGTGACAAACTGATACTGTAACGGGAATGGGTTTTCCCTAGTTCACGGAATATTAGAAAACAGAATACGTTACTAATAATATAGATCTAATATCAGCCAAATAATTTAAGCACAGTTTACAATGAATAATAATACTTTAAATGTTTAGAATGGCGAAATGAGACATAATGGTGGTTATAAACGTAGTATTAATAAAAATATCAACCTGAAGAAGGTGATGTTCAGTGTTTTCTTTTCTCAGTCAGTTTTCAAGTGCAGAACTTGCGCAAAACTCTAGTCTGGCGTCATCTGACATCAGACCGGCACGGGCCGGTCCTACCGGAAGAAGACCGGTAGGACCGGTAACCTCATAGCTAACTACGGCTAGTACAGCAGTTTAAAGCTATATATTATTACAAAGCAGGTATAATATGAATAAATTATAAGGTAAAACCAACCACCATTACAATACAAATACAGTGATTAAATTTAAAAACCTCATACTGAATACGTCGGTACAAACAATATTATCAAAATCACTCATCAAGCACCAATGCTCTTTTGGATATCCTTTAAACGTTAATGACTATTACATTTATTTCCATGATTTGTAGGCATTACGATTTTTAAGAACTGCTGAAATAAAGCCTTATGTGATTTACATAAAATCGCCACCATTCCAGCAGATACAGAGAACAAGACAAAGACACAATGCTGTCTTCGTATTTGAAGGAAATGCACGCCCATTTACGGTAATTGACAGATTTATACTTTTCGCTTATAAAGCCATAAAAGAGGGACGAAAGATACCAAAGGGACAGTCAAACTCATAAATCTAAAACAAACTGACAACGCCATGGCTAAAAATGAAAAAGACAAACAGAAAAACAGAAAAACAATAGTACACATGACACAACATAGAAAACTAAAGAATAAACAACACGAACCCCACCAAAAACTAGGGGTGATCTCATGTGCTCCGGAAGGGTAAGCAGATCCTGCTGCACATGTGGCACCCGTCGTGTTGTTTATGTGATAACAAATCCGGTAAATAGTCTAATTCGGTAGGTCACATTCATGAAAGGGAAGGGGATTGTAGTTACGACGTAAGGAACATATCCGATATCATTTGTGAAACGGTTATTCCATAACGGTCAACAAACTCGTGATGGCGTCAGTAAAATTTACGAAGGGATGATTTCAACTTCACCATTTGGAACTCTTGGTTCAAATATTGCTAAAAAATGTTCCGTCAAATGCATGTTTGAACATGTACAATTCCGTAGATGCAAAACACATAGTATAAATCTGTTCTCATTTGATGGAAACCACTGCTTATGTACTCGAGGTTAATATAAGCCAATGACCAGGTCGGAAACTTGCATTATTTAAATCAACTTAAAATTCCACTCATCTATCATACTCATGTTTACCTCAAATTTTTCACTATAAATAAGGTCTGCAGAATCTAAATATTTGTATCTATCATTATTATATCGATGCCCTGCTTAAATATATTTTCCTTTTGGACAGACCCCAAATGGACTGCTTTAAACAAATGGTTTAACGACACAACTGATGTGTTTTGTGTACAGTTAAAACGCACCGCTGGGGAATTAAATCATAAGTGTGTGCTGACTTTTAATATAGATATTTTTTATTTTATAGTATTTATCATTGTTTGTTATTTTTACAGTCTTCCGATTTCGACGACATAGTACAGACTTCAATGAAGCTAGAACAGAAATATGGTCACCTGTTTGACTCTGTTATCATAAACGAAAATTTGACTAAAGCAGCGTCCGAACTGATCACGATAGCTAAACTTGCCGAAATAAATTCACACTGGGTCCCAGTGTCATGGGTATGAAAAGCGTGATGATGAAAATGTATCAATTATTTGTCAGAAGCGTAGAAGATATGTAAAGAAAGTGAAGTTCAGACATTGCTTGAAATCTTCAAAGAGGAGAAAAGTTGTTAATGAACAAAACAAAATGACGATTTAAGCATACTAAAGATGCAGCCTTGAAGATTTTCTTCAGAATATTTTGTTTTTAGAATGATTGTGAAATTTTACTGTATACAGACGGTAACATTTAAGAGGGTCAGTGTCCATGGATGGCACATGACTTATTTTGTTTTCAAAATTTGTTTTCATCTATTTCATATCACAAATTTATTCTTTCTTAAAGTTAAATTTTGTTTTTTTATTTACTGCAACAAATAAAGAGAAAAAAATACATAGAAAGCACTGAAAATTCATTGAAAAGGGGAGATAACTCTTCATTTTGTACAAAATTTATTGGCATTGTTAGTGAACTTTAAAATTATTTTCTGAGCCATCTAAATAAGGAATAGAAAACCTTAGCCGTATTTGGCACAACTGTTTGAAATTTTGGATCCTCAATGCTCTTCAACTTTGTTCTTGTTTGGCTTTATAGGTTGCATTTCTGTAAATATTGACAATGCAATTTCCCATAGGAACTCCTTTTACGGCTAAAACTGTACCACTTTTACTATGAAGTTTTGAAAAAAAATATTATCCTAGAATTGAAAGTTCATATGCACCACAATTTTTTTCAAAGGTCAAAATATAGGGCTGTGCGGCATATTTTCAACGTTTATATGCCCTGAACTTCTCAGAGTTTAAACTTACACTAATTTTCTTAACTACCCCTACCTCGAATGAAAGGTTACCACAGATTTCAATGTAAACAATATGCACGTATTTATTTACTGGTAACATTCCCAAGTTCTGTCTCTGCGATATGGAACACAGAGAGCATAACTGGGAACCAGTATGTAAACAAAATGAATTTTCTATGAATATTCAATTACTCCCCAAAAGAGGCGTGTTTTGAGAAACAGCTGTATTTACAAAGTGAAACCTATACAGACATTTATTCAAATAGAAAACTCTCTAAAATCAGTTTTTCTCACATTAATACTCATTTATCAGAATTAAAGTCTTAAAGAAATCACTGTGTATACTCTAACTTTTTCTTTACTATACATTTTATACCCCCTCCCCTGTTTCAATTTTTTAAAGAATTTGAAAACAAGACTTTAATTATTGCAAGCTTACCCTATTTGCATATTTTCTGATAAAAAATGCCTAGAACCTGTTAAAAACTGTTTTGATAACATATTGGAAGCATATCACAATATCATAAATGTAATGTTTAGCAGTCAATCATTACAACATTCAAGATTATATAAAGTATCCAATCCAGCCTCTATCTCCAGTCCACATCTTACTGTATGCCTATTTGTCAATTTCTGCCTCAAATGGTCAATTTAAAATTCTTGTCACAACAGTATCATATTTAACCATATATCTGACACAATTTAGCTACTATATATACAAGAAGTGTTCAAACAAAGCCATATTTGCAATAGTTGTATGTATGCAGATACCAGTCTGAGATATAAATTCACTTAAAATCTTGTAGAGATGAATGCTAACATTTGATTTTTGCATAACTTCCAAGCATAGTTATTGTTTTCTATATCAAGAACTTTAAAATCATAAAATCATAGCATTTACAAGTTAAATTATTTGTTTTATGACCCAGGGGGTAGGCAATTTTATATGTTTCTTGCCCCTGGGGCCTCAAATTTCCTAAATAATTCTGCTGTTTCTAGCAATTTGGAATATTTAGTACATATTCAGGATAGAACACACTATTGTTAGTTTTCTTGAGATATTTTTGTTTTTCTAGCTTGTATTTATTATGCCGTGGTGACAAAAAAGCAGATTTATGTGTTGCGGCTTACTTTTGGGTTATCGAAAGGACACAAATACCCCATACATAATATTCAGGAAGGATCTATGAGTTTCAATGACTGCGAAGAGTAAATATAAGCACTTCTTAACAATTTAACTTACAAATGTGCAAATATTATGAATTAGTTTTGTATCCAGGACTTTAAGTAAACTATGCATACTGTAAACTGTGAATTTATGCTGAGTCATCATATTTAAGGCCCAGGATTCTATCAATCTTCATTAAATATTTATAAAACTTCTTATTTGAGTTAATTTCTTTAAAATCTGTGAAATAAAGCAAATTTGGTTAAATTCTGAGTGTTCCCCTTTTTCACCCTATATAGGTTGTATTTCTGTAAATATTGACAATGCAATTTCCCATAGGAACTCCTTTTACGGCTAAAACTGTACCACTTTTACTATGAAGTTTTGAAAAAAAATATTATCCTAGAATTGAAAGTTCATATGCACCACAATTTTTTTCAAAGGTCAAAATATAGGGCTGTGCGGCATATTTTCAACGTTTATATGCCCTGAACTTCTCAGAGTTTAAACTTACACTAATTTTCTTAACTACCCCTACCTCGAATGAAAGGTTACCACAGATTTCAATGTAAACAATATGCACGTATTTATTTACTGGTAACATTCCCAAGTTCTGTCTCTGCGATATGGAACACAGAGAGCATAACTGGGAACCAGTATGTAAACAAAATGAATTTTCTATGAATATTCAATTACTCCCCAAAAGAGGCGTGTTTTGAGAAACAGCTGTATTTACAAAGTGCAACCTATAACTATTTCGACATGAGCGTCACTGATGAGTCTTATGTAGATGAAACGCGCATCTGGCGTACTAAATTATAATCCTGGTATTTTTGATAACCATCCACTGTTGATTCAAAAATATCTTTTAAATATATCCTTTGTATTATATAAACATTGCATTGGAACCAAACATTCAGTGGGAAAGATTAGGTTGTGCCACCAATATCATAGGATAGGCCTGATATTTACTTGGACAACCTCTTAATTGTTCAAGAATGTCCAGAACCACATATTCCGTTTATGCAAACAAAAATAACCTAAAATTTAAAAGATTGTAAATGTTTACATCAAGTTATTCTGTAATGAAAATGTGTTCTATGAATAAATCTTATAAATAAACTCATCATAGATACCAGGACTAAATTTTATATATACGCCAAACGCGCGTTTGGTCTACAAAAGACTCATCAGTGACGCTCGAATCCAAAAAAGTAAAAAAAGCCAAATAAAGTACGAAATTGAAGAGCATTGAGGACCAAAATTCCTAAAAGTTTTGCCAAATACAGCTAAGGTAATCTGTGCCTGAGGTAGAAAAGCCTTAGTATTTCAAAAAGTTCAAAATTTGGAAACAGTTAATTTATAAATATAACAAGTTCAATGATAATTCATGTCAGCACAAAACAGTGCTGACTACTGGGCTTGTAATACCCTCGGGGAAATAAATCTCCACCAGCAGTGGCATCGACCCAGTGGTTGTAAATAAACTCATAGATACCAGGACTAAATCTTATATATACGCCAGACGCGCGTTTCGCCTACAAAAGACTCAACAGTGACGCTCGAATCCAAAAAAGTAAAAGAGGCCAAATAATGTACGATGTTGAAGAGCATTGAGATCCAAAATTCCTTAACGTTTTGCTAAAGTAATCTATGTCTGAGGTAGAAAAGCCTTAGTATTTCAAAAAAATCTAAATTTTGTAAACAGTTAATTTATAAATATAACAATATCAATGATGATTAATCATTCATGTCATAAAAGGATTGAAGAACCATAATTTTTTCATATCATAGACAGAGTTTGGTTGTAGTTTTCCTGACTTGTTTACGCAAGTGTTTGTTAGATGAATTATCTAATAGTTCTTGCCCGTCTTCACAAATTTTTATCATATGTTTTCTCAGTATCCTTTTTAAGTTAGATAACGTCATAGAATGAAGCGAACATTAAGTTACCTTTTCAGTAATAACGTCATAAAAAACAAGTAAATATACATGTAGACTGATTTTGTTTTCGATAGTGTGTTGAAAATTTACTGTTAAGCATGAATAACAGAACTATCTATTTTGATGCATTTTGATGTAGAAACTGACTTTCCATAGTCATCGTTAAATTACGTACGTGTACGACATGTATTGTTGAGGTAAAACAAATCATGGTTATGTATGGCACGAATTAAAAAAAGTAATAGTGTATGATGTAATGTGGTTTGCTGAACTAATGAAATGTCGGAATGAATGCCACACGAGAAAGAAAATGTACGCGGATATTGTTTTTTGACGTTTTGTTAGGTATTCGAAATCCTATGGTTTGTTCCTGAAGTACCATTAAAATATTATCTACTCCCTCAATCTTTCTTTTTCATAATTTAATAAAATAAAGTACATGAAAGTCTATAAATTCCTTGTTATTTTTACATAGTATACAAAAAAAGTAACAATGTTAAATATATGAAAATTCTAAAGATCATTTTCTTACAAATTTTAAATTGATTAAAACAAATAAAAACCACGGACTTTTCATTTTTGTCTGCTTTTTTATTCAATACTTTTAGCTTGTTATTTTGCAACATAATTGCAAACATCCTTAAATAAAATGAAAAATACATAATATTAGATGTGTTGCATTCATTGTTCTGATACGGCGCATATTAGAGAAAATAAAATCCTCCTCTTCTTAAGACACTCAGATTTTAGTATTCACAAGGAGTTTTCTAATATGTATGAATAAACTATTCCGATTATTTGGTCTTATATGTATAAAGTCCCCAAAAATTCAATGATAGACTTTGCAAGATTGAGTGATTAATAGGGAATTCAATAAATATCAAGAAATAGTACTGTAACGAAAACCGAGCGGTCAAGCCTTGGTGTTAAAACTATTAATGTTTATTCCTTAGTGTGTTGCTATAAGAATGTGTATTATAACAATGCATAATTATATATATGAACTAAAGTTATAACTGGTTGATCCTTCTTTGGTAGCGAGGTACTCTGGTATCGTGGTACTTTGTGGTATTCTGGTAGATCTAAGGTTGGTTCTGTATAGGTTTTTGTAAAATAACTCTTGGTGTTTGTAAGAATTACAGACTCGTTAAATAAAAATCAACTTGTATTTACTTTAAGATGTATCAAATATCAACAATACATACACTTATTATATCTCTCAGCAGTATTCTAGTCTGACAAATAAATACTTTATTAACTTAGAATTTCGTAAATTAAAGATGGATAAATGGATAGCGGAAATTAATATATAACCCGAAAGTTTATTAGCTATAGTTTGGTAATCGGCAAATGGTAAATCAATTTCAATGCCAACAGATGAAGTTTCTCGCGAGAAGTTATTTTCTAAATGCAACTTGTTAAGGAAATAACAAGCCCACATTTTACTGAAGTAGTCTGGTTTACTACTTAGTCTGGTAAAAGGTTTCTACAGGTACGTGTATATTAAAAGCGCTTGGAATTTGCGTGTGTTACTTGCCCAGGGTAAAGCCGTATTGGAGTCTTATCCGTTTTCTCCGCCGTATTTATACTTAGGTAAACCAATCTACCGATTTGGTCTACCGATTTGGTTTACCGTTCACCATTTTGGCTTACCATTTACCTAAATACCTTATCCAGAGCCGACGTCATTGTATTGTACGTCATTTTAAGTAAACAATTTACAGGTGTTCCAATTGAAAAAAAAACATAGGAAAGAATAATAAAAGTTTACAATGTTTAAACATAGTTATACAAGAAATATATAAAAAGAACAGTCGATTAATGGTAAGGTTTAAACAACATCATCGCACAATTTTAGGGAAAACAAGTTCCATTTCAAGGGACCCCCATTTCGTTACAGTACCTTAAAAAACAATCAATAAAACAACACAAACCTAATACACTTATTTTAAACCTACACTTTATTTGATTGTTCACTTTATTATTACCTGGAAAACTGTTTTTTTGTAAATATACAGGACAGCCGATATGAAGATTAAAATCACATCATTGTATGAGTCTTGTAGCTATCCTGTGATAACCCACGACACCGTATTTGGCACAACGTTTTGGAAGTTTGGATCCTCAAAGCTCTTGAGCTTTGTACTTGTTTTACTTTATAAATACATTTATTATGAGCGTCACTGATGAGTCTTATGTAGACGAAACGCGCTCTGGCGTACTAAATTATAATCCTGGTACCTTTGATAACTATTTACACTACTGGATCGATGCCACTGCTGCAGGACGTTTCGTCCCCGAGGGTATCACCAACCCAGTAGTCAACACTTCGGTGTTGACGTAAATATCAATATTGTGGTCATTTTTATAAATTCCTGTTTACAAAACGTTGAATTTTTTTAAAAACTAAGGATTTTTTTTATCCCAGGTATAGATTACCATAGCCGTATTTGTCACAACATTTTGGAATTTTGGATCCTCAATGCTCTTCAACTTTGTACATTTTATTATGAGCGTCACTGATGAGTCTTATGTAGACGAAACGCACGTCTGGTCTACTAAATTATAATCCTGGTACCTTTGATAACTATAAATAAGCTTATGCAGTTTAATTAATTATTAGATAAAGTAACGTAAACGCAAAGTTTGCAGATGATCTCGGTTGCTCAGGAAGGATAAGCAGATCCTGCTCCACATAAAACAAATGATTGCTTTTTGAATTATTTAAATTCTTTCTGACATCTGTATACGGACAAATATGATTCATTTTACAACTATTAAAACAATTTATTATGTTCTGGTCTTACATTTAAATGTGTATTTAAGTCTATAATTCTGTGCTCCAGTCGCTTGTACCCCACCATGCTATCGTTTGTACAGACCCACCTGCATCGACGATCACTCCTGATATAGAACCTGAAATTAGAACAGGCATTTAATAAATTCACATTGATGTACACACAACATTTTAAGTTTCCATTTTATAAATAGAAATCTTATAATCAAATCTATTGATACGTTTCCTATTACAAAAGTCATTTCGGTAAATTGTCTTTTTTGGTCTTAAATTGTTTTTAATCAAAGTAGCACATTTGTAAAATTATTGTGTTACTTCCTAATCGATTCACTGGATTTCGGTTTTGGTTTATGACCCGGATTTGTTTTTTTCCTATCGATTTATGAGTGTTGAACGTCGGTATACTACTGTTGCCTTTATTTGAACTGGGGTAAACTACTGTCATCATTTTAAATTTATACGCTATATATAGCAATATGACCTGTTTGAGTCTGTGTATACAGTAATTTGTACGATGACATTATATAATTGACGTAAATTTTATAAGCATTTAACCAACATGACCAATTACACATACCTTTTTTTAATGGAACTAATAACAGAAGTAAGAGTTAGCTTCTTTAGAATGATACTTCAGACAAAATTATATTTGTATACCTGTAATATCTTTATTATCATATGTAAATCCATAAGACGTTTTCCAATCATCCACACTTAAGGAAGTGAGGTCAGCAAAAGGAATTATTTTGTACATAGTGTAGTTTTGGGCTGAAATTATATCACTAGCTTCATCGTTGCTGCACATATTCCATTCGAATCCATTGTCATAACTACAGACGTAAGAAATCCCTCCTTCAGAAATGCCAAGGACGGTGGACGAATTTGCTATAACACCTATGACATTTGCAACTTTATCATCCATACCTAGAAACAAAATAAATGGAATTGTTTTAACTTGACCAAATTGTGACTGTATACTTCATATTCAACGAATTGTGTAAATGGTAAGATTGAGAAAGGAAATTGTGAATGTGTCAAAGCGACAACAACCCGACCATAGAGCATACATCAGCCGAAGTAACACATGTAGCATGTATAGGTTGCACTTTGTAAATACAATTGTTTCTCAAACCAAGCCTCTTTTTGGGAGGTATATAGTATTCATAGGAATTTTGTTTTGTTAACGAACTGGTTCCCAGATATTATATGTTTCTTTCATCTCATAGAGACATAACTTGGCAATGTTACCAGTATAAAAACGTATTGTTGTGGTGAAATTAAATTCTGAAGTAGGCACAAAGTGAAGGTAGGGTAGTATAAACTCTAACAATACAAATGTTGAAAGTGTGCCGAACAGTCCAATGATTTGAACTTTGAATTAAAAAGTAATGTATATAAAATTTCCATTCTAGGATATCATTTTTACGAATCTTCATAGTTAAAGTGGCACAGTTTTAGCCAAAAAGGGAGTTGCTATGGGAAATTGCATTGTCTATATTAACCGAAATGTAACCTTTACATAGATTTCAATAGACATTGTTTTAATTCCAATAAATTGTAAATTATCAATACCAATCATATATAAAATACGAGATTTTAACATGGATATTGAATATATAGTTCATTTATAATATTCATTATTATTCCATTACTCTTAAAAAAAAAACTGTTTGCAAGGGACTTTAATGATATATATTAAAAAACATATGAATCCATGAAACAGGACATCTGTATGATATACAAATATGTATCATTTAAAAGCACACACTATTCTTTGGATTTCCGTTTACCTTCCCATGTTTGTCCAAGATCTTCGGTTATTGAGCAAAGAACGTCTTGACTGAAATGAAAAAAAGAAATAATAGAGTTAAACAAATAGAAAATATTAACATATGTTCTTGAGATGTACAGTAACATGGATGCTACACATATACTACAAAAACAATAAGGTGACATAGTATTCTTTTATTTGTCTATATGAATATTATTGTTACTGTTTGGTGTGTTTTTGGTGATATCCATTTGACGTGCTTTTGTACTTAAACATCCCATCATTGTGTTATTGTGCTATGGTAAAATATTGTATTCTTGTCTTTCATTTTTGGTAATGTGTTTTTTCTATGTTCCAGACCGCATGAGTATTTGGACGGTACGCGTACGGTCCGGACAGTATGAGTACGTTTTAAAAATACGCATACGGTCGGACTGTACGAGTACGGTCTGCCTAGCTGGTAAAATTTATTAGCTACAAATGTATAATGCAAATAAACATAACTGAAATCTAGAATTAATATAAAAAAGTTAATTGTAATTGGAATAAAAACTTGAAGTTTTAGCTATTTAAAAAAGTTGTGTTAATCTTATCTGTTAATATTCTGTTTTTAGCATGTCAGTTATACATGTACATGAAATTGAATATTGCTCACTGAAGTTATTGGAAAGGGGTTATGTTGTGTTTTTTGTCTGAGCCAAGACATTTTTTTCGCCATTTACGAGATCAATTTTATTTAGTTTTTCAACGTTTTTTTTCAGATATATATTTAACACTATAAGGTATGTGGGTAATCTGGCTTTAAAATATTTTCTTAGTCATTTGTTTTAACAGAATATTTTTTTTAAATATAATTGGGGATCAGATTATTTAAAAAAGAAACATGCCCCCCCCTCTTTGAAATAAATGGACTTTCTCCTTATGTTAGAAATCTGACGTTCCTTGGAGTATCGTTGTTACATAGTTGTATGTTTTATAGTGATTAAGATCATAATACTATGTTGACTGCTGAATCCCTATTTTTGACATTTTTACCTATTATGTCTGTTTGATTTGTTCACATAACGTTGTCAGTATAATGGAATTTGATGCAACTGCCATATAAGGGAGAAGTTTAGCTAACTATAAAACAAGGTTAAATCCACCATTTTCTACATAAAAAAATGCCTGTACCCAGTCAGGAATATGACAGTTGTTTTCCATTCATTTGATTTGTTTAAGCTTTTGATTTGCCATTTGATTACGGACTTTCTATTTTGAATTTTCCTCGGAGTTTGGTATTTTTGTTTTTTTTTACTTTCTATTAGAAGTATTAGAGAAGTTTAAAAGGAAAATCTTTTTATAACGGGATTGAAAATATATTTTCTAAATACCCTTCTTCGGCCTCCATGCATGCAAATATAGTCCCTTTAATCTGATCTACTAATAAAGTCCTTTTTTCTACAATTTTAGTTCCAATAGCTGGTGTATTGCAGTTTCCTATAACAAGTATTAATTTCTATTATTAAACAATTTAAATGTAACCGATGGTAAATTCAGCGTGTATAAATGAAAACAAGATATTATTTTAATACTAAGACGTTTAAGGAAATTTGACATGTTTTTTATTGGTTCTGAATCTTTGCTTTTTTTGTTGGATTTCATTTTTAAAAAGTCATTGATTTAGAGGAACACTTTACTCTTTCGTTACGTATTTAGTTTAATTTCTCTTTAGAAGTGATGTGAATTATACAAGTCCTTTCGGATTGAGAAACATATATATACTTTATTATTGCACTGTAAATTGACAAAAGACAAAAGCGAAGATTTTTTACAACTTTACGTACGTACCTGTATAGTCGTTTGTCTTTTTGACACCTTGTACTTCAATCCTAAATCCTGGACGACATGTTTTTACTGTTGCACTCTTCGGTATTACTCTTAAATATCGACTTGTGAATATCTCATTGTCTTCAAGCATTATGTCAAAAGAGTCATCTACTTGTTTATTATTGTCATCAAAATTTACGTTAAACATCTAAAATAAAACAAACAACGATTAAAGGGGAATATCATATTCACTATCTGCTATTTTGTTGATTTATTAATAAATTAGGTACGACATCAAAAGATCAATGTAAAATAAAAAAAACTTAATTCAAAAAGGGTGGGGGTTGAACTGCTGCAAGATTTGGTTATCCGACATTGATTTTTACATATATCCATATGGGTCAATCAATTTTTCCCAAATTAAGTGAAGAAAGGTGGGGGGGATTGACTCAGTGAAAAAACTATGTGAATTTAGTTTTTTATCCTTCATTGAACTTTTGATGTCGTCCCTTGATTGATCGATTTTTAAATGGCTGTCCAGTGATAGAAAAATCATTCTTACATGGTGATGTGAATAAAACATACTTGTTTATCACTTTTGTCTATGGATAGTTGTGTTATTGGTAATCATACCCCAAATCTTAACTTTGTAATAATCAACATAATCATTGTTTTATTTCGAATTGATTGAGCTCAACATTATTTTCTTAAAACCGTTCTGGGTTAATTTTGCCTTTCAATTGCATTAACGAATGCATAAGTAATTTGTTTATTCATTTCCATCATTTGTAAACTGACAATTTTTAATGACGATGTATCCTTATCATCACGAAGGTACTGCATTAAACTAGCATGACCTATGCTGAAATGACTAGGTGGACCGTTACGTTTGAGCTCACACAGTAATAATTCTCACAAAGATATGTCATGATCTGAACAGCTATGTTTAGAGTTCACACAGACTAGTTATTAACACTATAGCCGTATTTCACAGAATGACACACACATATATATACACACACATCTTAAATCAATTGTGTCCAAACCAAGGACCGATCCGTCGAATCCCATACTTAATACATGCAGAAATTTATACTAATAAAACGGGATTTCATCATAATGTTTGGTTTATAGTCGTTGTTTAATTTACCTTTTCACTAGTTGTTCCATTATCAAAGATACTTGTCCATGTTATACCAGTCTGGCTGGTTTGAATAATAAACTGTTTTATATAGTCCAGGTTATCATCACCGACAGAAAATAATAATAACTTTAACACCTTCCATTTATTCCCAAGGTCGATCTAAAATTTAATAGACAAACATTTATATTTCAGGAATATTGGTCGATTAAATATTTGAAAGTTAATATTTTCTTGTATATGACTAAGAACAGTTATCTTTCCAAAAAATTACCGATATGCCCAAAATCATAAAGATGACGTGTAGAGAATTATAGATTATCGTTGGTTATCTCAACGATATTGATTTTCTAGCTTTAGCCGGTTACGCCGTGAGCGAGAAAAGCAATCGAGTTGAGATTACCAATGATAATCTGTTTATCGCTATTTTACCTATGACGACGTTGTCAATTTCATGTCAATTTCATTAGCAACGTCACGTGCTTCCTTAGTTTCTAGCGATAATTTTCCATCTCAAGTGAGTAGCATGATATGAAAAATTTATCACAAAAAAAGATCAAAGGAAAAATGCACAAAATAGCGATAATGAAAGCACTACGTTATAAATTTTGAGCATCCGAAGTGCTTTTCTAGATTTACTTTCACTAGAAACAATCGGAGACGAATATTTGAAAGCCAACAATGTGTAAGAACCAAAACAGTCGTGGAACTAAGTGACAAAAAAAGACGTAAAGAATAAAGAAAATAGCCAATTGAAATCCGACTCAGTTCAACTTTGCCCGATGGAGTCAGAACCTAAGTGTTTTAGTAATTTCTAAAAGTAAGAATTAATTTCCTTTCAAACATCAAATAAGCAAAATTGTTCAAACGCAAATGTGTTTTTATTAAATGAAAGTTAAATTCTATTTATCTACGTACCTACAGCATTTTGTTCCCTAATTTTACGTGACAGATGCTTAAACTTAAGAAGATTAGAATGCTTTGATAAAAAAATATTTATAGATCACCTCTAAGAATTCTGCCCCACAGAACGGCTCTCCACGTACACCAGGACGCCAACCTAATGACGATGACGACATAGATGTATTAGCTGTATGTGGTTTCTCCTCCGATGAGCCAAACCACTGACAGGATTGCAGTAATGGTCCAATGGACACCAATGACTCTGAAAATAAAACATATTTAATCACAATATGTTAACCCGTTAAGTTATTATCTTTCTTATACCTATATATTACTACAAAATATTTCTACTGTCTTAACTCAGACTTACATGGATTAGAAAATTGTAACATTGAATAACACAAAATGCTGTAGGTACGTAGATAAATAGAATTTAACTTTCATTTTTCTTCTATCTACGTAAAATTAGGGAACAAAATGCTGTAGGTACGTAGATAAATAGAATTTAACTTTCATTTTTCTTCTATCTACTTTTATCAAAGTAATTGAATATCATATGAAACTGTTTATATTTTGATCTATGAAAGCCTACCAAACTCCAGCTTTTGATTCATCAAAATTGTATTCATTCATATTTGAATAATTTAATTTCAGATGTAACGCGTCATCCGATGGGCTGAGTTTGTTTTGTTTATCAACTCATCAAAGACATAAAAGAGGGACGAAAGATACCAAAGGGACAGTCAAACTCATAAATTTAAAACAAACTGACAACGCCATGGCTAAAAATGAAAAGGACAAACAAACAACAGCACACACGACACAACATAGAAAACTAAAGAATAAACAACACGAACCCCACAAAAAAAACTAGGGGTGATCTCAGGTGCTCCGGAAGGGTAGGCAGATCCTGCTCCACATGTGGCACCCGTCGTGTTGCTTATGTGATAACAAATTCGGTAAAAAGTCTAATTCGGTAGGTCACATTCTTGAAAGGGAAGGGGATTGTAGTTACGACATAAGGAACATATCCGATATCATTTGTGAAACGGTTATTCCATAACGGTCAATCAACTCGTGATGGCGTCCGTAAAATTTACGAAGGGATGATTTCAACTTCACCATTTGGTGCATTGAACTCTTGGTTTAAAAGCTTCCTTGTGAGCAGCAACCCTCTATCAAGAAAATCATGATAGGAAATGCAAGCACGGGAATATCGTATCAATTGGGAGATATATACCCCGTATGCAGGTGCTGCTGTAATGTTGCTACTTAGAAATGGAAAGTTCACAATTGGAAAGCTGAAATCATCTCTTTTGTCGTAAAATTTGTTTTCAACCGACCCTCATTGTCAATTTATAGATGTAAGTCAAGATATGAGGCCGACTTAACTGTATCTGTAGTATCCTTTATCTCTAGCTCGATTGGATAGATGCGTTCCACATAGTCACCAAATTTTGAATTATTTAGTAGCGAAAAGTAGAGTTAAAGGATATTGCTAACTTCTTATCTTTCTTCTTAAGAAGTTCCTTCATGAAGTCAGCCTTTACTTTTCTACATTGGTTAGAGGTATAGGGGGAGGGTTGAGATCTCACAAACATGTTTAACCCCGCCGCATTTTTGCGCCTGTCCCAAGTCAGGAGCCTCTGGCCTTTGTTAGTCTTGTATTATTTTAATTTTAGTTTCTTGTGTACAATTTGGAAATTAGTATGGCGTTCATTATCACTGGACTGAAGGACGCCTCCGGGTGCGGGAATTTCTCGCTACATTGAAGACCTGTTGGTGACCCTCTGCTGTTGTTTTTTATTTGGTCGGGTTGTTGTCTCTTTGACACATTCCCCATTTCCATTCTCAATTTTATCATAATAATTAAGAAACAAGTCGGCAAGTAGAGGGGCACAGTTTGTTCCCTTTGGAATACCGACAGTCTGTTGAAAAACACGTCCTCCGAACGTAACTTAACAAATATGTTGTCAATCAAGAAATCAAGCATCTTGATAATATCAGTTTCAGAGATTTTTTTGTTGGAATCAGAGTGATCCTTTACAAAGTAGGATTTATCCCTCCCTATACTTGTATCTACGTTGGCCATTCTTTTTTATGAAGCAAAACAATACCAACTCTTTCAATTTGTCTTTTAGTTTGGAATGTGGAATACTAGTGTAAAGAGTAGAAAAGTCAAATGTTTTAATACTGTTACAAGATGAAAGAGAGTTAGATTGTATGTACTCTAAAAGATCTTTGATACTTGTATCTACGTTGGCCATTCTTTTTTATGAAGCAAAACAATACCAACTCTTTCAATTTGTCTTTTAGTTTGGAATGTGGAATACTAGTGTAAAGAGTAGAAAAGTCAAATGTTTTAATACTGTTACAAGATGAAAGAGAGTTAGATTGTATGTACTCTAAAAGATCTTTGGAATTTTTAAGTATCCACATCTGATTCACGCCCCCTCTAGAATAGGCAGTTTCACAATAACTCTGAAGCCCGTCTTTGATTGCTGATAAAATAGATGTTAATAATTTCGAAAGAGGTTTCGTGGAGCACTTGGAAGACCCAACAATATACCGTAGTTTGTAAGGACACTTATGTAGTTTAGGTATCCAATATAGTGATGGCAGATCCAGTTCTTCATCTTTGGTTGAAATTCCAAAAGAACACAGAACAGACCTATGATTATCCAGGATTTCCTCTTTGGTAAGTGTCGTGAGAGTATATATTGAGTTGAATTGTTAATACCTAATTCGTTTATCAAGCAGTTAATGTAATGAGTTTTACACACAAAAACGATGTTGTTTGGGGCTTTATCTGCGGGGACAACAACATATTTGTCATGGAGGGAGGATAGGTGTTTTGCAACATTTGGGTCTTTAAAGATTGACGTAGCATGGGCATTGATAGACCCATTAAGTTTCTTAATTCTGATTTGTATCAACGACCTCACTGCCTTAATCCATTCGGAAAGAGTGTCTACGTCTTCCTTCTCGCGCTTATCCCATTGCCTGGCATAATCCTCAACTGAATCCATCAAAATTTTAAAGTTGTATTTCCAATTGATGGATTTAGGCTCACGATATTTCGGACCTTTCGATAACACATTTCGTAGAGAAGTGTTATTAACAATGTTAAAATTTAGTCATGTGACCGTGCATCATGAACGTTTTTTCATGGTTTACTCCGGTTAAAAATGGAATTTAGAATTAAATTATGAGAAATAACTGTAATATTTGTTCTGTCTATTCGAATTAACATCAAAAATGGGGTTGACCAGCTACGCGAGTTATTCAGTGTGCACCACATTTTTGATGTTATTTCTTCATAGAAAGAAAAAATATTACAGTCATTCCATAAATAGAAATATGAGAGTTAAATTAACAATTCATCAATTATTTTACCGACACTTTATTCTGCACGAACACTCAACTTGTAGCGTTGTGTGAAAAAGATCCGAATTTTTCGAAGTTAATTGAAGTTAATTGAATTCCTAGTTATGATAATTATTACAAGGATTTGTTAATTATTTTTGTTCTGATTTCTAAAATGCACAATACGCAAAAACCAAACCGTGTCTTACCAAAAAAACAACTAAATATGTCAAGATGCAAAATAGAAAATAAAACTAAAAAAAATTGATATGGTAATCAGTTACTAAAACAAGTACTACAGTAAAGACTCCTGACGTGACACAGACAAATACAGAATAGGCCTGCTCGACTCAGCCCCAAATCCTGGACAGTGCTCGCATTTTAAATTAAATGAAAAATGATGTAAATTGATATTTGACATTAGGTGAACTTACCTAAAACATCAAAAGATATTTCTAAAATGAAGGGCTCCGGAAAGTAATGGATATCCGTGTCTGTTCGATCTGGTCTTTGTAATGACATGTATGTGACGTCAACAATCAAAACTGTATATACATCAACTGATCCAGGCTCAAACCATCCAGAAGGATCAATTGACACGTTGAAGGAAAATTCAACCAAATCTTCAAAGGTAACTAAAGGAAACTGAAATTGCAGTTGCGAAACAGTTGAGTATAGTTAAATTGAATTGGTATTATTTTCAAAAATGATATCTTATCAGTATTACAGTGGTTTTCTTTTATACGGTTTTCTTTTATACAAAGAAAACTAAAAACAATGAGTTCTTGAAAAGACATTGTTGACTTTTTAAGTTTCTTTTGTCATTTTCATTATTCCTGTATACAGTGGCAAAATAATAGATGTACAACAAGTAAAAATTGAATTTTTACGTAAAGAATTTATTTCAAATAAAAGTCTTGTAATCAACTTTTCTGATCGTTTGCTATATAAACGGAAATGATAACATTATACAACAATTTTTTCATAACTATTTATCAGAACGTTTTTTTTTTTGTGAATTAATAACCAATTGCATTATTTCAGTGCATGGGTCAAACAATGAAGAGATCTTGGTTTCAGATTTTGCAAAGGAGGTTATTTTCCAAATTTCCAACTGTATCTAATAAGTATATTTAATATCGTCTCAACTATGAAATGGTATTATTGTACATACCGTTAATGTAACACCTTTTACATCCTCTGTTATGACTGGTTGTACATGTGTGGTATTCAGAAGGGTAACAAATGTTATATAATGAGGTAACAAGTATGAGAACTTCACATTGGATGCATGTGCCGTCGATGTGTTCTGTAGTGTTATATTCCCATATATTGTTAGGTCGTCTCTGCAAAGATATACCAGATATACTCAACAACACATTGTTATTTCAACAAAGTACACAGTACAGTATAATAAGGCTATGTCAGGGGTCCCTTAAGATCGAAAATCAAAGAGTATCAATAATCTACCAAATAACATCCATCAGTCTGTCTGTAATCACAATGAATATTTTGTGTCATACATATTGCCATTCAGGCCCCGAACGACTTACGACTGTCTTTTATGACGACTTATGGAGAGTTGTCTCATTGGCACTCATACCACATCTTCATATATCTTTATACAATTTCTGGAACAGGGTCTACTTCAATTTCCAAACATTAGAATGGTATTGGTTCGTGCCGTCAAGCTTTATTTATTTTTTCAATGTAGTAGTGTTTTACATCCTGTCGTGTTTTTTTTTACATAACGTTGACATTTCGTCAGTTTGTCGTCGACTTAAAGTTTGAATATTCTTTTGAGATCTTCGGCATCAATAATACCAAACGCTATATCAATTTTGTTTTAAAAAAAGTTAATTGTTACTTGTGTTTGAAGTCATATTTAGTAACTGGTTGTTACAACGCCTTATAACTCGAAAAAAAATAGTATAACTCATACCCTGACATTGCTGGATACGAGAATGTATCATCACACCATGTGTCCAGTTGAATTGTTGCCATTTCAGATCCCAGGACCGACACAGTAACGTCTCCAGTCACTGTTATGACTACACCAGAATCGCTTATTAAATCAAACGTTATAGTTTGAACAGACCCATCAGTGTTTCCAGGATGGTCTGTTACTTTAAAGATGAATTCTATTTCTAACATATTTTCATCAGTCGTGTTTAATAACCCTAAAAAGATAAATGTCTGAATATCATTTGTTTACAAATTAATGACTAATATGTTATAATATCATTAAACATTACATATATTTCATAATATACATTTCGTTAAACACGAAAAAGAATTTATCATAAACGCAAAGATGAATATGTAACATTTCATAGCTTTTATAATTCAAATTTCACTGATAATTCCCCTTGACATATTACTGGAAACAGAACCCCATTAACGTATGCAGCTTTTTAAATGTGTACCTAAATAGGATACGAATCCTAAATCTAAATCCAGTCTTGTCATCTGTTGATTGGACACATCACTTAATGCTGATACTGATAGAATTTCAAGGAAATCGCTACAACTCAGACTTGTCCCAATGTAGGTATATTTTGCAGATATTACAGTCAGATGACCTTCACCTCCAGATACTGGTGTATGGGCTGTTATTCTAAATCTGTCTGACGTCACAGGAAAATATATTTGTACTTTCCAAGAGACTGTTTCGGATATCTTCACAATCACAGGTAACAAAGTAGGTGGTAGAGAGAGCATTAATACACTCGTGTTTGTCTGCAAAATGTGAAAGACGATTAAAAGTATTCAATTGAGGACAAGTGACAGTGGAAACATTCAAAACTATTGACTAAGAAATTTGTTTCTACTGTTGAAAGTATTTTCATTAGATCATTAACTCATTGCATGTCGTCTACTTGTATACAAACCAAAAAGGGAGGTTCATGAAAGAGCCCGCATAAACGCTCTACACTCATACATATTGGACATATACATTACCGGAATTGTCCTAATCAGAATCGAAGTAATTGATGCAAGCTATAGTTTATTGTAGTTTTAACATGGGTATTCATTATATTCGTGGTATATTTGAGCCCTCCACATCGCTCTAGTAAAATAATCACCAACATAAAGCCTACTCATGTTAAAACTATAATGAATATAGCTTGCATCAATTTTTCTTCATCATTTTATTTACCTGATTAAGTATTGATACTGTTCGAAGCAATTAGTTTTACATGACCACAAAGTAGAACAACAGAAAAATACAGCTATGACCAATTGATTTATTTCTTCAATAATTCAATACTTCTTCGTAGAATGTATCATTTTATATAAATGAATGGGGGTGTGGGATATGACAAATTGATCAAGAAACCCAATGACACAACTAACACCAAATATAACCAATTCTTGATTTACTTTCGGTGTCAAACATTAGACATGTTTGTAAATAATGTGTTATTCTCTTAATCAATCCAGATCTAAATGAAGGTACTGGTTCTATTTTCAAATTATGACTATGAAAGATCTATCACCAGCATCAAACATTCCAAACATAAAACAACATAAACAACATAAATATTACCATTGAAACAAAGCAGGCTTGCTGTTTACTTTTTCAAGTTTTCAGATCTTAATTGGGGGATAATTCTAATTGAATAATATTTTTCTCCTAATTGATGATGTTAAGAAAATACAACATAGTATGCTTTAAAAACAAACACAGCTATCAATGACAAATTCTGCATTCCATAGTAAATTTTCGTAGCAATTCTTTGTTTTTATTTTATTGATAAATTCTCAATTTTCAAGATGAAATGACTACCACTTTGAATTTATGGATACTGAATTCTTTCCTTTCTGAAAAGGGGATTTGGGGAAGTGGGGTGGACTGTTTCACGTTCCTGGAATTAATTTTAAGTTTTAAAGGGCTGTTTTGATGCAACGGTAATTTCTTTACTTTCTATTTTTAATTCATTTTAACATTTTAAAGATTTGTTTGTGTATCTACTAATGTATTATCACTAAGCTTTACCATCAGCTACACAAGTGGTTAGGACTATAATTACGATATTTGCATTTTGAAATTTCTTTAATTTCTAAAGGCATATGGGAATTTTTATTGGAGAATGGATTTTTGTAAATGCATAGGGTCGCTTCATAGTAGAATTTTGTTAATCTGCTAGATTGTTCAATTCTTTATCGAATATAGTACCTCTGCTAATATGAGCGTGTCAGTTACAGGCATCGTAAGTGATGTTGTTACTTGTCCTATGTTATCACTTAATATGTTTGCTGTAACGATTATGATATCACCGGCTGTTGCAGACGAATTCAGGGGAACTTGTACAGCTACACCAATAGTAATCTGTTAAAATAAAATAAACTGGATATGTAGGTTCAAAACGAATGTTTCCACTATAATATTGATTAATAAGTTCTTTCTTATGTTTAAGTTATGACAAAAAACCTTAAATGCCCTGATCCTCATTTTAACACATTTACCAACAAATACCGGTATGTTAAGTAAACACAGGCTTAATCTTAAATTAAAATTAAGGTTCTGCTATGAAATGAATGGAAGTTGAGAATAAACTAGATGTTGTAATCTTTCAGTCGTTAATGAACAATAAATATAAATTCTTTTGGCTTCATAAATTTCTATTAATCTCCTGCTGTAAAAGTAAAATCACAACAATATTGAACTCCGCGGAGAATTCAAAAAGGAAAGTCCCTACATCAAATGGAAAAATCAAAAGCTCAAACTCATCAAACAAATGAATAACAACTGTCATATTCGTGATGGGTGCAGGCATTTGTTAATGTAGAAAATGGTGGATTTAACCTGGTTTTAAAACTGGCTAAACCTTTCACTTGTATTTATCATATGATTATTTTTTTTTATGTTTGTAGACGTTTTAAAGATGATATCTCCGGCTGTAATCTAGCACCCGTTTTATAAAAAAAAGTGTGAGTAAAGGTTTATTAAAAATTTTCTCAGACGTTTAATTTATTAACTATTTCTTAATTAATTGATCATCCAGAAACATTATCTCAAGTTAGTGTATCACATCCATTTAGTGAATGAAATAAATTTGTCTTATAATTGTAGTCCTAATCATTATCATTTCCTTCTTACTTTATTGTCGTTATTCATAATATCTCCAGAAACAGCTAAATTTGAAACAAGTCCTAGTTCCCGTGATACTGATGAAAACGTTTTATTTCCATCCAGTGATGTAAAAACAGTACTGTCATCCGTTATTTTTTCACACGGTAGGTTTTCCCCTTGTGATAGAATTTGGACGTCACAAATGGTAGAAATACCAACAGAGGTAGTTACTTGCAATGAGTAAACATCAACTGAATTTGGTTCAACAAACATATCTATAACAACAAGAACCGTGGATCCTTTGGTTATGTCTTCTGAAATCTTTACAAATTTGTTCATAGTAACTACTGGGACAATCTGAAATGATAACACAACAGGAATTTTTCGATTTGATAAGTTCTTTATTTTAGAAAAGTTATATCGACCAATCAATTTCATTCATAAAAAACTGAATAAATATTAGATTTTGAATATAACCGCTTGCTTGATACATATTACAAATGAGTTTGGTTATAATGCAACGCCTTTCTTATTATTTATTTCCTAGAACTGTTGTTGTAAAAATGTTGAAAACTTCATAAGATATCCAATCTTAAGTA
Source organism: Mytilus galloprovincialis (assembly GCF_965363235.1). Taxonomy (NCBI): domain Eukaryota; kingdom Metazoa; phylum Mollusca; class Bivalvia; order Mytilida; family Mytilidae; genus Mytilus; species Mytilus galloprovincialis. The sequence goes on from NC_134851.1 coordinate 51,323,912, forward strand.
CTCCAATATACTCGAATGATAATGATTTTTTAAATCAATTTTATGTTAGATTTAGAGTAACATGTATGTAAATATGCATATTTGTTTTAATCTAAGTTGATAAATGCTCAAAATGAAATAAAATAGGATACCCTTATAGAAGAATACATTATCACAAGCAACAGGATGCCTTTTATTCTTACCGTTGTTGTATAGGTCGGTGATCCAACATTGACAGTTCGTATTTCCGAAGTACTACCAATACCATTTAAATAGGCATCGACACTGAATTCAAAGTTTGCTCCCAAAGCTGCATCCGTTGGAATACTTGTTATTACTTCTACAGTCACTGAGTTATTTACATTAGCAGGTACAGTATTCTCGAAATAATCTAAAGATAAAACATTCAATATAATATTTAATAATATCTACATGCAAACAAAAACATATAATAAGGGGATAATTGCAAAAACCTGTATTTTCTCATTAGCAAAGTTGATGCAGTAACACAGACGCTTCTCTAATTAATATCTGTTTCGTCATTATCAATACTTCAGGTAAGGAATAAAAAAGAAAAAAAAACATATTGTGAGTAATAAATATAAAAATTGGAACTTTGACAAGAGATTAGAAGTATCACGAAAAATATGTCCATGAACGAAGTCCTTGTTGTGTCAGTACAAAGTCATATTAAATTTGAACCAATACTGTATTACAATAATTTAGATTTAAATTTGCTAATGATACATAATCCAAAAAAAAAACCATTTGAAATTTAAAAGAAAAATATTTGATAAAGATTAACTCGTTAGTATAGAACATAAAAAAGACAATATCTTACAAAATTGATTGTTTTATTAATCATTGTTTGACTTTTATACCGTATATAATCGACAAAACTTGCATTTCTATGTATATTTATGTCGGCCATCTTGAATGATAGGCAGGGTCATTGTACACTTTATTTTAGATACCCCAATGATGATTGATTTAATTTAACGCAGTAGTTTCAGATGAAAAGTTTTTTGCAAAAGTTAACAGTCGACGACGGACGACGGTCGCAAAGTAAAAGCTCTTTTAGTCCTTATCGATAATAATCACTCTTTTTTTTTTTAAATAGATTGAAAAAGTACCTGTATTCAGAAGTTCTCCGAAGGTGTATACAAATCCCGTAGTACCAGTTACACTTGGGGTAACTTTTATTATATTATTGTCATAACAATGAAAGTTTGAACCTGAAAGAAAATTTGAAATGGGATACTTAAAAATTGGATTAACAATTATTAGTTACTAGTATATAGACAATCAATCGCAATGATTGTATGTACATATATTCTGAACAGACTATTTTGAAGTCCATTACAAGTCTTGTGTTAAGAAATAAAATTGAGAATGGACATGAAATGGGGAATGTGTCAAAGAGACAACAACACGACCGAAGGGCTGAAAACAGCCGAAATAATTGTTTCATATAGCAAAAAAAACGAACCAATTACCAGTCAAATTGTAAAATCTCTGTTTAAGGCATAGAATCTATATTTAGAAATATGAATAATAAAATTAACGATAGCAATCTTCAGTGATGCTGGAGCCTTAAAATATCTAACAAACTTAAAACAGAATACAGGTAATCCTGAAGTAATAAGATTCTTAAATTATACATAAAATTACAATGCGTACCTGATTCTTTACAGCGCGAAGAACAAAATTCGAGAGGATAATTTCATGTTCCATAAATATCTAATGATAATATAGAATATCTGAAATTTCAACTTCAATTTACTTGCAATGTAGCATATGATGGTAAATGTTTTATAACATATTTGATTCACTCAATCAAAAATAGCCTATATCCAAATTTTCATCGAAATTTCATTACGGGATCTAAATTGTATCGTATTCCCTTTAATAAAACTATTCACCACACTTTGTAACTGCTACATCAAATTGTAGTTAAACAATACCCATGTGTTCATGCCAGTACCGGGCTTCTTAAATTATACATTAAAATACAATGCGTACCTGATTCTTTAAAGCGCGAAGAACAAAAATCGAGAGGATAAGTTCCAGTTCCGTAAATATCTAATGATAATAAACTTGATCCATCAACCAACACTGTGGTTATCGTCCAAATAGCTGATTGTCCGGGGGCTAATGTGGTTGGTCCACCTATTTGGATTACTGGCTGAAAACCAGAGTTCTGAAGAAAAGACAAACATACTAATGTATCTGAATGAATAGTCATGTTTCTGCATGAATTTTGAATAATTCATCACGGAGATGGTGTTGAATAACCAATTATTTTTTTAACATTTTATCAACCTATCAATGAATGATTCTTCAATAAAACCATGCAATGTTTAATAAGGAAAAAAATTCCTTGTCTGCGTATCGTTTTAATACAATTTAAAGATCTTAATTTTATCAAACCAAGAAAGTAATTAGCTTGACCAAAAAGATCTGCAGTAAAATATTCTCCTGCTACAAAACCCACATAGAATTGAATCAGAGATTGCTTTAACTGAATTGCTTGAGGATAAGCGATGGTGGTATCATAATGCTTCATCCTCGCGGGCTTTTTGAACGATCTTAAATTGTTAAATAACCAAAGAATGTGTTAATACCACAAAACATGAAATGTGTTTTCAACGATCTTTATAACAAATGTATTATCTTATTTTATACAGATTTGAAATAGCATGATCAAAATGTAATCAAGAAAAAAATAAGCATCAGAATAATTAATTGTCATATAAGTTAGTTGCACGTAAATGCCAAAGCAAACCAAATACACTTATAACCAAACATGATTTGATGTTTGCAATACAAAGTGAACCAAAGATAGGTCTCAGACAAAAGTGAAATATTTACCAAGTTGTGAATTGCAGCCGGTAGAGATAGTTTTGATGTATTAGATATGACCCCATCTTCTTCAACAGACGTCATAAATTCACACATGTACCCATCCACTAGATTAACATTGTTAAGAACAATAACAGTAAAGTTGATTGTTACTTGGCTTGGTTCGAATGAGGTTTCTGTATCAGAACCACTGTTTTGAATAATACCAAGGTAAATTGCTGCAGAGTCAACCTACAATATTGTTTAAAAAATATTATGTGTTCGCTTATTCTATCACATTTTAATGTTCTACGAACTATAAAATCGAGGTCAGAACCAAGATTAAACATTCACATGATATAAACTAAGTTTTAATTTGATGTGGTCCCAACTTCATTGTGAACTTCCATAACTTAAAATTCAACATGAGAATATACTGAATAAACTATCACATTTTCATGCTCAGTAATCCGTTAAATTAGGATCTCAACAAATTTTTCACCTATATTTTTGAAACATCATAATAAAATATTGTGTACTGAGTTTCAAATTAAACATGTTACGAGGATCACAGCTGCAAGGCCAAGTAAAAAATAAAACAAAATGACGAAAAGACAAACGATATTCTCTGTACCACTACGAAGAAAACTCTAGAACAACGAGATTCCAGATCTACATAGTTTAAATTTGTATATACATATTGAAAATGTCTACTGCTGATTTCAGAATAGAGGAGGAAAAGCTCATGATAACACGAGCAACAGTCATTTTATTTTTAAAATATGTCCAACTCTGTATTGAAAAAGAAAAATGAAAGCAATAATACAATCACCAATCAATTAATTGTATATAAACTCATCATGGATGGGGAGGGGGTGATACCAGGATCAAAATTTTATATTAACGACAGACGCGCGTTTCGTCTAAATAAGACTCATCAGTGACGCTCTTATCAAAAACTGTATAAAAGGCCAAATATCGTTCTCTTTAAAAATAAATTATGTTTATACCAATTAAACTAAATAGAATTACTTTTTTAATACATTTCATAAGGAGTTGTTTGGTGATTAGAGAGATACATGCTTAACCTATATTTAAATATCCCTTATCAAGGTTCAATTATACATCATAAATTGATTTAACCAATATTATTTCATCTTGAAGCATGTATATAGGTGTAGATAGTTTGATAATTTTGATTGGCAACAAATAGTTTAGTGCCTAAACTTTATAAGCATACAAAGAAATTTGAAAATTATTATAAATAACTTTACTAACCTCAAAGTTATCGTATGTCGAAACCTTTGCTATCTTTATATTACCACCATCAATAAGATTACTTCCTAGCCCAACGCTCTCTACGGTACATATTTGGTAAATAGATAAACCATTAAAAGCCGAAGCTAAATGTACAGTGATATTATGTTGACCAACAGGCACTGTTACAATAAGCTGGAAGTTGACCTTCTGTGTTGGCGATACAGTTGTTATATTATCTCGTATGCTGATCTCTATACTTGAGCTAAAGACAGTAAAAGTCTGCAAAATATGTTTTGATGTTTAAGAATATATTACAATCATTATTATACAGAGAATAATCAGCAGATTGTTTCTTAAGAGTAATGCCACAAATGAGAAAAAGTCTGGCTCGAACTCTATTTTTTGTAAAATCTTTTTATACTTATCTGTAAGCTAGGGAAGATGATTAGTTTGACTTTGTTTAATACGTAGGTGGTATACAATACCACATGCACCACAGTAATGCAATTGATTTAAAAACGACCTTCATTAAAAAGATTAAACATTACTTTACATCAAACTCAAAAGCAATAGAATAAAATAATCAAAACAAAATACATCTTTTAATTCAATTAAAAAAATACAATTTTCAATGATATGTTTTATTGATAAAATATGTATAGATCATAATAACATACTTGACTCCAGTCAGATATCAATTCCACCATGTCCATCTTACTCCCGATCACACTATTGAGGTTAACGCTTACATTATAGATGGCTCCAGATTTAATTTCTACATTGTGTATGACATCTGTTGTAAAACTCAATGTAATTTGACTGGGCTGTATCGTCGTAATGTCTGAACCTGTATTAATCACTGTACCAAATCTTATCGTCTTTGAATCCGTCTGATAAGTTAAATGTGAGATAATATTAATTATAGACTATATATTCACATCTTGCGTTGCAGCCAACAAATATAAGAGTTTTAAGAAATAGTTGCAAAATAAATTAGAAATAAGGAAATAGACCATATAATGCATAATTTTATAATAATAAAAAAGTAATGGAATCTACAACCACAAGATCTACCTCCAACAGATAATAAAAAGTAAAATCACAAAAATACTGAACTCCGACGAAAATTCAAAATGGAAAGTCCCTAACCAAATGGCAAATCAAATGATAAAACACATAAAACGAAGGGACAACACATGCAATATTCTTAACTTGGTACAGGCAAAAATGCAGAAAAAAATGTGGATGTAACCTGCTTTTATAGCGCTAAACCTCTCACTTGTATGACAGTCGCATCAAATAAAACATATTTAACAAACCACAACAACCTATACTCATGTCAATCATTTAAAAAATACTTTACTGTTTGGTAAAAAATACACCTTATGCTTTTCAAACAACAATACATATTTTAGTACTCTTTAATCAAGTAAAAGTCTTGGTTGAATCCAAATAGTTACTTTTTTCTTCTATTTGTAGGTTTGGAAGAGATAATTTAAATATTATCAAAAGTTATTGTTCTTTTTAGTACTCTTTAATCAAGTAAAAGTCTTGGTTGAATCCAAATAGTTACTTTTTTCTTCTATTTGTAGGTTTGGAAGAGATAATTTAAATATTATCAAAAGTTATTGTTCTTTTTAGTACTCTTTAATCAAGTAAAAGTCTTGGTTGAATCCAAATAGTTACTTTTTTCTTCTATTTGTAGGTTTGGAAGAGATAATTTAAATATTATCAAAAGTTATTGTTCTTTTTAGTACTCTTTAATCAAGTAAAAGTCTTAGTTGAATCCAAATAGTTACTTTTTTCTTCTATTTGTAGGTTTGGAAGAGATAATTTAAATATTATCAAAAGTTATTGTTCTTTTTAGTACTCTTTAATCAAGTAAAAGTCTTGGTTGAATCCAAATAGTTACTTTTTTCTTCTATTTGTAGGTTTGGAAGAGATAATTTAAATATTATCAAAAGTTATTGTTCTTTTTAGTACTCTTTAATCAAGTAAAAGTCTTGGTTGAATCCAAATAGTTACTTTTTTCTTCTATTTGTAGGTTTGGAAGAGATAATTTAAATATTGTCAAAAGTAATTGTTCTTTTTAGTACTCTTTAATCAAGTAAAAGTCTTGGTTGAATCCAAAAAGTTACTTTTTTCTTCTGTTTGTAGGTTTGGAAGAGATAATTTAAATATTATCAAAAGTTATTGTTCTTTTTAGTACTCTTTAATCAAGTAAAAGTCTTGGTTGAATCCAAATAGTTACTTTTTTCTTCTATTTGTAGGTTTGGAAGAGATAATTTAAATATTATCAAAAGTTATTGTTCTTTTTAGTACTCTTTAATCAAGTAAAAGTCTCGGTTGAATCCAAATAGTTACTTTTTTCTTCTATTTGTAGGTTTGGAAGAGATAATTTAAATATTATCAAAAGTTATTGTTCTTTTTAGTACTCATTTAATCAAGTAAAAGTCTTGGTTGAATCCAAATAGTTACTTTTTTCTTCTATTTGTAGGTTTGGAAGAGATAATTTAAATATTGTCAAAAGTTATTGTTCTTTTTAGTACTCATTAATCAAGTAAAAGTCTCGGTTGAATCCAAATAGTTACTTTTTTCTTCTATTTGTAGGTTTGGAAGAGATACTTTAAATATTATCAAAAGTTATTGTTCTTTTTGTTTTGCCCCATTAATTTTAGTACTGCGGAGGACATAAAATACCTCAAAGCTGTGAAAAGTCGTAGTATCTTCAATGACTGGGGTAATTGGTGTGTTAAAATTTGTTCCTACAGCTGCTACAACTAGGTTAGAGATGTGTAGGACTGCTCTACTGCTGGTTACAGAGGAAGCTATTGTGACGTTGAAATCAAATGAACCAATAGGAACAGTTATGATGACATCAAATATAAAAGTGTCTCCTGGAGTCAACGACTCTGGCTGTTCGCCTTCTGTGATGTTTAATAAGACGAAAAAATCATTGATCACCATGAGCTAAAATAAATTAAAATGCAATTAATATAATACTGTGATTTTTTTTTTCATATTGACAAAATTGTAAGCTTCACATTTCTTACAAGCATTGGTATCGGTTTTTTTTTATTAATGCGGCGAAACTGTAAAATATGTTAATGTACATATGACTTCAATGTTGAAACTGTTCTAACGTAAAAGGAAATAATTGTAAGAACAAAAATGAAACAAATCCGAGAAAATTCGTAAAAAATTATCATCAATAATATTTAATGTTTTAAAGTATTCAAAATATCAACTAGACAGCAATTGCTTTAACCGATGTTCGCTTGTCGTGTTTTGGATTTTTTGGTGAGATTTTCGAAGTCCTCTGGTTTTATCCATATAAATGCTTTATAAAAAAATTGCCCATTGACCCCCATTTTTCTTTTTATAAATCGTTTACAAGTATAATTATAAACCATTTGTAAAACAAGCACATTGACCAATATATTTTTTGGTTCTTTTTGGTTTCTTTAAAAGAGGGACGAAAGATACCAGAGGGACAGTCAATAATCCCCTATCAATGTATGCTAGTGATATTAAAAAGCTTTTAAAGTTTTTTTAACAGAGTAGCAAATCTCCTTATTGCTATGATTCTCTTTTTTAAAAGTAAACATAGATCACTTTAAGGGCCAACAAAACTGCTCTTCGTGTAAAACGGAAATTGTCTTTTATATAATAAAAATATGTATACTTGATGAGGTGGCACTCAAATGAACAATTTCAAAAATAGTCTACCGGAATCATATTAGATAGTAACTGTTTGGAGTCTAAGGACTGTATAACACCTCCGCCATTATCTTCAGCATACGCAGAGATATAATAAGTGTCACCAGATACAACTTCTGTGTTCTGTACGACATCTACAGTAAATGATATCACTATTTGACTTGGTTCTATACTTGTCATGTTAGAGCCTGTATTGTCTATTTCTCCAAAATCTATTTCTTTAATATCAACCTGTAAATACACAAACAATGAACAAAGCTACCGTTGAAAATGTTCATCGTGTTAACATTTTAAAGCTTTAAGATTATGAGAACCTTTACTACTTTTACTTCAAATCAGTATATTTAAAAACGCAACGGTAAATTCTTGTATAAGTGATCTATTTAATTTAGATTTTAAAAGATACAAAGAGATTTGTAAGTATAAAATCGTCTAAAATTTATGTCCTCAGTTGTTGCGGTATTGACTTTCATGCGATGGTATTCTTTTCCTATAGAATTTATTTTAATTGTTCTACAAAACGTTTAATTATAAATTATTAAAAAACATTCTTGCAGAAAATATATTTCTACTTTATAATTAGTTATGCCAGGAATAACAATACATTTTTTAAATTTAAAAATATTACATCTAAGTAAGAGATACTTTACCTCGCCGTTTCCGAATGTTGCAACATCTGAAATGACAGCACTTGTAACAGGAAATAAGTTTGGACCTATAGACGTCACACTAATGTTGGTGAATTTGAAGACTGCACGATTTGTGGTCAGGGTGGTATTAATAACAATCTTAAAATTATTTGGCCCAGTTGGAACAGATAGTGTAGTCTCGAACTCAAATGTGTCACCTGGGTGTGTAAATGGTAGAACTCCTGCTGTCATTGTAACGTTGACGGTGAAATAGTCTATTTGAATATCCTGTAATTGTATATGACAGAATTTAAATCAAACGTATTTTAGATTACAGAGAAATGAAATGTAATTCCATTTACAGTTTGAAGCCACATGCTATTTTCCGTTCCATTACCTGAGGTTCTTGAATAAGGCATCGTTCTTATATCTTTTGTGTGTATTAAATCAAAATTATTTATAATCACCGCCTAGAAAAATATATGTTATAAATAAAAATAGATAATTCGTTTATCAATGAAGTATCGTTTACCTTAATATGTTTTTTTTTTAAATAACGTGTTCTACATTTGTAGTATTTAAAGGATCATTACAGGGTAAACATTTTGAGTTTTTGTTAGTTGTTATTGCTTTTAGAAACCTCTCTTTAGAAACCTATCTTTCCTTTACATTCGTCTGATATGACAATATAATAATTTACATTTTGTAGTGCTCGTCATGTGTTTTATTTTGAGATTGGGGATTAGGATTAACAAAGTATAATGCAGAAGAAGCTACAAATGAAGTGCTGTGTAAGTTGTTATTTCTTTGCATACATCTGATGAATTAAGCCTTCTGTTCCAACGCTGTTCCATGTAAAGGGGAGTTAGGTGTACAACAACATGTTATTCTGTATGTGAATGTCCAAAGTCAGAAGCCTGATATTAAGTTGTTGTCGTTTGTTCCTGTATACTAATGTCATATTTTTTTCATGTTTTAGATATAGGAAGATGTGGTATGAGTGCCAATGAGACAACTCTCCATCCAAATAACAATTTTAAAAAGTAAACCATTATAGGTCAATGTATTCATAAATCAGGCCGTTAATTCTCTCGTTTGAATTGTTTAACATTTGTCATTTTGCAACCTTTTATAGATTGCTATGTGGTATTAAGGTATGGGGTTTGTTCATATTTGATGCCGTACAGTGACCTATAACTGATTACAACTACGTCGTTGGTCTTTAAAGTTGGAGGAAAGTTGACTCATTGCCAATCGTACCACATCTTCTTATTTTCATATTTTATCATTTGTAAGCTTAAGTTTTGTTTAAACAAAATACTAATCTGTAAACTATGTGTGACAGAAAAACATTAAATGTCTCGGATGGCTGTAGTCTTTTATTTCTAAAAGGTAATAAATCAACGAACCGAGAGTAAAACTTACCCTTTTAGTTCTAGAATGTGCATGATTGCCTGTAACTTCCCGTTTATACAATTGTTCATTGTCGATTATTTGTTCTTGAAATCTCCAATTAAAGGTATTAGGATATGGTAAGATTTCCCGCATTACTAGCTCTTCCTTACTGTTGATACTTGATGTTACTTTTATTCTTACTGTTGCATATCCCGTGTCTCGATTTGATTTGATCACCTGACCAAACTCATCAATATTCTGGGCAGCAATTATAACTATCAACTCAGTCTCGTGCCCAATATCGTTTGCTGCGTATGCCAATTCTCCCGTGTCTGGATTAATCTGAAACTTGTCTGAATCCCCCCCTTTTACAATACCGTAAATAATTTTAGAACAGGGACATAGCACATGCTTTTTATATGAACATTCAGCTCTGTCGTTATCAAAGGCGGCTAATCCTCGCAAGACTCCTCGTGAATAAAGTAGCACTTCCTTAGTGTATAGACCTCGAGAAAAAACTGGAGGAAACATGTTTTCTAGAATAAAGGATAATATGTCTTAAAGTAATAAATGTAAATGTGTATTTAATTAAAACACTATTGATAAAGGTTTTTGTTCAAAATTACACTTCTGAAGTGGTAAATATATTCCTGCGAAACCCTTTATTATTTTACATCATTAATTCTGAAATTTATGTACCTACACCATTTAGTTTTGTGTAAGAAAAATCTATGTACTTGAAATTGTAAATTGATGATTTAATGACAAATATATATAAGAACATGTGCCCCCAATTGTATGGGCTATCTGTGTAATTATAAAATGTCCAGAGTATTATACTGTTTGGTAAATTTGACAATGCCATTGGCAAGTGCATATACATGAAGGAATTTTACACTGTAAGGTTCGCTGGGAATACCTGTGAATTACATGATGTCTATATAGTCCCTCTAATATTGTTGTTTGGTCTTTTAATGTATTGCGATCTCAAGGTTAAACAAATATTTAAAAGATAATTAACAAAATATAACCCCTTTAATCAAGCAAATACCAAGTAAGAGCGGAGTAATTGACGATATTTGTTGTTCAAAGAAGACTTGGGCTATAACTTTATCGTCGCCGACACATAGATATTTTGTACGTATTAAATACATGCTTTAAATTACTGTTTTTCTATTTATCTGGAAATAATACAGGAAAACAAAAGCCTATTATGCATTTGTGATCTTCAGAAACTTTAAATATCATAAAGTTTAATGTAAATCAATTGTTCTTAGACTATTTCTTTGCCTTACTTAAAAAGGTTGTGAAATAAACGTGTTTGTTTAATAACATCGATTTTTACCACCAAAAAGCACCAGTGAACATTGACCTATTTGTAGACTATTTATTAGAACTTCGGTAAACATTTTTCTTAGTCAAATTTGAAAATCTTTTTAACGTTATTCAAGTTCTACCATTAGAACTACTATAAATTGCATTTAACGCGCAAGCCCCAAGCAATTGACTATTTTCAAAATGGTAGGAGTTGATGGAAAATTTCAAAAGGTAAGGGTTGTTGGACCAAGGAATCCTTCATTTTGAAAATGTAGAAAATATTGCCATAGTCTTGGCTCGCCATTTATACTGATGTCATATAATTAAGGTTTGTTTCACACTCAAGCATTCGATACGATCAATTATTCTCTTTTTTTATGTATTTTATTCATATTTTGTTTCCAAACGTGGGACGTCCATTTGACTGTGTGGGATGTATGCATAAGTCGCCTAAAATACGTTGAAAAGTCCCCTTCATTTACATACATTGAAAAATATTAATTAAAAGTAATATAAAAACAACAAACAATGCAATAAAAAGCCTTGGGTGAATGTAGGTGTTTCGAAGGTAAGCATCAATAAGATATTAGTGACACCCACGGAAGTAAGAAAAAAATCATGTGATTCATCTAACTCATTGATAAGTCATCAGCGAAAGTTGTAAACCTATCAAAGTTAATATGTTTTGTAGCTGTAAACCAAAGCTTGGACGGTAGTGTTCGTAAAACTTTTGAAATGATATACAGGGTCTTTGAACATCTTGTATAATATAACGTAATAAGAATTGTCATGTTACGATCATTGATACAAACCGATGGATTAAAATCGTATCCGTATGAGACATAAACTGCCAATTAAATCAAGAATGCTACGGTAAAGTGTGAAAAGTATAAACAAGACTTCACTCAGAGTGAAGCTGATCATGCATAAGAATGAAGATTTATGCGGTATAAATAATGCTATACACAGTTAAAATGATATAAATGCCATTTTTTATGAATTATAATGCGTTTATACTTCATTTAATTCGTCAAAAGCTATTTACTGCAGATAAAACATCGTTACCCCAGCTCTCACACTCACAATTATTAACGATAGATGAAAAATCGTTCTCTTTACCATCAACTTCTACAATTACTAACAATAGTTTCTACAAACGAACAGCAATTATACCTACTCACAATAGATATAACAGTTTTCTTCTTGTCAACACCCATCACAACTACTTGCGATAGATAAAACACTCGTCTCCTTGCCATCAGCCATTACAGCTACTTACGATGGATAGAACAGTGTTCTCCTTGTCACTAGACATTACCGCCACTTACGATAGATAGAAGAGTTTTCTCCTTGCCAACAGCCATCACAACTACTTGCGATAAATAAAACACTTGTCTTCTTGCCAACAGCCATTACAGCCAATATCAATAGATAGAGCAGTGTTCTCCTTGCCAACAAACAGCCATCACAACTACTTTTAAAAGTTATGTCAGTGATCTCCTTGCCAACAGTCATCACATTTAATCATAATAGATAACAATAGATAAAACAGGGATCTCCTTACCAACAGCTATCACAACTGCTTTTGATAGATAGAACATTGTTCTCCTTGCCCATAACCATTACAATAACTTACGACAGATAGAACAGTGTTTTCCTACCCAACAGGCATTACAATTACTAACGATAAATAGAACAATGTTCTCCTTGACATATTTCTCACGATTACTTACGATAGTTAGAACAGTATTCTCCTTGCCAGCAGCTATCACAACTACAGCCATATGATGTGCATTCGCCATGCAAACACTCGACATCTTTCTCCCTGTTCATTAAAAAGACACTCGTTTATTATCATTGTTAAAATTTCACCATTTTAATTCGTCTGTCATAAAATTGACGTTTTATGGTTGTTCGTCCGTCTATCCTTTCAGATGTCTTCACTTCACGAAAATCAAATCTGCTTTAACGAATTCTTGTAAAACATTGACCCACAATATTAAAATAGATGTAAGAAAGCCCCCTTTTGAATTTTTTGTTTACAATTGTATCATTCTAAAGTTATCGGACTTTATTCATGCTGATCGGACATTTTCTTAGTTTATATATTTTATCGTCTTTCCTTTGATACAAATTATTTTTTATATATAATACTATTATTATGAATATACATGAAAACTAAATAATTTATTGGATATTATATGCTATAAATAAAAAAAAGTAAAGACAAAGAAGATGCAAAAATTGCGGATTCAATGATGATGTCGACGTTGACAATGGTCTATTTCAGTATAAAAAACACTTTAGGTATGAAGGAACAAGAAATATGTTTGCCCTTTAATAAAGTAATGAATATGTTCGAAAATAATGGGAAATTTCAAGGTCTCCACAAGCTTTCAGTTTAGTACTATATAAAGCAAGATTTTCGAAACGATAATTAAGATTGTTGAGTATAGTTTGTATTGTATTTTGGGCAATCGAAAAAGATATGATGAGCATTACCTATACCAGGCCCAAACTAGTATAATGTTAGTTTTGAAAAGGTCATAGTTTGAAAATGATGCAAAACATCGCAATCGAGTTAAAATAAATAATAATCATATTCTATAGATCGCACAGATGATACGTTGCAACTGTAATCTTAACAATATGTTTTAAATTCTTTCTTTAACTTCATCTTCATACACAATATCTTTTAGTGTATTAATTTGGAGAGGGGTTTTTAAATGGATGTAATCGATATTTTCATTAATTTCCAATACGTTTATGAGTTTGAGTAGTTTTGTTTAATATGATATTGTCCAAATGTACTAGTCTTTCAAATGTTTGTTTGCTACATTAATCAATATTTTTTCGTTTTATTTAATTTATTTCTCTTAATTTTATTGTTCTTCACAATATCGTTTACATTATTAAACTGCCTTCTTTCTTATTTAATCCTGAATTTGAATTTTTCGTTTTATATCGTTATTGAACAAGTGGTCTGTCGTACAGTTATTAGTTTAGGAGGGGTACATGTTTTGGCGATTCTCAGAAATTCTTTTTTAAATATTTCATACAACTCGTTGATAATTTTCTTACGAGAGCCGTGGTGTAGTGGTTAGTGCATCGGACTACTAACACAAAGGTTCCTGGTTCGATTCCCGTTTGGGATGAAAATTTCAGGAACTCAATTTTCGGCACCCCCTTGACACCATCTGCGAGTATGGTCTTGAGTAAACGATGATAGTCAGTCGGAATGGGACGATAACTGGCTGACCCGTGTTAAGAGCGAACCATATCTCTTGCACGTTAAGACACCCTTGTAGATTTCGAAAAAGAGTAGGCTAATGCCGCTTCAAGGCAGCACTCGCACCCGCAAAGCGGAAAGGGATTAATATAAGTTGCAAAACTTGTTTCCCAATCCACTATAAATAAATATGTTTAAACTAATTTTCTTTCCGGAAGCACTGTATTCCAATCTATTTCGTCCAATACTTTGCAAATTATAACTTTTATCAGCTCTTTCATTAAGCCATAGATATAGGAAGATGTGGTTTGAGTGCCAATGAGACAATTCTCCATTCAAATAACAATTTTAAAAAAAGTAAGCCATTATAGGTCAATGTACGGCCTTCAACACGGAGCCTTGGCTCACACCGAACAACACGCTATAAAGGGCCCCAAAATTACTAGTGTAAAACCATTCAAACGGGAAAACCAACGGTCTAATCTATATTAAATTTAAAAAAAGGAGAAACGAGAAACACGTATAAATTACATAAACAAACTGAACATCAGATTCCTGACTTAGGACAGGTGCAAACATTTGCAGCGGGATTAAACGTTTTAATGGATCCAAACCTTCTCCCTTTTTCCGAAACAATAGCATAACATCACAACATAGAAAATTTTAAAAGATTTGAAATCAGAAATTGGACATGCGAGAAATGCTTAATGTACATCATGATGAGTAATATCGGATATTTAAAGGGGCACCAGCTACGAAATACGAATAAAACTATAATATGATTTCATATGGTTCAATCATTAATAAAAGTGAAATAAAGAAATGATTATTTGATTTTAGCAGCCAATTTGGTTCGATTTTGTCAAAATAAGCAAAGAAATATCACTGATGAGTTATTCATGTGTAAGTGAATATTTTGACCTCATTAAATCTGTATTCATGTGACCTTACATTTAACCCATTAGCAAGAGATTGGTTACGCATGCATAGTTCGTAATCAGCCATTAAAAGGAAAAGAATGTAAACATTAAAAGTGAACCGACCGTGTGAGGTCAAAGCCAGTCAAGGCTTCCATCGTCGATAAAAAGTGAAACAAACTTTTAAGGTAACCATTTCGTTGACAGATTCGATTCACATAAAATCATTCTTATACAGGTAAAAACGTTAATCAACTTATGTTTTTAACGTATAACATGAAAACATACAGACCTATGTAACCAATTGCACGAGGTCGCAATCTATTTATATTTATGTTTATATCAGGTTATGTGATCGTCGGCAGTATTCGGATGTCGACAGTTAATTGGATGGCGTCTAGACTAAAATACACACGACATTCTTATATATATTATCGAGTATATGCTTTGTTAACTGTTTATTTCAGACTTATTGTTATTTGGATATATGTTTTAGTATGTTTTAATTCAAATAAGAGAATTTGAGTCAAATCGATAAACATGAATTTGACAACAAGTGTCCCTTTAACGTTTGGAAATTACAATTGGTTCTAGCAGAGTTCTACTATGGTCCGTTGCTACTAGTATTAAACTCAATTATTACATCGGTTAGATAGAACCAAATTAATGTGTCAATCAGTTTGTTATTGTCCGTAGTAAGTTAGTGAGAATTCCAATGGATTATAGATTATGGAATTAATAATCCATAATCACCACCATCACCTGTAATACTTTGCATGATAAATCGTGTACAGTAGTTGTTCTCTGAATTAGGCGATCGATAAGTGCATGGTTACTGCTGGTTTTAATAGCAACCGGAATGTTTTGTGTCTTGTTAAGTTATATACAAGTATTTGGTGCAATGAATTGTTGAAATAATTCTTTTTTTTTGTTTATCTAATAATGAAATATCTGATTGGAAGGGGAACCACATCTCCTTTATTGACATACCTAGATATTTAGTGTTTTATACATACTTTGTGCATGGACGTTGGCAAGTGTTGCATAATTTCTGTCCATTTTTATCTACTTGACAATCACACTCCTCTTGACAGGTATCTTCGTAAAAGTAATGACAAGTAGCTGCAAGAATAGTGATAAGTCACATAAGAAGAAATTTATACTGACATTCCGTCTTATCAACTCACTTTTAGTTGTAAATCAGAACCACTGACAACTGTGCGAATACTGCTGAAACCTCTCACTAACATATCCGGGTTTTTTTTAAACATGGGGAAGAAAAGCACCAACATTTATTGATTGGAAAAGCCATAAAGACAAAGTACACTAGCAAAAATGAAAGACAAGAAAAACAAGAATACACAAAAATATTTTACAACTTCGGTCGTCTGACGTCG
Source organism: Mytilus galloprovincialis (assembly GCF_965363235.1). NCBI lineage: Eukaryota > Metazoa > Mollusca > Bivalvia > Mytilida > Mytilidae > Mytilus > Mytilus galloprovincialis. The sequence goes on from NC_134851.1 coordinate 51,340,596, forward strand.
GCGCAATTTTGAAACAAAGCAGTAATCAATCCTCCATTAAATCTGATTTTAATATGGTTTACCGTCGAATCACCAGTGAGAAAACCAGACTGGAATTTTGTTAAAGGATTTGTGATGATAAAGTTAAAAAAAAAAGTACTTGAAAATGCACTTCTCCATGTTAGATAGCAAGGATAAAGTCCTATAATTAAGTAAAAAAAATCACAAAAGAACACTACTTAATAACATGTAATATAGATGATGAACACAACGTCGGTACCTAGAATCTATACTTCAAGACCATCATATATGATTTGTGAAGATGTTTCGGAATCAATAAGGTCTCGGTATCTTCCGATAAACATTAATAATTTAATTTTGGATGTAACGCGTCTTCTGATTGGTTGACGTTGTTTTGTTTATCATCCCATAGACATAATTAAGTCATGTGACCGTGACGTCATCAACGTTTTTTCATTGTTTACTCCGGTTCAAAATTAATTTAGAATTAAATTATAAGTAATGACTGTAATATTTTTCTGTCTATTCGAAATTACATAAAAAAATGTGGTGCACACTGTTAAAGAACCCGCTACGCGCGTTATTCGGTTTGCACCACATTTTTTATGTTATTTCTTCATAGACAAAAAAAATTACAGTCATTCCTTAAATAAAGGTGAAGGAAACTGATAATTTTAGAATCAAAATCATCGCGTATGTCTTAGATTCTGGACAGTTTCTTTAATTTCTAGTTCTAGAGGATATATTAATAGAACCCAATCAGAAAAGTTTGAATTGTAAATTGAAAGAACATTATCCACATATATGAATGGGAAATCAAATGATCAAGCTTTTTTTGACTTTTTGATTTTTATCAAGAGGCTAAAAGAACAGCTAATCTGATGAAAAGGTCGGTAAGGAGATGCGCACAGTTTGTTCGCATAGTAATGTAGACAATTTGTTGAAAAAGTCAACCTCTAAATTCAACTACTATGTTTTCAATAAGAAACTCTAGCATACTGATCACTTGTTCTTCTTTGAAGCATGTTTAACCTTTTGGTTCGCCTTAACAATTTATGCCGAATGGTATCCCAACGTAGTAAATTTATAACGTAATTCATTCTACCATTTTTATATTGAAAGTCATTGTGGAATATTTCTCTTTTAGCTATTCAAACGTCACTGATGAGTCTTTTGTAGGCAAAACGCGAGTTTGGTGCAAATCTAAAATTTTAGTCTTGTTATCTATGACGAGTTAATTTAGACGATGGTTTTCAATTTCTCATAAGAGAATGGTGGTTTGAAATTATCAAGCAGTTCTTTGGAGTCATCTAGAATCCTAATATGGTCAATACTATTATTATTAGGTATACATGACATTCTTTATGTTCTTTAATGTGTTTAAAAGCATTTTATTTTATATCCGTGTTAGCTAGCTATATGATTACTATTTGGTAGTTTGAAAGATTACAGCAAATAAAGTTTAAACATAAATAACGCATACATCACAAAACTTAATTTCATTTAGGTCAAATATTTGAAATTCATTATTGCAACTTAAACAAGAAAATGAATAAACAAAATAATTCAAATAAAAAAGGTAGTATTAATTATAGTTAGATGTTTGTTTATGGTAAATAGTAGTTGGTTTCACTCGTAACAAAATTGAGTTTCGTCAGTTGAATATATGTAATAGGTATTAATATCATCTACATAAAGTGAAGTAATCTTACCTTTTGTTTCTAGAACAGAGAAACAACATAATAATGTAATTATAGTAAAATGGATCATGTCTACCATCTGATCCCAGAGGAGAGTCTCAAGAAAATATACTTTGGACCTATATTCAAACCTTATTTATTACTTTAAATTCGATAAAATGTTCTACTGAACAAACAGTATTACTTAATTTGTTAAATGTATAGTAAAAATCCATAATGTCTTTCTGTAAGAATATTGACTAAAACACAAAAAAAAACATAATATTTGTCTGCACAAATAATACCTGAATAGAGTTATTAAATTAACTAAACTTCTTGACGTTTCGTGTTTATTTTATATTTTAGTTGTGCAATATATTTTTTTCAATATGATATTGACCCTGTAAAATGTAGTCTCACTCTGTACAGTTTTGTTATTATTTTTAAATTGTTTCAATTACTGGTTATCGGTTATTCATTGCTTCTATAAATTTAAATACAATATCAATTTGAACCCCGGAAACGGAAAGTTATTTACACCACTTGTGTTCAAAGGGTAAAGTGTCTCAATCTTAAAATTCGCTTATCTAAGAATGCTACATAAAATTGTTCATGTTTCCATAATAGACAAAAACATCGTAGTTACCCTTCTTTCGATACGAGTCTTGCCAAAAGAGGCTTGTCGTTACACAAGCTATGCGGTAAAGTCAACCGTGTTATGGTCTTAATTCCTACAATTTTGAAACAGGTTTATTTTTTTTATCTATTTACTTACCAGAAGAAAACATCTTAATCGTTTTAGAAGACACTACATATCAAATAATCAACTATCAGCACATAAGGTAATTAATAATTTAACCTTAAGAATTTGAACTTGTACACAAAAAATAATTGAATAAATTGAATTTTAAAAATACGTACAGTTATCTTCTCGTTTTAATGATGCATAATATGGTAATTGATAATGTACCAAAAACGATTTTGTTAAACACTCAAACACTTAAGATATAATTGATTCTAAAACTGTACGTGGCAGCGGTTCTCATAAACGTAGAATGAATTGCAATACGAAAAAATTAAAAATATTTCGGACCTAATTGCTATTTGTGCTTTCAGATGTTGAGTATACACATATTCTTTTACTCGTGCACATCAGTAGGGATAATTCTCGAATTATCTATTTGTATTTTTGAATCCGTTTTTTAACTGATTAATTGAGGCTGGCGGTATTCAAGTCCTTTTGCTTTCCTTTTGTTTTCACATTTTTTGGAGAAGTGTTGTTGCCAATGTTCAGGTTACCATTAATGACACAACTAGCCATGTTATATATTATTTGGAACTTGAACTGGTGTCAACAGGAGGTTGTTAATATTGAAATATTGAGAAGTGGGATGTTTATAGGTAATGATAGGCATTGTGTGATCTTTTGAGAAGGGAAAAATATTGAACCATTAAAGATGACCGATATTGACAAAACTGAATCTATGCCGACCTTGTTGTCAAGTAAAAGATTTACAGATGCACCATCATGATTTGTTTGGCCGTTATCAAATAACAAAATTACAGAAGGCAGACTGTTGTTTGAATTCTGGTTGTTTTCCTTGGTTTTTTTTTTTTGCCATGGCGTTTTCAGCTTGTCTTCGACATGGGAGATTCGTTTAGATTTTTCACCTCTCTTTAAAAAAGAGGGACGAAAGATACCAGAAGGACAGTCAAATTCATAAATCGACAACGTCATGGCTAAAAATAAAAAAAAGACAAACAGACAAACAGACAAACAATAGTATACATGACACAACAAAGACAACTAAAGAATAAGCAACACGAACCCCATCAAAAACCAGGGGTGATCTCAGGTGCTCGGGATCCGGAAGGGTAAGCAGATCCTGCTTTACATGTGGTACCTGTCGTGTTGCTCATGTTATAACAACAAATCCGGTAAATAGTTTAATTCGGTAGGTCACATTTATGAAAGGGAAGGGATTGTAGTTACGACGTAAGGAACATACCCGATATCATTTGTGAAACGGTTTTTCAATAACGGCCATCCAACTCGTGATGGCGTCCGTAAAATGTACGAAGGGATGCTTTCGACTTCATCATTTGGAACTCTTGGTTTAATAGCTTCCTTATAAGCAACAACCCTCTATCAAGAAAATCATGATAGGAAATGCAAACACGGGAATAATGTTTAAATTTGCAACTTGTCCATTTATCTGTTACATCTTTTTCAATGACAATCGGTCTGCAAGATCCGTAATGATTGTAAATTTCCTGTTTACAAAACTTTGAATTTTTGGAAAAACTAAGGATTTTCTTATCCCAGGCATAAATTACCTTAGCATTATTTGGCACAACTTTTTGGAATTTTGGATTCTAATGCTCTTCAACTTTGTACTTGTTTAGCTTTATAAATATTTTGATATGAGCGTCACTGATGAGTCTTATGTAGACGAAACGCGCGTCTGGCGTACTAAATTATATCTATATCTAATTATATTTGTATCCTGGTACCTTTGATAACTTTGAAAGCTGTAAGATTTTTTTGATTTGACCCTTTTTATATATTATACATATTGCAGGCATTTTACTAATTTACATGTGTAATGCACAAAAGCTGTAAGGTAAATGAGTCAGGCGTGGCTATGTATGCCTTTGATACTAACGGACCAAGACACATATCAAAGCTTCATTTCAAACTATTTTACATCTGCAAGTCCTGTCGGTTTTGAATGCAGGCAGTATTGTGTTCATCGAACGAAATATTAGATCTTTTTTTCTAATCTCAATGACAATAATTCATTGACATGTACTAGTATAATTGTTCAGCATTTAACAGTGGCAAATACTTCAACCATGTTCAGGACGACACAATACAATAGTTGTGTCTTAATGCATCCATAAAAAATTACTATTAAAACATTCCGTCAGTTGTAAAAGCGATTGATAATATAATGAAATATATTTCAAATGATGTAAACGTGTGGGTTGTGTGCGTATTTGCGGACAAACCTTGCAAACTATACATTTGAAAGACAAAAGTCAACATTCTGTCATTCTTAAAAATTATGCAATAAAAATATCTGAGAATATATATGCATCCTCTATAAGTAAAACACATGGCGCATTATGTAAAATTTTAAACTAAATTGACTAAAAGTGTCACAAAAATATGCCGTTTTTCATTCAATCCTGCGTTTCTATAATTTGTATTTATACTCTAAAAAGTCGGACACGGCGTGCATCAGACTTACAAATTCAATTAAAGAGACAGCTTAACAGTCAGTGAAAAAGCTACCGGAGTTCTTGAAGCAGAATAAACAACACTTCTATCTTGTGAAAGGACAAGACGAGGACAAGTCATAAAAACACAAGATATTAGATCGATTTCTATTGAAATGAGTTTCCCATACATTAGTTTTTTTTAGGTTTTACGGCGGGAGACAAGGGAAAGGGGACGGAAGAATGGAGAAAGGTATCCCCTGTCCGACCCCTCATAAATCTAGAACTGTAAAAGTGACATCAAAATTCAAATCTATTCTGTGTTTTTGTGGCAAAAAGCATTGTGCATAAGTTTTATATCAGTTGGTTGAGGAAAACTAAAGTTAGAGAATGAAAACCAATTTTGTAAAAACGGACGTACACTATGATACGTACATTCGGATCTACGTACAAACAGACAAGGATATAACTCAATGCCCCCTTTGCTACGGCGGCGGCATAAAAATGTACATTTATGAAATAAAATAAAACTCCGCGAAACTTCATGAATGGTTTTTGCACAAAGACGTTATGACTAAACGTGACGTCATATAAATGAAAACTAACAAACTGAAGGTCATAACGTTACTTGTACGATTCAAATTTTGATAAAATTACATCAAAACGGCGATTTTGAGGTAGGTGTTGTTTTATTTTCGATAATATTGTAGTTATCGAACATTGGTTAATCAAAGCAATTCAAAATGGCGGGTCCCTCCTTTTTTCAATTATTTGAATTCGAGTTATCTCCCTGTGTACGCAAACCTTACCTTAAAACCATAACATTTAATGGTTAGTGTTACATCGACGTTATTGCTTATAACGTTCTTTCGAGTTCTATATAACATATGGATATTATGTGTTTCTGTTATATGTTTATCATAAGTCAGTAAAAAAAGACTATTTTTTATAATCATAAAAAAATATTTATTTTACATCTTTTTTTCAAAAAACAAAAGTTTTGAAAAGTACTCAGTAATTGGAAAAATCAGTGCTACAGTTTGGACTTGTACTCTACTAATCTAGATGTATATAAACAACTATTTATACTAAACTGTCTATTTCATCTGAACTGATCTTAATTGACTGAATTATTAATAATTATTCATTTTCAGTCTTTCGTTCAATTGTTCAGACTTATCCACTGTAGTGAAGTCAGTACTATTCAGACTATTTACTTACATTCACATTTAAGATCTACTCAGATTATGTTTAGATTTTTCAGGTTTTAATATAGCATGTACACATTACCATCGTAATGAATTGTATTAAAGCAACTGACCAGTACTAAATTTACATCCCAGCTCCTTTGTTCTAACAGGGGTGATCTGAGCCAGATCACCCCTACCAGATCACCCCTGTTTGAGTTGCTTTGTTATGCATGCTTTCCTTTGTTCTGTAACATTTTGGCGGCAATGTCAATTCCACTATAAAACTAATAATTAATTATACGGAAAAAACTATCTTTCAAAATTCACGAAGAAAAAATCCAGTGTATATGCAGGGATTCGAACTCAAGACCTTTAGTATATCAAGCCACGACAGATACCACTACTCCAGGACGACTGGATACAATCTAACAGTAATTTAACATACTTAAAGGAAGCAAGATCTTTTTATAAGTGGGGCGAGTTGGCAGACCTTTATTCAGTGGGTTTAAACCTTTTTCGTTAATAAGTGAGTTGTCAGACTAATTGTTCAATTTGATTTTACACTTTTTTAAACGTGGGAAGAGTCGGTAAACAAGAGGGGAGAATTTTTTATAAAGTGGCGATATAGTGTGGGCCGATTGGCAAGTGGGGCGAGTTGACATTATTTGATATCTACTCATCGTGTTCGGGGGTCATAAAGGGTATACATCATAAAGTAATTTATACTGCAATCAGCTATTTTACTATACAGATAAAGCTATACGTATAAACGTTAGCTTTATACGTCAATGACCTCAACTCAACTATAAGCCCCGCCTACTTACAACGTCACGTCACAACCATGACAACGTGTAGTAACAATGGTCAAACTTTTATGAATTTAAACCTGTTATGTCTTCAAATTGGTAATTTATATACCATGTTTATCAAATGTTATTAATTAAATTCAGTTTCCCTTTCTAATTCCTTAAATTGTCAATGCTTACCGCCTAGACTACGCTCATAGGGAAATACCCCAAAATGGTACCCCAAGGGGGAAATTCCAAACACTTTTTTTAATAATATTTGTTTCATATTTTTATTATTTTTTAATTTTTTTTATCGATTTCAGTATAAAAACAATATACGTATAGTGTCTTGAAATATGAAATTTATTTGTATTCGGCACGAAACGGGAAAATGCGAGGTTCTAAGCCTCATACAAATAAATTTCATATTTCAAGACACTATACGTATATTGTCTAAATATAAAGTATATTATAATGGTTGTGTGTCGTTCTAAACTCGATTTTATGAATTGTAGACGGTTTTTCGTCTAATCTAAAACAGCTGGGATGTAAAATAGTTATCCCATTCGGACTTGATGTGTCAGTGTTAGATCACCCTCTGGCCCCCGGCCATCGTGGTGATCTTACACTGACACACCGCGTCCTGGTGGGATAACTATTAATTACAACCAGAAAATGTTTGAACAGTATTAAATTTACAACCATCAAAATGTTTGAACAGTACTAAATTTACAACCATCAAAATGTTTAAACAGTACTAAATTTACAACCATCAAAATGTTTAAACAGTACTAAATTTAAAACCATCAATATGTTTGAACAGTACTAAATTTACAACCATCAAAATGTTTGACCAGTACTAAATTTACAACCATCAAAATGTTTAAACAGTACTAAATTTACAACCATCAAAATGTTTAAACAGTACTAAATTTACAACCATCAAAATTTTAAACAGTACTAAATTTACAACCATCAAAATGTTTAAACAGTTCTAAATTTACAACCATCAAAATGTTTAAACAGTACTAAATTTAAAACCATCAATATGTTTGAACAGTACTAAATTTACAACCATCAAAATGTTTGACCAGTACTAAATTTACAACCATCAAAATGTTTAAACAGTACTAAATTTAAAACCATCAATATGTTTGAACAGTACTAAATTTACAACCATCAAAATGTTTAAACAGTACTAAATTTACAACCATCAAAATGTTTAAACAGTACTAAATTTACAACCATCAAAATGTTTGAACAGTACTAAATTTACAACCATCAAAATGTTTAAACAGTACTAAATTTACATCCAGAAAAATGTTTGAACAGTACTAAATGTACAAACATCAAAATGTTTGAACAGTACTAAATTTACAACCAGCAAAATGTTTGACCAGTACTAAATTTACAACCATCAAATGTTTGAACAGTACTAAATTTACAACCAGCAAAAGGTTTGAACAGTACTAAATTTACAACCAGCAACATGTTTGAACAGTACTGAATTTATAACCAGCAACATGTTTGACCAGTACTAAATTTACAACCAGTAAAATGTTTGACCAGTACTAAATTTACAACAAGCAAAATGTTTAAACAGTATTAAATTTATAACCAGCAAAATGTTTGAACAATATGAAATGTTAATACGTTGGTCTGTTTATTAACTATAATACTGGACATGACTGAATAATAAGGCCTTTTCACTTTTCTGGTGAAAGACCTTTTGAATTATTCTGATTTGTATTATTCTTTTTTCTTTCACCAAAATTTGTTTTCTTTTCTGTTTGGTTGTTTCGCAAAATGCCGCTTAGATATTTGGTATATGATATTTAAGAGTTTATACGCTTTCGATACTGACACCGCGTAACCGATTACTTTTCCATGTAAAAGTATACCATGTATACTGTTTTCTTGCTATTTTTTTATACTTTGCAACCGTATTAGAAACCGACAAATTTATTTTACCAAATTTTTATCGTTATATCCTCAGGATGTTTTGATAAATATAGACGGAAGCAGTAGCGATTCCAAATGATAGTATTTTACCTTATGCTTTTGAAATAAGCGAAATGCATCAGTAACTGGAATATCATACGTACGTAATTGAGACCTAGGGTCATTTGATTTGAGGTCCTTAGTCCATAGGAAAGAAAATTTGGTCAAAGTCAAAAGTCAAGGTCATGTTCAAAATTTTTAAACATGACTTTTGATTTTGGCTTATTATAACTTATTTTCAGAAATCTTGTAAGATATCGACAAAATATTTGTACAGACTTGTTAGTTGCGACATCATATAACACGTACATTTTAGTTGAAAGGGAACGTAGGCATTTAATGGTAATTTTCATCCCTTTCATATCTAATATTAATTGTATGGTAACATAACTCATTAACAATGTACAGTAAAAACCTAGAGTCTTTTGATTTGAGGCCCTTGTTTCATGACCTTGAAATTGGAGTCAAGGTAAAATATTGATTTGACGTTCTAGATTTCTAACTTTGCTTAACTTTTAATGTATACATGACAAGGCAATAGGACTTTGTGCACTAAGTTGCAAGCCATATAACCTTGAAAAATCAACCAAAAATGACCTTTTGGAAACCGGAAGTAGCCTTTTTTGTACTTATTCAATGTACAAGTTTATAGACCCCTATAAATTTGGAATCTGTGCCAAGTAAACTATCAACTGATACCGTTTGTGACATGTTTCAAACCGGAAATAGCAAAAAAACTCCCTCATTTCAAACAAAAATGTATACATTTCTTTCATTCTAGTTCTGAACATTACATTTCTATTCAAATTTTAATATTTTTCACACCAAGATACATGTATATCGTTTCTGTTTGAAAGACCTTTAATTGTTCTTTTAACAGTTGGTTTTTAATTATTAATCTTGTTTTCTTTCGCCTACTATTTTTCCTTCACTGATTTCTTGATTTTGAAGATGTCGCTTATTTTGATTGAAGTGAAATGTATTTGTTTTGGCAAACCATAAGTGAAAGAGACCGAGGGTCTTCCGATTAGAGGTCCTTGTTCCATAAAAATGAAAACAAGGTAAAGGTCAAAGGTCAAGGTTATGTTAAAATAAGATATCGACAAAATATTTTTTTCAGAATTGTTAGTTGCAACATGTCGTTAAACGTGAATTTGAGTTGAAAGGGTACATAGACATTTAATGGGAGTTTTCAGCCTTTTTATATCAAGTATTAGCTGCATGGTAATATAACTGATTAACATTATATAGTAGAGACCTAGAATCTTGTGATTTAATGTCATTCTCTTATGACCTTGAAATTGGGGTCAATATTTCATTCTTTATTATCAAGTTGAAGTGGAAAGATCTTCAATTGTTCTCTGAAAAACTAGTTTTTTAAGATTTTCAGATTTTATTATCAACATGGCCGTTAAAGACAAATATAGATTAAGTTGCGGACTCAAATCTTAAAATATATGACAAGTAGAAAGTAATATCTTATTCAATTAAAAAGTGAATAAAGTAACATACTGAACATTTTATATTGCCAACGTATTTCGTTCGGTTGTAATATAGTACATATCTTATGAAACAACTCTACATTTTGCAAGTGTATGATCATATGTTATGATCGCAGGATATCAAAAGACATAAAAGTATGAGATTTAAGATAAAATTAACAAACAAAATACACCCAAACAATATCACCACACACTACAAAATAAACGAGCACACATATTTTCTGACTTCGGAGAACAGATATACCGAGCAAAGAGATATGTCATTGTTGCTGTTACGTACATGTCAGTATACTTCATATTTGAGGAATGTAAATATCTTCTTCAAGTGAAATCATAGGCCCAACAGTTACCTCATAGCATAAATAGTTATCAAAGGTACCAGGATTATAATTTAATACGCCAGACGCGCGTTTCGTCTACATAAGACTCATCAGTGACGCTCAGATCAAAACAGTTAAAATGCCAAACAAATACAAAGTTGAAGAGCAATGAGGACCCAAAAATTCCTAAAAGTTGTGCCAAATACGGCTAAGGTAATCTACTCCTGGGCGTAAGAAAATCCTTAGTTTTTCGAAAAATTAAAAGTTTTGTAAACAGAAAATTTATAGAAATGACCATAAAATTGATATTCATGTCAACACCGAAGTGCTGACTACTGGGCTGGTGATACCCTCGGGGACGAAACGTCCACCAGCAGTGGCATCGACCCAGTGGTGTAAATAGTTATCAAAGGTACCAGGATTATAATTTAATACGCCAGACGCGCGTTTCGTCTACATAAGACTCATCAGTGACGCTCAGATCAAAACAGTTAAAATGCCAAACAAATACAAAGTTGAAGAGCAATGAGGACCCAAAAATTCCTAAAAGTTGTGCCAAATACGGCTAAGGTAATCTACTCCTGGGCGTAAGAAAATCCTTAGTTTTTCGAAAAATTAAAAGTTTTGTAAACAGAAAATTTATAGAAATGACCATAAAATTGATATTCATGTCAACACCGAAGTGCTGACTACTGGGCTGGTGATACCCTCGGGGACGAAACGTCCACCAGCAGTGGCATCGACCCAGTGGTGTAAATAGTTATCAAAGGTACCAGGATTATAATTTAATACGCCAGACGCGCGTTTCGTCTACATAAGACTCATCAGTGACGCTCAGATCAAAACAGTTAAAATGCCAAACAAATACAAAGTTGAAGAGCAATGAGGACCCAAAAATTCCTAAAAGTTGTGCCAAATACGGCTAAGGTAATCTACTCCTGGGCGTAAGAAAATCCTTAGTTTTTCGAAAAATTAAAAGTTTTGTAAACAGAAAATTTATAGAAATGACCATAAAATTGATATTCATGTCAACACCGAAGTGCTGACTACTGGGCTGGTGATACCCTCGGGGACGAAACGTCCACCAGCAGTGGCATCGACCCAGTGGTGTAAATAGTTATCAAAGGTACCAGGATTATAATTTAATACGCCAGACGCGCGTTTCGTCTACATAAGACTCATCAGTGACGCTCAGATCAAAACAGTTAAAATGCCAAACAAATACAAAGTTGAAGAGCAATGAGGACCCAAAAATTCCTAAAAGTTGTGCCAAATACGGCTAAGGTAATCTACTCCTGGGCGTAAGAAAATCCTTAGTTTTTCGAAAAATTAAAAGTTTTGTAAACAGAAAATTTATAGAAATGACCATAAAATTGATATTCATGTCAACACCGAAGTGCTGACTACTGGGCTGGTGATACCCTCGGGGACGAAACGTCCACCAGCAGTGGCATCGACCCAGTGGTGTAAATAGTTATCAAAGGTACCAGGATTATAATTTAATACGCCAGACGCGCGTTTCGTCTACATAAGACTCATCAGTGACGCTCAGATCAAAACAGTTAAAATGCCAAACAAATACAAAGTTGAAGAGCAATGAGGACCCAAAAATTCCTAAAAGTTGTGCCAAATACGGCTAAGGTAATCTACTCTAACCACTTGAAGAAGAAGAATTGTATAATTTACAATCGTTTTCTTTCTGGCTGAACATTTTACATGAACTGTTCATGTTGCACAACAAAGCACAGTGGAACTGATCAACAGTTTGATGGATTTCCAAGTAGTCTCCGGGGATTTGTACTGAAGTACCAATTCTTCTGTACGACTGTCCTATCCTTGTACTTTTAGAGATACTCAATCCTGACAATAATAATTAAACAATTAAAATAGTTTTAATGGTGTTGATGATGATAATGATTATGATGACTAATAAGAAAGCCATGAATAATATGAGATGTTGAAATAAACTTTAAGATAACAAACCGCCAACAACCTGTATAGTTAGAGGGTTGAGATCTCACAAAACAGGCTAAGGCCTGTCGCTTTTTGGAGCTTGTCTTAAATCAGAAGCCTCTGGCCGTTGTAAGTTTTGTACATTTTTTAATTTATATGCTTTGGAGTTTAGTGTGACGTCCATTTTCACTGAACTACTATACCATATATATTGGGGTCAGCTGAGGACAACCTCCGGTGCGGGATTTCCTCGCAGCGTTGAAGACCCATCGGTGGCCTTCAGCTGTTATCTGCCCTTTGGTCGGGTTGTCTCTTTGACATATTCCCCATTTCCATTCTCAATCTAAGTAGGTTTTTTGTTGGTTTTCTTTCAGATGTTTTTCTTGTCCGTTTCTGAGATACTTAACGCAGTACGACAACTATTTTTGTTATACAGAATGATTTTGAGTTGTTCATGTCCTGATAATTTGTACGTGTATATGAGTTTGACCTAAATTTTTAGTGGTCAATGATAAGTTTGTGTGTCCTAATCTAATTCTCAGATACCATATATAGCTATACACAATAAGAGAACGGTATTGTTGACTGGAACCGGTGTATCTATGCATGCCTGTATGGCATGTGTTCTTTTATCTTCACCTCATTTTCATGCGTCATTGGTAAATTTTACGTTTTTTGTTTTAATATGCTTTTTAGATACTTTAAGTGACAAGTCAATATAATAGTTGGCGCATAAAATGATGGTAAGGTGTACATGTCTTATGGCAGTGTTCATTTGACAATGACATTATTAGCATGGATCATTGATAAAGTCAAACGTAGTTGGTACTTGTAGTAAAACTTTTATTGTAAAAATATCGACATAAAATAAATAATGATCAATGAAGTAAGCTAGATATTTCAGCGAGTGCCTCTTTTATTATATCCCATTTTTTAATCGGTTTTTATGTAAGTAGTAAAGAGATGATTTGTGGAGTTATAGATTGGGGAGAAGGATTCATAACGTCATGTACCTGAAATAGTGTCATCTATGATACCATCTTTTAAAGTACCGGAAATGAGTTTTGCCTACGTGTCGATCACACGAGACATAAAAGCTCACATACACATGCGTGACGTCAAGTTGTTTTTGTATTAAGAGTGCCCAAATGATTAACCGCCTATTTTTGTTTGGAAACCCTCGGTTTGAAATGTAATAGGAATGGTTTTCGGGTTTTACCTTTGTTGTTAATGGTACAAAAAAGGATGTTGAGTGGTCGGAAGATGTACAATCAGTAGACCAATTTTTTCATCTAAAATTCTATTTATGAGTAGGTATGTCACTGAAAATGTCGGCTCAGTCCCAACATTTGTACCATATTCTTTCACGTTTATTATATCTGGATGCAGAACGGTAAGTTTCAAATTTGCTTTGATGATGCAGTCTTTGAGGTCCCTACGTTCGAACAATTTTTGTGTATATGAAAAGATTTTTTTTTTATTAGGATGCCAAGAATACTTACATCTGAATAGAACCAAGAATGCCAAAATGATTTCAAATGGTGTGCACCTCATAGTATATGTCTTAATCATTATAGAATTATTACCAAGTTGCATTGCAAAATGTTGACGTTGATTAAGTTTGATAATCAAATATATTCTCCCATTTAAATTAAGAAACTTTACAAAGTTCACACCACCTCGAATGTGTATTTTGTCTGTAGATCAGATATCTGTTGACATATCCATTAAAACTAGAGCTGAATGAGGAGAGACATATATACATTTTGATTTTTTTTTAAATTAGAGGCAAAAGAAGATTAGCGATGGTCAACTTTTATTAATTCATTCAGATCATAAGAATCAAAGTAAAAAAATTAACAACATGCAGAAATTACATGAAATCAGAAGACTTGTTACAGAACAAACAATGAAAATAAATTACATGTGTGATTCTGCTCTCAGCATCGAAAGAAAATAACTCCGCTATGAACCAAATCTTTATATACAAATTTTGGACACTTTTAAAACACTTAAGTGTCTACTTTAGTCGATTCAATTAGTTTAAGTGAAATATTTGGACTAATTTAGTTATAAAAGACGCTGAAACGCAAGGTTAATTATTAAAAATCTATCAAATATTCCATGATAGGTGTCACCTTTCAGATGGTTATTGTCAAAAATGAAAGTTGTCGCATCCGTTCTCTTCCTCAACCTTTATATATATTATGTGTTATCATTAAATGCAACTTACATTTAAATATAAAGAATGAACACGAATGTGGCTACTTCAATTTAAGACAAAAATCGTCTTAAAAATGAACTAAAATGCTAAAATTGTGAAGATTTCAGTAATTTAACATGACTTTATGATGATAGTACTCGATACATGTGCATTGTAGTGTCAAACACAGCCCATATCTATGTAACAGAAGTTTTCTACTTAAAAAAAAAGAACAGCTAAAAAAATACACTTCAACAATTTTGTAAAACTGTTATATTGTGGAGCCAAAAAGGGGTCTTACTGGACCTATTCCTTTAATGTGATAAGTGCAAATCTTGAAAATTCTTGTAAATAACAGTTATTGAATAGTTATCAGAAGTACCAGGATTATTATTTAGTATTTAGACTGATCGGTGAAAATCCTTAGTTTTTCGAAAAATGAAAAAGTTTTGTCAACAGGAAATTTATAAGAATGACCACATTATTGATATTCATGTCAACACCGAAATGTTGACTACTGGGCTGTCGACACCCTCGGGGACGAAACGTGTACCAGCAGTGGCATCGACCAAGTGGTGTAAATAGTTATAAAAGGTACCAGGATTATAATTTAGTACGCAAGACGCGCGTTTCGTCTACATGAGACTGATCAGTGACGCTTATATCAAAATATTTATAAAGCCAAACAAGTACAAAGTTGTAGAGCATTGAGGATCCAAAATTGCAAAAAAGTTGTGCCAAATACGGATTAGGTAATCCATGCCTGAGATAAGAAAATCTTTAGTTTTTCGAAAAATTTAAACGTTTTGTAAACAGGAAATTTATAAAAAATGACCACATTATCGATATTCATGTCAACACCGAAATGTTGACTACTGGGTTGGTGATACCCTCGGGGACGAAACGTCCACCAGCAGTGGCATCGACCTAATGCTGTAAATAGATATCAAAGGAACCAGGATTATAATTTAGTACGCAAGACGCGCGTTTCGTCTACATAAGACTGATCAGTGACGCTCATATCAAAATATTTATAAAGCTAAACAAGTACAAAGTTGAAGAACATTGAGGATCCAAAATTCCAAAAAAGTTGTGCCAAATACGGCTAAGGTAATCCATGCCTAGGATAAAAAAATCCCTTAGTTTTTCGAAAAATTCAAAGTTTTGTAAACAGGAAATTTATAAAAATTACCACATTATCGATATTCATGTCAACACCGAAATGTTGACTACTGGGCTGGTGATACCCTCGGGGACGAAACGTCTACCGGCAGTGGCATCGACCCAGTGGTGTAAATAGTGTTCAAAGGTACCAGGATTATAATTTAGTACGCCAGACCCGCGTTCTGTCTACAGTGACATTTGATGCAGTGGCATCGACCTACAGCGATAAATTATACCTTAAAGTGCCCCGTACCATATATTAGGAATCTTATTTTCATATAAAACAGCTTAACAACATTCCCAAGTGTAACAGTTTATATATGTTTCAAATAACAATAAACAACACTTTGAAATAGCACAAAACAGATAAACCAAAACAGAAAAAGGGTTTTATCAATTACTTTCAAGTTCACTGGAAAATATAAGATTCAAGCACTGACTAAAATGATGATTATTAAATGATTCTTTGGTATAATTGAAAGTCAAATTCAAAAACTTGAAAAGATGCTTTCCGTTTTTGTGTTTGAAAATGTTTTGTAAAAAATAAGCCCTAATACATGTAATATGAGCACAAAAGCTAGTGGTGTAACGTGACGGTACCCAAATTGCACCTATTTTGACAGTTTTTTCACCTACGTTTTTTTATGATCAAGTAAAATATGTCCATACTGTGTTTTTTTTGTAGCCCTATCCTTCTTCATTGTATATGTACACTAATTTGATTTTTAATCCCTATTGAGTCCATAAAAATGGGTTTGAATCAACCTCCAAACTATCCAGGATTCTGTAATGAGGAGTACCCAAATTGCATTCATGCTTAAATTCACATCGTCAAAAGTCTAATAACCGAGATTTTGTTTAATTTCTTCAAATATTTTGAACAATTGGATATTAGTCCATGCTTACTCTTCATATTTTACAAAATGGATGCTTATAATATATTGTTTTTGCTAATTTTAAAAAGATGACGTTTTGATGACGTCGTACGGTGACGTTTTCGAACATTTTGCTTTTTCAGTAAACAGTCCATCTGTTGATAAATACTGTGAACGTTTTGTGTATATCTAAATATGTTTACCTATGTTGAAAGACGTGCATAGTATCAAATCAAAAAAATACAAATTGTTTAGTCTCTAGGAAATGTTGTAAGATTTCCGTTGCTATTTTTTCTAAATAGGTGCAATTTGGGTACTCGGTGCAATTTGGGTACCCTTACGTTACACTAAGTAACTTTTGGAATACCGACTTTTTGTTTAAATGCTTATCCTCTTATTTCAACAAATATATTATTGATGAAGAAGTCCAGCATTTTGATAATATCAGTTTTTTGTGTGTTTTTTATCACAAATTAATAATTTGCATAACTGAAAACTAGAAATGTGTATCTATGATTCCTGCTTTTGAAGGAAAACATATCTATAAATGAGAAGATGAAATTGATCTTTCTATTGGACATGTTTGATACTGTAAGTAGTGTACAGTTTTGATGTTATTGCAGAATAATAATGCTTGTGATTAAAGATTTTGGAGTAGATCTTTAGAATTTTTAAGAATCCATATATGATTGATACCTCTGGTTAAATATGCCTAGAATGAAAGGTTTTGTTGAAGGCAATTTGTTAACTGTCGGACAAATTATAGCAAGACCTTAAGTAAAAATTGTAAGTCGAACATCTAGACGACCTAACTACATATCGTTTACATATAGTATACATCAATTTGTAACTATTGCTTGTTTGATATAACCAGATATAAACATTCCATATTAATGGAACTCCACTATGTACATTATCACGTACATCACATGATACTTAGTGGCAAATAAGGTTAATTCTCCCCTGTCTGATTTATATACGCTTGTAGTGGAGCTTCAATTGCATATCAACCGTGTTTTTTTTCAACACTCAACTTATCGCAACAAACATTTGCATATACATTCTGTACAGTGATTCAAGGAATAAACTCATATTGACGTCTTGTAACAAACAACAATAATTTAGTTTTGGATGTAACGCGTCTTCTGATTGGCTGACGTTATTTTGTTATGAGCCCATAGACATAATTTAGTCATGTGACCGTGACATCATCAACGTTTTTTTCATGGTTTTCTACGGTTTAAAATGGAATTTAGAATTAAATTATAAGAAATGACAGTAATATTTTTTCTGTCTATTCGAAATAACATAAAAAATGTGGTGCACACTGTTAAATAACCCGCTACGCGCGTTATTCAGTGTGCACCACGTTTTTTTATGTTATTTCTTCATAGACAGAAAAAAATATTACAGTCATTCCTTAAATATATCATAACAGCTAAATACATTAGATTTTTGGGATCGATGTCAAATGAAACAGAAAATGGTTTTGGAAATTCTAGAGCTTTAAAATAAAAGATAAAAATAAAAATTCCTTTATCAGAAAATTAGAATAGTTTAGCACTGCATCATAATCCCTTATCATTTTACTTGAGTTGGTGTGATGCGTTCCTTTTTATATATAGTATACGTACCCGTACTGTAGACCGTCATTCTATAAGGACCTCCACAATTTGAGTTCCAAAGGTCTCCGGGACAGTAATCCCAGCACTGCCAGTCATCTACCTTGTAGTGAAAGCTATGTTCATAAGGATCATTGCCACAAAAACACTGATAACCTGCCTGTTGTAAACACGAACACATTGAAGATTTATTAAAATTAAGTCTGTGTTGAGGCTGCCTTTTCTTATTATACACATACTAATTTCATTGTCACATAACACATTTACTAAAATAATATCAATATTGAAGCTGCATTTTCTTATTATACACATATTGTTTCCATTGCCACATAACACATTTACTAAAATAATATCAGTATTGAAGCTGCATCTTCTTATTATGCACACATTGTTTTTATTGCCACAGATCAGATAAAATAAACCATCATCACTTTTGCTCATGCATTGTGATTTCGATTTACTTTCGTTTCAGTAAACTTTATCCTAATTTATTTTTTCTTTGCTTACTTGTTTCAAATTTGCTTGCCTGATAAAATACTAGATAATGTTATGTTGTCATTTCAATGTTATATTTAACTTTGCCATTAAAGTGCGAGGTTTGGCATGCCACAAAACCAGGTTCAACCCACCACTTTTATTCCCCTTTAAAAGTGTCCTGTACCAAGTCAGGAAGATGGCCATTGTTATATTATTGTTCGTTTCTGTGTGTGTTGCATTTTAACGTTGAGTCGTTTGTGTTTTCTCTTATTTTTGAGATATTGAGATCAGACGTGGCACGGTACTTGTCTATCCCAAATTCATGTATTTGGTTTTCTTGTTATATTTGTTATTCTCGTGGTGTTTTGTCTGATGCTTGGTCCGTTTCTGTGTGTGTTACATTTCGGTGTAATGTCGTTGTTCTCCTCTTATATTTAATGCGTTTCCCTCGGTTTTAGTTTGTTACCCCGATTTTGTTTTTTGTCCCTGGATTTATGAGTTTTGAACAGCGGTATACTACTGTTGCCTTTATTTAATACAAAATCTTTCCTACAAAATATACAAAATATAAAAAGTTATCTATGGATATAAGGTGGATTTAGTCCAAGAAAAAAAAAGTTTTAATTACTGTTTGTTATATTTACAAACACTATGACATCTTCACTAACATAAGTGTATAGACACCTTACAAAGTCTTCATACAGCAGCCTATCGTTGATTTCAGCAAACAAAATAGCAACCAAATGAACTCCATCTGCTGTTGTACAAGTGAGCGATTTAGCGCTGTAAAACCAGGTTCAATCCACAATTTTATACATTTAAAAATGCCTATAACAAGTCAGGAATACGATAGTTGTTGTCTATTCGTTTGATGTGTTTAGTCATTTGATTTTGCCATTTCAATAGGAACTTTCCGTTTTGAATTTTCTTTGGAGTTCAGTATTTTTATAATTTTACTTTTTTCACCATATAAAACAAAAGTATTAATTTAGAATCAATATCTAATCCACCATTTTTGTGGAAAATTGAGAATAGAAACAGAGACACCAACAAAACAAAAGCAGAAAACAGCAGAAGGCTACCAATGGGTCTTCAACACAACAAGAAAATCCTGCACCGGAGACGATTCACCAGGCCCCTTAACAAAATGTGTACGTCGCACTCCAAAACATATGAATGAACTAAAATTAAAAAAGCATACAAGTCTAACAAAGGCGGGAGGTGCAGAAATTCGGCGAGGTTAAAAATGTTATGTGAGAATTCAACCCCCTATACATCTAGCCAAGGTAAAAAAAAAAACAACAAACAAAGGCAAAGTAAAATTCAGTTTGAATGAATTCCGAGTGCGATGTCAGAATATGTAGCAAAAGAATCTGTATGCATTTATGTATTGACCGAGGCAAAACATTTTGATGTTCAAACCTTTGCCTTTGAAAACAAAGCATGGTACTGTGGTTTTAACTTTTTAGTTTGTTATCAATCCATAAATGGATGATAATGTTGATATGTCAAATATATTTATCATCACATTAATAATGTTTTTCGGTTTTTAAGGAACAAAAAGGATTTTTAAAGATGAAACACACCTCAGTTCCTGCATAAAGAAATCCTTTTTCAAGACACAGTAGAATACAGACATCGTTGGTCATATATTGGAAATCATAGATTCCATTAACTATATGTAGGAATGGAAATAAACGGGTTCCATTTGGTGAACTAGAAGTATCATCTGAGAAACAACCAATATAGTCTGTATATCCTGTAAATAAACATAATACATTTAACTTGAAGTCCAAATCTAAAAGCGGTTCAAGAATTATTTGAATTAAAACAACACCAGTAAGATCTAGACCACACAACGTATACTTTTCTTATGATTATTTCTCAATGATTTCAAATCTTAACAATAAAAGTTAACTCAAAATTCAGAACGTAACTAGATTTTTAGTGAGAACAAAATGTTACCAAACTTCGACTTAGGCCAAGGAACACACCAAAATGCAAGTAAAAATATAAATAAATAAGTTATTATTATTACTAGATTTATTTCACTTGACTGGGCGGAGTTAAGAAGTTCACTCATTGAAGACCAGTCCATCTATAGACAGGAGTTTTTGGGATAAGCTCATCAATGAAGTGTCCAATTATTCGTCCCATACCATACACTCAGTTATTTTGTATATGCCTTTGGTGACACTGATTAGTGATTAAAATTCAATAATAATTATAACGGCAATCATCCTTATCACACACATTTTCAAATAGACTGTCATTATGCAAATTAAAAAATAAGCTCCGCCCGATCAGTTGAAATAACATTGGTAATATACACAAACCAGTATAATTCTTTTATAACTCAAAAGGTACGCTTCTGTTACGTAAATGATAAATATCCTTTATTATTTGTACATGAAGAAAAATATCTTTAGAAGTTGTCTAGATTTGTCAACATTATAATTCCTATTCTAAAATATTAATTAATATTAATTTTAACAAGAAAACTCTTGCATAAATAAAATTGAGAAAGGAAATGTTGAATGTGTCAAAGCGACAACATCCCAACCATAGAGCAGACAACAGCCGAAGGCCACCAATGGGTCTTCAATGTAGCGAGAAACTCCCGCACCCGTAGGCGTCCTTCAGCTGGCCCCTTAAAAAATATGTATACTAGTACAGTGATAATGGACGTCATACTAAATCCTGAATTATACACATGCAAGAAACTAAAATTAAAAATCATACAAGACTAACAAAGGCCAGAGGCTCAAGACTTGGGACAGGCGCAAAATTGCGGCGGGGTTAAGCATGTTTATTAAAATTCAGTTCAAGAGATTTACTAGCCCGAGTCCGATGTCAGAAGATGTAACAAAAGATAATAAATAAAATGACAATAATACATAAATAACAACAGACTACTAGCAGTTAACTGACATACCAGCTCCAGACCTTAATTAAACTGATTGAAAGAGTATGTCTTCATCATAAGAACATCAGGCACAATCCCTCCCGTTAGGGGTTTAGTATCATACTATCATAAAATATATGAGAAGAACATAACCCGTGTCATGCCAACAACTGTTTTTTTTTTTTTAATAAATGTAAAAGACCCTATAAGTGAATCAATATTAACGCCAAAATATGCAATATTTAATGACCTGACAACGGTATTGTAACTATATCCCTTCTTAATAAGTCTGTTTACAGGTTTTGTACGCTTTTGAGGTGAATACTGATTTTTTTGTGCTTTTTAAAGAATATTAACATAAAAGATTGGATGTGAAATACCTGAACGTATAAGATGTCTGCATGCAGAGTTATATTTACGAATTATTCCTTTATATCGATGATAAAATTTAGTAAATGTTTTGACTAGTTTGTGACATCGAAAACCATGGTGTAATAATTTTTTAGTAATACATAAATTTGTCTCACTAAAATCAAAAATTGTTACATACACGAGCGAATCGTACAAGTTGAGATATATAAACACCATAAGATGGTGACAAGGGAACGTCACCATCTAAAAATAGATAATTAACGATAGGAAATGAAAAATCATCTCTGTTATCATATATTTTTGTATTAAGGTTCCCGTTAATGATATAGATATCAAGATCGATGAAAGGGCAGTGGTCATTGTTAGTATTAGCTTTATTTAAAGTAAGTTCAACAGGATAAATTTCTTTAGTATACATCCTGAAGTCGTCATTATTAAGAGCCAATATATCACCAAAATATCTAAAAGTATTGTTCAATTTTTGTATCAAATGTTGTTTCGATGGGTCTTTGCTAATTTTAGTCATAAATTGTAACTCATAACAATTGAAAAACAGGTCCGCATTTAAGGGTGCACAGTTAGTCCCCATTGGAATTCCAATAACTTGACGATATACGGAATCTCCAAAGCGAACAATGATGTTATCAAATAAAAATTCAAGCGCATATATAGTATCGAAGCATGTCCAATTTACATAGTTCTTTTGTTTATTGCTACTAAAAATGACATAAAAGAGTTTGAACATATGTATTTGCATTCTGACTTTTTAAATGCCCAGTTAATTAGGGAGGTGATTTTTTTCTTAATAAGAATATGAGGCAAAGTGGTATATAGGGTAGTAAAATCAAAACTTTGAACAGATTCAATATCACCAATATATGCATGCAATTTATCAAGTACTTCCAACGAGTTTTTGACACTCCAAAAGTAATATTAATTCCACTATTTAAAAGGCCTTATTTAAACAATTTATTATCAGGTTTTTTATTGTACCAAGTGTACTAGTAAGTAGAATAGACAGTTTAGTAGTGGAACAATGGCTTGAAGATGAAATAAATCTATTTTTGTAAGGTTTTTTGTGTAGCTTCGGAAGCCAGTACATAGTTGGGACTTTCATTGTATTTTGTTCTGCTTGTATAGAAGTGGCTAAAGATCCACCCATTGGGGATTATCTTTTCTATACAACAATTCCATATCAAATTATCGAACATAGCTTGTGACCTGTTCTCAGAAGTAAATTCTATCGTTTAGATAAATCAATAAGTCCTTTTTCTGTATATTATTTTTTTCCACATAGCACACATACACAAATTCTATGTAGAATGAAATTTTCACATATTTTTAATAAAAAGATCTATTTCCTTTCACTTATCTTCGGAAACAAAAGATTTTTACTCAAACAGTAAGAATAAAACAGTTTAAAAAAAAAATAAACCCCACCACTCAAGATTATTTTTCGGTGCCTTATACAAACTGGTCCAAATACATAAAATTCTCATTTAGAAAAAAATCTTAAATGCAGATAGGACATTCCATAATTTGTGACCTGTTCGAACTTTGGATCAGTTTTGGTATTGGCAGGTCTTTCTTTCGGTAGACGTAAATATGAATGAATTTGTAATATAGGGTTATTGCATGAATATTATAGGGTTATTGCATGAATATTGGGGAATATTGTCCCGAGTAGAATTTTATATTGCACGAGCTTGCGAGTGCAATATATGTTCTACGAGGGACAATATTTCCCAATATTCATGCAATAACCCTTTTATTGTATAGCAATATAATATTTGAAAGTAAAAATTGGTTTAAACTAAGATTTTGACATTGATGACGTCATTAATTTTAAAGATTTATTGCACTAGTGCAATATTGGAATTTTTTGCACGCTAACTTTTGGTTACTTTCTGTGGGAAATATTATATTGCTATACAATAATAGAATTTATTGCACGCAAACTTTTGATTACATTCTGTGGGAAATATTATATTGCTATGCAATAATATAAGATATTAATATATTTATGTAATATTTACCTCAAATACCAAACAATGTTTGTGCGAATAAAAATAAACTTACGTGATGCATCATTCAGGCACTGTAAATAGAAAACGGTTCACTATAGGCCTAGGAGTTTAATTGAAATAGGCCTAGGCTAATTATTTAACGTTATTAACTTATTTCAGATTGCATTATGTTTTAACATGAGGGTCACTGTAATCTTTATTTGTCATATGTACAGATCTGGTGTACTAGTATGATAATGTGTAATATAACTATAACCTTTGCATGTGAATTGTTGTACTTAAAAATTCCAAAGATCTTTTAGAGTACATACAATCTAACTCTCTTTCATCTTGTAATAGTATTAAAATATTTGACTTTTCTACTCTTCACACAAGTATTCCACATTCCAAACTAAAAGACAAATTGAAAGCGTTAGTATTGTTTTGCTTCATAAAAAAGAATGGCCAACGTAGCTACAAGTATAGAGTCTTAGGGAGGGATACATCTACTTTGTAAATGATCACTCTGATTCAAACCAAATTTTTTCTGAAACTGACATTATCAAGATGCTTAATTTCTTGATTGACAACATATTTGTTACGTTCGGAGGACGTGTTTTTCAACAGACTGTCGGCATTCCATTGTGAACAAATTGTGCCCCTCTCCTTGCCGACTTGATTCTTTATTATAATGAGGTTGACTTCATGCAGGAACTTCTTAGGAAGAAAGATAAGAAGTTAGCGATATCCTTTAACTCTTTTTTCCGCTATATAGATGATGTTCTTTCACTAAATAATTAAAAATTTGAAGAATATGTAGAACGCATCTATCCCATCGAACTGGAGATAAAGGATACTACAGATACAGTTAAGTCGGCCTCATATCTTGACTTACATCGAGAAATTGACAATGAGGTTCGGTTGAAAACACAACTTTACAACAAAAGAGATGATTTCAGCTTTCCAATTGTGAACTTTCCATTTCTAAGTAGCAACATTCCAGCAGCACCTGCATATGGTGTATATATCTCCCAATTGATACGATATTCCCGTGCTTGCATTTCCTATCATGATTTTCTTGATAGAGGGTTGCTGCTCCCAATGAAGCTCTTAAACCAAGAGTTCCAAATGGTGAAGTTGAAATCATTCCTTCGTAAATTTTACGGACGCCATCACGAGTTGGTTGACCGTTATGGAATAACCGTTTCACAAATGATATCGGATATGTTCCTTGCGTCGTAACTACAATTCCCCTCCCTTTCATGAATGTGACCTACCGAATTAGACTATTTACCGGATTTGTTATCACATAAGCAACACGACGGGTGCCACATGTGGAGCAGGATCTGCTTACCCTTCCAGAGCACCTGAGATCACCCCTAGTTTTTTGTTGGGGTTCGTGTTGCTTATTCTTTAGTTTTCTGTGTTGTGTCATGTGTACTATTGTTTGTCTGTTTTTCTTTTTCTTTTTTAGCCATGGCGTTGTCAGTTTATTTTCGATTTATGAGTTTGACTGTCCTGTTGGTATATTTCGTCCCTCTTTTGTATTTCTAGTTGTTTAATTAGCTCTTTGTTGATAACCTTTGCTTGTGATATGTTATAGTTCTAGTTGTTAGCTCATTTAGTAAAATGATGATGTTTTAATACCTTTATTTAAGATGTGTTGCTGACATTAGATGTACTGTTTAAGAATATAACCGGTGCCGAACATAATATGATACATCACAGGCACTATGTTAATTTGGCATTTACTATGCACAAGAAGAAATATCATGAAATGTTTTGTCAAGGGACATCTGCTACATATACGCAAAACATGAAATAAGATTAACTTTTTTATAACATTTCCTTAAGTGGGAAACAATAATATTGTGCTTTCAGCATTTAGTCAGTAATTCAACTCTATTTAAATCCGCATTCATATTTCACTTCCATAGTAGAGACAGACTGTGCATATGTTCAGCATGTGGTCGGCATGTTCATTCATTTTGAATAAGACAGTTTAAACTTTGAAAAGTGAAACAGGGGATACATCATTTGGTTGACTGATATAGCTCACAGAACTCAATACAAGTAGAATAACATATATTTTCAATCGGTATCATAAAATCGAGCAAGCCAATAAAATTTCGACTGCACGTGTTTGTCTGTTTATTTAAATTTATTTTCAATATTTGACCGTCGGCAGTCTTAGGATGATATCTTAATGGATAGGTAGGTGGCGTTTGATATAAATGCGCACAAAATGCCGATCCATAATAACAAGTTGACGCATTGTTAAATTATTTCTTCGCCAATAAGGAAAATCACTACACAAATGTACGACTTGAGATATTGTCTATTTATTGACTTACAGAGTAAAACATGCCAAGTTATATAATCGTAAAACAGGAAGAGAGGGCATTAATGTTAAATGTCAAACACACATCGGAAAACCGTTTCTGGAATATGAAACTACCTGGCGCTTTTTAACATTTTGTAACTTGGATATACTTTCTAGTAAGTATCTAATCAAAGATGAGAATTTGAGTCAAAGCATTAAAAGCCACCTAATGCCAGTATAATAGATTGCTTTCGAAAATGAACAGCTGTAGTCATTTCCAGGTGCCATTTTTTGGTGTTTGGTTACTGTATCATTGACGTATATTCCGAATTCAAAACGAATTGAAAAATCCGCGTTTATATCCAGAAAAAAACATGATTATTCTAATAGGATCGACGTTTCCCGTTCATTGTAAAATACTTACCTCCGTTTGAATTCCTGAACTCCCTCCAGGAATACGGAATAGCATCAAATATATTAGAAGTATGTCTTTGTTCTTCATTATCAAATTCATTGTAATTGCTCAGTAACTCTGTATTATAATACCTTAAACAAAATGAACATGTACAAAATCGCTGAATAGTTTACTAAATAAACTGTCGATTATTGCAAAGTTATTATCATTTTCCAATGGAATATCAAAATTCAGAGAACGAAAAACATAAATGCAACTTGCCCAATATATATACCAAATGTTTAAAAGTTATATACGAACGAAACGAAAATAACAAAATTTAATACGACAAAAGACTCACGTCGGAGGTCATATTTGCAGATAACAACTGCAATCCTTTCCTGTATCACGAATTGAAAAAAAATCCTATTTTTCTCTATTTAAATGAACAATTATTGGACTTTCCTTTGAAATTTTGTTTCCTTTTGTATTGCCAGTGTAAGTTACTGTCGAGATTTTCTGATTTTTTTACCAATAACTAAAGGTGGACTTAATTGCTATTTGTATTTAATGGACATATTTTAGCAATGCTAACATCGAACAACTGTAGTTCTTTTATTTTCGGATGTTGAATACGATCTCTTAACAGACAGAAGTAAAGGAGCATCACTTTATAATATTCGATTTTTTTTTATATCGTCCTTAATGCATAATGAGAAAAAAATGAAAGATTATTGTCCATTTATTCCTCTATTTCTAATAAACATTCAAATATTTACAAAACACTTCACATATTATCTTCTAAAAAAGTAGGTACTTTATTTTGTTTGTCCCTCTAAAAAACTATTTTGAAAAGTATGTAGAACAGTTTACTGAACATATGAAATAGATCTGTTAAACGATATATCTAAACCGTTTTTTTACGCCAGATTAATGGATGTTTTATGGTATACTGTTGTCCGTCTGTGCGTTCTCTGTTTGTCTGTCCGTTGTCTACATGTCGGACAAATTAAAAACGTTTTTACTAATTTACATGAAACTTTGAAGAATTGATTTAACCTATTGACCAGGGCTGCCTTCTGTTTACAGATAAATAAAACCGCAACTTAAACTGAAGTAATAACTGTTGTATGCAAAATGTCTCAGCATGCATATGGCGTTGATAGTCTTTTTGAGAATTTCTTTGTTCAATAAGGTATACACTTGACATTGAAGTTTGCTTAAATTTGACATTGGAATTCTGCCAAGGTCACTACTTTTGATTTTTGATTATTCATTTATTTAGATGACTTTACCAAAAATGCCGTTGGAATAGTCTGGAAATTATAATGTGTCGCCAGGATTAGTTTTTTTGTAAAATTCTTTTCAAATTTAACATTATAAAGATATGCGTCATATTATGTAGTTTTAGAGTACATAATTGTAGGAGGTGTGATTTTATCAGACTGCTTCAAGTCAAATGTAAACATAAATAAAGTGAAATACTACACTTATATGATACCATGCATATTGTAATTGAAAACAATAACATAC
Source organism: Mytilus galloprovincialis (assembly GCF_965363235.1). NCBI lineage: Eukaryota > Metazoa > Mollusca > Bivalvia > Mytilida > Mytilidae > Mytilus > Mytilus galloprovincialis. Next base: position 51,369,125 of record NC_134851.1, read on the forward strand.
AACTGAAAACTGTCAACTCAATTTTAACGCATTAGTTTTAAGACATTGACAATCGAGTTGAGCACTTGCTAACTATTGGTGCCTTTTTTACATTCGATATTGTTTTGAAAATTTTATTCTCCTATCTGTTGACATCAAGATGTTCGTTGACACGGCTGTCTCAGTTTAAAACTACCCAATATATTATGCATTTATATGGCTATTTTGTTTGGGGAGGGGTATCATAAGCTGTGGTATAAGTGGCTGGCCTGGTTTACAACCTTCCGTTTTGAAATTCTATGTTTTCATACGTCCTTGGCTTTCAAAGATTGTCGTCTGGAGTAAATCCAGAAAAATGCCTCGGTGCACTACATTTATAGAATTGTCCTTTTCTGTATTTTATCACAAGAAGAATACAATTTCGAATGATCAGTAAGATCCCAATGATAAAGCCATTAATATATTCATGTTTTAGAGCTCCAGAGTGGGTCGGGACCCAGTCGCTAAACTGTGCAAATGGGAAACAAGTTTTAGTAAACTTATAGTTACCCCCCCCCCGAAATACATATTCATGTAGTTCTCTTCGAGAGGATAATTTTATACGCTGTGTGTTTTCAGATATCGCTTTCTTTACATTCAAGCCTGAATTTATAGCGTAAAACCTTTGTGGCATTCTATGATTTTTGATTTAGGGTGTTAATAAATTGTCATAAATGTGACGTCAAAGGGTTTATCAGCCTGTGTGCGTTCGTATATTGGTAGTTTATGATAAAAAAAAAATAATACATGTCCTTTTCCATTTTGAATCCGGTGTGACCCATATCAGACTATAAACGTCTCGGGCTGATTACTTTGTTATATCAACATTGTTATATCAGTAGTATAGATATATAATTTAATGACTTCGTGATTTAACCTTTTTTTAATTTTGATATTGACATTATTTTGATATATATTTTGTGATTGAAGCATTGTATATATGACTTTGTGGCATTAGCTTGACAATTGTAACAGCATTGTATGTATGATTTTGTTATATCAGTATTGAATATATTATACATTGTTATAACAATATCACCGCGCTGAAGTACGTCCATTATTCATAGTTCATTATTCATTATTCAATAATGAATAATGAAATAGTTCATTATTCACTATTCAATATTGAAAAATGAATAATGAATAATGAAATGGTTTATGTTTCATTATTCAAACTGAAGCGGTGAATAGTGAAAAAAATATAAAAAAAATTGACCGTGACACTATAGCTATATTTTGATTCGCAATGACCATAAGAGGGTTTACGGACGACCTAAATGCCACAATATGCATAAAAAATGAGGAAATATAAAAAAAAAAAAAAGAAGATGTGGTATCATTGCCAATGAAACAAACATCCACAAAAGACCAAAATGACACAGACATCAACAACTATAGCTCACCGTACAGCCTACAACAATGAGCAAAGCCCATAACGCATAGTCAGCTATAAAAGGCCCCAATAAGACAATGTAAAACAATTTAAACAAGACAACTAAAAGCCTTATTTATTTTATAAAATGAACGAAAAACAAATATGTTACACATAAACAAACGACAACCACTAAATTACAGACTCCTGACTTGGGACAGACACATACATAAATAATGTGACGGGGTTAAACATGTTAGCCAATTTTGAATAATGAAATGGATATTTTGAATAATGGAATGGACTGCTGCGACCCTTTAGCCCCTAATTATAGATAAACTTTTTACCTCATTCGAAAGCTTATAACGAAAGAAACAAAATGTATATAGTCAACATGTTCCGCAACGCATATTAGAGGACTTAAGGGCATACGATACAGTTACAGGGAAGGTAATGACGTTGCTAACGTAAAATGTTATTTTCGCGACGTCAAACTATGACATATCGGGAAAAGATGCATTTTTCGACTGATTTTTATCATTCAAACTGATTTAATTTGAAAACGAATGCATGGACCACTATTTTTTAAAACAGCAATTTGTTTCATTTTGCAAGGAGATTATGTGACCCAAATTTTATAAAACTGTAAATAGCGCAATTTTTTTAATTTTGATAAACATGCAGCAAAAAAATTACGTTTTTTCCTCTATTCATGAACATTTGATAAATATAGAGTTATTTCGGATAAAAATTGAATACTTTTTAATGATACTTATAAAATACAGAAAATACCGATTATTTAACAAAAAACAATTTGTGTTTATCTTTTAAATCAAAAAAGTTATGTCTTTCTTTCGAAAAAGAAAATACGGACACAAATCTGAATTTTGAGCCAATATACAAAATTTTGACCTCATTTTACTCAAAAAGTAGCACATGAAGGTATATTTTTTATTACATATTTGATTTGATCAGGTAAAAAATAGCCTATATGCAAATTTTCATCAACTTGTAAATACAGGTTCAAAACTGTATCGTATGCCCTTAAATGTCGAAATACGCATGAAAGTTAAGAAATAGCCAATTTTGAATAATGAAATGGATATTTTGAATAATGGAATGGACTGCTGCGACCATTTATCCCCTAATTATAGATAAACCTTCTACCTCATTCGAAAGCTTATAACGAGAGGAACAAAATGTATATAGTCAACATGTTCAGCAACGCATATTAGAGGACTTAAATGTCGAAATACGCGTGAAAATTAAGAAAAAGCCAATTTTGAATAATGAAATGGATATTTTGAATAATGGAATGGACTGCTGCGACCCTTTAGCCCCTAATTATAGATAAACCTTCTACCTCATTCGAAAGCTTATAACGAGAGGAACAAAATGTATATAGTCAACATGTTCAGCAACGCATATTAGAGGACTTAAATGTCGAAATACGCGAGAAAATTAAAAAATAGCCAATTTTGAATAATGAAATGGATATTTTGAATAATGGAATGGACTGCTGCGACCCTTTAGCCCCTAATTATAGATAAACCTTATACCTCATTCGAAAGCTTATAACGAGAGGAACAAAATGTATATAGTCAACATGTTCAGCAACGCATATTAGAGGACTTAAAAATCGAAATACGCGTGAAAATTAAGAAATAGCCAATTTTGAATAATGAAATGGATATTTTGAATAATGAAATGGACTGCTGCGACCCTTTAGCCCTTAATTATAAATAAACTTTATACCTCATTCGAAAGCTTATAACGAAAGGAACAAAATGTATATAGTCGACATGTTCAGCAACGCATATTAGATGGACTTAAATGTCGAAATACGCGTGAAAATTAAGAAATAGCCAATTTTGAATAATGAAATGGATATTTTGAATAATGGAATGGACTGCTGCGACCCTTTATCCCCTAATTATAGATAAACCTTATACCTCATTCGAAAGCTTATAACGAGAGGAACAAAATGTATATAGTCAACATGTTCAGCAACGCATATTAGAGGACTTAAATGTCGAAATACGCGTGAAAATTAAGAAAAAGCCAATTTTGAATAATGAAATGGATATTTTGAATAATGGAATGGACTGCTGCGACCCTTTACCCCTAATTATAGATAAACCTTCTACCTCATTCGAAAGCTTATAACGAGAGGAACAAAATGTATATAGTCAACATGTTCAGCAACGCATATTAGAGGACTTAAATGTCGAAATACGCGAGAAAATTAAAAAATAGCCAATTTTGAATAATGAAATGGATATTTTGAATAATGGAATGGACTGCTGCGACCCTTTATCCCCTAATTATAGATAAACCTTATACCTCATTCGAAAGCTTATAACGAGAGGAACAAAATGTATATAGTCAACATGTTCAGCAACGCATATTAGAGGACTTAAATGTCGAAATACGCGTGAAAATTAAGAAATAGCCAATTTTGAATAATGAAATGGATATTTTGAATAATGGAATGGACTGCTGCGACCCTTTAGCCCCTAATTATAGATAAAACTTCTACCTCATTCGAAAGCTTATAACGAAAGGAACAAAATGTATATAGTCAACATGTTCAGCAACGCATATTAGAGGACTTAAATGTCGAAATACGCGTGAAAATTAAGAAATAGCCAATTTTGAATAATGAAATGGATATTTTGAATAATGGAATGGACTGCTGCGACCCTTTAGCCCCTAATTATAGATAAACCTTATACCTCATTCGAAAGCTTATAACGAAAGGAACAAAATGTATATAGTCGACATGTTCAGTAACGCATATTAGATGGACTTAAATGTCGAAATACGCGTGAAAATTAAGAAATAGCCAATTTTGAATAATGAAATGGATATTTTGAATAATGGAATGGACTGCTGCGACCATTTATCCCCTAATTATAGATAAACCTTATACCTCATTCGAAAGCTTATAACGAGAGGAACAAAATGTATATAGTCAACATGTTCAGCAACGCATATTAGAGGACTTAAATGTCGAAATACGCGTGAAAATTAAGAAAAAGCCAATTTTGAATAATGAAATGGATATTTTGAATAATGGAATGGACTGCTGCGACCTTTTAGCCCCTAATTATAGATAAACCTTCTACCTCATTCGAAAGCTTATAACGAGAGGAACAAAATGTATATAGTCAACATGTTCAGCAACGCATATTAGAGGACTTAAATGTCGAAATACGCGTGAAAATTAAGAAATAGCCAATTTTGAATAATGAAATGGATATTTTGAATAATGGAATGGACTGCTGCGACCCTTTAGCCCCTAATTATAGATAAACCTTATACCTCATTCGAAAGCTTATAACGAGAGGAACAAAATGTATATAGTCAACATGTTCAGCAACGCATATTAGAGGACTTAAAAATCGAAATACGCGTGAAAATTAAGAAATAGCCAATTTTGAATAATGAAATGGATATTTTGAATAATGGAATGGACTGCTGCGACCCTTTATCCCCTAATTATTGATAAACCTTATACCTCATTCGAAAGCTTATAACGAGAGGAACAAAATGTATATAGTCAACATGTTCAGCAACGCATATTAGAGGACTTAAAAATCGAAATACGCGTGAAAATTAAGAAATAGCCAATTTTGAATAATGAAATGGATATTTTGAATAATGGAATGGACTGCTGCGACCCTTTAGCCCCTAATTATAGATAAACCTTATACCTCATTCGAAAGCTTATAACGAGAGGAACAAAATGTGTATAGTCAACATGTTCCGCAACGCATATTAAAGGACTTAAATGTCGAAATACGAGTGGAAATCAAGAAATAGCCAATTTTGAATAATGAAATGGATATTTTGAATAATGGAATGGACTGCTGCGACCCTTTATCCCCTAATTATAGATAAACCTTATACCTCATTCGAAAGCTTATAACGAGAGGAACAAAATGTATATAGTCAACATGTTCAGCAACGCATATTAGAGGACTTAAATGTCGAAATACGCGTGAAAATTAAGAAATAGCCAATTTTGAATAATGAAATGGATATTTTGAATAATGGAATGGACTGCTGCGACCCTTTATCCCCTAATTATAGATAAACCTTATACCTCATTCGAAAGCTTATAACGAGAGGAACAAAATGTATATAGTCAACATGTTCAGCAACGCATATTAGAGGACTTAAATGTCGAAATACGCATGAAAGATAAGAAATAGCCAATTTTGAATAATGAAATGGATATTTTGAATAATGGAATGGACTGCTGCGACCCTTTAGCCCCTAATTATAGATAAACTTTATACCTCATTCGAAAGCTTATAACGAAAAGAACAAAATATATATAGTCGACATGTTCAGCAACGCATATTAGAGGACCTAAATGTCGAAATACGCGTGAAAATTAAGAAATATCCAATTTTGAATAATGAAATGGATATTTTGAATAATGGAATGGACTGCTGCGACCCTTTTTCTCCTAATTATAGATAAACCTTATACCTCATTCGAAAGCTTATAACGAGAGGAACAAAATGTATATAGTCAACATGTTCAGCAACGCATATTAGAGGACTTAAATGTCGAAATACGCGTGAAAATTAAGAAATAGCCAATTTTGAATAATGAAATGGATATTTTGAATAATGGAATGGACTGCTGCGACCCTTTAGCCCCTAATTATAGATAAACTTTATACCTCATTCGAAAGCTTATAACGAGAGGAACAAAATGTATATAATCAACATGTTCCGCAACGCATATTAGAGGAGTAACGAAGGACTTAAGTATCGAAATACGCGTGAAAATTAGGAAATAGACAATTTTGAATAATGAAATGGATATTTTGAATAATGGAATGGACTGCTGGGATCATTCAGCCCCTAATTATAGATAAACCTTATACCTCATTATAAGGCTTATAACGAGAAGAACACACAATGTATATAATCAACATGTTCAGCAACGCTTATTAGAGGAGTAACGAAGGACTTAAGTATCGAAATACGCGTGAAAATTAAGAAATAGCCAATTTTGAATAATGAAATGGACATTTTGAATAATGGAATGGACTGCTGCGACCCTTTAGCCCCTAATTAAAGATAAACCTTATACCTCATTCGAAAGCTTATAACGAGAGGAACAAAATGTATATAGTAAACATGTTCCGCAATGAATATTAGAGAAGTAACGAAGGACTAAAGTATCGAAATACGCGCGAAAATTAAGAAATAGCCAATTTTGAATAATGAAATGGATATTTTGAATAATGGAATGGACTGCTGCGACCCTTTAGCCCCTAATTATAGATAAACCTTATACCTCATTATAAGGCTTATAACGAGAAGAACACACAATGTATATAGTAAACATGTTCCGCAACGCATATTAGAGAAGTAACGAAGGACTTAAGTATCGAAATACGCGTGAAAATTAAGAATTAGCCAATTTTGAATAATGAAATAGCTATTTTGAATAATGGAATGGACTTCTTCGACCCTTTAGTCCCTAATTATAGATATACCTTATACCTCATTCAAAAGCTTATAACGAGAGGAACAAAATGTATATAGTCAACATGTTCCGCAATGCATAATAGAGGAGAAATGATGGACTTAAATATAGAAAAACGCTTGAACATTGAAAAATAGTTTATTCTGAATAATGGAATGGACTACTGCAACCCTTCCGTCCCTAATCAAAGCAAAATTTATACACCAAATTAAAGCCGATTGGTAGAGGAATAAACTGAGTATAAACCTTATGTGCCGCAATGATTATTAGAGGGGTTTCGGAGTACCTTAATGCCAAAACACGCGTGTAGTTATAGGACCCTTCAACCCTTAATTATAGATCTACCTCATTCGGAAGCCTAATAAAGATAGGAAGACATAGTATATAGTCAATTTATTATATAATTTATTTCTGCTGGGACCGGACCTAAAAATCCGAAATATTGCACGCTCGTTGACGAGATTAAGCGGGCAAAACGTGGGTGGTTGGGGTTGAATGGAAAAAAGTGGGAGGTTGGGGTCGTGGAAAAATGAACCTTTTTGGAAGAAAGAAAACACAAAAAAAAAAACCATAGATGGAATAAAGACAATGGCTTGTAAGGTTACAAATATGTCTGATCAGAGAGAGAATATGGCACAAGAGGTAGACATTTTGGAAAATACTGATGAGGAAACTCTCAAATGGCGAGAAGTAGATCAGGACTCGACCTGGATTGTCAAAGACATTTAAGATTTTGACACAAAGTGTGGTTCGGAAAAATTATAACCTTGTACTGAAAAGAGAAAACATATCTGCACTTGGGGATGTGAAAGACTAAACAAACACCTTACCACCGTCTGGGCAAAGAGAGAGACCGACGGAGCTGTGCAAATCGTGAGCTATGGGATGAAAAAAAACAGGCACGTCGGGTATATGATAACCACAACTTGTATATTTTTTATAAGGACGGTATGATTTGAAGTGTAAAGATCTATTGTTTAGGCCTGAAAATCGGGTCTAAAACCATTTAATTGGGGATGGTGGGAAAATCATAAAAGGAACATTTTGACAAACTTTGCTTAAACTGGACATGAGTTGCTGCAGCTGATCTTTATGGTCGTAGTAGTTTTTGAGGCTGGTGACGAATTTCCCAAACTAGGCATCATCGATCTGTTCATCATCAGCTAAAGCAGAGCTGACACATTGCTCAACCAAGGACTTTTTGGACTGGACCAATCGCGAGGTATCGTGGTGTTTCTTTTTCTTTTTGGTTGCATGCCTAGTAATAAGTGTGAGATCCATTACGGTTGTAGCATTCAAGCAAGCTAGAAACCCCAGAGGAAAGGTGGCTATAGCACCTGTACCGGTCAAAGCTAAACCCAAGGTTCTGCTGGTTAACACCAAACTACCAACAGAACAAGCACCCAGTGCTACAGATACAGCTTTGTCCAGACGTTTATAGGAGTTCAAGGTAGTTTGATACCTTCAAATTTCTGCATCGAGTTGAATCTACACACATTCGACTTTAGTCTGCCGGTACCTAGCATCTAATCGTTCATTTGTTTTATAGGAGCATACCGAGGAGGGGAATATTTTTTGAAGGGGCTGTTAGCATCTAAATATAAGACCAGACCGGCTCCGCTTCTACCTGAGGGCACCGATTACCTCAGGGCATACAGCAGCGGACCTAACTGCCACCTGCGCTTCAAGTAGAGACAATACCCATAGGTAATCGAGGCGTTTGAGGATTTGAGGTAGAGACCGTTGCCACTGGGATTCACTGTGTAAACGCATCCACCACGTTTCAGGTACTATCCAGACCGTAAGGCCTTGTTGACAGCTACATCACCCAAACAAACCAAGAGATCTTACTCAGGTTGATTTCTGCTACGTCCTCAGGTTGATTTTCGCAACGTCGTTCACGGCAGCAGCAGGATGACATTGTCGTCCGAGGTGCGCACGAGTGACAATTCGTGCTTAAATCCATACACAATCTTGTTGTAATCGTCTGCAAAGACGAAAATGTGTCTCAGGGGTATGGTGAATGAAAACGATCAAGTATCTCTGCATAGTCGCCAAGGTCGTCGAGCTTGAACGATTCTGGTTTCTTTTTTACCATGACTTCCCAGAGGCCAAGGGTTCCTTTGTATTTCACACTCTCCATGAAAAAATTATCACCGTCATAAGTAAATGATGACCTTCTGGTGAAGATACCATCGTTTTCAGAAGGGTGTGGTCGGGAGTAGTCAAACTGAGCTACAAATGCTGCTGTTCTCGAGCTCCGAGGACGGTGTCTGTAGTAGGTGGTCCAATGAGTAGTAGTGTCGAGGATTGCGGGAACGTTATGCATTCGTATGTGTGCCGTCGCCACGGACGATGTGACGTCGCGTTTCTATGTATATTGTATTTAAGATTCTATGCTTGTTTGAATGAATGTTGAACCACACGATTGTATTTATTGTTAGCCAAACCCTAAACGAACACAACACGAAGTACTAACACACTTAAAACCCAACATTGGTGCCGTGACTAATGGATAGAGAGAATGGACATAAGCAGATTAAAATAATTGAGAGCGGGGAACAAAGCAGTGGTGACGAAAGTTTTTAACAAGATGGAAGACGCTATTGTTGATTCAACTTAAGACCCAGAGGAAATATGTACATTATTGGAAGCAGTTGAAAAGAAAAAGAAAACTTTAGCCAATATCGACGAACAGATTTTAAATTCAGTGGACTCGGAGGGAATTACTGATGACATTATAGAAACAGATGAGAACTATTTAGAGAAAGAAAGTAAAATTAGAAAATATAAAAAGTTCTTGAAACCTGTCGCCACCGCCACTTCTTCAATTTTAGATAGCAATGTCCAAGAGTTTATACCACATTTACATTCAAACCCATTTACGCATTCCAGTCGGGAGCTGTCACAAACAAGTTCAACCTCAATCCAAAATCATCGCCTACCCAAGTTAACGCTACCAAATTTTAGCGGAGATATATTAGAATGGCAATATTTCTGGGATTCATTTGAATCGACGATTCATCATAACAATACACTATCCGACATTCAGAAATTTTAATATTTGAAGTCCTTATTGCAATCAGATGCTGCAAACGTAGTTTTAGGCCTCACCATGACCAACCCAAATTACTACAATGCTATTGAACTTTTAAAGAATCGTTATGGCCAAACCCACAAGATAATCAATGCATATATGAGATCACTTTTGGATATGCCGGTGCCTGATGAGCGTTTAGAGAGTTTAAGAGCATTTTACGATAAGTCTGAGGCATACATCAGAGGTCTAGAGTCATTAGGCCAATGCCAAGAAATGTTTGGTTCATAACTGATTCCAGTTATTCTAGGGAAATTTCCGACAGATCTCAGGAAAAATATTACACGGGAAAACGGAAGTGATGATTGGAATATACAGAAACTACGAGACGCTATTTGCTGAGAACTTTCAATTCAAGAATCAGGACATAATGACATGAATGAATACTTGTATCAACCGCCGACAGCTAATCACACCACAAATTTTGTAGCAAGCGTTAAGAAGGATTTAAGCAAAAGTCGCCCACAAGGAAAAACATCGAAGTATCAAGGTATGAAAAAAAACCAATTAATTCCGCACAAAAAAAGCCTGCACATTCTGTGAGGGGGACCACTTTTCCAATGACTGCACGGATGTCGCCGAACATGAAAGAAGAATAGCCATTATTAAAGAAAAGAAATTGTGTTTTAATTGTTTTGGAAAGCACAGAGTATCAGATTGTAGCACTAAATACGACTTTAGAATTTGCCATCGTAAGCATCATGCATCAATTTGCAAGAACAATATAACACAACAATCAGAAGATAAGGACACCACAGAAACTTCAATGCTGTACACATCAGCCAGTCAAGAAACTTCAACCGTTTTGCTTAAAACAGCAGTAGCTCAGGTAATGTCGGTGAATAATACAGCAGAGACAAACATACTTTTCGACGAGGGTGCACAACGGTCTTTTATTACTGCAGACTTAGCTACTAAATTAAATGTACAGAAAGAGGGATCCGAAAATCTGAATATTGTTTCTTTCAGGAATAAAACTAGCTGTATAAGAAATTTAGACAAAACCACGGTACAGTTGAAAGCCAATAATGGAGAGATTATACCTATAAAAGTACTGATAGTTATCACCATAGCATCACCGCTTCAGAGCCAGAGCAGAAAAATCACGCAGGGACTTCACTATCTACATGGATCATCTCTAGCCCACCCCGTTACAGACGCAGAGTCTTTTGAGCTTACTCTTCTAATTGCAGCAGACTTTTATTGGAATATAGTGCAAGATAAAGAAATGCTTGGATGGTTCGACTGTTGTGAGCTCTAAACTCGGATATTTGTTGTCAGGCCCAGTTCCAGAATAATAACCAGTCAACTTTAATAATGAATGTTTTGATATCTCATAAACAGGAAAATTGCGATTTAGAGGAATTTTTGAAACTGGAATCTTTAGGAATTGACGAAAAGGAAGTTGATACGCAATTGATAGATGTCATGGAAACCTTTGCCGAATCGTCCATTACAAAACAAAATGGGAAATATGTGTCCAAACTACCATGGAAAGAAAACTACCCGGAGTTTTTAACAAACAAAGATTTCGCCAAAAGAAGAACAGAAAATGTAATACGTCGTATTTCAAAAGACAATGAAATGTTCCGAATGTATGGAGATATTAAAGCTGACCAAGAACGGAGAGGTTTCATAGGAAAGGTAAGAGATGAGACTCTTACTGAAAATTTAATTTATTATATACCCCATCATGCTGTTAAGAAGGATTCCACAACCACGCCTATACGAATAGTTTATAACTGTAGCTGTAAAGCAAATTCTTACAGCGCTAGTCTCAACGATTGTTTAGCAGAATATCCGCCTATGATGAACGACCTTACTACAATGTTGACACGCCTTAGAATGGAGAAATATGCAGTGACAGCTGATATACAGAAAGGATTTCTACACATATAATTAAACGAAAATGACAGATATGTTAAGAGATTCTTTTGGTTACAGAACCCCAACAATCCGAACAGTCAATTAATAACTTACAGATTCAAAGTAGTACTGTTTGGTGCAACATGTTCACCCTTTATTTTGAGTGCTACATTGATGAAACATTTTAGAGAAAATCCATTTAACACATCCTCAAAACTGCAAAGGAACATATATGTAGATACCATTCTGACGAGACAACTCTACTCAAGTGTTATGCAGAATCTCGACATTATTACACGATGCCGGTTTTAACTGGAGATTATGGAATTCTAACAATGAAAACTTACGAAATATAGCAATACAGGAAAAGGCAGGAGACGAGGACCAGACAGTTTAAATACTTGGAATGCGTTGGAACACAAAATATGATAACATTTTGTATAATCAACTAACTTTCACAAAAAAATGATGATGTACCATTAACAAAACGAGAAGTGTTGCGCCAGTCGTCAAGAATATTTGATCCGCTTGGATTAATACCCCCAGTTACTGTAACATCAAAACTCTTTATGGGAAGATTATGGAAAGAGATGTTAAATTTGGACGAGCTATTACCGTGTTCTTTAAAAGAAGAGTGGAAATCGATCGCTATGGAAATAGAAGAGGCAACAGAAACAGAAATTTCCCGCCAAAAAGCATGACGAGACTGAACTTCATTATATTTCCAGACGCCAGTCAATAAGCATATGGCGCGTATGCCTATTTAGTCAAAGGGAACACGTCTAGTCTAATCATTACAAAACAGAGTCGCTCCGGTAAAAACTATAACTTTGCCACGTTTGAAATTAATGGGTGCGCTGATTGGCGCCAGATTAGCAAACTATTTATTAAGATTTATTGAAACACACAAGACATATTTTTGGAGTGACAGTCAAATAGTGTTGAGTTGGATATCGTCAACAAAAACGTTACCTACATTTGTATCTAATTGTCTCAAAGAAATAAGAAAATTGGCCGAAAACAGTGATTTGAGATATTGCCCAACAGACCAAAACCAAGCAGATTATCTTACCCACGGAATTACGGCAAAACAGCTGATGAATAGTGTACTTTGGATAAAGGGACTAAAATGGGTCGCCAACAAGACAGAATGGCCAAACTGGACAAGAAATGTGGAAAACTGTTACACATTTTCAACAATTACACAGGAATCTATGGACGCTGAGATAAATGTACCAAAGACAAGTTGTATTCAAATCGACAAATATAGCTCGTTTAGTAAATTGGTTAGAATAACAGCATTTGGAATAATCAGCATTCAAGAAATTGGAGAAGCCGAAAATACATTTATTCGTAATGTTCAGCGGACGACATTTGAACTCGAGATTGATAGTTTTAACCCATCATCGAAACATAAAGTTGCTATAGTTAGACAACTTAGACTTTATTTGGACGACAACGGATTATTGCGCTGCGGAGGAAGACTAAACAACGCATCATTAGATTATAATACGAAGTATCCAATTTTGTTACCAACGAAACTCCATTTTACGTCGTTGATAATTAGAGACATGCATCACAAAAATTTACACTCTGGACTAAACAGCACAATTGCGCATATTCAGCAGAAGTTTTGGATTCCGAGAATTCGTCAATGTGTGAAGTACCATCTTAGAAGCAGTGCAATAAAGTAACAGGAAAACCTTACCGTTCACCTGAGCCACCACCGCTTCCGAAAGATAGACTTAACGATGAATTTCCCTTTTTTGTTACAGGTGTCGACTTTACAGGCGCTTTGTGTACAAAAGAACAAAATAACATTGACTGCAAAACTTATATTTGCCTGTTTACATGTGCAGCAACACGAGCAGTACATCTAGAAATTGTGCCGGATATGAAAGAAGAGTCATTCGTGTTAGCTTTTAGGAGATTTGTGGCACGTCGTTCACTTCCAAGAATAATGATGTCAGATAACGCTAATACATTTAAAGCTGCTGCCGAATCAATTCAACAAAAAAGTGGTGGAGCGCGGAACCGAATGGAAATTTATCCCAAATAGAGCCCCATGGTTAGATGGATGGTGGGGAAAACTTATAGGACTAACCAAAATGATATTAAAAAAGTATTAGGTCGATCATTTATTACTATTGACCTGGTTCGAACCATAGTGACTGATAATGAAAGCATACTTGATAATCGTCCGATTACGTATATATCAACAGACATAACAGACCCACAACCACTTACGCCATCACACTTACTAAACGGAAGGATATTGGATTCGCTACCACATCAAATGGATGATATTGAAAACTTTCACAATTCTAACCATTCGTGTTGTTACAAAAAACTTCAGAGACAACATCAACTAATTTAATATTTCCGTTCACGTTGGAGGAATGAATATTTGACATCTTAACGAGAATTCAACCGTGCAACCATCTTCGCTAGCCAAGGGTTACGATCCACTCCCGCTAGAGAGCGGGAGTGGATCGTAACCCTTGGCTAGCGAAGATGCCGTGCAACTGGTACTAACGTTCAAACTATTGAAGTAGGAGACATCGTTCAAGTTCACAACGATTTCAATAGACTTATGTGGAGGTAAGCCGTCGTGAAGGAGTTGATTCGTGGAAAAGATCGATTTATCCGAACTGCTATTATCAAAACAGATACTGGTATTATAAATCGACCAATTGTTAAATTATATCCGTTGGAATTGCAAGGACCAACTAGTGAAATTTCTTAAACGCACTATTAACTCCGTTCCCGCCAAAAGTAAACAAAAAAGGACTTTCACGTATCAATTACATTCAATGACGGAGGGGCAAATTGAAAGACAATTGTGAATTAGTTAAAGTAATTTTCAGGAGTCATTTAAATATCGTAAATTACAGAGACAGTAAAAGTAAATTCCTTTTGGATTCTTTTGTGATTGTAAATTTTATCATTTTTCTTTAGTAATTTCCATTTCGGTGGCCCCCAGGATGTCGAGGATTGCGGGAACGTTATGCGTTCGTATGTGTGCCGTCGCGTTTCTATGTACATTGTATTTATGATTCTATGCTTATTTGAATGAATGTTGAACCACACGATTGTATATATTGTTAGCCAAACCCTAAACGAACACAACACGAAGTACTAACACACTCAAAACCCAACAAGTGGTACGACAAACTCGGGCGGTGGAGGTGGGAGGGCTGGCACTGTTTCAGGAAGGTCTGCAATATTTTGGTGATCTGTGAACCTGCCTCTCGCTGAGCCTCAAGCACAGGATTGAACACCTTGTAAAGGTCCCGGCTAAGTTCAGTCTTGTCGAGGCGATGCTGCATATTACTGGCTTGAATATTTCGTTTGGTGTCTTGCAACTTCTTGACAATTGTATCATGCTGCTTAGGGTCGATAATCTTGATAAACGTCATTACTCAAGAAGGATCGAATGCTGCTAAATGCCCCCAAGCGTTAGAGTGAACGCCCCCAATCGATGAGTTACACATGAAGGTATTACACAGCTGATTCGGATTCCTTTTCTTCGAAAAATCCAAGTGTCATAGGTATGTGCGCTGGTGGCCTCGAATCGTCTTTGCAGGGCATACGGGTTGAGAATATCGCTCCACCTTATCATAATGATGAATTTACATGCATTGAAATCACCTCCACAGCTTTAGATCGAACGAAGGATCACACAACCGCATCTTCAACATATGCTCCTCGTATCGACCGGAACCAACTCAAAATTGCATTTACAGGGCCATTCAAACGTGGAGGGCTAGTTTTTCATTGTGTCTACATATTCTTCATCCTTCAGTTCCATAACGAAATCTTCGGGCTGGTCCATTCTTTATCT